>NW_027223754.1:161153676-162353676 GCF_028538775.1 Myotis yumanensis
TCCCAGAAGCCTTGTGGTCAGGGAAGGTTCAGGCCAACCCAGCTTCTTCGGTTCCCCCACTTATTCCCCGTTATTTGCTAGAGCCCCCTACTCTCTCCTGAGTATTGACTCCTTCTAGAAACTGTTGCCTTAAAGAGTCCAGGGAGTGTGTATGTTAAGGTAACTTGGAACCCAGAGATGGACTCTGGGATCATCTGTCTCCTGGGACCAGCGGCTTAGCTGAGTAGACAGCCTTGCCCCAGAGAGAAGGAAAAAAAAAAAAAAAGGCCTTAACTGAAGGCTCTAGGATCAGGGGTGCTTTGAGACTTCCTGTCAGTGTGCCTCTGGTGGATCAGCCGAGCTGTAGGAGATAGGTCAGGGTGACAGAGTGGGTCTTCAGCGTATGAGGAACCAAGACAGGAGTCCAGGTTCAAGTTCCAGCTCTCCTATTAACTCATGGTGTGACCTTAGGCAAACTGCTCCCACTTTTTGTCAAATGGGAGTCCTGGGCCAGTCTGTCCCTCAGGTCCCTTCCAGAGCTGTGAAGATTGGGCTGGGAGGAAATCAGAGGATGGAGACTCAGAGCCCCCAGGATACTGAAGGATAAGGAAGAGGCCCTGGCGATTTTGGTTCAACCCAGCTCCTGCCACTGGGGGGATGATGGACATGAGCTTGTGCTGGGGCTCCTGGCTCACCCCAGCCTGCCTCCACAGATGGACCCTGTACAGAAGGCTGTGCTTTCCCACACTTTTGGGGGACCCTTGCTCAAGACTAAGAGGCCCATCATTTCCTGTAATGTCTGTCAGATCCGCTTCAATTCTCAGGTAAGAAGCCCAGCCACCCACCCACTCAATGGGTGGAGCAGAAGCAGCCAGGGGATCTTGGGAGAGGACATAGGCTGGGACTCTGGGTAAGGGGCAGGGATTAAGGGACTATCAGGGACAGAGCAGGGAATGGGCTACTGTAGGAGGGCATGAAATGACAGAAGGCACTTGAGAAGTCTGCTAAGGCGGAGCCCTCCTCCCTGAGGACTACTGTATCTCTGGCTCAGAACTTCTTGGAACACAGGTGGCCATCAGTGTCCGGGTGGAAATGTGGCCTCTGGCCCACTGGTCCTTGGGTGCAGAACTGAGTTAGGTTATTGGCTCCCCTGCCGAGCCTGTGCCCTCCTTGGCCTCTGCTGAACTCTTTCCCTGGCCCATCCACTTCCCTTTAACCTCCAGGCTTCCTCCTTTCTCCCCCTCCTCCCTCCAAGTCACACACAAAGCCTGACCCCCACTCCCTCCCATGGGACTTTCCCATGGGGAGAAGCCACCAAGAACTCAGAACCCGGGTGTCTGGCCTCCCAGATTTCCTCCCCCCAAGGCTCCCTTGGGGCTTCTGTGTGGGTTTAGAGGGGGCTTTGTGAGGTGCAGGTTCCAAGAGCTTTTGGAGAAAAACAGCAGAGCCTCATTCTGCTGAGTATGGGAAAAATAAAGCATATTCTGTTTGTCTACCCAGCCCACACATGTACACACCATGCTGCCAGGCTCTGAACACCACTGCCCCACCCCTAGGCTGTTGGTCTTTTTTTCTGCCTATCCACGCCTTTTATTTCTACTCTATTCCTGTCTGGGTGACCTTGTAGCTCCAGGACTGTGTGCTCTTAGCAGGGGGTACACATGGGGGTGGGGGGAGCCAGGACCAACCCAGCTTTAGGCCTCCCATTCACCTCAACTCCAGGCATCCCCTCTCCCAACCCAGGCTCCACTCATTGGTGGAAGGTGGAAGACCAGAGGGGTGGGGGCCAATGGCAGGCAGCCCTCCCTTCTGTTTGCCCTCCCTATCCTTCCCCAACCAAGAGGCTCTGTTTTGACAGCTGTCTCTGCTGCTTTTCTGTCTCCAGGGCTGGGCTTGGGGCCAGGGTCCTCCAGGGTGTCTGCAGAGGCTACAGGGAAAATGAGACCCAGGGGACAGCAGCCAGTGTAGAGCCCAGGCCCCAGAGCTTCTGGGGTTCCCAGGCTGAGGGTAGAAGCAGCAAAGGCTGGATCCTGGGACCAGGGGACACAGGCCCGGGGTCTAAGAGGATGCTAACTGGCCTGATTGCTAGGCCCCTCCCACTGAGGATTCTGTAGGTGCGATGTCCTCCCCTCTCACCTCAGGAGTAGGTGGGAAGCCTGAATCAGCAACCTGGCCCTGGGTGTGGTAGTGGGTGGAGTCTGGGCTCAAACTTGAGAAGCTAGTCCGAGCCCCAGGAGTAAGCAGGTCTCCTTGGCATGGGGCTTTATATCTCACTGGTGTAGGGAGAGATTCCCTGCATCCTGCTGAGACCACCCCAGGACCTGAAAGAGCTCTGTGGGCAGAATTGTCAGATGAAAGGTGATCTCAGTTTCCATTTTCTTTCTCCATCCCTACAGAGCCAGGCTGAGGCACACTACAAGGGTAATCGCCACGCCCGGAGAGTCAAAGGCATTGAGGCTGCCAAGACCCGAGGCAAGGAGCCTGGCATCCGGGAACCTGGAGACACAGCTCCCACAGGCAGCACCCCCGCAAATGGGGAGGGTGTAGCCCCCCACCCAGGTATGTCTGATTCTCCTACATTCTTCAACTGATCTTGTCTCCCCTGTTCTTTCCCCACTTCCCAGAACTCTCCTCTGCTTTCATCTCTCTCTTCCTCAGCCCCCACCTCACCCCCACCCCCACCCAAGGTGAGTCCTGGAGCCAAGTACAGTGATGCAAAATTTCCATTCTGTCACCACCACCCCCTCCCCCCCAGGTCCTCTCAACAGAGTTCCCACTGTCTGTCCTCCCCACTGCCCAGTGACTCAGAGAGGGGCTAGGGTGAGGCCACCTGGCAGACTTCCTCAAGAAAAAGGGAACCATCAGATCCAGGGAGAGGCCCCTCATCTTGGGAACAGGGGCAGAGGAGAGAGTCAGGATGTCTGAGGACCTGCACATGAGGGCTGCCCTCAGGAAAGACTGCAAGTCCAGGACCCCAGGCAATTTTATGGATAATCTTGGGTAGATCTTTTGACCTCTCTGGGCCAGAGTTTTCTTTCCTGGGAAATAGGGGAGTGAAACGTTAAGATCTTTGAGGTCTTTTCCGGGTTTACAGAAGGCAACTCTGAGATTCTTTCTGCCTCATGGCTAGTGGCCATCTTCAACCATATTCCCAGCCAAGAAACTGGGAAGAAGGAATATCATGACTGGAAGATATGAGCCACCCCCATCCTAGGATTACCACATCAGATGTCAGTCATGGCCAACTCCAGAGAGACCCAGCAGCCTAGTTCCTCCTTCTCCTTGCCTGTCCTTCCTGCCCCACTAAGCAGAATGAGAAACAAGCATCTGTACCACCAGCTTGGGAACCAGGCGCGCGCACACACACACACACACACCCCTCGGGGATGCACAGATAGGGTGGGCAGGTGAGCTGAGTTTTAACTGTGCTCTGGCTGCTTCTTAGCCTAATCATCTTGGGTTAATTTGATAACATCTCAGTAAAGTGGGGATGATGGTGGTGGTAGGTAACATTTCTTCAGTAGCACTGTTCCAGGTGCTTTATGCATGTTACCTCACTCAATTCCTATGGTACTCTCTCTAAAGAGATCAGGATACCTGCCCCGCTTTTGTAAGCCATTAAGTCCTATCCAGACGGAGATGTGCTGTCTGGATCGAGATTGAGATAAAGGATGTCAGAAATGAATAAGTGAAATAAAGGGAAACGCCACACTGTGCACTAGCAAGCGGACACCTGCAGGGGTCAGGAGGTCCCCTCCCATCAGCTTCCCACCCCCACGCCAGCCTCCTCAGGAGCCAGCCTCCCCATGACCCGGAAACTGGATCAGCTACTGGAGCAAGAATGGGAGCGCTAGAGTTTCCCCTGTACAGAGGCCAGAACCCAGTGCTGAGGCCTAGGCCTGTGCATCTTTAATCGAGTCATGAATTATAGAGCAGCCCGCATCCTTGTCTCTATCCTCTCCGGTTCTGCTGTTTCTGTTTCCCTTTACTATGTCTGTGTGTCTCTCCCAACCTCTCCTTGCTCATCCCGCCTCTGTGCCTTCCTAGAGTTCTTGGGCATGTGCCTCCCTGGGTACTGGGCAAGACTCTGGGAAGGGGGCTGGCCAGGCAGGAAGCCCAGGCTGGCTGGCAGGCCATTGAGGGGTGAATCCTTGTTCCATGCTTCTCCCCCTGGCGAGGCTGGCCTCTCCCCCCTGGCGAGGCTGGCTACCAGCTTCACCCTGAAGGGGACACCAGTGGAGCTAGACCTCCCACCATTCCCAGCTTATGGAGAGTGAGCCAGGCCTCACAGTCTCACACCCAGCCTGCAGCAGCTGGACCACATCTGGCTCTGGCCCAGGGCATGAGAGCATGCATGTTGTCACAGGGTGGGGACTCCTGGGCTCTTGCCCTCCAGGAAATGGGGTGGGTCTCCTCCACATAAAGAGTCTTCTCCAAAAGCCACCTGGAGTGATCCCTATGTCTCTCCCCCAACAACAGTTTCCATGGAGAATGGACAGGGTCCAGCCCCAGGATCCCCAGAGAAACAGCCTGGCTCCCCATCCCCTCCCAGCGTTCCGGAGACTGGTCAGGGTGCAAGCAAAGGCGAAGCGGGGACTCCAGCTTCAGCTTCCCTGCCTGGGGGTAGCAAGGAAGAGGAGGAAAAGGCCAAGCGGCTGCTCTACTGTGCTCTGTGCAAGGTGGCAGTGAACTCCCTGTCCCAGCTTGAGGCACATAACAAAGGTATGGACCCCCCTGCCCCCACCCCAGGTCCCCTGTCCTCAGCCCACTCCTGCTCCCTACATCCTGACTCTCCTAGCTTTGAATACCCATGCACCCTCTAAGATCTCCTTCCCTCCCTCCCTCCCTAATCATCTCCACCATTCCTTAGTCCCTTACTGCCTCAGTCCTCCTCCCCACCTTACTTCTTTCACCTATGACTCTCTCCTGACCCACCCTTTGCTTACTTGGGTAAGAGGATCCCAAGGGACTTGGAACCACCCTACTCCCTCCTACCCCCCCCCCCCCCCCCAACACACACACACACACTCACACTTGATGCTTCCCATACTGTAATTGGGAATGTGGGTATTTGAGGCCTACTAGGCCTGGAGAACTTTTCCTTCGCTCCTTACCTTCTGCTCTCTGTGGGTTTCAGGTACTAAGCACAAGACAATTCTGGAGGCCCGAAGTGGGCTGGGCCCCATCAAAGCTTACCCTCGACTGGGGCCTACCACTCCTGGGGAACCAGAGGCCCCTGCCCAGGACCGAACCTTCCACTGTGAGATCTGCAATGTCAAGGTCAACTCGGAGGTCCAACTGAAACAGGTTGGTCCAAGGCCCTTCCCAGGAATTCTGGGGAGTTCCACCCTCTAAGAGGGAAGGGAGAATAGGAATTTGAGTGAGGACTCTTGTACGGGGCTGCCCTTGGTGCTGCAGAAGGGGCCGGGGCCAGGCACTTGGGCTGTGATTACCCGTCTTATGGCCCTGCCTCCCGGTAGTTGCTCCTTTCCTGGGGGCTCACCGTCCCCTACCCACTCACCCCTGCAGCACATTTCCAGCCGCCGTCACCGAGATGGCGTGGCCGGGAAGCCCAACCCGCTACTGAGCCGACACAAGAAGCCTAGGGGCGCCGCGGAGCTGGCGGTAAGGCACTGGGGGCTGCAACATTCGGAACTGGGGAACCGGTGCAGGGAGAAGAAGGGGCACCCGGGGAAAGGTGGGGTTTACTGGGCCAAACAATGACTTCTCCCTCTCTCTTCCCGTCTCCTCCCCCACCCCTGCAGAGCACATTGACTTTCTCCAAGGAGCTGCCCAAGTCCCTGGCCGGCGGCCTGCTCCCCAGCCCCCTGGCGGTGGCTGCGGTAATGGCAGCGGCAGCAGGCTCCCCGCTGTCCCTGCGCCCAGCTCCAGCAGCTCCTCTTCTCCAGGGACCGCCCATCACCCACCCCTTGCTCCACCCGGCCCCCGGGCCCATCCGAACGGCGCATGGACCCATCCTGTTCTCCCCCTACTGACCGGAACCCTGAACCCCCTCCCGCTCAATGCCCCCATCTACAGCCGGGACCCAGGCTTCCTCCTGGCACTCCCTGAATGATCTCTCTCCTCCCCGCCCCCCACCCCGAGGTACGGGGTTCCAGGAAAGGGGAGGGGTGATGGGGGAGGGGGGCTTTAGAAGGGGGGGAACACCCCAGATCTCAGGGAACCCCGCCCCCTGCCCTTTCCTCTCCCCTAGAAAAGGGGGGGCCGTCTCACCCGGAGCCCCCTTGGAGACACCCCCCCTCCCAAAAGCCATGTCCATCCAAGCCCTTCCCCCCAAACCTAGCACAAAACGGGGTTCACAAGCCATGGTCGGGGTCCGGGGGGCAGAAATGGATTTTCTTGGCAATAAGCGGACTCTGGGACTCCGGCCCCCTACCCCAAAATTGAAGCGCTTCCGTGAACACCCCCGTCCTCCACAGGGGGAGGGGAATAGGCGGGACCCCTCATAAGCACTTTGGTTTTACCGCCTGCAACCTCACTGTGCCCGCCCCGCACCAAGCTCCTGCCCCAGGTCTAGCTGGGCCCATCGCAGGCGCAGCACTTGGAGGCATCTCTGGCACTTGGGTGGGACCAAGTAGATGCCCCTATAGACCCTTCCCTCACCTTCCTCCCCAGTCCGGGTTCCATTCTTTTCACCAGCACCCATCGCCCAAGGGGTACTGAGGGGGGCAAGGGGTGTCCAGTCCAAGCCCACCCCCGCCTCGCCTTCCGCAAAACTGTGAGCAAAAAGCAATAGAAGCCTCGCCCCCGCCCCCCGCCCCTTTCCGCAGGATTTGCAGTCTGTAGCCTCCCCCATCCCAGTCCCTAGACCTAATAGCTGTCCCCTCCCACCAGACACCACAGTACGACTTGGGCGGGGGCATGACCTCCCCCCACCCCCTGTGATTTCCGTATTGTCAGCCCTTCCAAACACTGACCCGGGAGGGGGACGGCCCCCCACTGGCCTTCAAATCTTTCTGCTTGATAATGTAGCAACCCTGACCCCCACCCATGTCTTTCCCTTTTCCCTCTCCCTGACAATAAAGTCTGGATTCGTTGCCCTCTGTTTTCCAGACTCAGACTTTTAATCTTTGTCCGCTGTTTTGGGGAGCAACGACACCAGGATATGTATCTGTATGGTGAGGGAGACTGACACACAGGAAATGGGATCAGAAGGACGGGGTTAGGGAAATGGGGGTGGGAGGAGGCAAGATCTGAGGCTTGTGCAAAGCGAGCAGGGGTTCCCCATCCCACTCACCCCCCTCCCTTGGGCCCAGCTCAAGTGTAAACTTGGCCTTAGGGAATCATTCTGAGCCCAGGTCTCGGATTGCAGCCACGGCTGTTGCGAATTCTCTGCAACTCCACCAGGCGGCGCCAACCACATGAAAAAGGAGTTTCCCCTAGTCTAAGACTCACCTGCAATGTGTCTCACGAATCTAGGGAGACAGAGCTAGACCCACTCTCAGACAAAGGGAAGAATCAAGGTTTTGTGCCTCTGGTGGGAAACCCACGCCAGAGACACGCGAGGCATGAGAAGTGGGGGCAGGGAATGGGAATCTGAGCTCTATGCTCTGCTTGGCCCCATGTAAATAGTATCCTGGGGTTAGTCCTTCCCCTCTCTGGACCCCAATTTCCCAATCTGCAAAATAAGCAGGTTTGGGTCTCTTAAAAATTTATTGAGACTTCATGTATCCAAGACCAAAAAAACTGGGACCTGCTATTTACAGATATGCTAGAATGAATACCTTCTCATCTGGTCCCCTAAATGGTCTGTGGGACAGGAGAGCACACTCCTCTCTCACATAACAGGGGTGAGGGGACATAGGTGTCCTATTCCCAGAATCTCCAGAATTCAGTTCAACCACACACTCCCAAGAGTAGCTAGTGACTCTCTCTAGCCCTGCTGGGTGACAAAAAAAGAAACAAAAAAAAAGACCAGACCAGCCATGGCTGGTGTGGCTCAGTTGGTTTGAGTGTCCTCCGGTACACTGAAAGGTCATGGGCTTGATTCCTGGTCAGGGCACATACCCAGGCTCAGGTTCGATCCTTGGTCTAGGTCAGTGATGGTGAACCTTTTGAGCTCGGCGTGTCAGCATTTTAAAAAACCCTAACTTTAACTCTGGTGCCGTGTCACATATAGAAATTTTTTGATATTTGCAACCATAGTAAAACAAAGATTTATATTTTTATATTTATTTTATATATTTAAATGCCATTTAACAAAGAAAAATCAACCAAAAAAGAGTTCGCGTGTCACCTCTGACACGCGTGTCATAGGTTCGCCATCACTGGTCTAGGTGCTACAAAAGGAAGGCAGCGGGTCCTTGTCTCTGTCTCCATCTCTCCCTCTCCCTTCCTCTCTCTCTGAAATCAGCAAGATCATCTCCTCAGGTGAGGACTTAAAAAAAGGCCATGGGAGGGGTGGGTATAGGGTGGAGGGGGTCAATAGGAAAAAAATGGGAGATATCTGTAATACTTTCAACAATAAAGGTAGGGATTTTTTTTTAAAAAAAAGAAAAAAAGGCCAGACTAGCCCTAGCTGGTTTGGCTCAGTGGATAGAGCGTTGGCCTGCGGACTGAAGGTCCTGGGTTCGATTCCAGTCACAGAGCACGTGCCCGGGCTGTGGGCTGGATCCTCAGTGTGCGGCATGAGGGGGCAGCCAATCAATGATTCTCTGTCATCATTGATATTTCCATCTCTCTCTCCCCCACTTCCTTTCTAAAATCAATAAAAAAAAATTTTTTTAACTTTTTTTAAAAGCCAGACCAGAACTCAGAATGGCCATGGGGTCCTCCTGAGTGTCATCTTTGCTCATTTCTCTCTTTACCCCCTTTTCAGTCGTAGAGAAGAAAAGGAGGGCGGGTGATGCCTCTGAAAGAGGAAGGAAAGGGGAATAGGGGCTTCCTGGATTTGTCAACTGTGAAGTCAGGTTTGAGCTTACTGTGGGTTCATGGAACCCAACAAGGACTTTTGGGTTTGCTTGTTTGTGTTAGGTCTTTCTAGCTAAAAATAATCTACACTAATAAAAGAGAAACATGGTAATTAGCGTACGACCACTACCCTTCCCATTGGCTAATCAGCATATCCTTATGCAAATTAACTGTCAGCCAAGATGGCGGCTGGCAGCCAGGCAGCTGGAAGCGAACATGAGGCTTGCTTGCTCCAGTGACTGCAGACTCCAACATTCCCCGCCTGACTTGCTGACCTCTGAGCTACAACTCTAAGAAACTATGTTGCAAATATAGAAGCTAAACAAAACCCCAGAAAAAAGCTTTCAGCCAGCCGGGATCTCAGAGCTAGAGTTATACATTGTTTTGATTATAGCAGCGGAAGCCTCAGAGCTAGAGCCAGAGCTAAAGCTGGCCCAGAATAAAAAAAAAAGAAAAAGAAAAAAAGGAGTGGTTGGGAGCTTCAGTCAATTCCCAGCCTGAAAGCAGCCCTCAGCTCCTCACCCAGACTGGCCAGGCACCCCAGTGGGGACCCCCACCCTGATCCAGGACACCCTTCAGGGCAAACCAGCCAGCCCCCAGGCCTCTATCCTATATAGTAAAAGGGTAATATGCCTCCCGGCACTGGGATCAGCAGAGCCTCAAGGCCTCCTGGCACCAGATCAGCGTGACAGGGGGCAGCACCCAAAAACCACCCCCCCACAGGCCCTGCTCTGTGTGTGACAGGGTAGAGCCATAACCTCCCCATCGGCCCTGCCCTGAGTGTGAGAGTGGCGGCGCCCCAACCCCCTGATCGGCCCTGCTCTGTGTGTGACAGGGGACAGCGCCCCAACGCCCCCCCCCCCCCACGGGCCCTGCCTTGTGTGTGACGGGGTAGAGCCATAACCTCCCCATCGGCCCTGCCCTGAGTGTGACAGTGGCGGCACCCCAACCCCCTGATTCGCCCTGCTGTGTGTGTGACAGGGGGCGGTGCCCTAACTCCCCTATCAGCCCTACTCTGTGTGTGACAGGGGGCAGCTCCCCACCCCCCTGATGGGCCCTGCTCTGTGCAGGGGGCAGTGCCCCAACCCCAATTGGCCCTGCTCTGTGCGTCACAGGGGGTGGCGCCGCAACCTCCCCATCGACCCTGCTTTGAGTGTGATAGGGGGCGGTGCCCCAACCCCCCAATCAGCCCTACCCTGAGCGTGACTGAGGGTGGCATCACAACCTCCCGATCCGCCCTGCTCTGTGCATGACAGGGGGCGGCGCCCCAACTCCCCAATCGGCCCTGCTCTGAGCCTGACCAGGGGCTGCACCTAGGGATTGGGCCTGCCCTCTGCCACCCTGGAGCAGGCCTAAGCCAGCAGGTTGTTATCTCCCGAGGGGTCCCAGACTGTGAGAGGGCACAGGCCCGGCTGAGGGACCCCCCCTCCCACCCCCCTCCCACCCCCCACCCCCAGTGCACAAATTTTTGTGCACCGGGCCTCTAGTTTGTATAATAAAAGCCCAAACAACCATCATGGCAGAATGACCAGAACAACAGGTCGCTATGATGCGCACTGACCACCAGGGGGCAGATGCTCAATGCAGGCACTTCCCCCTGGTGGTCAGTGTGCTCCCACAGGGGGAGCAGGGCTCAGCCAGAAGCCGGGCTCAAAGCTGGAGAGCACAGCAGAGGTGGCAGGAGTCTCTCCTGCCTCCGTGGCAGCACTAAGGAGCAGCAAACCAAGTGGTAAAGAGCCTTCTGCTAAGGAACAGTGAGCTGAGCATAAGGAGCGAGGGATCCCGGATTGTGGGAGGTATGTCCGCCAAGGGGTTCCAGACTGTGAGAGGGCGCAGGCCGGGCTGAGGGGACCCCCCCTTCCCGTCTGCCACAGTGCACAAATTTCGTGCACCAGGCCTATAATAATAATAATAACAACAACAATAATAATAATAATAATTACAGGCAGAGACTGTATATGCAGAAGTCTTGCCCTGTATATCCAGAAAGGCAGGGTCAGGGTCACATGTGGAGAGAGATAGGGGTGCTGGAAGAAATTGGGGTTAGAGAAGCTGGGATACTAGCATTGTCCACAACCACCTCAAACCTAGTCTAAAACTGACTTCATGATTTAACTCTTCCCTAAACCTGTCACGCTCCCCACATTCCCTATCTTATTAAGAGCACCACCACCCACCTGGAAAACTGGAATTCATCCTAGTCTTCCTTCTTTTCAACCCTTCATCAAAGGAGTCACTAAATAAGTCCTGTTTGACTTCTTAACAACCTACAGGTCCTAATCACTGTTCTCTATCCCCACAATCACTGCCCTAAACAGGACTGGCCACATACTTTGTGGGGTCCAGTGCAAAATAAAAAAAGCAGGACCCCGTGTCCAAAAAAGATCTCAAGACAGTGACTGCAGAACATTAAACCAAGCACTGGACATTGGCCGAGTGCAATGAACAGGTAGCATGCTCATGAAGTTGACTCTGGCCCTAGCTCAGGCCCTGTCCTGCCTGTCTCTTGTCTGAACTGTAGTGCCTCTACTGTTCTCTCTCATTTCTGGCCTGCAAGCTTTCACTTTTCTTTTTTTTTTTTTTTTAGGCTTTTAAAGTAACATTTATTTTTTTAAAGTTAACATGTGCATATATAGGAAACTGAAAAACACAAGCAAAGAACTAAGCCATCCATAATCACAAGCAGTTTAGTCTGACGTGCCCTTCTAAGTCCTGTGTATCTACACAACTAAGCTTTCATTTTTATGTAATTAAGATGGTACAGTTATGTATCATGCTTTCTCACACATCATGAATATTTACCATTTCAAAGTCCCAAAGTTATGAGTATTTTGATAACCAAGAATACCCAACATCAACTCAATCTGGAAGAAAATGTAATCCTGCCTTACTTGGTGACAAAAATTTCATAAAGGACAAACATAGCAACAAACCTCTAGATAAAAGATATTCACAAAGTTACAATTAAAATAATGCGTTACCTTCAGGTTCCATTAAAAATGAGACCCAAAGCAAGAGTACACAAAGTATAATGCTTCTAAGAGAATGATGATTTATACTTTAAAATATTAGCAAGGTGGCAAGTTTTGACGGAAGTACTTAACAACATATTCCTATAGCACAGTCTAAAGAGATGCACGCACATCAGTGGTTATCACCACAATGTGAATATGAACACATCCACACACACCCCTCGGCATGAACAAGTCCTGATGTCCATTTCTGAGATGGTTCAACAGCTCCATGTCCAAGATGCCTCTTTTCTAACAATTATAACAAAAAGATATTTACAAATTGGCTAATTCACTAGCTCTACTTTTTATCAGACATTGTCACCTCAGGACATCTAAAAAGCTCCAATTTTGCAAAATAAAAGAACCTTGTCCACAATAAACACAGGAACTTTACAAAAATGCATATAGACCTATAGTTATAACCTAAAACTTTCTTCTAGCTATGGAGATATTAGCAAAGAGCCCTTCCCTTCACCCTTCCTCTTCTCCCTCCTCCACCACGTCAGTGACTAAATACAGAACACCTGGCTCCAAGAGGTGGCGTAGTTTAACAAAGGCACTCACGGACGACAGTCCTTCCTAAAAACTAACAAGAGGGCTTTTATAAAGGGATTATTTTACTACCTCTACTTTTTATATACTTCGGGCTTTATCCTTGAATACGCAGCAATATTAACTAATATGCACATATGTAACAACTAGAGGCCCGGTGCACAAAAATTTGTGCACTGGGCGGGGGGGGGGAGGGCGGGTCCCCCAGCCCGGCCTGTGCCCTCTCGCAGTCTGTGACACCTCGGGAGATAACGACCTGCTGGCTTAGGCCTGCTCCCGGGTGGCAGAGGGCACGCCCAATCCCTAGGTGCAGCCCCTGGTCAGGCTCAGAGCAGGGCCGATTGGGGAGTTGGGGCGCCGCCCCCTGTCACACTCAAGGCAGGGTCGATGCGGGGGTTGCAGCGCCACTACCTGTCATGCACAGAGCAGGGCCGATCAGGGGGTTGGGGCACTGCCCCCTGTCACTCACAGAGCAGGGCTCATCAGCAGGGTTGGGGCGCTGCCCCCTGTCACTCACAGAGCAGGGCCCATCAGGGGGTTGAGGAGTTCCCCCCTGTCATGCACAGAGCAGGGCCAATCAGGGGGTTGAGGAGCTCCCCCCGTCACTCACAGAGTAGGGCCGATAGGGGAGTTGGGGCACCGCCCCCTGTCACACACAGAGCAGGGCGGATCAGGGGGTTGGGGCGCCGCCACTGTCACACTCAGGGCAGGGCTGATGGAGAGGTTATGGCTCTACTGTGTCAAACACAGAGCCGCAGGGCAATCAGGGGATTGGGGAGCTCCCCTCTATCAGGCACAGAGCAGGGCTGATCAGGGGGTTGGGGTGCCTTCCCCTGTCACGAACAGAGCAGGGAGGATAGGGAGGTTGTGGCCCCGCCCCCGTCACACAGAGCCACAGGGCAATCAGGGGGTTGGGGAGCTCCCCCCCCTGTTCCACACAGAGCCGCAGGGTGATCAGGGGGTTGGGGAGCTCCCCCCTTCAGGCACAGAGCAGGGCTGATCAGGGGGTTGGGGCACCTTCCCCTGTCACGAACAGAGCAGGGCGGATAGGGAGGTTGTGGCCCCACCCCCTGTCACTCACAGAGCAGCAGGGCGATTAGGGGGTTTGGGCGCTGCCCCCTGTCACGCTGATCCCGGAGCCGGGAGGCATATTACCCTTTTACTATATAGGATAGAGGCCTGGTGCAGGGTGGGGGCCAGCTGGTTTGCCCTGAAGGGTGTCCTGGATCAGGGTGGGGGTCCCCACTGGGGTGCCTGGCCAGTCTGGCTGAGGGGCTGAGGGCCGTTTTCACGTTGGCGGGTGACTGAAGCTCCCAACTGTTCCTTTTTTTCTTTTTCTTTTTTCTATTCTGTGCCAGCTTTAGCTCTGAGGCCTCGCTGCTGAAAACGTTGGTACAATGTTGCGGTCAGGCTGGCTGAAGGCAGGCTGACTGAAAGCCAGTTTCTGGGGTTTTGTTTAGCTTCTATATTTGCAACATAGTGCATAGTTGCTTAGAGTTGTAGCTGAGAGGCCGGCAACTCAGGCGGGGAATGTTGGAGTCCACAGTCACTGGAGCAAGCAAGCCTCCCTGTTTGCTTCAGTGCATGGGTGCCGGCCACCATCTTGGCTGACAGTTAATTTGCATAAGGATATGCTGATTAGCCAATGGGAAGGGTAGCGGTCGTACGCTAATTACCATGTTTCTCTTTTATTAGTGTAGATGGTTAGATCATTTTAATTTCTCTAAAGACTCATGGGCACAGAACCCTTTTTTCTGTACTTCCTTCCCTCCCTCTTCCCATGTGAACAGTCAGCATACTCTCCAAGACATCAAATTTAACAATTCCATTCCTCAAATACCACCATTCCTATAAATTAACAGAAAAAATACTTAAAGGGTGTTACTTTAACTCTTTTAACATATGTTGTGCACTTTCAAACATCTAGAAAGACTAGCCATCTCAAATAAGGATTTGTTTGATTGAACTGCACATAGAGGCTATGATCTGAAAGTGTCTTCTGAATAGGAAGGAACTTTCTGGCCTAAAACCCTTCCCCTTTTCATCTCTATCAACACAGTGGACAGCACAGTAAGCATCTGTAATGCTTAGAGAGGATTTTAACAATTTTACTTCTCATGTTTTCAGTACAGTTCTTCTTAGGAATCTAACACAAATTGTACAGTATGTATTTGTTTACTAACTACTTCTGTCATACACTGGCAACCTCTGTATCATCTAGAAAGGCTAGATGATGTAAATTAGAACAGTTTGTCCTTCACATACAATATATGCACAGCTAAGTAAAACACAATGCACAGGCACAAGGGAAGATGGTTAATCTTGCCTAACTATGAACATACTGATATAAAGCCCTTTGCACTTTCTTCTCCTTCCTCCCCGAACCAGTACAAATATAATAATGTGTACTGCTCAGAGAGGTGGTTTGATCATCCCATTTCCAAAACATAGTATTGTTGGGGTCCTGCCCCAGCAGGTCCAGGGGTCCCCAAAGGTGTGGACGGAGTCGGCGAAGAAGGAATGACATGGAGACAGCGTTCAGTTGATCAGCAGCCTAGCCAGGATCTCTAGCCAAGTTCTGGTCAGGATCTCCAGCCAGGTGCTGTGTCCATGTTCTCTTGCTAGGTTCTCCAGGTTCTCCAGCCAGGTTCAGTCACCAGGTTCTTTAGCCAGGTTCTATCCAGGTTCTTTTGCCATGTTCTGTCTAGGTTCTCCAGACAAGTTCTGTAGCCAGGTTCTGTCCAGGATCTTTTGCCATGTTCTCTCCCTAGGTTCTCTCTCTAGGTTCTGTGTAGGATCTCCAGCCAAGTCCTGTCTCTAGATTCTGTGTCTTGGTTCTGTCTCTAGGTTCTCCAGAGAAGTTCTGTGTCTAGGTTCTGTCCAGGATCTTTTGCCATGTTCTCTCGCTAGGTTCTGACTCTAGGTTCTCTGTCTCTGGGTTCTGTGTTTTTTTGTCTTGTTACATCTGTATTTATACCAGTCGATTTTATCCTGTCAATTTCTATTGCAAAGGTTAGGGCATTTCTTATCTCCATTCCAGGGAGTAAAGATTATGTAGCTTAAGCGTGATTGTTCGTAGTTAAAGTGATTAACTACCCGCCTGGCACTTAGTTAAGGGGTTATATTCCCTCCCTAACTTCAGGGGAAAATTCCTACCTGGAAAAACAACCTTTCTCGGAGAGTTGACTTTGGTTAAAACACATAGCGCCAAGAAGAGGAGCAAACATATTAAGAACAGTATGCCATATACGCCAGGTCCCTTAAAACATATGCTGTGCAGATGTTTCTTCTCTGCAGTGACTGTGTCAAGCAGCAAGGATGGACCGGCTCCCGGCATAGTATTTGAAATGAATTTTAACAAAAGGATATATACAAAATGTGTCATTTTACTACCTCTACTTTTAACATACTTTGTGCACTTGTAAACATCTAGAAAGACTAGATGTTTCAAATAAGGACTTAAGTTTGTCCACTATATACACAGTAGTGTTGAATAAACTACACACATGTAACAATGGTTATATCTGAAAGTGTCTTCCTTACAGGAACATTCTAGTCTGGAACCCTTCATTTCCTCCTGACCACCATCAACTCAATGGGTTGAGTAGGCACATGTGTCACTTAGAGGTAGATTTCACAATTTGATTTCCAAAGTCCTTTTCAGAAGACAGCCTTTCTATGAATTTTAACACAAAGTGTACAAAATGTGTTCGCTTACTAACTCTACTTTTGTCATACATTGGCAACCTCTTTAATATCTAGAGACTAGATATTATAAAATTAGGACCTATTTGTCCAGTATATTCACAATATATACAGTAAAGGTAAATGAAATGCATGTAACATATAGAGCGGCAAAGGATAAGCTAAAATTTTCTATTACACACTAGCAAAACATCTTTTTGCAATTTCTTCCCTCCCACCTCCCTCAACCTAATAGTGAGCAAGTACATAGAGTACACTGTTCAAAGAGGTGATTAACAATTCCATTTCTAAAGACAATAATTTTTATCAGGTTTTAAAAGCTATTTACAAGAAGCATTATTCTGCTACTTCTACTTTTAAGTACATCAAGCACTTCTAAAAGTCTAGAAAGACTAGATATTTCATATAATTCTTACTTGCCCACTATGTGCACAGCACTGTTAAAACTGCACATACTAACAATGGTTATAATCCGAGGAATCTACTAAATATTACCATGTTGGCCTGAACCATTCCCTCTCACTCCCTTCTCTTCACCACCAATCCAGTGGACAAGTACAGGTGTGTGTAATATTTAGAGGTGGTTGAATAAATTCATATCCAAAAGTCATTTACACAAAACAAGCTTTACTATGAATTTCAACACAAAGTGTACAAAATATGATAATTTTACTACTTTGTCATATACTGGCAACCTCTTTAACATCTAAAGACTAGCTATTGCAATTTTAGGACTTATTTGTCCACTATATACACAGCAAAACAAAATGCACATAACATATAAAAATGGCTTTATCTGAAAATATCCAAATATGAACACACTAGCATATTACCTTTTGCAATTCTTTTCTTCCCACCTCCTCCAAACTACTGAACAAATATCGACTATAGTATATTGCTCACAGAGGTGGTTTAACAATTCCATTCCCAAAAGATAGTATTTCCTATGAATTTTAGTAAAAAGATATTTACAAAAGTGTTATTTTACTACCTCTACATTTAACATACGTTGGGCACTTCTAAACATCTAGATGGACTAGATGTTTCAAAAAAGGACTTAATTTGTCCACTATATACACAGCAGTTTTGAATAAACTGCACACATTTAACAGTTATAATCCAAAAGTGTCTTTGAAATATGAACATTGTAGTCTAAGACCATCTTTCCCTTCTTGCCCTCCTCCACCAACCATGTAGGCTATAATGCTCAAATATTCAGAAGACAATCTTTCCTAGAAATTTTAGCACAAATGTACAAAATGCATTAGTTAACTAACTCTACTTTTGTCATACACTGGCAATCTCTTTAACATCTAGAAAGACTAGATGTTGTAAATTAGGACTCATTTGTCCATTATATACACTATATACACAGTTAAGGAAAACTAAATGCATGAACATAAAGGACAATGGTTAATTGAAATTTTGAAACACACTAGCATCCAGCTCTTTGCCCTTCCTTCTCCCTTGAACCAGTGCACAAATGTGTACTGTCAAAGAGGTGGTTTGGCCATTTCCCAAAATAAGAGTATTTGATATGAATTTTAACAAAGTATTTATTAAAATGTCTTTTTTTTTTTTTTTACTACCTCTACTTTTATCAGGCACTTCAGAGCATATAGAAAGATAGGTATTTTAAAAAAGTACTTGGCATTGTCAACTATTATACAGTAGTGAGGAATAAACTGCACACATAAAACAACGGTTATAATATGAAAATGTCTTCTAAATATGACCAGTCTGGCATAGAACCTTCTTTTCTTCCTCCCCAAGGTCTTCTCTCCAGGTCCTCTCACCCACGGGGAACGTGGCTGTGTCGCTCCGGATGTCGCGTGCCGTTTCTAGAGGTAGTCTGACAATTCCATCTCAAAGTCATTTCCAGAAGACATTTCTTTTGATATATTTTTTTTAAATGGGCGTTTGCAAGACGTGTGATTTTCTAACTCTACTTTATCATACGTTGGCAACCTCTTTACATCTAGAAGGCCTAGATGTAGCCAAGTTCTCTTGAAAGGTTAGGGGGAAAGTTGAGAGCAGCTTTTTCGTATTATATACACAGGCGCCTATAAAGGGCCAGTAGCCAAATGTGGCATGTTCTTCTGCCGTTTCTCTTCCGAAATCAAGGTTTATAGTAGAAAGAAGACCAACCGCCCGAAGGCCCTGGGGCTCCGCTCACCTTCGGCCCGTGAAGGCCTTTGTCCATCGGGGTCCAGACAGGTGAGGTCTCCTCCCACTGGGACGGAGAAGTCACCCCAGGCGCCCATCCGCGCCGCTTCCAGCCCTGAGGGTGGGCGAGCTGTGTCCACGCAGACCCGCCTCTGGGCCTCCCCCTGCCCATTCCAGCGGCGGCCATTCTTCTCGCCCCGCCACGCCCGTGGCTCAAGGCAGCGCGGCCTCGGGGCTGGTCTCGTCCAGGGGCTTGTCGCGGTGGCTTGGCTGGGGCTCCGCTTAGGCCCAGGGTGGTTAGGCTGGAGATCCTGCGGTGCACAGGCTGCCCCTGGGGGAGGCCACCGCCATCAGGTCGCGGAGGTGGAGGTGGGGTGGAGAGCGACATTCCCGAGCTTGGGCCTGAGCAGTGGGCACCCGCAGGGAGGGCTCCGGGTCTGCAGGACAGAGCCTGCTGCCCCTCCAGGGCGGGGGGGGGGGGGGGGGGGGGGGGCAGTTCACCCGCCCGGCCCGGCCGGAGGGCCTGCTGGAGGGGCCCGGAGGAGGACTAAGAGGGTTGGGAATCTTGAGCGCTTCTCACTGCGCTCTCTGCCGGAACTCAAGCTTTCACTTCTTCCTCGCAGCTCTTAGTGCCAGTCTCTGCAGCACCTTTGGATAGTGCCCAGCTGCTGCCCTGACTGGTGTGGCTCAATTGGTTAAGCATCATCCCAGGCACTGAGAGGTTGCCGGTTGGATTCCCAGTCGGGGCACATGCTTCGTTTGCAGACTCCATGAGGGGCGAGTGGAGGACAGTTGATTGATGTTTCTCTCCTTCTCCCTTTCTCTCTAAATTCAAGAAAAACATTAAAAACAACAACCAAAAGAAAAATAACAACGCCCAGCTCCTCAGCATGATACACAAGGCCTTTCTTAAGCTCAGCCTTGCTCACCTCTCCAGAATCTTCTCTGTTGCTTCTTACCTCACACTTTTTGTTCACCGCCACGTAAGCCTCTGTGACTCTATGCACCCCGTGCCCTTTGTCTCAAATGCCCTACATGTGCTAGGATATCACATGGGATTCTGACTTGAACCATCACCAAGTCCTGGAGAGAGGGAAGGTAGTACTCCCCCAAAACAAAGTCAAGGCCTCTGGGGTACCCAGAATTGCTCCTGGAACTTGGTCTTGTCTGTTGGCCCCTTGAGAAGTGGCCCCCATGTCCTGGTGCTCTGTCTCCATGCCTCAACAATTCTTGGCAATGATCTTCCGGGTGTTCTGCTATGCAAAGAGAGGAAGGAAACATAGCGTGGGCCTCAGAAAGGAGAAAGGAAGGAATTGATATGGCATTGGGGTAAGTAGCAGGGGAATTTCAACAGAGAAGCCCAGATTTCACTAGCCAAAGCAGAACAAGTAGAACCAGCAATGAGGAAGGAAGTGGCTCAGGTTGGGTAAGTGAGGAGTTTCTTATACTTTCAGCCTCGTATAAAGAGACCTGAGCAGGGTTGCTCCTGTGTGAAGCCTGACTGCCCACTGGAAGGGACTGCCCTTTGAGTGAGTTGGGTTTCTTCTCCCATTGGAGAGAGCACTGAAGGCTGGGAGACTCGGGTGAGTAATTTTGTGGTGGGTGTACTTTTCTTTCTCAGTCTCTGCATCTCAGAGGTGGTAAAACACACACAAAACAAAACACTGAGGCCAGCATGTGTGTGTAGCAAAGCACAGCAGAGAGGAGTATGACAGTCTCCTGGGTACAGACAGGGGACTCCTGGGTGGTCTTAGAGGACAGGGGAGGAATTAAAAATGTTGGAGGGCACTGGGGTTACTAAGAGTATGTGGATAGATATTGAATAAGGCCTGGAGTTTGAAGTATACAGAGGTTAAGATATTTAGATAAGAATTTGGGAGAATCATTGAGAATGGGAAAGGACTAAGAGGGTTGGGTATCTTGAGATGAAGAGGCCCGGGAATGGCTCAGGAGGCGGGTGAGCTCCCAGAGCAGTTCAGGTGTCCAGGGGAGCAGAGTAGTTCAAGAGATCCAAATTCACAGTCAAGCTCTGACTCCCTCTTCCTCTTCTACTCACTCCCTTCAGCCTCCATCATGTGGAACACCTCTGATGCCAACTTTTCCTGCTACCACGAGTCTGTGGTGGGCTATCGTTATGTGGCAGTTATCTGGGGGGTGGTGGTGGCTGTGACGGGCACCGTGGGCAACGTGCTCACCCTGCTGGCCTTGGCCATCCAGCCCAAGCTCCGTACCCACTTCAACCTGCTCATCGCCAACCTCACGGTAGCCGACCTGCTCTACTGCACCCTTCTCCAGCCCTTCTCCGTGGACACCTACCTCCACCTGCACTGGAGAACGGGCGCCACTTTCTGCAGGGTGTTTGGGTTCCTCCTCTTTACGTCCAACTCTGTCTCCATCCTCACCCTCTGCCTCATCGCCCTGGGACGCTACCTCCTCATTGCCCACCCTAACCTCTTTCCCCAAGTGTTCAGTGCCAAGGGGATAGTGCTGGCTCTGGTGGGCACCTGGGTGATAGGTGTGGCCAGCTTTGCCCCGCTCTGGAATGTCTATATCTTGGTGCCCGTAGTCTGCACCTGCAGCTTTGACCGCATCCGAGGCCGACCCTACACCACCATCCTCTTGGGCATCTACTTTGTGCTTGGGCTCAGCAGTGTCGGCGTCTTCTATTGCCTCATCCACCGCCAGGTAAAGCGAGCAGCACAGGCGCTGGTTCAGTACAAGCTGCACCAGACGGATGTCCGCTCCCACTATGTGGCTGGGACAGATGAAGCCGTGCCGGGTCATTTCCAGGAGCTGGACAGCGGGGTGGCATCAGGAAGGCCCAGTGAGGGGATTTCATCTGAGCCAGCCAGTGCTGCCACTACCCAGACCTTGGAAGGAGACTCGTCAGAAGTGGGGGACCAGAGCAGCAGCAAGGTCGCTCAGCAGATGGCAGAGAAAAGCCCTCCGGAGGCACCTGCCAAGACCAGGCCAACTAAAGGAGCCCAAAAAGCTCAGGACTCTCCGTCAGAGTCTGGGAAGGTGACTCGGATGTGTTTTGCTGTGTTCATCTGCTTTACCGTGAGCTACATCCCTTTCTTGCTGCTCAACATCCTGGATGCCAAGGTCCGGGCTCCCCGGGTTGTCCACATGCTTGCTGCCAACTTCACCTGGCTCAATGCTTGCATCAACCCTGTGCTCTATGCAGCCATGAACCGCCAGTTCCGCCAAGCGTATGTCTCCCTCCTACAACGAGGACCCCAGAGTTTCCGTAGGCTCGGGAGTTTCCGTAAGCTCCGTTAGAACTGTGTTCGGCACCAGAATCTGAGACTGTTTCATCCAGAACTAGAGTGGCCAGCTGGTATGCAGTAGATGAGAGTAAAACCTGTGGGCATTTTCACGGACAACCTCCCCTTGACCCCCAAACCAGACATCTCTATCCATTGCTCAGTGTTTCAGCCCAAGGCTGCCCAAGATGCATTATTAATTATTAATAAATGAATTCCATCCTTTTAATGTCCAGGTGTGGTCTTTGGAGAAGAAGGAAATAAACCAGTGTTGGTTTGCAGCTGGAACTTAATAATGGAGGGTTTGGGGGGGACCCAGGTCAGAGCAGGAGCAGGAAGCAGTGGGCCTAGGTCCGGACATCACCTTCAGCTGAGGAGTTTCCAGGTAAAAAAAAAAACATGTGAGTTTGGTTTAAGAGGATTAGCCTGCCTTTTTTTTAACTTCTCAGAAATGGTTCCTACCCCTAACTACTGCTGCCAGGATCCCCCTCATCCCTGCAAACAGATGTTTTTCAGTTTAAAAAAATATTTTTTTTTAATTCAGCTTTGATAACCACTTCAAGTGAGGCTAGCCCCCTGACTCTTGACTTATCCAAAGAGAATGGTCCTGGGAGAGGACTCACGCTCTGTGGAAATAAAACTGAGCTTAGCACAGTGGTTCTCAACCTTGGCTGCACATTAAAATCACCTGTGGATCTTTTTAAAATCCTGATTTCTGGGCCTCATCTTCCGGAAATTCTTTCTTTGTTATGGGGTGGGGCCACAACATTAGTAACAAAGAAACAGAATTTCCGGAGGATGAGGCCCAGAAATCAGGATTTTAAAAAAAAATATCTATTTTATTGATTTTTTTTACAGAGAGGAAGGGAGAGAGATAGAGAGTTAGAAACATCGATGAGAGAGAAACATCGATCAGCTGCCTCCTGCATATCTCCCACCGGGGATGTGCCTGCAACCCAGGTACATGCCCCTGACCGGAATCGAACCCGGGACCCTCCAGTCCGCAGGCCGACGCTCCATCCACTGAGCCAAACCGGTTTCGGCAGAAATCAGGATTTTAAAAAGATTCCCAGGTGATTCTAATGTGCAGCCAAGGTTGAGAACCACTGGCTTAGCAGAAGCAATGACAGACAGTTCTAGTTGCCCTAGCAGGGCCACACTGGTTGAACCTAATTCACCTGACCCCGCACTTCCCCCAGACTTGCTCTTGTCTGCCTGGGTTATGAAAGTAGAACAGAGACTCTAGTTAAGAGGGCTCAGGGGCCAGGCTGAGGGGAAATCATACCATCCCCTTCCTCCAGACTGCCCAGCATCCTGTCAACCTTCTGCAGGTTCACTATCGAACTTAAAGCACCTGTCACCACCAGGTGACGCTGGTTCTCTGCGTTTTCTTTCTGGCTTCCCAGTGGAGGACACACGGTGTCAGAGGGACCGGGAGCCCAGAGATACTCGCTCCCATCTCAGCCAGCAGGGCTGGAGACCCAGGTATCTGCATCCCTCGCTCTTCCTCAAACTTAGGGAGAAAAGTAAAGAATTAATTATAAATGTATTATTCACGAGATGTTTACTGTGCACAGTACTTGGTTAGGGTGGTGGGTCAGGGTGGGCATTGGGGATGGAAGGTGAGTCATGTTGACAGCAACACTGCTCTGGCTGCGTGCTGTTCCCTCCCTGCCCCCAAGTCCATGGACTGAGAGAACAAAGTCAAGTCCAGAGAGACTCAGAGAGTGGGGTGGACAGATCTAGACTCTCACATTTAACACTCCAAGGGCCCAGGAATCCTGCCTCCTGATCTGGAACATGTGCTTCTGAAGTATCCTCTTCCACAAAAATCACAGCAGCCTAAACGGAATCGAGTTCAGGCGTTCAAGCTACTGAGGCAGGGCAGGGGCCCAGGCAGGCGGGGTGAACAATAACAAGGACCAAAAACAACACGTGCCCAGGAGTGTAGAGACCAGGTTCCAGTCCAGGTTCTCTGATAATTAGCTCTGTGAACCCGGGCAGGACCCTTGACCATTCTGGGCCTCAGGCTTTATTATCTGTACAACAATGAGGGAGGAGTGCCCTCTTTTATGTGCCCCGGGACTGTCCTAAATCCTGTAAATATATTTTGTGTAATCCCCACAAAATTGGCCATAAGGTATCTGTTATAATATCTTGTTTACAAATGAAAAATAGAAAGAAACACAATTTGGGTTAAGCAATTTGTCCAAAGTCAAAAGGCTATTAAGTGGTATGACCATGAGTTGAGGGCAGAGAGTCAGAGCTCAGTCAGTACCAGCCCAGGTGTCGAACAGCAGCCTTTCTAAAACTAGAATCACCTGAGCCAGTTTGGCTCAGTGGATAGAACGTCAGCCCTCAGACTGAAGGGTCCCAGGTTCCATTCAGATCAAGGGCATGCACTTCAGTTGCAGGCTCGATCCTCGGCCCTGGTTGGGGGTGTGGGAGAGGCAACCAATCACTGTGTCTCTTTCACATCAATGTTTCTCTCTGTCTCTCCCCCTCCCTTCCACTCTCTCTAAAAAATCAATGAAAAAATATCCTCAGGTGAGGATTGAAAAACAACAACAAGGCCTAGGTGGTTTGGCTCAGTGGGTAGAACGTCAGCCTGTGGACTGAAGGGTCCCTGGTTGATTCTCAGTCAGGGCACATGCCTGGGTTGAGGGCTCAACCCCCAGTGTAGGGTGAGCAGGAGGCAGCCAATCAATGGTTCTCTCTCATCATTGATGTTTCTATCTCTCTTTTCCTCTCCCTTCCTCTCTGAAATAAAAAATATATATTTAAAAACAACAACAACCCTAGCTGGTTTGGCTCAGTGGATAGAGCGTCAGCCTGCGGACTGAAGGGTCCCAGGTTCGATTCCGGTCAAGGGCATGTACCTTGGTTGCGGGCACATCCCCAGTGGGGGGTGTGCAGGAGGCAGCTGATCGATGTTTCTCTTTCATCGATGTTTCTAACTCTCTATCCCTCTCCCTTCCTCTCTGTAAAAAATCAATAAAATATATTTAAAAAATAAAAACAACAACAAAACAAACTAAAATCAAGTGACCAATTGATCCCTAAATGTCCTTCTTGCTCAGACCTTCTAAGATTCTGAAAGTTGACAGTTCTCTGAAGGTTTGAAAAGTGTTCCGTTTTCATACTCCACGAAAGCAATTTAAAAGTCTTAGTAGAAATGAACAGCAATAGGGATTGAGGTTAGACCTCAGGAGGGACTTCCCAATTATCAGTCGCTGGAAAATGACTCAAAAGGACACAGAAAGGCACCCTGGAGCCTGAGACCGAGAGGACAGATCTTAGCAAGAAGCAAGCCCCTCGTCCTTCACCCTCCACAGTTCACACATCCACACCCCCCGCCGCCCCCCCCCCGGCCCCCCCCCCCCCCCCCCCGCAATCTCCATTAGAGCTGAGGGAAAAGAGGCAGAAGATGCCCTCTCAGGCTTTCTCTCTCCTGCGGGTGCACATTGTCGCGAGTCCAGCCTTAAGTCCCTCACGATGCGGAGCCCACGCGTGTCTGGGGGAGTATGTGCACTGGGGGGCCCTCCTGAGTGTGCGTCAGTGTCCGTCTCCCGCCCGAGCCCGCGCTCCGTCCCGGACTTTCTGACGCTGTCTCTCAAGGCTTCTCTTTGTCTCTCTCCATCTGTCCGTCTGTCCTGCGGCTGTCTTCACCTCTTAGTACCTATGTTATCGCCTTCTTGCGCATAGGCTCCTCTCCCCCCTCCCGCTCCCCGCCTTCCCCGCACTCAGCTCCCCCGCGCCCCTCCCCTTCCCCCTTCCCCCTTCCCCCTTCCCCCTTCCCCCGCCCCCGCCGCTGTCGCTCGCCCGCACTCTCTCTCTCCGTCGCTGTCTCCTTCAGGCAGATTTATGGTCAACCCAGGGCCTTTCATTGGCCGAGCGCTGACAGGACTTGATTTAACGCCACCTCTCATTGGCTGAGCTTGACAGGCCGATTTACGAGTCGCTCTACCATTGGCCAAACTGCCTCGGCCCTGATTTACGGCTCAGTGACTGCGGCGGGGAAGGGGGGCGCCGCCGGGGAGGGAGATGCCCCTCCCCTCGCCCCCGCTTCCGCCCCCGCTCCCCCTTTTCTCCTGTCTCTCCCTCCCTCCAGGCCCCGCGCTCCCTCTACCTGCGCCTCAGGCCCCCTCCCCCCTTCCCTTTCACCCGGCGGGAGGGGAACATGGGGGTCGGAGGGGGTACACATGGGCGGAGGAGTCTGAGGGGTGGGAGTGGGGGGAGAGGAGAGACGATTGAAGAGGGAGAGAGGATACTGCGCTGAAGCGCTGAGGGGAAACTGAGGAGGCCAAAGGGGCAAAGGGGTGATTAAAAAAAAAAAAAGGAAGGCTGAGGAGCACAGACTGAGGGAGGGAAAAGGGAGGTGAGGTGAGGGGAGGAAGGAGGTTGGAAAGGAAGGGCACTGAAGGCGGCAAATGGCTGAAGCGGGAACTGAGACTTTTCGAGCAGCACTGCCCAGATTGAATAAGACGGAAAATGTGCTCTTCAGACAATGAAAGGGCGAGGGTGAGAGGAGCAGAGACGTGGAGACAAGCTCAATAGAGAGGCGAGAGAGGAGCAGGACAGGACTAGGAGGCAATCGCCAAGAGAGGGAGGGAGGAGGATGAGCACTGATGGAGAAGACAGCGCCAAGGGCTTTTATTTGTTGGGGCGGGGGGGGGGGGAGTGAGAAAAACCTCCCCCCCAGAGTAACTACCGAGGGAGACACCGTCCCTCCCCTCAGAGCCCCGGGCGCTGGCCGGGACGGCGGCGCCTCCTGCCCGAGACGGTCCGCTTCCCCAGGGTCGCAGTGGGCTCCCCATCCCGCGCACCTCGCGCCTCCCCCGTGCCCATCTCCCCAGTCAAATTTATGAGCTCGGGGCTGGCCTTCAGGATTAGGAATGCGTATTTATGCTTCTTTGAGAGAGGGGTTTGGAAGGTGATAAATAAGGGGCTGGGGGGTGCCGTTGGGAGCCCCTATTTTTAGCGTGGCCGCTCTCCCCAGGCCCCCACCCAGCATCTCCCTCTCATCCTGAGCCAGAGAAGGGGGCCCTGAGGGCGGTGGAGAATGAGTTTCACAGATCGGGCAGGGGGTCGACTCCTGGAGAGCCCCTCGGAGGACCACAGATCTTTGCAGCAGAAAGGATGGAAGGCAGATGGGAGAGGAACTTTCCAAGCATCCGGCATTCACATAGCCCCTGGAGTGCAGTTACAGCATTTCTGCAGAAGATAGAGAGAAATCGGGAGAAGCCAGTTTCCCCTCTGCTGCCCTAAGCTCGGCTACTGAGGAATAGAAAAATGGCCAGGAAATGCAGAGGCAGGTTTCTTTGGCAAGTCACCTCCTGCACAGGGAGAAAGATTTGAAATCTCCCACCCCCACCCCCAGCCTGGGTCCCTGGGAAAGGAGGCTGGGAATGGGGGGCTGGGGCATCTCCTAGGAGTCTCAGCCCCCAACCGGTCCACCCCCACCGCTGGCGGGGAATGAAAAAGCCCTGGCCCTGGGCCTCCAGGAAATGAGGGAGGAAAGAGGATCTGTCCAGGGGTCCACGTGCCTTCCCCAGCGCTCAGTTCCAACAGCCATGTGCTGTGACCCCCAGCCCAGGCAGAGGGCCTGCTCTGGGCTTGGGTAGGTAGTGAACAAAAACGGGGTCCCTGATATAAGGGGAGGGGGGCCTAAAGAGAACAGAGAGAGCTAGGGAGGAGTTCTCCCCGCAAAGCACACACAAGCGAGCCTGTGCGTCTACAGGCACGTCCGTGCACATACACGCGCCAGGCTGTGCTGCTTCCAGCGGGAGAAGGGAAGGAGAGCAGGGTCTAGACGGGCCCTTTAAGAGCCACTTAGGGTCAGAAAGCCTGGGCTACAGAAAGGGGAAGGAGCTGATGTCAGAAGACGGATGGGCAGCAAGATGGGGATTGATGCTAATGGGGGAGTTAAAGCTAAGTACCCAGACACTCAGAGGGCAGAACTGCAGATCTGTCTTCCTTATGCTCGCCACCCCCCTCCCCAAACCATGGCTGTAAATCTGCCTTCTCAATTGGGGGGAGGGGGAGTAGGGAAAAAATGAGAATCTTTTCTTTTTTCCTATTTTATCCTTACCCTGCGCCACCCCTCCCCCCACTTCTTTTGTGCTCTCTCAGTCTCTTCCCCCCACTTTATAACCCCTTCCTACTGAAATGTCCAAATTTTGGCTTTCCATCGGGACCCGAAGGAATGGTCCCAGCTTGTGAAGCATTTAGAAGGAAACCTCAGAAGTCTCCCTTACCAGGCCCGGATGGGAATGGGTTGGTGGGATTGTGGTGAGACTGGTAGGCTGGAAGCTCTCGGTCACCTCAGTTTCTCTTCCCTCCACCACCTTCTCAGTTGGAGGGAACTCTGGCAGCTTCCTCCCAGGACAGGAGGGTGAAGGCAAGAAGCAGGGCATTGGGTGCTAGGAGCCGAGAGGGGTGTGAGAGTTTCAGAGTTGGGTTTGTGGAGGCTTCTGATACACTGAGCTGTTGGAGGGGCTGGTGGGCCTCCAAGGACAGCCAGGAGAGCTACAGGAGCTGTCCGCCAGAAGATATATGGTCTGGTTTCTCGGAAACTCCTGGATCATACCGCTCCTTCCCTCTCTGCGCACACGCCCTGCCTGCTGAGTAGAGAAAATTTCAGGCCAATCGGCTATTTACTGTAAAGGCAGGGTCCAGCGACTCCTCATACCTCTCAGGAGGCAGGTGGGGGATCTCAGGAAGGAAGACTGCCTCAGAGGGACTGGAGTTAGTAACCCATTTCTTCCTTTTCTTCCAGAGGAGACCCTATCTCCCATCTTCCTAGACCAAGAATCACCTTTCTCTCTCTCTCCTGGTAATCAGGGCCTGTTCTTGAGAGAAGTTCCTCTATTTTAGAGGAAGTCCCTCTCCATCTCATCTGTTGCAGTGCTAAACCTGAACTCTTCTAGTCTTGGAAATAATCGTTGCCTGATTGCTCCCTGGTTTCCAAATCCTACAGTATCCGTAAGAGAATAACCCTAAGGCATCAATCTCCTCCCAGGTTTTCCTTCAGAGGCCTAAAATCATCTGGAGGCCATCCTCTCTATGTTTCCTAAGTTTCCAGGGACAAGGAAGAGAACAAGGTTGGAATGGGAAAAGGTGGGGGTTGTTAGCAAGAGCCATTGGAACCCAGACTTCCAGCCTCCCGGCATCTGGTGAAGCACTCCCTCCCATCCCAGGGAGGTCAGCCATTGCCCTCGCCGTGGTCTCTGGCTGCTTCTCTATCCCGGTGATAAATCCTGTCTTTGTCTCCCCTCCAACCTGGGCCCCAGCCAGCTAGGGGTAAGAGGCTGGGGGGAGGGTCACTGAGGAGGAGGGAGAGCTACAAGGAGTGGGAGGAGAAGATGGACAGGAGCAGCTGGTGAGCAGGCATGGGGGTGGGCAGTGAGGGGATGGGGTCTCCTGATTCTATAGATTCTGACTGCACATTCCAGCAGGTCTGCATTCCAAGTGAGAAAGCCAGGATTCCTGAGATGTGGAAATACCTTGGGAATGGCCCCTGGAGCATCAGGAATGCTGGGAAATGAGGGGTTGGTGTGGGGTGCCTCAGGGAGGGAGACTCCTGAAACAAATGAGAATGAGGATATTGTGGGAATCATCCCTCTGCCCACCACCAACCCCTGCACACATGCGCAGTGCGTGCATGCACATAGATGGACAGACAGACACAAGTGTGCGCGCACACACAGATGTATGGCCCATCAGGAGGGGGGAGCGAGCCCAGGAGAGCCAGCCTGACCCATGCCAGCCCCTCCCCAGCTGCCTTCTCTAGCTGTGACTTTCCCGTCCTTCTCTCTCCATTCTTTTTCTTTTTCTTTTTCTCTGCTCCCAGTCTCGCTGCTCTCTTTATGTTTCTCTCACTCTCCCAGCTTGTTATGCTGGCTTTCTGCTAACTCTTAGCCTCTGCCCCTTTGTCTCCCAGTCACTTTTTCACTCTCACTGTGTTTCTCTTTTGATCTTCCTGTCCTTCTCCTACTTCACTGGACTCTCCATCTGTCCTGTGTCTGCCCTCTTAGGCCCAGCCATTCCCCTACCTCCTGCCACCCCTGGCCCAGGGGGACAGTTGGATTTCAAGGAGGGATGGGGAAGAGAAAAGAGGCTCTGAATGAGTCCCTGCCTTGGTGGGCAGTCTGGGATCATATTGTGTTATGATATGGGATGAAAGTGGGAGGGGGGGAGCAGGTGACCAAGATAGCTCAACTAAGGGAGAAGGGGTGAAATGGGAGGGAAGAGAGATTTATAAAGACACAAAAGAGAGAGGAAAAGGACTAAGAGTCCCCTTTAAGTGTGTGTTTTAGGTCTAGAGAGGAGGAGCTGAGGGGCATCTACTGAGTCATATTGAGACACAGATCCAGAGACAAGATCTGGAAACCAGCCAGAGAAACAAAGATATGATGTCTACCAGGCAGCCACGATTCTGAGCTCCCTTGCCTACCTGGGAAGATCTGAGACCTCTTTCTCCTCTGCAGTGTTGGAGTGCTGGTTCCCTCCCCACTCACCTCCTCTTCCCTTACCACCTCCCCTCCCCACCAGTGAGAATGACATCAGCTCTGGCTGCCACTGTCCTCAGCCCTGCTGATGTACTCTCCCATGGGTGAAACAGAGGCCAGTCACCTCCGCCCCACCCATTCATTCTCCAGTCCAGGAGCTGGGGCTTCCACAGCCAGGTCCTCGGAGTGGGAGTGGGAGGAGGCAGTACCAGAAAAGCCTCTGCAGGACTTGGTGGAAAAGAGGGGGAGGGGCATGGGCACCAGGGGGAGGAAGAGGAACTGGAGGGGGCACTTGAGGAAGAGGGGCTGTAGCACTAAATCACCCTGTGGGGGAGGCTCTCTCTGCCTGAGCTCAGTGGGGGGGTGGGGAAAGGATAGACACTTGGGGGGGGGGGGGAGAAGAATGAGGAATCGCCACATCTGGCAGGCAGGTGTCTGGCACTGTTCAGGCTGCAGTCACTTTCCCAGCCAAAGAGGAGGAAGGGGGCGAGGGGAGGAGGGGCTTCCCAGGATCCCCTGGGGAAGAGGGAGAGGCTCATAAACACAGACAAGAGGCCCCAAATCAGACAGAAAGGGACCAAAGGAGGGAGATAATCAGACCCTGCTCCCCAGTCTCTGCTTAGTCAGTGCTGGGGATGATTTGCTCATAGTCTTGAAAGAAAATTGTTGGCCAGAGGACTGGGTAGGTCAGGGAACCAGAGTTCCACTCCTAGTGGGAAACAGAAAGCAGGAAAAGTTCAAGCCAGGCCAGGCTGGGAAAACAAGCTCTGAAAAATTTCCAATTTGGGAACTGGATAGAACTCCATTCTCCACACTGTCAATGATCAGCACCTACCTATTCTCACACTGACATGCCTCCTGCCAGGGTCAATGCTGAGTGATGAGCAGGAAGAACAGGAGGATGATGCTCTTCCCCACTGCGGACAGGCAGACACGTACCTAGCCCTCATCCAGCCCCTATATCCCAATTTTCAATGCAGGACTTCAGGGATGGCATTTCCAAGCATTTTTCTATCTGCTGAGGGGGACCCCACGCATAGGTGCCCCATAGCTGCTCAGCTTAATCGCCAGGTTCTCATGGAAGAGCAGGCAAGACTGGACAACGCTAGGTTTCATGTCTTGAAGCTGGAGAGGCTCTTCCACTCGCTACCTTCTTTCCCTCACACTTTCCTATCTGAGGTCCTAAATGCAGTTTCTCTTACTGAATTCTGGAATTGCAGGCCCATTTTATGAGCAGTAGAGGTGACTGAGAAGGAGACCCTTCAAATAGCAGTGCAGAGGAGACTTCCCCACACTTTCCCCTCCTTAAAATCCTGCAGAGGAAGGGGGAAAGAAAACCAAAGCATTCTCTTGTCGCCGCGGCAACCATAAAACCCCCAGCTAAATCCATCTTGTGAGCTCACTGCCCCATTAAGATGCAGGGCCAGGCTCTGCGCCAGCCCAGCCACATTCATTTGTGAGAATAAAGGTGGAGGAGGGGGAGGGGAGCAGGCTCTGGAGGGACGGGGAAATGGCGAGAAGAGGTTATTTACACCACCGTCCTGACCTTCTGGAGCAGCGCTGGCTCCGATAAATAACCCGCTCAGCGCCATTTCAGAGCAGGAGTGGGAGGTGCAGGAAGGGAGCAGGGTCTGGAGGAGAGCCCCCACGCAGGTGCGCGTCTCCGGGTTACTAATGGCTGAGGCGGGAGCAGGCAGCTGGCTTTGGGGGGTGGAGGAGAACTGTTCCCTGGGACTCCCACTGAGAAAATACCATCTCACCCCACCCCTGGCGCCAATTTCCAGGCAAGGGGACTGAGAGATGCCAAGGAGGCAAACAGGCCAGTAAATTAGGGATGGCAGCGATGCTGGGGAGTCTCTGAGGTAAGAGGGAAGAAATATTATAAGATGGGGAGTGAGGGGGAATGCTAGAGGAATAGGAGCAGCTGCCAAAAAGAGAGGAAGAGGAACAGAAACATCACACAAAGGCAGTTTGGAAAAAGAAATCCGTTTTATTCCACTTCACACAGAGCAGTATATGAAGGTGGCTATCCCCTGACTCCAGACATCTCTTACACAAAAAATGCCCCCTCAAATATGCCCAGTTGTGCACCCACTTCAGTCTTGGAGAATTAGCAGTTAGTGGGTGAGACAGAATCCTAAGTCTCAGGAAGAAGGTTTTTTGAGACATTTTCCTGGGAAGTTTTGGGACAAGAGGAAAGATTAGACTCAAGAGTGGGTATTCCATCCTCCATCTCCATGGGGAAATCCACATCCTGAAGGTTTTCTGAAGAAAGGTATCTCTCTCGCAGCGACCTAGAGAGGGAAAGAGCCCAGACCTACTGCCTGGATATAAGGCTGAGGTGGAGAGAGGATAGGGTTAAGCGGCAGAGACTGCAGGCCCAAGGCAGGGGAGTGAAAAGCATGTGGGGGAGCAAACAGGACTGGGAGAGCCCAGAGGCCCAAGTCATAAATTCCACCCCCTCCCTAGTTCTGAGCAGAAACTCTTCCTCCCAAGACTAGAATAGAGTTTTAGTTCAGGGACTGGCTTTCCTCCAGGGTACAGAGAGGACAAGCCAGGCAAACATCCCAGGGGAGTGAAGGTAGAGTTAAGGTATGGGACCAAGAAATGGACACTCCCACAATGAACACACAGACCACAGCAGTTCTGAAGCTATAAGCCAGAATCAGGGTAAAGAATGCAGCTGTGACTGAAATACAGAATTTTATAAGCCCTATCCAGTAAAATTTAAATAACTTCTTCCACTCTGTCCCCTGCCTTTGAACTGTTCCAATCTTTTTTCCAAGACTGGAGGATGGGGCAGTAAGAAGGAATGGGAGAAAATGCTGAGGCTAGAAGGGGGGACGGTGGCTGAGACTATATATACCTATCCCCACCCCACCCCCACTCATTCTATAGAAAAGAATTCTCCCTCTCCCTCCCCTTGCTGGACATATGGACTGTTGGGATGAAGGCTGGATAAAACTAAAGGGAGATAAACACTCAGCACATTCTTTCTCCTGCTTTGATCTGACGTGTAGCTGCAGCAAAGGGCACAGAAGTGAAGAAGAAAATATGTGGGATAGGAGGACATGGGAGCATAATCCAGTCTAGAAAGGAAGAGGTGCTTCCCCTGCCCTGCATCCACATCTCCTGGGAGCTTAATTCCCAGAACTACAAAGAGAGAGAGAGAGAGAGAGAGAGAGAGAGAGAGAGAGAGAGAGAGAGAGAGAGAGGGGAAGAAGGAATGAGAAGCGCCTAGGGGTTTGGGGACAGCAACCACAGACAGGATGGTGATTTAAGGATCCCTTGTGATCCCCGAGATGATCCTGAGAGCATCAGTTGGGGGACTGGATGAGAAGTCACGGCAGACATGTGGATTTTTTGAGGGGGTGAGGAGCCAGGAACAGTGGGGTCTTCACCGAAGAAGTGACCACTTGATCTGTTCTTTGGCTGACTGCAGCACCTGCAGGGACAAGGGCAGCATTGAGGGGCTTGCTGGGGGAGAGGGTGGGGATGGGGATGGGGGCTTTCTTTGCCCTCACTTGCCTTCCCTGTCCTTAGAAGAATGGCAAGTAGAAAATCCCCAAAGGTAGAAGAATGGGAAGAAGCTCTCTAAGGCCCTAGAAGATTGTCAGTTTGGGAAATGGCAAAAAATTTCAAATCCATTAGGAGGATGAAGAGAGAAGAGGTATACCTGGGAGGAAAGAAAAAAACTGGGGGTTACTGGGCATATGTTCAAAGGGTTGTGTGTGTGTTTCCACACCCAGATGGACTTCTTAGTGAGAATTCCAAATGGCTAGAAAACCGAATCTCTCCCTTGCTCCCCCCATCAGGTAGACAAATCTATTTGCAAAGTAGCAGGATGGATCTGTAAAACCTGCATATTCTAGAATATGCATTTCCAACTTAGCCCTCATTTGAATAATAAGAGAGAGAGATTGTGTGTGTGTACACACACCGACCATCTGCTTAAGGCAAGCCTCTGCTGAGGAATCAATCACTGAATGAAGCATCCGGCAGGGAGGGTTTGAAGGGTACACGCCAAGGCTGATAGCCGCTGCTCACAGGAATCTGGGGTGGAAGTTGGGGTGGGGTAGGAGAATTTGGCTGTATGAATCCCAATTCTCTAGAATAAGAGGGAGTCCAGGAAGATGCGCCTTCAATCTTTACTTTCATTCAGTCTTTGTGGAATGCTATGCTAGCCTCTTTAGTGATCCAGTCCAGTGGAAGAAAGGAAAAAGTCATACCTGAGACACGGTCTGCTCTGTGAGGGGGACATCTTCACCCTACAACACAGAGGAAACAGCACTGAGTGTGAGAGAAAGCTGGAGCAAGACCCGATTGACGTTTGGTAGTGGACAAGGAAGAGATGGTCCTTTAAACTGAAGCAAAGGGCAGATACCTTAAATTTCTCAGTCCTTCCTAGGGACTAGTACAGTCACGATTTTACTTGGCCAGAGGGACTGTGAGCAAAAAATGGTCATTTCCTCCATCCTCTATTTTAAGGCAGGAGGACTTCTTAAAAGATTTATTCAATTCCAAGTAATCAGCAGGTTATGTGATCCACAACTTAGGAGGACCTGATTCCCTAGTCAGAGAAGACCTTCCCTGAATATCAATATCACCAGGGAAAGGATGAGGGGGAGCCAGGGATAGTTTAATGGATCCTGCAAGGCCCGATGGGTAACGACAGCATGTTAATTTGAAGAAATAAACTGCTGCAACAGCAGCCTGAGAAGGGGAAGGAGGGAGTTGGTAGGGGGGCCCCTCTCTCTTGCCACATAGAGACATATGTTAGAGGAGAAGATTAAACTATGCAAATGGAGCCCTCAGCAGTTAAGGGAAAAGATTTCCCATTACCCAGCACTGTCAGCCTTCACTCTGTGGAGGTCAGAGATGGGACATTCTGTGAATGGGGATATTTGCTTTGCTCAGACATCTCTGCACCCCCACAATTTGCTGGTGGACTCTCTCTGCACCCATCATGATCTCCCCAGCAGACCTGGAGCCTTCTATGGTTAACTCAGACACCCCTTTCTGCTATCACTAGCACCAAAGGGGACTGAGGTTCTAGCAAATAAGTACTTCCTGATGAAGAGGTGTTATCCTCATTTTATAAGACCTTAAAAGACAGGGAAGACTCTCTTCAAATGACTGTGATCCATCCCCAAAGGAAGAATAAACCAACTTCAAGTTCCTTTATAGTTTCAGGACCAGCAATATTAAAATCTCTTTATTTCATCATTGATTCAATGAGTATGTATTAAATGTGCACTCTATGCAAAGACCATATGAGGTGCTAGATACCAGGTTAGGGGCAGAAATAACATTCCTCTGCTTCCCTTCTTTGGGACAGTGAGAACTTGAAAAAGCAGAAGACTGTATATATTCTATAAGCCCAGACCCTTAGATACACTCAGCAAATCTGGCCCTGGAAAGTGAGCAGAGGAGGAATATAGAGGAACATTCCTGCTTACCCTTAATGCCACCCGGTGTACCACTTGCTGGGGATCGCTCTCTAGGATCACCCTACAAAGACAAAGAGACCATCGTTCACTCTCTCCTGAAGGACCAACTCACTGTGGAGATACTTTGGCCACTCAGCCCACTTGCCTTAGGATAGGGGAGTTACCTCCCCCCCGCCCCCCGCCCCCACACACACACACCCTAGATCCAGGGAGGTCCAGGCAAGTCAGAGAACTCACCCTCCATCTACGATTTCATCCACTGCCAAGAAGAGCCCCTCCATGTTCTCCAGCAGAGCTCGCTTCTCTACATTTTTCCTGAGTCCCCAAGAAAAAAGAAAAACGAGCCCATGTGTGAAAGGAATCCTAGGACATTGTCCTAGTTGGGATCCTACACTAGACCAATAAATGTCTCCACCAACCACACAAAGAAATAAGGTAAATAAGAACTTTTTAGCTAATCCACTCTAAACCCCTTCCTACTCTTGTTTGCTGAAAAAGGATCAGTAATATCAGAAAAGAGATTCAAAAAATACAGTTAATTTCTGACTATTCAAGGGTTGATTATCCAGAGCTATTGTTTCTTTCCTACCTGCCATGATGCTGCTCAACATTAGTCATAAATGCTGACATCAGTGGGTGGAAAAAAGGAAATAAACAGAGCTAAAACTCAATCTAGTGGTGGCAGGAGGTGGGGAGGGGTTGAGTGCAAACTCTATTTGCACTCAGCTCTGACAAACCTTCTAAGCCTCTCTCTGCTGCTTCTCCCCCCCCCCCCCCCCCCCCCTCCTCCCAGCTCTGCTCAGGTCTTGAAAAGAAGCCCAACAAGGGGGTTGGGAACAGTCAGGGCCCACAGCATCCACCAGCCTCAGATCCGGTGGTTAGTGCTTGTGGCCAGTCACATCCGTCAGTTTGACTCTTTCACTAGATTACCCGAAATGAAGTCCTTCATTCACCTGGCTAAGAAATAAATCATCCCCTTCCTGAGGAAATCTGAGCCATTCACCCTGCTGATTTTGTGAGGCTGAGAATGCCTGCTGTTCTGCTCCGGATGGCTGTCTGTGCTGGGTTCACTTGGGAGCCGCTGGGGGAATGAAATTCAGAGCCCTTATATTTTCAGGGAGAGTATCTTACATCTACTGCCCAACTACATGGGGAACAGAGGACTGGTGGAGTGATGGAAGGGGAGGAGAGGGTAATTGGCACATTCTTCCTGTTCTACAGAAGGGAAAAAACTAAGGGCTAAAGTGAAAAATTGGGAGCGCTGACTCCATTCCCAAGGTACTGAGATGTTTTATCTGAGACATTTCCCTATGCTTGCCCCTTTCCGATCTCTAATGTAAAGAATGAAGTCCAGGAGAGCATTTTGAGGGTGCTTAGAACTCTGACAGAGCCACTGGGGAACAGAGTAGTCACAGAGGGGACGATTCTGCTCCCTTCCAATCCCCTTTTTCTTAGGAGAATTATTCCAGAGGGACATACTCTCCATTCATCCAGTCTTCCCCATCAGTGTGAGTTACTCTGAAATAATAAGCCCAACTTCTGAAGGTAAATCAGCTCTCTGGAGCCTCTGCTGATTCCCCACAAATCCCTGGGCCTGAAGAATAGTTACTTTCTCTCCCAAACACATGTCAAGAATGGACTGCTCACCTCAGCATCTGGCTCAATGAGTCAAAGAGGCAGTTCAGAACAGCCATGAGCATCAGCTGTTGGGAGACAGAAGAAGCAGAAGGATAAGGTTTGAGACTGAAAGCTGCTACTTGAAAATAAAACCCTCAAATTGGATAAGCATCAAAAGACACAGGCTTTCACAAGGATCAAAAGCATAAGGTGGAAGTGAGAGCAAAACAGAAAGAGGACCTGTGGTTTCTCCCAGAAATAAATTCTGCCACATGATCTTACAATTTGATGTCTCTCTTTGACCAGACTGTTTAAATAGAACTTTCCTGTCATGATCCTCTACATCAAGCATGTCAAACTCGAAACCCACTGGCCATGAGTTTGACATGCTTGCTCTGCATGTATTTACAAACGATATATGTTATCTGATATCTTAGATAGAGAAATCACTAACCAAGCAATAGCTGAGATCAGAAAGTTGTTCAAAAGAGCATGGGCTTTGAAGTCAGACAGATCTGGGATTAAATTCCAGCTGAGCCATTTTCTAGATGTGTAACCCTGGGAAAATTAGGTTGAACCACATGAAACTGCCACTTTTGTAGTTCAACAGTGGTTAAATACTAGTAATTTCATATGGTTCTTCATGTACAAAACAAGGGCACCAATGCCTACAACTCAAAGAAGTGCTGTAAGGTTTCAATAACAATGTACTTTACAAAGTACTTATAGCAACAAGAGCTCAGTAAGAGTTGGTTCTCTCAAACTTCTAATTTTGCCTCAAATTATGTGCTTATTTTTACTTATCTATTCTCCTTCCTAGAACTTGTTACCTGAGGTAGTTTTTCCTGAGCAGAGGAAGCAGGTTAGGACTACACCCAATCTTCTCAAGTGTACAAGTCTCAAGTCTCAAGGACTATACCCATTCAGAATGTATAGCTTCAACATGACCCAAAATGTTGGCTAATTGATCCAAACTCAAGTCAGGTGTGGAATCTTTATAGGAGGAGCAAGCATCCCCCCAACCTTGACCATATCTCAGAAATCCATCTTAAAAGACATTATCTATCCAGCCCAGCTGGTTTGGCTCAGTGGTTGAGCATCAACCCATGAAACAAAAGGTTACTGGTTTGATTCCCGGGTTGCAGGCTTACTCCCCAGTAAGGGGTGTGCGGGAGGCAGCCAATGGTTCTCTCTCATCATTGATGTTTCTACCTCTCTCTCCCTCTCCCTTCCTCTCTGAAATCAATTTTTAAAAATTATTTTAGCCCTAGCCAGTTTGGCTCAGTGGATAGAGCATCGACCTGCGAACTGAAAGGTCCCAGGTTCAATTCGGTCAAGGGCACATGCCAGGGTTGTGGGCTCGATCCCCAATGGGGGGCTTGCAGGAGGCAGCCGATCAATGATTCTCTCTCATCATTGATGTTTCTATCTCTCTCTCCCTCTTCCTTCCTCTCTGAAATCAATAAAAATATATTTAAAAAATTATTTTAAAAAACCAACACATCTCCTACATGTGTTGGGAAAAAGATCTGAGAAAACTCCTATTCTAGGTTGATTCGTTTGCGAAGCCAGCAGGAATCTCTAAAAACTTCATTAGCCCAGTCAGAAGCCAGAGGGATGTGGTACTCCTTAAGGCCCAGAAGCAGTAACTATGTCCTGCCTGTGGTTTAGGAAGTAGGATCAGAGATAGCAAAGGGGTGGGGATTCTCACCTCATTTTCATAGGAGCTGCCAATCACATAGAAATAGAGATCAATACTGCTTTTGTATACTACTGTTAGGCCTTCCAAGAGGGCGATTTCACCTGGGGAGGAAAAGATGGAAACAGTAGGTGGCCTGAGACAAGAAAGTGGGACAGAAGGAATTACCATGAACTCCTGGTATCCAATTGTTTTGGGCTGAGATAATGCAGGTCGAATGACCCCCAAAGTTGATCTGCTTTTTATTTATAGGTGGTAGCAGAAGGAAGTATAAATTTGGGGAAGTCTACCAGTAAATGTATCTTCTCCTCTAACCCCTCCCCCACTACTCTCATTTCCCTCCTTGTATAAGAAACAGGATACTAGTCGATCCTTCGGAGGTGAAAATGCAGAGCGGTCACCTTTACAGACTTCCATTTACCTGCCCTAATGGATGCGGTACAATAAGCAGAGCTGCAGTTAAATTTGTCAAGTGAGGCTCATAAATCCAGAGACTAGACAGGTAGCTAACAGCCAACCTTCCAGCACGGTATTCCCGCGTGAGGTACACTCACCTCCCCATTACATTTCTGAAGAGTTTATTATATGAGGGGAGGAGGAAAAAAGAGAAAAAGGAGGCAGAGTCATTTTATCCTTTCTCCGCAGTCCTGCTGCCACCCCCTTCCCACCATGGTTCCCCCAACACAGGGAGTAGTGAAAAGGAAAATGACCTACTGTCAGTCCGATGAGTCTTGTTGAAAATGTTCTTCTCAAAGGCCTTCTGCTCCTTGACACTGGGGTAGGTGTCGTCATAGTACTGGCCAGAGGGAAAGGAGAAGGGTTGGGTCATTAGAGCTGAGCCCAGAATGATTAGTGACTGTGTTTTGCCCTGGATCTTGGATTTCTCTCTTTCAAGGCATGGGGTAAGGCAGAAATACTGACATAAAAAAGGAAGAACTGCTCTAGCCGGTTTGGCTCAGTGGATAGAGCTTGTGGACTGAAGGGTCCCAGCTCGATCCCCAGTGGGGGTGTGCAGGAGGCAGCTGATCAATGATTCTCTCTCATCACTGATGTTTCTATCTCTTTCTCCCTCTCCCTTCCTCTCTGAAAGCAATAAAAATATATATTTAAAAAAGAAGAAGGAAAAACTACAGAGGCAGGGAATGGGCAGCAAGTAATCAGATACAAAAATAATTTTTTAAGGACCCTGCTCTAAACAACCTCACCTTACATTTCTAAGACTGTAAGGGCAGAGGCCTCCGAGTCCTATGATGAGGTTCTGCCCCTCTCTGTTTTCTAGGAGAGCAATCCTGAGGCCACTCTCTTCAAGTGCTTCCCAGAAGCTACCGCAGGTCAGGGAGCAGTGCTAGAGAACACAATCGGCCCTAAAAGCACAGATCACTTCTTGCAGACCCTCATTCACTGTATGAAGTTGAGGAATAGGGAAAGGCTACAAAAATCTCCTCTAAAGAAAGGCAACCCCTACCCTATGTGCTCTCATATCTTAGCGTTCTTGTCTGCAAACTGAAAGAAGCAGGAGGCAATCTAGCACATTGTTGAGCCCACTCCCAAGCTCTCCCTGGCAAGGAGGCGGAGATGCAGGCTGCTAAATCGCTCTGCTCTTTAGGGGCTAATCCGTCGCAGTCAGCTGAAGACCTATGACAGGTCTGGCATTTAGTAACTGGATAACTGTTTCAAAAGGTGTCCTGCATAGTTACATCCAATTACAGGGAGGAACAGCTGGTGAATTCTAAACTAATCTCTACCTGCTGATTGATTTATGCTATGCTTGCCCGGAGTTAATACACCAGGGACAGAAAAAATGTCTACAGGAGGGGGGAGAACATAGAGGAGAGCAGAGGGGTGTCCTTTCTCTTCTTTTTTAATAGATCCAAAGTTAGAAATATCATAATGGGAAAGCCAGGAGGCAACAAGCTTGGTGGTAACTGCAGGCCAAGGGCTGGAACCCTAGAACTACAAGAAATTTCCCTGGAAAAATCCAGGCAGGTGAAAAGTAGAAGGGAAAGGGACTGGAGTGATGGCATGGGCAGGCTACTTCTCACATCTAGACACTGCTTTGTTCAGAAACCAAGGTTGCAAAGTTCTTCACCACTCAGATGCTGATAACAAAGGAGGTCAAAGTCTGAGGCTAGCAAGCAGAGAAACAGGGCAACTAAGGGACAGAAGCAGTTTAGGTTTCATCTGGAGTAGACATGGAAAAGATGAAAGAATTTTAAAAATTACAGTTTCAAGGAATATCAGTTAATAGGGCCAGTCCCAAGATTCAAATCTCAGAGTAAGTCTTTGTCTTGCTCCTAAACTAATTTGAAAGGGAATCTTACCTTGGCAAACAGTCGATCTCCATCATTGTCCAGAATCAGGATGGCTTTGACAGTATACAGGGAGGGTTCCTGAAGAGATAGGAACATACCTTCAGTCCTGAAGGCTCCTGACACCACTGGCAAACCAGATACCTTCTCCTAGTCCCACTGGGTACCTCTGTGTGTCTCCTATCCCAACCTGATTAGTATTGACATTTCCCACTGAGCATGACCAAGTGGTGAATGAAATGAATTGAGAGAGGGGGCATTTTAACAAAGGACTCCAAAGCAGCATCAGATAAAGTTTCTCTGAGCCAGACCTACAGAGTGCTTAATCAAGGTAGGTCATGCTGTTATTTCCAAATATTATGCTACACTTGTTTCCAAATTACCCTCCCTCACAGGTGAGTGTGGAATGTGACCAGATTAATTAATAGGCACTGCACAAGGCTATTTGAAAACAGGGCTGAATGCCCTGATGTACTTGGAAGTTTCCGCAGTCCCAATGCAGTAGCAATGCAGAGGCATAAAGCAAGCCTTCCCTAAACACCCACACACTGAACAGAGGGAAATGTCAGCGCACGAACACACACATACACACACACACCCCCAACTCTGAATGCAGCCCAGTGAGTCATCCATCTCCCAAGACCTCCCCTATGATCCCAATTCTTCTACTATACTCAGACCACCACCACTTAACTTGCCAGGACAAAAACTAATCTGAATTCTGGGTAAGTTAAGAAGCAATGAGAAGAGGATCCGTCTAAGAAACACTCTGGGGACTGGAGATAAAGAGCAGGAGGGGGTGTTTCTTCACTACCAGGAATCAAACTTGGAGTACACTGGCTCTCATAAAGAAATCACAGCCTCAACCTCAATGGTCACACCAAAACTCAAATAACTGCAAAGCGTGTCACTCTGCAAAAAGCTCCTCTACTCTTGCAACTTCTAGAGAACCTGCTAACCAGGAGAGGAAGAAAGAGAATGGAGGGAAGGCAGTGATATGTGTATAGGTGTTTACAGGCTCACACTCCTTGACTTTCTAATCAATATTACTTAACCACTGATATCTGTTCCCTGTGCAGTAAGGCAAGGCTGTTGCTTTGCTATCTCCCTTTCCTGGCTTACTTAGGAAAACCACAGTCCTCAAAGGGGCCAAATATACTCCCCAAGCATGTTTAACAAAGACCCAAGAGAGAGGAGGAAAGAATCACTGCCAAGGACCCAGAAACTGCGTCTATAAAGGTAAACTGTCCCATGAGGCTCCAGGAGGTTTATGGTTCCGTGCAATGAACCACCCCTGGCTCAGGGAGTTAAGAATGGGAGGAGAGGCAACCCAGTCTTTTAACAGCAAGGTGAAGAAGGTAAGCTTTCCCCACTTCAGTTTTTGAGGATAGGAATTTTTGTGTTTTGTTCAAGTGTCCAAAACAATGCCTGACCCATACTAAACTCTCAATATTTTTTGAATGATTATGAGACTAAAGTTTCAGAATAAAGTAAAAATTTTTTGATGTAGTATACATCTAGGGGATCCTCTTATAATTATACTTCCAGATATAGGTAGCTTATCTAGTGTGGCCATTTTGGGAGATATTACTACCAACTTATCTCTCTTCTGATAAGTACTCCTTAAAGATGCCCACCCTATATAGATTACTCTGGAAAACGAGGCATGAAGAACTCCTCTGTCAACCAAAGGAACTCTGTGTTTAGCAGAGAGAAGACTCTAGATTCTCATTTAATAGGTCAGAAATAAAAGCAGTTTTCCTAATTCCCCACAGAAAGATCTTCCCAAAAAGCAGGCTCAGTTCTATAGCAACGTGGATCCTCAATTCACCAAAAGAAAGACACCATTGGGAATCGGTTTCCTTAAGAGAGGAAAAGAAGTCCACAAGGAAGGAAATTTAGAAGAAATATTTTTCCCTACAATCTTTTCCCTGGAAATCTTTGGCTCTGTTCCTCCATCTGCATTCACAGCAACCCTAGAGGGCTTCCTAATGGTCTAAACTGGGCATTGAGCTGGCATAGGTAACCAGTTCTTGCAGCCATAGAGCCTGGCATCCCTAGAAAGAATGGGATCCCAAAGAAAAGAAAAACCCTTATGGCCACCTGCCAACTAGGAGAGTCAGACAATGTCCTTTGTGGCCAACGAAGTATGAGCACCTAAAACAGCCTGCAGAGAAAGAGAAACAGATTTCTGGCTCTTTTCATGAGTTTTTTAGAAGATGCTATCAAGAAGACCCCCAAATAAAAATACTGGACCTTCCTGGGAAAGATAAAAGACAGGCAAAGGAAGTCAAGGAGAAGACCAGATAGGTCTTATTTTACAGCTCTGAAAGGGGTAAGAAGGCACGAGAGAAGAGGCTGGTCATTTCAAACTTCCAAAGGACTAACAACACGAAATCAGGCTGAGAATTTAGGCAAGAGCTTAAATGCTGCTTTAATTCTCTATTCTGCTACAGCTGGAGCCAGCAGCTTCTCCTTTACTTCTCCTGCCACCTCCTGACTGCAGCTGGTTACACTTCAGCCCAGGGCCTTTACATCTCAGGAGTAGGGAGGCCCAGGAATTCCTCTCACACCATAAAACCAGCCAGTTTAAAGGCCCCAGAAGCCATTACTGATAATGTAATTTCACTTTTAAGTTTTAGCAAAGGGCAAGTTTATAAATAACACCCAGCTATTGAGAAATGGGCTTCCTCAACAATGGACTAGGCTTGACCTTGTAACACATTAAATGCTGATTATTGAGAAAGACCCTACAAGCTTAGGACCATGTTCAAGGGATTTAAAAGGTCTATTCTTCCCTCCCACACCCAAATGGGTAGCTGCTAGAAAGCTTTCGAGACAAAGTTCTGTGATGCACTGACTTTCAGAGAGCCACAGCCTAAGTGTATAACAGAACTTCACCTCAAATGCTAATGGTGCCTGGAAATGATGTGTAGGCAGATTAATTTGTAGTAGGAGGTTGGGTGGCTCAGATAGATTTTTATGTTGCTTTTTATTACCAAGAAAAACCGAGACTGGAAAAAAAAAAAGAAAAACCGAGACTGGATTCCTCAGGAGAGCTAAAACAACACTGAGCAAGCAAACAGCCTGGTGCAAAAGAGACTTGGACCTCAACAAGGGGATTCTGAAGCCAGGTGAGGGAAAAAAATCAACATCTCCCAGTATTCCCTCTCCCAGCACAAAGGACTAGAGGGGAAGAGTCATTCCTAGTGCTGCCCCCTGTGGGCCTTCCGATGACCTGCAGTTTCCTAAGGATTATAATCATTAGCAAAAGTATTTTAAAAAGGCAGCTCTGTACAAGAGCTATTTGTGTGTCTTGTAAGCCAAACTAGGAGAGATGGGCTCTGGAAAAAGCACTACATTGGCCTGGCCAGAGTTGCTCAGTGGTTGAGCTTCGACCCATGAACCAGGAGATCACGGTTCAATTCCCGGTCAGGGCGTATGCCAGGATTGCGGGCTTCATCGCCAGTGTGGGGTGTGCAAGAGGCAGCCGATTAATGATTCTTTCTCATCATTGGTGTTTCTGTCTCTCTCCCTCTCCCTTCCTCTCTCTGAAATCAATTAAACATATAAAAATATATTTATTGTGTTCTTTATTTTTAAAAATGCACTAAATTGTGTTCACAATGTATATAGTAAAAGAACACTCTGGGGTAAGGTCATAGATATGCCATCAGAAGATGACTGGGGGAGTGTTTGGAGCAGACAGACAGGCTATTTGGGGGCTCTAATTACTTTATTTGAGTCACTTGGAGGAGGGGGACCAAGAAGCCTTGGAGAAGTTAGAGGATGCTATCCATGAGCTGAAAGGGCACAAGCAAGAATCTGGCTGAGATTCCTAGAAAGTTCTTCATTCCCCACTTATAAAGAAATCTTTATGATCATGCCAAAAAGTAGTACTCTGGCTTGGTAACAGATCTTTATCAACTAGAAACAAGATGCTCTTCCTTCAATCCTATTTATAAAGTAAAGCCAAGACAGTAAACACTAGAAGGAGAAATTCCTAGATACCAATCCCAGCTCTACATGGCCTAAGCAGGTATTTGCTCCCTGATTCTGTGCCGACTTCTTGAAAATGAAAAGCTCCCCTGGGGTTGAGGGCTCCAATTTGCCAGCCACAAGCCTAGGGACTTCAAATGAAAAGAATTAGGTGAATGCTTTGACAGGGAAGAGCAGTTTTCATATACTGCCCAAGGGTTCCTTAGATTCAAGAAGCACAGCTCAGGAAAGAATGCTCAGGAGCCACAGGTACCACAGAACTAGATGACACAAGACCAAATACTGGTTATACAGGACACTGAACATGTCATGGGAAGGAAGACCTGACAGCAGAAGAGATACCTGGAAAGAATCTTCCTGTCTGAAAATAGATACAAAACGTGAATGCTCAGTTACCAAGAATTCTGACACTACAGGAGAAAATGTCTCTAAACTCCAGAGAAATCCTTGTATTATAGTCTGGATCAGCCATCCATTACGTCAAGTTCTACATTTCTCTAGGACTCAGCTTCCTCACTGGAAAAATGAGAGGCCTGAGCTAGATCAGTTCATGTTAATACCTTTTTTGAAGTAGAGCAGACCCCTCTGATAAGCTTATGAAATTTTTGGACCTTGTTACCAGGAAAATACACATTCACAAATTGTTATGATTTGAAGGAGTTCATCGACCTAAGTTTAGAATTAAATGAAATTCTCTCTGAATAAGAAGGTGTGGGGAGGGAATGAAAAAAGAGGGAAATGAGTGATACTTTGATAAATCACTCCTTCTCCTCTGCCTGGCACCAATTAGTGACTTCAATAAACATGTGTATGGCCAAACGTGGCTCAGTGGGTGAGCATCTACCTATAAACCAGGTTACAGTTCAATTCCCAGTCAGGGCACATGCCCGGGTTTCTGGCTTGATCCCCAGTAGGGGGTGTGCAGGAGGCAGCCGACCAATGATTCTCTCTCATCACTGTTGTTTCTATCGCTCTCTCCCTCTCCCTTCCTCTCTGAAATCAATAAAAAATATATATATTTTTAAAAACACAAAAAAATATATGTGTGTGACCTTCATAAATTAATAAATGACTTATAAAACTAACACAGCCAGCAAGGGGAGCAAAGATCAGCACCACACCCTGCAGCTTTTGAAGACTAAATTTGGTGGCTCTGAGGCAGGCAGGACAAGGATAACTAAGCTGTTCCTGTATTAAAATTCAGAAAGCCAGTCTGCTAGAGAATTTTATGCCCAGAGGTCACACAGTCCCTAATTCTTAAACTATTATGGAAGTGAAACAATTACAGCAATGTGGGACAAAGCAAGCAGTACTTACTAGGAAGAGAAATGAATTGAACAAGCAGAAATCAGAGTACTCTCCACCTGAGGCTTGGGGGCAACATTAGAACATTCTGCTTTCCCAGTTTGGTAATTCAGGAGCCCTCATTTAAATATCACTCAGCAAAGGGAAAAATCAAATGGGGATAGATCCATTTCTGATGAGTCCTTGATCATGATCGGTATCCTAATTTATTCCCAACTCTCCCCTCCCCTCCATCTGCTCCTGAAAACAAAAAGCTGGTCTTTTTTTTTTTTTTAATATGGAGTACTTCATGAATTTGTTTGTCATCCTTGTGCAGGGGCCGTGCAAGTAATCTCTGTAACATTCCAATTTTAGTATATGGGCTGTTGAAGTGAGCACCAAAAAGCTAGTCTTAAAAAGACTGAACTGATAGCCTCTGTGTTCATCTTTCAATCTATTTGCTCCCCCAAATCAACCCTGGAGGCAGAATTGCTAGTCTCTCCCTTAGTTCCAGTCTTCTTCTAAAAACTACACAAGAGAAAAGGAGGGAGAAAATTGGTAGACAGAGCTTTCCAGGCCAACTGGCTATAAATGGGGATTATCTGCCTTGATAATGGGAAAGTTAAAAAGTCAAATAAGGCCCAGCCTTGGTGGCTCAGTGGTTGAGCATCGACCTATGAACCAGGAGGTCACAGTTCGACTCCTGGTCAGGGCACATGCCCGGGTTGTGGGCTCGATTCCCAGTGAGGTGTGTGCAGGAGGCAGCCAATCAATGATTCTCTCTCATCATTGATGTTTTTATCTCTCTCTCCATCTCCCTTCCTCTCTGAAATCAATAAAAATATATATTTTTTAAAAAAACAGTCAAATAAGACCTAGACTTCATCTGCAGCACACAAGATTTCCTTGAAAGATTTCCTGAAGAGATATGGTCAAACACCAGAAGAGGTGACCAGGCTAGGGAATCTAAAGACCAGAGAACTCTGATCTGGGAGAAAGCCTATTCTGTGCAGAATCAGGAGAGGCAGAAAGTGGGTGGGCATCTTAAAATGTTCATGGACTTAACCTCCCAATCCATCTTCATCGGCTGCCCATGGGCACTTTGCCTTTGTCTTTCTAATTGCTCTAACATAGATGGGTAGTTAGGCACTGGTTCTTTATTCCTGTTCTATCCTTTATTTGCTTCTTTAGTTCCCTTTTCCATAACTAGTTTGCTTGTCAATATCCTGTCTAAGCAAGTCATGTTGGTGGAGTAAAGTAAAAAACAGTAGCAAGTATCTAGATGAGAAAGACTTTAAATCTGCCACTATGCTCCTTCAAATATTTGGATAATTGCATTCATCCTCTGCCTCCCAGGGAAGACCTGGCTTCTCAAGGGTCTGGCTCTCTTCATGTGGAGACCCCTCCTCCTCTTTTGACCGTGACAGCTCCCCTAGACCTTTGATGTAATTTATACCTTGCCAGGGACCAACTCTTTCCCACCACTATGAAGGAGAGGGAAAAAATATATATAAATACGTCGGAAATCTATAACGAGGTCTTCTTGGAGGGCAAGACATGGGGAGAGTTAGAAGCAGCGTCAATTGCTCTTTAGGGGTTTTAGTTCAAGCCGAGGTCTGCTTCCAGCAATCAACCATTAAAACAAGCCGGCCAGAGTAACAGCACAGTTTATTCTGATCATTTAATTTGAAGTGTCAATAAATTAAACTTCAATCAATTAAACTAGGTGTGCAATAACCCAGATGGACACCCCGACACCAACATAATCACAATAAAAATTTTTATGGCTGCCAGGGACCTCACCGGGGGCAGTGCTGGCACTGCTCGCGCCCTAGCTGAGAAATATATCTCCACAGTGCAGGAACGAGGAGATTGTTTCTCCTAACGAAATGGAGGGGCCAGGCACCAGCAAGGACACAGCTGGGAGAGGGGCACAGGGGACTGCCAGGAAGGAGATGGGAGTGCTTTGGGGGCTTAATGTAATTGATACCTTTGCCCAGAGCAGGAGGAGGGGACACTTAGGCCAAGTACCTCTACTGTTAGTGCCAAAGGAATTTAACAAAAGCCCCATTAAGATGATTCAGGGAGCGAAGGCCACAGAGCAATATCAACCTTTAAGACTCACTGATGTATTCTGCATAGTTTCCTCCTCCGTATGTGCATACTCTTGTGCACTTTGGATGCCCTGGTGTTTGGATGAGGCTTACAATTCAGGATTTGGTAATTTTTTTTAGGGCAAAAAAGTTATTAAGGGGAGAGAAAAAGATTCAAACAAGAAGTCTGGTCCATAAAGCACTGGAAAAGCACTCTGAAAGTGAATCCAAAGAGGACTGAGAAATGAAATATATGAAGGAAGATTTAAGGATCTAGTCTGCTAGAATAATTCATTTTGAGAAAAAAGGTAAACCAAGGAAGGAAAGGGATAAGCCTTTATCTTTAAGATTCCATAGGTTATTAAAGGAGAATGGTGACCTGAAGGGATCCCTCTCCATTCACAAGAAGTGATAACCAGCAGAAAACAGCAGGAGAGCCCTAACCGGTTTGGCTCAGTGGACTCAAGGGTCCCAGGTTCAATTCCGGTCAGGGGCATGTACCTTGGTTGTGGGCACATACCCAGTAGGGGGTGTGCAGGAGGCAGCTGATCGATGTTTCTCTCTCATCCATGTTTCTAACTCTCTGTCCCTCTCCATTCTTCTCTGTAAAAAATCAATAAAATATATTTTAAAAAAAAGAAAAGAAAAGAAAAGAAAACAGCAGGAGAAAGAAAGCTAAGTCCACAGATGAAGGCTGGGAGCATCATTACTAAGTACTAGGAACAGAAGGCGATGAAATGTTGTTTCCTTAGAGACTACAAGGAGACCTGAGAAAGATTAGATGAATGTGCTTGAGAGCTAGGGCTGGATTATTTAATTAAAGAAAGAAAAGTGCCCTGGCCAGTTTGGCTCAGTGGATAGAGCGTCGGCCTGCAGACTGAGGAGTCCCAGGTTCGATTCCGGTCAAGGGCATGTGCCTTGGTTGTAGGCTCCCCCTCGGCCGGGCCCTGGGCCCTGGTCCGAGCTCATGCAGGAGGCAACCAATCAATGTGTTTCTCCCACATCAATGTCTCTCTCTGTCTCTCCCTCTCTCTTCCACTCTCTAAAAGATCAATGGAAAAATATCCTCTGGCGAGGATTAACAAACAAGAAAATTTAAAAAAAATTAAAACAAAACAAAACAAAAAGAAATGTGACCCATTGTAAAATCCTTAAATGAAGAGAACCTAGTGATATTTAGATATACTCATAATCAGATCAAATTTCAATTGATGGTTCTTCTTGATCTCCTCTAGCTTACCCTTCCTTTCTTCTCAATATTCTACAGGTATGTGCTTGCAGAGGTGAGGATAGAATAGCTTTGATCAGATTTCTGAAGAGGTTCAGCCAAACCAGGTAATAAAAATGTGAAAGGAGCCCGGCTAACATGGCTCAGTGATTGAGCATTGACCTATGGACCAGGAGTTCAGTGTTCGATTCCTGGTTGGCGCACATGCCTGGGTTTCAGGCTCGATCCCCAATAAGGGGCATGCAGGAGACAGCCTAACGAAGCTTCTCTCTCACATTGATGTTTCTGTCTCTAAAAATTAATAAAAAATAATTTTTTAAGTGAAAGGAGGAAGCGTAAAGAAACTTTAGAAGTTGTCTCCCTTTCTAAGGAGTGGCTTGTTAAATACTATGCAGTTACAGTAAATTCTTTAGTTCAGAAGAAAGCTAAGTTCAGATCCAAGGATTTTTCATATTTTTCATAATGAAGATGGTGACCTAAGAATCAGGAGATACTGCTGAGTAGACAGAAGAGGGGAAGAGAATAAAAGGAGCAATGAGGAAGGGTGATTCTGAATCAGATGGAGCTAAATTTTGTGGGCCAGTATGTGAGGGTAGTGAGAAGAGAATGAAAAACTTAGGAAATAGCACCTAAATCCCAACAAGCGTTCCTCATCTGAACCACTGAATGCTGAAAATTATTTCCATGACTATTTTCTCACTTCTCTGAAGCATGTTACAGAACTAGTGCCATTGTGATAAAGAGAAGTTGATTCATTACATACAATGCCTCAGGTTATTAGGGCTTAATTTTCTCCTGGAACTCCAATTGAGAAGGGCTAGAATGGTGAGAAAGGTATATAAATTATTCACTGGGAGCCCAAAATACATTGAAATTGTAAAGAGAGAAAAAAAAAAGAAGGTTGGAAAGAGCTGATACAGATAAAGGAAAATACTAGTTTAATATCCTAAGAACTCTGGAGATCAGCACAAGAATTGATACCAGTTGGTACTTTACATAACTGATGGTCAAAGTGCAATTTTGTATATTGAAGAGGTGGAAGCTGATGATGAGGTAATGTTAGAGAATTAGTCTGGGATTGGGAATCAAAATCTAATCTAGTTTTCACAATGTACTTATTTGAGCAAGCCCTTTTCCCTATACCTTGGTTTCTCCTAACCCCACTATATAGGTTCATCATGACAGAGAATCAGTAGGGGTTTTGTTTTGTTTTTATATTTTTATAGATTTCAGAGAGGAAGGGAGAGGGCGAGATGGAAACATCAATGATGAGACTCACTGACTGGCTGCCTCCTGCACGCCCCCGACTGGGAATGCAGTAGCAACCCGGGCATGTGATGTGCCCTGACTGGGAATCGAACTGTGACCTCCTGCTTCATAGGTCGACACTCAACCACTAAGCCACACCAGCTGGGAAAATCAGTATGGTTTCTAAAGCAAAGTTCAGGGGTGGGGTACCTGACCAGGTTATCAGGGATCTGTGAATGGGGCATCTTAGGTAATAAATATAAGAAAGAAGCAGGTTGAAATCTACTTCACTGAGGAAGCAGAGACAGAGAACCGAGGTAAGAGAAAATGTAAGAGATTTTACATATAAGTCCTTCAACTGACCATTACACACAGCTCCCCGAGTATCATCTCCGTCACTCATTTACCTATAAACAGGCTCCCTTCTAAACACATGTAGGAAAGTCTAAAAGTTTCTAAGAACTTCCCAAGAAACCAATTCCCTGGAACTTATCCCACATCTGTTAACTGGTAACAGTGATTACCTGCTTGGGACAGACAATAGCTCATTAAAAACTACTCAGATTAAAAAAATACAAACTACTCAAATGTTAAGCTTTTTACCTAGACTTGACCAATTATCTCTATCTTTGCTACTTTGAAAAAGATAACTGAAACTGTTATTCTCTTTTACCTGATGAAGATCTGAATGTGTACATGTATTAGAGCTGAAGGAAAGAAAAAAAGACAAGAAAAAGGCCTAGAGTTCAACTCAATTGAGGAAGGAGCTGGGAGCTAAATTCCCATACACACCTCCAAATTGCGAAACAGATGGGGCACTTTTGAGAGAAATTCTCTGGTCCAATTTTAAAAGAAGAGGTAATCGTGTTTTATTTTTTTGAACAAGCATAAAAGAGCATGTGGACATACACCCCTTTAACCACCAAGATTCCCCTATAACCTAAGAGAGAGTTAGCATCCCAGATCCTACAGGAATAATTCCTGAAGTTTAAATGGGCAGGAAAAGGGAGAGCAGAATAAGGAGTCTGGAAAAACGTTCCACAAGCCATGCTAACTCTACCAGGTATTCCAGAACTTTGATGGAAGACTGATTCTTTAGCATGACAAATCTATCTAAAGTGGATTAACAGGAAACCGAAGTAAAAAGAAAACAGTTTTCGGAAGGAATGTGAAAGACAATTATCAAAGGAGTGTCAGATTGTGACAACTCACAGAAGCCTGCACTCTATTCTTACAATTCGGGGCGAGTTTGGAGATTTGGGGAAACTCAAATCAGGATATCACCCACCAGGCTCAGAATCGGGGAAACCTGAAAGATCCCAATTCAGTTCGCTCATGAACCTTTGCGTCCTCAGGACTCCCTGTGCTCCCTGCAACTTTCCACCAACTCTACCTTCTCCCCGGCAGAGCTTCCCACTTTAAACCGAGGCTTTAGCTCCTGCTCTAGGCCACACGCTATTCAGGGGCTGGCCGCGCCTTCGGCCCCCGAGAGTTACCCGGAACTCCCCTTCTAACCCTTCCCAATCAGGCTGAACCCCGACTCCCGACCCCTCTGGACACCGCAGCATCTCAGCTGCCCCGGCTCCTACCAAGATCAGCGCCTCCATCTTGCCCCGCAGCTGGTGCCGACGTGGAGCCGCAAAAACAACGCCGCCGCTGATTGGCCTGACGCCCTCATTAGACCCCGCCTAGCCTGGGGATTATTGGACGGCCGGGTGCCAGTTATTGCTTTATTGACCAATAAATGTACTAGTTTGCTTAGCGAAAGCAAGGTGTCCAACCGTAAGACGCAGGTATTTGATTGTCAGCTGAAACACTCAATAAAATACCAAAACCTCATCACTGAATGAGGCGGGAGGTCCATGGGGCGGGGCTGTTTCCATGGGGAACAGAGGAAGCGAATAGTAATTTTCAATTGGCAGGGCGAAGAGCACGTGATATCGTCCCCTGAGTTAGCCGCTTGAATACGCACTTCCCTTAGGGGGCGCTATGTCTCCTTAGCCCTTAAAACTGGCAGCTCCCGTCAGAATCCTACCCGAATCTCTATTCCAAGAGCTCCCATTAAGTCCCTGATATCCACGGTTCCTTTGGCAAACGCTGCTGCTCTTCCCTCAGATTCGCTCAGATCACTTAAGCATCCTCACAAAAAGGCTGCACAGCCATAGAATAAAGCCAAGAGTTGCCCTTGTGTTAACTAGATAAACCGAAGCCTCCAGAAAGTTGATTGAAACAGGAATAATCTCCCCAAAGTGGAGTGCCAAGCTGTGCTAGACCCAGGGAAGGACCCAGAGAGTTTGTAAAAGCAAATTTTATTTTATTAGAGCTTTGGAAAAGCAGAGAGGAGAGTGTAGGAGGGACCGAGGGGTAAAGGGTCCAGGATAAAGAAGGCTCTAGCAGCCGTGGGCAAACTACGGCCCGTTTGAAATGAATAAAACTAAAAAAAAAAAAAGACCGTACCCTTTTATGTAATGATGTTTACTTTGAATTTAGATTAGTTCACACAAACACTCCATCCATGCTTTTGTTCCAGCCCTCCGGTCCAGTTTAAGAACCCATTGTGGCCCTCGAGTCAAAAAGTTTGCCCACCCCTGCTAAGGAGTAGGGTCTGCAGTTCTCCATTAGGGACAAGCCGTTGCAAAATGAGAAAAGAGAAGTTTACCGAATGCAGGGATTTCACAATAGGGAAGGGTTTTGAGATCAACCAAAGAACTTATATGCATATATGCATAGCCCATGGACACAGACAATAGGGTGAAGGCTGGGGAAGGACAGGAGTGGGAAGGAGGGAGGTCAATGGGGAAAAAAAGGGGGATATCTGTAATACTTTAAACAATAAAGATAAAAAATAATTTTAAGTTTAACTTTTGCCTGGCCAGTATGGCTCAGTGGTTGAACGTCGACTCAGGAACTAAGAGGCCGTGGGTTCAATTCCCAATCAGGGCACTTGCCCAGGTTGTGGGCCCGATCCCCAGTGTGGGGTGTGCAGGAGGCACCCGATTAATGATGTTTCTTTTTCATCGATGCTTCTATCTCTCTCCTTTCCTCTCTCTAAAAATCAATTTAAAAAAAGAAAAACAAAGTAAATAAAAATCAATAAAAACATATTTTTAAAAAAAGTTTAACTTTCTCCTACCCCTCTGTTCCTTGGTCACACACACACACACACACACACAACTTCCCCCATCCTCCTATATCGCCAGAGCTATCCGCCCATCTCTGAAATTATGTCTTTAGGAGTTCCCCTAAGAAGAGGAGTTCCAAACCTACTCAGGAGTTTTTCTAATAATTTCAGAGTAGAGTCAGAGGGCCTAAGAGTAAAGTATAGAGCAATACAAAACAAATTACAGAGGTAGCATTTGCTATGAAGGAGTGTATGTGATGTACCGGTAAAATCCAAGGGGACAAGCCTTTTATCTGGAAGAAGCAAGGGTTTAGCCTTCATCTATTCTGATTGGGGAGTTATTCAAACATTTAGCATTGTGCCTGGCATCATAAGGTTATCCTTGGCTTAGCAGCCTAATGATAATACTAACATTTATTGACCACTTATTATGGGTCCTGCACATGATAAATCTTAATACATTACTAAGTACATGAGAATGGTGGAGCTGGGAGCAGTTAAATAATTTAATTAAGGCCATACAAGTATTAATTGGCAGCCATACATACATTTGAGCACAAGGAGTCTGGTTCTAAAACCATGTTCTTACCCACAATCCATTCCTCTGATTGCGGTATAGCCTGTTCTGGGCCTATCTTAAGTGCCCTCACCAGTTCCAGATGATCTATAGAGACCATGAAGAGGAAACGTGTGTGATGTTAGTTGGTTGGGGAGGGAGTTGGCTCCTCTTTCTTAGATTATGAAATAACTTGACAAAATTTTTTTTCTTTTCTTTTAACTTGACAAATTTTAATAGTCAGACATTGTTTTAGTAGATGGCTGATTCTTAGCTCTTCAGCCTATTGGGTAACTGTGGAGTAGGGGTAAGACAACTAACTGGATGGGAGACATTAGTTCTTGTTATGACTTTGCCTTAATAAGTGTGAGAATTCTGGCAAATCCTTGTGCCCTCTCTGGATTACAGCTGCCACTTCTGGAAAATGGGAACCTAGCATTAAAGTCCTATGATCATTCTTGTTCCTTTTGCTTCCATCCCCTCTTCAAATGGAAAACCCTTAAGAACCAATCAAATGGAAAATGCATATGTTCTCCCCACTATATATATATATATATATATATATATATATATATATATATATATATATTACACACAGTTGACCCTGAAACAGCATGGGTTTGAACTGCACAGTTCCATTTTTGTGTGTGTGTTTTTCAATAAATACTGGAAATGTATTTTATTTTCCTTATGATTTTCTTAATAACATTTTCTTTTCTCTAGCTTATTTATTATAAGATTATATATATAATACATAGAAAACAAAATATGTTAATCAACTGTTTATGTTATTGGTAAGGCTTCCGGTCAACGTTAAATTTGGGGGAGTCAAGAATTACACCTGGATTTCTGACTGCACAGGGTGTCAGCACCTTTAACCCCTGCATTGTTCAAGGGTCAACTGTAAATATATATATTAAAAGCATGTATATATGGTTACAAACAATTTACTGAAAATGTGCAGAGGAAAAGACAGACTGGAAAGAAATATACCAAAAAGGAACCAATGGCTGTTTTAAAGTGCTAGGACTTTTTAAAAATGTTTCCATATTTTCTAGGTGTTCTAAAATGTCTGGGTGTGTCCTAGCCGGTTTGGCTCAGTGAATAGAGCCAACTGAAAGGTCCCAGGTTCGATTCTGGTCAAGGGCACAGGCCCGGGTTGTGGGCTCAATCCCAGTGAGGGGCTTACAGGCGGCAGCTGATCAATGATTCTCTCTCATCATGGATGTTTCTATCTCTCTCTCCCTCTTCCTTCCTCGCTGAAATCAATAAAAATAAAAAATAAATAAAATTTCTGGGTGCTATTTTAAAAGGAGAAAAATCAGCTTTTTTTAAAAAAAGACAAAATCAACATCTTCTCTGGGCGGAACTGGACACTTCTTGCTGCCATCGTTGACTCTGGTCATAGCCATGTTTTAACACGTCACTCTAACGCGCCTGACTTGCCATCTGAGGCATACTTTCTCCCATTCATTTTATTTCCTTAGCATCCAGCCCTCAAATGGTAACCGCTGGGTGTTTACTGAATAGAATCAATATTTATGAAAATGCAAGATACAAAGACAAATGAGCAGTGTTAAAGCACAATTTAGGATTAAATCCAAATAAGGGGCACAGAAATTGAGAAGGGAGTGAGCCCTGGGGGTTTGTTTAGGGAGCAGGAGGGTCAAGGTCCAGGAGAAGAGAGGATGTTAAGTTAGGTTTTGATTCATTCATGCATTGATGAAATGGCTAGTAGTGTTTGGTATGAATACAGGTATGGAGGCTGGGATGCATAAGCATTTTTTTAAAATTTTTATACATGCCGAAACCGGTTTGGCTCAGTGGATAGAGCATCGGCCTGCGGACTGAAAGGTCCTGGGTTTGATTCCGGTCAAGGGCATGTACCTGGGTTGCAGGCACATCCCCGGTGGGGGATGTGCAGAAGGCAGCTGATCGATGTTCCTCTCTCATCGATGTTTCTAACTCTCTATTCCTCTCCCTTCCTCTCTGTAAAAAATCAATAAAATATATTTTAAAAAAAATTTTTATACATAACATAAAATTTATAATTTTAACCATTTTAAGTGTACAGTTTAGTAGCCTTAAGCACATTCATATATGTTATGTAACTAACCATCACCACTATTGATCTCCAGAACTTTTTCATTATCCCAAACTGAAACTCTGTACCCATTAAACAATAACTCCCCATTCTCCCTAGAATTTGGGTAACCACTATCCTACTTTCTCTCTATAATATAGACTCTATATGAATTTGACTATTCTAATACCTCATATAAGTGGAATCATATAATATTTGTCCTTTTGTGTTTGGCTCATTTCACTTAATTTAATGTCTTAAGGGTTGTATAAGAAATCTTTGAGAGATTGATTTCATGAAACAGAGGATTCAACTAGGGAAGAGAATGGAGATCAAACTGGGAAGATACTGCCTTAGTCAGTTTGGCTCAGTGGACAGAGCATTGGCCTGCAGACTGAGGGGTCCCAGGTTAAATTCCAGTCAAGGGCATGCACCTCAGTTGCAGGCTCAATCCCAGCCCTGGTCGTGGCATATGTGGGGGTAACCAATCAGTGTGTCTCTCTCATATCAATGTTTCTCTCTCTGTCTTGCCCCCTCCTTCCCACACTCTCTAAAAATCAATGGAAAAAATATCCTTGGGTGAGGATTAACAACAACAAAGAAACTGGAAAGGTACTTTGTGGCCAGATGGTGTAATGCCTTTAATACAAACCTAGGTAACTGCTATAATGAGACCAGATGATTGTGGGAGTTGGAACTGTTACATTCTTTTGAAGTATTATGGTAATATCCTGTAAAATTAAACATGGGTACAGCCCTAGCCGGTTTGGCTCAGTGGATAGAATGTCGGCCTGCAGACTGAAGGGTCCTGGGTTTGATTTCGGTCAACGGCATATGCCCGGGTTGCGGGCTCGAACCTCAGTAGGGGGCATGCAGGAAGCAGCTGATCAGTGATGTTTCTATCTCTCTTTCCGTCCCTTCCTCTCTGAAATTAATACAAATATATTAAAGAGGAAAAACAAAACAAAACATGGGTACATCCTCTCCTAATGAATTACAAATACAACCTAATACATAATGATACATATATATAAGAATGCTCATGCAACATTGTTTATAATGGCAAAAATAACATTATTGTGTCCAGCCTGAGTTGCTCAGTGATTGCATGTCAACCCAATGAAAAGGAAGTCATGGTTAGATTCCCAGTCAGGGCACATGCCTGGGTTGCAGGCTCAATCCCAAGTAGGGCGTGTGCAGGAGGCAGCAGATCGATGATTCTCTCTCATCATTGATGTTTCTATCCTTCTCTCCCTCTCCCTTTCTCTGAAATAAATTTAAAAAACACATATTTTTAAAATGATATTATTTTCTATCCATAGGAGAATATTGAATAAATTATAGTACATCCAGAGTGTAGATTCATATGCAATTAATAAAAATATATGTTATGTCCTGAATGGTGTGGCTTTGTTGGTTGGCTGTTGTCCTGTGCACTGGGAGGTTGCTGGTTTGAGTCTGGTCAAGGGCACATGCTGGGATTTTGGCTTGATCCCCAGTGAGCGACGTGCAGGAGGCAGTCAACTGATGTGCTCTTGAATCAATGTTTCTCTCTCTCTCTCCCTCTTCCTTCCTCTTTCTCTAGAAATCAATAACTATTTAAAAGAAAAATGTGCCCTGGCGGGTTTGGCTCAGTGGATAGAGCATCGGCCTGTGGACTCAAGGGTCCCGAGTTCGATTCCAGTCAAGGGCACATGCCTAGTTTGTGGGCTCAATCCCCAGTGAGGGGTGTGCAGGAGGCAGCCAATCAATGATTCTCTCTCATCATCGATGTTTCTATCTCTCTTCCTTTCCTTTCCTCTTTGAAATCAATTAAAAAAGAACAACAACACATATTTATTTTTAATAATAAAGAAAAGAAAAATGTATGTTAGAACTATATGCATTAACTTGGAGAAATGGTAATGAAATGTTAATTGACAAAAGTTAAAGAGGAATTTATGGGGTATAATTTCTTTTTTTAAATTAAAAAATGTAAGGCTAATTATGAATAAATATGTTTGAAATGTTTCTATTTTATTCTATTCATTCATGCATTCAACAAATATTTATTGAATGCTGGCCATGGGCCAGCCAGTATATAAAAACAGTGAACAGCCCAGCCAGCGTGGCTCATTGATTGAGTGTCTACCTATGAACCAGGAGGTCATGGTTCTATTCCTGATCAGGTCACATGCCCAGGTTGCAAGCTCTATCCCCAGAGTGGGGTATGCAAGAGGCAGCTGATCAATGATTCTTTCTTATTATTGATGTTTCTATCTCTCTCCCTCTTCCCTTCCTCTCTGAAACCAAAAAAAAAAAAAAAAATTTTTTTTTAAATAAAAAACAGTGACCAATGTAGACAAATGTCATTGCGCTCTTGGAATCCTTGCATTATGGTTGGGGAGCAGGAGCAGACAATAACCAAACAAATAAGGAAATGCTTAGGAGGTTAGGTGGTGATAAGTGTCATGGAGAAAAGGAGGCTCAGAACAATCACACTATGTTGCACAATTTGGACTGGTATTCTATACTTTGTGCAGAAGTGAGGGACAGGGAGAAAGTTCAGTAGGTTTGTCAGGACCTTACTAAGAAGGGGACATTTCATTAAAAACTTGAAAGGAGGTTTGAACTCACAGGGCGGGAGAAATAGGCAGGAACCCTGAGGTTTAAAATGGATGGATGGAGCGGTTAAAAATAGAGCCAGAATAAGTGGATGCTGCACGGACATGCTCCCAGGAACAAACTGGAATTACAACTAAAATACAGAAAAACTTCCAGAATAATCAACGGGAGACTGGCAGGAGAGAACCCTGATAACTGAGGACCGAAAATGGAGACCACATAGACTCGCAGTGGTTCTCAACCTTCTGGCCCTTTAAATACAGTTCCTCATGTTGTGACCCAACCATAAAATGATTTTCGTTGCTACTTCATAAGTGTAATGTTGCTACTGTTATGAATCGTAATGTAAATAACTGATATACAGGATGGTCTTAGGCGACCCCTGTGAAAGGGTTGTTCGACCGCCAAAGAGGTCGAGACTCACAGGTTGAGAACCGCTGACATAGAGACTAGTAGAAAGGGCAGAGGAGTGAAAGGGCTGTCCACAGGCCCACAGACAGCAACTGAAGTGCCAGAGAGATATCTCAACTCTGGGGGGTTGCCACCGAGAACTCTATAAACCCCAAGCTGGGCCCCCCAGCAGAGAGCACCACAACTGAGAAGGGTACCCACATAACATCTGGCTGGGTAAAAGCTCTATTATTGTTATTTATTATCGTACAAGTAATTGGACACCAGTGAACACTTCTGAGCAGATGCATGAGATTATGGAAGCATTCTTTTTAATTGAAGCAAAATTAATATAACAATTTAACCGTCTTAAAGTGTACAACTCAGTGGCAGTCAGTACATTCACAATGATGTGCAACCAACATCTCTAGTTGCAAAACTTTTTCATCACCCCCAAAGAAATCCTGGTGCCCATAAAGCAGCAGCTACCATTTTCCCTTCCTGCAAGACCCTGGCAACCAACAATTTGCTTTCTGTATCTATGAAAAGTACAAATAAATAAAACCATACCATATTTTATCTTTTGCATCTGACTTCTTTCACTTAGCATAATGTTTTCAAGGTGCATATATCATTATTTCATGTCTTTCATGGCCATATAATGTTCTATTGCTCAATAAATCCTGTTTTGTTTATACATTCAATTGATGGACATTTCAGGTGTTTCCATCTTCTGGCTATTATGTCTAGTGCTACTATTAGTATTTGTATAACAAATATTTGAGGACCAATTTTCAATTTTTTTGACTCTATAACTTGGAGTAAAATATGTAGATCATATGGTAATTCTATGTTTAACTCTTTGAGGAACCACCAAACTATTTCCCACAGCAACTGTACCATTTTACAGTCCAAGGTATGAGGGTTCTTATTGCTCCACAGCCTCACTAACACTTATTTTCTTATTTTTAAAAAATATATTTTATTGATTTTTTACAGAGAGGAAGGGAGAGGGATAGAGAGTTAGAAACATCAATGAGAGAGAAACATCGATCAGCTGCCTCCTGCACACCCCCTACTGGGGATGTGCCCGCAACCAAGGTACATGCCCTTGACTGGAATTGAACCTGGGACTCTTCAGTCCGAAGGCCAATGCTCTATCCACTGAGCAAAACCGGTTAGGGCTTATTTTCCTATTTTTAAAAAGGTTATCCTAGTTGGTGTAAAATGGTGTTTCATTATGATTTTTATTCGCATTTCTCTAATAACTAAGGATTTGAGCATCATTTCATGTGCTTTTTGGCCATTTGTATATGTTCTTTGGAGAAATATCTCCTCAGGTTATTTATCCTTTTTTTTTTTAGTTAGTTTGCTTGTATTTTTGAGAGTTCTTTACATATTCTGGATAGTAGACCCTTTTCAGATACCTGAATTGCAAGTATTTTCTCCTATTTTGTAGATTGTATGAAAGAAAATTTAAGATGATTAGTGTGACAACTGTGTGCAAGAAGGATTAGAGGAGCCCAGCCGGCGTGGCTCAGTGGTTGAGCGTCAACCTGTGAACCAGGAGGTCATGTTTCAATTCTCGGCCAGGTTTCAGGCTTGATCCCAGTGGAGGTGTGCAGGAGGCAGCCGATCAATGATTCGCTCTCATCATTGATGTTTCTATCTCTCTCTCCCTCACCCTCCTCCCTGAAATCAATAAAAAATATATATGTTTTTGCTTTTTTTTTTTTTTTTTTAAAAAAAGGAGGATTCGAGGGGAGATGAAGGCAGAAAAACCACCTGGGAAGCCATTGCAATTCTTCAGGTTGCAGTGAACACAAAATAGTAACAGTAGGAAAATACACCCAAAAGATTGTGTACAAGTGAAATTAGAAAAAGTCAAAGTGTAATGGGTGAGATCAGCCATATGTGAAAGTAGTAAATGACTTGGTGTAGTTTCAGGAAAGCATAATTCTATCAATACAGTATATCTAAAGCTCTAGTAGCCTACGTAATCACCTAAAGTAAAATGGCTGGAGCCCTAACACAATCAAACTCTAATCCAATCAATTTAAATTAAATGGCTGGAGTGAACATAAACAGAATCAATTATATTAACTTGGAGCTGAAGCTGGAGCTGAAACCCAATCAGTTGAATTGTACCTTGTCTTCATAGAAGGGGGAGGTTGTCTGAATAGAATTCCTCCTCCAACCAAAAAAAAAAGTCAATATTTCTCTAGTGACATTTATAGAAAGAAGATTCCTTGTTTGGCCAACCCAAGTGAATATCCTATATAATAAAAGGCTAATATGCAAATAGACCAAACAGCCCATCAAACGAACAACTGTTAGCTATGACGTGCACTGACCACCAGGGGGCGCACGCAAAACATGGTGGGCATCAACTGCAGTGGGATGATGGAGCAGGTGAGCGGGAGTGCCAGACCAAGGCGGGGCACTGGTCACTGCCATCAGAGGGAGCCTCTGGTGGTTACTGAAAATTCTTTGCTCCCGCGTGCCGCGGTTCCACCCACCTCTTGCACCTGTTGTCAGTGCTGGCCCCGCTTGTACCCACTGCTGGCACCCAGCACCAGCCCCGATCGCTTGGAGCTGTCAGCATGTGCGAGCGGTGGCTGCTGGCCCTGATCACCCCTAAGGGCTTCTCCACCTACCCCTGCTCCTGAGGGGCGATCAGGGCAGCAACTGCCACTCACCCCTGCTGCTGGCACCAGCCCCAATTGCTCTGCGCTGTCAGCAGGTGTGAGTGGGGCCAGTGCTGACAGCGCATGGGAGGATGGTGGCAGGAGCATGGCTGCTGGCAGACAGGGGACTGGGGACATGGCGGGAGGGCCAGGCAGGGGCACGGAGAATGGGCCAAGACCCGCCATTGTGCCCACCGCAGCCTCATGGCCCACAGTTCTTTTCAAGGTGCACGGATTCGTGCACTGGGCCCCTAGTTTTATATATTTATAAAATATGTGGATGCAGTTCTATTAGCCATTAAAAGTATCCAACTAGCCTTAGCCAATTTGGCTCAATGGATAGAGCATCAACGTGCGGACCGAAGGGTCCCGGGTTTGACCCCAGTCAAGAGCACATGTCTGGGTTATAGGCTCGATCTTCAGTATGGGGGCATGCAGGAGACAGTCAATCAATGATTCTGGCTCATCATTGATGTCTCTCTCTCTCTCTCCCTCTCTGAAATCAATAAAAAAATATATATATATTTTTTAAAAAGTAAAGCTAAACCCTGATCGGCTTGGCTCAGTGGATAGAGCATCAGCCTTCGGACTCAAGGGTCCCAGGTTCAATTCCGGTCAAGGGCATGTGCCTTGGTTGCGGGCACATCCCCGGTGGGGGGTGTGCAGGAGGCAGCTGATCGATGTTTCTCTCTCATCAATGTTTCTAACTCTCTATCCCTCTCCCTTCCTCTCTGTAAAAAATCAATAAAATATATTAAAAATAAAATATATTTTTAAAAAAGTAAAGCTAAGTTTAGAATAAAGTAAAATAAAATAAATGAAAAAATATCAAGTGAGGATTTAAAAAAATCCAACTAATTCCTATTGTTTACTAAACAACCTTTTAATTATTATATTTGACTTCCAAATGGTCAAATATATATATTTTAAAAATTTTTTTCTTTATTGATTAAGGTATTACATATGTGTCCTTATCCCTCTATTGCCACCCCGCCCCCCCACACTCCCCGCTCGCACCCTCACCCACCTAGTGTCTGTGTCCATTGGTTATGCTTATATGCATGCATACACGTCCTTTGGTTGATCTCTCACCCTTCCTCCCACCCTCCCCTGCCTTCCCTCTGAGGTTTGATGGTCTGATAGACAATCCTATTATATTGAATATAATATAGACAATCCTTTATTATATCCAATTAAATATAATATAATTATTATATTTGACTTCCAAATGGTCAAATATTTTGATCAGCCAATAGGATTGTCTAGGCCACTGGAAGTTTTATGTAAATCAACCATATGCTCTTTCAAGTTTGGTCAGCATAAATGATTTCTCACAAGATAAATTATTTGACCAAATCAACTTCTGAGCATTCAAGCTGAGAGTCAGATCTTCTTAAAGAAGAAAAATCAGAAATGGTGGCGGATTAAGTGGAAACTACAGAATCTAAAGGACAAAGTAAACCGATGAACAAAATAGACCCAGAAACATAGAAACAGGGAACAGACTGTAGAATCTCAGAGGGAAGGTGGGGGTAGGTGAATGAGTTGGAGGGTGGGAAGAGATTAACCAAAGAATTTATATGCATATATGCATAACCCATGGACACAGACAATAGTGTGGTGAAGGCCTGGGGGTGGGGGGTGGGGAGGGCAGTGCAGGCTAGAAGGGGTCAAATGGGGAGGGGGGGAATGGGACATCTGTAATACTTTCAACAATTAAAGATTTTTTAAAACGAAGAAAAATCAACGTTTCTATCTCTGGTCACCTTAACCCTAACATTAACCCATCAACCCATCAACCCAGGTGTAGAAGGAGCCTTATTTCATATACTGGAGGCCCGGTGCATGAAATTCATGCACGGTGGCAGAGGCGGGGGGTCCCTTAGCCCAGCCTGCACCCTCTCCAATCTGGGACCACTGCAGGATCCAGCCTAAACCAGCAATTGGACATCCCTCTCACAATCTGGGACTGCTGGCTCCTAACTACTCGCCTGCCTGCCAGCCTGATCACACGCTAATCACTCCCCTGCCAGCCTGATTGATGCCTAACTGCTCCCCTGCCCGCCTGATCACCCCCAACTGCCTTTCCCTGCGGGGCTGAGGGGACTGGAGGACTCCGGCTGGATGAGGCAGGGCTAATGGGACTGGGTGCCGCCATCTTGTAGCTGTGGGCACTGCCATCTTGTGAGGGTATGATAGTCAATTAGTATATTCCCTCTTTGTTAGATAGGATACCCACAGAGATAGTGAGGGAGGCTTATGTTGTTTTGTTTTTCCACTTTAGGGTGAAACCAGAGACTCAGAAGTGATTCAAGTTGTCTAGGGCCACATATAGTTCACCTAGATTAGCTGCTAACCACTGATCAACCCTAACCCCTCCCCCTGCTTGCTCTGCCTCTTGCTAAAGCAATCATTGATTACTGAATGGGAAACAGCACAAAAAGTGGTAATCACAGACAGCAGAATATTGGCAACTACAGCTGTTGGCCTGGAGACATGGGCACATGTCCTCCATGAGACTATTGGTGAGGACATCTTAAGTCTTGGGTGTTCAGTGGGGCAGTCACTAACAGTGAAGTAAGACTTCAGGAGAAAAGAGAAGAAGGTAGCATCTTTTGACCTAGCAGCAATCTGTCCTTATCTCTGAGGTATAGAAGTGTCTCCCCAACATACGACTACAATGAAACTTAAGACCACAAAAAGGAAGCTTCCTAAGGTATATAGCTGCTGCTTCCATCCGAGGGAATGGGTTGGGAGTTCTACCTGGATGAACTCTTAAGACTGGACCTTGTGATTCAGTCCTACCTCTGAATTATTTTCTAACTCTTTCTCAGCACTAAACCCACCTAGTCAGCTGTATAGAGAGCAACCTTGCTGTGGTGTGGAATTGAATGTTAGCTATGCATTCACAGGAATCTAATTTCCTCACCTCTTTACAGAGCTAAAAGGATTTGGCCTTACTCAGGAACAGGGATACTTTTAAAAATACATGTATATATTTTTATTGATTTCAGAGAGGAAGGGAGAAAGAGACAGAAATATAAATGATGAGAGAGAATCATCGATCAGCTGCCTCCTGCACACTTGACCCCACACTGGGGATTGAGCCCACAAGCCGGGCATGTGCCCTGACAGGGAATTGAACCTCTACCTCCTAGTTCACAGGTCGATGCTCAACCACTGAGCCATGCCAGCCAGGCTTGGGATACTTCTTTCATCTTGATAAGGTAGAAGGCCAAGCATGTGGGAATAGATGCAAGTAAGCTGATGGGTTTGGTATTAAATAAGGCAGTCTCATCTAATTGCATCTATTTTAACAATGAAATATGAGACAAGGTCATCTGCTGAGAGAGAAGTGGAGGAGGTGTTGAAAATTTTAGAAGAACGAAGGTGTGAAATAGTTATTGAGCAGAATAGAAAAGAGAATTTTCCAGGAAAATGTAGAATTATTTGGAAATGTTGAGTTTTGGTAGCATAAATTGAAAAATGATACTAGTCAGCAATTCCAATTAAGGGCACATGACAGGGTTGCAGGCAAGATTCTGAGATTTTTCTCCATCAATATTTAGCTGCCCAGGTATAGATGTGGAGAAACTAAATTTTTGGATTTAACATAAATTGTTTTGTGTGTTTTTTTACTAAGAAAATTCACTGGAGGGGGAGGCAAGTAAGTTAACAATTTTTGCAAGTTTGTAGTTCTGGACATGAAGGGAAGTAGATGGATTATTTAAAAAATAAAATTAAGCCCTACCTGGTCTGGCTCAGTGGATAAAGCATCTGCCTGCAGACTGAAGGGTCCTGGGTTCGATCCAGCCAAGGGAACATGCCCGGGTTTCCGGCTGGGTCCCCTGTGGGGAGCGTGCAGGAGGCAACCGATCAATGATTCTCTCTCATCATTGATGTTTCTATCTCTTTCTCCCTCTCCCTTCCTCTCTGAAATCAATTTAAAAAATAAATATCTATATTTTAAAAATGTCACCATTCGATTCAGGTCAGGGTGCATACCCAAGTTGTAGGGTTTTTAAAAATATATATTTTTATTGATTTCAGAGAGGAAGGGAGAGGGAAGCGAGATAGAAACATCAATGATGAGAGAGAATCATTGATTGGCTGCCTCCTGCATACCCTCTACTGGGGATCAAGCCCGCAACCCTGGCATGTGCCCTTGGTTGGAATTGAAGCTGGTAGCCTTCAGGCTGACGCTCTATCCACTGAGCCAAACCAGCTAGGGCCACAGAGTTACTCTTGTATTATTATTTATTAATTATTATATTATTTTTCATACAAACAACTGTAAACTTACTTTTGCCCCACCCTGTATGTGCCATTTAACAATGCTTACTATATCCAAGGCCCTGAATCACTGAATTAAACATACAAACCCAGTTTTTAACTCATTTACTTCTCACAATAACATGTAAGATAAGTATTATTATTATTATTATCCCCAAATTACAGATGGGTAAAAATAAGTCCTGAGATATTAAAGAACTTGACATCTCAAAGTGACCAAGATTGAGTTCAGGCCTTTCTGACTATAAAACTCATGCTCTTAACCATTATACTATAGTATTTGAGACAAATTTTGTACAATACAGTTTATACTATCACTATTACAGCATGATATAATAAGACACAATATGGTTCAATTAGAAAAGAAAATATTTAAATGAGGTCATTAATTCTCTGGTACATATAATAATTACAAAAGGAGTTAGACAAGAGAAATATGTGTATGGCCTGAGGTAGCCAGTGAAAGTGCTGCAAAGATAAAAGTGGATCAGAGGAAGGGAATCAACATGAGCATACTTCCTGAATAAGCACAGTATGTACATTGTCTCATCTGATCCCTCACAGGAACCTGTGATGGAAACCAAGGGGAAACGGAGGCTCAAAGAGGTTGAATAATTTGCCCAAATCCACACTGCTAAGTGGAGAGCTGAGGCTCCAACCCAGACCTCTCTTCCACTCCATATGACCTCAGGTTGGTAGATAGGGCCGAGGAGAGTATTCTGGTGGAGGGAGCAGCAGGAGCAAAGATAGGCTGGAATAAATAGGATGCCTTGAAAAGGAGGAAATAAACAGGCATCAAGCCTTCTATGCTCTATGGAGCAGAGGGCGGGACTTCCTAGGCAGCTCTGTCCATTGCAGAGGATTGCAACAGGATAGGGTGAGGGTAGGGGTTCTGAGGTTCCTGGAAGATGACTGAAGCCCATAAGGCTGGCACTGTGCCCGTTGTGTGGCTAAAACCGGCCCTGCCCAATATTTCTGGGGTGGGAGAACCATGGCCTGCGGGCTGGTTCCTGGAAGTCTTGCGACCGTCCTTACCCCATGGCCCCCCAACACTGTTGCATTCTAGTGCTGGTTCTCTCCCAGAATTGGCTGCCCACTGGCTTTAGTTCTGTCTGTCCCAAGCATGTTTCTATCAGAATCTGGCTTCTAGACTGTTCTCAGTTCCTCAAGCCCCTGAGGCACCCTGGCCTCCAGGTTTATAAGCCTCCATCTAAATCATAACAGAGTCACTTTCTTTTTTAAAAAAAATATCTTTTTTTATTGATTTCAGAGAGGAAGGGAGAGGGAGAGAGAGAGAGAAACATCAATGATGAGAGAGAATCACTGATCGGCTGCCTCCTGCATGCCCCATACTGGGGATAAAGCCCGCAACCCAGGCATGTGCCCTGACCAGGAATCAAACTGGTAACCTCGGGGTTCATAGCTTGATGCTCAACCACTGAGCAGCACCGGCCAGGTTAGAGTCACTTTCTCATTGATTTCATTTTATCTTCGCAACAACTAAATAGTGTTAACATCATTATCTCCATTTCTCAGGTGAGGAAACAACTCAGAAAGGTTGGGTTGCTCAAAGCCACATAACTAATAAATACAGGGATTCAAATTCAGGTCTTAAAACTCAAGATCTGGTCCTCTCTCATTCTACTATATGCCATGCAACCAACTCCTCTCTCCAGATTTAGAGTTAAGGGGTTATTTCTTCTGGGTTATTCTGGACTCATCTATCAGCCTTCATCTATTTTAGGTTCAGTGCTGGGCTCTGCTAGCAGGGCATAACTCTTAAATACCAGGTGTGGGAACCTCAATCCTACAACTCCCTGGACTCTTGACAACAGCAAGCTGTTTTGGTCTGAGCGTGGGGCTCAGTGTCCCCTCAACTCCTGAGTCAATCCTCTAAGAATTCTTATCTGTGGAAAGGAACTTCCTCAATGACTTTTCTATCTTATCCTTACCCAACTAGAACACAAGGGAAAAACAATGGATGGCTTAGGAGGTCTGACCCCACCATCTGGGCCTCAGTTTATATCCCCTCTTTCCCCCACCACTTACTTCCTTAAGAGGGGCCTCACTATTCCCTGGTCCCAGACCTCCTCCACTACCTACTCCTGCCATCCGGGTAACCGCCAGGCTCTGCTGCCTAGGATAACACCCACCCCTCCCCTAGGCCCTGTGGCTGCCTCCTCTTTCCGTCTGTTGAGAGAGGAAGCCAGGGGGTGGCGGGTGCAACACTGCAGGGCACTGATAAAGGGACAGCCCTGCCCCCGCCCCCTGGGGCCACTGCGGTCAGACCAGCAGGCAAGCAGGCAAGACAGCCAGCTCCTTCTGGGACCCAAGCCCTCCCCTGGTTCCACCTCTACCCGCCCTACCCTACTCGGGAAGCTGGTTGCATAACCCCTTGGGGTGTTTGGCAACATTGCTTGTGGCTTGACCTGATGCTGGTGGTGGTGTGCACACGCTTTTGGGTGAGGGTGGGGGTGGATGGAGCAGGGGTATGACAAGAAGTCAGTCTTTGGAGGGTGGGTGAGTAGCAGGGATGAGGAATGGTATAGTAGTAAAGATACGTGGCCACATTTTTCTCCATGTTCTGTCTCTGCTACCTTTGCTGAAGAGGGGGAATCTTGAGGGATAAGAAAATCTTAGGTATCGTACAGTGCCAAGCCACAGGCACTATCCAACCCATTCAGGCTCCTAATCCCCTGTTAATCTTACATTAAGCAAAGGAGACTTAAGGTAGAAGGGGGTTGACTCTGGACACGAGAAATCTGAGAGGAGGGAGCTAAAGGAGCTCTTCTCACCCCAAGGGCTGTAAAGGGTGTTTGGAGGCAGCACACAGCCTGGGAACCGCAGTAACGGCCTCTTTTTACAGGAGGGGAGTGAGGGGAAGGTGGGAGAGACACCTCCGCCCGACTCGTTGCCTGAGTGAAGGCTGCTTATTCACTTCGCTCAGCCTACCTGTCCATGTCTGTCCCCCTAATAAGTAGTAAACTGCTTCAAATGCTTCTATGAATGCCTATTGCTTACAGGATGAAATACAACCTCCCTGGCTTGACTTTCAAGATCGTTTACAATCTAGCCCCAGTCAAACCTCCCAGGCTTATCTTCTACTACATCTTACCCCTACACCCACCCAAAGTCCTAGGCTGTGTTTTATGCCTCCGTGCCTTCACACCTTTGCTTGGAATACCCTTCTCCCCTTCTCTGCCTGGTGAACCCCTAGTCATTCTCCACAGCTCAGCTCAATTTTCACCCCCCCTGTGAAGTCTTCTTTGAATTTTACCAAACAGAAATTCAGTTTCATAGTACTTTCTATAGAATTTTATTTATTTTTTAAAAAATATATTTTATTGATTTCAGAGAGGAAGGGAGAGGGAGAGAGAGATAGAAACATCAATAATGAGAGAGAATCATTGATCAGTTGCCTCCTGCACTCCCCCCACTGGGGATCGAGTCCACAACCTGGGCATGTGCCCTTGACTGGAATCGAACCTGGGATCCTTCAGTCTGCAGGCCGATGCTCTATCCACTGAGCCAAACCAGCTAGGGCTACAGAACTTTATTAGTGTAATTCCCCGGCTAGACTATGAATGAGGACATGGACTGTCTTACTCATCTTTGTGTTCCTGGAGTGTGACCCACAGTAGACAGTCAATAAATATTTGTTGAATGAATGAATAAATGAATAGGTTTGTGTATCCATAGTTGTATCTACAATGCCACAGTATCCTGACTGGTAGTTTTCATTCAATAAATGTTTGTTGACTAGCTATAACCTGATATCATTATTTAATCAGCCATCAGTGTGACTATCACCACTCCTAATCCCCTGTGGGTGCCCAAATAAGTATGCAAGTGAGAGAGCTATATCTGAATGTGCGAGTTTGTGACCCAGATTCATGTCCAAGTCATCAAGAGATTCTGAACCCACACGTAACATGCAATGAAGCCCTGGGTCACCTCCTGTCCTACATAGATCATACATGTAGAATCATGATTTCCTGGGATAAGGATGGAATTCAAAACATTTAACCATAGGTTTGGCATGAGCATTGATAAATTCCACACATACAGGCTGCAGGGAGGCTGAAACGAGGTGGTATTGCATTGCCACTTGAATTGCTTAGTTGTATTGCTGGGTTGTGGGGGTCCTGAGAGAGAACTGGGGTGGCTGATGTGGTGGGGGGGAATATTTGGAGGGTTCCCAGCGGCTATTTTTTATCAAGTGGGACAGAACATTTTCATTGTTTTAACAGTGAACACAATCCTATCAGAGAATACTGGCTGAATGCCAAACCTGCTTTGGGGTGTCATCTGTCTGCCTCCCCAGTCTTTAACTGTTTCCAATTTAACTTGAGCACCATATGAAAAAAGAATTAGAGGAAAAGGGTAAGTTGCAGCTGTAAGGACTGAAGCTAGACATAGGAAGGACTTTCCTTAGAGCTGAAAGCCACTAAGAGGTAGGAGGAAGCAAGGTTCTTTTCTCCTAGTCTCTGGAGAGAGATGTTTGGCCTGGGACTTGGGTTGTGGGTTGAAGGCAAGGGATGAAGAGTGACTTCTAGGGGTACTTTCTGACCTGACACAGAGCTGATATCCTACACACATGCCTTGGCCTGCCCAGGGTATGTGGCTGCCTTGTGGTTGGGGTGTCTTGCCTGGGAGAAAGGAGGACAGAGGGCACCTGGGGTCCCCTTTAAGGGAGGTGAATAATGTCACACACACACACACACACACACACACACACACACACACACCAATTCCCTTCACACTGTCAACAAACCTGGCCAAGAAAGAGGCCTTTGTCCTAGGACATCTGAGGCTGTAGGGGGAGGGGAGAAGGCTACAGGTGAAAGGACACATCAAAGCAGCCGCTGCCTCTCCCCAAAATAGCTCCCCTACCCCTTTCCCAGAACCCAGGCGTTCCTTAAATAAAAGCAGAGCCCTAAATGCCCACCTGCCTAAACAGCCGAGAGACCTGGCCCTTTTCTTCAGCACCCTTCCACCTTGCTATGACTCAGTTTCCCTGTCCCTGAGAGAGTCAAGCGAGCAGGGGGAAGGAGGTTACAGCTTGTATAACGTTTAGAGGTCACTTTGGAGTGGAACATCCGCTTGGAACTCATTATGTGCATGGGAGAAACACAGACCTGGCTGGACTCCTGGGCTCAAAAGGAGGGCTGGGAGAGGCTTGAAGCCATGTGTGCCCCTGCTGGCTGGGATCAGAGTGGGGGTGGGGTGTGGGCAGAAACCACACCGGGCTCAAGTTTCCTCCCTTGGCCAGAAGGGGCAGGAGAAGAGGAGGGCCACAGGGAAAGGGGAGGGTTGGAGGAAGGACGGAGAACTCCGGCCGAGGGCTTCATAGAGGAGGCTGGTGCACCGCCCAGCAGCTTCCTCTGCTCAGTGCTCAGTGCTCAGCCTGCAGACTCAGCGCTCAGCAATGGCCAGGGGGCGGGGCACAGACCTCCCAGGTTCTCAGAGGTAGCAGGGATCCTCGCGAAGGAGGTGTCAGCCCAGGCCCAGCCTCCCCAGAGACAGCACCTGGAGCCTCATCTCTCTCTGCACCCAACTTGGAGCCTGCCACAGGTGCCTGAGGGGCGGGGTGGGAGGGGGATTCTAGTGGGATCCAGAGACAGGCTGGGGGCGGGGTGGCGGAGGAGGAAAAGGGAGGAAATACCCAACTTTTGGCATGTTCTTAAGAGATATCAGACCTTCCCAAGCTGCCCCTGGTTTAGGAATTTGACATCTTTGGGAACTCCTCCGGGAGAAGACCTAGATGGCTTCTGGAGTGTTCTGGGATTCTTGGGTTGAACGGCTGTGCATGGGGACCAGACGGTGGTCCGCTGAGGCACCCCTGAGGGGCTGGAGAATGACCCTGAGTAACCCTTCAGCAGGCTAGTTGCCCTGGAGAAGATCGTAGACTCCCAGGAGAAAGTACCATTCTTTCTCCTGGCCATTTCATCATGCTGCCCTGTCCAGCCGGCTGGGACGGTTTGGTGGAGGCTGAGGAATTGGAGACATTGGAAGTGTCGTTGCAGCAAGATGTGCTGGTGGGAGGGTGGGGTGCTAGTTCTTGCCTCCCTTTGCCCTTCTCTTCTCTGGGCAATAGAGATCAGCTTGGACTGGAGGGGAGCGGAAGGGTCCCATCCCCAGTGTAGTTCCTTGTACCTGGAACTCATGGCAGCAGAAAGGGAGTGGGCAGGGAAGCAGTGGAAGGGGAGAGGGGCTGGGGCTGGGACTCTAGTCATTGGCCCCCAAAGGACTGCAGTTTGGGGTCTAGGGACCATGTGACAGGATGGCAGACACTTGTCCCTCTCCCCCTTGTTCCCATTCACCTGTTTGAGTTATGTATGTCCCCAGGAGGTTGAATCTCGTTCTGATCAACTCCATCTCCTTTTCCTCCATTCCCTTTGTTTCTCCCTCATCTATGTGTCCCTCTCCCTCTTCGGGGATTCTTCCTAATCTCTCCAAGTAGGTTGCTTACTGGCTACTCCACACCCCAAGTTTCACTGATCTCTCTTCATTCTTTCACTGCCTCTGTTGACACCTGTAAAGGTAGAGTGGCCTAGTAAGCCTCAGAAGAGGCTCCTAGAGGCAAGCGCCCCCTCTGCCTTGTCAAGGTAGTTAGAGCTCCGGACAGCAGTTGAGGCCAATGTCTTCCTCTCCCCAGCATCCCTCCCTAACTGGTCCTCCTGTATCCCTAAGCAAAAAGCCCCGCGTCATTCTGTGAGTACTCAGGGACTGTGATGAGAGCTTTCTGGGTATGACCATCAGGACCATCAGGATGAGAATAAAGAGGGTGGATTATAGTCCCTGGAGATGCCTCCAGTCCTACCTGATACACAATGTTGGGGAGTAAGATGGCTGTGTGACCACTAAACTGGGAAGTGGAAACTGATTATTCGAAAAGAAAAGGGACACAGGGAGCCCCACTCCATTTCCCAGCATTCTCTAGTTTCTGCACCCTCTGTGATGTTCTTGCGTGTGTGCGTGTGTGTGATGTTCTTTTGGATCCAACTCTCACTGAACTCTCTTCCCCAGTTTATATCACTGGCTGCTACACCCTGGCTGATCCTCAGGAGAGTAGGATCCGAAGACTCAAGGGGCCTATGCTTGGCATATAGGCCACCACCCATCATTGAGTGTCTAGGGAAAAACATACTCCTCCCCTTTGGCCTGGTGCAAACTTGCCACTGTATCAGAAAGCTGATGCCGAGGTTCTCTCAACTCCCCCTTCCCCAACTTCTTGCTTCTCTCTGCTCCCCTCTGGTTCTCATTTCCCTGTCCTAGGGTGAGGTGGAGATTGAGCTCCTGGTCTTCATGAGAAGAGGCTGATATCCAGTCTCAGCCATCGGGGCAGTCAGAACCCAGTGTTGCCCGGGCCAAAGATTGGAAGCTAGGAGAAGCCTGGAGACCACTTGCCAGTTGGACTAGTTTAGTGTGTCTCAAAAACACCAGGGCACTTGTTAAAATGTTGATTGCTGGGTACCCGCACCGATGGATTCAATTCAGTAGGTCTGGGGTGGCTTTCAGGAATCTGTTTTTACAAGTACCCAGGTAGTGTGGTGCACAATACAGTTTGTGACTGCCTGAGCTAGAAATAATCTACTGCCTCTCACAGCAAGTTCTTCATCCTGTTTCCATTAAATGGAAGAGACTGAATGAGAAGCAATTTGCCCAAGGTCATGCATCTGGAAGGCCAGAGAACCTTTCTCCTGCCTCCTAGGGCAGAATCTTAGTATTGCACCTAAGCGTCAGGCCTAGGAAGATATAAGGAGAGACAAAGGGTGGGGGTAGGTGGGTGTGTGAAGGACTGTGAGGCAAGAGCCAATGTCCCTGCCCCATAAACCCCTTCTCCATTCACTTTGCCTTTGGGCAATTTCCTTCAGAACCTGGGTGGGGGAGGGTGGATTTCCGGTGTTGAAATGGCATCCTGGACAGACATAAACACCCCACCCACTCTGCCCAATGGCCAGGGGCCTGTGCCTATACCAACTCTCAGCTCTGGGGATGGCAATAGAACAAGGGGGTAGGGGCAGGGGCTGGAGGAGGTCCTCTTTCTGAAGAATAATTTGCAGCTCTCTCTAATTATGTTGTGAGACTCGAAGAGTGGACTCCATAACCAAATAGGCCATCCTTGTGGTAATCTAAGGTCATGCAATTTGAGGTCATTCCGTCCCATCCTCTGTTCTTCTGTTTCCCCTCCCCCTAGCCTGACTGCTTCTACTTATATGACAGGAGTAGGGAGTAGTGTCCGGCCTTAAGAGATCAGGAGGTCCCTGCCAAATTTACTCGGAATTTCTTGCCGAAGGCAGGGAGAACAGATGCAGGGAAAACGGGTGACAGGGAATAGGGAGGTAGGATGAGGAGAAGACTGACAGAGAGAAGATGAAGGCAGAGGTGAGGGTTTGCTGAGAAAGTTAAGCTGTCCAAGCAGAAAGGGACCTCCAAGTTCCACTTGTCCAACACTCTAGTTTTACAAATGAGGAAAGAGGCTCAGAGAAGTGCGATGACTTGCCCAACATCACACAGCTACTTTGTGGCAGACCTGCAGCTAGAGCCCAGATCAAAAGAAAAGGGGCTGGAGGGGAATATGTATTCAAGGCTCTAAAGCAGTGGTTCTCAACCTTCTGGCCCTTTAAATACAGTTCCTCATGTTGTGATCCAAGCATAAAATTATTTTCGTTGCTACTTCATAACTGTAATGTTGCTACTGTTATGAATTGTAATGTAAATATCTGATAGGCAGGATGGTCTTAGGCGACCCCTGTGAAAGGGTCGTTCGACAGCCAAAGGGGTCACGACCCACAGGTTGAGAACCACTGTTCTATAGAGATATTCCCTAAAAGAGGAAAAAAGAGACTGAGATCCCACAGAAAGAATCGATGATGTAGACCACTATTAAAGGCTTGGGGTATGGAGACAGAGGGTAAGAAGGCACCTAGAAGGCGATATAGGCTATTAGACTAGCCGTGAGTAGACTCAGTCAGTAGAGGTGCCTGACCTGACTCTGCTATTTACCAGCTTGGGTTTCAATGTCTGAATGGACCTTATAGGATCTTGGTGAAAATCAGCCTCATAAACGAATGCTTATAAAACACAAGTACAGTTCTTGACAAATGCTTAATACATCTTTGTTACCTTGGAAGAGGAAAGGTCCCTGGCTGTGGGTTGGGGTATGGACAAGATGACCCTGCAGGGACACAGGGCAGAGGTCCAGTGACTCCAGAGACCATTCCTCCTCTGCTGTTTGCAGCTGATAAACCTCTTATCTGGCCCAGGCAGGGGAGTCCAGGGCCAGGATAGGAGGAGAGGGCAGGGCAGCTATCAGGCACCAGGCCTGGGCCATATCTCAGAGAAGGGGAGGGACTGTCTGCGTGGTTCTTCCCACAACACACTCCTTGGGGATCCCCAGGCACTCGCTCTCATCTTGGGAAGAAAAGGCTGAGATCCTAAAACTGAGAACAGAGGAGGAAAGCAGGAGTGATCCCTGATGTTGCCTCAGAAAATGGGGAGGAAAAATCCAGAAGATGTGACTTCTGCCCCAGCCAGTGATACAGTTTTGGGGAGAAAGAAATAGGGTAAAGAGAAGGCATCCTGTCTAAAAAAAAGGGTAAAGACCTAATGTGCTCCCAAAGGAACTGACTACAGCCATAGCAGAGGAGGTGGAGGTCACACTGCAGAAAAAGACGTTCTAGCTTGAGGAGCTGGTTGATGAGTCTAGCGTGAGGGGGAGGGGATGAGGTCTCTCCTCTCAGGTACATTGGAAGGAGCCTCTCTCTGGAGGCAGGCAGGATAAAATTGCTGACCCCCTAGTAGGAGAGCCCTAACCCCATTTCTCCTTTGATACAGGTTGCTGGGGCCATTTGGGTTTTGGGGGACCCTGGACCAGGCCCTGGCCCAGTAGGATGCCCCCGTGTCCTCCCCAGCAGAGCAGGAACAGGGTGACACAGTTGCCCACTCCGGAGCTGGGTGAGATGGAACTGACTTGGCAAGAGATCATGTCCATCACTGAGCTTCAGGTGAGTGGAGCTGGGGGCGGGGGTGGGGGGGGGCGTGGGGCGGGGGGAGGATGCGGGGGCAGGGAAGAGTAGAGAAGCAGAGAGTCTCGCTGGGACTGAGACAGGGGGCCTGAACAAGCAGGGCTCAGGGTCTCAAGCTGGAAATGTTCCAGGCACTGGAAAAGGAAGGGCTGAAGTAGAAGGGAGATCTGGATGTTAGACCAGAACATTAAGGGGAAGGGGTGTGGAAGAGCAGGGGACAGGAGTGGTGGGGAAGGAAGGATTTGACTGGGGAATGTATGCTCTCAGCAGCCACTCTGCACACATCTCTCTACCCCACCTCTGGCCCCGCCTTCCCTTCCTCACCTTCTTTTATTCTGACCTCTCTTTCCTCCAATCCTGCTGTCTTCTCCCTTCATTTTCTCCCTCTGCCCTCAGCAGCTGGGCCCCTTTCCCCCAGGTAGCTGAGCAGTAGTTCAAGGGCCTCAGGAAGGGGGGTCAGTCTATGCCAGGGTCCTCTCCTCCTGCTAGTGGACAAAGGGGTATCTGTTGGCCTAACAATAAGGTCTTTGTCCCCAGCTGGGCTAGAGCAGGGTGGCTCCCCAACGTGGTTTGGGGGCCCTGTTTCTAGCATGTTCTCTCCTCCTCTCTGCACCTGGGTAGGGGCAGAGGGACTGAAGAGTGGAGGGTAGAGCTGGCGCGGGCTCCCCAAGGTGCCTCTTAGCCCCCAGGGTGACACAGCTGCCCACTCCGGAGCTGGGTGAGATGGAACTGGCTCTGCGCCTGACCCTTTCTCTCTCCCCTACCACTACGCATGGGCCCCCGGGATCTGCCCTAAGCCCTGCTCCCACACAGCAGCTCCCTCTGCTGGACACCCAGGGCATGGCCAGGACCTGAACTTGACCCTTTGACCCTAGATAACCACAGCAGGAAAGCGTTCTGAGGGGTCATCTTGGATAACAACTCCTTGTCTTCCTGAAAGAAATAAACATGAGCCATTTCAACTCAGTAAGAATTCCTGAGGAGGAGATTCCATATGTTAGTTCTTTCTGAAGTCCGTCCTCAGTGATATCCATTCCTGTTTAAACTGCTTTCCTCTTAGAAGACTTGCATTGCAACTTTACAAGACGCTTTCAATGATTTTTAGTGCCTTTTTGTTCCTTGGTTGTTATCTCACTGGGTCTTTCAGAAGGACCGAGCTTGGTCCTGAGAGAGCTGGTTCTCTTCCTCAGCCTGTCTCCAAATCTCTTTTTATGTCTTTTCTTGCAGGGTCTAAATGCTCCAAGCGAGCCGTCGTTTGAGCCTCCAGCCCCAGCCCCATACCCTGGGCCCCCACCACTCCCAACTTACTGTCCTTGCTCAATCCACCCAGATGCTGGCTTCCCCCTTCCTCCACCACCTTATGAGCTCCCAGTATCCTCAACTCATGTCCCAGACCCCCCATATTCTTATGGCAACATGGCCATCCCAGTCTCAAAGCCACTGAGCCTCTCAGGCCTACTCAGTGAACCCCTCCCAGACCCCTTAGCCCTCCTGGATATTGGGCTGCCAGCGGAGCCACCCAAGCCTCAAGAAGACCCAGAATCCGACTCAGGATTATCCCTTAACTATAGTGATGCTGAATCTCTTGAGCTGGAGGGGACAGAGGCTGGTCGGCGGCGTAGCGAGTATGTAGAGATGTATCCGGTGGAGTACCCCTACTCACTTATGCCCAACTCCTTGGCCCACCCCAATTATGCCTTGCCATCTGCTGAGACCCCCTTAGCCGTAGAGCCCTCTTCAGGCCCTGTGCGAGCCAAGCCCACTGCACGGGGGGAGGCAGGGAGTCGGGATGAGCGTCGGGCCCTGGCCATGAAGATCCCCTTCCCTACGGACAAGATTGTCAACTTGCCGGTAGATGACTTTAATGAGCTGTTGGCACGGTACCCGCTGACAGAAAGCCAGCTGGCACTAGTCCGGGACATTCGACGGCGGGGCAAGAATAAGGTGGCTGCCCAGAACTGTCGCAAGAGAAAGCTGGAAACCATCGTGCAGCTGGAGCGGGAGCTGGAGCGGCTGGGCAGTGAGCGGGAGCGGCTGCTCAGGGCCCGTGGGGAGGCCGACAGGACCCTAGAGGTGATGCGCCAACAGCTGGCCGAGCTGTACCGTGACATTTTCCAGCACCTTCGGGATGAAGCTGGCAACAACTACTCCCCTGAAGAGTATGCGTTGCAACAGGCTGCTGATGGGGCCATATTCCTTGTGCCCCGGGGAAGCAAGATGGAAGCCTCAGACTGAGCTGGCCCAACTGGGCGGACCGGTGATGGAGATTCCCTTCATTCCCTTCTCATAAAGGAACTCCCCGACCCTGAGGCCCAGAAGAGGACAACAGTGAAAAACCTGACATGTTAGGTCCAAGGTGTGTTCAATGAGGCTGGCTGTGAGACAAGTATGTGAGGGGAAGGCTGGAATCTTTCTGTGATTCAGCTCCCCAGGTCCTAACCTCCACCTCTTGTTTGAGCTTTGGTTTATAAAGCACTCTACAGAAATAGTTTTCCACTGTGTCTTCCTTCTCCAGGGAGGGTGATGAAGCGGAGCTCTCCTCAGAGCTCATTTCTTGGTTTTGGGGGGAGGAAATCCTGCCCAGCTCATTTCTTTCCCCCATAGCTCTGTGAAAGAGTGGCACGCACAATTTTGGCTCTAGCAGTATGCGATCTACCACCTTCATCCTTTTCAGAGCCAGGGGCCGTGAATGATCTGAGGAACTCCACCTCCCTGGTGGCCCCCTATTTATAGAGCTGAGATTGCTGCCAAAGCTGGCTAGACCTTCTATGCAAGGTCCCTGAAGCTTATTTAGGCTTTCCCTTTCTCAATTTTTGGAACACAGGAGCCTAGAATACCCACAGGCCTTTTTTCTATTTCCCTCCTCCTGCCTATTCCATAGGACTCCCTCAGCCCGGCGGGGGAATATTCCAGAGCTCCCTAAGATGACGAGTGAGCAACTCTTGATTGGAATGAGAATTTGATTGGACGTCTAAGTTTTAGGGGATTTCACACCCAAGTCTGAGTAAAACCTGCTCCACAGTAGAGCACCATATGCATTTTGGTGAACTTTTCCTTTTTTAACACTACGGTGTCGGGTGAATTTCCCGCCAAAATATAAGATGGCGCGGGCAATTATTTAGGTTTCCCGCGCAAAATCAGAGTTAGTTTAAAATGCCTATATCTTTTGAAGTATGGGTTCGATTGAAATGAAATTTTCGGTTTCTTGTGTAAAAAATGAAAATTTATTCAATCACAGACATTTTTTTATCTATTCAGTACATAAATAATTCGATATATATAAACTAAATACGAAAAACCCAAAAAATACTTATTACCTAAAAATATACACATATTTTTAAAGTTTAAAATAAAATTTTCATAATAAATCAAAACAAATAGAAATTAATAGTTTTTTAGGTATCTTTGTGAACGGCAAACAAACAAATATTTGGCAATACGCAGTTACAATCGGCCCGAGTTTACACGTTTCCCGCACTCCACCGCAAATCTATATGAACCGAGTTAAGACGGCTCCCGCGGAGTACGCGCAATTCACGCGAGCCGACTTAACTCGTTTCCCGCAATCCAAGTGTTAAAATTTTTATTGATTGATTTTAGAACAGGAAACATCGACCCACCATTCCACCAACCCATGCATTTATTGGTTGATTCCTGCACGTGTCCTAACTGGGGATTAAACCCCCAAGCCAGCCAGGGCCTGTGAAATTTTCTATCTCCCTAGTTATGTTAGACACTTTCTTGTTCCCCACCCTTTTCTAGATCCTTGAAGACCAAGGGCCTTTTGTGTGTATTTTTTCAATAGAGTTTTTTTCAATATAATTTTCTTGAAACAGTAATTTTCAGATGTCACATCCAAGTTCTGACACTTTCATCTCCTTGGAGTTGGGTAGTTCCCAATCTTCTCAGGCCCTGAATTACACAAACTTATTTTGGCATTTTGCTTCTATTTATACTTCTATTCAACTTTACTAGCTCCATTCCAATGGGGAAATCTTCCAGATTCTATAATTTTTAAAATATATTTTTATTGATTTCAGAGAGGAAGGGAAACATCATTGATGAGAATCATTGATCAGCTGCCTCCTGCATGTCCCCCACTGGGGATTGAGCCTGCAACCTGGGCATCTGCCCTTGACTGGAATAGAACCTGGGACCCTTCAGTCCGCAGGCCGATGCTCTGTCCACTGAGCCAAACCAGCAAGGGCTATTTCCAGATTTTGATAGCGACACTACAGTTGTGAGACAAAAGCAGAAAAGTGGTCAAAGATGTGAAATCTTCATATCTGCACATTCTGAAAAACAGTCCAAGTTTAGGGAATTGAAAGTAAAGCTCTCTCTTCCTAATAGATCTGAAGAGTCCACACTTGTCAACTTTTGTTCTTCCAAAAAACTGAACATGTGGGACCAAGTTGTAGAGGGCAGGGCCTGGGGTCAACTGTTCAGAAACTTATTACTCTCCTAAGGCAGTGGTTACAAACCTTTCGGACCCCATGGACCACTGGTTGGCGACTGCAGGCTGCCCTGAGGGACATCAGTTTTCATTCTAATCCAGCTCATAAAGGCAATTCACTGAGCACCTAATAAGCTCTGGTTCAAAGAATGAGACATAGTGAGGACAATGCCATGCTTATGTACACATTACCACGAAGACCATCATATACATTGTTTGGTATGTGCTTAAAGCAGGGGGAACAGGCTTTTGGAGAGTAAACTGGATGTGAGCCTATTTTGAAGAACTAGCACAGGGTAATTATCTTCCTTGAGTCTATTTCCTCTAACTTGTATCAGTAAGGCATCCATCAAAGTACACCGAATGTAATACAATTGTTTTTATTTTTAGGAGAGAAATGTCAATGTGAGTATAACATTGATTGGCTGCTTCCTGCATGCCCCCTTACCTGGGACTGAGTGTACAACCCAGGCATGTACCTTGACTGGGAACGGAATCTAACCACCTTTTGGTATATGAGACAACAGCCAACCAAGCCACACTGGACAGGGTTGATGTTCTTCAATAAGAATGCTTTAGCGCCGAGACCGGTTTGGCTCAGTGGATGGAGCGTCGGCCTGCGGACTGAAAGGTTCCGGGTTCGATTCCGGTCAAGGGCATGTACCTGGGTTGCGGGCACATCCCCAGTGGGAGATGTGCAGGAGGCAGCTGATCCATGTTTCTAGCTCTCTCTCTCCCTTCCTCTCTGTAAAAAATCAATAAAATACATTAAAAAAAAAAAAGAATGCTTTTAGCTCTTGTTAACCAGTCATCCCAGGAAATTAAAAAAATAAAAATGCATTTAGTAAACTCTGGTAACCGGAGTTGTCCTATCCCACCAAACCACCATGTGAAAAACCACATCTAGTAACTTTAAGTCACAAATGGAGATTAAGCAGCAAGATAATGTACTTGCTACCCCACCCCGCCTTAGCTGATTAAAATTGAGGCAGGATGACCTCCTAAAAATAGTAGGGAAAAATGTTAAGCCTTTGCTAAAATTGCCTAAGATACCTGGCCAATACATACTTGTTCACCAAAGAGGACATCCACTATGCCCCTCCAGAATTTAACAGATAAGCATAGCTCTTGTGAGACTGGAGTGGGACAGCTCTGGCTTTTACAACTTCTCTCTTGCCAGGAGAACTAGAAAAAAAGATGTGTTCTCAAGTGGAGCAACAGTTACCAGCTTACTTCTACCGGTCACAATTCAGCCCTGCAGTGAGAGCCCAGCCTCTCAGATTTCAGTTCCCACAACCCAATCCTTCCTTGTTAATCTGAACACCAGCCCGTGATTTAAAACATTTACCTTAACTGCTAGGTTCAAAATGCAATGACTTTTTACACGAGGCCCTGCTTGTTTAGATTGTATCACGAAAAGGAGAAAGTGAAAGTAAGAAACAAAGTTAAAAGCATTTTATTTAAAAAGCCCATTCATAAAACTGAATAATTAATTCAAGCTGCAACACAGCCAACGAAAACTGCATGGCAGTGAAAATGAAGTGCACACTGGCTCAGATAAAGGTCGTCCTCATAAGGATGTTCCTGCAAAAAGAAAAAAAAAGTTATGAAGTATTTACACAAGCAGATGAAAGATTCCCATTCTTTTTACTGGGAACCCAGTTGCTTTATTAACAGATTTCTATTAGATCAGATTAGCAAGTCTTTGGTTCTGAGGCAGATTCATTCTATTTTGGCAATACCAATCATTTGCTTACCATTGCTTTATAAAAATTTACCTTTTAGCCATGAGCTTGGACAGATGAGTTTCTGTTTAAGACGTGTTGATAAGCCTGTAGTACCAGACTCCTCCCTAGAAAAGCAAACAACCTTTAGAACTAGCTTTTCTGAGATAAAGTCCCATCTCAGGCTAAGTCCCCCACCCCCCAATTAATGGTCCACCCGCCCTCCCACCATCACTTTGGGGAAGAGTCTAATGCATTACTTTGAGCCATTGTTTTAAGGAAATGGGTCAAAGAAGTAGGAAATAAAATTAAGGGCCAAAAATTTATTATTCATAGTAGATACAGTTAAAGCACTCATTTCCTTCAATTGTTATCCACCAAGGCTAGGGTGTCAATTTAAAGCAATCCATCTCCAGAAAAACCAAGTTCAGCTTAACTGGACTAGTTTTGGCTCAATATATTAAGGAAATATAACAAAAAACTGGATTTTACATAACTATATGGATGTAAGTAAAATCTGTTCTTACCTACCAGCATAGCAATAAAACCTTTCCTCCTGGTTCTGACTGCTAGTCCTAAGAGTCAGGTGTGCCTTACTTTTGTCTGCCTCCTTCCTTGCGATGGTCACTGAAAATTCACTCCCTCCTAGCTTTCATGGAGCGTGCCGTGGCCTGCCCCTGGCTTATCTGTACTCCACATACCACAAGTGTCTACTCTCAGCTGTAGAGTGTCTGAGCTCGGAGCCATTCGCGCTATGCTTGCTAGCAGTTCCTAGTAGCTGAACATCTCTCCTGGATCTTTAAAGGCATTGTCAGGAATCCTGAGGTATCTGCAAACTCCCTCAATAGTTAAGGTTCCACCTGCCATTGCAAACTCAGCCAATATCAAACCCATGGAACTGTATCATCCATCCATGCTTTCCCACCCGCCTCCACTCCACCTCCCACCCATCACCACCCCACCCCCACACTTCCAAGTAACACACCCATGGGATGAAACACAGTCCTAGTGATAAAACAAATCTCTATGCTACTAGGTAAGTACAATGGGACTGAAAATATCAAAGGGGAGGGCTCAAAAGAACCTATATACAAATAACAATGACTGGATAGTATGTAACTTAAAAGATTTAGAAATCATTTTCCATACAATTAACATTTTAGGATGGTTGTGTGATCTTGTGCCATGTTTAAAGGAAAACTGCAGTTATCATGTTTGTAAGCAGTATGGTTCCTAAACATGCCCATAATTTTTGTTTCCAAATAGGCAACTAGTGTGGTTAAAATCTATAAACCTCTATAAAGGCCCACCCAACCAGAACAAAGGAAACTGCAGTTTTCCTTTAATGTAAGCCTATTTTGTGTAGGAATAAGAATTTCTTACTGGTGCTGGCCAATTTTAAAAAACATCTCCCAAGTACTCTAAATCTGTTGACTTTTGGGGTGGCATTAGCCAGCAGCTGGTTTCTATTCTCTGGCAAAGCTTTGAACTTGAATTGTGATAGAAGTATTCAACATTATCAGGGGTGGTGGGTAGGGAAAGTCCAAAGCTCTGCCAGTCCCAAATCCATACAGTTGTCATTCAAGAGGATAGTAAATCGTTTATTGATTACACATGATAATGGATGATACACAAGCTTCATATCCAGCTATAATTTTATCTGGTACCATAATTCAATTTAGATATATTGCATAGGATGTGCCAACAATCATTAATAACCAAATAAACTCCATGACTCTGCTTGGGTGACCCTTTTAATGGTGATCTCCAGGTCACAACACAGTAACTGTCAATTCAACTACACCAAAGTTTCTGAAGACAATGGCTTCTGTGCCCAAGCAGTTTGTAAATGAATTTCAAATGGAACCTGGCATCACCCTGAAGGAATTCTAGCTTCACACTGTTGGGGTAATTTACCAAGATGGCTTCAGAGCAAACTAACTTTACACAGCACATTTAAAAAAAGACACATTTATTCAGCGTCATGATCAGACTATTACATTTAGCAATCAACAGCATGGGTGCAAAAAAAAAAAAAAAAAAAATCTACATTAAAACCCTTGGTTGGAATGCTTTACACTTTCCACAGAACAGAAACTAAAATAACCTGTTATACAATTAGTCACAAATACAGTCCTCGAGTTTTTTTTGCCCATTCACATGAGTATTGTCTAACACATGTCTTCTTTGTAGCAGCTAGGCCCTGCCACCACTGTGCTTGGCTGAGTTCACAAATCTGTTGTAACCTGTAGCTTCCCTGTCACTTCTCTGGCTCTCCTCTCCTGCTAAGCTTTGTTTCCTGTTGAACAATATGGAATAAAGTTGTTAATCTAAACATATTAAGACTTAAAGGCTACAATCCAATATCAAGTTTTGTTTCCCACAAATTTTGCTGATCTGAATTATTAGCTTAACATCCACAATTTTACTGAAGTTATAATGTTAACTATGTTGCACTGCTTAGCTACATTAGGGTTACTGGGTTCATTATCAATTATGAAAACTAAGCCAAAATACAAAAAGATGTTTACTTACCTGGCAGTAATTAAAACCTTCTGCCACTGCCATAGCTACTGCTGCTGCTGGAACCGCCATAGCCACCTAAGAATAAGGGTTGTTCCTTTAAACTTTTGGAAATATCAATAGTAATGCGTTTATGTTTGAAGCAATAGTTAAAATCTGAGGTTAAGCTCAGATGATATTTTCAATTTGATTGCAAATTACCAATCACTTCAGTATTTTGAAGGCTTTAAATTGTCAGCTTTTTATTACTAGTACCAGTTAGAAATACACTTAGCCCTCTAATACTACATATACATGCACCATACCTTGGTTTCGTGGTTTGGCAAAGTATTGACCTCCACCACCATAAGGGCCAGAACTTCTGCCTCCAAAGTTTCCTCCTTTCATAGGCCCAAAATTTGAAGATTGATTGTTGTAATTGCCAAAATCATTGTAGCTTCCACCACCTCCAAAATTGCTTCCTAGGAATGGAAAGAGGGCTGTACTGAATCTATTTAGTGTTCAGAGTGTGGGGGGGTGGAAAACGAGGTTGCACGACCTGCCTGCCTTTCTTTCTCCCAAACTAGGATGGCTCCAACGTTTATCTTTGCCATTTCCTATTTTCTGGACAAGGCATTCAGTTGAATAATCCAGTATTCAAAAAAAAAAAAAAAAAAAAGTACCCAACTCACCATGACAACAGAGCATATTCTCTAGCCTTGAAGGCCTTTATCCATCCAGGGGCACTGCAAACACATGCTGGATACATCAACTAAGTGCCTATGGTCCCAAAGAAGTTAAAACACTAAATCCTACTACAGCTTATCTAGCTCCAGCTGAACACGCCACTATCCACTTATTCAACTAGTTGGGAGTGAGGCGGCCCCAGCTTAAAGCTAGGAGGTAGCATAGCAAGCCCATTAAAAAGTACCATGCAGTGTACCACATAATGCTTTTAAGAGCATCTAATCCCCACATGGGCATAAACTACAAGACTAATCTAGCTACTGCACCAAGTACCTGGATCACTGGATACCTACCACTACCACCGCCAAAGCCGCCTCCGCCTCCTCCGTTGTTATAGCTGTCATAGCTGCCACTCCCGCCATAGCCACTGCCCTGGTTTCCATAACCCTGTCCACCACTTCCATAGCCTCTGCTTCCTCCAGAGTAACCAGGGCCGCCTCCTCCATAACCACCTACAAGAATACAATTCTTCTCAATAAGACAAAAGTACTCAACAATCAAAATCTGTTTAAGGCTAATGGGAAACAGCCTGCTTGAATCATGCTGTAATGGTCAGAGTTTAGCTTGTCATGCACTAGATGCACTCAAGTTTTAGTTTCTACCCATCTATTCTGTAGACAGCCAAAAAACCTTTTCACTTGTCTAATTCCTAAAACAACACTTACCATCATTACCAAATCCATTATAGCCATCCCCACTGCCACCATATCCACCGCCACCACGGCTGCCACCAAAGCCACCTGTAAGAGAGCAAAATTTTAAAGCAGGTTTGAAGTACATAAATTGCATACAAAGTCCAGCCTTGTAAGTATGAACTCTAGGAAGTAGTTCCTGCACTGTAACAATGATTTCCATACCAGAGTCTTTAACTTCTGGTTAGTGAGAAGTCACAACATTTGGATAAAATGTAACTTTGGAAATGCTGTTACAATACTGCCACAGATTACATAAAGGACAAATTATCTACGTTAATTAAATTACAAGCTTACTATTAGTTGGTAACAGTGGAGTATAATCCAATACCTCGACCACTGAAGTTTCCTCCACGTCCAAAGTTGTCGTTTCCACCAAAACCACCTCCACGACCACCTCCGAAGTTTCCAGAACCACTTCGACCTTAACAAGAAAAGTTTTAAGTGTTGAGCCATACAAATTAGAATTGAGCTTTAAGGTTTATTTAATAAAAGCAAAAACACCCACCTCTTTGGCTGGACGAAGCACTAGCCATCTCTTGCTTAGATAGAGCTTTCCTTACTTCACAGTTGTGGCCATTCACAGTATGGTATTTCTGAACTATATTTGAAGATAAAAAGAACACAGTATCTCAGGGTTTAGAACACAACCCAGACTTCGGAACCCTTAGCAAACATGTCACCTGATACTTACTGACAATCTTGTCTACAGAGTCATGGTCGTCAAAGGTTACAAAAGCAAAGCCTCTCTTTTTGCCACTGCCTCGGTCAGTCATGATTTCAATCACTTCTATTTTCCCATACTGTTCAAAATAATCTCTTAGGTGATGTTCTTCAGTGTCTTCTTTAATACCACCGACAAAGATCTTTTTCACAGTTAAGTGGGCACCAGGTCTTTGAGAATCCTAAGAGGGAAAAGGCCCCAATTAAGTTAGAGCAGGATCTATCCCAAAATTAGGATCGAAGTTTCTTGCCATCCCTAGTGTACCTAACGGCACGCTTCCAAGGGGAAAGAAAAAGCATCTCTTACTTCTCTCGAGACAGCCCTCTTTGGTTCCACCACTCTTCCGTCCACCTTGTGTGGCCTCGCGTTCATGGCTGCGTCCACCTCCTCCACAGTGGCATAGGTGACAAACCCAAAGCCTCTGGAGCGCTTGGTGTTTGGATCTCTCATCACCTGAGATGCAATTCATTTAATACACAGTAAGATCCCCAAAGCCACTGACATTTCCACCTTTAATAAGGTAACAGGAAACTTTATACTGGCCCTTTATACAAAGCCCTGCAGCTCCCATTACCCACCTAGTGCAAATCTAGGAATAAAAGCCTTTTAATCACTTAAGCCCACACCTTCCCGCCCAAGTTATCTGCAACTGTAATCCTGTTAATTTTCCCAAGCATTCAGAAGGAACTAGAGCAAGACAAGCCCAGGAAAATCGACAGGTTCTACTGCCCTTTTGTCTCTTCCAAGCCTTACCACACAGTCCGTGAGCGTTCCCCATTGCTCAAAATGGCTCCTCAGACTCTCATCGGTTGTTTCAAAGCTCAAACCTCCGATAAAGAGCTTCCGCAGCTGCTCGGGCTCCTTGGGAGACTAGGAATGGGGGGGGAGAGGGGAAGCGTTAAGTGGGCGCTTAACGCAAAACACCTTTCCCGTACGAGAAGCAGAACTAGACAGCACCGTGGTAGCGCTCATATTGTTCCCGCGGGTCGCAACAAGCCACGTGCTTCTCCCCGTGGGGGAGACCTTCTGTTGGGGCTGGGAAACCGCGGGCGCATGCGTCCCTACTTCCCGACGCACGCGCAACAAAAGGACTAGGTGGGAGGGATCCATTGCCAGTAAGAGATTACAGCTGCTTTTAAGAAATTCGCCTCTGAGACAAAGCAAAAAAAAAAAAAAAAAAAATCGGTGTAATGTCTAAGAGTCTTACTGGGAGGAACGAGCGGCTGATAACTAAGGATTTCAAGACGACGGCCTCATGGCCACGACGAGGACAAAATGGCGACCTGAACTTCGGGAGGGGTAGGCCCTGGGCGCGACCCAAGAACTGCCGAATGGGCTGGTGCAAGCAGCCCATCCACACTGCATCCCATAGAACTCAGGAAGGGACGAGGGAGAAAGTTAAGTTGTAGAGAGCGTCTAACTCACCTCAGACTTAGACATGATGACTGCAACAGGGGAAATTCCAACGATGCTTACTCCGCGGCGTTCACCAGCAGAAAGGAGTGATCTAAGGAGCGTATCTGCCAGCCTACTTTCGGCCTCGCTTTTTTATCCCGCCTCCTCCCTTGCGGCATTGGTAGACTCCGCCCCTTGGTAGCTCTGATAGGATAACTGAGATAGCTTCCTGCTCCTATTGGTCTGTGGTGCCGCATTGCTGTAACGTCACCCGTTTGGGCGTTCTACGCAGTGCCCACCCCTCGGAGACTATTGGTTCCTGAGTAATATTATTCTTAACTCGTCTGATTGGCTACCCAACCAATCATTCATATTTAAATGTACCTAGGGTATTTAAATAACATTCTAACCTTCTACGCTGCAAATGTTACATTGTACTCAGTTTGTACTCAGTTGTCAAAGCATGATTAATACTATGTATCAAAAAGTAGAATGTGACAATTTTATTTTTTGCAACAACCGCCTGCAGAACGCATGTGTAGTAAAATGGCGAGTTCACGCAGGCGCATTAAGAAGTTCCGCCTGGCTCAAAAAACACGTGAAATGGCGGGCGGGAGACGGTGGCGAACCTACAGCGCCTGCGTAATGGCGGGAGTTGTGCCTCGTTTTGCGCAGGCGTAATGGGCGGAGAAAAGGTCTGGTCCCAGGATTGGTAGCGCAGGCGCAGGGACGGATCCGTTTTGGCGGGCGGTTGGCGTTGCGCAGAAGACGGCGGCAGCGGTGGCTTGTGGTCCGGCTCTCATCACAGAGAAACAGAGAAGACATTTGCGTGAGAGATCGGTCTCGATCCCGGGTAAGTGGCGGACAGTCTTGCCTACCGATGGGAGGTCTCGAACCGACTCCAATTGAGCCCGTTATTGTGTGAAATGAATGGATCGCGAGGTGGGGGCTAGTGAAGGGGGAGCGGTGGGTCTGGCCAACCAATGGAAGGACAGGGGCGGATGTTTTACCCCCGCAGGTTCTGTGGAGCTTTGCCCACGAAGAATTTGACTGGCATGTGTATAGACCAATTGAGTCTGTCTTTAGCTGCAGACTGATCGGTCCTTGGGCCATCGGAATGTGGGAGGCGGGTTTTCTCCTCCTGAGCAGCATTTCACTGAGCCAATGAGCACGAAGCGCGCGGTAGGTTGGGCTCCTCCCAGAGGCAGCGGTTTGACTCCAATGGGGAATGAGGGAGTCGGGCGGTTAAATGGATGGACCAAATCTGGAGCCAGTAAAACATCCTATGGAGAGCGCTCGGCTGGTCGTCCAATCAGCGCTCCAAAAGACAGAGGTCTTAGGTTTGGGGTGGCGAGGAAGGGTATTCGATGCCTGTGATGGCGCGTCGGGGGTGGGTATTTTGTCCACAATTCCTTCTCTAACGAAGCCTTTAGGCCTCCATCCTATAAACCTCCCTGGTAGGGAAACTGCATTTGCTCCTGGATACCTTGAGTTTGCCATTTTCTCTGTACTTCCCACCATCCAAGGGAGGTTTTTGACTTTGAGAACTAGCTCCATTAGGAAGACTTCCTTGAAGTGTTAAAATGAATGGGATAAAGCTCTATGTATTGTGGAAAGGCATCCGAAAAAAAACTACATGATGCCTATTTCCACGGGCAACTCAATGTTTGTAAAAACAAAGTTTTGGAAAGCTTCATGATACAGTGGGATCGAGGCAAGTTGGATCTCTAATGTTTAAATCTTTGCAGGGATTATAAGAATTTGTGATTAAGGTTAAGCTAAAGCCCTGACCGGTTTGGCTCAGTGGATGGAGCGTCAGCCTGTGGACTGAAGGGTCCCAGGTTCGATTCCAGTCAAGGGCATGTACCTTGGTTGCGGACACATCCCCAGTAGGGGGTGTGCAGGAGGCAGTTGATTGATGTTTCTCTCTCATCGATGTTTCTAACTCTCTATCCCTCTCCCTTCCTCTCTGTAAAAAATCAATTAAAAAAAAGATTAAGCTAAAAAGTCAAGTTTTTGTTGTTTGTTTCCATTCATAATCGCGTATTCTCACCACCATTTTCCTTTCACCGTGAGAGTGCTGTTTTCCCCTTAGGAACTAAGGCCATTCTCGGTCTAAAGTATATAAATAAAAAAGTAACTTTTTGAGTACTTAGTATCTGCTAGGCATCATGCTAAGTCCTTTACAAGAAATATTCATCTTTCCCAGTGCCTTTTTCTTTGAGGAACTTTTCCCACCGCATATGTCTCTTTACACCATTAAAGAGCTTCTAATCCTCTCTTTTTGCTCCTTCTCTGAGATTGTCTGAATTTGGATAAGAAGGAAGCTGCTTGAGGAGGGTGATATTTAGGTTGTTGGTGGCAGGAGGACTCATTCATCACTTAGATTATTATCTTTTGATTATATTTCCTTCAAAGTGTTTACTTGTAGTCCATCTCCTGTTGGTAATGCCCATTTTGCTTATTCTAAGATTTTTAGCAAAATATAGAAATTTTCATTACATTTTGGCTATATCAGAATATATGCTGCTCTAGTCACTGATTTATTTAGGGTCAAGGGGAAAATGTTTAAATACTGTAACAGGTTTAGCTACATATGAAGTACCCTTATGATTAGAGACCTTTCTAACATAAAAGATAATTTTAGTTGAGCTTATAGTGAACAGAGGAGGGATTTCCACGTTCTCTGGCACTTGGAAAAGGACAAACCTATTTCATATTTGGTTATGAACTATTTGTAGGTATGCTAATAATATAGCTGCTTAGTTTATAAAAACTAAAGGACTATAGGTTCAGGATATCTTTCCGTGATTTCTTTAGGTTTGAAAAGATTACAATCTTGGTCTGCAGGATTTCTCAACCTCAGTACTGTTGACATTTCTGGTAGGAGGAATGCATCTCACCTCTCCTTACCCCCTTTTGTGTCCATCAAAATGTCTCCAGACATTGCCAGATGTCTTGGGGGGTATTAGAGCAAAATCTCCACCAGTTGAAAACTATTGACCTAAAATGACAAATGCTAGCCCTGGTCCGGGTAGGTCAGTTGGTTGAGCATCCTCCCTCCCTTGCACTGAGGGGTTGGCGTTGATTCTAGGTCAGGGCACATACCCAGGTTGCAGGTTTGATCCCTGGTCCAGGCTTGTATGGGAGGCAAAGGATCAATGTTTCTCTCTCTCAAATCAATAAAAACATATCCTCAGGCAATTAAAAAAATAAAATTGCAGATGCTAGAGTTGATTTTTTTGTCAAAGTCTTTTACCAATTAGAAATTGAGGGAGAAGATGGGTGAAGTGTTTGGGAAGTGGCCTTTGGTAAATGGATCACTAAATCCCAATGATTATCTCTTCAGATATGATCATTGTTCCATTGGATAAAGGGAAAATTTCATGAAGTCTTTTTTTATCATTGATTGCATCTTATGTTTGGCTTCCAAAAGCAATGGCAAATATATTTTCTAAGAAGGTAGACTTGCTTTAGATGCTTCTTGCATTTCATGTGAGTTAAGCCTCTGTACTGAGATTCTTTTGGATCCGTTTCAAACTTTTTTGACCTTATCCTCAATAAGAAACACATTTTATTCTGACCCTGTGCATACAATGAAACAATTTTCACTGTACAAATAAAAGTGCAAACACTGATATTTTTTGTATCTACAGTACACTTTCATTTTCTTAAAAACGTAGGTCATTTTCTACTGAACTGATTTCACAGCTGTGTACTGACCTACAGGTTAGAGAAAGAAAAACAACTGATCTATAGGATAGGTAACCAAATTATGCCACCTTAAATTACTCTCTGAGTGAATTCCTCCCATCTCTAGCCCAAGTTACTTAGATTTATAAACAAAATAGTCAGTGAACCCTTATTTGATGCTTCTTATATATTTTAATTTGAAAGATTTCAGGATTCGATTAGGAGTTTTTGGTTTACTGTGGTGTGCAAGTAAAAATTGCTTGTCTTATTAAGAATTCTCTTACAGTGTCATAGTTACTAGGTCTCATGAACATTTCTCTGATGGGGAAATTTTAGTGGGTAATTTTTAAAAATAATTTTATGTTATTTATTTTTATTGATTTAAGAGAGAAAGGGAGAGAGAGAGAAACATCAGTGATGAGAGAGAATCATTGATCAGCTGCTTCCTGCATGCAATCTGGGCATGTGCCCTTGACCGGAATCTAACCTGGGACCCTTCAGTCCGCAGGCCGACACTCTATCCACTGAGCCAAACCGGCTAGGGCAGTGGGTAATTTTTCAGTGATGTTCTGAGAGTATCACATTGAAAATTCCAATGTTAGGCCTTTTATTTTTCCCTTGCCTTCAAAAGTAATTTATTTATTTATTTATTTTATTTTAGGGAGAGAGAAGAAAATCTAGTTGTTTTTCCCCTTACTTATGCATTTATCAGTTGATGCTTGTATTTGCCCTGAGCAGAGATCAAACCCGCAGCATTGGCATATGGGGAGGATGCTCTAACCCAGTGGTTCCCTATGTGGGGCACACACCCCACAGGAGGGCAATTTGATTTTTAAGGGGGGCAGTTCGAGAATGAGTTATTAACAGTGAAATTTGTGCATTTCTTGTGGTTTTAGGGCTTCATATATAGTATATAAGTATATATTGTGACCTATTTATGCATTTCTTTATGTTTTGAAAGTTTATTTGCTATTTTTTCATATTACTTCATATTATTATTTTTTAAAACAGTTTCTTAGTGATTTCTTCCTCAATACAACTGTCCTTTTGTTCTTTTATTTTTCTCTTTCATGGATGCCATGTTCTTTGGAAGCTTGTTTAGACGAAGTTAATGACCTTTTAGGCTTCCTCCACGAGAATAGGAGCTCAGTTTTTGAATAATAAGAATTATATGGCACGGGGTCAGGGCGGCTCAGGATTTTAGAGTTGCTTAGGTGGGGCATGGCCAAAAAAAGGTGAACCACTGCTCTAACCAATTTAAGCTACCCAGCCAGAGCTTTTTTTCTTGCCTTTGGAGTACCTGGCTTGGTTGTTAACAAGACAAAATGTTGAGCTTATATTACAAAAATTAAATTTCGAGCACTGTGCTCAGTCTTTAGAGGCATACTATTGCAGCCAAACCTAAAAGGGAAAAAAACACATCTTTACTGAAAACCCATCAATAGGTGAGCAGAATGATGGTTGAGGAAAAAGAAATTACATAACCTGTGACTGGATTTTTATATGTGTAGCAAAGTTCTGGTGGTTTACAGAGCCCTGACAGTAGCTCTAGAAAAGAGAGAAAGGTGTCCAGAATACAAAGACTTCTGAGGAAGACAAGTACTCTTGGCCTTTATTGAGGTACAGTATTTTATTTAAACACATAGCATGATTTATTTATCTTATTGCCCGTGGTCGGCAAACTTATTAGTCAACAGAGCCAAATATCAACAGTATAACGATTGAAATTTCTTTTGAGAGCCAAATTTTTTAAACTTAAACTATATAGGTGGGTACATTGTTATTAACTTAATTAGGGTACTCCTAAGGCTTAGGAAGAGCCACACTCAAGGGGCCAAAGAGCCGCATGTGGCTCTCGAGCTGCAGTTTGCTGACCACGGGTTAACAACCCCTGGTAAGGCATTTCTTTTCTTTTTTGTTCTTTTACTTGCTCTATTTTTATTTCCATTCACCTTATCTGAAATTGGGCCTAAAGCTGTGCTGTGATTTTAGAAAGTAATAAATTATAGTGTGAAATATCACGTGTAACTGACTCAGTCACTATGGCTGCTATTTACATATTGTTATTCCTGAACTTGGACTCTGGGCTATTATCTTTTTCTCCTGATGTAAATTTTGATTTTCCTTCGATCTTTATAGAGGATGGCTTTAGCTGATCATTGTACTAATGGGAAGGAGTCCAGGTCATCCTGAGAAGATTTGGCTTGTGCAGAGTCCAAGATGCAGATTTGTTGGATTTCTGTAAGCCACTTGAAGCCACATATTCATTTCTGATGACAACTTTACACTTCTGTTGGCAGAACACCCGCAGTGACAACTGTTGCCTATGTTTAGTCTGTCCAGGAGCTCTACCAGCTAGCATGTTGGGGGGAAGCCTACACTGTTTTTCTTAGCAGCTGTGTAAATACTAAACCTTTCTGGTTTTGTCTACTCAGATTCTGCCAAAATTTTTGGGTAAATTGCATCCTGTGATTGCCTCAGTTTACCCTTTGAAATGAGGAATTAGAGGTTTTAGGCAATCTTTGGGTCACTTGAAGCACATTTCTTTTTTGTATCAGTAATTGGTTTTATATATATTCAGTTTATGATTTTAAAGTTTTTATTTCCCCTGTTTTTTTTAAAAATATATTTTATTGATTTTTTTTTACAGAGAGGAAGGGAGAGGGATAGAGAGTCAGAAACATCAATGAGAGAAACATCGATCAGCTGCCTCCTGCATACCCCCTCCTGGGGATGTGCCTGCAACCAAGGTACATGCCCTTGACTGGAATCGAACCTGGGACCCTTCAGTCCACAGGCCGACGCTCCATCCACTGAGCCAAACCAGTCAGGGCATATTCCCCTGTTTTAATTTAATTTAATTTCTTTATTTCTTTCCTTTTTTTTTTTTGTCTCCCTGGGTGTTAGTTTCTTGTGGCTGCTGTAACAAATTACCACACACTCAGTGGCTTCAAATAACAGGAACTTATTCTGGAGGCCAGAAATCTGTAATTAAGTGTTGAGCCCCTGTGGAGGCTCTAGGGGGAGAGTCCCTTCTTTCCTTTTTCAGCTTCTGGTGATTTTCAGCCTCAGCCTGTGGTCTCATCTCTCTTTGCTCTGTCTTACCATTTTCTTCTGCCTCTTTTACATGGATACATGTGACTGCGTTTAAGGCCCACCTGTATAATCCAAGAGAAATTCTCCTTTCCCATCTTTTAATCACATATAAGATAATATTCACAGGTTCTAGAGATTAGGACATGGATATCTTTTTTTTGGAGTCATTCAGATCAGTACACTCTGGATCTGTAACTCCTATCCAGATAAATTTTAGCTAATTCAAGAAAGAAAAGGTTACTTTAAAGCAAATGAGAGAGGCAACTGGGAAAAACGGCTCAGGAAACCTGGGTTCTTATTTCTGCCATTAAGTATTGATATAGTAACCTTGGGTGAGCCATTTGTCCTCTTTTGTCCTTAGTGTCTTTATCTTTTTTTTTTTTTTTTTTTAAATGTATTTTATTGATTTTTTTACAGAGAGGAAGGGAGACGGATAGAGAGTTAGAAACATCCATGAGAGAGCAACATGGATCAGCTGCCTCCTGCACACTCCCTACTGGGGATGTGCCCGCAACCAAGGTACATGCCCTTGACCGGAATCGAACCTGGGACCCTTCAGTCTGCAGGCTGACGCTCTATCCGCTAAGCCAAACCGGTTAGGGCTAGTGTCTTTATCTTATACTAGAGGCCTGATGCACGAAATTCTTGCAAGGGGCTCGGCCCCTCCCACCATGGTGGTCGCCTCTGCCTCAGCTTCGTCCTGAAGGAAGTCTGGTCTAATTAGCATATTACGCTTTTATTATATAGGATGGAAGAATTTGGGTAGGTGATAGCTAATAACCTTCTAGACTTAACACTTCCATGAAGTGACTCCTAAAATGTCCAGGAGTTTGTTTTTGAAGTCAATAATTTTAAATAAAAAACTCATCTAATATTTTGGGTCAATGTGGTTTGGTGGTGTGGTCTTGCCTAGGATTTGAGAGACATAAGATTGAGTTGTTGGCTGGTTGTCAACTCCCTGGGGTATTATTAACACAGGGCAACAAACCTGTACTTGTTAATTGTGTGTGATTTTCTAAAAAGAGAATAGTGGACTAGCTGGGCTGTGGACTTTGTAGTCTGGATTTCCTTTCTAGTAAGAGTAGTTTGTCAAAATTAAACACTGACAGGTTTTTCTACCTGAAACTAGGCCATGGGCCTAGTTTTAGAATTTTTCAAATGTAGTCTGATTCTTCAAACTCACTCAGTTCCTGCTTCATTGTGCTTCATTGCTAGGAAGGACACTAGAAATCATGGAGTTATTTGCTGAAAGGAGTATTTCAAGATCAAGTTTTATAACACATTCATCTATTTCTTCATGGAGAGGAGGAACCAAATTCAAGTATTTTTCTGATTATAATCTACATTTCTTAGAATAAAGCAAATTTATATCTGAGCCAGCAGGCATAATTTAATTATGTTGGAATAAAATGCCCTGTGCTAAAGAGGTCAACCAACAGGTTGGGAACTCTGTCTTAAGTTTGGTTTCTGAGGCAAATACTTGAACTTCATGTGCCTTGTTTCTCATCAGGGCACATGGAGTAAATCAGTAAGACTCACCTCAGATGGAGATGTGGAGTGTAATATACTGCTAATTTGTTCAGTACTTTACAGCAATAAATTATATCAAAGGATCTGATAAAACATAAGCAAACCTTATTTATATGAATAGTTGGAGACAAGCATAGATAAAACTTACAGATAGTTCAGAAAATTCATTAAAGTTATTTTTAACTTCTTCTATCATCAAACGTTTTACCTTCTGTTTCCTGTATATTTTCCAAAGTGTTTTCTTGTTCTTTTTCCATAGCAGCATGAGGTAAGTAAGGGACATAGCTAACACTAGGTTAGATAATGAAAGGATCAATTCATCAAGAGGACACGGCAATCCTAAATTTTGCACAACTAATAATAAAGCTTCAAAATATCCTATATAATAAAAGCGTAATATGCTAAGTGTCTGACTGTTTGACCAGTCACTATGACGCGCACTGACCACTAGGGGGCAGATGCTCTGACCCGTAGGTTAGCTTGCTGCTGGGGTCCCGCTGATCGGGACTGGGTGAGATGGGCCAGACACACCCTGGAGCCCTCCTGGGGTTCCTCCCCAGCCTCGACTGTGCACCCATAGGGTCCCTCGGCCTGGCCTGCACCCTCTCTCGCAATCCGGGATCCCTCGGGGGATGTTGGAGAGCAGAGTTAGGCTCAATCCCTGCAGCCAGGCCAAGGTACCCCACCAGTGCACGAATCCGTGTACTGGGCCTCTAGTATGAAAGAAAAAACAATAGAACCCCCTGAAATATGTATATCTACAATTACATACTTCTAAGTAACCCATGGGTCAAAGAAGAGATTACAAAGAAAATTAGGCCCTGACCGGTTTGGCTCAGTGGATAGAGCGTCGGCCTGCGGACTGAAGGGTCCCAGGTTCGATTCTGGTCAAGGGCATGTGCCTTGGTTGCGGGCACATCCCCAGTGGGGGGTGTGCAGGAGGCAGCTGATCGATGTTTCTCTCTCATCGATGTTTCTAACTCTCTATCCCTCTCCCTTCCTCTCTGTAAAAAATCAATAAAATATATTTAAAAAACAAAAAAAAACAAAGAAAATTAGAATATATTTTGAACTGAATAAAAATGATAACATGACATACCAAAATTTGTGAGATGTAACTAAGACAGTGCTTAGAAATTTGTAGTATTAAGTGCTTCAATTAAAGCAAAAAGGTCAACCTAGCCGGTTTGGCTCAGTGGATAGAGCCTCAGCCTGTGGACTGAAGGGTCTTGGGTTCGATTTCGGTCAAGGGCAAGTACCTCTGTTGTAGGCTCTTCCCTGACTCAGGCCCTCGTCAGGGTGTAGGCAGGAGGCAACCAATCGATGTGTTTCTCTCTCATTGATGTTTCTGTCTTTCCCTCTCTCTTCCACTCTCTCTAAAAATCAATAGAAAAATATCTTTGGGGGGTATTAAAAAAAAAAAAAAGGAAGAAAGGTCTACAGTTAGTGACCTATTTTTCCATCTTAAGGAACCTAGAAAAAGAAGAGCAAATTAAACCCAAAGGAAGCAGTAAGGAATTGAAGTATAAAACAAAAACAGTAGAGAAAGTGGGTATTTTGAGAAGGTCAATAAAGTTAATAAATCCAGTCTGATTAGGAAAAAAAAAATACAAATTACTAGTATCAGGAATAAGAGAAGACATATCATTACTGATCCTTCAGACATTAAAACAGTAAGGGAATGTTATGAAAAACTATGTCAGTACATTCAGTGTCCTGAGATGAAATGAATCACCTCCTTGAAAGACAAACTACTAAAGCTTACTGCAGAATACAGAACTTCACTAGCCCTATAGAATTTGAACACCTTCCCACAGAGAAAAGTCCAGGTCCAGATGGCTTTACTAGTGAATTTTAAGAGACACGGAAGAAATATCAATTCTACACAATGTCTTCAGGAAAATGTAAGAGGAGGGAACACTTACCAAAGCATTTGTTATTTTTAACTTCATCTGTTATCAGACATTTAAATTCTTTTGCTTTACATTTTTGAAGTGTTTTCTAGTTTTATTTTTCTCACAAAGCAGACCTATGAGATAAGTAGAGCAAATAACTAATATCCTTAAGGTTAAGCGAACTGTTCAGTTCAACCTTTCAGTGATTTAGTTGGAATAGGACCCACATCTTATTCCTAGTCCTGATATTTAAAAAAATATGTTTTTATTGATTTTAGAGAGAGAAGAAAGGAAAGGGAGAGAGAGAAAGATACATACAGACTGACCCAGAGTCAAGCAGGTGACTTTTTGGTGCACAGGATGACTTTCAATCAAGTGAGCACACCAGCCAGGGCCCTACCTCTAATCTTACCATTGTTAACAAGTTACCTCTTTAGTAGTTTTTTTATAACAACCTTTGGAGACAGGCTAACCACTGACTTAACCAAGGGTAAACTATTAGAATCCTCAGCCATTGAGTTGAAGACTGAGCTAGACTCTTAATAAGCCCTCAATAAATATCCCATAACCAAGCAAACAATTTTAGAGCAAGGATCAGAATTACTATGTTAATCATCCCTTTAGGATTTGAGTCAGGATTGTAGTTGGAAGCTGGACAAAAAGAGAGTTAGGAACATCTTATTTGTCTTAAGTAACACATCAGAATACTCGGTGGAAGAGCTGGGTGGTCTGAGATTGGCCATCCCTGTAGTCGTTTATCTGATGGTGGCCTGCCTTTGCATTTAACTATCAATATATCTGAGGTGTAGAGCACACTTTTATGATATTGTGGCATAGTAACTCATACTTAAATGTCAATATAGATATTTGCAAAGACCTACAAGGTTCAATAATTTCTGGTGTGGGTTTGTTTCTCCTGTCATCACCCATTATGTATTTTTTTATAGCTTTTAAATTGCCACAGAGAGAAATTGGTCAAGATCATAATAGATGGCCAAGGAGCTGCCAAGGATTCTATTGTATGGGATGGGGAAAAGTTCAATACTGGCTTGATTTTATTTATCTAAATTGTAGGCTATGACTTCAATATAATTCATGTTGCAAATATATCAAGGTAACAGCAAAGCACAAAATTATCCCATATGTTGAATGAATGCTCTCTTTTACTCCCTGAAATTTTATAGTCTGAGATATCTTTCTTATTCCAATTATATGAAACCTCCCTTTTTTGTTAGCATGTATTAATCAGATTTTAGCATATTGATTTAAATTCTAAAACCATCTCAACAGTTAAAATAGAGGTATTTTAGAAATTTTAGTTATGGTTATACAATTAATTTTTTTAAAAATATATTTTATTGATTTTTTTTACAGAGAGGAAGGGGGAGGGATAGAGAGTTAGAAACATCGATGAGAGAGAAACATTGACCAGCTGCCTCCTGCACACCTCCCACCGGGGATGTGCCCGCAACCAAGGTACATGCCCTTGACCGGAATCGAACCTGGGACCTTTCAGTCCACAGGCTGACGCTCTATCCACTGAGCCAAACCGGTTTGGCACAAATTAATTTTTTTATCTCTTGAATGTCTTCACTAAACTTAGATTATAAGAGAATATAAATTGTCTGACATAGTAGAAACTCTTCCTTAAAATGAGGATTTGTTTAAAATGACCTGAAAGGGCCTTTTTACCCTTAAGCTGCTGAATTCTAAAATCTATATAAATGAGAGTGGTAAGTACCGAGCCTTAATTTTATGGCTGTTTGAAAAATGCTTTATGACCATAATTTTATTTGGGGGTGGACTCTTTAGTTCTCTTTTAACCCTTCCATATTTTGTGAACATGTTCTGCTATAAGATTCATGATAATGTACTCAAACATGGCTATTACTCATTTTTCTTAAGACTTGTTTATGATGAAATCTCCAGGTTCTTTACAAAAGATAACAGGATCTAGTTCATGCATCATCACATTTAATTAAGAGAGGGTAGGTGTGAGATTTAACACCCACCTGAGGCCATAGTGCTTTGAGATGAGTTCAGTATATTCCAAGGATAGAGTTGTTAGAAAGTACCATCTGGAAGACATTTGCCCATAGTGCTGCTGAATTCTACCTTCTCATAAATCTTGGTATCTAACCTCTTGCTTTGTGATGGTTTAAGTGCACCCTAACTGAATTTAACAAAGATTGACATTTGAGAGAAGAAATTCAGTAGATTTTAATAAAGGAAAAAAACAAATCCCATATAAAATTTTTATTTTGTGGGAATGTGATCTGATAATGAGATATCAAGAATTTGTGTGCTACTGCTAAATATACCAGTGAACCAGACTTACAACTCAAACAGTTTTGACATTGCTGTAGTACATACTCATTTATATTTTTTAATGGTACTCAGATTTTGGAGGACAGGGCAGCCAAATAGAATTTATAAGGCAGCCTTTATCTCCATTTGTGATGTATATGTTTTAATCTGAAAGAAAAAGGCCCTTTATTCCCTTACTCAGTGGAACATGATGCTTGGATAATCAACAAGCAGAATGCTTGGCCTCAGAATCATTCTGTGACTTGTTGAAGCAGTGCCTTGGCCTGATTTTAAAGGATCACAAACTGGACCTGTGCTAGCCAAAGGGAGAACATTTCCTCCTACACTCTCTATTAATAAAGTTTGTGTTGTCTATATGTGACTTGTTAATGATAGGGGTGTTAATGACGACAGTTAATCTTTTCTCAACTCTTTTCTAATCCAGTCTCTTAAAAAGCTTTTAACTCCTTTTGAATTGGGAACTTAACGGGCTTTTGGTGGAGGTGGAATGGTAGTTATCAGCCCATTTAACAAAATCTGAGATCACCAGGACAGCTGTAATGTGCATCTATATGCTGTGTTTTTGTCAAAATGCCACATAGCTGATACTTTGGAAATCATAAATCTAGTGGAAGGAAACATCTTTATAGAGGGTATTTTAGTTTTATGCAGTATGTGTTACAAACCTAAAACCACTTGTACTTATAGGTCCTAAAGAGCAAAGAACATGACCCGATTAAAATAGTTTTATAAATTTGGTTTCTTTTCATCTGTTTTGTCACAATAAGACTGGATAGAGGATGCTTTGAAGACAAATTGTAGCTGACAATATAATCTTTACCTAGGCCACTAGTCTTCCCCAAGGGCCTTAGAGGGGAAATGGGAATTTCTTAAGGCTGGGCCTAGTAAAGTCACCCATCAGTGGCATATTTAATTAATACATATGAGAGGGAGCTTTGCATATGCCCTCAACCTACTCTACTCTTTAGAATGGCTTTTTTTTTTTCTGGAGGATTTTGCCTTATTAGACTTACAGAATTTATATTGAAACTCTAAAATGAAGAGAGAGAGCTCAATGATTATACATTTTAACATTTGATCTGACTACCACCATCAAATAGTTAAGTGAGTAGTTCAGTGAGGCAACTTACCAGTGCTTTTTCTTTTTCTTCTTCCAATTTAAAAAAAAAAAATATATATTTTTTTATTTCAGAGAGGAAGGGAGAGGGAGAGAGAGAGAAACATCAATGAGAGAGAATCACTGATCAGCTGCCTCCTGCCTACCCCCTACTGGGCATTGAGCCTACAACCCGGGCATGTGCACTTGACCAGAATCGAACCTGGGACCCTTCAGTCCGCAGGCCGATGCTGTATCCACTGATCCCAACCGGCAAGGGCACCAGTGATTTTTCATAACTTTTTAAATAATACACAAAAAGCCTAGAGAAAGATTTAGAAATATATAATATATATATTTATTTATTTGCTTGTAAGTAACGATGAAAATAAAATTTGCTACACCAAGCTCTAAGAAAAGCCGCCAAAACAGGTAGTGTTGAAGAGGGACTTGAGGAGAGCCTGAATTAATACAGAGCAGGCCCATATCAGAGACCCAATGTGGGTGGTTCTGTGGTTTCAGGATTGATTGGTTAATGCAAATGTTAACCATTATCTGTTCTGGATTTCCCTAGCTTTCCTCTTTAATTTCTGGGGGTTGGCAGCTTTAACACATTTTTTCTTTTATCCTGGTAATGTGTGGGGTTTTTTGTTTCCTCTCTTTCTGCCTCACTTCCTCACTCCCCAACCCGCGTGCTCCCTTTTTTCCCCTGGAAGATTCATCTGTTAAAAATGTCTTCTGTTATCAATTTGGAATGTGGATTCTGACTGTGCCTGACTTCAGTGCTCTTTGATGTTTTTCCAAGGCTGACTCTCACTAGATCCCTGGTTTAGGTGTCTTTTCCCTGACACCGAGAGGCCTGTAAGGTGAATTTGCCTTGTATCATTGATATAAAGGGTTGGTGGGGCCTGCTCTTTTCTTGTATCCTTATGGGCAGATAAGTTGCCGGAGTCTGTCTATAGATGTTGATATCTTTAACAGAGTTCCTGCGTATATTCAAGAACGGGTCTGTGAGAACTGTTATGCCTGAAAGACTAGAAATTTGAGAAGCTACTCACCCCTTCCCATGGAGATTTCCACAAGGATAAGGTTGCATTCAGAGGCTTATCCTCTCTTCCTCCTGCGTAGTATTGGGGTTCTACTATAATCACTCCATCATCCTGCCAGCCATGTCTCATTTCTCATACTGGAACGCTCCCTCCTCCCAAGCTCAGCTTGAACCACCAGTCCTGATGCTTTATCTGGTCCAGGCTCTAGCCCTTAAATTGTCTGTCTGGCTTTGTGTTTCATTTGACCCTAATACACTGGGTCGCACTGTCTAAAGGAGAATTATGTCCCCTCCGATGTCAGGGTGCATTTCTCATTTCTTACTGCTGCTCCTGAGCAGATCTGTAACTTCAAGGTTAAGATAAGACACATTCCATCAGAACTATGTCGTCATCCTTGCCAGCTTCTGATCTGTGACTGTCCAGGAGATTTACAAGACAATTGCATGCCATTCTTTACAGAATATTATGGTTGGACTCTGACTCCTGGCATCAGGCCCAATTTGATTTGTCAGCTGTTACAAAACCCATTTCCCAAAGAATAAGGGACTTCAGCAGTGTGCCCTTTAGGCAGGTCTTAAGAGTGGGAAGGAGGAAATTGATCTGGCTCTTTAGTCCTTGCTATTTTAGCGAGAAGGGTGGACTCCAGAATATTTTTGTCCCTTTCCTCCTTGAATTCACTTGTTTTCCCCCTGAAAGAATAGTGTTGCTAAAGTGTTAATCTTCTTTCCTGTCCTTTATCCCTTCACAGAATTACTATTTAGTCTTTTCATTCTGCCATCTCCTTTGCTTTTTTGAGTTTTAAAGCATAAGAATAAGTATTTTACCCTTGAGAGAGAACATACCTATCTATTCTCTGAAGGTTTATTAGTTTACCATTGCCTAATTAACAGGGACACTGTTCCTCCTTTCTTGCTGTCTAACATGTTGAGCTGCAGGAGTTACTGCATATGTGATATGGTTTAATGGCTTAGGAATTTGGAAGGTCATATTTCCTGCTGCTGTTGTATTCGGCCCTATAATATTTTTACAAAAGCTTCTCTTTAGGGGACTGAACAGCTCTTTGGTTTCAACATAAGCTCACTCTTTCCCTAGGAGGTAGGTGGTGGGGATTTATTTGGCCCATTTTAGTGATTCTGGGATTAGATTGAAAATTTATTTACTCAAGATCACACTTGGCAAGTTAATCACAGAATCAGAACACTGATCTAATTCCTTGGCATTATTTTCATATACCAGTTAAACAAAAAAAATTTAGTTTCCACTAAAGCAAGTCTTTTTTTTTTTTTTTTAATGGGTTTATCATGCCATTGCTAGCAAAAAAAAAAAAAAAAAAGACTGGTCTTGGGGCCTGGTGTCTAAACCACCAGAAGCATGGCTAGGTAGGAGAGACAACATGCCTGTTGTCCTAGAGTTTTGCAAGCGTTTTTATACATCAGGGAGGAGAAAGATGTAATTGTTCTGAAAGGATTTACGTTAGTTTTAGACAAAGGGGAAGGGAGAAGGTGAAACAGGACCGGTTCTGGGATGGCACAAGTAGAGTCCTTAAGGAAGGAATGTCTCCTCTTGTGATTAGCTGTGGGCAGTAGATTGGAAAATTCATGTGTAAATAAGATGCGAAGTCTCCTGGGATTCTGTTGCACTTCGCTTTTGGATAATCACAGAAATAGCCACCTGGAAATTAATACTAAATTCCAACGGATACATAGGAAATGTGAGAAGTTTTTTCTCACACTTGGTCCACAGCTATTACCAGACTAATGTTCTCTTTCTCTCACTCTGGTTGCTGTAATTTTAATTTAGAACACCTTGGAATATTTTTCTTCTCATCCCTTAGCTGCGAAGTTAAAGTTAGGAAAAGTTAAAAAAAAAAGCAACTTTTACTCAGATATCATGATGATTCATTCAAAGTTGAGAAAATCTGTAGTTGAAAACTTGTCTGCTTTGCTGTCATACCCTATAATTTCTTCTGTTTGATAACCAAAATAATCATCATTCTCTGCTTTTTCCTCAGGTTGATTTTTTTTTTTTTGTCCCTTTTTTATTACTGGCCTACGGCAGCCACTTCTAGCTCTAAAGACAAGTATCTATAAAGCAGAGCAGGGTTTTGGAGCTCTCTAAAATGTTCTTTAGGACCAGGAGAAATGCAAATTTATGGGACTGCAGGTTTCTAGGTATTTTTTCTTTGTCTCAGACCTTCTTTTCTCAAGTATAGGGACTATTGGTATCTATATAATTTTTAGTTATATATATTTTGGATGGGTAGTAATTATTTTAAAATTTTCTATATAACATTACAAGAACAACTAGTGAGAAGCGGTTTTAACAGTAATGGTTGGGGTTGGACTGCTCTCCCCTACGCTTTTTGTTTTTGTTTTTTATTTGTTTGTTTTTTTTTTCCAATCTATAATTTCAGTTGAAAAGTTCTTCGGTAGTGCTTCAAGGCTCTGGGTTCTGTTTCTGTATCTGGTAATCTTTTAAAGAAGGACAGTTATATCGTATCCCAAATACTCTCCAAGCCATTTTAATTAACTGTTCAGTGACAGATGGTAGAAGAGGCCCTGTGTAAAGTGCTTCTGGTGGGCTGGATTAGGGGATGGGTGGTTTGCACTGATTCTGTTGTAGAGGAACCTAGCCTTTCCCTTCCCCCTTCCAGTTGAGCTATAATCCTGTTGGATGATCTTAAAATGCTATTGATTAATTTCCAGTGGTTTTAGGAATAAGCACAAGTTTTGGATTTAAAACCCAAGAACCAATTCCCTTGAGCTATTGAGGCTAAGGTAGGTACCTTCCAATTTCTTCGCCCAGTCTTCACTGAAAAGGAAAGTTAAGGCTTTTAACTTTTCAGTTTGCCTCTCCCCCTCTTAGTCTAGTACTGCTGCCAGTTGCCATGGCAACGGACTGGGACAGCTGCGCAGTGGCGCCCAGGCAGCTGGGTGGGGGCGGGGGAGCTGCCTGCCCGCCAAGCCCCAGATCTGGGAGGGGAGGCCCTCCTGTTAGCCCAGAGGGAAAGAAAGAAGTGGGGCGATCCGGTAGGTAAAGGAGAGAACCCCCCTTCATCTGCTCCCTTTGGGGAGCCCCTTCTGCATGAATTTGTAAAGGGAGATTTTCCCCTTTTCTCCCTCAAACTGAAGAACACATATGTAAATCCTTGTTTTTCCTCGTGAGGCTGGGAGGCCATGGCCACAATGCTTAACTGCATGCATCTAACCCAGGGCTGGTTTTAACCCCAGCGCTCTGAACTAAACTGCTCAGCTCCCGGAAATTCCAAGGTGAGTGGGGGTGGGGTGGGGTGCTCTCCCTGGAATATGACATTTCCTGTCTCTGGTGAGGTCGGAGGCTATTTTAATTTTAAATAAATCAAATCAGATATTTTTTTTCTTGAAGCTGAAAAATTATTCTGAAGCCCCATACTTACATTCTCCCGTCCACCTCCTCTTCCAAATAAAGTATTTCAATGAGAGCTTAGTTTTATTACAGGGCAGTAATGAGTACAGACAGTTTTTTTGGTGGGCAGACCTATTGCTAGCAAGTTCTGAAGATACGGTGTCCAACTATTTACTCTTGGAATAATTCCTTAAATTTTGCTATTTGAAGTAAATTAAATGCAACTTTTTATGCTACTTGGCCTGAACAAAATTCTGAGATTAGTAGTGACCTTCCCTAATTCTGGGAATGGTCTGGTCAAGATGGAAATATTTTTATAGAGATTGCTGAAACAAATCTTTAAAGATAAATATGGAGTTCAGCTAAGAAAACAATTCCTGCTAATTTATAATCCAGACTGTAGGCACCATTTAACATGGTTAAAGAAGTATTCTTAAAAATGATTATGGTAACAACGTGGGAATTTAAAAAAACTAGATTCTCTGTTGAGTACCCCCTGGTTGTGCATATTTCTGAGCTTAACTCAATTTCCATTTGTGTTGCCTTCAGCTTTCCTTGGGCCAATGAATGGTTCCTCTGTGTTTTGAGGCTTCATGTTCATGTGAGTCTGGGGCCAGACTTCTCTTTCCTCCTCCTCTTTCTTTGGCCTGAAGCCAACTCAAGTTAAGAGGCGAGGTACCTCCTTAACTATTTGTATTAGTTGAGCGTTGAGAATTACTGAGCAATCCAATGACTACTTTTGATTTTTAGGACAAAATTTTTTTTCTCCTCCCTGCCTCCCTCCCATCCCCAAATGAAAAAGGAGGCTCAGTGTGTTTGAGATGTCTTGCTATTGTGAGCTGATGGATGCCCTGAAGAGACAAGCTCAATTTGTTTAAGGGAAATGTACCGAGTCACTGAAAATGTGGTGAAAGATGCCTGTGCAGGCCTTTTTTTTGTGCTGCTACGAGACTGACCAGTCAAGATGCTCAGAGCAGAAAGTTACATTTTGGTGGCTTTTCTTTTTTCAGTTTTATAACGAACCTTATTTACTATAGAGGGAAAGGTTCTATCTATCATGATTCTTTTAACTGCAGGTTTTCCACATTTCTATTTTAGTTTCTGGCTTGTAAACAATTACAGTAGTAGCCAGGACAGACATATCACACTACTTGACTTTAGGAATCTGAAATTAGAGGAGTTAGACAGTTGTGCCATCTAATTTTGGTCCTGTTGGTTAAAGAGAAAGTTGTGGTTGGGAAAATGGGGATAGACCCATTTTTCATTAAATTCTTAGGATTCATATGTAGAATGTTCAAGGCCTGAGAGAAGGGTACCTGGCAGTTGCGTTATACCCTTTGTATCTCATCAAGAAGAGACAGAAACTTGTCCTGGCCTATGCTTTCTCTGCTCCCCTGTGCTCAGTTGTAATGGGAGTCCAGCACAACGCACAGCAGGTCTCTCTCAGTTTAGGAGGGCCTCCGTGAGGATAGGGCTGGCTTTTAAAGGATGAGAAACCTGGCTGGGTAACGCAGTAGGTGGAGCATTGTCCTGTGCACCAAAAATATTTCAGGCTCGATTCCCAGTCAGGGCACATACGTAGGTTGCGTGTTTGATCCCTGGGGAGGGTACAGGAAACAATCGAATATTGATGTTTTGGTTTTTTAAAATGTTTTTATTGATTTCAGAGAGAGGAAGGGAGAAGAAGAGTGATATAGAAACATCAATGATGAGAGAGAATCCTTGATCAGCTGCTTCCTGCAGGCCCCCTACTGGCGATCGAGCCTGCAACCCTGAGCATGTGTCCTAATGGAGAATCGAATTGTGACCTCCTGGTTCATGGGTCGGCACTTAACAACTGAGCCACACTGGCCTGGCAACTAGTTGTTGTTTCTCTCTCTCTCTAAAATCAATAAACATATCCTCAGGTGAGGATTTTAAAAAAGAAGAGACAAATTTTAACTCCTCACATGGATTCTGACTATTATGTCCTTCCCATTTGCAGGAACCTAGTGGCCTTAGTCCTTCAGGTGGAACAGCGTGCGACATGGGAAAGAAAACCAAGCGAACAGCTGACAGTTCTTCTTCAGAGGATGAGGAGGAATACGTCGTGGAGAAGGTGCTAGATAGGCGTGTGGTTAAGGGGCAAGTGGAATATCTACTGAAGTGGAAAGGCTTTTCTGAGTAAGTGCCTTCTCTTAGGCCTTAGGACTCTGCGGAGGTAGACACCTTTGATTTATTTCCCCATGAACCACCACCATTTTGTCTTTTTCTTTCCCCACCTGCACTCCTTTCCTAAGAGTCAGAAGACGCAGCAATAAACTAAACAAAGTCTTCCCCTTCTTTGGAGTTGGTATTCTAATGATAATGCTTTTGAGAGGCAGTATAATGAATTGGTTAGGAACATGGACTTGGGAGCCAGGGTGCCTGGGTTCAGATTCTTATGCCACCACTTACGATGATGTGAGCTGGGTGACCTTGGTTAAGTTCCTTAATCTTTTTTTTTTTCTTCTCAGTAAAATAGGGATAAGAAATAATACTTGTAATAGAGATGTTGGGTAGATATACCGAGCCTGACACATAAGTAGAAACTGTTACTTTTACTATTCTTTTGGATATAACTAAGCTAAAATACATACGTTGAAGAAGATGATAAAGTATTAGTCATCGTCATGGATTCTATAGCCCATAGCTTTCCAAAATGATCCCTGGATCTCAGAACTGCCCTAAAATGAAGCTCCTTCCTTCCTTCCTGTTCTATTGTTACTTGATTTTTTAAAAATTGATTTTAGAGAGAGAAAGGGGGGGCACCGACTTGTTATTCTACTTATTTATGCATTCATTGGTTGACTTTTGTATGTGCCTTAACTGGGGATTACACCTATAACCTTGGCATATTGGGATGGTGCTCTAACCAACTGAGCTAAAGCACTTATCACAATGATACTTAAATATGAGGCCACAGTCCCGTGTATTGTCCCCTCACCATACCCCCTGCCCCCAAGTATTTATTTTTGAAATTTTCAGATGTACAGTGAGGTCAAAGAAATTGAGTGAACACTCAGATACATAACATCTAGTTTCTATAACATTTTTTATAAAGTTGTGGGTTTTTTTTTATTGATTTCAGAGAGGAAGGGAGAGGGAGAGAGAGATAGAAACATCAATGATAAGATAGAATCATTGATCGGCTGCCTCCTGCACGGCCCCCCACTGGGGATTGAGCCCACAACCTGGGCATGTGCCCTGACCAGAATAGAACCTGGGACCCTTCGGTCCGCAGGCCGACGCTCTATCCACTGAGCCAAACCAGTCAGGGCAACTACAATAAACATTTTAATGTAACCTATCCATCTATTCCTTTACCTATCATTCTACTTTTTAAAAATACCCATTTGCCCAGTCAGCATGGCTCAGTGGTTGAGTGCCAACCTATGAACCAGGAGGTCATGGTTTGGGGCACATGCCCAGGTTGCAGGCTCAATCCCCAGTGGGAGGTGTGGAGAGGCAGCCGATTGATGGTTATTCTCATCATTGATGTTTCTATCTCTCTCTCCCTTTCCCTTCCTCTCTGAAATCAATAAAAATATATTTTAAAAAAGAAAAATACCCAGTTAAAAACCTTCTTTTTAAGTCAGCTTTAAGGATGATACTAAAGTGATGGCCAGAATGCCTGTTAGGCAGTAACTGGTTTTATGCTGAAGTACTAAAGTAGGTTATTATTTTCTTTGGAATAAATAGAACTAGATACTTTGAAGCATAGAAGTAGTAGCTTGAAAGGTGAAATATGTGAAGCTAGTAATCATTAGGCATTTTGCCTCAATTGCTGGTTAATTCTTTTCTCAGGATGACTGATAACAAAGAATAGATTTCTCAGAACTCCAGTGAACTGATAGGACATGGTTTAGGCTCCTTAGGGTGGTAATATCCAGTAGAAATATAATGCAAACCACATGTGTAATTTTAAATATTTTGGTGGCCACATAAAAGAAAAGTGAAATTAATTTTAATAATATACTAGTATTTTATTTAATACAACATACTAAAATGCTATTTCAACAATAATTAATTTTAAAATTGTTGAGATGTTTTACATTATTCATATGAAGTCTTCAAAATCTGATGTATATTTTACATTTTATAGCATGTAGTTCAGATTAGTCATGTTTCAAGTGCTCAGGAGTCACATGTGACTAGTAACTACCATATTTGAACATCACAGCTTTAAAGTGTAAGGCTTAAGTATACTAAAAGATTCAATGTTTTGACGTATCTTTGGACAAAGGTATGAATCAGGAGCCTTTGGAACATAAGGTTATTTCATTACATGAATCAAATTTTCTTATCTTGAGCACTGTTTTAAGTGGGATAGTTTGTGCATTATAGGATGCTTAGCATCTCTGTCACATAGAGCGCTATAAAGGTAGGTAACACAACAATCAGAATATACCCTTCGTATTTCTAAAGAAAGATAGAAAAGGAAAAGACAGATTAAGCATTTGTCAGAAATGCCCAGGATTTTATTAAAGACTGGAATTTTGCCCCTTCAGCATTGTCTACAACTAAATACCTACTGCTTGCGAGGCAGTGGTCAGATTCTTCCTTGGTTGATGTAGAAACAGCATTATCAATGTGGTAGGAAAAGGGATGATCCCATTATAGGACTGGCCTTCCATGCTGTGAACAGAGACTCTCCTACCCCTACATCTAGTGTTGTCATGCCTCTTGATTTTGGTACCTTAATTTCTTCTGGGATAGTAAACTATATGGTCTGTGGGTATGGGGAAGGCTATTGTGTACAGAATCTTTTTTGGCTGAAAAGGAGCTATGAACGAGTGCCTTTTCTAGTTCTAGCTCAAATGATTTAAAAGTAAATTTTGTCTCATTCTTTTTTTTTTTTAATTAGAAATACCCATGACTTTGTCATTAATAGCAGCCGCAGATATTTCTGTGTTATGTTAAAGTTGTTGCAAATATCTTTTTTAAAATATATATTTTTTATTTATTTCAGAGAGGAAGGGAGAAGGAGAGAGAGATAGAAACATCAGTGATGAGAAAGAATCATTGATTAGCTGCCTCCTAAACACCCCACACTGGGGATCGAGCCCGAAACGTAGACATGTGCCCTGACTGAGAATTGAAACATGACCTCCTGGTTCATAGGTCGACACTCAACTATCCAGCCACACCAGTTGGCCTGCAGAAAGTTGTTTTAAGTCTAGAGTAAATATCTCAAATTTTTTCATCACTCTGCTTCTTACCTGAATCAAGTTATGTCATGTGTTCAAAACCATTCCTACCTAAAAATACCTTATTTTAAAAACAGTAAAATATCTAAAATGGGTAGGACATAAAATAATGTTCCCAAGTCAATGAAAGTATTGTAGGAACTGCTTCTCTGATATGTTTACAGATGTATCTTAATATAAACTAGTCCTTTCTATATAACCCAATAGGACTCCCTTGATCCAAGTTTAATTAGACCCAATTATTTAGTTTGGGTTTATTTATTTTGCTTATTAATATAATAATATATTTTTGAATGACTAGTAACAGTAGACTTGAATCCAGACAATTGAATTAATGTACTCCAATTCCTACTTCTGAGTCTTATGATTGAAATTGCCTTTTTTTTTTTTTTTTGAATAACGATTTCCAATCCTCCAATAATTTTGTTGACATTTCTTCAAGATATAAGTAACATATTTAACTGGGGGGGGGGTATGATTTATTAGATTGTCCTCTCACAATTTGCATAGATGATTGTATGTGTGAAATCACATTATTTTGCCACTTATAGAGTTCATATTTGAGTTTTTAACACCTTTATTGAGGTATCATTTACAGTCTGTAAAAGTCATTCATTGAAAATAAATGATTCATGATTTTTTTATTAAGTAAATTTATAGAACTGTGTAACCACACTCCAGTTTTAGAAAATTTTCATAACCTCTCCAAATTTCCTTGAGCCCATATCTAATTAATTCCAAGACCCAGACGCCAGCATCAGGGAACCACTGATCTGCTTTCTTTCAAAGGTCTCAAGTTGTCTTTCCTAGACATTTCATATAAATGGAATCAGACAATATATACTTTTGCATCTGGTTTCTTTCACTTAGATAATGTTTTTGATGTTTTGTTCTTCCATGTTGTAGCGTGTACTAATTAGTATTGTGTTCCTTTTTGCTGTTGGATAGAAGTTCATTGTATAGATATACCAGATTTTGTTTATCCATTCACCAGTTCATGGACATTTGAGTTGTTTTTAACTTTTGGCTATTAAAATGCTGTTATAAATAATTGTGTACAAGTTTTTTTGTGGATGTATAATTTTTTTCATTTTTTTCTTGGATAGATTCCTAGGATTAAATTTGTTCCTTTTAAGTGTAGGGTCTCTTTCTCTTTTGTCTATTTGTCCTTTTAAAACTAAGGCATTAGATTTCTCCCCTCTCCCCCCTAATTCTTTTCTCTGTTCTTGTCCAGGGAGCACAATACTTGGGAACCTGAGAAAAATTTGGATTGCCCTGAGCTAATTTCTGAGTTTATGAAAAAGTATAAGAAGATGAAGGAGGGTGAAAATAACAAACCCAGGGAGAAGTCAGAAACTAACAAGAGGAAATCCAGTTTCTCGAACAGTACTGATGATATCAAATCCAAAAAAAAGAGAGAGGTAAGTTTTCTTTCCCCCTTTTCCCACAAACTATTCTTTTGCCTCCCCGTGGCCCCCCCCCCCCCCCCCCCCTAAAAAGAGCCTCATTTTGTTTATTTCTGTTCTAAGGATGGCCTTCAAGGTAAAATAGTTGAACAAAAGAGCTTCCAGGGAGGTATGTTGATTAACTACAGCGCCCCCTCCTGGCTGAATGAGAAATGTAATATATGTACACTGAATTATATTAAGGTGGCAAAATTTAATCCCTATAAAACATTCGGCCACTGTCTGTCTTCTCCAAGCAAGGCTAAGCTGTCTTAAAGAGGAATGGTTTTTGGTGAATTTTAAGAATAGAAAAGGGCTTTAAAACATTTACTGTTTTACTTTCTTTTTTCGTTTGTTCCAAAGATAGTCCCTTATTTTCAGTTCTTTATATTCTTTCATTTTTTTCATTGAGATGAAATTCACATGTATACAATTAACCATTTTAAAGTTTATAGTTCATTGACATGTATATTCTCTTTAGATCTTATTTTTATGTACTTTACATAAGAAATTAATTTCATCCTTTTTTTTTTTTTTAATCCTTGCTCACTCAAGGACATGTTCATTTTTTTTTTTTTTTTTAGGGAGAGAAAGGAGAAGCAGGGAGGGAGAGAGAGAAAGAGAGACATCAATATGAGAGAGAAACATTGATTGGCTGCGCCTCGACTAGAGCCAGGGATCAAACCCGAAATGTAGTTATGTGCCCCAACTGGGAACTAAACCCACAACCTTTTGTTGCACGATATGATGCTCCAGCCAACTGAGCCACACTTGCCAGGGCTTCATCTCTTTTTGAAATCTTTTTATTGTTCAGTTTGGAAAGTCTGTTTATAAAATTTTGGTTTTATTCAGCTGCTTTAGATCTCAAGTTACCAGCATGAGCAGTGTTATTGCCTCTTTTTTCATCTATATCTTTTCCATCAGTGCACACACATATACATATACATATACACCCCCTTCAAGCTTCCACTCCTTTCCTTTATTTCAAGGTCATGAAGCGTTTTGTGGTGAAGGATGTATCATACCCTTAAAATTTAATAAAATAAAAGCGTAAGTCTGCTTCTGAATCTTCTAGCATCACTGTCATAAGCATCCCTGTTTATCTTCATTCTACTTGGATACCTGTCTTTCTAGAGCATTAGTTCTCAGCTCTGGCTGTACATTAGAACCACGGGGGTGTGGGGAGTGTGCTTTTAAAAACCTCCAGAGCCAAAAATGTACCCCAGACCAGTTAAATTTCATTTCTGTGGGTTGGATCCGGTCTCCATAGAGAAAATGGGAGACCAGCTTTCCCAAAAGAATTGATATAAGAGTGAAAGATTGGAGGCTGCAAGTGAAAAAGGACTCTGGGTTTGTGGCTGTCTCCTTATTTGTTTCCCTCATTGATTTTATTTTACCTTATTTTTAAAACTGCTCTATTCTGGTGAGGTGTGTATATCATTGTGATAAACTATATCGTTATAATAAACTGCTGATAAAGAATTTGAGAATGCCTTTCTCTAAGGAGCTAAGATTTGGTTTTTTCTTTTTTTAATTTATTGGGGTAACCTTGGTTAATATATACGTTTCGGGTGTACACTTAAAATACCTTCTTTTTTTTTTTTTTTTTTTTTTTTTACCTGTGAATTAGGATCCTATGTGTCACACCAGCAACAGGTGCTTTGGACTTGGCTCTGAAGAACCTAAAGGGATATCCTCAAAGGACCTTCTTTTTTTTTTTATTAGTCCTTTGTATTCTGGCTTTTGTCATTTGACTAATTCTCCAGCTAAGTAAAGAGACCGAAAACAACACAGCGTAAGACTTTAACTAGCCATTTGTGACATACAGTGTTTATATCCTCAACCTGAGGTTTCTGTCGTTTTAAAAAGGAACAATCTGGCTTAGAGCTACTGGCCAAAGCAGAGTTTTGTTCCTAGGCCAGGTTCTGATGCTGCCGACCTTGAAAACAGTCCCCACTCGTCCCTCATATTGTAATGTTCATCTGGGGCCCCGACAGCATTCTCAACAGCGCTGGTGGCTGTCATCTAGGCAGCTAGGAAGATAGGTGATGTAAGTTTTAAAGGTACAGGAGGGGATTGCCTTTCTTTCTTTTGACCACTGCAGAAGAAATTTGTCAGTTGGCATTATGCCTGATTTAAGATTACTGCCTGTGTGATGATTTTTGCATTTTCCTCGCCTCGTCACCTATTCAGCAGCTTGAACATTTTTCTTCCCCTCCCTCCTTATGTGGCAAACTGTTTTCAGCTGCCAGCTATGATTTACGACTCAGTTCATGTGCCAGCATTCCAGCTGTGAGCATCTGTGTGCACATCTGGGAACCTCCTCCCCTTAAGAGCTCCCCAAAAGGGCTATGTTTTTGAGTCAGTGTCTCCCTTGATCCATGCATGGAATTTCCTTCCCAGTGTGGGTTCTGGTATCTTTGGAGACCGCCTGGACCCTGAATGTTTGTATGTCTCAGAAGAGAGCAAGGGAGGTGAATGTCAGATCAAAGAGATTTTATGAAAATCAGACATCAGATGTGAGTTCATTTGTGCAGTCTTTATCTTCCATAATAAGGTTTTTAAAATCACCTGCTTTGTGCCCTGTCTGGTGTGACTTGGTTGGTTGGAACATCATTCTGCACACCAAAAAGTGTCAGGTTCGGTTCCCAGTCAGGGCACATACCCAGGTTTTGGGTTTGATCCCGGTCGGGGTGCATGCAGGAGGCAACCAATTGATGTTTCTCCCTCTCCCCCTTCTCTCTGAAACAAACAAAGAACAAAATTAAAAATTACCTGCTTTGCATAAAATTTTGTTCTCACCAGTGCCATCAGACCTGAATCAGACCCTGTACTCCTTACCTCAATTGCATTCTGGCCAAATTTGAATACTCTCCTAGAGAATAATCAGCTTGTTTGTTTTTAATCACTTCCAGTTCTGTTTTCTAATGCTAATGACTCACCCACATTAGGAGCGGATAGGCACAGACCAGGGCCTCTTCTCCAAGAGCATGGGTAATGCATTGTGTGAACTCTGAAAGAAATTTGTTGTTTTATGGTACTTCCTTGAATCATTCGTACCTCTGTTCTTTCATAAATATGGATGACTTTGTGAAAAGAAGTATTAAAAATATTGGTCAGTGTTAAGGTAAACTAAAAGTCTAAAAAAGTAAAGATTGAGAGATGTGGTATACTTGAAGTTTATAATATAAAAAAGGGTCTAGTTTGGGTAAACATGGACTTGTTTATCATCTCAGAAGCAATTGATATCATTAAGGAGATTGGATTAGAGGAGTTCCTAGGTGATGACTCCGGGATATTAAAGAGTTTTAGGGGCCACTCCTAATCTTGAAGGAATACTGGAGGGACAACTGCATCTTCTTGCAAAAATATCTTTTGGCATCACTGTCACTGGGTGATGCAGTATTGTATTTCTTAAATTTTAAGAATTTTATTACAAAAATGGTATCTGGTGATATTAAATTAGGTTGTGCTTTGCTAAGCTGAGAAATAGGTTTTAACTTTTACCCAGCTGTAACTTTTTTTCATCTTCTGTTTATAGCAAAGCAATGATATTGCTCGGGGCTTTGAGAGAGGACTGGAACCAGAAAAGATCATTGGGGCGACAGATTCCTGTGGCGATTTAATGTTCCTAATGAAATGGTGAGAGCGATTGGATATTACTCTACAATTGTGGGGTTTCTTTTGCCAGTGGCTTGAATTTGTATGGAAGATAGGGAGGGAAGACTGAGTATTTCCCAACCAAATATTTTGATTGTCAAGGACCTTTATTTGACACCAACTATATCTGTATTAAATGAGAATTATGGTTTGGAATGAATTAAAGAATTCAAGACATTCTCAAGTTTTGGTATTAAGCCAAATTATATTAGCCCAGATACCAGAAAAGGGTAGATTTGAGGTGGGAAGCATATAAACATGACCTAACCACTTTTTTTTTTTTTTTTACACAGTTCTGAATCATTTACCGTTAGACCAGTGGTTCTCAACCTTCTGGCCCTTTAAATACAGTTCCTCATGTTGTGACCCAACCATAAAATTATTTTCGTTGCTACTTCATAAGTGTAATGTTGCTACTGTTATGAATCGTCATGTAAATATCTGATATGCAGGATGGTCTTAGGCAACCCCTGTGAAAGGGTCATTCGACTGCCAAAGGGGTCGCGACCCACAGGTTGAGAACCACTGCCTTAGACCATGAGCCTGTGGCCATAGGATAGGAGCGAGTGGGCTTTCTGCCACCACTGAGGACCAAGACCACTGAATAATGTCTAAAAGGGAAAAATAATCGGAACAAAAAGCATTAAGGATAATACTGGCCAAAGCACAAGAATTTCATCCGGCGGAGGGAATGGCTCTTAGAGGAAAGTGTAGTTACGTCCCCTCAATTTGGTTTCTAAAAGACAGGGTGTTTTATGGTCAGGCCCCACTACCTTCTCTATCCAAGTGCTCTGAGCTTATGGTTTAGGTTTGGTCTCTAAATAGAGGGTTCATGCTCTAGTGCCACTTAGGAAGCTAATTATCTTAAAAGTATAATCCAAAGGTGTAACATTTTATTTGATCCTGGGGTGGGGCCAGCCTGCCTGCCAGGGATGATCCCCTACAAAGTTCCTGGGTTCTTCTTTTCTCTGAGCAGCAATTTGGCCATTTTTGTTGTTGTTGTTGTTAATCCTCACCCAGGGATATTTTCTTCATGATTTTTATTTTTATTTTATTTTTTTAAAATATATTTTATTGATTTTTTACAGAGAGGAAGGGAGAGAGAGAGAGAGTTAGAAACATCGATGAGAGAGAAACATCGATCAGCTGCCTCCTGCACATCTTCTACTGGGGATGTGCCCGAAACCCAGGTACATGCCCTTGACCGGAATCGAACCTGGGACCTTTCAGTCCGCAGGCCGACACTCTATCCACTGAGCCAAACCGGTTTTGGCTTCTTCATTGATTTTTAGAAGGGAGGGGGAGAGACAGAGAGAGAGAAAAACATCCATGTGAGAGAGATCTATTGATTGGTTGCCTCCTGCTCTCACCCTAAACAGCACTGGGGATCAAGCCTGCCCTTGACCAGAATTGAACCCGTGACCTTTCCGTCTGAGAGCCAATGCTCTGACCACTGAGAAAAACCAGCTAGGGCTATTTGATCAAAATTTTGCTGGTAAATTACCCAAAAACCTATTTTTTGGAGAGTCACTATACTCTTTCAGAAGTAAGGAGCTGTGTTGACTGCTTTTCCCATTCCATCATGTGTGCTACTTATGATTTATAGTCACATATTAACTAACTCTTTGCACCACTGTCCAAATTTGAGTATCTTCTCTAAGCCATGAATTTTCCCCTCCTCTTCTCACTCATAATACTTACCTTTATGAATTAAACATTTCCGTTTTCTAGACAAGGACGTAGTTGTCTTTACTCACATCTCAGTGGAATTTTGATTAAAAATTTTTTTCCTTGATTTGGAATCCTGGTTAAGAAACTTGCTGTATTTTTTGTTATATATTACTAGAGGCCCGGTGCACAAAAATTTGTACACTGGGGGTGGGGGGGGTCCCTCAGCCCGGCCTGTGCCCTCTCGCAGTCTGGGACCCCTCGGGAGATAACGACCTGCTGGCTTAGGCCTGCTCCTGGGTAGCAGAGGGCAGGCCCAATCCCTAGGTGCAGCCCCTGGTCGGGCTCTGAGCAGGGCTGATTGGGGAGTTGGGGCGCCGACCCCTGTCATGCACAGAGCAGGGCGGATCGGGAGGTTGCGATGCCACCCTCAGTCACGCTCAGGGTAGGGCTGATTGGGGGGTTGGGGCACTGCCCCCTATCACATTCAAGCCAGGGTCGATGGGGAGGTTGCGGCGCCACCCCCTGTGACGCACAGAGCAGGGCCCATCAGGGGGTTGGGGAGCTCCCCCGTCATGCACAGAGCAGGGCCCATCAGGGGGTTGGGGAGCTCCCCCCTGTCATGCACAGAGCAGGGCCCATCAGGGGGTTGGGGAGCTGCCCCCTGTCACGCACAGAGCAGGGCCCATCAAGGGGTTGAGGAGCTCCCCCCTGTCACTCACAGAGTAGGGCCGATAGGGGAGTTAGGGCACCGCCCCCTGTCACACACAGAGCAGGGCGGATCAAGGGGTTGGGGCGCTGTCACTGTCACACTCAGGGCAGGGCCAATGGGGAGGTTATGGCTCTACCCCGTCACAAAGCAGGGCCCGTGGGGGGCGGGGGGGTTGGGGCGCCACACCCTGTCACACACAGAGCAGGGCCGATCAGGGTGTTGGGGCGCCGCCACTCTCACACTCAGGGCAGGGCCGATGGGGAGGTTATGGCTCTACCCCTTCACACACAGAGCAGGGCCTGTGGGGCGGGGGGGGTTTGGGCGCTGCCCCCTGTCACACTGATCCAGTGCTAGGAGGCCTCGCGGCTCTGCTGATCTCGGTGCTGGGAGGCATATTACCCTTTTACTATATAGGATCGTGGCCTGGGGGCCGGCTGGTTTGCCCTGAAGGGTGTCCTGGATCAGGGTGGGGGTTCCCACTGGGGTGCCTGGCCAGTCTGGGTGAGGAGCTGAGGGCTGCTTTCAGGCTGGCAATTGACTGAAGCTCCCAACCACTCCTTTTTTTTCTTTTTCTTTTTTTTTTTATTCTGGGCCAGCTTTAGCTCTGGCTCTAGCTCTGAGGCTTCCGGTGCTATAATCGAAACAATGTATAACTCTAGCTCTGAGATCCCAGCTGGCTGAAAGCTTTCTTCTGGGGTTTTGTTTAGCTTCTATATTTGCAACATAGTTTCTTAGAGTTGTAGCTCAGAGGCTGGCAAGTCAGGCAGGGAACGTTGCAGTCTGCAGTCACTGGAGCAAGCAAGCCTCATGTTCGCTTCCAGCTGCCTAGCTGCCGGCCGCCATCTTGGCTGACAGTTAATTTGCATAAGGATATGCTGATTAGCCAATGGGAAGGGTAGCGGTCGTACACCAATTACCATGTTTCTCTTTTATTAGTGTAGATAGTAGAACCTATGTAACTTGGATAATTGAACTTTGCAGTTAATTCCTACATTTCATTTTAGTACTAGATTTTACATTTTTCCTACTCTCCTCCCTTTTATAAGTACTGTTGCTGACTTAAATTTCTGTTCTCTTATTGTTCCAATCCACAGTTCTGGCTAAAAGGATAAAGAATGTTTAAAAGGACACCAGATGAGGAGGGTTAGGACGCTTTCACTTGATCCAGAAACTGGATTGATCACTTTATGCATAATCAGTAGGAGTGAATGTAGGTTTGATTGTGTGTTCGTGCACATGCTCACACATACAAATAAAAATTATGGGAACAGAATTTATATAATTTTCAGCCTTTTGATTAAACCTGCTATTTCCCAACTAAATTCTAGCTGTGAAGATTGCTGTTTTTGTCTGATGTAGTAGTTAAGTGATATTCACTAATGCAATAGTTAGTAATACAGTCATCCTCCCTTATCTGTGGTGGATACATTCCAACCTCCCCCCTTCTTGCCTGAAAACTGCAAATAGTATGGAACCCTATATGTACAATGTTTTTTTCCTATACATACATACCTCTGATAGAGTTACATTTATAAATTAGGCACCATAAGAGGTTAACCAACAATAATCTATGATAAAATAGAACAGTTTACTGTAATCAGATTTATGTGCTCTCTCTCTTTCTAAGATATTTTTATTGATTTCAGAGAGGAAAGGAGAAGGAGAGAGAGTTAGAAACATTAATGATGAGAGAGAATCATTGATTGGCTGCCTCCTGCACACATTCCCTCTCTCCCCCTCAACTGGGAACTGAGCCCGGAACCCGGGCATGTGCCCTGACTGTGAATCGAACCATGACCTCCTGATTCATAGGTCGATGCTCAACCACTTAGCCACACTGGCCCGGCTCAAGATACCTTTATGTATAGCGTGGATACACTGGACAAAGGGATGATTTTAAATCCCCGGCAGGCTGGCACAAAATTTCATCATGCTACTCAGAATGGCACACAATTTAAAACTTAGGAATTATTTATTTCTGGAATTTTCCATTTTATATTTGTGGACCACTGTTGACCTTGGGTAACCAACTGCAGAAAGTGAAACCACAAATAAGAGGTGGACTACCATCATTTAATTAATTTACTTAAATTTCTCCTTGAAAATACTGAATTAGACCCCAATAAATTTAATAAAAATTTTAAAAAGAAATTGTTGAACTCGTAGGGTTCTTCTCACTTTGAAATCAGGATGGAGAGGAAATCAAGTTAACTGAATACAGCAAATACAGGAACCTATATTTGGACAGACTCAATCTTACTTCCTCTTCTCTTAAGTCTCCTTCCTGTTCTTTCTCCCCAGGAAAGACACAGATGAAGCAGACCTGGTTCTTGCAAAAGAAGCTAATGTGAAATGTCCACAGATTGTGATCGCATTTTATGAAGAGAGACTGACGTGGCATGCATATCCTGAGGATGCGGAAAACAAAGAGAAAGAAACAGCAAAGAGCTAAAGAAGGGGGTGGTCTCTGTCATTTCTCTTTGTACATAATACATTCACCTCCCTGCCTCCTCTCCCTCCTACCTACCCCCTTCTATCCTAAACACATTCATACAAAAATGTGCTTATCACTGTGCTCCACAGGAGAAATGTTGGTATTGGTTTTCTTGTAACATAACGGATGGTCTGATTCATGATTAGTGTCTCTCTGTGAAGACCAGGCATTTGCATACTGTGTGTAAAATTCCCACAATTTTTTCCTTTGCCCTGATCTCTTTCTTCTGCTCCCCTGTGACCTCAAGATGAGTTTTAACTTTTTAAGCACCTGAGAGTCTTGATCTTTTCAGGGTTGGTCACTTTTAGATTGGGGGATTTTGTTACAATGATGGTAAAATTGGTTCTTAAAACATGTTGATGACCAGCTAGCCTTTGCTTGAGATCTTGGGATGGAAAAGATGTTACCCGTCTTTTTAAATAGCCAATAGCAACTGCCTACCTGTTGGGGCTTTCCCAACTTCATTCAGCTCTACCCAGGAGAATACAGGGTTTCTGGTGTGGTCTTCTGGGCCACCCTCTGTTGTTCATCTTCACCCCTCCTCCCAGAGTAGCTCCATCCTTGGAGGACTTGAAATTTTACATTCACATTTGTCAAGGCACTCCTTTTAGCCCCAGGACTTGTGGCTTTGTTTCTTAGCAATCCCCGATTCTGCTTCTGTAAGTTGGTGTAGTCTGTCATAAAATGACAAGATTAATAACTGTGGAGCTTTTTAGCTATTAGGACATGAAGCTGATGGGGTAGGATACAGTTGTCTTTATTATTACATATGGTATATATGTATTGTTTCCTTCCGTTCCTCACATTTGGACTATATATTTATGTAGGTGTGAGTGACTGCCTGGTGCTTGCTTGTGCCAAGGTGCTAGGCACCCTCCAACCCTGCCAACTTCTGTGGCCTCCCAAAGCATTCCTGTTAACCAAAGAGGCTTCGAACCTGACCCTCACTTCTCAGTGGACACCAGTTTCCCCTCTATGCCATTATTTTCAGTGAGGAATTCTTGGAGGGGAGCCATTGGCAACACTATCAGTTTTAAATATTCATAGTGTTTATAGTCATAAATGTCCTGCTTTGTTGACTCTTGGATTTGCCAAGAGTCTCCAGTGCTCTTCCTTTTTCCACCCTAAAACTCTGTATCTTCTTTTTAAAAATGTGTTTCCATGAAAGACTATCGCCTCAGAAGATGACAGGCCCTGGCATTAGCATGTTGACACAACCGTTTTCCTTTTAGCTTCCTCCTGTTTTGCCATTATATTGAGAGTTTGTTTTTCTGATAACCTGTCTATATGCTAAGAAATGCCCTACTTCTCTTTATTCTTTTTTTCTTTTGGGGGAGGGTGTGGCTAAAAATTCAAAACTAAAAGTAAGGAAATAGTAGGGTTTTGAGCATCCTTGTCCTAGCCCAAAGCTGAGGGAATAAGAATAAATGCTTGAAATAGCCTTAACTCGAATTCACCAGTCATCAAGGTTGTTTTTGTTGTTGCTTTGATTTTTAAAACATAGCTGGCAGGAGTATTCAACCATTTCTAGGTTATTTTGAGTAATGAGGGGAATGAATAGATTGCTTCTAGTCCACAGATGAACTGAGCTGAATAATATGCAAATCATATACCCATTCATAGCATTTGTTAACATTGCTTCCCTGCTTAGCTGCTGATTGAATTCTGTGTGCTTCTATAAATTATGTCAAAAATTATACTGCACAGTTGAAAAGACAGCTGTTGATGCAGTGACATGACAGACTGGAACAATGAAGATTTTGGTTTAAGTCATCCAGGAAAATCCTTCTGAATGGTAATGTGATTAGGTAAGAACTTACCCATATCTCAAGTAGGTAGGGGTTTTATCTCCATCTTCCTTTACTCTCTGAAGGAATTAAAGGCCTAGATCAAGTGCTAGGTAATTGACAGTTGTTACTACTAATCTGATGGGCATTCACAAGAAAGGGTGGTCAGGAAATTGATTTGTCATACAGATAATCAGGGATATCATTTAGGGTAGATAAGCATAGGACTAGAGTGGGCCAGAGCCCCTGAGGAAGTGATCTGGTTCTCAGTTTGCAGGTGGAGAAAATGACTGCTTAACCATGTAGCTGTTTATCAAAATCTGATTTTCTTTGAACAACCCCAGTATTATACATTCATTACCTTACTTTTTGCTCACCTTTTTCTGCCCACAGTTTATTGAATCAAGGTCTTAATACTGAGTGCCACCAAAACAACTTTTGTTCTCTCCCTCTCCTGCCTATCCACAGCTGCTTCTATAGGAATGTCGGGAGCCAGAAGCCAGTACTGCTTTCAGCCCTCAGCACAAAGGAAACCAGGTGCCCTCCTAGGCCTCAAGCTTTTCTTAATGTTGAGAAGCTGTCCTGGCCCTTGGAGAATTGCAGCCTCAAACAGAAACTTGTTTTCATGGGGTTTTCTCTTAGAAGAGTTAATAGCCATGGGCTAAGCACTCAAACATCTAGGTCTTAGATGCTCAGTATGTTTTTGCTGTGTTGAGTTCTTTGAAAACATTTTTCTAATAATTTCTTTAGTGATCAGCATTCAAGGATCTCTCTTTCACAGAATGGAGTAAAGCTTTGCCCAGCAGTCTACCAAGGTCAATGTAGCCACCTTTCTGAGCTCTGGGCAGAACTGATACCCTCACATTAAGATCAACTGTTACAAACATCAGCCCTGAAGGAAGCACCCATTTTTAACCTGGAGAGAGGCAGGCAGTTTTTGTCTGCTCAGGGGAGCATTTGGACCTGTGGTGCTCTTGAACACGGAAGTCTGGATGGTCCTTGGCTGTCCCCCTAGCCATATCTGTGTGTTACCTTTTGTTTTTTCATGAAAGGTTGGTCTGTTCCCATAGCCTGGGCAGTTATTAACTTTTTTTTCCTGTTCTGTAGCCACCCTGGCGTCCATTTACTTTCAATTTACTAGATCACATCATAGGGCCTTGGAGGAGGTGCTTGGGATTTTCTTCCTGTGATTTTGTTGGATCTGTGTTTAGGCCAGCTCACCTAACATACAGAGGGATCTGTTTTGGGTTGGAGAGTGATTGTCTTTGCCCTTAGGATCTGACATTACAGGCCTAAAATGACATGAGAGCCCCAGGAAGGGTTATGTCATTAGATTTAAAATGTAGAAATTGTTTCTCACAAATTAGGTCAAAGGAAAAGCTTATTTTGCACCCATGACTCCATTCTTTAGGTTTAGATTTTTAGACTAAAAATTATAGTGTTGAGGTCTGTACCTTTGTAATCAGACCACCAAGCAAGCATACCTGTAGCAAAGCAGAAAAAGGAAAGGTCTGGACCCAGTATTCCAATTTCATGTTGGCTTTACCACTAATTGTAAAAGTTATGTTTTCAAAAACAGACTTTACCAAGCCATGCATCCAAGAGCATATGCTAAGCATTGGGTACCTCTACCCAATTAATAGTGGCAGATTTGTATTCAGCCATCCATATCCAGCTACACTAGTGTATATCAACATTCATTCAACATTTTTTGGCCCAGGGGATACAAAGTTCAAAAAGATGCACTTCCTGACTTCAAAGAACTGTCATACTGGTGTGGGGTAAACTGACTATTAATAGTTCAGTGTAATAAATGCTTTAAGTGGATACACATTTCTGATTTGGAGGCAGAGACAGCTATTGATACAGTTTGTAGCCCTAAAGTAGGAGGCTAACAATTGGTTGACATGTGGAAAAGACCTGTGACCTTGGATGAACTGAGTTAACTGGTCATAGATAGACCACAAGGGCTTGTTTTATTCCAGAAAATAAAAAGAACTGAAGGTTAGTTAGAAATGCTGCTATTACTGAGAGAGAACAACAGGTGAGTGGGGATTGAGAACCCCAGATTTTGATCCCTAATATAGGCTCTTTGCCAAAGCAATTAATGGTATAGTTAATCCTTATTGTGGAGAATACTAACTGTGTTGCTGATCCAATTATGTGTTGCTATGTTATTGTGGGTTCTGTAACATTTATTCCTCATGGACATTTTATCAGTTTCTCACGCCTTCTTCATGTTCTCTTTTCTTTTGGAGGAATAAACATGAGGCTGGCTTTAAGCCTAAAACAGGGACATATTTGACAATGACAGGAGATTTACTATAAAGAAGGCTTGGGCACATCTGTTGACACCTGGGCATCTACTCTGGGCAGTGTAGTTTTATTCAGCACTGCAATGGTGATTTCTAAGCAGAGACTTGTCTCAATTATGTGGAAACCCATGAACATACATATCCTGGAATTTTCTATTTAATCAGTTTGGGTGAGGCCTAGCCTTACTGAGTAACAGTCTGACCTTGAGAAATTTTTTAGTTCTGACCACAAAAAAAAAAGATAGTTTTTTCTGCCTGACAATTGAGAATTGGCTACTATTTAGAAGTCAGAATTCCCAAGAATTAGAATAACTCCTGGAAAATTAAAGTGTGAAGGTTTTTGGCATAGTTTCATAAAAACAATTTTAGTTTCTTTTTGCTTGCGCTGGATTTCTTAAATTTTAAACTACCTCATCTTGTCTTTCTAGAGTTACTTCGACTTGTCATTGCCTCTAACATGCGTGACTTTGGCTGTTTTTAAGATGGACTTCTTCCTATTCATTGGCAGCATGTTCTCTCGCCTTTTCATCCCAATCCTCATTTCACTTAACATACTGCTTCTCAGAGAAATGTTTTAAAATCTTGGTTTATGGGAAGAAAGTGATTCTCCGAATGCTATTTGTCTCAGATCAGTAGGAAAAGGAGTTAAAATGGGGGTGGGGAGGTGGGGGGTGGATGGGCTGGGGGGAGGCGGGACAGAACTGCACTGGAGGCAGCCTACAAGGGAAGAGCCATTAATTAAGACAATTTCAAAGTCAACTGATTGTGATCATTAATGTCGCAATAGATCAAAACCTAATTATCACAGCCTAGGTAAGAGCCATCAGTATTAATCAGAAAGTCTAATAGGAAACTATTATCAAGAAATTAGGTCAAATTGAATGCAATGAACTTTTAATCTTGCCATTCTGTGTTTTTGTGTGTGTGATGTCCCCTGGCATTGGCAGGTGTGACCCTCACAGTTGATCCGGGCCCCAGTGGCCAGTTTGTCACACTTTGAGGAGTTCCAAACACAGACTGAATCTGAACTGTCATTGCCACTGTTAATTGGTCTTGAACTTCATCATTTGGACTTGGTGTGATCAGCAATCAATGAGAAAAGGTTTATATTTAGGTCTTGGAATGGTTGGTCCTTCCCGGAAGTAGAGTATCCCTGAATATATACTGTGTGTGTTGATACATTCTTTGAGCTTCTGATGTATGTAGGGTCTTGCCGCTCTGGCCACTGCAAGGAGGTATGGGTTTAGTATTTGATTCTAAGCCAAGGCAGGCTGTGGATTTAGTCTAACGCCCCACTCCCCACTAGTTTTAGGAAGAGGGTCATAATTTCTACCAGAATCCACTGTAAATCCAACGGAGCGGGGGAAAGTGTTTTTTGCTTGCTTTTTGTTAAAGTGTTACTGGCAGGAGGAAAGAATATTATAAGAGTCTTATGACTAGTTATAGAGAATACTTTATCCCCTCTCTCTGAAATGAAAAGTAGGGGGGTCACCATTTATATCCTTAATCTTGAGCTGTTTATAAAGATGCCGCAATTCCAGAAGTTGAGCTGAGTCTAGAAAGGTTGGTAAGATTCTGTCTTCTAGAATTGTCTTCTAGAAGCTGCAGGAGGGAGGTTGGTGGTGCTGGAGTTCCTTTGCTCCTAGTTTAGCCTGTAGAGATGTGGCTGCTGTCACCATTGTTGTTAGCCTTTCCCCACCAACCTTGCAGCTCAGAGCACTACCAAGACCACTGCTGGGGGGATGGTTCTAATCTTTCTGGTTGAGTGTGGTCTTGCTTCATTCTGGATTTTAGGAATTTGGATTACTCAGTGCAGAACTTTGGGAAATCAGTGTGACTTAGTCCTTCACCTTATTGTTTTAAATGTAATTTTATTTTCAGAACATTTATTAACATATGGCTTTCAGAAGCAGTTTGTTTCTCCAAGGTTCCTCACATATGCTAGAAACATAATAGCCCTCAGTTAATACGTGTGGGTTGCTTGAGTTGATCTAGTTTGCAGAGCGATGTGTACTTAACTGGCTTCCTTTTGCTCCCAAGTGCACTCTAAGAAATCAGATGCTCAGGGGAGTGGAATAAGAATTGAGTGGATGCTGACTATGTGTGCCAACCTCCTCAACTGATTCATAATGGCTGACCTTGGGCAAGTCACTCCTTTCAATGCCTCAGTTCCCCATCTGTCAAATGGGGGTAATAATACTGACCTACCTCACAGGGGTGTTGTGAGGCATTGTAAATCAAAAAAGTTGATAGAATACTTTAGGGTCCTCAATGGAGGATGCTTTGAGCCTAAGTCCAGGCCTGACATAGGCTTTAGTCCTCACTGAGCTGTCCAATGGTTGGAGCTCAGAAAGTTTTCTGCCCCCCACCCCTCATCAAAGCTGCTAGTTCAGATGTTGATGGTGTTTTTGTGAATGTTGGAGTCTTAATAGTCCGGACTTAGGATGTTTAGGGGGAAGGCACTTAGTATTTTCTGTATCTCGCATCCACGGAGAGGCTGTTTTAGACCCAAGAGCATTGGATTCAGGGATCACCAGGCAGGGGAGCTACTGCTTGTTTCTCTCTGCAGGTTGGGAATTAAGGTCCCATGCCCCAGGGACTTGGAACAGACTCGAGCTGTCCCAGAAGCAAAGTAAAGACATTGGGTTTGATTTATATTGTTGCTTATCACTCCCCAAACTGACCCCCAGACAACTGGGACACTGCAGCCCTTCATGATACCTGTACCCAAGCCTCCACCTCCCCACAGAAACCACCTGGTTTGAAAAACATAACCACTTCCTCCACCCCCCCCCCCCCCCCAAAAGAGCCACACTAGGAAATTTTTTCTAGAGGCATGTTTAATACTCGGAATTGGGCATTGCTATGCTTTAAAGCTTCGTCCAGTTCACTGCGTTCAGCATCACAGTGTCCACAGTGAACCCGACTGACTTTTTCCTGTAGTTTGGGAGAATTTTGGACACTTTCTGTTTGCCCAGGTGTGGGCTCAAGAGCCTTACTCTCCATCTCAGTTTAGGGGCTCACCCAGCTCCTTTTCCCAACAGGGCTCTTTCTCCTTTCCCCCTCCCTGGCCCTAGAGGTGTAACCCATGAAAAAGCACAAGGTCCTGGCCTCCTGCTGCAGTCACATTCCGGTTCTCCATGTTTTGTGGACTCTGCTCCTCTGTTCACCCAGCACTGGCGGCAACAGATGTTCTGTGGAGTTCTGGAGGATGAAGAGCACTGTCTGACATCCTGCCGAGTAGCCAGGAGTTGACTCACCCATGGCCCACAGCCTTCCCACAGATGGGATCTAAGAGACTCAAGAGGCTGGGTTTCTCAGCACCATACCATCCTGAGTAGCAAAACAAATCACACTTTATAGCCAGATTTCTGAATGGAAAATTGAATTCTCTCTGGACTTTTTGGTTTGTGGGGGAGTATTGGTTGTGTTTCTTGGTTCTATTTCAGCCAAACATGTCTGCTTTTGATTTTTAATTTTTTTTTTTAGAATAAGTGATATATATATATATATATGTGTTCACCTTTTAAATGTAAATGTTCCAAAGTAGGCAATTTATGTGTTTCCACAACTGACATCCAATGCAGACCTCATTCTCTCCCCCTCTTCTACCCTCCTGTTTTCCCTCTTTTCATACTCTTGTATTGATTCTAATAAAATGGTTGCTTTTCAAATATGGATCCTGAGTGGTGGTTTGAAGAGCTGGGTCTTAACACCCCTTCCGTAATTTGGGTCCTGCGATGTCAGCTAGTAGTCACACATGTCTTTCTGAAAGAGCAGCGCGTTTTGGAGAACAAGGGCTTTTTTTCTAAGGATTGTTGGTCTCTGACTTTCTGCAAATAGCCACAGGGTGGCGCAAGTTTGAGGGAATAAGAATGTATGTATCCTGTTCCTTACTCTGTTCACTTAACCAATTCAGGTTGTATGCCTTCCTGGTGTCCTTGCTTGTCTCTGCTCCCAATGGCTCAAAGAATAAACATTACCCTCCAGGAATCCAGAGACTCCTAAAAGAGTCAGCCCCTGGTTAGAATTTGTGGGGAACCATATTGACAATCTAAATCAGGTTTGAAAATCCCAAAATGTGTGTTTGTAAATATAACTTTATTATCTTTCTGATTTACTTCATAAATACCAAAGAAACTGTTCTCTGAGGACCAAGTGATTGTAGATCAGGAGTATGGTGGGGGTGGGGGCAAGTGGAAGTTGGATTAGAGGAGGAAAGAGTATGTAGATAATCAAGAATTTACTGGGTAATATAAGCCTGGTACAGTTGTGACGAATGGAGATGGGCAGAAACTCGCAGAAGACAAAAGTGAGCAAGACAGGGGTCTCGGAACCCAGACATCCTCCCACTGAGATGTGACTCCGAAGGGCTGAGCCCTCCTGTTTTCACCATCTCTTATCTAATTCTCCCTTCTTGCTGCTGAGTTATAGGGTCTCCTCGGTCTAATCTCGTAAAGTCTTATGAAGACATCTGTAGACTGGCTGGTTTAATGGTCCATGAACCCATAAACATGGGATAGGAGAGCCATTTGGTCCACTTGAGAGCCAGACCTTCTGGACATTATTTATTCCCTAACTCTGAAGCCTGGGACTGCTCGCCCCCTTCCCTTTCAATCTCTTTCCAGTTCTCTCACGCCACTTTGTCTCTGTCTAGGGCCCATCCGAGACGCCAGGGTTTTGACACCCGCACTGCCACTCCTAAACAACGCTGTCTTGGTTTTTGTTTCCCTCCAGTATGTCAGGGGGTCTGCCTGCATGGCACTCATTCAGATGAGCTCTTCTTCATCACTCGTAACTCTTCTCCCAGGAATCTTGCCACTCGGAGCTCTGGAGAAGCCCAGAGCTGGGCAGTGCTGCCTCCCCTTTTGTCTCCACTAAAGGGCTGCAGAGCCAGGGAAATCGATGCAGCACTGACAGCTGGGGAAAATGGAGGCTCACTGTGTGGGAGCCTGTGCTTAGCTGGATCACTGAGCACACAGCTTGGAATCGCCCTGTTAGAGTAAGCAGCCCCCAGGCAGCCTCTGCCTTTGTGAGGAAGTGTGAGCTGGGGGAGAGCCTAGTGTTGGCTACTGCATGTGAGTGTGTGCAGAGGGCGCAGTTCAGCCTGTGGACGTGCCAAGCTGCTACTCAAACCTTGAGTGTGACCTGGGGCAGAGGAGGGGGGGGCAGACAAGGCAAAAGCTGGAGCCAACTGGTGTGTGAGCATGCCACACAGACACGGGCTGCTTCTCCAGCAGAGGTGACAGAAGTCCAACAGAGTGAGAAGCCTCGTGAACTCACCTGCTGAAAGTCACGGCCAAGCTGCTGGCACAGGAAGGGAAGGGTCTCTCCTCAGGTCCTGGGCTCTTTTGCCTTTGTTTCCTTCTCCCACTCTGCTCTCCTGCTTCCCCTCCCCCCTCTGCTGCTGGAACATCTTGCTTTCCAGGTGCTGGCTCCCTCCTCTCAGCTTCTGTATTTGTGCCTCTGTATTTTTTTTTAATGGTTTCTCCCCTTTGTCTACTATATTATGTATGTTTTTCTCTTTGTCTTTTTCCTTCTCATTTCTGGTCTCTCCACCCCATGTTCTCTCTACCCCCACCCCCGTTAAATTCCATAAACAGCCTCAATTCGGATATTTAATTCCAACCCCCTCAAATTATTGTCTTTTTGCAACAATCTGGGACTCTTTACGAGCTCTTTCTACCCCATGCTACCTCTGGAAACAGGTGCATCTCTTTCTGTATATAATGTGATGCCCCCTCCCAGACTGAGAGAGGCAATGCTGGCCCAATAGCCTCATGCCTCTTCTCAGCACAGCCTTGTGTGATCGTTGGGTTATGAGCCAGGAAGAGATGCTGAGAATTGAGTTTGCTGATAAACTGAGGGGCTGCTGAGATGAGAAGGTTTGGGGTTATTACTGCACCCTCTGCCTTTTTTCTCCCCCTTCCTGTTGCTGCTGTCCTCTGGGGAAGGAAGCTGGTGGGGAGCTGTGGTAGTGGCCATGGCCTCTGCAGCTTATGAAAGTCAGCTTATACATCTGCAGCAAGGGTGGGGGTGGGGCCGAGTGAGATCTGCAGCTGGGGGAGGAGGGCAGGTAAACCAAAGCCGTGCCATGTAAGAATGGGATGGACCATTCCTTCATGCTTTTTCAAATAGCAAGCAGCACCTCCCTCTGCAGCTGGGTTCGCTGCTTTATGTTTCAGTGATTCCTGACACCAGCCAGGGAGTCCGCTCCCAGAGAACCGGGCCTGGCTGTGCTCCTTTGTCCTCTGTCACGTACCCCCTTTCTCTCTGGTTCCTGCTTCACCATTCCAATTGGGTCTGCAAGGAGCCAGAGGTAGAGGGGATGGAGCTGCCATGGCGCTACCTGGAGAGTGCAGGCACATCTCTCCCAGGACACAGAGGATGCACCCTCTTCCTATGTTTTCTCTACCATTTTTTTTTTTTTTGAATCCTCACCCGAGGATATTTTTTAGAGAGAGTGGAAGGGAGGGAGGAAGGAGAGAAAGAGAAACATCGATGGGAGAAAGATCAGCTGCCTCCTGCCCAAGCCCTGAATGGGGCCAGGGTACTTGCCCTTGACTGGGAATTGAACCCACCATTACTTCCGTCTGTGGACTGAAGCTCTAACCACTGAGAAAACCGGCCAGGGCTCTTTACCCTTCTATTTTTTTAAAACTTGCAACTTTTAAAAAATATATTTTTTATTTTTATTTTTTTAAAAATATATTTTATTGATTTTTTACAGAGGAAGGGAGAGGGATAGAGAGTTAGAAACATCAATGAGAGAGAAACATCCATCAGCTGCCTCCTGCACACTCCCTACTGGGGATGTGCCCGCAACCAAGGTACATGCCCTTGACTGGAGCCCAACCTGGGACCCTTGAGTCTGCAGGCCGACGCTCTACCCACTGAGCCAAACCAATCAGGGCTATATATTTTTATTGATATAAATGAAGGGAGAGGGAGAGATAGAAACATCAATGATGAGAGAGAATCATTGATCGGCTGCCTCCTGCACGACCCCCTACTGAGGATTGAGACCCCCTACTGGGGATTGAGCCCACAACCCGGGCATGTGCCCTTGACTGGAATCGAACCCGGGACCTTTCAGTCCACAGGCCAACACCCCTATCCACTGAGCCAAACTTTTTGCTTTTTCTTTTCTTTTTTTTATTTGAGAGAAAGAGAGAGGGAGAGAGAGATAGAAACATCAATTATGAGAGAGAATCATCGATTGGCTGCCTCCTGCATGCCCCCCACTAGGGATCGAGCTCACAACCTGGGCATATGCCCTGACTCAGAATCGAATTGTGACCGCCTGGTTCATAGTGTTACAGAATTTACCAGGCAACCAAAAAATACACAGTAGTACTCGGAGACACAGGAAAAACTCATTTATTTCCAGATGTACTAGTACCGTGAATCAGGGGAGCCTGTTTCCAAATCCTGAGCAAGCCAATATGGAGGAAGCTTTCTCTTTATACCCATTGGTTTCTTTGTCTCCCAAATATGGATCAGACTTCCAGACCTTTCAACAGGCTTTGCAGAAAGCCCCATGTGTTGGGCCCTAACCGGTTTGGCTCAGTGGATAGAGCGTTGGCCTACCGACTGAAAGGTCCCAGGTTCGACTCCGATCGAGGGCATGTGCCTTGGTTGCAGGCACCTCGATCGATGTTTCTAACTCTCTATCCCTCTCCCTCTCTTTAAAAAAATTAATAAAATATGTTTTTGGTTTTTTTTAAAGCCCCATGTGTTGGGATGGGGGACGTGAGACCACACCTAAAGGCCTGGCCTGCCAGCACTGATAATCCCCTTGGGGGTTGTGTATTGTTCATGGTTTATGGCCTCTGTAAAATGTGAGTATTTAGGTAAACAGGTCTTGCAAGACCAGATAATTAAGGAAGGGGCAGTGACTTGATTATAGGCTAACAAGAATGTGCATTAGGGATACTGATTAACTAGGTACAGAGTCAGGCTGGTAGCCCCCCAAATGTCTTAATTTCCTCATCAATAGATTGACACTCAACCACCGCGCCATACTGGCCCGGCTCTTAAAAATTTTTAAGATAATAACTTGAGAATTTTATAACCGTTCTTGAAATGACTAGAGTCATTTGGGATGTTGTAAGAAGACTGTAAATCACTGTTCTTTAGTGTCCAGCTAAACCAATTAGATTCTTATTTCTATCCAAATTTTTTGCTACCTTTCAGCATGGGAGTAACAACTTCCCTCTTTGAGGGTTTCCTGTGGCTCCATTCATTAACATAAGGGATCATGGGCAAGTAGAAACCATTTTCCTGATTTCCTCCCCATCCCTGCCTATAAAGGGAGGTGAGGAATAGTGATTGGCTCTCATGTCCACCCTTTACTCCCCCCTTGCTTCTTTCACTCAAAGCAGAGAGAAGGGTTTCTGTTTTGGTTTAAGGAGCTGGGTCAAGGGTGGTGGGGGTTGAAGTTGCAAACTTGGATACAGGAGGTGAAGGAGAGAGGAGGAGGCACAAGGTTGTCTCTGAAAAATTGGGAGACTGGAATGAAATGAGTAACGATCGGAGATAAGAGCCTGGGAAAAACAAATGTGCAGGGTGTGTGTGTGTGTGTGTGTGTGTGTGTGTGTGTGGAGGGGTGTGCACTCACACACACATGTGCCAAAACGTGCGAGGAATGGAATGTGGATACTCACAGGGGCCTGTAAGGCCTGAGGCTGCTTTCCCTGCCTCCAGGCAGAATGTCTTCTTCACCCAGGGACTCATGGCTGGAACTTCACTTCTGAAGAGCTCTGGGCGATGAATCAACTTAGCACTTACCTTCATGTGTTTTGAGTTAGAATAGTCTTCGCCCTGGACTGGATGACTGCCCTGAAAATCTAAAAAATACTTTTGATTACTTCAGGAGGCCCTTCTGCATCCCAATGACTTCAATTTCCACACTGGTGGGGGGCGGAGGGCCTGGAATCCTGATGTTTTCTCCCCTTGATTCCCAAGGCCTGCTTCAGGTGGCCCCAGGCAGGGTATGAGAAGGGAATGTGTATAGGGAACAGATTGAGGGGTGGGCAGTGCAGGTGTCACTGGTTGCAGATAGGGGCACCGTAATGCGCATTAGAGATTTCGCAGAACCGAAGAGCTATTGTTGCCTCCGAAAAAGACACAGGGCAAACAGCTTCCCTCTTCCCCGCATTGAAGTGACCAGTTTGTCTGTGTATGAGAGTTGGAAGGATGTATTAATTTGAATATAACTCTCTGAATATATGTTTGTGCTCATTTGAATATATTAAGTTCCTCTGAGTCCAGGTTGAGTTACTCTAATGGAAGGGAAGCAATGGCCTAGGCCAGTAGTCGGCAAACCGCGGCTCGCGAGCCACATGCGGCTCTTTGGCCCCTTGAGTGTGGCCACGGAGTTTCAATCGCACTGTACGTGCGCGCCCGCACGTGGTATTTTGTGGAAGAGCCACACTCAAGGGGCCGCAATTTGCCGACCACTGGCCTAGGCCATTCAAGGCAGCAGATAATCCCCAAATCATTTATGAGTATGACTGAACGGTGCTTTGGGTTGCACTCAGGATGGGCTTTAGAAGGTGCCTGTGGGCTTCTCTGGGTCAAGAGGAAGAAGTCATTAATGGAGGCAAAGGAAAAGTGCTCTTGGACCTGCACCAGGACAGCCATACCGACCAGAAGCAGGAAACTGCAGGCAATGTGTCTCTTCAGGTGGAAAGGCAGGGAGGCCAGAGGGCCTCAGAGGCAGCATGCTATTGGAGGACAAGGGCATAAAGAGTGGCAGGGTGAAGTTTGGACAGAGGTTAGGAAGCAAGATAAGCTCTCAACTGACCTCACTCCCAAATTAGCCACATCACCAGCCCAGAACAACTGGGCCCTGGGAAACAACTGGCCCTCCAGCTCAGCCTCAGACCCTTGAAATAGTGGTGGTTCCCATGTTTCGCTCCCAGCTCTTGTTTTCATCCCAGTTTCCTTCTTCCGAGATAGCTCATCCACTCTCCAAACTTCACCCACTGCTTATAACAAGGTTCATTAACCCCAAACCTGTTCTCTGTTTCCTCTGTATCCACTGGCCTTCTGCTTCCTCCTCCTGAGTATCCTGGAGACGTCTCAGGCAAAGAGCTTGACCAAAGGAGTTACATATCATCCCTGCCTCTGGATCTCACAGTCTGAGACATAGCTGGTGTTGGGGGATGGTCGTTACAGACAGATGGACAGGGAACAAGGATGAACATACTAGTAATTTAAAGAATGAGATGACGTCGGGGGAGGTGGGATTTATCTCCATCATCACCAACAAGTGGGAAACTCACCAAGAACACCAACAACTGTTAGCAAGATCTTCACTGCCCAGACTGTCCGGCCCCTTCTGGCCCCAGCCATACAGATCTCCCTCCTGCCCTCCTGCTTTCTGCATGGGACTGTCTTGGTCTCAATACCCGTATCAGTGAGGCTGTCCCAGCCGTGAGGTTGCACATCATGTCCCTGGAAGCCCCAGAGGTGATGGTTTTCGACGTGGAGATCTCCAAAAAGTGGGTCATACATCATTAGGACCCTGGTGGTGTCTCAGGTCCAGGATGGGACAGAAAGGGGAACTGAAGGGAGATGATGGGAAGCTCCCCTAGGCGAGCAGGGAAAGCATTTGGGATGCAGAGAGGATAGGATTTCTAGACTCTAGAATCTAGAGGATAGAAGGATGGCAGGAAACTAAGTCCCAGAAGAATGAGGAGAGAGGAAATGGGAGTGGAAAGGGTAGGTGTATAAAAGGAGAGGGAAAGAAAAGAGAATAGTCCCAGGCAGACTGGCTCAGTTGGTTGAATGTCGTTCTGTACACCAAAAGTTTAATGATTTTATTCCCCTTTGGGGTGTAGGCAGAGGGCAGCCAATCGATGTTTCTTTCTCACATGGATGTTTCTCTCTTGCCCTTCCTCTCTCTAACCATGTCCTCGGGTGAGGATTAAAAAAAAGAGAGAGCCCTAGCTGGTTTGGCTCAGTGAATAGAGCATCAGCCTGTGGACTGAAGGGTCCCAGGTTCGATTCCAGTCAAGGGCACATGCCCAGGTTGTGGGCTCGATCCCCAGTGTGGGGCATGCAGAAGGCAGCCGATCAATGATTCTCTCTCATCATTGATGTTTCTGTCTCTCTTTCCCTCTCCCTTCCTCTCTGGAATCAATAAAAATATACATTTTTTAAAAAAGAGAGAGAAAGAATAAAAAGGAAAGTGAGAAGGAGGAGGTATGGTAGGGAGTGAAGGAAAACTCACCACGTGAGGGAGGGGCACCTGAGTTGCGCCCCTGTACCTCCTGTTCACCATCACCATGAAAGGAGGTGATGAGAGTCTCAGCAGGGACAAATTCACGTCCTTCTGTCTGTGGGCTGAGGGGAGAGGGGCTTCCAATGGTGCCCAGCCTCTTGAATGTCATAACCCCTGACACCCACACAGACCAGCCTCCTGTAAGGTAATGAGTTTTTAGTTGTCTCACCTAGAAAAGATGCCAGGTGGGGCTCCATAAGTAAGAGGGTGCTGGGACCCTATGTTTTTCCCTTAGTGTTGGGCGCAAGCCCTGTGTGGTGTGAAGCTGGATCCAGACTGCGTCTCTTGGTGGGATAGGACTCGGTGCGTGTACCCAAGGGGATGTCAGGGTTAAGGATGATGGGTCTTGGCCTCAGTGCAAAGAAGTTGAGTAGACAGAAAATAGGGCAGGTCTGAGGGAGGCTCCGGCTTAAGCAAGGGTAGGCTGAATCCTGGGCAGTCAGAGAAATCCCTGAATAAAACACGCATAGAGCAAAGTGGAGCTTCCCAGGTAGTGAAAGCCTTTATCTGCCCAAGGTGTCACAGCTGATTGGAGCCCAGGTCTGTCTTCCCCAGAATTCCCTGCTATATTCTGTTTCCAGAGGCTTTGGTATGCCCCTCCCATTCCCGGGATGCCTACGTAGGGCAAGATTGGCCATAATCAAGGGCAGGCTGGGGAATGAAGGCGCCTGGGAGCCTGCTGTAAGCTGGCTAAGGGAGCACAAAGCCACCAGAAAAGACAGGAGACATGGGAAAGTGGCGGAGAGGAATGGGGCACCAAGCCCTCCCCAGGAGGGGAAGCAGGGACCAGGACTCAGCTCTCGGGATGGCTCAGAAGGCTCTCCTGCCTCTAGCCCTTAGGCAGCCGGAGGCGATTTGGGAGTTTGTGCTGCCCCCTGGTAGCCATTGAGGGAACAGCAGTGAAAACCATTCTCTGGGAACAAGCAGTAGGACCTCCACCCTAGGGAGGGGTGACTTGCTGTCCCACATGTTCTTGCAGAATGCATATTGGTGAAATCTGAGGCTCTGGAGACCTCAGTCTCTCAAGCTGCTTGGCTTAGATTGTTAGTGGAAGTGCTTTCCTCTCCAGGGGGAAGGGGCAAGATGGATCCACACATCTGCCTGGAACCTCAAAGAATCCCACACTTTTTGACATATAGTAAGCATTTCATGGACTATTTCATTCAATCGCTGTGAAGGCCCTAGTAAGAAGTCAGTATCATTGCCATGTTACAGCTGAGGAAACAGCCTGAGAGAGAGGAAGTTCATGTTTTCCCAAGGTCATGCTGCAGTAGAGTTTGAACCCAAAAGGACGGAGGAGGGGGATCTCCTACAGGGTCACAGATGCCTTGTGAAGGCTGCTTGGACCAGCAGAGCCCTGAGTGTCTTCTGTGTGTGTCATCTTCCAGATGCCTGGGAAAACCGCAGCTTCATTTATTCCTTCATGCTTTCATCATTTCTAAGCATCTCCTGGTGCCAGACTGTGTGTCCGGGGACTAGGATACAACAACAATCAGACATGGTCCCTGTCTTAACTGAGCAAACTCCGCAATCTGGTGGGTGCAACTTACCAACCGTTTGTGCAGTAAGTGCTAATAGATATCATTACCAATTGCCAGAGGTGAGAGAAGTTAGGGAGATCTCCTCAGAGGAGGGAATGTTTTAGCACTGATTAAAAAATGTGTTTGTCGCCGCCGGTTTGGCTCAGCAGATAGATAGAGCGTCGGCCTGCGGACCAAAGGGTCTTGGGTTTGATTCCGGTCAAGGGCAGGTAAAAAAAGAAGTGTTTGTCAAGCAGACAAGCGGGAGGGACAGTCCAGGTGGAAACAAGGTGCAGGTAAAGTCCAGGCAGAGGGAGAGAGCTTGTTGGGAATTTAATGAATCTCCTGCAATTTTGTGTAACTGAAGCACAGGCTGTGGTGTGCCCAGGTCTGGCTACGATGCTGGAAATAAGTCTAAAGATCAAGAAAAGGCCCTAGCTGGTTTGGCTCAGTGGATAGAGCATCGGCCTGCAGACTGATTCCCACGATCCATTCTGGTCAAGGGCACATGCGCTGGTTGCGGGCTGATCCCCAGTAGGAATGTGCAGGAGGCAGCTGACCAATGATTCTCTCTCATCATTGATGTTTCTATCTCTCTCTCCCTCTCCCTTCCTCTCTGAAATCAATTATATATATATATATATATATATATATATATATATATATATATATCAAAAAAAAAGATCAAGAAAAGAAGGATGCCAGCAGGATGTGAGGGGCTTTCCTTGATGGGAGTAAACAACATAAGCTTTATTCTCATGCCTAAGAAGACCACAGTGTTTTAAGCTGTTGACCATGATTAGACCTGTTTGTTTTTTAAAAATCTTCACCCGAGGATCTTTTTTAAATTTTTTTTTTAGAGAGTGGAAGGGAGAGAGAGAGAGATACATTGATTGGTTGCCTCACTCGCCCCCAACCGGGGCCAGCGATGGAACCTGCACGCGCCCTTGACCGGGAATCGAATGTGCGACCCTTCAGTCCAGAAGCCGACGCTCTAACCACTGAGCAACCGGCCAGGGCGAGAATTTTTTTTTAGCAAGATACCCTGGGAGGCAGGACTGCCACCTTAAGGGGTACACTAGTCTTGGCAGGAAACGCCGACCAGAAACCAGGCCCGAGGCGTCAGGGAAAGGTGAATACATTGAGACACTGCCCAGGTGGAGCCCAAGAGTGATAGAGGAAAGAGGAAGTGGGGTTTCGGGTAGACAGATGCCGGGAAGGTGGCGCGAACCCGGGAGGCGGGGCAGGCAGGGCAGCGCCGGAGGCTGCTCAGGGAGGCGTGAGAACCCGCCGGCACCGGGGGCGCGAGCCAGCGCGGCGGCGCGGGAGAGAGCGTCCACCCAGCGTGTGGCCCCGGCGCCCGCAGCCGCCCGCCACGAATTTATGGCCCAAAGCCGGATGCAGCTGTGCGCAGCTGGGTATGCAAATATATGCAAATTAGCGTTGCCTCGGCCTTGGATCCGTCGCTAGCTGTGTGAAAGGGTGGGGGAGGGGCGCAGCATTGTTAGTGCTCTTCCGTTCCCCCAAAAATGTTCAGACTGGAGTGTGTGGGGTGCGTCTTTCCTGCCCCGACGGTCTCGCCTTGGGACCATGACAGTCTATCCTGAGGAACGTGGGGTCCCCTCCCTGTTCCCAAGGGCCTGTACACCCCCACCCCGCTCCCACCTACGGTGCAGGCAGAAGGACGGCTCCAGGCGCCGACTGTACCGAGCTCCCGCTGCTGGTGAGAGCTGCTGTCCTGCCCCTTGAGCGGGAGGGAGCCCCAGGGCCGGGTCTCATAATCCCACGCGCGCCCCAGCCCGAGAGAATCCTCTCTCCCCACCGCCCGGGAAGGGGAGGGTCGGAAGGCCTGTCTTCTCTTACCCCTTCATTGCCACCCGTCCTCCTGCTTCCCATCCGCTTCTAAAGAAGTCCTTCCAGAAGTCTAACCATAGTCACACTTGCTGTTGGTTTTATTTTTCCTTGTGGTTTGGCGAGAAGACTCTATTCCCGAAGTTCTTGTTGTTGGGTTTTGAGGGTATGGGAACGGGGTGGAGGATTTCTGGGCACGGCTAGCCAGCAAAGCCCCCTGGGTGAAAGTCCCTACCCCCCGGACCTAGAAGGGAGTCTGGGCTGGGGACTGTCCTCCCCCGCTCTGATCCCTTCGCTGGCCGGCGATTCCCACAGCAGCCACAAGGGGTCTTCCTTGCGCTAGGAATGGGAGTCCTGCGTCAGGCTCCAGCGCAGGGAGGCTGGGCGCCTGGCGCAGTGTCCTCTCTGCGGCCCGCGTACCCAGACCCGCCCTACCCGGTGGCTTCACCCAGTCGCGGACGACCTTCAGCTCTCGGACCCAGAGCTCCGGACTGGAGATCGGCACTCCGTGATCGCCCGCTCCTTCCTCTAAACCTAGGGAGCAGCCCTCTTGCTGGGAGTGGAGGAGAGGAACTGGGAGCTGACACGTAGTAGGCGCTCAAGAAATGTTTTTGAGATGGAAGAAAGCATGTGGCAGTGTCCTGTTCTGAAGCTGGGGGAAGGACGAGATGACCTAGACACGGTGGAGCGGGACCCCCACCCCCAAAAAGGAGGGCGCCACAGGGGGGTGCAACTCTCCACCGGGGAAACTGAGGCCATGCGTGGGCCCAGGCGCGTGGGATTTGGGTATCGGCACAGCTGGAGAGGTCCGGTAGTAACTAGGGAAATTGGACCATCTTGAATTACCTTTACTACAAAGCGGGAGAAATGAAAGATGGGGACCCCTAAAGGCAGGTCTTGTCAGGATGGGGAAATGGGATGTCAGCATGGAAAGGGGCTGAGGGTTGAGATGATTTAGGTAAAGGAGGAAAGGTAAAGCCACCACTTTCTCCCGTGAGAACAGAACAGACCTTATTAGGTTTAGCTGAAGCTGCAGCAGGAAAAATGGTGGTCAGACACCAGGAAGGACTTCCTTGTTGGAGTCCGATCTGGGGTGGGGGTAGGGGGGTGGTGTAAGGGGATGATGATGTTCCCGGGAGCTGGGGGCGAATTACCTGAAACCCCCTTAACATGAAAACCGTCAGGGGTGGTGGGAGCGGGGGAGACAATGTAGTTAAGGATTAGACAGTTGCCGGAAGTGTAGGTAGAGGCGGCAGCCCTCCCTCCACGGAAGCGCCTACGGGGTCTGAGGAGTAGGCGGCCCCGGACCAGGTGCTCTCGCTCTCGCTGCCCACCGGCAGACACCTGGGTGGCCCCTAGACACCACCTCTCCGCCCCCTGTCCCCCCCCCCCCCCCCAGGGCTTGCGGAGGGTGGGGGTAAGGGCTCTGCCCAGCCGATGGGGCGAGCTGTGTCCGGATGCGTCCGAGTCCCAGACCACACGCTGGTGGCATAGACCTCCTCGAAGATCCTTCATGGGCTACCGCAGCACATCGCCAGCCGCCCCCCACTTTGGAGAACCCAGGGCGCTTCCTGAAATGTCTTCCCGCGACCCTTGCGGAAGCTTGCTCGCTTAGTTTCCCTGGTGACCCTTCATCTGAGAATAGGGACCACGGCGTGATTAGCACACAGTAGGGACATCAATATGGCCTTGTGGTGGAGGCCTGGCTTCAGGTTTTGCATTCACTAGCCATGTGACCCAGGTTGGAAGCCTCCATTTCCTCATCTGTGAAATGGGGTTGTTCTCGTGTCTTGTTCGGCATGAAGTAATGGAGGTAAAAGCGTTTTGTCTTATGCAGATTTGAGCTGTGGGAGTCCGAGCCGCGCTGACACCCGCGTGCGCAGGCATAGGTGCGCTCACAGATATGTTCAGGCTCTTGGAGGGGCCACGTCCCGATCCCCGGAGGCCGGTGAAGCAAAAGCTGGAGAGCTACTAGAGAGGGAGCGCAAGGATGCGATGGGTGACCCCAGAACCGGCTCTGCCAGACCTAGGGTACAATTCTCCAGGCGGGACCTTCGTTTCCTGCGGGACTCCAGAAACCCGGAATGGGGACCCCACTGTGTCCAGCAGAGGGCGCCCAGGCTAGCGTCGCCACCTCGCCGCAGCCCTAGCGATGGCCCTCTCCAGGCCGGCCCGCCTTCCGCGCGCCCTCTGCTGGCCACCTGGGGCACCGCCGCCCGGCTCCCTCCCCAGTGGCCAACTCTGTGGGCCGGTGTCTGGTGTCTGTTCTGACCACGCCCGTGCGGAAGCCGGACCGATCCCAGGCGTCCAGTCCTCCTGCCAGGACTGGCTCCAACTCTTCCTGTCCCTCCGTTCTGTGGAGTAGGGTTCACCGCCCCCTCCACCCCTCAGAAGGGTGGTGGGTCAAAGGCCCAGGTTTCCCACCTATCTCCGCACCCACGCTGGGCGGTGGGCGGTGGGGTGGTGGGTGGTGAGGCAAATCTCAGCAGCCGCCTGTGCAGTCTCTGTCCCCACTAGTGGAGGACTGAAAGGCAACCTGCCCGGTCCCAGCCTTCTGGCCACCGCCAGGGCCCAACCTTCATCCTTCAGGATCCTCAGCTCAGGCTTCAGCCTCCTACCTGGACGCCCTACCTACTGTCTCTCCTCTGCAGAGTCTCTTTCTAAATCGCAGGTCGCTCACCTACTTAAAACTCTAGTAGCTCCCCATTGCCAGATCCAGGCTCCATCCTTTATGATGTGGCCTCCTGTCTCACCAGGTTGCCTCCCTGCCTCCCTACCCACAGTTCTCCAGACTCATCCTGCTCTTCCATGTCTTTGCATATAGTGTTCCGGCTTTACTTGGCAAACTCCTATGCATTCCTCAAGGCCCATTTCAAATGTTCCCTCTCTGGGATTATTTCCTCTGGGATCGCTTCTGTGCTGCCAGGGACTGTATACACACGCCTATTTTGTGGCACTTAGGTCAGGGCATTAAGTATTTATAAGTCTGTTTTTTCCCCCTACAAGGACTTGAGTTCCTCAGGGCAAGGCCTGATTCTGATTTGTCCTTACACATCCTGGCAGTCCCATGACTGACCAACTGGCACCTTAGCCCCAGACATGGAGAGCCAGTTTCTCATGTCTGCCTCTGGGCCTGGAACATGGCCTGTTTAGAGACTGACTGGACATGCCAGTCTCTCCTTTGCTCTCTGCTAGGGCAGGCCTCTGCTGCCCCTCCCCCTAGGGCCATGGTCGGCAAACTGCGGCTCTTGAGCCACATGCGGCTCTTTGGCCCCTTGAGTGTGGCTCTTCCTAAGCCTTAGGAGTACCCTAATTAAGTTAATAACAATGTACCTACCTATATAGTTTAAGTTTAAAAAATTTGGCTCTCAAAAGAAATTTCAATCGTTGTACTGTTGCTATTTGGCTCTGTTGACTAATGAGTCTGCCGACCACTGCAGGGGATCAGCTCTTTGTCCCTGCTTCTCGCTCCCCTCCCTGCGGGAGGAGGTGCTGCAGACCTCTAGGTGCTGGAGACCCACATCTAACTCCAGTTAGAGCTTTATTTCTCGAGAGCCCAGAAACAGACCGTAGGGGAGACTTCTCCCTGCAGGGTCCTGGAGATCCGGCACTGGTTCTTGGCCCCCACCCCAAGTCAGCCCACCCCCACACCAGAACTCTCCCCATCCTGGTCCTTGCTTGTCTAGCCTGGGGCTTGGGGGCAGAATCATAAATTTGGGAGACAAGAGGTGAGATAAAGATCATTTGTTGAAAATAGTGTAATCAATCATTGGCTAGAGAGAATACATCCACGAATTCCCCAAACATGGGTGCTCAGCTACCCCCAAGCCCTCTCTTAGGCTCCCCCCCAGCCCCCACCCAGGCCTCCCTGGTCAGCGCCTTCCTATCTTGTCCTCAGGCCCTCAGGACCTCTCCTGTCCTATCCTACCTTGCGAGGGTCTCAGGATGGAGAAGTCCCATCCCCCACCCTTCCCTGCCCACATTAATGAGCACATTTTTGAAAGAGCCTGGAGGGGAGATTCCCAAATTTCTAGTTGCAGAGTTTCAGGCTGAGGATGAGCAGATAAATAATGGCTTGCCAAATTAATTAATTATTTTATTAGCCCGAGTAATTATTAATCAGGTCATTAATCACCCAGCTGTGCACTATGAATAGTAATTGAGTGGTGGTGGTGGGGAGCAGGGTGAAGCAGGTTATGGCTCCAAGGTTTGGCAGCATCTGGACCCGCTCCTGGTACTAGGCAGGTTTGGGAAGGCCCCATCTCTCCTCCCCCCCACCCCACCCCACCCCTGCCGCCATGCTTAGGGATTAGGAACAGAACAGGGCCCACCTGATCCCTTTGGAAGGGCAAGCACCACTTTCATCCTTGTCTTCCTGACTTTCAGAGTTTAGCCAGATGCAGGATGTGGAGGCCAGACATGTACACAGAGGTGAGAGGAAAATGAAGGGAACGTTCACTGGGGAGTGTGTGTGTGCGTACAGGGTGAGACAGTGGGGACCCAGTAGGGAGAGACAAAGGCAGAGCCGGATGTCCAGATGTCCTCGCTTCCTCCCCCCCCTCCCCCGCCCCGTGTCAGTCTGACCCATCAGTTGATGTGTCAGAGCAATGCTGGGATTGACTCGGAGTTTTGCCTTTGGACCTGATGCTTGGGGACTGTGCAGATGCCACGGGAGAGGAGGAGAACTAGAGGAGGTAGAAACCAGAGGAGGCGGAGGGGAAGGGCAAGATGAGACGGAGTCAGGGAAGGGGAAAGTGAGGAAGGAGGGAAGGATGGGCGTGACTCTTCGCCTTCGGATTTGGGGCCCTGCCGGCTCCAGGATTTTGTATTGTTGTCTTGCTGGGATGTCTGATGATTCCATACATTCCACTCCACTCAGGACCTCCTCTCCTCTGGGGTTTGGAGTGGGCCGAAGCCTCTGAGTCTTTCCCCTTGGCTACCTCTTGGGAATCCGCCCACTGTCCCGTGGGGCTGGAGGGCGGGGAGGTATGAGCATAAAAGGAGAAGGTGAAGTGATGGCAGATGACACTTGTCCTTGACACCAGGAAGTCACTCTGTAGGCTCACCTCCATCCCTCTCGCTGTCTGGAGATCCCATCACTCATATCCTGTGTGGTGTCCCTTCAGCAGCAGCAGGCTCTTGTCCCGTATGTTGCCCCTGTCCCCAGGCCTTCCCATCTCGGGCCAGGTGCTCCCAGGTCCTTCCCTTCGCTGCTCCCTGGGGGAGGGTCCTGTGATCATTCTGACTACCCTGGTCCCTCTGTTACAGCCCGTTCCCTGTCTGTTTACAGTGACTTTCACTCTTTATTTACAAGAGGTCCTGCTTTGTTTATGACCTGTTGGGGGTCAGTTTCATGTGGTATCTCCGGTTCCTCTCTCATGCACTGGGTGTTTATTTCTCCTCTTGGCGCCCTCTTGGCAGGCCCTTCCCCAAGACCCCACTCTGCGGGGGCACAGGGCAGGGAAGGCCTGGGTCTGAGGACCGGAGCCCTGCAGGTTGAGGAGACATGGGGCTGGGAGGGGGCTTGGCCTGGGGAGGCTGAACACAGGGATCCCTACCCAGGGGGCGGGGGGGGGGCGGGGGCGGGGGGGCTGCTTCCTGAGGAGGGCTTTCAGGAGGAGGCCTCCCAGGCCCAGGCCCTGAGAATATGGACACCCACACCCAGCCTGGCCTCCTCAGGGCCTGTCCACTGGGCATCCCTGTTCAGTGTATCCTCTCAGCGGAGCCCTGGGGGCAGGGCAGGGGGTCAGGCACAGGGGCAGCTTCTGACAAGACAGATCCTGTCATGAGATAAACACACAAACACGGGGCCTGGAACCCGGCCTCTTGTTTGGAATTCTTGACTGAGGGAGGGGGGCTGCGGAGGGGGCAGTTGATGGGAAAGGGAAGGGGTTGTGGGGAGGGGGGAGAGCAGACCTACTACAGGGTCTCAGGGTGCAGAAAGAGGGGACCACAGCCCTTCAGCCCTTGACGTTGCTCTAGGACTTGTTGCCGATGACTTTGAGGAAAGGTCTAGCATTTAAAGCCCCTGAGATTGACCTGCCTGCTTATGAAATCACTCAGCAGTGGGCATGGGTAGGGGGCAGAGGCGGGGAGGTCTGGGGAGGTCAGGAGGCGGGGGGGGGGGGGGGGGGGGGGCGGGATGCAGCCCATCTCGGTCATGGTTATCAGTTCTTCCTCTTGTCTGACTTGCTGTCTTTGTAAGAAACCGAGGGAGTGGGGAGGGAGGGGGGAGCGGAATGGGGAGCAGAGGAGGCCGGGATCTCCCCGGAGTTGTTCATCTTCATCCGGGTTCTGAACGTTTTCAGGGAGACACTCCAGGGGACCCGCTCCAGCCCTGCCAGAGCCTTTTTCTGCCTGAAGACAGACTCAATTCACCTCTTCCCATCCTCGGGGCGTGTGGGGGCACCCTCCCTCACCCCCAGGGGCCCCCTTCCGTGTGTCTCTGGGGCATCACAGGTATTCCTCCTCCTCCGTGTGCACCCGTCCCCAGTCTTTCAGTCTTTGTCAGGCTGGGGCGTCGCTGGAAAGGAGGTAACTATTTCGTGTAGCTCCCTTCCCCTGACCTCTCTGTCTCACTGGGAAGCCTTCTTCAAGGTCCTCTTCCAATCAGTTTCATCTGCCCAAACTTTTTCTTAGAACACAGGTGGTCCAGTCCCTGTCCCACTCCCAAACCGCCCTGGGCCCTATTGCTCTGGGTCCCTTTATGGGTTCCATAGAGCTTTCCCCAGATTCTAGGAACACCTCCCGCCTTCCTGGGTGCCCTGTCCTCCCAGGCTCAGATTTCTAGTCCCCAGAGGGCAGAGGAGGATGCAGTTCTTCCCACCGACAGCAGAGGGCAACACACACAAGCCCAGGCAGAAGAGTGTGGAGGCTGAGGGGTCTGGGGTGCCTGGCGAGAGGGGGAACAGAAGCCTGTAGCATGGGTAGTGATTTGGGGGAAGAATTGGTGGAACATTCTAGGGTCACTCGGTGGGGGTGGGAATCTCTAGTTCTTTGCCTTATTTACACACTCTAAGGTAGCTAATACTATCAGCTACATTTGGGGCCGATACTTTATATATGATATGTCAACTTCTCAAAATAACCGCGAGGTGCTTTTATTTTCACTTTACAGAAGGGTAAACCGAGACCGGGGAAGGTTCAATCATGTGGAATCCTGTGCCCAAGGTCACACGGCCAGGGACCGGCCGAGTGGAATTCAGTGGTCATGACGAGGTGGCTCTGCCTGGGGGTCTGCCTCTTCCTCCCAGACACTCAGTGAGGAGCCTGGGAGGGGCCTCCCTGCGCCACCCACCCCCTCCTTCCGGAGTCCAGCAGGGTTCAAAGAAGGGGTTGGGAGGCTGGAGGGGGGGGGGACCCCTGCCCCCACAAGCCTCCCTTGGCCTGGCCAGATGCCTTTGGGGCCTGGAGACAAGGGCTGGAGAATGGGGCTGCCATAAACAGTGTCCGGCTGCACCCAGGCTGTAAAACCCGCCGAGCAGGGGCTGGAATGCGGAGGGATCCAGGAAGGATTTCCCGGCAGGGTCTGGCCTGATAGCATCTTTGGGGCCCCGGGGTCAAAGGGGAGCCCGCCTCCCTCCCCTCCCTCTCCTGGCCATCCTGCTGCTCTCTCTTTTCCCTCCCCTGCCCCTCTTTCTGTAGTTGTGTCTCTACCCTCTACTTGATCCCTCTCGGCCCCTTCCTCTCTGAGGGGCGGTACAGCCCCCGTGGGAGCCTGTTGGCTGTAACTGTGGGATTTCTTTGCTTTGCTCCTGTCATCTGTAAGGTGGGGAATCATGCTAGTACCTATCTCAAAGGCTAGATGAGGTAATATTTGTAAAGCACTCAGGACAGTGCCTGGCTCACATGAAGTCCTATCTAATGGTCTGTTGATATAATAAATATCAGTGTATTTGTTTATTCCTGTTTCTTCTCTCTGCTGAGGGATCCGGGTTAGTCATGGGCCTTATTCCCCCCATTTCTTCTCACAATTGTCATCTGGATCCTGGAGGGGATGCGGCTGAGGGGGAGGAGGGGTCTAAGGACAGAGCCCAGCAGAATAGCCACCAGAGCAGGCTCCTAGGCCTGGCTCTGCAGACCAGGCAGCCATCCCTCTCCGAGCCAGCAGGGGGCAGCAGACGCCTGGACTGTGATGCGCAGGAGAGGGGGTGCCCCAGCTCACCTGGCCCTGCTGAGAGAAGGCGCTAAGGACGAGGAGGAGTAGCCCGTGGTTGTGTCTCTGTGGTCAGGCCAGGCCAATTCCCCGGGGCCTTTCTCTTGCCCCTGTGTCTCAGTATGTGTGAGGGGGTGTCCTGCCCTGTGGTGACCCATGTTGTGACATGTACAGGGCAGGTGACTGTTTTAGAATGTACCAGAACCACCAGAGTGCATGTGAGAGCCAGAAGAGACTCAGAAATTGTCGAAGGGCCTGATTTTCTTCATGAGGAGGCTGAGGCCCAGAGAGGGCAAGCCGCTTGTTCAGGTTTGCACAGCGAGTTTGCTGCGGAGCTTCCAGGCTCCTGTTCTGTTGCTCTACCGAGTGGGTGTCTGTGTGTAGCACGAGCTAGGCATGTGGGTGCTGCCCCATTCGGGAGCTTGGGCTTCCCAAGAAGTGCCAGCTCAGTGCCCGGCCCCTGAGGCTGCCCCCGGAAGTGGCCCTGTCTTCCCCTCCCCTGGCTCCCCTGGCTCTGCCCTGGCCTCTTCCTCATGGCCCAGCTGCAGAGAGGAGATTGCCTTCTTCCCCAGATTCTAGGTCTCTGGAGATCAGGGCTCTGATAATAACAACAGTAGAAACATGTGTAGAGTGGTTGTTGCCACATGGATCCGATCACTTAATGACTTAAACCTTCAACAACCTTACAAGGAAGGCACTCTGACTCTTCTTAATTTACACACGAGGAAATGGAGGCACAGAGAGCTCAAGGGCCTTGCCCAAGATCACACAGCCAGCAGGTAACCAGGCTGTCCCGGGGAAGCTCCAAGCACTAAGCATAATGTATCATGCAGTGGTGCGGCTCTTCCCCAGCAACCACTCTGACTGCTTACTGAGGGCTCACCCTGTGCCATACACAGCCAAACACTTCTTATCCACATGGGCTCTACTCCTCAAGGTGGCCTGTGACGTAGGTTTTATCGTCACTTTGCAGACGAGGGAGTGGAAGCTCAGTAAGCAGGGGAGCCAGGCTCCGTGTAAAACCCACACACGTAGCCATCTGGCCTGGTGCTCTCAAGCTTTACGTCCCCAGGGATCTTGTTAAAATGCAGGTTCTGGTCTAGTAGGTCTGGTCAGGGCCTGAGATACTGCATTTCCATCAGCTACTTCCGGTGTCGCCAATGCTGCTGGTGCACAGATCATACTTTGAACACGAAGGCTCTGTGGCTCCTTCCAGTGCTGGCATCATGGGCTTTCTCTGGGCCTCAGTGTCCCCGTCTGCAAAAGAAGAGGATCCCCAGGGTCCAGGTTCTCAGTTCAGGCTCTTTCCACCCCCCACCACTGCCTGATACCCTCTCTAAGCACTTGGCTTCCTGCTCTCGGAGTGGAGAACGGAGAACAGGCAGGTCTTAAGGACCTCCTGGTGTGCCCCCAGCTGGGACAACTAGGACTCTGGTGGCGGTGGGTCCTATCTCAAAATCACAGAGCACATTTGTGGCAGATGTGGAACTGGAACCCATATTCCCGACTTCCAGGCAGGTGCCAAAGGCTCTTTCTGAAGGGCCTTGGGTGCTCTAGGAATCCCCAGAGAGGCCAGGCCTGGGCAGTGAGGGCTGGGGCTCCCATAAGAGGCTGCGTGATGCAGTCCTGGTTGGGAGCCATTGCCCTCCCTGCATTGGCGCCATCCTGTCTGTCTTGGATTCTCTCTCCTCCCCTCCTTTCTTTGTTTCTTGCTGTGCCTACTCTCTATGCCCTGGCATCTCACCCCATCTCTGTTCCAGTCTGGTTGACTCTCTCCTCCTTGTTCCCCGCCTGCCAGCATGCAGTCACAGGTGTGACCTGGGAGGGCACGGACTAGTTTGCATGGACAGCTCCACTCCCTTTCTCCCGCGCAATCTGACCTTCCCATGCTCTGGCCCTCCTGGCCTTCTGCAGAGAACTTTTGGGCGGGTGGATGAACCTCCCAAGGCTGACAGTGGGGGGCGGGGGGGGGGGCTGCCTGTCTGGGAGGCCCTACAGCAGGAAGGTGGGTCTCAGCCAGGCTGGCTGGAGCCCTCCAGAAGCTCACCCTGTATCCAACAGCAGCCTTTAGGTTGATCTCTCTCCTGGCCTTCCGCTGGGGGTGCAGTGGAGCACCCATGTCCTTTGGTCTTTTCTTGCCACTGACACTGCCTGACCTCCCAAAGAGTCTGCTGACCTCACGTGCTTACCTGGAAGATGAGGAAACCAGCAGCTCGCCCAGGAAGCCCAGAAGGCTCATCTCTTGCCAATTTTTGCTTCTCCTTCTTTATCTTCATGTTTCAGAATTATTTGTTTGGCTTATAACAGGGGCAGAAAGCCAGAGTAATCTCCAGGGAGAAATCCTCTCCAATCCCAGCAGGAAGGATTGAGGCTAGATGCTTGGGAGAACTTCCAAACAGCCCAAGAGAGCAGTCCTGAAAGGAGGCTGAGGATCCTCTTCCTCCCCCAGCTCCTCCTCTTCACACAGCCACGCCCTGCCCTCTGACCTCTGCATGGATGCCGGGGGAGGGGTGGGCGGGCCCCCCTGAGGCTGAGGGATGGGCTGGGGCACCCCGCCACTCTGGCCTTGCCCATTGTCCCTGCTCTGGCACCCATGCCCTCGCTATCTACTCCAACTGTTCCTCCCCTTCTCAGGTCCTCCTGGCCTCTGTCCCCACCCTGCCCACGGGGTCAGCTGAGCTCTGGGCTGCGGATTGGGTCTCTCTGAATGTGGAGCACCAGGGGGCTACCTTCCCCGGCCGGGCTCTGACCGCTGGGGCCGCGGGAGGCAGAGCTGCCTGTCCTGCCGCCGTGTGGCCACAAGGGGGCTCCGGGACCAGGTTTTTCTCCTTTTCCGCAGGAGCCGCAAGAATTCCCAGCAGCCCCAGAACTCGCAGCTTTTCTGGAAGTGCCGGCCATCCTCCTGCAGCTGCCAGGGAAGGGCCTCTGCCAGGCGGGGAGGCCGCCGGAGCGGGAGGCAGCCTTTGCCTATCCGGATCCTATTCCAGAAGTATCTCCCTTCTCTCGGGAAGTCCTTCCAGCTGTCTACCCTCCATTTCTATTGCTGCTGGAGGGAAGGGAGCAGGCCGAACGAGCCACTCTTCTCCTTCCTTTCCTTTTTTTTTGCACGAATACTCCCCCCTTCCCCTAGGCTTGAACTGAAGTACTTATTCTCCTTGGCATCCCCTGGCCTTTAGAGTTCAGACTTTGCTCTGCCATCACAGCTGAGGATTGGATAGGCAGCAGCAGGAGAAATGTCAGCTAGACACGAAGAGGGACTTCCTGACAGAGGGACAGGAGCTGCGGGGCTTGGTATCCGAGGGAGGCTGAACACAGGAAGTTACCTGCTCATCCGGGCTCTGGTTCTGTGAGTTGGGGAGAGTCCTCGGTGATCCACAGCCACCACCTGTCCTTCCCTCGTGGGCGTTAGACAGGAGGGCTGGGCACAGTTCCCGGCCCCGGGCACCTCCACGCCTCAGAGGACCATGGATGTCGCTGAATCCTTGGGCTTCAGATGGAAGAGATCTGTGTGGGGCTTTTCAAAGGAAAACACCTGAGCGCTCCCTTCCCTGCCGGTGACCACGGGCAGAGGGAAGGCCAGGGTGAGATGACAGAGCAGTTTTCTGCACCCACTAAATGTCTCTTCAGAGCCCCTGTTAAGTCATTACATTCTTAGCTTGAACATCACCAGCCTACTGGGCAGACTGAGCTGATGCCGGGGTATCCTTCCTGGAATGGGAGGTGACACCAGGACTTCACATCCTCCACCGGGCGTGCCGGTGACTGGCCCCCTCTGCCCTCTGCCCCTCGACTTCCCCAGTGGGATGTGAAACGGCATCTGCCTCTCGTTCTGGGCTGTCTTCAATGCGGAGAGGGCCCTGGGGCTGTGGGGAGAGAGGGGCTTTGGAGTCAGACCCCGCCTCATGGAGGCAAATGGCAGACCTCTCTGCCTCAGTTTCTACATCTGTAGGGTGGGAATAATAACCCCTACCTCTCAGGCGAGCTTTGTGAAACAGTGTGTGTGAATGGGCCCTAAGGCACTGAGCAGGGCAGGTGCTTCCACCCTCCACACCCCTCCCCAGGCTCGCTTGTTCTTGGAGAAGGGGAGATGTGCCCATTTCCCAGACAGGAAAATGGGGGCAGGAATGCTACTAAGGCCCAAAGATTGGGTCTCCGCTGGACATGCTTGAAGATCAAAAGTTTGGGTTCCCTCCTTCTCTTTGCTTCCCTCCCTCTTTCTTCATTGCCCTTCTCTGACTTTTCTCCCTTCTGCCCCTCACCCCACCTCTTTTCTTCCTTCTCCTGCTTCTCCCTATCATTCTGTTCCTCTGTTCCTCTACCTTCCTCCATTCATTCATTCAGCATTAAGCTAGGTAAAAGGGATTCCTTAAAAAATCGAGAAATGCACATCCTGCCCCCCTGGCCTCTCTCCTGGGCCTTCTCTTGCATGTTGCCCCAACTTCTGCTCCTCCTTGACTTTCCCAGGAGGTCGATGCCCCTGTTCCATGGACCGGGTTGGGGAAGGAAGGTGGTAATGGAATCTGGTCCAATTAAACAAGGTGTGCTCTGGAGAGAGTGCTGAATGGGACATGATGGTTCTTGCCCTTGAACGACTGTGGTGAAGGAGGGAGGCTGGGCTGTCAGCAGCCTGTGACAGTGCTGGGGAGCCTGGGAGGACATCAGGGAAGACTTCACCCGAGGAGGTGAGCGTCGAGCTGGGTTTTGAGGCATGAGCTGGAGTATTCCCTGCTCATAACGGTGTGGGGAGAAAGGCAGTCCTGCCAGAAGGACCACCAGGGGCAAATGTATGCTGCTAAGAAAAGGCGAGGAGAATTCAGGAGCTGCCAGGAGTTCTGTGTGGCCGGAGCCCAGGGGACTGTGGGAGACTAAAATCCCAGTCCAGAAAAAGCTAAACAACGGTGTCGGGTGGTCAGCTAACTGGCCAGACAAGGGGGTCCAGAACAGTGCATTGCTCTTGGCCAAATGCATGACAAGGAGAGGGTAGGACCGGGGACGTTAGGAAGAGAGCCCTGGGCTCCCATCTCCTCTGTCTTGTTGCCTATACTGTCCCGGGAAACTTACTCGAGTGACCCTGGGCCTCAGTTGTTTCATCTACAAAATGGGGATAGTGTTGCATCACCTCCCTGAAGACGAGGTAAGACAAACAGTGTGGTTTCTTGAGGTGCCTTCCAGGTTTGAGAACTGTAGTTTTATGGTCATTCTGGGATGGATGACCAAGGGGGTCTTCCTGGAAGAGGAGGGCTTGGTGCCTGGCCTTAAACTATGGTGATTGAGCTAAACAGAGGGGGGTGGGGGGGGGGGGAAACATGGGGACAAAGGTCAGAGGCAGGACAGTGAAAGTCACGTCTGGAGGTCTGTGTGTAGCTGGCACACGGGGGCGTTGAGGGCTGGCTTTAGGGCAGGAGATGAGGCGGCTGTGGCAGGGCAGGGATGTGACTCGTGCTGGCAGGAGGTGTGGGAGAAAGACCCATGACCACCGACCGCACTCCTACCCACCCTCTGTCCCCGCCCCCAACCCCAACCTCCCTAGGGGCCAGACTGAGCTAGGAGGGAGCCTGGACTTGGAAAGGGCTGACTGGGAATCAGGGGCATGCAAACGAGATGCAAACAACATGTAAATTAGCCACTCCCTGCTAGACCCACTGCTTGAGGTCTGTTTTGTCTGAAGTCGAGCCACAGGAGGGTGGGGCAGAGGGTCCTCTCACCTCCCCTGCTGGGGCTCCTCCTGCCTCACTGGCTGAGCCTCGAGAGACCCTGGAGACACAGTCCCAACTGCTCTTTCCTTTCCTTTCTGCAGGCTTGGGAGCTGTCCCTCCGGTTCATCCCCGAGGACTGGCCCAGTTCCTGTAGTTACCCCCCAAAGCCCACAGGAAGAGTCGGAATCTCCCTGAGAGGGAGCGTGAAGGGCAGGGCAGGAAGATGGCCTGAGATAGAAAGAGCAGCTGGGATGGGACGGACGGGGAGACTGACGGGGAAGGGCCAGGTATGGAGAACAAACATACCCGGGAAAATGGATATGCAGACACAGTGAGCAAGCAGCCCCAGAGACCCTGAGATTCCAGCAGAGACCCTGACCGACGGAGACAGACAGGGCCCTTCTCCTGCTGCCCAGCCTGGGACGCGCAGGACCAGTGCCGCTCTGTCGGTTTCTTCTCGCTTGTCGGCCTGTCCCTGGCTGACGGTCCCTTTGTCTGTCTAGCTCTTTGTTTGTTTGTCTCTTTGTTTGCCTGTCTCTCTCCCAGCTCCCTCCCCTCTCCTGCTGTTTGTTGTCTCTTGGTCCAGACCTCTCTATCGGTCGCTGCCCTCTGCCTTGGCCATCTCTCTGGGTGAGAAAACTGCCCCTGGGGGTTGCGGTATCCATGGGTCTCTACCTCCTGATCTTAGACAGGCTCTTGCTTTTCCTCCTCCTGCATCTGGGTCTCCATTTCCTCTTCTTAGGGGTGGCCCCACCCTCTGCCTCCTATCATATTGATAAGACTCAGGAGTGTGGGCAGGTGACTATATTTAAAATTGCTCAGGGATTGGAACAAAGGATTTAATTCATTTGAGAGCCAATACTGCATTTCAATCTTCTAAGGGCAAAGCAAGAAGAAAATAATGACTGCAGCATGAGGCACACTGGTTAGACATTCAGGGGGACTTCCCAAAAGGGAGGTGTGGGAAATATTAGAATAGGCCAGGTACAAGAGACTAAGCAGCACCTTCATAACCTCCTGTGGAGGAGCCCCCTGGGAGGGAGTACTCGGGGAGATGGGCAACCTGACAGGAAAAGGCCTTTTGATGTGCGGTGGCGGCGATGGGCATGAGAAGGCTCCGGTACCAGCTCCTGCCAGCACCTGCCCGAGGGTCCCACCTGCGCAGCCTCCCCGGTGGCTGGGAGAGGCCCGGGGTAAGGGTGTGGAGGAAGTGCTGTCTCCCCACCTCCACCTCGTTTCCCCACCATCTTCCCAAGCTCAGGACCACCCCGCCCCCCGACAATCCATGAGAGATGGCTGCTGGGGACGGAGTGATGTATGTAATGCAGATAAAATGTCAGCAATTCTAAATGGGTCCGGAGATGCAGCCGTGGGGGGGTGGGTGGGAGGGAGAGAGGGCGGAGCAGGGGGGAGAGAGGAAGGGAAAATGAGATGTGGGTCCTCACCGGGACCGCAGCAGGGGCAGACACCCCCTCCCCCAGCAAAAGCCCGAGGAGGGGTGGGCCCAGGCGGCAGGAGCCCAAATGAGATTTTGAAGAGGGAGCTGGAGGGTGGGGGGTGGAGGAGAGGAGGAGGCGGGCGGGGGCAGCGGGGCCGGAGCTGCTGATGTATAGCGGTTTCATAACTTCCTCAGTATTAAAGGCAGGTTCATGGGGAGGGCAGCGCCATTAATCACAAGGCTGAATGGGGCTGGGATTTGCTGAGAGGCGCGCTTGCTGTCTGCTGCGCCTGCCCGGCTCAGGGCGGGAGGGGGCAGGCAAGGATGTCCCTGCTGAACTAGGGGTAAGACCCCAGGAATCTATTTTGGGTTTGGGCAAGTGGGTCCTTGCCAGTAAGGAGGGGAGGGGGCGCTGTGGAGCCTGGCGGGAAGAAGGGAAAAGAGGGTTGTGGCGGGGCTGGGGGCAGAAGGGCTGGGGGAGTGATGGGGCAGCAGCTGAGGGGACCCTGGGGGAGAAAAACTGGGGAGGGAGGATTGTGCATTTGAACATGAAATTGATCACATGTAAATATAATGCAAATGACATGCAAACGAGCACAGGATTTCTCTGGGTCCATAGCTCAGGCATTCTCTTTCTTGGACTGAGAATTGGGGCCAATTTGCATCCAGTTCCATGCCCACTGCCTCGTTTCTTTATTATTAATATTTTCTTCTTGTAACATAAAAATCCATACCTGAAACCTGTATGCTCCTGTTGACCAATGTCACCGCAATCAATGTAATAAATAAATAAAAAATATTTTCAGAGGGAGAACTGAAGGTTTGACTTTTTAAGAGGGTAATGGAGCCAAGGTGGGGCTGGGGCTCTGGCCCCCGGCGAAAGGGAGAGGCCGGCCCTGGGAATGGTAGCATCAGGAAACTGACATACCTGAGTGCGAGTGAGGGAGCCCAGTGGCAGGACGCCTGGCTCCGTGCCTGAATTGAGGGGGGGGAGACAGGTCCGATCAGATGAGACAAGGATGTGTCGCACGTTCTGTGAGGTGGGCCTTGGCATCCTCTCTTACAGGTGAAGAAGGAAAAGATCAGCCCAAGGTTCAGAGAGCATGATCTTCCTCAGTCACACCGCTGGTGAGGGCCAGACCCGATTCCAGGTTTCCTTGAAGGTTCACTGCTCCCTTCAACCCGCCATAGGAGCATCTCCGAATGAGGTAAACAAAAACAGAGAGCAGATATCATGTTGTCAATACAACAGGCATTTATTGAGCACCTAGTGGATACAAGGCAGAGGGCCTGTGCTCAGAAGACCGAGTGCTGACCTCTTAAAACAGTCTAGTAGGAGCCACCAGGCATTTTAGCAATTAGTGAGACACTTCACAGTTAGGGACGAGGGTCACCAGAGAGGCACCAGCAAAGGGAAGGTCAGGGAATGTTTCTGAGGGGAAATGGCATTTGATATGGGCCTTGGTGAGTGGGTAGAATGGATTCAGTGGCAGAGATGAGAAGGGAAGAATGTTCCAGGCAAGGGGGGCAAGGTGGGCCATTGTGCAAAGGCAGGAGACCCCAGTGCGTTGGAGCAGAGTGTGTGGAGAGGTGTGAGGGAGGTCGAGCTGAGAGGCTAAGGGTGTGTGTGTGTGTGTCAGGATGTGAGAAGGTTGGGAGGCCCAGCCAGGGATGTGAATGTTACCTGATGGTAAGCCGGATGTAGAGAAGAGGGTCAATCATTCATTTGATCTTTGATTCAGCAAACAGACAGAGTGTGCACTAATCACATGCCAGGGCTGCCCTAGTAGCTCGGGATGCAAAGATCTGATGTGTCCCTCCTTAACCCGTATAATTTTGTTAAGCAGTGTCACCCCAATAAACTGAATAAAGAGGAAATAAGATGTGTCCCTCCTTTAGGAAGGTCGGTCAGCAGCAGCGTCCTCATCAGTAAATGGGGTAGAAGAGAGGGTCCCTCATAGCGTTAGCATGAGGGTTAAATGGGAGGATCTATATCAAGCACCCAGGGTGCTGTCTGATGGAGGAGAAGCACTCATGAGGGTTAGCTATTGCTGTTATCATCCTTCTCACACTTCCGAGAGGTGTGGGATGGGGGACAGAGGCAGGGAGGAGGTTGGCAGTCTGCTGCAAAACCTGGGGAGGGACAGGGTGAGGCAGTGTGGGTGGGAAGGAGGGGACAAGAGAAGGCAAATGACAGAGCCAGAGCCAGGGGCAGAGAAGCGTGGCCTGGGAGCACTGCAGGGGGCAAGGGAGGCCATCCTTGGTCAAGTCCCTGTTCTGCTGCGGGTTCCCTGGGAGTGCAGGGCAAGGCAGGGCCTGGGTGGTGGGTTGGCCGGAAGCTGGGATTCTTGGATCCTCTTCCCACTTGGCTCCTCTTCCCCCTCCCAGACCCATCCTGACTCCTCTTCTCAGTTGCTTAATTTGGCTCAACCTGTGGGAGATACTCCTCCCCCGCTCTGCCAAACGTGTAACTTTCTTCCTTCTGCTGCCGGACTTGGGGACCCCTTGGCTGTCTGTCTGTCTGATGTCTGTGTGGTCCGCTCAGGATAATTGCTCTGGACAACTCTAACACCACTCAGACAGATTGGCTGGCCTCCTGGCCCGACATCTCCCACCACTGCATCAAGCCAAATTACTCAGCCCCCCCAGCCCCAGGCTCTGGTGAAATCCGATTAGCAAGGAGAGAGCTGCGCTGAGCTGACAGCTCCTCCGATAATTGCTTCCCAAGTAAGCGATGCAAATCAGCCCATCCAGCCTGTCCCTGCTCCTCTCCTGGGAACCCAGGCATCCAGGCCCCAGGAGGGAACAACTGAGTTGGGGAGACTCGGAGGCTGCCACCTGCCTCCAGTGAAGTGGCCATCAATCCATAAAGCTCATCTGTGCTGGCTTGGGCTTGGAGATGGGGCGTTGGGGTGGTGAGGGTGGACCAGGGACCCCACTAGCTCTGCATTTCTTTCTTAACAGAGAGTGTCACTCTCCCCCTCATTCTCTCCCCTTGGAGAAGAATCCTATGTACCCATTTCCCAGTAAGGTAGATGAAGGCAGAGATACAGAAGACACAGAGACAGGGAGATGGATGGCTGAACTGTTAGGGAACAAATGAACCCTGTCAACGGCTGATTCTCCTGGTTTTCTTTTTCTTTTTCTTTTTTTTTTCTTTTTAAATATTTTATTGATTTTTTACAGAGAGGAAGGGAGAGGGATAGAGAGTTAGAAATATTGATCACCTGCCTCCTGCACACCCCCTTCTGGGCATGTGCTCACAACCAAGGCACATGCCCCTGACCAGAATCGAACCTGGGACCCCTGAGTCTGCAGGCCGACGCTCTATCCACTGAGCCAAACTGGTCAGGGCTCTCCTGGTTTTCTAATTCTAGGAGGGAGGTGGGAATGGGGCCTTAGGACCCGCGGAGAGCTGTCTGCATTTGTGAGTCCCCTCTGCACCGGGTTGGGGGAAATACTTTGAGGGTTAAGTCCCCACAGAGCTGGGAAGAGGCTGTGATACCATATATCTTGGGAAGCTTTCGGAGCCCGATCAAAGCCGGAGACTTTGTGCCTGTACTTGGATGCAGTGGCCCTTCCTCACCCCACACCTCAGGGACCTCTCTCCACTGCCCTAAATTAGGTCCCTTTACAGGCCTGTTAACATCTTTCCTTCCTATATCTTTATCTCAAGTTCTTTGTGTCTTTGACTCTGTCATCCCATCTCTGCTGATTTTGGAGACCTTAAAGTACTTTCCTTGCGGTCATGAACTCCCAGCCCCCAACCCTAGCCCGTATGGGGCACTGTCTTTGTAGAAATAGCCAGGGACCAGTTGCCTGTCTTGTCCTCTGTGCCCGTGTGTCTGTCATGGCTGTAAGGCCTGGGTCCTGGGGCCTCAGAATAGCATCTGCCTGAGAACCTGGCACGTGGTCATAACAACAGCTAACCGTATGGAGCATCGATTCTGTGCTGGACACCATACTAAGCACATTATGTGATTAAGTCATTTAATTATCACAAGAGGAGACACGGATTACAATGATCATCCCATTTCACAGATGAGTTAAGTGAGGCACAGAGAAGCTAAGTAATTGTCCAAGGCCACCACTAGCAAGTTGGCAGAGCTGGGATTCAAACCCAGGCCGTCTGAGTCCAGGGCCCACACTCTAAAGGCCTCTGCTATGTCACCTCTCCTCTCCAATGCTGACTGCCAGAGGGTAACTGCCCAGGGGAGTGGAGCTGGGGGGAGATGGCTACACTGAAAGTCAAACACTGAAAACCTTTGGGGCTCCCCGGGCCAGACGTGGTGGGAGCTGACACGGGTGACACCTGGTATTTGGGGAGGGGAAAACATGGCCCTCACTTCTACAAATATCTATTTCTGGCTGGAGCGGTGCAGCTAGACAATTTCCCCTTCCTACTCAGAGCATGGAGGCAGGGGAAGGGCTGAAAGATCGGAGTCAGAGCTATGACCTCCAGAGGCCGATAGATGGCGCTCATGGCCCAACACAGCCCGGGCAGCCCAAGGAAACCAAAGGAAAACAAGCCTGAAGTTAACCCCTTATCGCCGGCGCTCAGGCCCCAGGAACAGGCTGATGGGTGGCAGAGGGCCCTGTCCCAGGACCAGCTGGCCCCTAAGGAATGAACCAATTCTCTAGGCTCTGTCCAGGCCACAGCTGAGTCTGCTTCTATCCATAAGGCTCTATCCATAAACCAGCAGCCAGTCACTTGGAGATTTCCCAGAGGCCAGGAGTCTAAGACAAGGACAAGGCAAGTTGTGAGGGCCCCACCTCAGCCCAGTGCATCTCTCAGGCTCTGTCTCTGGAGAGTTTATGGCTGTCTATTTCTAAGCATGGAGGTGTGGGGCCCCTCCTTCCATCTTCCCTCAGAGGGACTCACTCGGTAGGGAGGAGTAGCTTGGGCTAGAGGCAGAGAAGGGTCCTAGGTCCTTCTTGGGTCAGCTATAGGGACTCACTGTGGGTTCCCCAAAACTCAATTTCTTCCTATGTCTGGACCCCTATCTCTGGGCTCCTTGGGGTGAATGGCCTTACAGGGACACAAACAGTTATCCAAGTCTTCCAGGAAGTTGAAATTGGGCCTGGGGTTCTAGGGATCTCCATTTGTCTGTCACTCACTTCACTCAAGTCGGAATGTCTGACTTGCAGTGTGTAGGGGCTTCCATGATGAAAAACCGGAAGTGCTTGGCAAGCAAGTGGCAGAGGGGTGGGGTGGGCAGGAAGGTTGTCTAAGGGATGGTGAAGCTCCTAGAATTCTTAAACACTGTTCCCCATTTCATACTAATTTTTGTTAAGAAACACACAAGTACATAGATGTACAGAGATAGAGGAACCTGCGGGAGGTGTCAGTTCTGGAAGCTTGGGGTACTCTTATTTCAGTCATTCCAGAGAAAAGAAATGAAGCAGATACAGGGAAATAGATGTACACAGAGAGAGACAGAGACACACAGATTAGAAGAGGCTAGAGATAGAGATAGATTTATTTGGGGAGAGAAAGGCCAAGACACAGAGAGGGAGAGACTCTGACACAAATGAAAGCTCAGGAAGTAATGGACTTTGCCAGGTGGATGAGTAATTAAGTTTCCAAAGTCTTGCAAGGTTGAGAGTAGTTTCTCACCTTTGGTATCAGTGTGTCACTGCTCATAGTTCCCTGAAGCTCCTGCTGCACCCATTCATTTTTTTTGTCTATTAGTAGGATAGCAGGGGAGGCTTGGGAAGAGGGTAGCATCCTTGTTTTCTCACTTCTTCCTGTTCTGGGTTTATTGGTTTCCTTCCTTACTACCTACAGGGAGACCTGGCTTCTTCCTGATCTCAGTCATGGCTGTGCTTATGTGTGCAAGGGATGGAGGTGGGAGGAATCTAGAAGATCGCTGATTCAGGGGGTTCCAGTCTAATGACACAGAGACAGACCCAGACAGAGGACAAGAACAAAACTATGAGTGGGACAGCTTTGCACACTGGTATTGGGTTGGGGAGGTGGGAAGGAATGGACTATTAGGAATGCAGCCAAGGGATTGCGATGGGTCAGGAGTGGTGTCCTGGACATAGTATTTGAAGGGGAGGGTTGGGAATGATGGGAGGTTATAATGCTGGGCAAATAGTAGTGCAGAGGGGAGAGAGAAGTCAAATGGTAAAGCCATGGAGACTTAAAGCCATTATTATGACTTGTTAGCTGCCCTGACTGGCTCGTGTTACTCAGTGGTTGAACATCCACCTATGTATGAACTAGGAGGTCACAGTGTGATTCCCAGGCAGGGCACATGCCCAGATCATGGGCTTGATTCCCAGGAGGGGGCATGCAGGAGGCAACCGATCAATGATTCTTTCTCATCATTGATTTTTGTTTTTTAAAAAAATATCTTTTTATTGATTTCAGAGAGGAAGGGAGAGGAAGAGAGAGATAGAAATATCAATGATGAGAGAGAATCATCGATCAGCTGCCTCCTGCACTCCCCACATTGGGGATCAAGCCCGCAATCTGGGCACGTGCCCTTGACCAGAATCGAGCCTGGGACCCTTCAGTCCACAGGCTGACGCTCTATCCACTGAGCAAAACCGGCCAGGGCTCATCATTGATGTTTATATCTCTGTCTCCCTCTCCATTCCTCTCTGAAATCAAGTATGTGCCCTGCCTGGGAATCACACTGTGACCTCCTAGTTCATACTTGAGTTGTTAGGAGATGACAGAAGTGCCTCCGTGGATGTTCTACATACAGTCCTAGGAGGGCTGCAAAGGAGAGAGGTCTCTTACACCTGGGGCAAAGGAGGGCTAGAACTGGTTTTTAACCATGTTAATACCCTCAGGTGGGTTGAGAGGTTGGGGATGGTTGAAGATCCTTGATCCTTAACCCCTTTGGGGAAAGTGTTGTGGATGAGCTATGGAAGGTTGATGCCTTTAGGGCTAGAACCCAGGATCTTCGAGGTCCGTAGTAAAAAGCCTTGCTCTCACTTCTCAAATGTTGTTGATTTAGCCCTGAAGTAAAGAATAAACTACAACCCCCAGCATCGCTTAGCGCTAATTTAGCACGCTTTCCGGGGACTTGCGCATTTCCGGCGGAAGTGGCCGCGACTACGCCAATCGCCTTTCCTAAGCAGAGCGGACTACGATTCCCACTGTCCTCCGCGCCCGGGGGCGGGGAAAAGGACTCGGAAACCGGATGGGCAGCTGGGCCAGGTGAGGAAGTTGGAGGCTAGAATCCAGGGGCGACGGGGGCTGGCTCGGGGTTCACGCGGCTTCGGGTTGGCTGCAGGCGAGGAGTCGGGATGTCTGCGTTTTGGGGCCCCTCGCGCTGCTCAGGGTTCGACCCGGCGCAGAGAGCGCGCAGCCCTTGGAAGCCTGGAGGCCTGCGGGGCGAGGCTTTCTCGTCGGGCGCACGCGGAGGTTTCTTAGGGAGCCTTAGTCGTCTGCCCCCTCGGAGCCAGGAGCAAGGATGAAGTGGTGTTTTTGAGCGCGTGCTCTGTTATCTTTATTATAATTATTGGTCTTAAGGGTTTGCTGATTGTCCCTGTGGATTCCTGGGGTGCCCATAGGGACAGGGGAGTGGAGAGTGTCTTCGATTCTCTCTTCACTTTCTGGGTCTAGTGTCAGAAAGCCTAGGTGTCCAGACTTACCGCTGGGTCACCCTCCACTTCCTCTGCACTTAATGTGACACGACACTGATTTATAAAGTATCTACTAGTATGTGTCTTAAGTCTCTGGCCCTTGATGACTTTAGATAGTGCTTTCAAGTTCCTCTTTTGGGCTCTTACAGTGTTTTGTTAGGGACATTAAAGCTCCAAACAGTGTATTACAGTTGTTTATCTGTCATCTCAGTGGTTTATGAGCCTGGCCTACGTTTTTTTTTTTTTCATTTGGGATTTCTTCCCCACCAAGAAACAGACTGTTACAGTACCTATCATGTAAAAGACTCCTACATATTGAAAAAAATAAACCTACTGGTGGTAGGTTAGGTGGAATTTCTCATTTTCATTTCATAGAGTTAAGTGACTCTCTAGAGAGAACCTTCTTAGAGTTGAAACCTGGACTAGAACTTGAGTCAGATGACACCCTTTCTGTGGCTCTTGCTATCAGATCAGGCTTTGAAACCCTGGAACACTGAAACAACCCTTGTCACTTTGTGTACCCCCAGCCTTGCTGTCTCCAGCATAGGTCTCTGAAATCAAAGGTAGGTCCCACTTACGGCCGAGAGAGATCCCACATCTGGACCAGCCAGTCCACTAATGTTGGTGCTACCTGGGGAGAGGCAAAGCAAGAGCCTCTGAGGCATTGGAGTCCTCCCCAGCTTCCTTCTCAGCATGTGCCTGAGGCCAGTTGGCCCTGGGTAGCCAGCTGGATAGGTCAGTTAAAGAATTCTGAGATCAGACGAGGGAAGGAGTTCCTAAGTTTGGCCCCTGATTTTTCCCCCTCTCTTCCTCCATGCTAGGGTCAGAGAACAGGTTGATGGATCAAGCTGTTGTGTCAACCTTGAGTTCCTATCTGGGTTACTCTTAACCTGAGCAAGGGGTTGAGAGGGAGAAAGAACCATGGTCTACGCTATGGGAGGTCCAGACCTGATGGAAACACCCCAGAGCCTGGCAAGCCCTGGGAAGGGGCAGAGTACAAGTGGGCAGCTGAGCCTTCAGCGAGTCAGGATGTAGTCCATCAGGAACGGCTCCTGGGTAGGAGGTAGTTTAAATAGGGATGGACAGAGCTGAGCAGGTATTCGTTGACTACTTAGTAAGAGCTAAGACCTTGCAGAAATGGAGGGAAACTGAACAGTGACTGGCCTCTGATCTCAAGTACATTGAAGAGGGAGGTATATGAATTTATGAAGAAACTACTAACCATGGTGACACAATGGTTCTCAGCCTTCACCAACCATCAGAAACACCTGGGGAAGCTTGTCAAAAATACAGATTCCCAGGCCTTGTGCCAGATTACAAGGTTTGCTTGAATACTCCCTCTGCTTTCTCCCTTCTTCTTCCCTCTCTTCTTCTTTTCCCACTTTCCCTTCCTCCCCCTTTACATGCAACATCTCATTCTTTTATATTATACAAGAGGCCTGGTGCATGGATTTGTGCACCGGTGGGGTCCCTTGGCCTGGCCTGCAGGGATCGGACCGAAACCAGCTCTCTGACATCCCTTGAGGGGTCCTGGATTGCGAGAGGGTGCAGGCCAGGCCAAGGGACCCCACTGGTGCACGATCGGGGTTGGGGAGGGACTGTGGGAGCATTTCAGGGCGTGTCCGGCCTGTCTCTCCCAGCCCAGATCTCTCCCAGTCCAGGCAAGACCCCAGCAGCAAGCTAACCTACCGTTTGGAGTGTCTGCCCCTGGTGGTCAGAGTGGTGGTCAGTGCGTGTCATAGTGACCGGTCGAATGGTCGAATGGTCGAATGACCGGTTGAACACTTAGCATATTAGGCTTTTATTATATAAGATTTTAAAAAAATATGTTTTTATTGATTTCAGAGAGCGTGAGAGAGAGAAACAAATGAGAGAGAATCATTGATCAGCTCCCTTCTGCATGCCCCCCACTGAAGGTTGAGCCTGCAACCTGGACCAGGAATTGAACTGTGACCTCCTGGTTCGTAGGTCAACACTCAACCACTGAGCCACACCAGCTGGGCATATTAATATTATTTTAAAATAACTTTATTTTTCAAATACAGTTTACATACAATATTATATTTTCAGATGTACACCCCAGTGTTTAGACATTTATACAGCTTATGAAGTGATCATCCCGATAAATCTAGTACCCATCTGACACCATACAGTTGTTACAATACTATTGACTATATTCCCTATCATGTGCTTTACATCACCGTGACTACCAATTTGTATGTAATCCCTTCATCTTTTTCACCCATTCCTCCAACACTTCTCTCATCTGGCAACCATCAAAATGTTCTCTGTGTCTATGAGTCTGTTTCTGTTCTTCTTCGTTTATTTTGCCTTTTAGATCACACATATAAATGAAATCACTCTTATATCAATATTATTAAGTGAATGTTATTATTTTTAGTATTTGGATGAGGAAACCAGAGACTGGCTCTGGTTACTTTGCTCGTAAGAGAGTCTGGTAGTCATCCCACTTACCACTGAGGATTCTTGAATGTGGGCAAGAAGCTGGACTGGGCTGGGGAGGTTGTAGAATTAGCAGGGGTGGCTGAGTGAATCATCTAAGGCAGTGGTTCTCAACCTTGGCTGCACATTAGAATCACCTGGGAATCTTTTTTAAATCCTGATTGCTGGGCCTCATCCTCCGGAAATTCTGCTGGGCCCCACCCCGTAACAAAGAAAGAGAATTTCCGGAGGATGAGGCCCAGAAATCAGGATTTTAAAAAGATTCCCAGGTGATTCTAATGTGCAGCCAAGGTTGAGAACCACTGATCTAAGGCAAGATGGTTTGGGTGATTCAGGGCTCATTCTTGAGTCAGATAGTTTGGGTTCAAATCCCAGGTTCATGACTTGCTAACTGCATAACCCTGGGCAAGTTGCTTGATCTTGCTAAGCCTCAGTCTTCTCACCTGTAACATGGGAGCAATAATACCCATCTCCTGGGGTTGTTACGAGTATCCATGGGGTGTATCTGGCACGGAGCACTTGCTTACCACCTGGAAGCTATTGTAATTGGCCCTTAGTAATTAGTCTCTGAGCTATGGCTTTGCACCTGCATCTCATTCTTCAGCACATTGGTTCCCAGGACACGGCTCATCCTGGCTGGGCTTGTTTTGTTAAGGGGGACATTGAAGGTGCTGAAAATTTGCCACCAGTAGACATTTATTGGAAACTTACCATAGCTTACCATGGTCTAGGACAGTGATGGCGAACCTATGACACGGGTGTCAGAGGTGACACGTGAACTCTTTTTGGGTTGATTTTTCTTCGTTAAATGGCATTTAAATATATAAAATAAATATAAAAAACATAAGTCTTTGTTTTACTATGGTTGCAAATATCAAAAAATTTCTATATGTGACACAGCACCAGAGTTAAGTTAGAGTTTTTCAAAATGCTGACACATCAAGCTCAAAAGGTTCGCCATCACTGGCCTAGGAACAGACTCAAGACCTAGCCTGATGGAAAGGAGGCTTGGAGTAGGGGATGGGTTATTCACTCCAGGTGATGAGTGAAGGGGAAGGGAAGAGGTCCTTTCATTATCAAGAACTGAGATGAGCTTAGTCCTGCCTGGAGGTTGGGGGATGACTGATATAGTCATCTTCCGAGTCCAGGAAATGGTAGTGGAGCCCTGGCCGGTCTGGATCCCTCCTACTCTACGGCTGAGGGGCCTCTGTCCATCTCTTTTCCAGGTGACGCTGACATGGCTGTGCCCCAGGCTTTCCCACCGGGGCCCCTTCATGAGCCTACAGGTACCCTGGTGGAGCCCCAGCTCTGCCCTCGAAGCTTGGCTGAAGGCTTCCTGGAGGAGGAACTTCGGCTCAATGCTGAGCTGAGCCAGTTGCAGTTTTCTGAGCCCGTGGGCATTATCTACAATCCTGTGGAATATGCGTGGGAGCCACATCGCAGCTACGTGACCCGCTACTGCCAGGGCCCCAAGCAAGTGCTCTTCCTGGGCATGAACCCGGGACCCTTTGGCATGGCCCAGACTGGGGTAAAGGGCTTGGCTGTCCCTGGTGGGTGGAGTGGGAAGCTCAGGGGGGATGCTTGGCTGCATGTGCTGTGGAGGAGGAGAATGTGTGCGGCTGTGGCCGTGCGGGGCTCCCATCCCTTTCCAATACGCACACTGGCTCCTGTGGGTCTCAGACGTTCTCCTGGCCTCACTGCCTGTCGTTAACCAAGGACATTAATGGTAGTTCCGTTTCCTCTGTGAGCTGTCCGCTAATTGCCTCTGAGAGCCCTTCCTTCCGCCAGCCCCATCCTTGCCTTACCGGATCTACCTTCTCCCTAGAATGTGGTTGGGATCAGGAGAGGGACCAGGACTACTGGGCCCTCAGGAGAGACTGGCTGAGGGGTCGGTATGGAATCGATGCAGCGTCTTCAGGCAGCCTGGGCTCTGTTTCTTAGCTGAGGAGAGGTTCAGACCAGAGCAGGCTTCAGGGCCTGCCTGAGTACCTCTCAGGCCCCGGGATGAGTGACTGCCCCTTGGTGGGGTGCTTGGCAGGTGGGGGAGGGGAAGAGGCTTCAGGGCAGGAGGCTCAATCGCTTTTATTGACCCCAACTGGGGGATGAAAAGTGGTCAATGATGATCAATGGAAATGACAGCCTGAGGCTTGGGGCTGAGAGGGCACCCAGAGAGCAGTGGTCAGCCCTGTCCTTGTGCCTCCTCTAACCCTGGCCGCCTTTCTGTCTCAGACCATCCATTCGTCCTCAGTACTACCCATCAGGCATTATGAAGGGCCCGGTATCTCCGTGAACTCCCTGTACGTGGTCCCAAGGGCTAGTGGGGGTAGAGGCAAACAAATAGTTCTGGACCACAGTCCACAATGAAAAATTGGAGAAAGAGGGACAAGATCAAACCACAGGACCAGGAATCCTTGTCTCAGGCCTTTGGGTGAGTGGGGGGAGGTGTTCAGGCTAGATCCTCATGGAGAGTGAAAAGGGGTCAGTTGGTCCAGAGAACGGGTGTCAGTTCTCCTGTTGGAACCGTCACATCTCTCTCCTCCGCAGGTACCCTTTGGGGAAGTGAGCGTAGTCCGGGACTGGTTGGGAATTGGGGGCTCTGTGTTGACCCCTCCCCAAGAACACCCTAAGCGACCAGTGCTGGGGCTGGAGTGCCCACAGTCAGAGGTGAGTGGTGCCCGGTTCTGGGGCTTTTTCCGGAACCTCTGTGGACAGCCCGAGGTTTTCTTCCGCCACTGTTTTGTCCACAATCTGTGTCCTCTGCTCTTCCTGGCTCCCAGTGGGCGCAACCTCACCCCCGCCGATTTGCCTGCCAAGCAGCGAGAACAGCTTCTTGGGCTCTGTGACGCGGCCCTCAGCCGGCAGGTGCAGCTGCTGGGGGTGCGGCTGGTAGTGGGTGTGGGGCGGCTGGCGGAGCAGCGGGCACGGCGGGCTCTGGCTGGCCTGATGCCCGAGGTCCAGGTGGAGGGGCTCCTGCACCCCTCCCCTCGGAGCCCACAGGCTAACAAGGGCTGGGAGCCAGTGGCCAAGGAGAGACTGAATGAGCTGGGGCTACTGCCGCTGCTAACAAAATGAGCGCCCCTGGGGCCTGGCAGAGGGACACATTCAAGGCCCCCAGGTCCTTCTTGGGCGAGCAGATGACTACACGCCTCCTGGACTGGAGCAGGAAGATCCTCCTCGGCCGTCTGGTTGCTGGGACCTGCCACGGCAGTTTTGACACTATTCCGGCTTGCTCTCCTGATTCCTGCCTTCTTCCCCTTCCTTTGAGCATTGCCTTTTTGGAACCTAACTCCACAGAGAGGCAACACCTGCAAACTGCTTACTTCACTGTTTCCTTGAGAGCCTCTGTTCAACTGAGTGACCTCCAAGGTCTTATTTGCTATCTCAGAGAAAAGATCCTGCCAGGATGCACACCCATTCTCATAGAGGAGTGTCCTTCAGCTGACCCCTCTCCTCACAGGGACCGGGACAAAGCCTGGGGCATGGGTATTAAGAATGAACTTACGGAAGACTGAGGCTGGATCAGAGAGAGGAAGAATTCCGTGTGGCAGAGTGGGGAAGGCTCGAAGACCTGTTGAGACTTGTGAACTTGACTTTGGGCATGTTGATTAACCTCTTCAAGCCTTGGGGTCCTCATCTGTAGCGTGGGGACCCCTACCTCATGGGGTTGGTGTGGGGATTAACTGAGATAACACTTAAAGTGCCTTGTGTGGTACCTGGCACATAGATGCTCATTACACCTCTTTTTTTCTTGTCTCCGGTTGGGGAGTCACTGCACTACAAGGGAAGCCCCTCCACTTGAAGGCCTTGGGGAGAAGTCTCAGCCTCCACCTGTGGCCTGGGTGAGGGCAGACTTGCCCTGCCAGAGATGGACCAATGACTTTATGAAAAACCCAGCCTGTGATTTTTCAGTCTAAGCATTAAAAGCTCCTAAATATTTTTGTGTTGGTGCTTTTTCCCTGTCCTGGGAACATGACAGGGGTGGAAAGTGGTAGTTTATATTTTCCCTCCTACCTCTTCACTGTTGGCAAAGGGTAGCTGGCGGGTGATGTAAACATTTTCAGTTACCTTACCAAAGCAGCAGGTCTCTGCTAGGGGCCTGTCCAGTGGCTTGTCTTCTGCTCCGGGCGCTCTGGGGAGCAGGTGGTGGGTGGATGGGAGCCTGGTGTCTCCAAGCTAACTCATTTCTTATGTCTGTTGCATGGCTGGCTGGTGTGCCCATTTGGCAAGGGTTGGGAAAGTGAATCAAGCTGGGAGCAGAGAAGGTCCTGAGACCACCTTAATGAGGAGCACATGGGCTCTTCTGGGACAAGTCATCTCCAGCTTTCAAAATTAAGGCTTTTAGTATAAGTGTCTGAGTCTCCCCTGTTCTCTACACCCCAATTGTATAATAAAGAATTTTACTGGTCTTTGTCCTTGGTTCTTTAGAAGGAGCCTCTAAATCCTTGGACTTTCCCAAGTGATAGGAATTCCTGTTATTCATGGTGGATCCCTCAGACCACACCTGAGTTTATGATGAAGTTTGACTCAGGATGAGGGTGACCATGCTAGAAAGACCAACCATGTGATTAGAGGGTTGGGGCTTTGAGTCAGGTGATATCAGCCTCCATGGAGGAGAGGGGGCTAGAGATTGAGTTCAACCATGTGGCCAATGATTTTTTTTTTCTGTATCCAAAATGCTTTTATAAAAAAAATATAAACACAAAATGATTTCTTAAATATTTTTATTGATTTCAGAGAGGAAGGGAGAGGGAGAGAGAGAGAGAAACATCAATGATGAGAGAGAATCATTGATTGGCTGCCTCCTGCACGCCCACCCCTACCCCCCACTGGGGATGGAGTCCACAACCCGGGCATGTACCCTTGACCGGAATTGAACCTGGGACCCTTCAGTCCACAGGCTGAGGCTCTATCCACTGAGCAAAACTGGCCAGGGCAATGATTTCAATAAGTTATGGCTACATAGTGAAACCCTAATAAAAACTCTGGACACAAGGCTTTGGAGAGCTTCCTGGTTGGTGGACACATGGATATGTTGGGAAGGTGATGTGTCATGATTCTGTGGGGAGAGGGCATGGAAGCTGTTTTTTGGATCATCCCAGATCTTGCCTTATATGTTTGTTCATTTGGCTGGTCGTAATTGGTATCCTTTATAATAAACTGTAATTGTAGGTAAAGTGCTTTACTGAGTTCTGTGAGTTATTCTAGCAAATTATTAAACCTTAGGGTGTCAAGGGGACCCCTGAATTTATAGCCAGAAGTATAGGTGGCCTGGGGGCCCTCGAACTTGCAGCTGGCATCTGAAATGAGGGCAGTCTTATTTGGGACTTTGCCCTTAAACGTTGGACATGGGCTAACTCCGGGTAGTTAGCATCAGAATTGGGTTCAGTTTTGCACCCCCACATGCCTTAGCCGTCTTTCCCTCTCTCTGCTCTTATGCTGTAGTGTAAGTAGTCATTGCCCATGTTGCAGAGCACTGGCGTAGGCACTGTGGAGAACTTCGCAGTGATGGAAGCCGTTGTTCCCTTAGGCATTTAGCTGAGGCAGTCAGGGAAAGTTTTCTGAAAGAGGTGGCATTTCCAGTGGCCTTAGAGAATGGGAACATTTTGGAGAGCTTAGAGAAGAGTGTTGTTATGTTCAAGGGGCAAATAGATTAGCATTGACTTGACCCAGTTGGGAGGAAAAACGAGAGGGAAGTTGGGGACAGTTTACCTGGTGTGAAGGGTCTTGAATCCTAGTCTAATTTTAGAGACTTTAAAGTACAGTTGGGGGAGTAGGATGCACAAGAAAACACCCAACAATAAGTGGAAACCCACAGATGGTAGAGTCACTATTCTTGGGGTGCATCTTGTCAGGGAAAGGTTAATTAGGATCCTGGCACTGCCCTTTCCCAAGCGCACTGTGTTAGTCTGCCGCCATAACAAAACAGGCTGGGTGGCTTCAACAACAGAAACGTATTTGCTCAAGTTCTGGAGGCTGGAAAGTCCAAAATGCAGATGTCTGCAGGTTTGGCTTCTGCGGCCCCTATCCTGGGCTTGCGGATGGCCGTCTTCTCCCTGTGTCCTCCCATGGCCTGTTCTCTGTGTGTGCACCTCTCTGGTAACTCTCTTCTTATAGGGACACCTGTCCTATTCATCCCACCTTCTGACCTCATTTAACCTTAATAACCTTTTTAAAGGCCCTACCTCCAAATACAGTCCCATTGGGGGTTAGGGCTTCAACACTTGGGGAACACAATTCAGTCCATAATAGGTACCTAAAGTCAGGTCACTGCTTTTTATGTCCCCCACCAATATCAACCTCTAACAAAAGGGGGTACTCAGGCGTGCTTTTCTCCAGGCCAGGGGTGGGGGTCGGGGAGAGGTGGTGATGTTGAGGCTGGTGAGGTAGCTTAGCTAGCTGATTGGACTTAACCCACCAGACTGGCCCCTCCCCCCAATTCATCTAGAGCAGTGTTTCAGTATAAATAAGTGTCCCTAGGGAAGGGAAGTTCATTGTCTTCTCCCGAGCCAAAGGGAATGGACACTTCACCTGCTACAAAAGTATCTTCCAAGCAAATTGAAGTGATTTTGGATCACCTAGAGCAGTGGTTCTCAACCTTGGCTGCACATTAGAATCACCTGGGAATCTTTTTAAAATCCTGATTTCTGGGTCTCATCCTCCGGAAATTCTGTTTCTTTGTTATGGGAAGAGGTCACAACATTAGAAACAAAGAAACAGAATTCCCGGAGGATGAGGCCCAGAAATCAGGATTTTAAAAAGATTCCCAAGTGATTCTAATGTGTAGCCAAGGTGGGGAACACTGATGTAGATTTTTACAGTCCTGTATAATAGGCACTAGCCACGGGTGGCTGTTTAAATTTAAATTAATTAAAATAAGTAAAATAAAAAGTTCAATTCCTTAGTCACTAGTTTCAAGTACTCAATAGCCACATGTGGCCAATGGCTACTGATTGGACGGCACAGATAGGGAACAGTCCATCGTTGCAGAAAGTTCTATTGGACAGCACTGATCTAGAGATCAGTGGCTTACAACCCTGCCCGTGGATCAATTCACCTGTGGAGGTTTTAGAAAAAAGTGTCTCAGCTCCATTTAAGAGATTTTGATTTGGGAGGTCTGAAGTGCAGCCAGGTATCTCTTCCCTTTGTACTCTGCATAGGCAGCCAAGATTAAGGCGGGATGGCACTAGTGCCTTGAAGGCAAGAAGTGAGTGTCTTACCTTCCTTTTGCCAGTATGCAACCCCACACCTGGCACAAAATAGGTGTTCAGGACACAGTTGCAAATAATGCATGAATCTTGTTTTGGAGACCTCCCCCAGGTGCCCAGGCAATAACATGAGGGTCCCCAGGGTTGTTGCTTTTTTCAGTGATGACGATTCAAATTCTGGTTCAAAGGAGTGATAGAGGCTTAAAAAGTCTTACCCCAAAACACACACACACACACACACACACACACACACACACACACACCGTGTTAGAGGCAGGAGTGGCACTGAGACTCTGAGGGATGGAGTATGTTTGGGAAGAAAGACACTTTCTCCTCTTGTTTCCCCGACTGAAACAGGATGGCTTAAAGAAAGATTGAGTTTTGATTTTGACTACTGTGTGGCCCTTCATTTTCCTTTCTCAATTCAAAAACACTTACTGATGTCCGCTCTGTGTCGTTCCCCACACTAGGCACTGTGGATAGTGACAGAGGTGAATTAGGTGGTTCTTTGCCCTCACGTTGCTCACTGTCTGGTGTTGGGAGTTACAGGCATATAATTATAGTATAAATCAAGTGGAAAATGTGTTGTGAACAAGTTCTAAACAGTGCTCTGGGCGCACTGACTGAGGAAGTGATTAGTCCTCAGAATGTGGGTAGGAGGTATGTGTGCCTGTGAGCCAGGGCGGTGATTGGAGAGTTCTTCTCTCATCACTTGCTTAATCTTGCTACTTTCATGGAGTGGCTCTTCAAAAAGGGGGCCACTGTGTCATCTCTCCCGAAGAATTTCTCAGCCCTGACTGCAAGGAGATAGAAAACAGGATGAAGGGAGGAGCTCCAGAGCCAGGAAACGGCAGGAACTAAGGGTTGGGCGTGGCTCTATGGGAGACAGGAAGTGGGGCTCTCTCTTTGATCTCTTGTTCTGTGAACCTCTGTGATGGAAAACTGCAGCAGGTTCTGTCAGGGGGTGTCCAATTGTTGGAGCCAAAAAAGACCAGAAACTCAGCCTGGACATAGCTGGGTAGAGAAAATAAATGGAATGGAGGGAGGGACTAGAGATTGTGGCCCAGCACAGACTAAATCTCGACTCTTCAAATATTCCTGTTTAGGAGGATGTAGGCCAGCTTTTTTCTATTTTTTCCTAATGCCCCCAAAAGGAAATAATTTCAATTGAAGCACGAGACATTGAGGTTAGACACATGGATAAACTTCCCAGCTACGACCATCAGGTGATGCAGAAGTAAATTGCTTTGGGAGAAGCTGAATTGCTTTCTTCTCCAGAAGCCTTACCGCCAGCCGAAGCTTACCAGTCAAGGTTGAATTATAATGTATTTGGGGAAACCTCCTCTCCCTCCTTGTTTTGACCCACATTCTGTCAACAACAACAAAAAGCAAACAAAACAACTGCAGCACAATTCTCCTGCATATCTTTTTACCCATTCTTCTGCCCCTGCATCCACTCAAGGCTCAGCCTGATGTCAGTCTCTAAGCCCAGCTAGCAGAGGGGGTGGCTGAGAGCCCAGAACAGTCCTGCACGGTATCGCCTGTGCCAAGTCGGGTTGCCATTTCCATTTTCGTTAATTGAAGCAGCTTGACCCTTATCATTTCAGGCCAGCAATTTCCTGTCTGCCCGTTGGGAGTGTGTGGAGGACATGCCTCAGCAGGTCATTCTGTCCTTCCACCTACCTTGATGGTGCTAACTCACTCCTAGTGCAGGCTGCAGAAATGGCTCTCCTATTGCAGTTGATGGGGAGAAGCCCAGCCTCACACAAATGCCTAGCTTCACTCCTTGGGATCTTAAACTTTCTGTCTTCTTAGGAAGGCCTTCCTGGTGTCTACCTTCAAGCCTACCTGTTGTAATTTGGGCTCCGTTTTGTGTGTTTCTCTGTTCAGTTTTAAGAAACGTGATGACTGAGGCAGATGCCTCTCAGAACCTCATCTGATGGGCTTTCTCTGTGGCCTGGGAGAAGAACAAGGTGTCTGTGAAGGAAGGGTTTGCCTTCCAGCCCTGGAGAGACACGCAGTGGAGCAGTTGGGGTGTGATGGCTCCGCTCCAAGTGAATGTGTGTTTTGCTTCTTACCCAGCTTTGAGGAAGGTCTGTGTGTAACCCTGTGAGGTCACTGAGTCACCACCTTGCTCCTGTGTGTGGTAGTGTCACTCTGTGAGAGCCATTTTTAAGGGGCAGGGTGATGTGTTCCCTCTGGAGTGTGGATCTACTGGGTATTGCATGCATTTGCGTGCTTTTGTGATCCATGGGAATCTTTTTTTTTGTCTCTGCATTTTTAAAATCTCCCAGGTGGACACTTGTGTAATTTAGTTGCACCCATTTTTGCTGCTGTTGTGTCTTTGTGTCTGTAGTATTTTTGTGTAGCCGCCGCCTTTTCATGCATCTTCAGGGGACTTGTGTCTTTCTGAGTGTCCTCTGGCTTGTTGGGGAGGGGAGAACAGAAGAAGGAGCCCAGACACGAAGGGGAGCCGTCGGGATGGGGGGAGCGCGTTGGGAGGGGTGCGCTGCCATCTATGACTTGGAAAACAGATTTGCGGAGGAGGCGAGCAGCGCGGGGCGTGTGAAGCATGCGGGGCGGGGGCGGGGGCGCTCTGGCCCCCAGCTCCTCCGCAATCCAATTAAATAACATTTAAATGCATAACCAGCCCGCTCGGCGATGAGGCTGGAGATTGGAGCGGGCGCGGCGGCGGGCCGCGCGGGCGGCGTTTTGTGGAGCTCAGCGATTCTGGCGGCAATTTCCCCGCTCCGCGCGGCTTTTACGAGCCGGCTCTCGGGCGCCCGCCCGCTCCGCTGCGCCCGCCCCGTGCCCGCCGCTTCCCGCCACTCCCGCCTCCACTCTTTTTTCTCCCTCGCCTTCTTCCCAGCCTTCTGGTCTGTCCAAGCGCGCGTCTCTCCCTCTGTGCCTGTCTCTGTCTCTCCCGTGTCTTTGGGTAGCCTCTGCCTCCCTCCGCCCCTGGCTGCTCCTCATCTTTTTCTTCTGGTCTGGTTCTGATTCCCTCTGGCTCGCCGTCTGTCTGTCTGTCTCTCTCTGGGTGTCCGAGCCTATTGCACGTCCTGTCTGCAGCTCTGCCATCTGTCAGCATTTGCTTCTCGCCCTGTTTCTGCCTCTGACTGTGACCTCCTTTCCTGGCTGATGGCCTCTCTGCTTCTCTCTAAATCACCAACTCATTACAGCTTCTGCTTCTCTTTGCATCAGGGGTGTGTGTGCGTGTGTGTGTGTGTGTGTGTGTGTGTATGTATGTGTGTGTATGTGTATGTGTGTTGCCTCTCTGGCCTCTGCATCCTCCCACCCCCAAACCCTTCCCCTCAAGTCAACTTCCCTTTCCCCACCACTCAGAGGCCTGTGGCTGCGCTGTTATGACCTCACCACACCAGCCTTCACTCCTCAGATTGTCTCCAAATGTGTGCTAGCGGGAAGGGCAGAGGAAGGAAGGGAAGCACAGGTTAAGAAGAGGGGGGAGCGGGGTGGACTTGATGGGCTCAGGCCCAACTGGCTGATGCTGGAGACGAACGTGTCCCGAGTGCTTGATTAGAAGAGACCCACTCTTCCTCACCTCCTTTAGGCCTGAGCGCACTGCACACCAGGGGAGTATTGGAGGGGCCTGATGTCATCAGAGCTTGAGGATCTTCCCAGGGTCCGATGAACCGGATGGGGCAAGTCCAGGAGGAAGGCAGAGAAAGCAAGACGAGCCATTTTGTTTCTTGTATGGGATCAGACTCCACTGTCTCCTCTTCCTCTTCACTCGCTTTCTTATCCTTGCTCAGTCCCTTCAACATCTGGAGCCTGCCATTTACCAGATGCTCCGTGCTATGCAGATTCTGGGGAAGAGCATCCCTGACAAAGAGAACAGCAAGGGCAAAGGCCCTGATGTGAGCTTGTCTGGTGTGTGGGAGGAACAGCAAAGAGAATAAGGGAAGAGAGATGATAGGTCTTAGGTCATGAGAACCAGAGCATGTAGGGACTGATAAGTCACATGAGGCTTTAGCTTTCGCACTAAGATGGGGAGTCACTGGAGGGTTTTGAGCAGGGAGTGTCATGATCTGCCAGGTATTTTTACAGAAAATTCTTATTATTTAATTGAGATTAGATTGAGAAAACAAGGGCAGAATCAGGGAGACCAGTTTGGAGCCTAATGCAGTACTGGGTAAGAGGTGATGGTGGCCTGGACACGGCGGTGACAGTGCAGGTGGTGATGAGTGGTCAAATTCTGGCTGTACTTTGCAGCAGAGAGACAAGGGATTTGCTGATGGGCCTGATGGAGGGTGTGCGAGAAAGAGTGGAGTCAGGATGAGACCAAGAGATTTGGCCCGAGTGATCAGAACCATAGAGTTGCCATGGATTGATACGGGGAATACTGTAGGAGGAGCTGGGTTTGGGGGGAGTCAGTTTTAGACATGTTAGGTCTGAGATGCCTATTAAGCATCCAAGAGGTGTCTAGTCAGTGGATTGACACACAGTTCCAGAGTGAAGTCCAGGCTGGAGATATAAATTTGGGAGCCATGAGTGGCACTGAATGAAATCCCTTAAGGAGTAAGCAGAGACACAATTAAAGGACATTCATTCATCAAGTTCAGACATTTCAATATTTAGAAGTTGTGGAGTTCCAAAACAAAACAAAACAAAACAAATGCTGAGACATCACAGCAAGGAAGATCTGAGAATGGGGTAGGGGGGCTCTTGGATTGATCATTCTTCATTCCCAGCCACCCAGGTGGGCAGACCCTCATAGCCCCAAATTTAGATGGCTCCACTCACTGGGCCTTGGCTTCATTCTCCTCCAAACTCTACACACCAGCCGGACTGCCCACCTCATGCCACCCATGCTCAAGGACCTACATGAGCTCCTAAGGTTAGCATTCTGGTCGTAGAGACCAGGAAAGAGAATTGGGGCAAAAAAGGACCTCAAGATCTTGGCTTGCCAGTAGGGACACCCTGAGAGACAGTGACTTGTCTAAGGTCCCTCTGCCAGTAGGTTGCCAGGGCTCCCAAGACATAGTTGAGTGCTCTTTATACCACCCCATGCTGCCCTTGGATCACTTCTCAACAAGCAACAGATGTTTACAGAGTACCTGAATATGCCCTCTGTGTGCAGAATAGCAACGGAGGATTCTAAGGGGTAAAGTGGAAACAATTCTTGCCCTCAAAAAGCTTGAACTAAGGACTCCTGGGTCATTTTCCCATTCTTTCCCCATCTTTTTGCTTTGATTCCTTGTGACTTCCCAACATGGACTCTCTTCTTCTCCATTTTATGCCTTAGGTCTTTCCTTCTCTTCAAACCTTGCTCCAACCCTTTCTTCCAGAACCCTTTCCAGATCACCTGGATTACCTCAACCACTAGGTAGCTCAGGCCCACACCCAAGGGTCTTTTCCTAATCTCTCATACCCAATCCATATGCATTCTGTCATCCAATTATATCCCAAATCTGACCACATCTCACAATCGCCACTTAGACAGTCCTAGTCAAGAGACTAGGTCTTGCTTGCACCGCTGACCATAGCAGCCCCTGACAGCATCCCCTGCTTATTGCCCTTGCTGCTGCTTAGATACCTCCAGCGCTACAAGGCCAGGTGTTGGCCTTCCTAAACCAACCTTTAAGTTTAACCTGTACGCATGTCACACACAGGCCTATGTGGTATAGGCCTTTTTCGCTGGCTGCTGGGGAAGGGGCAGCATTTTTGTGATTGTGGAAGGGAGCCCCCCCATGCAAATCTGGGGTCTTCCCTGACAGAGATCTATGCCTCTCCTCCTTGTATATTGCTGTCCTCTGTCACTCTCTTACGGGTCCTCCTTCCTCCCGCAGGCTGGAAGTTGTGCCAACAGGGAGGGCAGACGTTGTTTCTGTGGGAGAACCTGGGATATTATTTTCATCTGATTTATTTTGGTCCCTGATGATTCCCACGCCGATGTGCTAACAAGCAGGAGCAGCCAGGAGCAGCCATCACCAGTATTTCGTGGAAGGTGGATAGATTGATGGGCAGGCAGGGACTGTGTCCCAAATAGGTCATCAGGGAGGGGGGATAAAAGGGCTTGGGGGCAGGAAGCCAGTCTGAGCCTCAGTTTCTCAGCTCTGGGACACCTTTGGTGGGCCCTTCCTCTTCCTGGGTCCCATGGCCTCCCACCTCTACAGGCCCCTCTGTTTTCAAGCTCTTTAGTCCAGAGCCCTGATGATTCTTCTACAGCAAACATGCCCAGCACATCTCAGGCAAAATCTCTTTGAACTTGTAGAGTGAGGAGAAAAGTCTGTGTCCTTGGTGTTGACCACATCTTTGATGTGTGGCACATAGTAGTTGCTCAGTACACAATCAGTGACCAAGTAAGGAAACTTGTGGTGTCAGTGAGGAAGTTTCTCAGCTACTACCCGATTTCAATTATTTTCAGCGTTAGAAAGCAGAGGGCTAAGTTTTGGGTTCCTCTACAATGGTTACCCATCCCTAGGTTTCCTTTCTGGACATTTTCTCACCCTTACTTGTTTATCTCTTCCTACTCTTTCATAGGTGTTTTAAAAAATATATATATATTTTTATTGATTTCAGAGAGGAAGGGAGAAAGATAGGGAGAAACATCAATGATGAGAGAGAATTATTGATTGGCTGCCTCCTGTACGCCCCCTACTGGGGATGGAGCCTACCACAGGGCATGAGCCCTGATGGGGAATCGAACCATGACCTTCTGGTTCATAGGTCGATGCTCAACCACTGAGCAACACTGGCTGGGCTTTCATGGGTGTTTTAACGGTTCTGTTTATGTCTGTGTCTTATATGGTAGATCATCTCAGATATTTTCAGGAGAAAGTGGGGAGAAACAGCATCTCTTGAAGATATTGTCATATTTCACTTTAGCTGCTGTATGATTTTTTTTCCTGGTTGCTACCTTCCAGGTGGCTGCTAAATGAAGGGGTGCCGATCATATGCTGTCACACCAGGTCTTGCTGGTCACTGGGGGGAGTGCCTGGAGAGCAAACAAAAAGCCAACCTGAAGTTTGGTGAGACAGCACCATTGAAAGAGGGGAATCAAGGGAGGACAAGAGAAGATCGGAGAATCAAAAAAAGGGTCAAACAAAGATAGGAGAGAGCAGAGATGAGGCAAAAGGGGAGGGGCATAGGATCTAGGCCTCAGCTTGCCATCTGTAAAATGGGAATAATAGCATTGTTGTCAGGAACAAGAGAGTTAACACATGTGAAGGGCCTGGCAGGTAGTAACCTTTATATAACCGCTTGATGATAAAGATAAGAAATGGGGGTGATACTGCCTCTATCACAAAGGGTGTTGTCAGACTCAGGGCTTGTAAAACACCTTATAAGCTGCAAAATGCGAATGCTTTAGCTGGGTAATACTGATCCCAATCTTGTAGTTCTTTTGCCACTGTCCTGTCTTCATGCTGATGAGGAGGGAGCTGCCAGAAGGAGGCGTGGACCCCTGGGTTCTGTTCTGCTTTGGGGACTCTTTCCTTCCAGCCCTTCTCACCTCCTCCTGAGCAGAGTCCAAGCCCCTCACCCTCCCTGCTGCCTCAAATGCCCCGAGGCACGGTGCTGAGAAGGTGGGCTGGCAGGAGGGGTGCAGGAGGGAGGTCAGGGGGAAGCCAAGCTGAAAATGAAAGCTGGGAGGGGGCAGCGGGGCAGTGCCTGCTCGGATCATGTTGTATAGCAAGCTGCCCCACCTCCGGCTTGCTGTTTTTCCAGATATGGCTCTTCTTCCTTTGTCTCTCGGCCTGTATTCCTGTCTCCTCTCTTCTCTCCTAGCCACTTGGCCTTATTTCCTTCACCCCTCAATACTCCCTAACCCTCCTAACCCCTTCCACTCCCCTGGCTCCTGCTCTGAGACTCTTCATTTTGTGCCCTCCTGTCTGTGTCCTCTCCCTGTAGGGTTCTCCCCAACACCACCCCCCACCAGCTCTCCCTGACTCATCTCTGTGCCATTCCTTTTTTTCTCTCTCTGCTTCCATTTTCCTCTTCTATTTTCTGGCTTCTTTTCCTTGTTGGCCCCTTTGCCCCCTGCTCCCAGCCTTTACCCCTGCTCTCCTCCCTTTCTCTCCCTGTCAGCTTCACTGCTTGGGTTTAGGGTCCACTGTGTAGTCCTCATTCACCTGATGAAATATATATATAGCTAATATGCAAAGTGTCCCCTCAGGAGTTCCACTGGGAGACCGGAAGTTCGATTGCTTGCTGTGATGTGCACTGACCACCAGGGGGTGGCGCGGAACGAAGGAAGGCCCCGGCCAGCAGCCAAAAGGCCCCGATTGGCCCTGATCGCTGGCCAGGCCTAGGGACCCTACCCATGCACAAATTTCGTGCACTGGGCCTCTAGTAATAGTAATAGCAAGACTAAAATTTAATGAGCACTTACTATGGACAGAGTACCTCTAAGCACTTAATCTCCTGTACGCCTCTCAATAATCCTGTGAGGTAAGTTTATCATCCCTGATTTACAGATGGGGACTGTCAGGGGTAGAGAAGTTAAATAACTTGCTGAAGGTGTGATAGGTAGTAAGTGTTGGAATTTGAGTGCAAGCCTGTCTGCCTAAGGAGCCTGAGCTCTTAGCCACAGGAATGGATACTGGAAGCTGTTCCTACTTCCTCTCCCCATGAGGTTAAAAGAACCCTCTTTTTAAAAATATATATTTTTATTGATTTCAGAGAGGTAGGAAGAGGGAAAGAGAGATAGAAACATCAATAATGAGGGAGAGCCCTAACCGGTTTGGCTCAGTGGATAGAGCGTCGGCCTTCAGACTCAGGGGTCCCGGGTTTGATTCCGGTCAAGGGCATGTACCTTGGTTGCAGGCACATCCCCAGTAGGGGGTGTGCAGGAGGCAGCTGATCGATGTTTCTCTCTCATCGATGTTTCTTTTTTTAATCTTTATTGTTCAGATTATTACAGTTGTTCCTCTTTTTTCCCTCCATTCTCATCGATGTTTCTAACTCTCTATCCCTCTCTGTAAAAAAATCAATAAAATATATATTTAAAAAAATGAGAGAGAATCATTGATTGGCTGCCTCCTGCATTATTAGAGGATTGAGCCCGCAACCTGGGATTCCTGACCGGGAATAGAACCATGACCTCCTGGTTCATAGGCTGACGTTCAATCACTGAGCCACGCTGGCTGGGCAGAACCCTCTTTCTTTAAACATCATCTTGGCACCTCAGATTCCTTCAAAGGTCATATGGTCTCTTCTCCTTTCTCTGTACAGGACCAGATCTGACTTAGCTGGGAGAGGTCATTCTGCAAGTCAGTGCTACTGATAATGCATTGCCAGGTGCTGCCCTCGCACTCACTGTATGCATGTCATCTCCTGTAACCAGAACAATAACTGTGTGAGGTAGCTACTCGTCTTATCCCCATTTTACAGATGAAGAAACTAAGGTGCAGGGAAGTGAGTAACTGGCTCCCGGTCACACAGTTAATAAGAGCAGTGCCAGAATTTGAACCCAGGCAGTTTTTCTCTGGAGAATCTGCCCTCCTTAACCGTGACACTGCTGCACCTGCCTCCTGGGAAACAGGTTGAAGTCTCCTGCTTAACCCAGCTGCCAGCCCAGCTGTTTTGAGAAGTTCTTGAGGCCCATCCCAACCTTTAGCTGCAGCCTGTTTCCGTGGCACTGCCCGTGGTGGAGTAATCTCTGCCACCAGCACCGACAGCCCTCAAGATCTGGCCAGCCCGCCAGCCCTAATCGGTGCCCGAGGGGATTTATTGGCTGCTGTCCCCAGGGAGCAGGGACAAGTGTCTTCCTCTCCAGCCCTGCTGCCTCCCAGCCCCTCCTTCTAGCCCCTCATGGCAACTGATTTACTCTGTGGCTGGGGATTTAGCTGCTGTCCTGGCTCCTACTATCAATTCCTGGGCAAATAACCCAGCTCTGCATCAAATTGGCCGACAGGGGAGTGAGTGAGCCCGGAGCAGATGGCCATGGGGTGGGGAGGGCAGGGGCAGGCAGGGAAGGCTCCAGGCTTTCTTGTGCACCCGTGGCCACAAGGCCAGGCTGTGCCTTGCTCAGGCCCATGGGGTCCCCCTTAACTTTCAGAGGATTTAACTGCCCATCCTGACATCTCCCGACCCTCAGCACCAGCAGGTTCTGGTTGGAACTGAGTCTTATCCCCGCTGCTCCATCTGAAGTCTATTTGCCTGACATGGGTGCAGAAGGAGAGAACGGACTGCCATCCCTGGGTTTCATTATGCTTCAAAGAGCTGAGCATGGCTTGGCTTCCTAGGGCCCCGCGCAGCACATATTTGATGTAGGTTCTGCCCTCCCGAGAGGGGCTCAAACTGAAGCAGAAAGTGGTAAGAACTTCCCAGTGGGAAGGGGTGAAAGACCTCAAATGCAGGCGACTTAGGGTGGGGCTGAGGGGACCTCCAAAATGTGGGCCTGAGTCAGGTTGGGTGAACCCAAAGGGGAGGGGTCCTTCCTAAAAGGGAAGGAGGGAGGGATGCGGCAGCCATGGCCGAGACCCCAGAACCTTCCACTTTGTGGCCTGGGCACATGATGGCTGTCCCAGGTCCACGCTGGAACCGAGGACAGGTGGGGCTAAGTAGGGTCGTCCTTCTGTCAATGCCCCTTGTTCTTTTGGTTTCCTCTGACCCTTCTTCCTCCCTGCCACCCCTACCTGCCTCCTCTGTTTCTTCCCATTTGCCTTGTCTTTCCCATGGTGTCAGCTCTCTGAACCCAGAAAGCACATCTGTCGCTCCACTGACGGGCCAGAGGTGGTGGGCTGGAGCTGGAGCTTGGGGCTCTGGTTCCACTCCTTGGAACCTTGCTCAGCCTGGAGCCTGTCCCTGGTGTCCGTGCCATTTTGTTCTTATATTCCTCATCCATCTTCCCTATCCCCCCTCCCTGCCCCCCCTGCCACGGCCGCCTCTGCCTGGGAGATTACAGACACTGAATCAGCAGCCAGCGCCACGTTCTGCTGACAGGGGACTTTCTGTCTCCGAGGGCTCCTGGGTGGGTTCAGGGTCCCTCCGGGCCTGGGATTTGGGGTGGGAGGAAGGAAGGGCTGGGAGGAGAACAGGTGGGTAGAAAGGGAGAGGTGAAGGGCAGAAGATAAAGGAGAAAGGAAGGAGAGGGGGAAAAGAGATTTGGAAGAAGAGACGATAGGAAAAGATAAAAGAACAGTGAGGGATAGGGAGAGAGAAGCAGAGGGTGGGAAGATGGGAAAGGGGGTGCAAGAGGGAGAGGGGGAGGGTGTGGGAATTAGGTGGGGAATGAGCCCGTTCACCAGCCTGCAAGCCCAGGCCTGCTCTCCCCTCCCCTAGTGTCCACCCAGCAGACCCCTTGGAGGCTCAGGTTCATTGAGACTAGGCTGAGGGGTGCAGTTGGGGCCCGCAGGCCCTGGGTCTGGGGCTCTGCCTTGCGCCTCCCTCTCTCCCTCTCACGTGGTGGTTTGTACTTCATCTTGTTTGCGGGGCGGCTGGGCCTGCTCTCGGGGTTTAATGATCTGTGCCATTATTTATAGCTTTGCGCGCTGAGAAACACACTGAATTTATCGCTTGCTTCTATAAATAACCCTGGCAAACGGGTGCCCAGGGAGGAGGGTGGGAGAGGGAGGGGGAAGCGAAGAAAGGAGAGGTGGGGGGTAGGGCAGGGGAGGTCTCTGTAGACTCTGTCCCCAAAATGGGGTGACATGAGTGCTCAAGGACAGTGGAGGCTGCAGGACTGAGCGTGGGTGTGTTTAAAGGCCCGTTAATACTAATGGGACAGTGTGTGCCCCCCGTGACGAGGGGGGTGATTGCGTGTGTGAATTGTGTGTGTGTTTGTGTTTGTCTCTGGTGCCATGTTGGTGGCAGTGAGGTTGGAGAAGCACCACGCAGCCCCGAGGAATGCTGGTCTATCAATGGATGTGCAATGGGGCTGAGAGGCAGCCCCGACTAGAATCAGGGCTGACAGAAAAGACTACAATGACACTTTCTCGGGGTTCAATGGCAGAGGTGGTAGAAGGAAAAGGTGGGGCTGTGTGTTTGTGTCTGGCTAGGCCTGAGGATGCTTCTAGCCTCCTGTGAAGCAGGTACAGCGTCACTGGATCCAAGATCCAGAGGGACCCTGGCTTTGGAGAGGAGGCAGGGGTCGTGCACTTGGCTGCATTACTTCTCAAAGGGCCCAGCTGGGAGTCCCGGCCTAGGATGGGGTAGGGGCTCCTGCGCCCGCCTTCCCCGGCAAAGCCAGTCCCAGTGCTGTGGCCTGCTGATTGGTCTGTGCCTGCCTATAGACAGCCGTGGCCCCTGCCATGGCTCCTCACCCTCACCCTCACCCCAGGGCTGTCCAGGACAGGTCTTGGGGAATGGGAGCCCTGGCACTGCTCAGCCGGAAGGCAATGTCCTGCCTCCTCCCGCTCCCCCAGCCGGCAGTCTCCTTCTGCTCCTTACTTCCACACAGAAATGGCTGTAGCAGCCATTAGCTCCGGGAAGCGCTCTGCATCTCTAATGAGGGCATTTGCATATATAACGAAGAACCCTCACAGGTGTTGGGGAAGCTTCCCTTACTCTCTCCCTTTCTCCTCTCTTGCCAGCTGCTGCCTGACCTGTAGCTCTGGGGGGAGGGGGGGGTGGGGGAGACGGGGTGGTCCCTGCCCACTCGGCTGGGAGATGTGCTGAGGGGTCAAAGGAGCAGGCAAGTTGGGGCAGGGTTCTCCTTTCTGGGTCAGAAACAGGCAAGGTGAAAGCCCATTGTGTCAGTGTGTCCAGCCCAGCCCAGTGACGTGTACATATGTGCATGAGTTTGTGCACAAGCACAGAGAGAAGGTCAAGGTCAACACGCCCATCTTTGCCCAAGCACTGCAGCATATGGTAATGTACCCAGGTCAGTGCAAGTATGCAAAACACGTCCCAGGCTGCACCCATCCATGCATCATGCACACGGCTGCCAGCACACGCTCCTTCACACTCATGCCCTGGCACCAGCGCTGCAATTAGAGAAAAATGCACCTGCACCAGCACTCCTCCATCTAAACAGGCCACTCCTTCCCTCCTCTTTCTCCCTATAAACGGAAGTGTTTCTCATGGAGTCATCAGCCATTATTTAGGCCAGAAAACTACCCACCTTTCACACTTACTCAGACCTATTAAGCACACAAGCAGTTTTGTTTTTTTTTTTAATGAGTAAGACGGGCCCTTACACCCTAGATCAGCAGTTCTCAACCTGTGGGTCACGACCCCTTTGGGGGTCGAACGACCCTTTCACAGGGGTCGCCTAAGACCATCGGAAAACACATATATAATTACATATTGTTTTTGTGATTAATCACTATGCTTTAATTATGTTCAATTTGTAACAATGAAAATACATCCTGCATATCAGATATTTACATTACGATTCATAACAGTAGCAAAATTACAGTTATGAAGTAGCAACGAAAATAATTTTATGGTTGGGGGTCACCACAACATGAGGAACTGTATTAAAGGGTCACGGCATTAGGAAGGTTGAGAACCACTGCCCTAGATAAAGTGGCATTAAAAGGGAAGAAAAAATGCCAAGGCCAGGGTGGCTGGTAGGGCCAGGGGTTAGGAACTGAAGGAAGGTGGAGGGGTTTCTGGGAGGAGCAGAGACTGGGGGCTAGAGTCCCCACAAGGTCATTCTCAGGTTATCCCCTACAACCTGACTCTCCAGCTGCAGACCAGCCAATCTCCAGCCCGAGGCCTCCTCCCGCCCTCCTGTTGGTCCTGCTGAACCATGTGACAGTCCCCCTCTCTGGCAGCTGCCCCGATAATGGATGCAGCTGCTCAGCTGTACCTGTTGGGGGACGGGGATTGCACAGCTCCTAATTACCTCCTTCTCCAGCCGGGGCTGGGGGCTGGGCTAGACAGCGGCTCCCTCTCGCTCCACTGGGGCCAGGGCTGACATCAGGAGCGAGAGCCAGACCAGGCATCCCCTGAGCTGGTCTGGGGTGCTGGGGTGAGGGGCACTGGCCTGGGGTGTGGAGAGGGGAAGTGCTTCTGGAAGGCTGATAGAGGGAACAAAGCACATCACAGTGACAGCATCAGTGACCTGGGAGGCTGGGATAGGACTTTAAATAAATGACTTTTCTCCAAGTCCTTCCCACTGACGGCAAGACTCAGGTTAATGTCAAGGGGAACTTCCTGGCAGTCAGGGATGAGACATACTGGAGCAAAAGCCAGAAATGTGGAGGTAGAGGTTTGGAAGATTCCTTAGCAGGCGATTCAGATCACTGCCCAGTAGGAGGCTCAGGGCAAACAGTGCAGAAGTCAGCTGGAGTTAGAGGAGCAGGGAGTGAGGTTGAACTTGGAATGGTTTCTGGGAGGGATGAGCTTGGGTGACCCTGACCTGGACGTTCGTTCGAGGAGGTTGTCACAGATCAGTGCGTGAGGCTCCCTGCCTGGGCTGTCCTGGGGAGGGGGCGGGGGCAGATCTCAGGGTTGTAAAGATGGCAGAACTCCTCCAGACTTCTCCACACGGGCGCCAAGGTCTTGGGGGCAGACGTGCATTCAGCGATTCACCAGTGCAGTGGGTGTCCGGGGGGTGTGAGTGCTCAGGCTGGAGGTGGGCAGAGATGCTGATGAGGAAATGAGACTTCTACAGGTTTGTTCTGACTCCAAGATCCTATGAATCCCCAAATTAGGATTCTCCATGGTTATAAAAAGGGAAACCAGGGCAGGGGGAGCAGAGAACTGCTAAAAACCCCGGAATCCTGGTCACCAGCCTCCTTTCCTTGGGGTAGGATCTGGTGGTGTGACTGTGATAACTGCTAATCCCTATTCATTGATACTGTAGGTCACAGTAACGACACTCCAGCAGAATTCATTAGTCGCAGTGCGGCCATCTTTGGGAGTCTCTTGTCTGAGGGAAGAGAGGGAACGGGTAGCCTGAACCCCTTGGTATCCTGTCCCAAAGGAGGACAAAATGAAGCAGCTATTCTGGTAAGGCCGGTCTTCCGTGACTTCAGTCACTCTTGTGGCGAGGAGGGTAGTGGGCAGGGAGGCCAGGGGCAGGTGGGTTGCTAATGGCTCCCAGCGACCCTTTTGAATGGTTCCCTCATCTCTACTGTTTCTTTCCAAAGTGTTTTCTCCTCCTCTCTGTGTTTACATGGGTCTGGGTTGGTTGTACTGTCTTCACAACAGTGCCCCCTGTCGCCCACCACGCGACTTTACTGCCTGTCTGAGCTCCTGGCCTGTGTGTGGTCAGCCCTTCCCCACCCCTCACAGCCCTGGTGCCCTGGTGCCCTGGTGCCCTGGTGCCTCCTGATGTGAGATTTGGGGGGCCTGTCAGGTGAGGAGATGTTCTCTCTGTTCTGGGTGTGTGTCTGCTTTTAGGAGGGTTTCTTTATGTGCACGCTGGGGTGCAGGCCCACAGAATGTATGCGGGGGGGGGGGGGGTAGCAACGCTCTTACCCATTCAAGGCAGTTATGAGAGGGAGATAGAAGGGGCGGGCAGCTGGCTATCCATCATCTCCCCCCACCCAGAGCAGACCAGGGCGGCTTTGTGAAACCAGGCTTTCCTAATCTTAGCATCATGCTTATGTGTGCATGCATGTACACACACACACACACACACACACACACACTCACCCCTAGAGATAACACACCAGTACTCAGCCTGACATGCTGGGTGACTCAGATTTTTCCCAGGTGGTCTGCTCTGCAAGCTAATTCCAGGGCAAATTTCCTAGTAAAACCTCTTTGCATGGGTCCTCCTCCTGCCCCAGATGGAAACTTCCCATGATTCCTTAGTTCCTGTGGGTGAGGCTCAGCCTCCCTAGCCTAACATTCAAAGGAGTCTGATCTGGTCCCAGCCTGACTTCCATAATCCTCCAGCAGGAGTATCTTCCTCAAGAAGATGGATCAGCCCAAACAGGTGTGGCTCAGTGGATAAAGCATCGGCCTGCAGACAGAAGGGTCCCAGGTTCTATTCTGGTCAAGGACACATGTCCGGGTCGCGAGCTCCTTCCCCTACAGGAAGCAGCCGATCAATGATTCTCTCTCATCATGGATGTTCCTATCTCTCGCTCCCTCTCAGAGGAAGGGAGAGGGAGCTAATATTCAAATAGACTAAACGGCGGAACAACCAACCGAACAACTGATCGCTATGACGTGCACTGACCACCAGGGGGCGCACACAGAACATGGCAGGCCTTGATTGCGGTGGGATGGTGGAGCAGGTGAGCGGGGGCTCCAGACCAAGGCGGGGAGCCAGTCACTGTCATCAGGGCCAGCCTCTGGTGGTAACTGAAAATTCTCTGCTCCCACGTGCCATGGTCCCGCCTGGCGCTTGCACCTGCTGTCGGCGCTGGCCCTGCTCGCACCCGCTGCCAGTGCCCAGTGCCCGGCACTGGCACCCAGCACTGGTCCCAATTGCTCGGCACTGTCAGTGGTATGAGTGGAGGCTGCCGCCCTGATTGACCCTGAGGGCTTCTCCACCTCCCCCTTCTCCTGAGGGGTGATCAGGGCAGCAGCTGCCATCAGCATGTAGGAGTGGCAGTGGTGGGAGAGGGACTGCCGGCAGACAGGGGACCAGGGGCCATTGGCGGGAGGGTCTGGGTGGGGGCGTGGAGGATGGGCCGAGACCCGCCCCTGTGCCCACTGCAGCCTCAAGGCCCACAGTTTCTTTCAAGATGCATGAATTCGTGCACTGGGCCCCTAGTAAAAACATATTAAAAAAGAAGCTGGGTCAGATGCACTTATTTCCTCCTCCTGCACAGGTCACCAGGGACGTGCCCTTTTCCCACTCACCTCTGCATTGGGTTAGACCCCCTCTTCTAGGAAGCCTGTTGATTGCTTCATCTTATATCACCTTCTGCCTTAGCTTCGTCCTTGACATTTGGAGAATAAGTCTTTCTAGAGGTTGGGTGGGAGGACCCTTTCTCCCTGTTTTGAGCCTCTTAAGGCAGGGTCTGTATTTATTCATCTTTATTTCCTGGTGCCAACATGGTGCCTGGCATCTGTGTGTGTAAATAGCTGAGAGCCTGGCTCCCCAGGAGGAACATCCATCTGAATTAGATCGAGTCCCTGCTCTGACTCTCCTGGCTGTGATCCTGCCTGAGCAAGCGGCTCACCCTCTCTGGGCAGCAGTTTCCCAGTGACGCCTTGAGGAGGTTAGATGTCCCTCCTCTGAGGTTCTGTGTTTGTGTGGCGGTGAGGATAGAGATGTAGATGCACACACAGTCCCTTTCACCGTAGATGGTGAGGAGGCTGGCGTGGTAACTAGGTCAATGACAATTAAACTCCAGGGTCCAGAGAGTCCCCCCCCCCCCCCCCCCCCGAGACTGGTGTCAGTACTAGACAGATCTGTGTGATCTTAGACCATCCCTCTCCCTCTTGCACCCTCAGCTTATTTATATGAGAGCTAGGATTAATGTTGAAGGCTTCTCTGGGGCACTAGAGAAGATTCAGTAGTTAGAAGCTTAATTCATGCACACAATCCATAAGGCTCTTCTTCTCTTCTCCTTTCTCTTCATGTGGGCTCTGCTCTGTTTCTTTTCTCCTTGGTTATTCCCTGGGAGAACTCCTCACCTTTCCTCCAACCAACCAAGGAGGGTGGCATCAGCCCTTAGTGGGGTCCCTGGTCTGCAGCCTGCTGGGAGGGTCCGGCTGCAGAGGCCTCAGTGAGCTTCCAGTTAGTTCCTCTGCTGCAGTCTCCCATGCCACGGCTGCTCTGCAAGAATCACGGGATTTCCCCTCACCCCAGGTTCCCATAGTCCCAACTCCCCCGCCTCCTGGACATCCTGCTCCCCTATCTGACCCTGACCTCTGGGATCGCTCCCAGCCTGAGACATGTCCCCTTTGCCTCATCATGCTTCCCTTGGAATACTGAGGCTGGACTTGTCTACAGAGGCCAGCAAAATTCCTCAGGAGTGTGAGGAAGGGGGGGGGGGTCTGTAGTAAGGGGAGACCCCTGTCCTACATTATGGTCTCTGGCTCCCCTTCGCTTCCCACATCACCCCTGGGAGAGGGTTGGATCAAGGCCTCAGAGTGCTGCTGTGCCCCCAGCCTCCACAAGACCTCAGGGGCTGGAAACTTTGTAGGGAGCTGAAAGGGCCCTGGAATATGTTCAGGGGACCCCGGGATCTGCCCTCCCAGCCCCTCCTCTGTCTGTGATCTCTAAGGACCTCAGTGCCTCCAGACTGGGGAGCAGCTGCTCTGTTTATGGTGTGGGAGGCTTATCCTACTGACGCCTCTCAGCCCAGGGCTCTTGAGGGAAGAGGGGATGGACTGTGGGAAAACTGAGGAGAAGGAACCAAGCCCAGCTTTGGAAGGAGGTGCTTTGGTGACTTTCCCCCCTCCTTGGAGCAGCTGGGAGGCTCTACTAAAAATCTAGCATTTTCTCCTAAGGACAAGTGACCCTGAAAACAAGCTGGGGAGGGGGACCAAGGGGGGAAACTGAGGACAGAGGAGGGTCAGCAGTCTGTGGGGCAGAGCGCGAAGCTGCTGGAAGTGAGAGCCAGAGAGAGCCGAGAGCGGAAAATGCCAGTTTGAACTCCGTGAAATTGGTTTGGCTGTGAATATGAGCGTTGGGGCCACTGTGGATAAGAGCGCGAGGGCCCTCGAGCCTGGGGGCTGAGTCTCAGTGTTTCATGTTTATGAGGGGGACTGGCCTCTGCCTGTGGGAGGCCAAGAGGGAGGAGGTTTGGGCAGAGCCGCACAGCCCTCCCTCCGACCAGAAGCGGCCCTGTCCTGACTTTCTCTTAATCTTAGTTTCCCAGCCACTCTCCACCTGATTGAAAATGACGGACTCTCCACAGCCTCCCCTGCTCTCCCCAACCCGGTTTCCCCCTAAATAGTTATGTATGAACTTTGACCCAGGGAATCCGCTTGGGGGAGCATTTTGGGAAAACATGATAGAGCCTCGTAAAGAATTCCAACAGCTTGCAAACAGCCTGTGCTAAATTGCCCCTTCAAGTGAAAATTAAAGCAAATGACTGTTTTATGGCCATGTTTTCTTGGGCTGCGGTTATGGCGGGAGTACGGGCAGCTCAGAGCTGGGAAGCGCGCAGAGGGTGAGGCATTCAGGGTGGTGTGCACCTGGGCAGGCAGGCAGCTCTAGATGGAGCCCTCTGTTCCACTCCCTGCACCCCTCCCTCCCCCATCCCTTTTCTGTGCAGAGGGAGTGTGGAAACACCCCTGGCCCAGAAGGTCTCTCTCCAGGCCTCCCTTCTCTCCCAGTGTGACCTTGGAGAGTTCTTGCTCCTAGGGGGACACCTGCCTCCTGGAGTGCCTGTGGTGGGAGCCCTGGGACCATCCTGGCCAGGGCTTGACCTGAAGTCTGTGGCGCCCCCAGTTTCTGTGGTGGCCTCTGGGGTTGCTGCCAGGGCAGGAGGGACTGCTGCTCAGGCTCCAGACCACCGCCCCCCTTGCACCATTTCCTCCAGACCCAGTCCACCTTTGTGTATTAGGGTTCTGAGTGAGGCGGGTTTGAAAAGTGGTTCTAAGACAACGATGGTGATGATGGTGATGGTGGTGATGGTGGTGATGGTGAAGATGGTGAAGGTGAAGGAAATCACTGACCTACTGTAATACCTTCACTGTGCAAATGAAGAAACGGAGGCCCAGAGGGACCGTGTTGGGGAAAATCCTTTTCAGGCCCGTGAAACCCTAAGTAAGAACATGGTAATGACAACAGTGGCCCATGTTCATTGACCCCTAGGATGTGCCAGGTCTTACGTGCTATGCACTTTCCGTGGGTCGTCCTATTTAAGATTCAGAACTGTGTGAGGTATTATTCCTGTGAGAACCCTAAGGCTGAGGTCCTTCAATGGCAAAGATGCAATTTGAACCCTGGCAGTCCCTCTCCAGGGCCTGGCACTCGGTCACTGCTCACATGAGGCCTGGATCCAGGTCAACCCCTGTGGAGTGGGTGCCCAGCCCTGCTGACCCAGGGCCAGTGCTCCTTCCCCTCGACCGGGCTGCCTGGAGCCTGCTGTGCATGGGTCCATGGGGCGCACCTTGGAGAAGGGGACGCCTTGGAGAAGGGGACGCCTTGGAGAAGGGGACCTTGGAGAAGGGGACGCCTTGGAGAAGGGGACGCCTTGGAGAAGGGGACCTTGGAGAAGGGGACGCCTTGGAGAAGGGGACCTTGGAGAAGGGGGCGCCTTGGAGAAGGGAACCTTGGAGAAGGGGACGCCTTGGAGAAGGGGGCGCCTTGGAGAAGGGGGCGCCTTGGAGAAGGGGACCTTGGAGAAGGGGACCTTGGAGAAGGGGGCACCTTGGAGAAGGGGACGCCTTGGAGAAGGGGGCACCTTGGGGAAGGGGGCGCCTTGGGGAAGGGGACCTTGGAGAAGGGGGCGCCTTGGAGAAGGGGGTGCCTTGGGGAAGGGGACCTTGGAGAAGGGGGCGCCTTGGAGAAGGGGGTGCCTTGGAGAAGGGGACCTTGGAGAAGGGGACGCCTTGGAGAAGGGGGCGCCTTGGAGAAGGGGGCGCCTTGGGGAAGGGGACCTTGGAGAAGGGGACGCCTTGGAGAAGGGGGCGCCTTGGAGAAGGGGACACCTTGGAGAAGGGGACGCCTTGGAGAAGGGCGTGCCTTGGAGAAGGGGACCTTGGAGAAGGGGACGCCTTGGAGAAGGGGGCGCCTTGGAGAAGGGGACCTTGGAGAAGGGGACGCCTTGGAGAAGGGGGCGCCTTGGAGAAGGGGACCTTGGAGAAGGGGACGCCTTGGAGAAGGGGACGCCTTGGAGAAGGGGGCGCCTTGGAGAAGGGGACCTTGGAGAAGGGGGTGCCTTGGGGAAGGGGGCGCCTTGGGGAAGGGGGCGCCTTGGAGAAGGGGACGCCTTGGAGAAGGGGACCTTGGAGAAGGGGGCACCTTGGAGAAGGGGGCACCTTGGAGAAGGGGACTTCGCGGGGCAGAATGGGGTTTTTTGAAGGAGGCTTTGAGAGGCTGAGAAGAGCTTTTAAGTGTTAGGAAGGACTCCAGGAAGCTAGGAGGATTCTGATCAGGGAGCAACTGTACAATATGATACAGCATCCCCGCCCTGTCCCTCACCCGTGACTGCCCAGGTAGGGAGAGCTCCTGCAATATCATAGCCGGCCCGGCCCAGCCTGCAAAGCCTCTCAGTGACCACCCCCCAGACTTGTCCCTTCCCTCCTGGCTGTTCCGGCCTCTTCTCAGGGGCTTCACTGCTAGAACTGGATGTTGGATCTGGCTTCCTCCTCAGAACACAATTTATGGCGACATGTCGGAGACTCTGTTTTAATGAAGTTGCAAAAGTAGGTTAATGGGCTGTGGGTGTTTTTCATTCCCTTCCCCCTGCCCCATCTCCACCCCTGGGCGGATGAATGATGCCTCTCCCAGCATGATGCAAAGCCGGGCTGAGGATCCAGGCCTGGACTCCTCCGCTCACACATCTCTTCCTTGGCCTTCTGCTCACTCCTCGGCGCTCTTCCTCCCTCCTGCGGGGAAGGTGCTCAGAGTGTCTAGCCCCAATTCTGCTACCTCTGCCCAGAGGGAAAGAGCATGGCGTATGTGAGTGGCAGGGCCCAGGGCAGGGGCTGGAGCAGGGGTGGAACCCTGGGGAAGAAGGAAGCTGGAGTTGGAGGTAATGGACTTCCTTTGGTTGGAGAGGCATGGAGGTGGAAGCTTGGCTACCCTGGACCTGGAGAACTCTGCAGGTTTTGGGGGAGGAACCGAGTTTCTGGGAGCCTCTCCAGTTGCTGTCCCTGCCTCTGATTCGTCTCTGTGTCTCCTGGTGCCATGCCTGACACACGGCTGTTGTTGCAAATATTTGCTGAGTGAATGAATGATGGATACAAGAATGAACGACTCGCTTAGCCGAGCATCAACCCGGGAACTAAGAGGCTGCCAGTTTGACTCCGGGTCAGGGCACATGCCTGGGGTGCGGGCTTGATCCCCTGTGGGAGGTATGCAGGAGACAGTCGATCCATGATGTTTTTCTCTCATTGATGTTTCTATCTCTCTATCACTCTCCCTTCCTCTCTCTCTAAAAAATCAATAAAAAATATTTTAAAAAATGAACGAATGACTCTTCTTTTCCTACCCCAAGTCTCTGGGCTAGAGCTCCTCCTAGTCTGTGCTTACCTCTGAAATGGCTCTCAGCCTGTTCCTGCTGGGGACCTTCCCCCCTTCCCACCCCTCTGCCCATCCTTGCTCCGTACTTCCTCCTCTCAGGAAGTGTTCCAGGATTAGGCTGCAAGAACAAGTCTCCATTTGTTTGCCTGGGTCCAAGATGAGGTCTGGCATCCGTGGAAGATGGCAGAGGGTCTGTACCGCTTTCCTCCAGTCTCCCCTCAGCCACACCCAGCCGGGGCTCTGAGACTGAGGTGGGAGCCAGGACCCAGTTGCTGGGGACACAACCCAGGACACATCCTGCTTCTCCCAGGTCCTTCCTCCTCACAGAAAGCCCGGGCATCACAGGATCTGGCCTTCAGTCACCCCCTGGGGAGCAAGGACCTTCCACACTCCCAACCACTCGCTACCGGTAAATGCCGCTGGCCACCAGGGTTTGGGACCTGAATGCCAAGATGGGGTGGCGCAGGCCTTGCTGCCCTGCAACCTCAGATTGTCCCCTCTTCTGAGAACCTGGGTCACCTCACCCGCTTCAACCCCGGCTTCCTTCGCTCCCTCCCCATTCTGGGCCCAGACAGAAGCACAGGCTTGTGGCCTTTTAGACCAACCCTGTAGAAATTCCAGAGAAACCCTACCAGAAAGCCCAGAATCCCCACCATAACCCCCAGGGCAACTCCACAGTAACCCCCAAACCCTACACCCACATCCAGGACCCACTATTACACCCCAAGCCCTATGGTAACACTCACAACTACCCGGCCCAGGAAGTGCCACCGTGCCTCCCAGCAGGCACAGGACCTCACCGGCTCCCGCAGGGGCACCTGAGCCTCTTGTCCCGCCACACTGTGCTTTCTTGACTGGACAGGGCATTATCTCTGAAGACCACAAAGCCCCCCGCCCCTGACCTTGCTCCCCACTCAGTTTCACTGCGGCCCCGGGACAGGGGTGCTCAGGCTGGATGAGGGCTGCTGGGAGCATGGAGGGTGTCCGTCCAGGTCCGGTGAAGGGACCCAGTTGTCTGCCATGTTGTCCGGCTGTCCCAGGAGCTCAAATAGGAGACCTAGAGGTCACCCTTGGGAGACCCTGCCTGAATCAGTCGGGTCCAGTTTTATTCAGAGATGGGTGAGCAGAATGAGGGCGTATTCCCTCTTACTCAGTCCCAGCTGAAGGCCCCCCTCACCTGAGATACTGGGGGAGGGGTCTGGGAGGACAACAGACCAGGTGGCCCCCGGGGGGCAGGACACCCAGGTGTAAAACCCAGTTTACGCCTGATGTGGGAATCCTGGGGCTCCTGTGGAAATTTCCACTGATGAAAAGAGACAGGACAGACACTACATGTGTACCTGCATCTATGCAGATCTATGCAGTTTTGGGTCTGGATCAGAGCGGGGCGGGGGGGGGGTGGGGGGGGGAGGCGGGGCGTGGCGAAGCGGGGGGGGTGGGGGGGTGGGGGGGGCGGGGTACTGAAGGGGAAGATGTGGGAGGGCTGGGAAAGGGCAGTTCAGAGGGAAGACACAGAGGTCCAGCCCCCGATCTGAGGGAGGAGGAGACCCACCCAGGACTGACTTAAAATAGTTGGAGGGCGTGTTCAGTGCAGGGGGGAGAGGAAAATGCAACCAAGGGTTTGCAATCAGGAGGGCTTTATGGAGGAGGAGAATGGGTAGCAGGATCGGAAAAGAGAGAGCAGCAGAGGGGGAGGGATCTGGTTGAGGATTCTGTAGCTTTATCGGGTGAGGTTAGACTTTCTGGGTGTAAAACTGTAAGGAGAAAGGAGTCAGGAGGCATAGGGACTCCAGACCCTGCCCTCAGCTCTCGACCGTAAGCAATTCACACGCACTTCCAGGGTCTTCTGTCTCTAATCTTACTGGATAAGAACTTCAAGCATACTTGATTTTAAAAAATATATATTGTTTTTATTGATTTCAGAGGAAAGGAGAGGGAGAGAGAGAAGCATCAATGATGAAAGAGAATCATCAATCCGCTGCCTCCTGCACACCCCGAATTGGGGATCGAGCCCACAACCTAGGCATGTGCCCTGACTGGGAATCAACCGTGACCCTCTTAGTTCTTGGGTCGATGCTCAACCACTGAACCACACCAGCTGGGCTTTTCTTTTCTTTTTAAGAGACAGTGAAAGGGAAGGGGAGTGACACACAGAAAAACATCAATGTGAGAGAGATAAATCAATTGGTTGCTTCCTATACGCACCCCGTCCAGGGCTGGGGATGGAGCCTGTAACCAAGATATGTACCCTTGACGGGAATCGAACCCAGGACCCTTCAGTCTGCAGGCCGATGCTCAATCCACTGAGCCATACCAGCCAGGGCGAGCATTCTTGATTTTTTAAAACCTTTGACAGGTGAGCAAAGCACTTGGGCGGAGGCTCCTTGGGCCCACGATTGAATAGAGTCAAGCGGTGCCTCTATTGGGGACACTCACCCAGGAGCACCCCTCTCTCTCTGTGTGTCACTCCCCTTCCCTTCCACTGTCTCTAAAAAGAAAAAAAAAGCCCGGCTGGTGTTGCTCAGTGGTTAAGCATTGACCTAGGAACCAAGAGGGTCACGGTTGATTCCCAGTCAGGGCACATGCCTAGGTTGTGGCTCGATCCCCAGTGCGGGGCGTTGGTCCCGGGTGTGAGAAGGAAGGTTCTGCTGGGGCTTGGACAGCATCGGCCCCAGCTCTGCTCTCCAGCTGTCCTCTCTACCAGCCTCAGCTTCCCGTCTGTGACACAAGGCGAGCTGTACTGGCTGATCGCTCAGGCCCCACCCTTCATCTGATATTTGTTTAATAAAGTTCAAGGTCTTTAAAGGAATCAAATGAATGCTGAGGAGCTTTGCCAAAATATGAAGCATGCTCTCAACACGAGGGCTGCGGGGCTGCCTGGGGCTGGGGAATATGCTCCGAGGTGGGCCCTGGGCCACAGTCCAGCGGGGCTGGGACCCTGGCCAGGCTAATGCAGAGCTCGGCTCAGGTGGCTGCCACCCCTTCCCACAGCCCTGCCTTCCTCCTCCCGGCCCGGCCCAGGCTCTGGGGACCAAGCCCTGCTTGGGCTGGGGGTGGGGGTCCCAGGGGCAGGGGCAGAGGGGGTGGGAGCCTCCCTCTTGAGTGGCTCCCTCCGAGCTGGAGCACAGCAATTACGCGGGAGGATTTATGTCCCTTTGCCTTTAATCGGAAACTCCGTGTCAAGAAGAAAAATCTGCACTGTCCTCCGGCCTGGCTTCCTGCTTTATCATTATTATTGGAGGAAGGTTGATTTGGAAACTTAAAGAAAAGTGGGGTTGGGGGTGGGAGCCACCAGGGAAGGAGAGGTGTGGGGCAGGAGGGTGGCCTTCCTGCTGTTTGTCTTGCGGTTTGTCCTGGTCTGTCACAGAGGGGACAACGGGCAGCACAGGGGCGGGGCGGGCAGGTGAGAAGAGACTAGAGGGACACTAGGAAGGGTAGGGGTTGGGGGTCGTGGAAGGAAGGGGTTTCCAGAAGCTGAGGGGACACCAGGAGGAAGGGAAAGGGTGGGCAGCCACAGGGGGCAACCAGGTGTTGAAGGGATTTGGGGAGCGAAGAAGAGAACTGGGGGGCATGGAGGGAAGAGGCAACCAGGGGCTGGAGGAGGGATAGCGAGGGGCTGGGGCTTGTAGGGGGAGGTGGGCCAGGGCCCCTGGACTGTGCTGTCAGCCTGTACCTGCCGACCTGTCCCTGAGAAGCTCATTCCTCCCCGGCCCACCGGGACCTGTCGTGTCCGGGTCCTGGTGGAGGAGCTGACCTCCCACAAAGCCCACGTTTCCCCTCCACGTGGCGCTACCTCGCAGGGCAGGGGGTTACGGTGACTAGGAATGTGCTGAGGGAACCCCTGACCCTCAGGCCCTCCGAGGCCTGGAACAGAAGTACCCACGGGGGAGAGCCCTGTGCTCCTGGGAGCAGGCGGGGTCCAGGAGAGAAGCCACTGTCCTCGCATCCCCCACGTTGTTGGTGGAAGTCCCCCTCGTGTCTTACCTGTGTTCCTCCTGCTGCTCGGGTTTCGTTCTGACGTGGGGACAGGCACCAGCTCTGGAGCCGGTCCCTGGCGCTCACACCACGGGCACCTCTGTGAACCCAGGGTGTGCGTCTATAACGTGGCGACAGTAATACCTACACGACAGTCATAGGGACATGTTGTCAGGATTAGAGACAATTAGGTAAAGTATCCAGCATGTAGTAAGCCTTCAGAAGACACCATGCCCATCTGGGGGCAGTGCCCAGTATATGCAACTTCTTCAGCTTACAAAGCACTGATTAATCCTCTGCGCCTTCCATCATTTGAGGCTCAGGACAACTCAACGAGGGAGCTGGGAGGGGTCATTGTCCTCACTGGCGAGGGGTGCAGGGTACAGAGCCCCTGAGTGACTTGCCCAAGGCCACACAGCACGGCACTGGGGCAGCCAGATGCGACGGCCCCATCATGCCTCACGAGGGGCCGGAAGACCTTTCCCGGTTCTCTTTCCTCCATCCTTCCCTCAGCACCCCACGCACACAGCCCCTCGTCCCCGGGATGTGGCTCCAGTTTGGGGTGCTCAGCGGAGTGGCTCTGCTTCTGATCCTCCTGCAGCCTGGGCCGTGCCCACCCTCACGTGCCTCCTCCCCAGCTCAACTAAGAGGTTTTATAGCCGTTTACGAGCAATTTCTGTCCATATATCACCGGAGATATATAGCCAGGCAAATATTAGGGACCCAAGCGGAGGTTTTAAGAGGCGAGTTTTACTGCTGCTGAAAGAAGGCGTGATGGACAGCCTGGGAGACCCACCGCCCTCTCGCGCGGCCGGGCGGTGGCAGCACGGACTGGCGTTCGGCGGGAAAACTGGCTGTGAAGCCGAGTGTGGTGCTGGCACCCAGGGGCGCCTGGCGGAGGAGAGTGACCCAAGGGTGGGCTCTGCTCTTCAGAGAGACAGGCGAGGGGGCGGGGAGGAGACCAGAGGTCACAGGCGGGCTCGGATGGGACACCCTCTCCAAACCCCAGCAGGAAGACACTGAGTTCCAGTGCGTTTGAGCCGCAGAACGGATTGAAGTGAGTCGCCAGGGAAGCACGGTCCCTGGTCGCTGGAGGGACCCTTGCCTTCTGCCAGGCGCCTTTCACAACTGGATCTGCGTGAGGGAACCCCTGGCCAGGCTGAGGCTACACAACGGGCCTCGTACACTCTTGGGTCCTGTGGGTGACAGGTGTGGGAGGAGGCCACCCTTGCTCCTCCGTCCCAGGCCCAGCCCACCTGCCCCTGCCCCTGCCCCTGCCCTGCATGGGCTAGACTGGAGGGTTTGGGTGGGTGCAGAGGGGCGTGGAGAGCCTTCTTGGCTCGCGGCCTGTGGTGAGAAGATGTCCTGGGGAATCCTCGCTCCTGATTTAAGCGACTCGGACAGCTTTATGGCGCCTCCTCGAGTGAGCCCCCAACGTTGGCCGTTTAACTTTTTAGCGTCGTTTAATGCTTAGGCTCCAGCGGACAGGCAGGCCCCTCGGCCCCAGAGGCAGCGGCACTAAATCAGGACACTCTGAGGCCCCGATAAATAATTTTTACAGGGCACGGAGCCCATAGATCACCAGTGGGGGGGAGGGGGGAGAGCGGCTGTGATATTTCAACCGATTGTCATATATGACTACCCTGTGCTCTGATCCAGGTCATCCACATGGCAGCGGCTTCAGAACCACAGTCAGCGCCCAGGCCCCCGCACGGGGCATGGGAGGGGCGGTGGGGAGATGGTGCCTCCAGGCCCCTGCCCCAAGCAGCCGGCCTGGAACATGTGGTCTGCTCCACGTGGTTGCCCCAATCCGAGCTCCCTCTGGCACGGGGAGAAGGGAGGACGGCGGGCAGGCTGGGCAGAAGGGAAGAGAAAGAACTTTCTGTAGACAAAAACATCACTTTTAGACCAACTTCCTGATTCTTCAAACAACTGCAAACCTGAGGGCTGGTGAGAACAGGCACCGCGCAGCCAGAGGGAGGGCACGCTGAGGGCTGGAGGGCACAGCTCACAGCTCTAGTGAAAGAGACAGAGGTGGGGAGGCAAGAGAGGAACAGAAAAACGAAGGTGGAAAGACACAGAAAGAAAGAAAGAGAGAAGCAAGGGAGATAGACAGAAACCCACCAACTAGTAGAAAGGACCCTCCGACAGAGTCCTTTCTAGAACCTGTGCCAGAGAGACGGTGGGCTGGATAGGCCAGGGAGGGTGGCGTCCATGCCAGGCTAGAACGCCGTGCCCGAGGTCGCCCTCGGCTGGATGCAGGCCCGTGTGTCTGCGCCAGCTCCACGCGGCTCCCCGCCCACCCCTCCCCTCAGTGCCCTTGCCCCGTCCCCTCATCTGTAAGATCCTGGGATTTGCAGGGACACTTAATCCATATGGAGCTGATTCATTCCCATCTAAATCATCTCCATGAGCCTCCCTAAGAGCCCTCTGATGTGCCAGCCGCCATTCCTCTCCCCTGGCGGTGGCGGGCTGGGGGCTGCCAGTAAACAAACCTCAGCCGCCATCCATCCATCCATCCGGCATCGTCCGTCAGTCCGGCCGAGACCATTCATCTCTCCACCTCTGCTCCCCCCACCTGGTCCTCCAGTCCTCCCATCGCTCTGTCAGTCCCTCTGTGTCCCCCCCGCCCCCTCGTGCCCCTCTAGTAGAACTGCCATCGCTCTGCCTTATTTTGGGAGGAGTCATCTCTGCCACCCACCTGCCTGCAGACAGGAGCCTTCCCTCACCCCTGGCTCAGCAAGGCGGGGCTCTCCTGGTTCACACCTTCCCGGAAGAGAGGCCTTCTGGTGACGTCACTACAGCATTAACAACCCAACTCGGGGACTTTCTTCTGTCCAGCTTGTGTGTCTGAGATTCACGTGTGATTGTGTCTAGATGGAGGTGAGGGTAACATTAGGCGTGAGAGTCTCCAGCATTTGTAATATGTACCTCTAAGCGTTAGTGTGGCACAGGGAGCACAAGACCAATAAAACAGCCCTCCTCCGTGTCTCCCCCAGCAGAGTCCAGCCCGGCACACTGGGTGCTGCCGTGTTGAGAGCTTGCTGGCCTGATCTTATGTACCAGCTCCAGTGAGTCAAGCAGCCTCACACATCCCAGCGCAGGTTTCAGTGGGATGATCCAGTGGGTCTGACACAGGACCCAGGTCATGGCGCCTCTGGCCTGGCAGGGTTTGCAGGAAACACGGAGAGTCTCTCAGTCTGCCCTCCCACCTGCACTTCTTAGCCCGGGCCTGGGGGTGAGCCTTCCCAAGCAGCTCTGTCTTGGCAACAATGGGGCCGGGGAGGAGGAGCAGCAGGTGCTGGTGGGGCCTTCCATGGCACCTGGCAGAACCTTCAAATCTCGGGGAAGCCCTTATGCTTCACATGCCCTAATAAGGTGGCGGGGGGGGGGGGGGGGGGGGAGCATTGCCGGCCCAGCCCCAGCTTTAGGAATCATGTCCTTCCCCTCTCGTGTCTTCTCGCCAGCCTGGGAGTGGAGATTCCAGGGAACAGCTGGGGCTCTGCTAGCCCCTCAGGAGCAGAGACGGGGCAGTTCTTCTGGTCCCATCTCAGTAACTCCATCCACAGTGCCAGTTGGGGACCAAGTTTGTCTCTAGAGTAGAGAGGTTGGGTTAGAGGATAGTTACCCTGCAGAGGGATGGTTTGGGCATGGGTGAAAGGGCGTAGGGTGGTGGACGTAGAGTCACAGGGAGGGACGAGGGCAGCATGTGTGACAGGAGTGTCCTTGCTTAGATTCCAGAGTAATGGCTAGTGGGCGTGAAAGAGGTGGGAAGATGGGCCTTCAGATGCCCCAAGCTGCTGGTGCCCATCACTGCCAGCCCCTCCCCAAGACCCAGAACACATGACCTCCCCCAGACTAGACCTGACCAGGGAGAGAATCCCACTGTGTGAGTCCCAGCCCTCCCCTCCCTTTCCCTGCTCCCCACATGATTTCCCAGCATCTTTCCCCCTTGTCCTTGGTCCCGTCCAGGGAGCCACTCTGAGTGCAGAAAAAGGTGGAGCTCTTCCAGCTGCCATCCAGCTGTGAGGGTCCCTGACCATGCCCCTCCCCCTCCCGGTAGGAATGAAGGCTCTAATTCTAGTGTGAAAGATGAGAAGGGAAGGGTGAGGGGAAGAGGGCCAGAGCAGGGCATAGGGAAGCTAAGTGCTTGCCCAAGCTGTGGGAGGGGAGGGGGCCTGCAGGTGGCAAGGCCCAACTTAAGAGTGATGGAGTGCTTCTTGGTTCTCTGAGCTAGAGACATATGGGGTGTATAAGGCCAAACAAAATGAGAAATTATTGCCAAAGAGAAAGAGAGGACATGGGGGAATAAAAAAGATTCAAGCCAGGGAGATCCAGTGCCACCTGCCCCCTCACTATGGTGACAACCCATCTGTGCTTGGCTGGATGAAAGTCCAAGAGGAAGAAGAGTCCTGAGAACTGACCCTCAGGACCCCCAGGGGAAAATCTGATCCCCAAAACTGCGCTTTCCCCAATGTCACATAGAGTAAGTGCTCCAGGTGGGACAGCGGGTGGAGCTTTCCCATCTTCCTCCTTCCTCTCTCTCCATCCCTCCCCCCTCTCTAGGGCAATGGGGAACCAAGGCTCTCTTCTCCCATTGGCTTGTACCTCAAGGCTCTCCCCAGCCCCCTGCACTCAGTGGCTCCTGCCCTCTCTTGTCCCCTCTGGAACTCCCCTTCCTGCAAGAAGCCTCTCAGGCTTCTTCTCTTCTTACACACCCCCAACCCCAAATAAAGACTCCACTTACCCAAACTCATGGCTGATGTAAGCCCTTGAGGGTCTACTTGTGGGCTGGCGCCTTTGTCCATAGGATTTGAAGTTTCTTTTGTCTGTCTGTCCTCTGTCACGCAATATATCCATGTGTCCAACTTTGACCGTGACCTCCACAATGCAGGCAAGAATCCATGGGTTTAGGTGGTCACCAGCACAGCTCCAGGAGCAACCTGATTTCTGATAGTGTTGACAGCCTTTCTTCGGACTTCATGAGGCAGAAGTGTCTAGAAGGAGGTGAGGGGCCTTAGAGGGCCACTGAGTGTGCCTGATGCCCTTCCCCTGGGGAAGCCACCTCCTGCTACAGCAAGTGCCTGAGGCTGGGCAACAGGAAGAGCTTCTGAAGGCTCGTAAGGGTGTAAGGGTGAAGGAGAGATTTCCAGGTTTCAGCGAAAACTTTGAGGCGGGATGACCTTGACCTTTCTATGCTGCTTTGAGCGAGCAGAGGGGGTGAGTCTGGAAAGGGTTACTCCCCCCTTGCAGGACCGACCCAAATGAGGGAGGGCCACGCTCTCTTTCAAGGGCCCTGATTCATTCACTCTCCATGCCGTTCCATTCACTTTTTCTTAGATAATTGTTTGTTCCTTGGCCAGAAATCTGGTGTTTGAACCCCCTCTCCTATTCTTCCCATGATCTGGGAACCATCTTGGGGAACCAACTCCAGCTCCATCTGAAGGAGCCAGGGAAACACAGAGTCAGAGCCATTTCTAGACAGCGACGCGGCAAACGTACCAGGTGCTGGGACTGCCCTTACAGGGACTGCCCTCCTCTCTTCTTTGAATGTGATGGGAAAGGAGGTGACCCTGGGGGAAAGGGCGGGGCTGGTGAGAGCAGGGTGTGGTGTCAGCTAGAAGAGCACCCCCTCCCAGCTGGCCAGACCCAAATGTGCACAGATGGAAATGCCTTCACAGCCAAGGGCCCCCCCTCCCAAGGAGAGAATCCCACAAGTGGGGAACATCTGGATCAAACCGCAGCCATGAAAGCCCCACATCAAACGAGGGTTTCCGAGCAACCCTCCCCACAGGCCTCGCTCCAAGAGAAATTGCAGATCTTCCTGCTTGAAGCTTTTAAGTGTCACTGAAACCCTCAAGTTTGGGATCGCTCCTTATTCAGGGAGACAGATGTCCCCGAGTGAGCCGCTTGGCTTTGATTACCCCCAGCGGGAGAGAGTGTGTGTGACTGGATCCTGGCTGTGTTGGGAGCTAACCTGGGATTTAAAGCTGTGATGAGGGGCTCCAGCAGTTCAGCCTGGGGGCTGGGGAGAGCGGGACAGGTGGGCCTTTTAAAAACGTGAGGACATCAAAGGTTTGAGTAGGCTCCCTTCCCAGCATTGGCGCCTCGGGACAGGAAAGCAGTGATTTCACCACATAACTGCACGTAGGATGGATCTCAGTCAGAGAACTTCTGGGGAATGTATAGAGGGGAGGGAGGGTGCTCCCCAGAGGGGAGGAAAGGGCAAAGGGGGTTTCTCATTTCCAAAATCGCCTGCCCAGGCCAAGGAAATGGGGCCATATGCTGCCTCCTTCCTGCTCCACCCCTGTGTCTGATGGGAGGGGTGCATTCTTCTAAGGTGGGGAGGGAAGCAGCTGCAGCAGGAGGAGGTGAGAGCAGGATCTGGATGGAGAATGAAGGGGAAGCAGAGGTGTCTCCCACAAAGACAGGAGGAAGGCCGCAGAGCGTCTAATTCCAGGAGACATTGGGCTCTTCCCTCCCTGCTCCCCGGGATCCTTCCAGGTCTAGGAATCAGAAAGCACAGCCCTGGGCCACCGTGCTAGCAGGGGGTATGGGCTGTGTGGCCCATGGGTTAGGGAGCAGGGTGCCCAGAGCTGGCTGGAATCCCAGTTCAGATTTGAGTCATCTACCTGGGGAATGGGTGAGAGCGCTGGCACATTGACACCCACTGTGACCTTGTTTTAAGAAGCCAGTGGTTTATTCTCTGGGTACAAGGTGACCTTCAGTCAGGAGAGGTGCGGGGAGAAGAGGTACCATTTGCTTCCAGTTTACATTAACCTCTCCCCCTGCCCCCGCCCCATTCAGGATGCTTCCCTACCCCTCTTCTCTCTCCTGCCCCCAGAGAGGTCTGTGGGTACGCACGGTGCTCCAGGATGCCTGGGTTTGCCTCCGGGGTGGTCCATCCCGCACTGCCTTATGAAGGTCCATTTATGGTCTTTCCCCACCTAGACTGCCAGTGCCCCGAAGGTGCGGACTCCCTCACTCTCCCTGTGCCCTAGGGGCATCGTGTCTGCTTGCTACCCATCTCCAGCTGGAGCCCAGCCTCCCACCCATGGCCAGCGCTCTGGGGACAAAGGACAACCCACCTGAGGATTCTCAGCCGCTACAGCACTCCCCCCCCCCCCCCCTCACCGGGCTCCAAGGGCAGCTCCTCGCTGACCTCCTCTGGGAGTCGTTTGGCAGGACCTCGTTGACAGCACTTTCTCCCACTTCTGAAATTTGTTGACCATCATTTTATTTTTATTATTATTTTAAAATTCTGGGATGGATATGTTTCTTTTTGTCACGTGAGACCCAATTTTCTTTGGGACCAGACTCTTTCACCCCTTCGCTCCCTGGCCCCAGGCCAGCACAGAGGAGCCCTGCAAGGCCGTGGCTGGCGGACCCTCTCCTCAGTGCTGGCGTCAGTCTTCCACGTGGTGGCTTGTTTGGGGCTCTGACGGCTGTGCATCCAGGAGCCGCTGAGTGGGGCTGTCCTGGCAGGACGGGTGAATAGGACCCCTGAAGGAGCCCCGGTCCCAGTGAGGCACGGACGCTAGGAGCATGAACGACTGCGGCCGAGAGACACCTTGACGGGGATGTTGTGGAAATGGCAGAGGCCAGGCCGGTGGGAGAGGAAAGTGAAAGAGGTTGAAAGGAGAGAAGGGAAGGGTTAGGCAGAGGATGCAGGACCATGTATGCAGCTGGGGTAGACTTGGCAGAGGGAGAGGAAGCTAAAGTAGCTTTGCCTGCAGGTGAGGGCCCAGCTGTGAGCCAGACAAGCCTGGTGCCCAGGAGGGACGCTGGCAATTGTAAACATTGACTCTGAACCCTGAGGATTGTACCCACCCCGCCATTACCCGCTCCCATCTCTACACGAGCTCTAGGCCAGATGGGATGTGTGATTTCTAGGCCCAGCCTGACCTGTGCTCTGGCAACATCATCTGACACCATGCTCAGTTCAGATCAGCTCTGCTCCACACCCTCCAGGTCCGCCCTGGGGCCGGAGCGGCCTTTGAAGTTGATGGAGAGAAGATTGGTGAGCTGTGCCGAGCCTAGATCTCCCAGCCGTCAATGAGGTGAGGAGGGTATCCACTTTGAGCCCCTTTTTGGGGGCTGAAGTGTTGACACTTTCGTTGTCAAAATGTAGGTTTTTCATCCTTGAATGCTGTGTGAGGCTGACCAAACCGGCAGGTGTCTCTGGGCTGTAGGGTGGCCGCAATACTCAGTTCTAGGGACCACTATTCACTGTGCTCCTGGAGCACAACTCTAGGTGGTGCCGTTCACATAGAATTCGGCGTGCATGCCCCCCCCCCCCCCCCCGCCCCCAGGTATGTGACAGTGGGCTGCCATCAAGCCCTGTTTGGGTCAGGTTCTGTTTACCAGCCTAAGCTGGTCAACCTGAGAACCAGGAATATTCGAGTAAGGCTTTGCCCGGAGACAGAGAGATGGACAAAATGCTCTCCAAAGTTAAGTCCTCGTGGGAAGTGGGCCCCAGGAGACTGGAGCTGTTCTGGAACCACAGGACCAGGGAGCAGTATTCAGCCTTAGACTAGGAGGCAGGAAAAAGAAAGGACACATTCCACCCACCAGGGAAGGAATACCGCCTTACATCCCCAGATGGAAAAGGATAACCCATGTGTAAGCACCCAGTGGGGCTGGCACTTAGTAGGTGTGCAGTTCATATGAAGGAATGAGAATCAGTGTCTACATTCCAGTCTCTAGATCTGGGGTTCTTGGAGGTGGAATGGCATGGGAATTTGCTGAAATCTGAAATGGGAGCCTGACCCAGATGGGGGTCAGGAATTCGTTTCCTTCCCTTTTTCTCCTTCTTAGGGAAAGCTTAGTTCGAGGCTTAGGATGAAAAATAACATCCAGATGAAGGAAAGAAGGATCATCAGGAATGATAAATAATACTCTCCAGATGTGGCTTCCGCGCTCTGCATCGGAGCGAGCCCTGCCGCCTCCAGCCACCTTGGGGGGATCCCATGCTCAGCACGGCTGCAGCGACACGTTCTCCTAACTCCTCTTCCGGAATAGTCTTCAGGGTGTGCAACTCCGGTTTTGAATGTCCATTATTGGTGACAAATCTTCATTGTTTGCTTTTTGGAAATCAGTCAAAAAATAATCTATAGTTAACAATGTTATCTTGACTATTTTGTAAAATGACTCTAAAGCCCATTTTTAAAGGAGACTGCAGAAATGCTTTAATCAATAGAGGTGCATAGAGGGTAAGTGTATGTCCTCCTAAGGTGACATATGGTTTTGAAGGACAACCCTGGTTTGTTCGCCCATGACTGTTTAAGAAGCTAATCACAGATATATATCCCAGATTGTGTTCTATAAAATAAAATGATATAATAAATGCATTATGATGTTGAAGGCTGTATGCTAACCACTTTAAGGCCTCTGACAATATATAATGCACTTGCTTTGGCCAAGGGAGGGAGGGACTGAAGAGGCACAAGGCAGACCCAAGTGAAGAATGGGTACAATTATCCAGGGTGAAGGTTTGGACCCCCACCTACACTTAAGAGTTGCCTAACTCTGCCTTCCTCTCTGGACCAGCTCTGCGTCTGGTCAGCCGGACAGTGTGCGAGGTCCTTTCTCAGGGGGAGAGCCATGTCTTGTCCTGGCCCCGTCATTCACCTGCAGAAATCATCCTGAAGGTCTAAGAGAAGGAACCTGCTGGTTCATGAATTGCGTTAAAATGTATTTTTCAGAAAAATGTGTGTGGGTGGGGGGTGAGGTCAAAATGAACCTACACAGCAAATCTGCTTATAGTCATTATTAGTTAACCTAAACGAAGAACTCTCCATGGAAGTTTCTAGGAAGTTTCCTTTCCTAGGGAAGACCAGGAGGAAATGGGGGAGCACCAGGTCAGGGAGACGGGGGTCAGTCTCAGGATCACTTGTCTGCCTGGAGCAGCGGCCTCTGTCCATTTTGGAGACTCCTGGCTCTGGGCTTGGGGTGGGTGTGTGAGGTGGAGGTGGGGGAGGTGGGTGTGACCGCCTGGGCTGGGCGGGGGGGGGGGGGGGGGGGGGGGCGGGGGGGGGGGGGAAGGGGGGACGGAATGACCTCCAAGAGGCCTAGCCAGGCAGAACGCGCTCTGCTCGGTGCTCCTCCACTGATAACCAAGCTGCAAATCAGGAATTTATTAGGAGCTGAGACACATTTTCCCACCCTTTATAGCCCTGACGACTCTGAGCCAAACTCTGGCAAGGGGCTTCCTCATGGTTTTAATTAGACAATTAATTTTTTATTGGGTCGTTTGATTTCTGGAGCCGATTTCACTCTCCCTCTTGTCCCCACCTGCCCCCCAGCTGTGAACAGCCAAGGGGAGCCAGGGGGGTTTAGGGAGGTGCAGAGAGAAACAATGCCGTCTGCCTTTGAGCTGTTTAGGCGGCAGGGAATGGGGAGCAGGGAGAGAAGCGCTCTGCCCCCCTCAGCTGCTCTAGCACCAGAGACACTGTCCAGAGCTCAGACCTGGGCCTGCAGGGCCTGCACAAAGGCTTTCTCAGCCTCCCCTCCCAGCTTCTCCCAGGCTGTCGGGCTAATTAGTAACGCGGCGTGGGAGTGGGGGCAGGGAACAGGGCCGAGATGCATTAGCAGCGTTTCTGCGGTTAATCCTGCCGTGCTTGGAGGCTGTTTACCCTCTACCCAGGGATTAGGAACCTGTTTGAGTTAGAAGGGCACAGAGAGGCCAGGGCTGGGCTCTGTCCCCCACCTGCTTTTAGGAGCTGGGGTGGGGGCGCTGAGCCAGCAGAAAAAAAAGAAGTCCGAGAAACCTGTCTCCAATCTATCTCCCTTATTGATCTCCCTGCCGCCCAGCTGCTGGCCTGCTTTTGAATCTTGATCCTCTCTGCTCCTGCTTCATCCCTGGGCATTGCCCTTGTTGTCAAATATCAATCTGGCTCAGAAAGGTGGGGAGGAAGGGAGGTGGGGGGGCAGTGTTTAGCAGAGGGGATGAGCCCAGCATGGAGGGGTCCCCTATGTCAGATGTGTTCCCTTGGAGGAGGGGGAGTCCCCTTCCAAGATGTCAGCCATCCCCTTACTCTACCTGGAAAGAAAGAGAAGGCCAGACTGTAGGGAGAACTTACTTTCAGCAACAGAAGCAAGTAGCTCCTTCTTTAGAGCTTTATGATCCGACAAGACCAGTGTTTTATTGAGAGCAACGCTGCTCGGAGGCCTTGGGATTGCAGGGAGTGAGAGGCTGTTTCCTCAGGTGTCCTGTTGGTGGGGACATTGTCACTTGTTGTTCTAGCACAAGGATTCCTGAAAGTGCACACACACACACACACACACGCACACACATATACACACACATACACACACACAGTGACATAGCTGCTTAGAACTAAACTGACAGCACCTGCACACACAGACGTGGGCTCTGAGGAGCCTCCGGGACAGGGCTCTGGGGCCCTCGCAGGTTGAACAAGCCCCCAAAGGAACACGCCAGGTTACCCTTCACAGAGGGGGACTCTGGTGACCCCCCACTGCCCACGTTCTCCTCTTGTGTCAGCGCAACACCAGTGTTGGTGGATGTGTGGACCCTCCCGCCCGCCCCCACTGGGTCTGAGAGCATAAGCTTCCCTTGGGGCCTGAGGCGGAAAGAAATAGCGGCACAGATTTACCCTGGAGTGTGAGGGGCAAAAAGGATAAAGGGCCCAGAGTGAAAGCGGCCCCAGCTCATGTGCAGACTCTGGAATCCAGGATTTGCGCTCTAACCAGATTTTCTTCTTTTTTCCTCGGAAAACTCACATTGAGTGATCCTCCTGCTAGGGCTCAAGGTGGTCCCACGCTAGTGCCAGGGGCAGCCCCAGGACAGGCCTTCTTGGGACACAGTCCTGCCTCCTGCTGAGGGAGGTGCTGACAGCCTGTCCACCCCCCCCCCCCCCCCAAGCTGTGCAGATGGTACTCAGCCCCGCCGGGGTGGCTTTGACCCAGGAACCAAGACGTCGCTGGTTCGATACCTGGTCAGGGCACATGCTGGGTTGCGGGCTGTGTAGGAGGCAACCAATCGATGATGTTTCTCTCTCACTGACATTTCTGTCTCTCCATCCCTCTCCCTCCCCCTCTCTCTAAAAATCAATAAAACATATTTTTAAAAAGAAGAGAAATTCACAGAAGAAAGGAACGGAAAGGTTGAATATATTGGGGGGGGGAGTGGGAAGGGAGGGTGGAGGCAGAGCAAACCCAAGATTATCCATTGACATTTGTGCTTTCATGTGGCTTCAAGGTGGGGACTTCAGACCTTCGGACCCGGATCCCTAGGTGAAGGGCTGCAGTATGTGTGGGGGGATTTAGTGCAGGGACCCCTGGGACAGTGGGAACAAAGGGGCCAGGAGCCCAGGCAAACCTCTGTCAGAGAGGTCATCTGTGGGGGGGGGGGGGGGCATCAGCATCCATCTGTAGGGACAGGGGGAGAGAAGAAATGGTAAAAATAGGAGAGAGAGAAGAAATAAAACTGAAGGCACTGAAACAGAGGAGAGAGCAAGCTAAGGATCCACACAAAGAGGCTGAGAAACACGTGTGAGCTTGGGAGCGGGTGGCGGGCAGCAGGAGGCGGGGAAGGGAGAGCCTGGGGGGGGGGGGGTCAGCAGCCGACACAATCGGCCAGGCTTCTGCGTGGGAAGGTGGGCAGGAGGGCAGGGAGGGGAAGGGGCTGCAGAGAAAGCCCCCGCCTGTGGCGCAGAGGAGAAGGGTGGCGATGGAACTGCCTCTCCCAGCTCCAGGGCCAACAGCACCCGCCTGCCCTCTCCCTGAGCCCGGGGCTGAGATTGACGGGACTGCAGCTTCTCTGGGTCCTGGGTGGATTTGAATAATTAAGTCATCTGGATTCTTATGATTTACCATTTTCAATGATAAATAGACAGCGCCCAAGCCAGCCAGTTGGCAAAACTCTGGCTGCTAGTTATAATTTGTCAAGCTGCCAGCAGATTCATGTTTTATGCTAATGGAGAGAGACTCATTGACTAGGGGGAGGCAGTGACCGGGTCAGCTCTTTCCTCAGGCACCCCAGAGGTCGAGAGGTCAGGGGAGAAAGGCGGAGGCCAGTATGGATTTTCTGTAAGGGTCAGTGTAATTTTATAATAATTCAGCTGGTACACAGGCTCTTGCATACATGGAAGGTCATGTATGCAGACATACGCTCAGATCTGCATGCACGCCCCCCCCCCCCCCAACACACACGTGCACCTGCTCCTGTGCGGGCGTCTGGGCCCACTGCACACAGTCTGGGGCAGGAACACTTGTCCACCCCTCTTCAGCTCACTTGCACAGGCACAACCTTGCTGTCACCTTCAGGCACGTGATTATAGCAAGGAAAACCCGCAGCCTGCTTGCTCGGAAACCCAGAGGAGCACCTCCCGCCACACACACACACACACACACACACACACACACACACCCGCACACCGCACACCTCAAAGATGGGGAGGGACCACTGGAGGACCCCCGTGCCTACCATCCCACCCTCCCAGTCCCTTTATTTCAGGGCTTCCAGGTCTGCTGATCCCGGGGTGTGTCTTTCGCTCTAGTGGGGGAAATATATGAGCCCCAGGACAGTCCTGGTTTTCAGCGACTGGGCCTGGGGAGCTGGAGCTGGGAAGACAGGGGCTCTGAGACTGGCACAGGGAAGGCTGCAAGCAACATCAGCTGAATCCAGACTTTCTTTCCCAGTGATTGGTTTATTTATGTATTTGTCCACACTCATTGAAGCCTCACACTGGCAAGAATCTTCTTTGACAGTCGTGACAAACGGAGGCAGAGGCGATGCTTTGCACATACTACGTGCTAAATAAATATCGGTGGCATGAGCAGCTGAAGCTACTGACTTCTCCACGGAGCAGACTGCTCGTTCCCCTTCTAGTCCTCCGTCTCACCAAACCATCACCATCACTGGTCTGAGAGGCCAGAGAAGAGGTGCAGGTCTGGGTGAGGACCACCTATTCCTCGATGCGAGAAGTCTGGGTCTTTGGTGTGATAAAAAAAATGCTAATTTTATACCAATGGAAGCAATCTGGGCTCAATTTTGACCCCCAAATGCCCTTAAAATTGGTTAATGAGCAAGGGAGGCCTGAAGAAGGAGCCTCTGCGGCTCCTCTGTGCCCAGAAGAGAATCTGAATTTGCTTCTGAGCAGGACTGGAAGCTGCAGGTCCTTACCACCCGCTGCCTGGAGGTTTGGGGGCCTATGGGGGAGGTTTAGGGGCACGGAGAGAAACATTTCATTCCCGTTCCCCACCCCACCCCCACCCCCCAGTGAGGGGACAAAAGCACAACAGCAAACTGAACAGAGAAGAGGCCCAGGCATCACGGAGAACCGAAGGCAGAAGCTGCTTCCAGCGTCAGGCTCCAGGAGGCAGCGGCAGCTGCAGGCTCTGCTCAGACATCCAGGTCCCAAGAAGTGAACTGGGCTCCTCCTTCCCAGCCGGGCCAGGTAGGGGCAAGGGAGCAGCTCAGGGCAGATGTCTGCATCCGCTCCACCGAGGCCTGGAGTGAGTGACCTCCCTTCTTTGCTCCCTTCTGGGCAGATGTGGATGGCGGTGGGCCTGGCCAGTCAGGGCTGGAGAGACGGCCAAGAGCCAGAATCAACCAGCCTCTCCGTCCAAGACTAGGGAAATAGGCCTTACTTACTTAATAGTTTAAGGCACTGACCTGGCATCACTGACCTCACCTCCCTGCACCAAGGTGAGTTCCTACAGACCCTCACTCACCCTGTGAGAGCAACGGCCTGGGGGCAACAGCAACCCCCCCGCAGGGGCTGGGGCAGACCTGCAGATGGCTGGAGGTGAGGAAGGATGTTCTGGAATGATACAGGGATCTGACGGTAATAAGCATGACTGACACAGAAAACAAGTCGGTTCATCCCACACCTGATCAGCAAGCTTACTCCACATCATTGTGCCCTTTACTTTCAATCCAATATTTGCAACCACATAATGAGCTCTGGGGGGCTCATGTTCGCTTGCCTAAAAGTCTCGGAACAAAGCCTCTGGGATACAAAGATAGTACAAGAACCCATCTTGGACTAGAGCAGCGGTTCTCAACCTGTGGGTCGTGACCCCTTTGGGGGTTGAACGACCCTTTCACAGGGGTCGCCTAAGACCATCAGAAAACACATATATAATTACATATTGTTTTTGTGATTAATCACTATGGTTTAATTATGTTCAATTTGTAACAATGAAAATACACCCTGCATATCAGATATTTATGTTACGATTCATAACAGTAGCAAAATTACAAAAATAATTTTATGGTAGGGGGTCACCACAACATGAGGAACTGTATTAAAGGGTCGTGGCATTAGGAAGGTTGAGAACCACTGGTCTAGATGGAGAGAGAGAAATAGAAAGGAAGGGAGGGAGGGTGGGAGAGAGATAGAGAGAGAGAGAGAGAGAGAGAGGGAGAGAAAGAGGGAGAAAGGAAGGAAGGAAGGAAGGAAGGAAGGGAGGAAGGAAGGAAGGAAGGAAGGAAGGAAGGGAGGGAGGAAGGAAGGGAGGAAGGAAGGAAGGGAGGGAGGAAGGAAGGAAGGAAGGAAGGGAGGGAGGGAGGGAGGAAGGAAGGAAGGAAGGGAGGGAGGAAGGAAGGAAGGGAGGGAGGGAGGGAGGAAGGAAGGAAGGGAGGGAGGAAGGGAGGGAGGGAGGGAGGAAGGAAGGAAGGGAGGGAGGGAGGAAGGAAGGAAGGAAGGAAGGAAGGAAGGAAGGGAGGGAGGAAGGAAGGAAGGAAGGAAGGAAGGAAGGAAGGAAGGGAGGAAGGAAGGAAGGGAGGGAGGAAGGAAGGAAGGGAGGGAGGAAGGAAGGAAGGAAGGGAGGAAGGAAGGAAGGGAGGGAGGAAGGAAGGAAGGGAGGAAGGAAGGAAGGAAGGAAGGAAGGAAGGGAGGAAGGAAGGAAGGGAGGGAGGAAGGAAGGAAGGAAGGAAGGAAGGAAGGAAGGAAGGAAGGGAGGGAGGAAGGCAAAAAGCTCTCAAGAACAGGGGAGGAAAGCTGAAAGAGCAATAAGCAGTGCTGGGAAGCACAGGACTGAGGCCCCCTAAGGGGGAACTGCAGGGTGTCCTGTGGACATGGCTTTCCAGCCAGCTTGGGGGTCCTTTAGCACATCCTCAAGGACTGCACTGTCCTTGGAAGACCTGGCTGACCTCAGTGACCTGCCCCATCCCATTTTGGAAAAACAAAGGGGTGATCTAATTGGCTCTAACTGGGAAGTCCCCGCCCCCCCAGCACTTGAACTGGGTGTGGAGTGCAGGCCCAATGCGCTTCGGACGCACAGCCACCCCAAGCTGAGCTCCTCCACAAGCTGAATCTAAAGCCACTTTGCCAATTAATCTCTGTGTGTGTATGAGTTCAGTGAGATATACTGTAAATCTAAGTCCGCTTGCCCTGGTAGGAAATGTCCTCATTCTCTTTCAAGAGTGAGGTTCTCTGGCTCCTCCAGCACTTGCAAGACTCATGCCAAGCGCTTTACAGATCAATCCCAGCCCTTCTGGTGAGGAAAAAAGCCCTGGCCCGGAGGCGTCTCTGAGGCAGGGATGGAGAGAAGGATGGCAAAGGGGGAAGACGTTTCTTCTCACAAGGAAGAAAGTGAAGATGCCTTTCCCAGGGGCGACCAGGCCTGTATTCGCCCCTCTCTCACCTGCATATACACAGGCAGGCTCACCGAGATTCCAGAAGGACCTTCCCGTGCAGAAAGCCCATTCAACATGTGGCCAAAGGAGGCCTAAGTTCTCAGAGTCAGAGCCTTACCAAAGAACAAAGCAGCCCAGTCTGCAGTCAGCCTCGGCCAGCGAGGTCAGAGTGGAGGCACTAGGGGTGGCGGGAGAGGGGACTGGGTCTAGGAGAGGGGCCCACCGCCTGCCCCTCTCCCAACTGCCTCTTCTGCTTCCTGTGCTGATTTGGGAACTAGACCTTGACCTGCTGAGCCTCACGGCTAGCCCAGCTGAGGCAGGAGGAGCTAGGTCAGCTGCTTCAGTGGAGAAGCTGGTGGCAGGAGGCCTGGGTGGGCCCTGGCGCTGGGGTAACGGTGGTGGTGGTAGGTCAGGGCAAAGCTGCCTGGGGTACCGCACAGTGGGGCGATCTGGTCCCTACCTTACCCCACGGGGCCTCTCCCTGCCCACTCTTCACCTTGTGCCTCCCCTGCCTCTGTCCCTCCCAAGTGGGTTCCCCTTCATGTTAATTCGGTTTTGTTCTCTCTCCTTTTCTGTCTTTCCTTTTCTCTCTCTGTATCTTTATAATATTATGTTCCCTTCCTTCTTTTGCTTTCTTTCTGCTGTACCTCCCCTTTTCCCTCTCTATATTCTTCCTTTCCTCGACCTTTCCTTCCTCTTACCCTTTCTCCTATCTTTCCTCCTATCTTTCCTATCTCATTTCTCATTCTCCTTTCTCATTCTCCCCTCCATTTCTTTTTTATTTTAATTTTTTAAATTTTTTTCTTCCCTTTTCTTTTACTTTCTAGCTCCCTCCTTTTATTAATTTGTTCTTTCTTTCCTTCTCTTTGTGTCCTTTCTGCTTTTGTTCATCATAAAACTAACTAATCCCGCTTGTTCATTCTGTCCTTTGTCAATATTCCTTCATCTCTCTCCCAGCCGCCCTCCGGGGGACCCCTCCTCTATCCCAGCATTAGGACTTTCTCAAATGATTTCTTCCCTCACCCGTCTTTTTCTCTTTGTTGTTCTCAAATTTTCTAGTCCATTGTGCTGTTTCCCTGACCTCCTTTCTCTCTTCCTTTGTTTCTACATCCTTTCTCTGCAGCAGGCATACGGCATGAAAGAGCCCCCTCCCCAAGTCAGGGCTTCTGTCCTGTGTCAGCCCAGCCACCCTTCATGCCATTCTTTCTCATCTTCCTTCAACTTGGGGTTCAGTCTCAAAGGCTCAGGAATGGCGCTGTTCCCCTAGATGAGAGGTCAGGGCGGGGTCCACAGCTCCCCACTACAGGCTCCGGGGAGCCTTGCCAAACTGCCAAACTGCCAAACTGCCAATCTGATTGAAAAGAGAAGAAAGGAAAGGGTAAAAGAGAGAGAACCCCATAGCTTGTGGGGTGAGGGGTAGAGGCAGTGTTGGGGAGGCAAAAGGTATTGGCTTCACCAGAGAGGAAGGGGCAGAGCCCAGAGCCAGGTGCCTCCCTCGCACACCCAGAGCCCCGCAGCCAGCCGCCTCCGCTGCGGCAAAGAGGCCTCAGGCGGCTCCAGTTAATTTGGGGATGGGGCGGGGTGAGATCTTCCAGCAGCGCCTCTGAGTGGAGGGGTGCGCAGGGTAGCAAGGTGGGAGGAAAGGAAGGGCTTAGGTTAGTTCTATCGGTCGCCTTCCCGTTGCCCCTGGACTTGTCCTTCTCAAGGCCCAGGGTTTTGGAGACCACACTTCAGGTAGTGACGGCCGTGGCCTCCTGGACCCCTCCGCTAGGCAGGCCCAATCCCAGGCACCCGTAGGAGCAGGTGCCGGGGCAGCGCCGGGTCACCCTCAGAAAAACACCGGGTGCAGCGAAAACAAAGGCCTGGGCGCACTGGCAGCTTTGCAGCCCCTGACACAGCCGGGCCCAGCGGCCTCTGGAATTGGAGGCGCGGGCTCGGTCGGGGCCAGAGACAGCTCGGCGTGGACGTGGGAGCCCCAGAGACAGCACGGCGTGGACGTGGGGACGGTCTTTCCTGGGATCCACAGCCTCCCCGGGCCTTCCCAAAAGGCGGCCCAAAGGCGCGGCTGCCGCCTGCCGGTTCCCGGGGCTGCACCGCCAAGCGCGGGCGCAGCGGAGACTCCCCGCCCGGCCCGGCCTCAGAGCTCGCGGGCCTCGCCTGCACCTGCCGCGCCCCCGCCCTCGCCTGCTTTCCCAGATGGCCACCCGCTGGCCCCGGCCGGCCAACACCCCCACTCGGGGCCGGCCCCCCATTTCAGCTGTGCCCTCTGAACGCCCCCTCTGCCCTTGACTCCCTTTTGCAGAGCCCCCTCCATCATTCCTCGGGGGAGTTTTTTTTTGGGGGGGGGGTGCGACCTCAGCCCCTGGACGGCAGAGGGCTCTCCCTGCCCTTCCTTGTGAGCTGCAGAAAGTGGGGGGTGATGCTGGGGGCGGGGGCGCACTCCCCTGCCTCCGTCTAAGGGACATGGGTCTGAGTCAAACTGGACTTAAAAGAAGAAGGTATGTGGGAGTTGTCCCCTCTCCGTGTCACTCCTGGTTTAAAACCAGGGGAAGCTCCGGGGCGGCAGGGGCCGGGGCTGTCCTGGGCAGAGGCTCTGGGCCGGTACCCGCCCCCCGCCCCGGCAGAGTCGGCAACCGCTTTCTCAGCCAGAACTTCTCTCCCTTCCAGCGAGGCCCCGAGGGGGATCTCTAAGCGTCTCTAAGGGCCTGTGGGGCAAGCAGGTTCGGGACCGCCCGGGGTTCCTGCCTCGGTCATCAGCCCTGGGCGGGAAACCAGCAAACGCACCCTTCCTGCCACAGAGGAAGCAGGTCGTCCCGCTCCCACTTTAAACCTCACCCCCCCAACTCTGCCCCCTTCTGCGCATCCCTTCAAAAAACTTTTCTGAAGTTCCCGCAAGTTGCGTTTGGGGACAGAAGTAGCCACTCCCAGACTCTCTGGGTCTTTAGGCCCCAAGTTCTCTCGTCCTCCCGTTTCAGAAGCGGCCAGCGGCCCTCAAACCCGGAGGGGAGCTGCTCTGGCCCCACGCGCGTGACAGGTGCCTGAGCCCGGCCCTGTCCCTCCGAGGTGGGCAGGTTAGGTCTGCCTGCAGGGTGACGGGATGGAGCAAGGAGGAGAGAGCCGGGGAGAGACTTTGTTTTCAGGCTAAAGCGCAGCCCTCCAGGGCCCAACTCACCTGCTCCGGACCGGCTCCTCTTGGTTTTTATCCGCTCAAAAGTTTGTGCTCTCCCACGGTCCCGGGAGGGGCGCGAACTCGGCCGTCGGGGTGAGGAGGGCGCCCCCGAGGGCGCAGGCGCCCCAGGGAAATAGGAGTCGGGTGCACCTTCCCCGAAGTGGAGGCTGAAGCAGCGACCCGGAGAGGGAACATGCCAGCGTCCAGGGCCAGGGGTCAGGCCGTAAGCCCTGGGCTGCCCGGGACGGAGCGGGCGCTATGGAGGGAGCGTTCAGCGGGGCTGGCGCGCCGGGGAACTGGGAGGAGAGGGCCCTGGGTCCTGGGTGACGTTTCTCGCTTCCTCCAGTTTGTGTCGTCCCGGTTGTGTCCCGGCCCACAACATTCCCTCGACCCCTCTGGCGCGGCACTCAGGGCTGGGACAAGGCGGGGAGGGGGCGAAGAGACCCCCGTAGCCCCTCCCTAGCCCCCGCGCCACCACTCCCCCCCCCCTTCTCTGCTCAGAGCCAAGGGACAGACAGAGAATTGCAACTAGAAAGTCGATCGATTGGTACGAGGGACCACGTGGTCCGAGGCTGGCCAATGACCAGGCCGCCCGGGATGAGCTAATAATGGAAGCAATTTGTAACTTTCAGTAGCTCTACCGGCCTGGGTACGCGAGGGAGGCGGGCGGAGGTGGGGAGAAGGGTACCCCCAGTCCTTCCACTCTCCTCACTCGCCCAGGGACACCCAGATGCCCTGTTCCTCCTTTCCCCCAACACGCAGGCCACTTCTGTCGGGCGGCGGCTCCAGAGCAAGGTAAGCGGGTCCTTCGCCCTCAGACACTCCTCCCCCCATCCTTTCTGGCACCTGCCAACAACGTCCCTTCCTACCCCACTGGACAATTTAAATCTGATTTTGTTTTTCTCTTAGTTGACACACACACACACACACAATTCTTTTGTATTTTTTGTATAATCTATTTCAGATTTGGGGAAAGATTAAGTTCAGATTAATGTACTTTTTTGGGGGGGGTGTGAGTGGTACTTTTTGGGTAAGTTTTCCCTTCTTTTGGAGAGGAGCATTCTACTTATGGAAAGTTTACTTTTCTTTGGGGATGAGTTGCACCTTATGCTTTTGCAAGCTTAATTTCTCGAATGATGTCAAGTTCACGCCTTTCTCCAACCCACCTTCCAATTTCAATATTTACAATCACTTAACAGATTTCAAGTTTATTCATTTGTTTTTCTTCTCCCTCAGTAGTTTTTCAGCTGTTACCGAATCTCCTTGATTTCTTTCCTCCATGGGTGGCCCGAGAGTTAGTTTTGTGTTGATTCCTCTTTTTGTTTTGTAAACGAATTTATTGTTTGGGAAACTCTATGGGGGTGTGAACAAGGTCTCTTTTGATGAATTCCAACGCCTCCTCTTTTGAAGAACAATTTACTTGAAGCGTTTTATATATTGTCCTCGTTTTTTGTTTATTGTGTCTCAATTTTGTTGTGCTGTATTTTACCTCCTTTTAAAATCTGATCTGTTCGTTGATCTTTCGAATGTTAAACCATTCCGAAAGTTTTCATTTTATAAACTTCACTCTTTTGTATATTTCCTTCCCTAACCCCCTTTGCACTGCGGCCTCCTCCATCTCAAGACCCCACTGTCAACTTCCACAATTCCCAGCTTCAGATGTGACTCACCCTCCCAGCCAGAGAGGGACGTCTGGGAAGAAAAAAATGTCCTACTGTGTTAGGGACGACACTCGGGGCTCTAGTTCTGGGCACCTCTAGTCTGACCCCCCAAGCCAGCAGAATCAGGGAGAGCAGCATTTCTGTTCTCTTTCTAAGCTCTTTCTCCTTGGCTCTATTCTGGGCAACTCTTTGGTACATAAAGTTAAATTACTAATTCTCATCTTTCCCCCAAATTTTAGGGAAAGTACAAGCAGATATATTTTCTCCCCTAAATATAAGCTATTAGTTTGGGGTCAGCCTGCTGGGGCTCTTCCCTCCTGGGAGAGGATTCCCAGAAGAGACACACAATGTTTAGCGCCCCCCTCCTCAAATTTTTTTTTTTTTTAACTTGTGACTGAGGTGGAGCTGGCAGGGACTGGGAAGCCCCATTTTGATCTTCGGCCCTGGCTTTGAATGGACACAAAGAAGGAGAAAGAACTGATCCCTTCTTGGCAGTGAGTTCTGGCTTAAGAGAGTTTGGGGTACATCCCAGGTCTGAGGACATTCTTTTTAGTGAAATAAACCATTAAATGGTTTCAGCCTCTTCGGAGTCATTGCAGGTACAAAAATCAAATTAGGAGAGTAATCTGTTCCCCGAAGACCTGCCTCTGGTGACTTTGTTCATTCCTCTGAGGGAAACAGAACCCAACTGGGCAGAAGTAAAACCGCCACTGTTCCTCCCTCTGCCGCTCCCGGTGCTCAGTCCCGGCTGTCTCATTGGCATTCCAGGCACATCCAGCCCAGCCCCCGTCCCAGCTTCTCCCAAGTATGAATCTAAATTACTATTAATAAGGGGCCGCTCCAAGTTAATTGGCATTAAAAGAATTCATTTCAATTTGTTAATATTAAATGAATGCTCTGCACTTTAGCTCCCTTCTTCGCTCTGGCATCCCAGATGAGTGATGGGAAGTGAAGGTGGGGGAGTCGAATGAAGGTTTTATTTCTGACTCTCCAGCTCAGCCACTGCGGTGCCTCCCGAGGGTGGGAGATCAAGGCGCAGTGGGGGACTCTGATGATCTCTCTGGTGAAATTCATCTGAATCAGCTGGCGCTGGGGGGAGGGGGGAAGGGGGCAGAGGGAGAGGGACGGAAAGGTGTGGGAGACATTGAGGGGGAGGGGAGGGACTGGAGGGAAAGCTGGGAGGAAGGGACAGAAGTGGACTGGAGTACTTGGAGGACAAGGTTTGTGAGCTGTGGGGGTAGAGCAGATTTGTAAAGGAAGATGCTGATAGTTGAAAACCCCGCCTAGAGAAGGAGGAGCTGGGGGTGTGGGCGGGGTTGTGAGGCGAGGCAGGTAGGGGTTCTGAAGCTGTAGAGCTGTGTGATTTTAGGCAAGTTGCTTAACTTTTCTCTCTGCCTTAAGCTTCTTGATCTGTACAACTGGGATAATGATAATAGTATCTATCTCAGGGGGGGTTTTGGGATTAGGTGAAATACATGTAATATGCTTGGCACATAGAAACCACCAGTAAATGTTACCTCTTGCCCTGGCCGGTTTGGCTCAGTGGATAGAGTGTCGGCCTACAGACTGAAGGGTCCCGGGTTGGATTCTGGTCAAGGGCACATGCCTGGGTTTCGGACTTAGATCCCCAGTGGGGGACGTGCAGGAGGCAGCTGATCAATTGATGTTTTTTTCTCTCTCTCCCTTTCCCTTCCTCTCTGAAAGAAATCAATAAAAATATATTAAAAAATAAATGTTACCTCTTATTATAGCGCAATGGTTAGCAGCATGGATTCTGGAGCCACGCTGCCTGATTTTGACTCTCAGTCCTGCCTTATACTAGCTGCATGACCTTGGGCAAGTTTTTTTTTTGTTTGTTTTTTTTGTTTTTTTAAATATATTTTATTGATTTTTTACAGAGAGGAAAGGAGAGAGATAGAGAGCTAGAAACATCGATGAGAGAGAAACATCGATCAGCTGCCTCCTGCACATCTCCTACTGGGGATGTGCCCGCAACCCAGGCACATGCCCTTGACCGGAATCGAACCTGGGACCCTTCAGTCCGCAAGCTGACGCTCTATCCACTGAGCCAAACCGGCCTGGGCGACCTTGGGCAAGTTACTCAACCTCTCCATACTTTTTTAGTTTCCTGCCTGGGAAATGGAGTTAATAGCTCAGAGGCTGTTGTGAGGATTAAATGAGTTAATACAAGTGCCTACAACCATGTCAGTCATGTAGGAAGCCCTATATAATCGTTAGTTGTTATTTTTTAAAATAATTTTTTTATAGTTCACCATTGATGTTGCTTTTCTGGTCTGAGAAGGTTGGAGATTGGGGCATAGAACCTCTTAGAGGCCGAGACCGGTTTGGCTCAGTGGATAGAGCGTCGGCCTGCGGACTCAAGGGTCCCAGGTTCGATTCTGGTCAAGGGCATGTGCCTGGGTTGCGGGCACATCCCCAGTAGGAGATGTGCAGGAGGCAGCTGATCGATGTTTCTCTCTCATCGATGTTTCTAGCTCTCTATCTCTCTCCCTTCCTCTCTGTAAAAAAACCAATAAAATATATTAAAAAAAAAAAAGAACCTCTTAGAGATTGAGAGCTCAGTGGATTCTCTGAGACTGTGATCAGATCCATCCCTGAATCTGGTCTAACAACTGGGCTGCCTGTGGCGAGGGCAGGGAGGGTGAGACTGGGAGCTGGGATGCCCTGGGAGTGAGTGCTCCCCCGGCCTCTGTTCTGGTTCTTGGGCTGGTGATCCTTTGCCAGCGCCCACAGACTTCAGGGGAGGTCAGTGCTTTCCCCTGGGAGGGCCATGATGGGGCACTGCTTTCCTGGTCTGACAGCTCCCTTTGGTAGAATCACCTCTGCAGTGTGGGTTGGGGGAGGTTGGGCAGAGACTGACATTTACTAAACACCCTCTGAGTATGGGCCAGCCCCCACACACGTGACCCCACTTGAGAGGGTGAAGAAAACACAGGGCTAAGTCGATGCAGTGACTTGCCAAAGACATAAAGCTACGAAAGTGGCAGAGTTGGGATTTGAACTCTGATTTGCCTGATGACCAGTCTTAACTCTCTTCCACTGCTGTACCCTTTCTGAAGGGGGAGGTGAGACCCATGTACATTTGGAACCAGAATGAGGCCAGAACCACAGGGCAATGGGAAGATGGGGGGGGGGGGGGGGGGGACGGAGGGGAGGGGAGTAGGGGTGGGAAGAGGCCAAGTGGGAATGTTTCAGTCACGGAAGACTTCCTGGAGGAGGAAAGTGTAGATCAGGGTTCAGATGGGAAAGGAATGAGGATACCAATAAAGAAGGGGTCGGGGAGTGGTGCATTGGCGAGGAAGGGGAGGAAGAAAGGGCTCTTCAGAGGCTGAGTGAGTGAAGCCAAGGGAGATGAACCTGGTTTGCCTGGGGTCTGCCTTGGCGGCACCAAGTGAAATCAGTTACCATGTGCTGAGAGCCTCCTGTGTTCCAGCTTATTCATTATCCCCGTTAGTTCTCACAGCCACCCTGACAAGTGCATTTCCATTCTTGTTTCCAAAAGAAAGAGTTACTTGAGGCCCAGAGGCCTTAGCCCCCACTTCGGGCCACACGTTGGGTTTGCCTGGCACAGAAACCCATGGCTGGGCTGCCTGCAAAGCATGTCTTGCCTTCCATTCTAGTTCAGGTCGTCCTGCCTCCCCACATGCGTAGTCAGGGTTAGAGAGTGGGATGAGACCGAGCGGATGGCCAGCAGGCAGTGGAACAGAAACCTACCTCACAGCCTAGTGAGGAAAATGGGTGGAAGGGTATTCTCTCTGGAGCGAGGCCTCCGATGACTTTCCCAGGGTGGATGGTGGGACCTCATTGGGGATCACATTGTTTTCTGGGCTGTGGACTCTGGGGAGGGGAGGGAAAGAGGGCAGCTCAGGTGTGGGTTTGAGCCCTGGGTTAAGACCGCCAGTTGTCCACTAAAGTCCCATCTCTCCTTGTTGCATGAGGACAGAGAGCCTCCCAGCTGGATACTCCAGTTCCCAGCTGCCCTTGCTGCAAGGTGTGGCCAGAGCAGAATATGAGCGGAGTAATATCAAAGCCGTAAGACGCTGGGTAAGTTCTCCTTTTTATGAGCTCAACCAGATGCACCTGAGCCTGAGCTTTGACTGCAATTGAGGCGAAATCCCCAAGAGGGGGCAAAGCCACAATCTGATTGGAACCCAAGTTCCTGACCGACCAAGTGGAGCAGAGCTGCCTGCTGTCCAGGACTGCTCCCTTCCAGACTGTTCCGTGAGAAATAAACTTGTTTTCTACATGTGACTGTGTTTTGGATCCTTTTTGTTATAGCAGCTGAGCCATCATCCTTTCTATTATACTTTCCACACAGATTTGTCAGTTCAAACCCACCAGCTGGATTACATCAGATCATGGAATAATTATAGTGACATTTATTGAGTGCCAGAGATTACACATATTATTTAATATTATTATCCTCATGACAGTCTTCTGAGATAGGCATCACTATTATTTCAATATACAGACGAGAACACTGAGGCCCAAAAGAGATAAGTGACATGTCAATGGACACATAGTAGGTGGTAGACCTGGGATGCCAACCCACAGAGCGTGCAGAGCTTAAACCCTTCACCATGGGACAAATCTCTTCTTGAGGGCAGAGATGTAAAGGACCTTGGAGATCATGCTTGCTTGGCCAAGCCTCTTAATAGTCACCACAGGGCCTGGGCGTCTCCCACCCTCATTTCAAGCCAAGAAGTTTGGCAGACACCATGTTAGATGTTGGGTTGCTACACAGGTTTTATCTGAGGAGAGGACCACACACTAGAACCAGTTTGAAAACCCTTGATAATGTCAACCCTCCCCCATTTTTTTATCATAATGAAGCTAATATAGGGGAAGTGACTTTTAAAAAAATCCTCACTTAAGGATATCTTTTTATTGATTTGAGAGAGAGAGAGAGAGAGAGAGAGAGAGACATTGATGCGAGACACTGATTGGTTACCTCCTGAAGCACTCAACCAGGGATGGCACCTGAAACCTAGGGATGTGTCCTGACTGGGAATCAAAGCCACAACCTTTTGGTGTCGGGACAAAGCTCCAATCAACCGAACCACCAGGCCAGGGCTGAGGAAGTGACTTCTTAAGGTCACACACTTAGTTTTTCTGTTGATTTTCTGAATCCAAGACAAGCTCTCTTTGCACCATATCTGCTGCCTGACCAATCCACAAGAATAAAAATAACCCAAACCAGGCAAGGGGGCCTGTATCTCCTGCGATCATGCTTTGGGATAGCTAAGTCATGATCTCCTCATTCCCCCGTGTCCCTCCAGTTGGATATCTGCCTCGGAGACCCGCCTCCCTGGGCCTGGGGAAACGAATGGGCGGCACCTTTTCTCCAGCTGCCTCCACATCTGGATGGTCAAACATGCAAAGAAAAGCCAGCGCCACAGCCAAGCTGGCTCGGATCCCTCTGACTCCCTCTAGTCTTCCCACATCTCCCTCCTCCCTTCCTAGTAGCCCACCAGGGAGAAGGGGGAACAGTATCATAAATTTCCCCTATTTATACAAGAAGACAGAATGTTTCTTGTGCCAGAAAAAACACAGAGAGGGAGCTGTCAGGGGAGAAGGGACCCAGCTCCACACCGCCCGGGGACAATTCATCTTCCCCAGCCATGCCCTCGGGGCTGCCATAACACTGCCTGTGACCCGCAGGCTTTGGCTTGGGGGGCAGCCAGGACCCGCAGTGTCTGGGCTTTGTTTCTGATGGCCACCTTCCTGCTCCATCTCAACTGCTCCCCCCCGCCCCACCCTGCTCTCTTTTTGCAAAAACACATTTCTTGAGATAGAATTCACACACCATACAATTCATCATTAAAATGTAGAATTCAATGACTTTAATATATTCCTAGATATGTGCGACTATCACCACGGTTAATTTTAGAACATTGTCATCGCCTCAAAAAGAAACTCATACCTCTTAATTATCACTCCCTCACCCTCTCCCCTCAAACTCCTTCCAGCCCTAAGCAAATCCTAATCTTTTTGTCCCTATAGCTTCCTCTAGTCTAGACTTTTATATGAAGGGAATCACATACTATGTGGTCTTTCCTGACTCACTGCTTTCACTCAGCATCATGTCTGCAGGGTTCCTCCAGGCTGTAGCATGTGTCAGTGCTCATTCCTGTTTATAGCTGACTAATATTTCATTGTATGGCTGTTCCTCATTTTGTTTCCCATTTGTCAGTTGATAGGCATTTGGGTTGTTCCTATCTTTTAGGTATTATGATTTTTCCCTTTATTCTTCTATCTCTAGGCAGCTTGAATCATATAGAATGAGCTCTGTGGCCAAGAGTGTTTCTTCCTTTTTTTTTATCCTCACCTGAGGATATGTTGATTGATTTTAGAGAGAGAATAAGGGAGGGAGGGAGAGAACATTGATTGGTCACCTCCCATATGTACCCTGACCAGGGATCGAACCCGAAACCTAGCTAAGTGCCCCAACCGGGAATCAAACCTGCAACCCTTTTGGGGTACAGGATGATGTTCCAACCAACTGAGCCACCTGGCCAAGGCAAGCGTGTTTCTTATATGTGGGAGCACCCAACATCCAGGAAAGCAAGGTCTTGGGTCACGTCTTCTTTTGTGTTGATGATGGTCACTAAGCTGGACTATTGCTCCCTCTGCTAAGTTACCGAGGGGGCAGCTATATAACTTCTCTCTTTTTATCAGTTGTTATTTTCGTCACTTGCTATATTACTCAGACTGGAGGATTCAGAGCCTCCTCCGGGGGGTTTAGACACACCCAAGTAGATGAATGGATGTCTTCCCACTGGGGAAGTGGTTCCCCGAGTCTGGTCCCCAGCAATCCTCCAGTATCTCACGGCTGAAGGGAGGTCTGTGGAGGCTCCAGGGTCAAGGGAAAGGTTTGTCTTGGAGGCCTGACTGAGCCCAGAATGCAGGCTTCTGGCCCCACCTCCTTGCCCGGCCCATTTCTGTCTTGCAAACTGCTTTGAGCTTCATCTACTCACTCACTCAGCAAGCATTCATTGAGCATCTGGAGAACACAACAGACATTGCCCCTGCCCTCATGAACCTTGCAGTTCTAGTGATGTGGGTAAGATAAATACAAGTGAGCCAAAGAATGCGAGTTGCACGAGCTCTGTAAACATTTGTTGAATGAATGAACAAATGAATACTTACTATGTGCTCCAGCAAGAAAATGTAAACAAATCTGAGTAATGAGTCCGTTTCTGCAGCCACTACCCTTTCTAGCCTGGACGATAGCACTTACTTCTCCATCCCTCAGAGGGGATGGTGTGCAGACAATGCAAAATATTAGCTAATAGCTACCATTCATTGGACCAGGCAAGTACCAAGGGACGTATGTAGCTCACCAATGTTCACCCTTTGAATTAGGTATAATTATCCCCATTTTGAGGATGAGAAAAATTGAGACTCAACAAGAATAGTAACTGTTTGAAACCACACAGGCAGCAGTACCTGGAAGCATGTTGGTCCGGACTCTGGGGTGTGGATTTGTTTTCAGTCCCAGCTCTGCATGACGAGTGCATCTCCTTCTGAGGCCCCAGCTCAGAGGGAGCTGGCCACCTCCCCTGTCTGGCCCCTGCACAGTCCCTTTCCTCCTGCCCAATGGCAAGGAGGGCTGAGGGAGGTGCCAGCTCCTCTCAGGGCTGGGTCCGCTGGCTGTACCTGCCTCCTGGTAGGAAGGGAAGGACCAGCTTTGCTTTCACAGTCCTTTTCCTTCCAGCCCTCGCTGTGTGGGAGAGACCACACGAGGCCTGGATGTTGTCAAGCAAAGGCCTGAACAAGCCAAAGAGCGGATGATGTTGACAAGAAGGGGACCTCCACCAGGCAGATAATCAGGAGTTGACGATTGACAGCCCGTTAGCATCCCCAGCCCCTGCTAAATCAGGCCTCTGACCTGACCTTGATGACAAATAACACACTTTTAGCACATTATAATTTTCACATGCGTTAGTTCACTTCTCACAGAAACAGGAGGTATCCAAGGCTGGGCTTATTACCGAAAAAGAAAGCTTGTGGGGCAAGGACCCAAGTGTCCTGCTCAATTTTATGTAATGAAATTTATGTAGGGCTTACCATAGACCATGTCCTCTGTTAAACATTTCACAACTATTAACTCATCTACTTTTCTTCACCATGGTATAAAGTAGGTATTAATATTATCCACATTTTTTTTAAGATGATGAAACCGAGGCACAGTAATGAAGTGTCTTGCTCAAGGTCGTACAGCCGGCAAGTGGCAGAGCAGGGCCTATGAAGCCAGCCGCCTGGCCCCAGGGTCTGTGCAGAATCACTACACCAGGTGGGCTTGGCACAGTGACTCCATCGGGGAACTCCCATTTGTTTTCCTGGTGACCCCCTCCCTTTCCCCCGCTCCCCTCAGTCTTTATGGGCCATTGGAACGAGCCAGCCAGAGCTGCGGCTCCCAAGGTGATGATCCTTCAGCTGCCTCCTTGGCACTGTCACTCCCGCCTCCCATCTCCTGCCACGGGCTCCAGCCGGGAATACCACAGGCGGTTTGCCATGGATCAAGATTTCTCCAGAGAAAGAGCTCATAGAAAGTCTGCTGTGAGAAATGAAGTCACTTTCCTCTCTTCCCTCAGCAGGAGCAGCCGAGTGAAGTCACTGCACATTTGAATGAGGGCTATCCGCGCTCAGCGCTGGCCAGTTCGCAGACACAGGTGGGCCCCTGCGTCCAGTGACTGCATGGAAACTGAGGTGTGGATGATTGAAATAAAACTTGTGTAGGAGACTGGTGTGTCATTCATTCAACAGCGCTCCCTGATGTGGGCCCAGGGTGTGCACACGAGCTGTGGATAGGCTTGCTCATTCTTTTATTCACCATCCACTTATTTATTCAGCAAATTCTGATCGCACCTAAGAGGCACTGAGCTAGAGGTCACCGATGGACAAGGCAACATTCCTGCCCCGCAGGGCTCAGGCTAGAGAGGAAGGTGCAAGCCACGTCACGGTGATTTGTATCAAATACCGAGGTACGAGTCATTTGGCACCGCCCCTTGACATCACTAACCCCAGTGCTGTCCTCCCTTAGCCTCTCCACATGCCCAGCAACCCGTCCCTCAGGCTTCTTTCTGCCTGACCCCACCTTCCTTGTGAGCTGGACCATTTATGTCAAAGAAGGAGTGTTGAATCTCCTTCCCAATTAGCCACTGCTTGTCAGCGACGAAGGTGGCAGGAAGCCATGGAGATAAGGCTCCAGGTCAGGAGGGCACCCTGATGGAAGTGGGGGTTGCCTGTGTGCCCCTGTGTCTCCTGGGCCCCGAGGCTGCCCATGCCACCTACCTCGCCCTGCTCCTCACCGCTGGTTTCCAGTTGGATTTGGCCAGCAGAGGTCCTGGCAGGGAAGGGAGAGGAGCCAGGCTATGTATTGCCCGGCAGGGGTTGTGGTTCCCCAATGACCTATGCTTTGCTGGTGGCCCCTCCCCGGACCCAGCTCGAGCATCAGGCTTTGGTGACACTATTTCATTTCTTGCCCCTTTAGGGCTTCCTGAAGCCTCATCAGCCCTTATCGGTTCCCTCAATTCTGTCCATGCCTTGAAAATTGTCACGTCATGAACTCTCTTCAAGGGAGCCCTGTTGAATGTGTCATTTGTTTCCTGTTGGAACCCCGATGGGCTTGGGTGCAGAGGAGGGGTCAGAGGAGTTTGGGGCTTCAGGTTGGCATTGTTACTCTTCTCCTCCAGGCGCTCCCAAGGGCAGAGAGAAGGTTTGCACCAGTGAATGAGTGGCAACTCTCCTTGACAGATGAGGAACCACTGGCCCCAGCTCTGGAAGGGAGAATGGAGAGGCAGTGCAGGCAGGCGCTACAGGAAGGACTGTGGTTGGGCCAAGGGGAGGGAAGCTGACTGCTGCTGAGGCGCACCCTGTGCTGGCCGCTCTGACAGCGGCCTTCCTAGCCCCTTAATTCACCAAGTACCTTACCCTCCTTTTATAGCTGAGGAATGTGGCTCAGAGAGGGACAGAGGGAGCAGGCAGGAGATGCATCTGCCTGAGTTGCTCAGGCAATCTAAGAGATGCTCCACTTTGTGATCAAGGATTAACACTGGGAATCTGGAGCCACACTGATGGATGTGAATCCTGGGTCCACCTCTGACTAGCTGTGTGATCTTGCGCATGTCCCTTGACCTCTCTGTGCCCCCGTTTCCCCATCTGTAAAATGGGGCTGATAAAGAAAACCACCTTGCTCAGGACTGTGCAGACAGTTGGGCGAGTCTGTAGTTAGAAGGGCCTTAGGAGCAGTGCTGGGAACACCACATGTAAGTGTTAAAGACGGAGCCTCGTGCCTTCTTTTCCACCCCCTGCCCTCTTCTTACTGCGCTCCTCCCTGCCTTCTTCCCAAAGTCCTGAAAAAGAGTGACAAGCCACCAGGCAGTACCTTGTCCAGTCTGTTGACCTCCAAGCCCTTTGTGAACGTGACTTACCCTGTCCTGCCCCCAGAAACCACTTTTTTAGCGAGAGCACGAGGACCCGAGACACCCAGTTGTGTCACCCACACCAGGCCCTGTGCCCAGTGGGAGCAGCCTTGATGCCTGCAGGATGGCCTCTTCCTCCCAGCCCCTCAACTTCCTGGAGCTGTGGGGGGCCTGGGAGCTCCTGGTAACAGCACATTAAGCCCTTGTTTGTGGGAACTTTAATTTAAACACAAATTAGAGAAGGCAAATGACTCTGGCAGCCAGATAAGCTATCCCAGGAGAGCAGGGAATAAGCCAAGAGAATCAGTTGAGGTAAGGCCTGACTTTAAACCCAGAAGCTTGGGCTAGGCCCATGGTCGGCAAACTGCGGCTGGTGAGCCACATGCGGCTCTTTGGCCCCTTGAGTGTGGCTCTTCCTAAGCCTTAGGAGCACCCTAATTAAGTTAATAACAATGTACCTACCTATATAGTTTAAGTTTAAAAAATTTGGCTCTCAAAAGAAATTTCAATCGTTGTACTGTTGATATTTGGCTCTGTTGACTAATGAGTTTGCCGACCACTGGGCTAGGCAAAGGCTGGAGGTCCCCATGAAGCACCCCAGGAGCCCCACCCCAGCTGCCCGCTCTGGGGTCCATGCCAGCCCCCTTTGCCATTCTCCATATTTTTTGCAATATTCCAACCTGATTCCTGATTCCATCCCTCCTGCCCCCACCCCACTGATTTGGAGAACACAATTTCATTACTTTGCTTCTCATGCTCTTCTGTCATCTGCTATTCTGAGAAAGTTCTACCTGTTATCTAACCTCCATCTACTGTATTACCGTTGGAGCCTAATGCATCCTGCCTAGTGGCGGCTCGGGGTTTCTGTCCAGGAGGCAGGTGTGGTGAAGGTGAAATAACCGGCCGCGGAAAGACCTGGGTGCACATCTCTGGGTCAGTTTCCTCATCTGGACAACGAGTGAGTAAGAGGATCTCTACGACCCCTGAGCTCTGACTTTTCACAGGAGAATTTGAGGACAAGAACACCCCAGGAAATCTCTATTGTCTTCTATGACAGGAAGTTTCCACTGTTCTAGGAACATGGTTGGCCATTTGTGAGAGCAGTCAAGTCTGTCTATTCCTTTGTGAGGTCTCCAGGCTTTGCTCCCACCCCTCCACACACCACCCAGGCCCAGGCCCAGAGAGAGGCTGACTCTGATTCCATCAAGGCCTGCTGAGCCCAACTCGGTGGGGCTGTGGCTGCTGAGACATCATCACTGTCCTCTGGGGTGGGAGCGACATATGTTCCCTCTGTTATAGCACCTGTGAAGGTGGCTAAGGGATGGTAACCCCCACCCTCTCCCGCTGGCCTTGAGAAATCCTATCTTGTCTTTTTGGGAGGCTTAGAGTGAAAGCAAAGGGGCACACCACCATCGCCCCAAAGCCCCCACCAATGGGAAGCTGCTGTCCTTCAGAGTGTGTAAAAAAACTCTGGCTATAACAAGAGGGGAAGAGGGTCAGACCACAGGTAGAACTTCCAGGTTGAGTGCTAGAGCAGACTGTGACCCCCAAAAGGAAGCCGTGGTGTTGGGTCTAAGAGGATGTCTGTGAGGCCTGGGTCACGGGCAGGGATGAGGGCAGTGATCCCAAAGGCCCATGCCAGCCTGTGACTCAGGAGTCAGAAGGTCCCTATGACTGGCACAGAAGGACCTTGGCATTTTCTCTGGCCCAAGGCTCTTAGACAGAGGTGGGCAGCTGTCATTGGGGCCTGAGGCCCAGCTCCCTTGCCCACCTCCCCCTTCCTGTGTGCCTGGCTGCCCCTAGAGCCCCAGGCCTGCCCGCCATCTGGGTAGCTCGGAGGAGAGCCCACTGCCAAGGGAGTGCCAGTGTTGATTTATAGCCCACAACCTTGCAGGCTCGGCTGTGTGCCCAGAACCTCCTTTGCTCAGGAAAGAGTCGCACCTCTTAAAGGGGCAGTGCCGAGGAATGCAGAAAAGCCCAGAATGAACACTGAGGCAGGAAGGGGACCAGCGAGGACTCTGGGTGACTCATTCCCTAGGGAAGCTTCTCCGCATCCATCACACCTTCATCACCCACTCCTCCTTTGTACACTTAGCCCAACTGTAACAGTTTACGTTGTTTAATGTCAGTTGCTCCTGTTCGACTATAAACTCTATGAGGGCAGGAATCAGAGCTGCTGTGTTCTTCCCTGTATATGCGGCACCCAACACAGTGTCTAGCATGTAATAGAGGCTCAATAAGATCTCATCAAGCAAAATGTGAATAAATAAATGAAGTTCCTTGCCCAGGAGGCTGGGGAGGACCATGTGCTTTTCCATGGTTTTTAAGACTCTGCAGCACCTACCCCGCCTCCCCCCACCCCACCCCCCGGGATCTCTCCTCCAAGACTCTTCCATGTCGGCCAGGACCCATGGGGCCAATCTGTTACCCAGATGCACTTTCCTCCCCCAACTTTCCCTGGATCATCCCTCCTCAGGCTCCACACAATGTTCTTTTCCTTCCTCCAAGAAGCTTTCTCCAATCACCTATGGCCTCATCTCCTGATTTAGATACTCTTTCCCCACCACTTCTTAGCATGGAAGTGCTTCACTTATTCATTTACTCAGCAATATTTACTGAATGAATCTACTGCGTGCAGGGCACTGGGTGCTGAAAATTAATGAATGAACAAGAGAGAGGCATGATCCATGAACTCAGGGACCCTACATTTCAGGGGGTGAGACAGACAAAAGAATTAAGTAAATCCTCAGGTCTCAGCTCTCAGCAAATAACAAATGCAAGTTGTGATACCCGCTATGAAGAGGGCTGAGGTAATCACAGGTGGGGTGGGGTGGGAGCCATTACACGGGCAGTCAGGGAAGTGTTCTCGGAGGAAGTGACATTTGTGCTGAGATTTGAAGGGCAAGACAGAGCTCTGTGGAGTGAGGGAACAGCTTTCTAGAAGCGGCTCAGTCACCTGGGTGTGCACAGCAGAATTTCAGGGTCGGGGGGTTCCACACTGCCCACTCCCACTCTTCCACATTCTGAAAACTCCTATCCCTTTAGTTTAAAATCCTTGGGCAAGCAGATCAGCCTCACCTGGGAGCTGGCTAGAAAAACAGTTTCAGTGTCCCCTCTAGATCTGCTGCATCAGAATCTGCATTTAACAAGATCCCCATGTGCTCGCTTCAGCAGCACATATACTAAAATTGGACCGATACAGAGAAGATTAGCATGGCCCCTGCGCAAGGATGACATGCAAATTCGTGAAGCGTTCTATATTTTTTAAAAAAAGAAGGAAAAAAAAGATCCCCAATCATTTGTATGTACAGTGATACTTGAGAAGCACAGTCTAGGTAACACCTTAAAGGTGGAACAGTATGAGGACATCATGGAGGTGGGCAGGGTTGAGGGAGGGGTTGCTAAAAGTTTGGATTTGAATCAGAGAAGGGGTGTGAGAGTATGCATGCATTTGTGCATGTGTCTCGTACGTGTGTGTGTGTGCATGTGTGTGTGTGTGTGTGTATGTATCTAGCCCTCATGACCTCCAGGCCCTTTCCTTCCATGAGGGTGATTGCCTGGGGACACATCCTTACCCACTGCGACAACACCCCTACTTCTACCTTCAGCTGCATGTCAAATGGAATCTGCCGCCTCTGGGTGGTTGGGGACACCTCTAAAGCAAGGCAAGGCCAGCAGATCCCTTGCTTCTGACCTCCGGCAATCCATTTATCTGACCTAAGTCTCATAAATGCGTCCTGATGAGCCCAATCGCTTGCTAATGGTTATGAGCTGAGACTTGGGGATTTATGGCTGAGGCCTTGGTGGCCACAGACAGGAGCTGGGCTGTGTGCAGGAGACCAGGCTCTGTGTGGCTTTAGCTCGTCCATGGACCATAGCAGGACCCCACGCCCTGCATTTGGGGCAAAAAGCACTGCCCGGAGGAGGGGAAAGTGGGCTGAGGAGAGAAAGACGTCTGGCTGCAGATGCCCAGGGAAGAAGGGTGAGTGTCTGGGAAACAGGCCCAGCTTGGCTGCATGTCTATGTGTTGGGCTCGACGGAGTGAACATTGGAGAAGTGAGCACTGGAATTGGAGCCAATCAAGATCAGGTTCAAATCCTGGGTCTGTTACTTAGTGTGTGACTGGACAAATCACTAATCTCTCTGAGCCTTGGTTCCTCATCTGTAGACAAAACTGTATGAAATAATCCCATAGGTTTCTAAGACTTAAATGAGATAAAGTTTGCAAAAGACACTTCAAATACTAATTGTGTGTATTTAAGGAGGTGAGGAGATTGGGATTCCAATTCCAACGCTGCCACTAACTTGCTGGGACAGAGCATTGGCGCTGCCACCAGTGGCCTCACATATGTGCCCTTTCTGGGCCTCGGCGCCCACAGATGTGAGGAGGGGGCTAGGCCCAATGCTCTGCTGCCCTTCCAGCTCAGATGTTCTGTGGCTCTAACAAGGAGTCCTTGAGTTGCAAATGGAGAGTTGAAGGGCATGGCCATGCGGGGGGTGACCCTGCAACTGTGCCCTTAGGGACAACATGCGGATGGGAGCTGAGTCAGAACAGCCCCTCCCTCAATGGTGTCTTCTTGTGAGTACAACCCCCAGCAGGGTGCTGGGCACCATGTGGAGGTCTGGGACAGAGGGGTGATCAGGAGAGGCCCTGCAGAGGGTAGGGGCCAGTTTGGATTTGGTGCAAATACCTGAATCACTCATGTTGTTTGCACAAGTAGGTCTTCAAATACCTCCTCCCCTCCTTTCTCCCCACCCCTCACCCAAGACACATATGGGTGCTCTGTCAAGTCTGACCTGATAGGGAGAGTGAGCCAAATGGAATAGAGAGCCCCACCCCACCCCATCCCCCACCCCCGCCAAAAGATCCAGGCAGAGACCTAAGGATTCCTACCCCACAGTGCAGAGCAGGGTCCTCAGCCCTCCCTCCACCCTATTCTGGGAACTTCCTAGAGCCAGTCACGGTGGGAAACAGACATGACCCCCAATGCAGCCCCCAGCATCACAGACCCTGTCCTCTTCCATGCTCTGCCCCCACGTGCTGGCATCCCCATCTTCGAGCCCTGGAAGCCTCTAGGGACACAGCAGCCAATTGAATTACATTTATTGAGCTTATGTGCCTGGCACTGAGCCACGAGCAAGGGCTAAGGAGGGATATTAGACCTGATCCCTGTCCTCAAAATGTCATAGCCCAGTGCTGGGTGGTGGTGGTGGTGGGGGGGGGGGGGGACAGACTGTAAACAGCAATGACAACACAGCGCGGGGAGGACAATCATGGGCATGGCAACAGGTAGCCCATTTTTATAGGAGAGGGAGGTGTGGAAGGGAGATACTTGAGCTGCTTTCTAGACATTTTTGTTGTGGAAGATTGAAAACGTACAAACATAGAACAGCATCCTAAACCCTGTGTCCTCAGCACCAGGTGCAACAAAGACCACCTCGTGGTCGCCTTGATGAGACTCTACTCCCACTCCACTCCACCCACTGTTACTGTGGATGGGGCTGGGCTGGTTTTAATGGAGGAACAGCAGTTCCCCGTGTGGACAAGGGCTGGAGGGACATGGTAGGCACAGGGAATGCGGTGCCCAGGGCACCAAATCCAAACCAGACCAGGGAGGAAGCTATGGCGTCCACTGGGGACACTGGTCCCTGTGTGACTTGTCACTATTTATGGAACTAAGAGTCTCCCGAGGTACGTCCTCGGCAGAGCCCAGGAAGCGCCGAGCAGGCCCTTTGAGAGCTGGGAGCGAGGCACGCAGTGAGGAGGCCCCGCCAAGGCCCTTGAGCGCGGGACCCGAGCGCACCAGCACCGCTGGGCACCGCGGGCGCAGGCGAGCCCTCCGCCCCGTCGGCGCGCGGCCTTAAATATTACCCCGGAGTTTTCAATTATCTCTTCTTAATGGATTTGCAGGGGCTCTTTCATCAAGCGCGGTGTGGCTGGGTGTGGGGCTGTGCGGAGCGCGCGGCGAGGGCTGGAGCTGGGAAAATGGCCCATATTTCAATATTAAAGCCCTTTACGATCGTCAGCAGCATGAAAGATGCTGCAAATAAAACGGAGCCGCCCGCGCCAGCCTCTTCATCTCGCAAGTTTTAATTAACGCTGAGGGGGAGGCGGCTGCCGGGCGGGTCGGAGCTGGGCCAGGGCGGATGGCGGAGCCTCGTGGATCCCGGGTCAGAGCGAGAGCGCGGAGCGCCGCCCGAGAGGCTGCGGGAAACGCCCGCAGAGATGGCGAAGACGGAGGGGGCGCGGAAGAAGAGCTTGGAGGTTTCTGAGTGACCAGGAAACAAACATCTGTAACTGAAGACGCAGGGCTCTTGTTGTTAAAGGGGAGGGGGCTTATGGCCAAAGGACTGAGCTCTTCACTCCAACCCTCCTTCAGCCTCTTCTTTAGGCCAACGGCAACCCCCAGAAGGCCCCATGGGCTGACCCCAGACCATCCTCCCACCCACTGCACCCCCAACACCTGAGGGGTCTCCAACAACCCCCTTGTGCCCTCGTTTGGGGGAGGCAGACACGCTTCCTGGTTCCCGCCCTCACGGCTCCTGCTCCGAGACGTCTGCTTTCTCCATCATTCCCTCTGCCGCCTCCGGGGCGGGCGCCTTTCTCCAGGCGCACAGTGTAGCGCGCACAGAAGCGCCACTGTTCTGCCTTGGCAGCGGCCTGGCCTGACAGCTTGTGCCTGAGCAACAGACCCATCCGTCAGGCGGGAAGGATGGAGCCACGTCCGGCTGCCCGCTCTGAGGACTCCCCTGGGAGCCACCTCTGGCCTTGGCCCAGACTCCTCTCTTCCCCTTTCCCCACTCCCCCATACCTGCCTGCGACTGCCAGCTTAGTATATATATCTGTCTCTATTCTCCCCATCGAACCCCTGCCCCGCCTCTCCCTACACACGCAATGGAGAGGGAGGCCCAGGAGAGCCACCTCTTCCCATGGGTCTCACTTAAAGGTCCTTCTCCTACCTACATCCACATGGCTGGCATAACTCTTTGGCTAAAAAGAATCCAGGGATCTCAGTGGACCACAAGCCAAAGCTAAGTCAAGCAATGAACACTGATTTTAAGGAAATCCTATAGAGTGAAGGAATTAGACAAATGACACAAATAAAAGACATGGTCTTTATTCCTGGGTATTTACACATACTTTATGTGTCCTGAAATGTTTCGCAAAAATAAAATTCTTGTCTCATAGCGCCAAGGAGCTTGCTAGCACTAATTTGTTACAGCAAAAAAGGAAAAACAAGCTTCCTCTAATTTCTTTTTGGGGTGTGTGTGTTTTTCTTCTTGTCAATTTGATAAGATATAATCATTTATCAAGACTGCTTAAAACAGCACATACTTCTGCAGTATGGTTAGGAAGACAGAACCCACACTTAAACAGTACAGGGAGCAAGTATAAAGGGCAGTGCTGTGGGAATAGAGGTGAGAAGTGGGTGAAAACTGAAGCATGGTTAGCTTAACCAAGGAAGACTTCCTGGGAGAGACTGGTTTTGGAAGTAGAATATAAGAAAAGTAAGGTCCAGATGGGGGAAACACTGGTCCTAAAAGAGGACAGATTCTATATTTTGTTTTGGGTTGAGGAACACTTACACACACTAGGCTACAACACATCTTCTCTGAGAACAGAGTAAGATGAAACAAGACTTGTGTGGGAGCAGGAAGAATTCAGGGTCAACAGTGAGAACTTTGATGATGTTGGAGATTGAAGTGAGTGGAAAGAGGCCCTGAAGCAGCCTGTCTCCAAAGGAGTCTTCCCATACTTGCATCCAGCTATGGGAGGGATACCCGGAAGCAGGGACTTGGCCACCACTTTCCGTGGTCCCACTAAAAGGTTTGAATGTATAGTCATCAAAGACAGCAAGGGCCCTACAGCTTCAATCACCAGTCCTGGCACAGTTGGGGGAGGAGGGAGAGAGAAGCAAAGGTTCTCTCCTTCTACCCAGATTGTAACCGAGGTCCAATCACTCAACTCAATAAGTATTGAGCAGCTACTATTTGCCACACACTCTATACAAGGCACTGAGGATCCAGAGATGACCAGGGCACAGTCCTTGTCAACAAGGTGTGCACAGTCTAATGGGGGAACAATTCATGGATTAAAAAACATATTGAGCCCTGGCTGGGTGGCTCAGTTGGTTGGAGCATCATCTCAACCTTCCTAATGCTGCGACCCTTTAATACAGTTCCTCATGTTGTGGTGACCCCCAACCATAAAATTATTTTCATTGCTACTTCATAACTGTAATTTTGCTACTGTTAGGAATCGTAATGTAAGTATCTGATATGCAGGATGTATTTTCATTGTTACAAATTGAACATAATTAAAGCATAGTGATTAATCACAAAAACAATATGTAATTATATATGTGTTTTCCGATGGTCTTAGGCGACCCTTGTGAAGGGGTCATTCTACCCCCAAAGGGGTCTCGATCCACAGGTTGAGAGCCGCTGCCATAGACCAAAGGTTGTGGGTTCCATTTTCGTCAGGGCACATATTTAGGTTGTGGGTTCTAGCCCCTGCCGGGGAATGTACTGGAGGCAACCGATTGATGTTTTTCTCTCACATCAATGATTCTCTTTGTCTCTCTTCCTTCCTCTCTCTCTAAAAATCATATTAAAAATAAAAACATATTCTTGGGTAAGAAATATATATATATTGCTAATTAGACCAGACATTCTTCTGGACGTCCTTCCGTTCTTCTAGATGAAGCCGGGGCTTCGAGGGAAGCCCAGGTCCCAGGTGCCAGAGGGAAGCCGGTGCCAGCAGCTGGGGACAGGAAGGCCTACTCTTGCATGAATTTCATGCATTGGGCCTCTAATATATATATGTAACTTACTATGAGCCAGGTGGAGTCATGGGAGCTAAAGATGCAACTGCAAATGAGACAGACTCAGACTCAATCCTGCCCTCTGGAAGAGCATTGTTTGGTGCAGAGGATGGGTACATACCAGGCAGTTAGAATTCAGGGTGATGTGTGCTGTGAAGAAGGAAGGACAGTTGCCATGCAGGGACAAGCATACGAGGAACACCCACTCTAGTCTGTGAAAGGGGAAGCAAGGATGATGTGGGAGAGGTAACCCAAATCTACCTCAAAGGATGCAGAGAAACCAGGGGCAGGGTGGCGTGGGAGGGTGCTCTGGCCAGGGTTTGTGTGACTGTCTAGCATCCCACCAGGAACTATGCTCAAACCAGGTCCAGGCCGAGTTTCCTCCCTCCAGGCACAGGATGGCACCGACCTGCCCCAACGCAGCTCTTCCACCAGCAGTGGGGAACGCCAGACCATCACCCTAACAGAGCCAGACCAGGGGATGAGGTTATCAGTTTTCCTTCTGCTGGGAAGCTTCTGCCTCAGGGCGAGGCTATTTGGGAAGGGGGGGGGGGTTCTGTGGAGGGTCTTACTCTTTCCACCACCCCCTCACTGATAACAGTTTTGAAACAAACCAGATTTTAAATAAAAAGAAACAGGTGATATGTCTCTCTAGTTGCAGCTGAATACAAACCAGGACAAGAAAGAATTGTCCTCCTCAGAACGTTCCTCCCTCCCCGATCCTAACCAGCTCCCACACCAGCCAGGGGCCGGAGTGAAGGAGCACAGGGGAAAGGCATCGGGCCAGGGCAGAGCCTGAGGCAAGAGCACCTGTGGCATCTTCGGGGAACTGCCACTGCGCGCGGCTGCCTTGATGTAGGAAGGAGGTTGGCAGAGCTCATGAAGGCCCAATACACCAGGCCAAGGAGGTGGGGACAGTGAGGGACCCCTGAGAGTTTTATGGTTTAAATGTGGGCAAGTTTTCCTATAATACCGAAAACAGAATAATGTCACACTCTTGTACTCACTATCCAGACTTAAAGTTTTATTAACCTATTATTATCATCTTGTCAGCTTTGCTCTGGAGGTTTGTTGTTTGTTTTTTAATAGACAGGTCATTACAGATAAAACTGAAGCTGCCCTTTCCCCTCCCCAGTACCATTCTCCTCCCTCCCAGAGGCATCACCATCATGAATTTGGGGTGGTTCTTCCAGATCATCCATGTTTTTCTATTTTTACCACATGTAGATGCATGAGTAACATATATTCAAGAGGCCTTGTACTATCACTTGGCATATTAGTACTTTTTAAAAAGCTGTCCAGCCCTAACCGGTTTGGCTCACTGGATAGATCGTCGGCCTGTGGACTCAAGGGTCCCAGGTTTGATTCCTGTCAAGGGCATGTACCTTGGTTGCGGGCACATACCCAGTAGGAGGTGTGCAGGAGGCAGCTGATCGATGTTTCTGTCTCATCGATGTTTCTAACTCTCTATCCCTCTCCCTTTCTCTGTAAAAAATCAATAAAACATATTTTTTAAAAAGCTGTCCAATGGTTACAATAGAATTTACAACTTAATTTTCTTTTTTCACTCTGCATTTTTAAAATGTCTTCATATGAGGTTTTTAGCAGAGCACTGGCAAGGGTAGATCTGGGTTTGGAAGATCACTTTGGGGACCAATCAGGGAGTTCTAGGTGACAGGGAAGGACCGAGGATGGTGACCGTGGGGAAGAGGGCAATACACGTTTAGAAGGGTGAATCCACAGGGTAGGTCACTGATGGCAAGCTCATGAGGGCAGGGATTTGCTCTATACGTGCTGTTCTTCAGCACCAGGAACAAGGCCTGCCTCATGGAAGACGCTCAATCAGTATTTGTTGAGTGAGAAAGGTGAATAGGGGAGGAGCAATCCAGGATGGCGCGCCCATTCCCAGCCCAATGGGACTATCTGTAAAATAAGGGTCCCAGGCAGAGAGGCCGGATTATAGGGAAAGAGGAATCCAGAAGCCACCTTTCTGGGCCAGAGGAGGTGAGGCTGCCTCAAACAGGAGGCACTGGCATTAGGGAGCAGACCTGCCTTCCAGCTCTCAGGATTGAGGGCTATGCAGGATCAGAAGGGATCCAGGGACTGAAAGGGAAAGGTTTGGTCCTGCTGGGGGTAAAGGGTAGTTGAAAAACAAACTAATTTCAAAAACCAGCTTTCTCAGACGGCGTGAGGGCAGGGTGCAGCCTCTGCATTCCGCACAGTATCTTTTTGCCCTTTGCGTGGTGGGTACCCGCAGCCCATTAGCCAAAGCAGAGGAGGAGGAAGAAGGTGCAATAAGTGATTCTAGAATCATAAAGACCTTGTCAGACGCCCACACTCCCAACTTTGCTCCCACTCCATATTCATCAACAAGATGGACGGGCGGGGTGCTCACAATTGCTTCCTAGGGACTTATTCTTGACCAAATCCAATCTCTCTCTTCAGGGAAGGATGTGAAATATAACCTGCTTTCCTGCTCTTAAGACCCAGAATTCTGGCCATCGCCTCGAAGGGCTGCCTTCTGCAAAGAGCTCCCTCAAAGCCACTGCCACCCCTCCCTTCCTCAACCCACCGCCCCCCACCCCAGGCCCAGCCATCACCCATCCTCTGCTGCCAATTCACCTTTAAACAGTCCCCTGATTGTCTTGTTCTTCTCCTTATCAGACACACTCCCTTCCCCCTGGTCCCCCTCACTGATTTCCTGAGCTGAGCCTGACAGCTCCCAGTTCCAACCTCATCTGTTTTTGTCTCTCTTTCCAACTTCTTACCTGAACCTTTGATCGCTTGGCCCAGAGTCCTAGGAATGGTTAAGTGGCATTTCCTGCATCACCCCTGGGTTCTGGGGCAGGAATGCTTTTACCATCCCCAGGGCCCCTCTCTTGTGGGGACCAGAGGGTCACTTCGTTTTGTTTGACCTGGCAGAGTAAGACATTTCCTTCTCTCCCAAATGGAGCTCTTATGGACCTAAGTCACTTGGCAATTAGACGTGTTCTTTACTTAAGGAATTTTAAATATCCTGAACAATGGAGTAGGTGTAGGGGGAAATCTTGGTGGGGCTGGCCAAGGTCTGGTCATCCCACTTCTCCAAGAACCTGCCATTTGAATGGGTAGTAACATCCACTGGAAAGGCCCCTGTGGGTCCAACCCCTAAAGTCACCAAGGACCAACCTAATGATCCTCAACCAGTCTGGGCCCAGTCCCCCCCATCTTGAACTTGAGCAGGCTTCTGATTTTTATCAGAGCAATACACTTTACACCTTCCCGAACCCCAACACTGAGCAGAGTTACACTATGTAGATTTCCACCTTAAACAAGTGGACACACCACATGGGCTCCTCAAGTCATGTGACCTGCCCAGCTGACCAAGGTTCTGTCTCTCAGTGGAAAAACTACTGAGACTTTTTTTCCCCTCCTCCTTTTCATCTGTTGGGACTGTTCAATTTCTCTACCATCAATATATTACTTGTACTATTAAGAAGAATAAAGTAAAACTTCAGAAAAGCCAGGAATTAAGGTGTAGATGTAGATGGTGGGAATGCAGCCCTAGTTGGGTGTGTGTCCTGTGGATGCCCTAAGGCAGTGATGGCGAACCTATGACACGCTTGTCAGAGGTGACACTCGAACTCATTTTTTTGGTTGATTTTTCTTTGTTAAATGGCATTTAAATATATAAAATAAATATCAAAAATATAAGTCTTTGTTTTACTATGGTTGCAAATATCAAAAAATTTCTATAAGTGACACGGCACCAGAGTTAAGTTAGGGTTTTTCAAAATGCTGACACGCCGAACTCAAAAGGTTCGCCATCACTGCCCTAATGAGTCAAAGGCCACTGAAGGGCTTTTTGAGGACACGGAAGCCGTGAGCCCTGGGCAGGCCCAAGGCTGCGCCAACAGAGGGCACCTGCCTACTAGAGTCGGGGGTAAACAGAGAAAAGTGTCAACAAGACCCAGATAGGCACATTCCTTCCAGTCATAAAACTTCAAAGATCTCAGTAACAGTCAGCCTTTGGGTCTTTCCTGAAGAATCCGACCAATTTTAAGTGATCTGCTTTGTAGCCATCTATAAAGTGTGACTGTTCACCCTGTTGATGATTAGTGGCCTGGCTAGTAATTATTATACAGGAAGGAATCAAAAATAGGTTGTCTTAAGTCCAATACTTCATGTTCTTAATGCTAAACGGGAAGGATAAACAGCGGGAAGGTGGAAACAGTCGTGTTGTTTGTTTTGCTCTTTTAAAGAGCGACAGAGTCGGAGATCCTGGCTCTTAGCCCAGGCTCTGCCCTGACAAAAGGACTCCCAGCTCTTCTGCCAAAGCCCCTTTGATGTTAGAAGAGTGGTTTGGACCTCAGCAGCCTGGGGTTCAGTTTGAAGGGCCCTCACTAAGGACCACATTTTTTTGAGGCCTTAAGTTTTAGAAAACTTGGCATTTTATTCCAGAGTATATTTTGTGTCTTAATATAAAAATGATGTTTTAAACTATTTGCCATCAAAACACCTCAGAGAGGCTTCTTATGTATCCTGTGACACCCCACCGTGCGGCCACTGTGATGCAGCCCTCGGGCACCTGTACCCCAATGAGAAGTGCTTCAGTGGGTGCTCCCCCCAAGTAAGTCACTTCTCTGTTTGATTTTTAAATTTTTAAATTTGATTTTTTAATTCCTTGCCACTGTCTCAGGTTATTTCTCGAATGACTACCATTTAGTGAGCACTTTCTTTCTTTTTAAAAAAAAATATATTTTATTGATTTTTTACAGAGAGGAAGGGAGAGAGATAGAGAGTTAGAAACATTGATGAGAGAGAAACATCTATCAGCTGCCTCCTGCACATCTCCTACTGGGGAGGTGCCCGCAACCCAGGTACATGCCCTTGACCAGAATCGAACCTAGGACCTCTCAGTCCGCAGGCCGACAGTTCTATCCACTGAGCCAAACCGGTTTAGGCTTAGTGAGCACTTTCTATATGCCAGGCTCTGGTGCCAAATGCTTTACGTGCATTTCGTCATTTAAATTCTTACAACCTGAAACTCAGAGAGGTGAAGTGGCTTCCCTGCGGTCACACGGCTGCCCAGTAGCAGAGTGAGGATTTCAATATCAGTCAGCTTGACTCCAAGCAGTCTGCAGTCCGCTGCTGCCTCTCAGGGCCCAAGGCCAGAGCAGCTGGCTGAGCGAACAGTAGGCTCTCTTGTGGGGAAGGAGGCGCTTGTGGTACATCTAGAACGAGCATGGATGTATTGCAGGAAGAGTTAGAAAAGCCAGGTTTAGGTCCATCTCTGCCCCTGACCATCTGTAGGTTCTTGAGGGAGCCCTTAGCCTCTGGGTCCTCATCTATAAAATGGATAAATGAGGCTGTGAAAGGGACCGTGGATAAAAGAGTCAACATCTTAGGTTCCTTTCTTGCTCTGCTGCTAACTGGCTATCATACTAGGCAAGCCACCAACTCTCTAAGCCTCTGCTTCGCCTCGCTTCTAAAATGTGGAAAATGGCCCTAGCCAGGGTGGCTCAGTTGGTTCGGTGTCAGCCTGGGCACTGAAGGGTCCTTGGTTTGATCCCTGGTAGGGGGCATGCAGGAGGCAGCTGATCCATATTTTGCTGTCATATCAATGTGTGTTTTTTCCCCTCTTTCTCCCTCTCCCTTTTTCTCTCTCTAAAAATCAATAAAATATAAATTAAAAAAATAAGATGTGGAAAATAATACCCATCTCACAGGGCTGCTATAAGGATTAAAAATATGTAAAACACCTGGAAAGAGTTTAGCATGTAGTAGTTGCTCAATTGATGCTCCCCAATGGTAGTAAACCTTGTAATAGTAGTATCAGTGGTAGTGCCCATATTAAGAAATTGTGATGATTAAGATGAGGGAAATATGTGAGAGCAAAACTACAAAGTAAGGCAATCCCTTAAAAATACGGAACTGGGATGTTCACTTAAATATTTGTTTACTTTTTATGTGTGTTTATAAATTTTTAATAAGCAAATATAGGGGGAAATAATTAATGAATGAATTAAAAATTTAAATATGCATTATGAAACCGAAACAAAAGGAACTGGGGAAATTTCTACCTTAATGAACCCCCATATCGCTCCGCTGGTTGAAGGCCTGGAGTTCCCTTTCATTGAGAAACCTCTAACGTAAGTCAAAACCAGAGAAGGAGCCACAGCTCATGTTCTTCTTTTTTTCTTTCATATTCTTTTTTGTATCTCTTCCCCATGGTCCCAGAACAAACACTCCTCCAGCCATCCCCACTCCCACTGGTGCCCAGCACCCAGGATGCATCTGTGTTAAGTCCTTCCCAGAAGAGAGACACACCAAACAGCTCCTGGAAGGAGATGGAGGGTTCCCCAGAGAAAGAATGCCTGAGGGAGTTTGAGGTGAGGTAGGAAGGATCCAGGTCACTCTACCAGCCAGTTTGGAGGACAAAGCCAGACCCTCCAACAAGCAGACTCTCAAGGTCTCTCTCAGCTTTGACTTTGGCTCAGCCCAACTCTGCGACTCAGCCAGGCAGCCCTCATTCCTCAGTGCGGGCAGGACCTCGCGGGATCACCCACCTGCCTTGGCAGCCACACGTAGGCACTTCCCAAAGTCTCAGTATGGGGATTCTCTCTGAAGAAACTTCAGGGCTTGACCCGGGATTGCCTCTCCGTCTCCCTGTTGGGGGGCCTTGCAGCCCACCAAGCGGGAGTTTCCAAAGCAGACGGGGCCCCAGGAGTGGCCAAGAGGCTGTGCGTAGGATGGGTTCTCCTCTCCCTGGGCCTTTCCCCCCCGAAGCTGGTGTGCCAGGCACCTCTCCCAGTTTGGAAAGCAGATTATTTATGGTTTATTTTTGACACCAGATCATCGCTGCCCAAGTTTCATCAATTTGTCACTGTTTTTATTGTCAGCAATTGCCCATAACTGGAGCACATTTAAAATGTCATTGATCTTGGTATTACAGTGTCATAATCTGACAGTAATAGGTGTAGCCAGCACAGGAAGCCCAGGCCCCGAGATTGATGGCGTTCAGCACACCAATTATATTCTGTCCATCTAAGTGATAAAAGAGTACGTAGGAGGCATTCAATAGATAAATTAGATATCGCTCCCAATTATGTCCCTTTATTTTATGGAGTCATATGCTCCCCTTAGAACTTTTTTTCTTCATTTGGCTTGTAAAGGGGGCATTACTTGACCCTCAAAAACCAAGGCTGCTCACCTGCCTACCCCACCTTGAGTTTCACTCTGATCTCTCACTACCTTCTAGAAGTTTCTCACTTGGACTTTCCCTGGAACTCACCTAGGAGCTTCCTCAGTGTGGAGGGTGGGCACAGGTGTGGAAGGAAAGAGATAGAGGTACCTCAGTGTCTGGGGAGGGGTTGGATCAGGCCTTTGGAAAGGTCTGATGATGCCTTTCCTTAATGCAACTCTGGCCAAATAAATGAGATCAGAAGAAAAGCCATTAAATGGCTATGATCCTCCAGCCCCAAACACCAGCGAGCCTTCAAATTAGGACAACTAGTCAATGGCTATTGCTGGGGAGGAGGAGGATGGTCAGAAAGCTTTCAGTCCTTGGGAAGTGATTCCATCCATCTCCCTGCCTCTACTTTCCCTTGAGTTGAGTCAAATAAAATCTTTCATTGGAAGAACCCCTGCCCCCAGAATCTCCTGCACCCCATTTCAGGCCAGATCAGATGCTTCCCTCAGCTTGAGTTCCAGCTCTGCTACTGTGGTGGGAGAATGATGAGGGCTTTTCTGGGGCAGCAGTGGGCTCCCTGCCAGAGAGCAAGCCCCAAGACGAGCTCGTTTCTAAGATGAGAGCTCACCCAAGGCAGGGAGGGCCTGGCCAGAAATGAGAGGCAGGGAACGCAGGTATAGTGAGGAGGTAACTTTATTTGGGGCATGGTTTATAATAAGCATATTACTCTGAGGACAGCCTTGCCCTGGTCTAGACCCCTGTTCCCCTCCCCCCTTCCCTCATGTTCCCTGAAGCCAGCAGGAAACACAGAAGAGACGGAGACAACAGGTGGTAAACAGTGTTCCATGTCCATTTATTGAGCTTTGCAAGAGAAAGTGTCCATGGCTGGGCTGTTCCCATTGCCTGTTGCCATCTCTACTATTATAAATAATCCTGGCACTAAGTGCCCTGTTCCACTGAGGGGAAGTTGTTCTTGTGGCGTGAAACTTGAGAATATGGGTCAGGGGAGGAGGGAAGACGGGGGACAAGAGAGAGAGATGGGGAGCCATCACCCCGAGGCTCCTCAAATACACCCCTGAGCTGGTGATAGATGAATTTCTGGAGCAGCGGGTGGCATTTCAAGTAAAATGTTTATAGGAAGCGAGTGTGATTTAAACAATGTCTTGGCCGATAAACACCAGCCAGATGGGGGGGAGAGGGCAGGGTGAGGAGTAGAGGAATCTAAGGCCCAGAGGCCCCTGGTGTTAAGTAGCTGTCTGAATCTCTGCTCAAACACACTCACCAGCTTTGGTCTTAACATGTTTTTAAGAGCTGGTTATGATTTCCTCGAGGGCGGCTCAGATTAAGACTAGAGTGGAGCCCCCAGCTGAGCGCCTTCAATAACTGTCCATCACCGAGTCTTTAGAGACAGCCTCCTCCCCTCCGCTCCGGCTCCAGGCTGGCCTGCTTGTCGGCCGGTTCTTAGGCAGCACTGGGGCTTGTTGCCCTTTGCACATGCCGTGTCCTGGATCCTGGGACAGATCCTGGGGACAGGGCTTAAGACACACCCTCAAAAAGTCTTCAAGGAAAGAAGAAAGCACACAACCTAGAAAAGAAGACAGAGTGAAGAGAGAAAAAGGATGGCAACCAGCCTTGGCCTGTATGGCTTAGTTGGTTGAGCGTCCTCCTGTGCACAGAAAGGTTGCCAGTTCCATTCCCGGTCAGGGCACATGCCCACGCCGTGGGTCCAGTCCCTGGTCAGGGCTCATGCAGGAAGCAACAGACTGATGTTTCTCTCTCTCTCCCTCTCTCTTCTCTCCCTCTAAAATCAATTAAAACATATATATTTTTAAAAGGACGGGAACCAAGAAAGACAAAACTGTCACCAAATCCAGAATCTGGGCCCTTCTCACCATGTCCACTGTTGCCATTCACCTTTCACTTGGATTAGTGCAATAACCTTTCAACAAGTTTCCCCAAATCTTCCCTTGCCCCCTTGCAATCTATTCTCAACACAGAAGACAGAAGGACCATTTAAATCTTAAGTCTAGTAATTCCTTTCTCCCCATTTCACTTGCAGTCAAGATCAAAGTCATTAAGGCAGCCTACAAGGCCCTATGTCATCTGGCCCCTCATTACCTCTCTGATGCCATTCCCTCCCACTCTTCTCCTTGGTCACTCTACTCCAGCCACACTAGTCTCCAGGATCCACAGACTTGCCAGGCATATGCCTACCCCAGGGCCTTTGCACTAGCTGTTCCCTCTGCTTGGAAGTCTCTTTCCCAAGATACCCTTGGGGCTTATCTCCTCACCTCTGAGTTTTGGTTCAAATACTATATTGTCAACGAGACTTTCTTGACTACTATATTTAAAATTGCAGACTTCTCCTCCATCCTGATCCTTTGTTCCCTGACCTATATTTTTCTGCCACCTTTAATATGTAATGAGCACTTCCTATATGCCAGGCTCTGGTGCAATTAGACGTGTTCAGCTGACCAAGGTTCTGTCTCTCAGTGGAAAAACTACTGAGACTTTTTTTTCTCCTCCTTTCATCTGTTGGAACTTTTCAATTTCTCTACCATCAATATATTACTTGTACTATTAAGAAGAATAAAGTAAAACTTCAGAAAAGCCAGGAATTCGGGTGTAGATGTAGATGGTGGGAATGCAGCCCTAGTTGGGTGCATTACTTATTTAATACATGTATTGTTTATTACTGACTCTATGCTAAAATGTAAACTCCACATAGGCAGGGGTCTTTCTGTGTTTTGTTCACTGATGTATCCTGAGAACCTGGAAGAGTGCTCAATAATAACTGCTTAATGAGCAAATGCAAAGAATGAGATAAACCAGCGAAGGGCTTGGAAGGGAGGGGGGGACCATCCCAGGTTTAGGTTTGGGGTTACCTTGTGTCTTATCTCACCACAGGCCAAGCATGAGGAACTGAAGGTCAAGGTGATATGCACAAGTACAAGAGTTGGGCTATGGCATCACCCGAATGGAGAGATTCAATTGGAAAAGAGACTAGCCTGGATTTACCCCCTGATTCTGACACAAAACTTCACTTTAGGTTGGGAGTTCATCATCTCTGTGACCAGCCTGTACTTTGGGATAATAATACCAAAGGGATGTGCCAGGCAAGAATGAAGTGATTGGAAATGAAGGGTGGACTGGGAATTCAGTGGCCCTCGAGGTCAGGAGGAGGGTGGCTGAGACAGCAAAGCAGGCATGTGTCCTCTAAGACTGGAAAAAAGATCAAGGTGGAATTACAGGGCCTGAAGGAAGATTGAGATTGTGTATGTAGGTCAGGGGAGGGAACCAGGTCACCATTTCAAATAGGATGTCCCATGTCCACGGGGGCAGAATGAAAGCCATGGGCTACACCTAAAGTGGAAGGAATTGAAGTTAGACTCCAACAGTGCGGCAGGTAGTCGAGGGAAGGTGGAACCTTGTCCTCCGGAGAACCTGAGCGGGACCCAACTGGGTGACACCTCAGCTAGGCTGCCACTGAGGGCCCTGAGGCTCTGCAAGGCCCTGGGACAGCAGTGTGGGGAGTAGAGCCCTGGAGAGGCTTTCTGCCTCTGTCTGGCCCCCGACCCCTCCCTCTCGCACCTGCAGGGTTTCTGAGCAACTAATCATGCAGCCATCTTGCCAGTGTGGATGGAAAACCTGTGAGTATTTGGTGTATCCCTTCACCACCTCTCCCTGAAACCTCAGTGCTCAGCTCAGCTTTGTGGTGACTTCAGGGTAGAAGCCAGGAGAAGGAGAAATATCTCTGGAGGGTTACATAAGACAGTGGCTCCTGTGGTTATAACGGAGAGAGGATCCAGGTGGCCTGGTAGTCCTGAGGACCGAAGAGAGACTTACTTGTCACGTACAATTTTTGTGCCTTTGAGTTTTCAACCATGTATATGTATTTCCTATTTGAAAAAACACAAAATAATTATATTCAGACAAAAACAACAATAAAACACCAACAAAAAATAGATGCAGGGAGGTTAGAACTTGATGCCTACGACTGCTACCTTGAGGACAATGAGCTGGCCCTTCTGGCCCCCATCCACCCCCTCCTCTCATCTGGTATCTCCATTCTCTACAGGTTCAGAGAGGGGTGTGGCTAGCCTGATGTCACTCAGCATTTAGGGGCCAGCAAAGTTCTGGGGGTCAGTTTTTCAGACTCTCAGTGTCAGCTTTTTCTCCTAGGCATCAATGGTCTGATCTCCCCCTTGACGTCTCCATGTTATTTGCAGGGCTGTGTAAATGCTACACATCAACCTTCAGAGAGATATTTTAAAATGTGCATGACTTAAATGCCATCTTTCCCAGAGAGTCATCTCTTATGAGCTCTCCTCTGTCCACCCATGTGGTATCAGCATATTCCCTCCCTTTCTGCCTTCTTTCCACCACCCTTGATCACCAAAGTGGCTAGCCACTGCAACTTGGCCCTGCCCCAGATGAGACATGTGACCTTGAGCAAGTCATTTAACCTTCCTGTGCCTCTGTTTCTTCATCTATAATCGAGGATCATGACCTTCCTCCCTCGGTTCTTCATTTATCCGTTTGTACAACAAGCATGTGTTCTGTGCCAGGTGCTGAACCCAGCACTGAGCATCACACGAGACAATGCATGTAGGGTTAGTGGAGAGACAGAGTTATTGCCAAGGCCTCCTTCCTTGGCTGCTCTTCTGGGCTGGGCGTGGAAATCCAGCAGGCCCTTGGAAGAACTGCTTCCGTCTACTCCCAACCTCTCAGCTCCCAGTACTGCTCCTGGAGTGAGGCTGCCATCCTCCTCTGGATAGAGTGTCAGGGGCTGTAGAAATAGCCTCTTTCCCAGGCTTTTCCACTAGCTAGATCCCCAGGGCATTGCTTTGCCTGCAAGAAGGACCAGCACTGAAGTTCACCTGTGGGTCTTCAGTCTGGAGCTTTAGGAGTGTCCAGTTCTCTTGTCCTCTGAGGACCCCACCCCTGAGAAGCTGCTCCTTCTCCTGCTCTGCTCATGTCTCTTCTTTCCTGAGCTCCACGCCTCTTTGGGGGCTGGCACAGAGGCTGAGAATCTGGGACAAGAAACTCTCTCACATTTGCCTCCCTCTAAATGTAACCTGGGCTGTGGAGGGAAGGTGACCCCTTCTCTGAAACAACCACCGCAACCTCAGAACACGCAGGAACTTGTTTCCGATGAGGAAAGAGAAGTTTCCAGAGCTCTTGGAGGGACATTATCCCCACCCCCTGCCTGTTCACTGAGGGTTGGATGAGTAGCACTGGGAGGGAGGGGTGTTTGTGGAAAAGACGCTCTGCGTCAGCCCTGGTCATGACGAGATCCCAAGTCAAGTCAAAGCGATGATGAGGGACTCTGGGGAAGAAGGGATCTAGTTTAGATATAAGGAGGCATTTCCTGATGGTCAGGGAAAGGGTTTAAGGAGAAAGCTGTGGGGGGTTAGATGGAACCACTCAGACACAGTTCCCCCAAAGCCAGGGGAAGGATGAGATGACCGGGGAGTTGCAGAGGCTTCAGGGGTTCCATGATGCTGCAGGGCCGGCAGGGACTGGGGAGGAAGCCAAGGAGATGGTAGTTCATCCATGTCTAGAGTACAGGGAGCAGGTTCTGGGGACCCCCCCCCCCCCACACACACACACATGCCCAGCACAAAGCCTCCTAAAGGGCAGACTAGACAATCTGACCAAAGAGGACAGGTCTTTCCCTGAAGATGGTGCCAACTCCACTCTCAGGGAAGGACCGCTGCTTTAGGGCCCCAGCAAGATGGTTCCAGACTGTGGCACCTGGAAGTTCTTCTTTGTGTCCAGCCCCAGTCCTGGTAACACTGCTTGATCTCACTGCAGTGTGTGGGGTTTGCCCATCCCCAGAGGACAGACCAAGAAAGGAAGAAGGGCCTTGTTCTCAGGCTTGGCCTGTTGGAGCAGAACAAGTTGGCCAAACTTCAAACTCCTGACTCAGCTCCTAGGGAGTCCTGTGGAGACTGGAAAGGGGGTTCTTCCCTGGAACTCCACAATCCATGAGGGTATATGCAGGCAGCAGAGGGGGTGTTGAAAGGCTGGGGAGGAAACTTTTCTGGATGCTCAGCCCTCCACCCCCCTGAGGAAAGATTGGGAACTGAGCATTATGCCAGGATCCCCATGCTCAGCACACAACAGGCGCTTAAAACCGATGGGCTGAATGAATAAAGGCATCTGGGGGCCTGGGGCTGGCCCCCCGGCAGCTGGAGTGGATCTTTGGATGAGAGATCCCTCTCCGGGCCTCAGTTTCTCCATCTGTAAAAGGAGGGGGTTGCACTAGATTATGTCTAAGCTTTTTTCCAACCAGGGGTTTTCTGTTCTCTCTGGTTCCTCTCCAATTCTACCCCTTTAAATCTTTACCTCCCCCTTGACCCACATTCTCTGCCCTCTCCATCCCGGTCTCTCCCATTTCCCAGCCAACTTCCTCCTGTTTTCCTTTTGACAGGTGTTCTCCTTGTCTGTTTCTGGTGATTCCTCCAGGCACGACCCCAGCTCCCTCCCCGAAGCCTTTTGTGTCTGGGTTCCCCCTCCCCCGCACCCCCCTCCGTCTAGCGCTCCCTTCATCACTTTAGAGCCAGAACCCGGAGATTGTGAGAAGGGGAGGGGTCCCAAGGCAACCTCTGCCCGGCCCCCCCGCAGTGCCACAGTCCCCTCCCCCTCCCAATCCACTCCCCGGAGTGGCCCACCCGCCGCTCTCCCGGCAGCCGGTGCCGCAGTGCGCCCTCGCCCCACGCTAATGCGATCTGGAGAGACCCAGGCGGGCGGCGGGCAGTCTGGGCCGAGCGTCCTGGGCGGCGCTGATGGATGGTCCCCTGACAGTAATCGCAGAATGAGGACGCGCTGGCGACGCTCTCGCCTGAGGCCCCGCTGTTTGGCGAGCCCCGGAATCCCTCCCTCCACCAGCGCCTGCTTCCCAGGCGCTGCCCCCAACCTATGCGGCTTTGGGGAGGCCTCAGGCTAGGGCGGAGGTGGGGTCTTTCCCTGCCCACTCTCCCTCAAGACAATAGTTTCTGTTTTGGAATCATCCTAGGATCCCACCCTGTGTCGGTGATTCTGAACAAGCTCCTGGGCTCCTTGAGCCTCACTCTCCCCTTCTGTACTTGGGAAATAATGGTCTTTCTAAGCCTGGATGGAGAGAGTTAGCTTCAAAGGAGGAAATACTGAGACAAATGATCACTCTCCCTTAAGCAGAAATTGACTTTTAGTTCACAGTGCTCAGAATAATCTGGGTTAGCTCTGGCTGGGAAGCTCAGTTGGTTAGAGCATCCTGCCAACATGCCAACCCGATCCCGGTCAGGTCAGGGCATCTACAAGAATCTACCAGTGAATGCATAAATAAATGGAGCAACAGCCCTAGCCGGTTTGGCTCAGTGGCTAGAGCATTAGCCTGTGGACCAAAGGGTCCCCGGTTGGACTCCGCCCCTGCCTGGGCCCAGGTCAGGACCCAGGTCAGGGCCCAGGTCAGGGTGCATGCCCGAAGTGTTTGATGTTTCTCTCTGTCTTTTTATTTCTCTTCCCCTCTCTCTAAAAGATCAATGAAAAAATATCCTAGGGTGAGGATTAACAAAAAAAAGGAACAACAAATATCTCTCATCAATAAATAAAAATTAAAAAAGGAATAATCTGGGCTAATGCTAATAATCTAGGCTAATAATCTAAAACTGAAAGAGAGCTGAGTGGATATTTACACATAGAATATATGTTTATAAACATACACATGCCATAATGTTTTGGGGCTAATAAATTATCTGAACATAAGAGATGTCAGTATCAGCACCGCTTAGATGTCATTAAAGAAGCACAACAGCACAGGTATGTTTCTTCAGGGAGGTGACTGCCTCAAGCAGGACTCCTTCCCCGATCCACTGAGGCCCCACTACGGACTAAGCCGCATTCCCCACCCAGTCTTGGGATCCCCTGCAATCCAGGGCTAGGCTGACTAAGGGCTGTGAGGAGAGGATCCCCTTAGGGAAATGTTCCTGGAGGACTTTCTGACCCCTCACCCACTTCCAGGTGACTCAAGTTCCAAAGTCCCCCACTCCCCACCCCAGGGGATTCCCCTTGGGCCTGGGCCCTGCTGAGGGTCTGGGGGCAGGATCCAGAGCCAATTACAATTCTGAGAGCATGCCCAGGCACTTCCTCAATCCCTTTTAACCTTTCCCTCTCATCAGAAGCCAAATTGAGTTAGTCTTGAGTTTTTATTTAATTCCCTAAATGGAATCATAATCTGTTTAGTGGCCTTTTTCCCAAGTCCTGGGTACTAAAGTGTGTGTGTGTGTGTGTGGGTGTGTGTGTTGGGGGGGGGGGCGGTAATGAGGGCAGCTCTGTGGCTTGTGGAGAACCCTCTCACACAACCTCTAAACAACACCAAAGAGCAGGAGACACCATGACCTGATTGCCATTGGTGGTATAATGGTGATGATTATGGTGATGATGATGATGACAACTAATATTTATTGGGCATCTCCTGTGCCAGCATTGAGCTAGGCACTGTCCATGCATTTCTCACTTAATTCTCACCATTACCTTCCAGGTAGTGACCATTTACAGATGAAGAAACTGAGACTTAGAGAGGTGGAGTAGCTTATGTCACATTCTACAGCTATTTTTTTAATTTTTATTATTGTTTTAAAAATATTTTTATTGATTTCAGAGAGGAAGAGAGAGGGAAAGAGAGATAGAAACATCAATGATGAGAGAAATTATTCATGGGCTGCCTCCTGCACGCCCCACACTGGGGATTGAGCCCGCAAACCAGGCATGTGCCCTTGGCTGGAATCGAACCAGGGACCCTTCAGTCCAAAGGCTGATGGTCTACCCACTGAGCAAACCCGCTAGGGCTACAGCTATTTTTTAAAAAATCCTCACCTGAGGATATTTTTTCCATTGATTTTTTTTTTTTTTTTTTTTTAGAGAGAGTGGAAAGGAGGGAGGGAGGGAGAGAGAGAGAGAAACAATGATGTGAGAGAGACACTTTGATTGGTTGCCTCCTGCATGTGGCCCAACCTGGGCTGGGCATCGAACCTCCAACCCAGGTATGTGCTCTTGACTGGAAATCGAACCCAAGGTCCTTTGGTGCCCAGGCCAACACTCTAACCATTGAGAAACACTGGCAAGGGCCACATCCTACAGCTATTGATAAAAGAGGACCCAACTTTTGAAACCACAATCAAACTACAGAGGCCATGCTCTTAACCACTCAGCTGTGTGACGCTGGACAAGATGCTTACCTGCTACATGCTCCAGTTCCCTCATTTGCATAATACAGATAATAAAGATAATATACTCCCTTCTTGCGGTTGTTGTGTTGATTAAATGAGATAAGACATTCACCCTACTCACAGTAAATGTTCAGTTAAGTGCCATAAACTTTGGGCTGGGTAGAGCAAGGGAAGGGGTGTAATGCAAGGCCATAGGTGACTATTAATGATAAATTATGACTTCTGATAATCATAGTTATCATGTTTTGGAAAGCCTACTGAGCACAGGCACTCAGACAAGGGAAAAATTGCCATGCCTGTTTAACAGATGAAGAAACTGAGTTTCAGGTAAATTAAGTAAATTGCCTAAAGCCAACCAGTTAATAAATGGCAAGACAGAGTTTAAATTCAAACATTGGGCCCTTTGAACTCCAAAGCCTGCTGCTCCTAACACCTCCAGAGTCACCAGACACTAGCCTCTCCTGGAGGAGGTCAAGGCTGCCAACAAGCCCAAGTCACACCCTCTTCCACCTGGGATCCAATTTTTCCAGGTGAGCAATGGTTCCTTAAAGCAGCTGTTCTCAACCTGTGGATAGCGACCCCTTTGGCGGTCGAATGACACTTTCACAGGGGTCGCCTAAGACCATCCTGCATATCAGATATTTACATTACGATTCATAACAGTAGCAACATTACAGTTATGAAGTAGCAACGAAAATAATTTTATGGTTGGGTCACAACATGAGGAACTGTATTTAAAGGGCCAGAAGGTTGAGAACCACTGCCTTAAAGGAACAGGAGAGTAAATAAAAAAGCAGCTAAGATAGTTTCTCCCTCCCCCAAAGCCAATGTGGACCTTTTCCCCACCCCCTTTCCTCACTCCCCTGTTTCCTCTGCTCAACTTTGTGGCCATTAAATACAAGAGGAGAAAGTTTGAACCAGGCATGAAATATTTATCAGTTAATTACAATATGCAGATTCTGTTCTTGGGGGTGATTTATCTTTTTAGAAATATAGGAAAAGATCCTGGAAACTTGTATCCTAATTGCTTGGCCTATTATTGTAGCAACCAGGTAGAAACTCCATTTACTATGTAACTGCAAATTTTCCCGCTAGCTGCCTCTGCCTCTGCCTCTGTCGCTGGTGGTCTGGGGACTATTCACTTTTCTGATGAAAGAGGGGCCTGTAAGAGGTCAATTTGTCCATTCCGCTGTTTCCTCTTGGGGTGGCCCCTAATAGTTGTAGGAAATGAGAAAATGAGAGTCTCAGAAATTCTGGGATCTCAAGAGAAGCACATCCTATGTGACACCTCCCCCACCGAGGCGGCGGCTGGTGAGGGGGTGGTTCCCATGTGAAGAAGAAGCCCTCAGCTGAGTATCCTTCCCCACATGCTCTTTGCTTACACACAGAAGGCAAAGTGGCAGCCCTCCTCTCACTCTTATATCACCTCTTAGGGCCCATATCTCAACCCCTGGCTGCATATTAGCATCACCTGAGAAGCTTTAGAAAAGGCAGATGCCTGGGCACTACTTCAGATCAACAAAATTAGGATCTGGAACAAGGTCTTAGTAATTTTTGTTGTTGTTAATCCTCACCCAAAGATATTTTTCCCATTGATTTTTAGAGAGAGTGGAAGGGAAGGGGAGAGACAGAGAGAGAGAAACACTGATGTGAGAGAGACACATTCATTGGTTGCCTCCTGAACTCACCCTGACCTGGGCCAGGGATTGAGCCTGCAACTGAGATATGTACCCTTGACTGGAATCAAACTTGGGACGCTTCGGTCCACAGGTTGACGCTCTATCCACTGAGCCAAGCTCTATTCACTGAACCAAACCGACCAGGGCAAGTGTTAGTATTTTTTAAATCTGTCCAAGGGGTTCCAATGTGCAGCAAAAGATGATTACCTCTAGCCCTGGACAGTTTTCTCAGTGGTTAGAGCTCTGGCCCACGGACTGAAGGGTGGCATGTTCGATTCCGGTCAAGAGTACATACCTTGTATCTCGTACCTGGGTTGCAGGCCTAGTCCCTGGCCCTGGTCGGGGCATGGGCGGGAGGCAACCAATGAATATGTCTCTCTCACATGGATGTTTCTCTCTCTCTGTCTCTCCTCCTCCCTTTCACTATCTCTAAAAAAGTCAATGGAAAAAATATCCTTAGGTGAGGATTAACCAAAAAAAGATGAGAATCTCTAGGGCTAATGAAAGAGTATGGCTGCCTGGCAAAGGGGCCCTGTTGATCTGTAGGACTATGGAATTTTCATCCCTCCCTTTCAGGGGTTGAGGAGGCAATGCCTTCACTTTTGTTGGAATCTGAAGAGCGTACTTTTCTCTCCTTACGAGAAGCTTCTAATATTAATAACTACCATTTATCAAGCCCCTGCTGAATGCTTGGATCTATGCAAATAAAATTTAATCTCATCTACACAACAACTCTATACGGTCAGTGGGTATGTCCATTTTATGGATGACTCAGAGAGGTTAAGTAATTTGCCTAAGATTGTACAACTAGCAAGTGACACATCTGGGATTTTGAACCCTAAAGCCATGTTTTTCACCACTGTGCTGCCTTGCCTTTCAGTTTCTCAAGACTGGAAGGGAAGTGCTTCAAAGCCAGTATCTGAAGGGCCTAGGAATGTGTTGCTGAGGGAAGGGAAAGAGAAGGAGTGTAGAAAGGGGCTGCACGTAGATGGGGCTTGCAAGGAAGAGTGGTGGTGGGAGACAAATGAGAAGCAGTGCGGGGATGAGATGAGGTGCCTGAAGGAGGGCATGGTGAGGGAATGGGGTAGTGGCTGTGGTAAAAGCTGGGGATTGGGGTCTAGGAGTGGGAGCTGGCAGCAGAAGGGCAGGAATGGTGAGTAGTGCCCACTGTGGACTGAATAGCTGGAGAGGGGGAGGGACCTAGTTTCGGAGGAGGGGCCTTTGTAAGGCACGCAGCAGTGAGGAATGCCCCGCCATGAATACTAAGGGCAAGAAGAAGAGAAAGGGCCAGAGGGGGCTGGGGGATGTTTAGCTGCTGGGGTGATTAATGGGGGTGAACGGAGGGTGAAACTCAAGCCTTCGAACTGAGATGATGGGGAATGGTTGTCCAAGAACAACAGTGCACTGTTTCATCCAGAAAGCCAATGTCCAGAGGAGGGGCGGCGGGGAGGACGCCAGGCCCAGTTGCTCCTTCTCTTTTTTCCCAAGGTCTCTTTATTTGCCACCAAACAGTAAATTAAAATATACTCTCCAATTATGGGAGATCTTCTGGATGATCTTCCTACTTGCCTCCTGGTTTGGGGAGACTCAGGAATGCTGGGGTGGCTCAGGGAAAGAGCAAGTGAGGTTTGGGATGGTGGTTGAGGTGACTCCATGGACCACTCCACCATGGCATGGAGTGGTGACATGCTGGCTGGGCCACTGGCTTCGCTCTGAACCAGAGAGGCACTGGGAGATCCATGGGGGTTGGCTCCCGGAATGTCCTATCTTCTTAGAGCTAAAGTCTTAGAGCAGCCTCAGTCTCAGGGAGGGGAGAGAGAGAGAGAGTTGGGGGAAGGAGGAGCAAGACCCTGACATCAGGGCTATTTACTGGGCTTGAGGAATGGAGGTAAAACTCGTGGGAAGTATTGGGTTTGAACCCCCTCCATCATTTCCTACTTCTACCTCTCTATAGGTCCCAACCCCATAACAAAGAAACAGAATTTCCAGAGGATGAGGCCCAGAAATCAGGATTTTAAAAAGATTCCCAGGTGATTCTAATGTGCAGCCAAGGTTGAGAACCACTGCTATAGGGGTAGCTGCTTCAACTTCCCAACAGCATTTTCAGAGGGCAGGAGAGGAGGAGATGAAGTGAAGTCTCAGAGATGTCTCAGAGTGGGGGAGGTGAGCTGTAGGCAGGGATCTAAGTGGATATAGTCACATATAATAGGAGCAATTTACTCCCTCTCTAGGCTGTTACAGATGTGAAACAACTGGCAGATCCTGCTTCCCAGCTCCAGCCATCCAAAGGTATGGTACATCTTGAAGCCTTTGCCTCCCATAGAAGAGCAGGGTGGGTGGAAAGGGACATCAGGAAAAGGAGCCAGATGTGTACTCAGGGGTCCGCACAGATCAGCATGTCCTGAGGGCAGGGTCGGCAGAATGCCCATCCCTGATCCTAGATCACTGGAGAATTTTGCCTGGGAGTCCTGCCACCAGGCCTTAATTCCTGTCTCCTCACAGAGCTTGACCAAGCTGCTTCCCTTGTTGGGGGCCTCACTTCCAGGTACCACTATATCTTCCCAGAAGCCATAGCCTACAAAACACTTTAAAATTTGAAGTTAGTGGGAGGTAGTTTATTGAGTGCAAATACTCTGTGAGGTGCAACATGACTTGACTAGTAATGAGGCAACCATTCCACATAGGGTTCAGTGTCAAGGGCTACTTTCCAGAGGGGCCAGGCCTCAGTTTGCTTGTTCTGAGGGCAAGGGCTCACAGAGGCTGCCCAGTAATTCTCAGAGAAGGAAATAAACGAGCCCACTGGAGAGCAATGGTCACAATTAACAGTCTTAATTATGCATTAATAATTCATAATTATTCCAGACTTGCAGATAAGCACAAGCCCACTGAAATTATTTCTCAGGGAGAAACATAGTGGGAGGGGGTGGGAAGGGGACTTCAGTGCAGCCATTACTTCTAAAGGCCTTTACCTTCATTCCTCTGCTTCCCAACTAGACCTGGAAGAGATCATTCACTCCCTTGGCGGATTCCCCTAACAGCTACCTCCACAAAAAAGCTTCTAATCACAGTGCCACACTGCCTCTCTGTTCTTCCTGAGGCCAGAGGGTCATCCCTGCCAAGGTGACCTCAGCACCTGGACTCTAGATTTCTGGGTTCTCTGTTCCCTGCTGCCTGTTTTGCTATTTCTATATGGGTACCCTGCAGGAGGGGCTGACACTGGGTGTCCAGGTAGGTGTGGCCACCTTTCTGGCTCTTTTCCCTAGCACACCTCCCTTCTCATGGGATTGCCTAGGAGCCCTCCTGTTGTGGTGGAAGGCCACTTCAACTCTGTGGGAAGGGAAACAGAGAGCACCTCTTCTCTGGTGGACGCTGCTGGTTCCAGGTCTGGGTTTGAGTGGCTGACTCTGACCTCCTGAGAAGGCATCTCCGTGACACCATTAATGGGCTAGGGAGGCTTGTCCAACACCAGAACCAGTTTTCTAATGCTCCCCTCCCCACCATAATCCCAAATTCCCACTCCAGCAGATTTTAAAACATCTTAAAGGAACCTCAAAGAGTAGCTCAGATCCTCACCTCTGGGGTGGGGGGATGTCTCTCTCTCTCTCTCTCTCTCTCTCTCTCTCTCTCCTAAAAAGGAGGAGAGATTCTGTTCTTCCAAATAATTAAGGACTTAAACCACAAAGGGGCCTTATCTTCTGGCCATTAGGAGATCCTTGACCACCTTCTTCAAATGCTAGAAGGAAGAAGTGAACATATCATGGGCCAAGGGGATCTGGCATTGGAGAGGGGGTCTGGATTTGCGTTCCCATTGGCCTCATCACGTGTATCAAACATGCATGTTAGGCTAAATCTACAGGGTGAAGGGAGTTGGAACACTGAGACCTAAAAACACCCTTTTCCAAATCTGTGGGTACAAGAACATGTGTGAAAAGCTGCTCTCGGGCAAGGTGGATGGTCTGTCAAGCACAATAGCTGGGCATGGGGACCACACACCCAGCCCCTCACCTTGAGCTCTCTCCTTCCCTGGTTTCAAGAGGAGCCTCAGTTAGGTGTCACCCAAGTTATCCAGATAACTGTGAAAGCAGGAGCTGTTTTTGAAAAAAATGCCACTCTTCTGGCCTCCAAATATGAGGTCTTTAAATCCCTTCCCTTGCTCCTCCTGTTCTCTACCCCTTGCCCCAATAGACACTCCCAAATCCTAGCTACAACCATTTCTAAATGTGGGGGGCCCCCCCCCCCCGCAAACTTTCCTGGTCTACCATTTTTCCCCACCTGCAACTCCTGCCCCCTCCCCCAATTTTTTCCTCTCTCCCTCCTGAGCCTCCGCTCTTCGCTTCTTTAAAAAAAAAAAAAAAAAAAAAAAAAACGAAGAAGAAGGAATTTTCAATAGTCCCACTTGTCAAGCGAAGACCATCTTTTAACCTTCAACAGCAGCGAAAGCCGTGTGAACTCTCGGTGAACCAAGATTGAAGTCATAAATCACGCGTACAAAGGCGGCTGCGGAGGCTGGCGCGGGCTGCTGCACCTTTAACGCTTTCTGGGGCTGACAGGCGGCGGCCCAGCTAAAGTTCACAGCGCCCGGGGAGGGCCCGCCCCCGCGCCCGCCTCCCCTCCCCCAGCCCGGCCCCAGCCCGGGCCCCAGGCCCGCCGCCGCGGCCGCCCGAGCCTCGCGGAGGAGGCCCCTTGGCTGCGCCGGCGGAGGCTCGGGGTGTGCATTTTCGCTCCACAAGCCCGCTCCGTCCTGATCGGCTATCCCCACCCCGCTGCTTGCAGTATTTAAATCGGCAACTAGGTCCACGCGGACACAATAATGTAGCTGGTTTTGTCTCTGGCATTTTCTGCAGGATCCCAGAGCTGGACCTTCCTCCCCGCGCTCCCTCCAGACCGGGCACCCTTCCTCCCCGTCTGCACAGGCCCCGTTGCACAGGTCCTGGGGTTCCAGCGGGATCCGAGTCATTGGAACCAGAACACCTGGCGGAAACATGCCATATCATTAGAAGGGTTCTCTTTCTCTTCGCCTTCTGTTCCTTCCTTCCTTTCTTTTTTCTAAGGGGGTTGGAATTGGCTGCCTGTGTGAGCCGAGAAGCTGGGAGGGAGAGGAAAGCCGCCCCACTCTCCCCCCTGGCCGAGGTCTCCAGCTCCCGCGCTGCAGCGGACTCACTTCCGTTCCTCAGCCTCTCGGCCTCCTGCTCCCATCGGTTTTTCCTCCCTCCACCATCTTCTCGGTTTAATTAAAGTTCAGCGACTCCACTTGCCTTTCCTTCCACTCTCGTTTTGTGTTTTGTTTTGTTTTGTTTTGTTTTGTTTTGTTTTGTTTTGTTTTTTCTCGGAAAGCAGAAAGCAGACGGCCCAGCGGCCATCGGCCCAGCGGCCCCAGCCCAGCCCGGGCCTGCCGCCGGTGGGGCCTCCCCTAGCCGGCCTCCCTCCGCTGGCGACCGCCTTCTGGACCCGGGCCCCTGCCACTCCACCGTCCCGAAGGTGTGCATCCGCTGGCCTGGGGGATCTGAACGACGGGGGCTGGGGTAAGAGTGTCCTGTCTGCCCCTGTGCCCCAGGCTTGCTCCAGAAAGTTTGAAGGGTGTATACCCGGCCTCAGACAACCCGCTCCCCCAAACCCATGACCAACTAATCTATGACAAAAGCCCGTGATGGATTTGGTATATGTTAATTCACAATGCCCTTTCCTCCAGAATTTAACTATAAGTTAATACACACCGGAAACCACGCGCATACACGGTCGTTAATGGGCTTAGGTATTAGCGAGTCCTAACGATGCATACAAATGTGCTCTGCGCTCTGTAGGCCCCTCAAGATTTATGGGCCTTGAGCTCTCTGAAGCTGTAAACAAGGAGAAAAAAGAGAAAGAGAGAGAGAGACTGGGGGAAAAGAGACAGGGGCCTGACTCACCCCTCCAGGTTGTGGGAGAGAAGGGATCTTTGCAAGTGGGTTTCACTTATTTTCCTTTCCTTACCAGCTCCCCTCGCTCATGCGTGGGTTTTGGCAGGGTCTGGGGGTGGTGTTTGTGCCTGAAAGCTGGTGTGCCCGGGCAGTGTGTTGTTTGCATGCTGGGGTAGGAGGATATCTGCCTCCTGTGAATTGTTGTGCAGGTCCTGAATGGAGCAGGCACTTGTGGGCATATGCTATGTGTGCACACCTGCTAGGTGTGTGTGTGTGTGTGTGTGTGTGTGTGTGTACACGTGTGACAAGCAGGCTTCCCTCTGGGTCTGGCTGCTGTACCCCGAACCCAGTGAACAAATCTCCAACAACAATCATAATAACAATAAATAAAAACAGTAGTTAACAGCCCCTCCCTAGCAGGATAACAGTAAAATGCAAGAGGAGATATTTTAAAGAGGGATGGGGAAGGGGTCATGGTCACAGAATCTGAGGGGAAGACAAGAAAAGAAGTTAGCTTTTTCGTATATCCTTGGGGGCTGGGTTTGGGACCCCCCAGAGGAGGTTCTTCAGCAAGAGGAGCAGAGGGAGGCCAGGAGGCCGTTCTTTCCTGCTGCTTTTTTCCAGCTTTTGCTTCGTGTGATCAGGGGAGGGCTGGTGGCTTTGGGGACTTTCTGGAGCCCCTGTTTTAAAGAGAAAGCCAACCATGTAGGGTCAGGCCAAGGGACAGACATGGATAAGGCAATGACCACAGCTGGGCCCCTTGTGCCGGAAGGTGGAGGTGCCCTGGAGGACGCGCGCGGCCGGCCAGGCAGGGGTGGTATTTATGGCCGCGGAGAGAGGGGAGAGCAAGGGCAGGGCTCCGGTAGGCCCAGTGAAAGTTCCTTTCCAAGGGTCTTTGAAGAGAAAGAGAGAGAGAGAAAGAGAGAAAAGAAGAAGGAGAAAGGGGTGGAGGCCCGTTGAAATTTCCTTGGCTCGCGCTAGAACAGAGCGAATTTCCGTAACGGAAGAGAAGACACGGTCCCGGATCCTTCCATGGACGCCTCACTCTCTCCAGGTACAATTTTCTGATGATTACATGAATTTATTTACTTAGGGGAGGACAGAGTCAGAGGTGTAGAGATATGACCCTGGCCGGGAGGGAAGCACCCCACAGTTTCGAGTCTAACGAAATCCTCCCTTTAACAACAATTATATCTACATAAAAATCAAAGAGGAAATATAAAAACACAAATTAGCCAACTTTTATAAGAGAAGAAAGGAAAATCACCATAACAAACGAGCGTGAGGACTTTTAAAAGATTTAAGTCACAAACCTTTTCAGAGGTTTGGATGCTTTTTCAACAGCCGATGACCCATCTGGTCAGAAAAGAGACGGAGAGATACACTTCCCACCGCGTCACTCCTTTGAAAGCAGTGCACACACCGATTCCGCAGAGAACCGGGGCATCCTCGAATTTGAAAACCACAGGGGGTGGAGGACACTACGGTAGCCAATCGGGCAAAAGTAACAATAAAAGAAAATAAAACTGGTCGCACCGCTGAGCGCAGGACATGGATCGAAGAGGCCCCGGGTCTGGGTTCCAGGCAGCTGCCAGGCGAGGCAGCGGCCCAGGGATGGGGTGTTAGGGCCGGCAGGCACCGCTCGCTCGGTCTCCCTCCCAAGCCCAGCCTGCAGCCCGCTTCTCCCCAGCCTCCGGACCCTTCTGCTCTTGGCTGGGATGCCAGGTTGGGGCTTCTTTAGTGCGAGGATTTGGGGTCCAAGAGGAGGGTAAAGTGACTCAAGCCCGTCTCTGCTCCATTTTTCTCCCCTAGGCCTCTCCACTTGCCGGAGCTCTCGGCCACCAGGAGACGGACACAGAAGGAGCTTGTGGGCTGCCGACTCCTGCAGGGCTTCCCAGAGTCCAGCCACCTCAACCCTCCTTGGGGGGAATATCGGTGCCAGACACCTCTGTGCCCTGTCAGATGTGACTGCGCTCACGTCAGGATTATCTTACAAAGAAGAAGAAGAAAAGCCGGGTGTTTATAGCTAGTTCTACTGATCCGTTCACATCTGGAGAGTTTATTTATAACTCCCACTAGAACTCTCTCTGTTTGGAAGCACTGGTGGCTCTATTGACAGACTGATGCCTAGAAAATATTGCTCTATCTCTAACCATACCTAAATGTGCTGTGGTTGTATTTACAGATTTATGCTTGAGGAAAATATAATTATTTCCATTGTGTTTGTGCATATACAATAGTTACAGGAGCAGATTTATATATGGGAAAATATATGACTCTCTTATAGCCATCCAGCTTTATGGACATTTGATATCCTGACAGATTTATATCTCTGAGCAGCTATATAGATAAATGTATATCGTTGGAATTACATACCAGGAGATATATACTTATTGATTGTGATATAGAGTGGTTAGAGCATTCACTTAAAGCCATATATGGCTATGGAGATATTTCTATATTATTATCACTATATATAGGCATATCTATTTATAACTACATAGTTATAAAAATAGACATAAGTAATTATAGTCCTATATGTACATGCTGCTATCTCTCTTGAGAGTTATAGACACTTGCAAATATAACTCCATAGAGATATCTGTATGTATATAAGGGTGTAATTATCTCGTGATGTGTGTAAATTGGGGCTTAGGCCAGTCTATCTCTGTACAGACATATTTATACGTAGGGGCTGGGAGAGACTTATTCACGGAAGTATTTCCAGAGGGCCAACTGGAGAGCTGCATGGGCCATCTAGGAAGGCAGCTAGCAGAGTTCTGACTAATGGAGGGATGGAGTTACAAAAGGGTAAACAGAGCACAGGAAGCCGCTAGGAGAGGAGGGGAATGGAGAGTGCCTGGGGCTCAGCAGGAACCGATAGATGGTGAGGAAAGGGGAAACACCTGGTAAACACCCACTGGAGGCCGAGGCCAAAACCGGTTTTGTCAGGGGCTAGCGGCAGAAGGGAGTGGGTGCGGGTCTCATGGAAGGGAAGGCGTGAACAGTCCTACAACCCAGAGACACCCTCCACGGAGGGAGAGAGCGGCCTCCAGGCGGCTTGTAATGCCCTGAAGGTCAGCTAGCCCCTAGCCCCTCCCGAATTCCTTGTGCATTTTTCTTGAACCCTAATTTTAGGGTCTTAAAGAGTAGGCTTCAGAGGTGAAGAGATTTAGGAGGGAAAGGCAGGGAGCAGGGTGCACTTTCCCCACTGCTGCCCTCGGATAACACAGCCAAAACACCAAGGTAAACACATTTTGCCACGTAAAGCTTGCTTTCACCTGGGCCTCCTGGGCCTCTGGCAAGTGCGGCTGGGACTGGGAGCCTGGTGGACTGAGGGGTAAATTTTCTAGTATTGGGCATGTTCTGATGAGGGTTTCAGGAGGCCTTCCTCACAGGGGCCTAATCCTGCTCCACGGGGCCACTGCTCTGTTGCTCCTGAAATTGGGGTTCCCTCCCCTCTGGGTACATTGGGGCTCCTCCAGCTCCCTAACATCTCTGCCCTGGGCTTTTATGGGGAGAACTTGACTTTAAAGAGCAGGGAGCATGGAGCTGAACGCCTAGCGCTCTCCTCTCTCACTCACATCTACACGGCTCTCTCCCCGCCAGCCCTCTTCCAGGCACCCCTGGGCTAAGGCTCCATAATCCTTCCCTGCCACCAACCCTGGGAGGGGGACAACACACCCAACCCAAGTTCATTTTTTTTTTTTTTTAAACCAAGGAGTCATAGGTATCTTTGTGAATGGTCTGTGCGAAAGATTTCCCTGCACTCACGCTCAGCGGCCAGCTTCAGTCTCTTGGATTAGGGGGTGGGGGGGGGGGGGGAGGAAGAATGCCAAGGGCCACCCTCCACACACCTCTGCCCACCGGATTGGCTCTCCAGGGCAGGGACTCTCTCTGCTGCCTGGCACAGAGGAGTCGCCCACTACATACTTGTTGAAGCAAACTGAGTGGCAATTAATTTAAAAAGCTTTTGGCAGAGAGAGTCTCGCCCTCCTCAGCCACAGCGGGGTAGCAGGTACCCGGGTCCCAGGGCCAGAGCCAGGCTGGGGATAACATGGCGGTGGGCTGTGGCAGGCTCTGCAGGCCTAGAGCTGGTCTGGCCTGAGTTGGTGGGTGGAGGGAGGTACCAGGAGCCAGGGAATGGGAGTGGAGGCAAGGCAAGTGCTGCCCCCCACCCCCAGTCTCCTGGCTCCCCAGACTCTCAAGTATATGAAAGCTAAGCCAGAGCCCAGACTTGGGCTGGGAAGAAGCCCTCTGTAGGTCTGTGGCGCCCAAAGAGGAACCACCACTTGGTCCATTAGAAAGTACACAAATAAAAATATATTAGCAGAGACAGCCAGCCTGGCTGTGGGAAAAGGCCTCTCTCTCTGCCCTGCTCTGCTCCAGGGGTACTTACCAAATGGAGCAGAACTAATGTTTAAATTTTTTTAACGTTAAAAAGCTCACACCTTTTCTAATCTAGTCATGCCCCTTAATTAGGTTGTTTCATGAAGTTATTTTTTATTCTCCTCATCTTTGCCCCCCACACTTTGGTCCCAGTAGCATAGTTGCTTCCAGGAGTTTGGGGACAGGCAGTCATTGTCAGTGACGGATGAGACTGACAGGTTCTGAGTTTCCCCATCTAGTAGGATCCCAGGTTGCAGGGAAGGGTCAGCCTTCCCCTTTCCCAACAAGGCTTTGAAGGAGCAGACCTTCCCAAATTTTCCCCTAAGGGCCCTTTGAGGCAACCTACCCTGTGCCTGGGTGAGGGACTGAGGTCCGGAGAGGGAGCTAAGTTAAATGTGGATCTCATTTCGGTCCCCCAGCCTTTGAGTTTCCTCCTCAGACACCCAACTCTCTCTTCCCCTCCCCCCAACACCTAATGCCCACGGGGACTGTGGTTGCTTTCCCTAAAGAAATGTAGGGTGGGGAACTGAGGGGCCAGTATTTACATATGTTTGCTTAAGTGGGATTTAGGCAGGTGTCATCTCTGGCGGGGGTGGGGGGTGGGGTGGGGGTGGGAGTGGGGTGGGGAGGAGTGGGAGGGGGGAGGGTGTGTGGAAGGGGTGCTGTAAACCTCCAAACAACCTTCCAAACAACCTTCTAACCTCCTTTGGGGTTCAGGTAACAATTGTCCTTGGCCAAAGGCAGGGAATGAAGAGACACTAGCCATACATTTTGAGCCCAGAGATTTTGGGTTCCTTTACCTGGGTCGAATGACTCTTAGCTGTTTCTGGATTCCAGACCCCTTTGAGAACTGATAAAAACAATCTGCTCTCTCCCCAGCAAAATGCACACACTCAGTGTTGTTCACAGTTACTGGGCTTGCCGGGGAAGCACAGGACATCTGGGTTGAGTATTCCTAACTGTATATTTTCCCTTTCTTTCCGTGACCCGTGCCCAGTTGTCTGATTTTGCTTTTGCCCTTCCTGAGTCCCCTTGCTTGGGAGTCAAGAAGCTCCTCTCCAGGTATAAACCCTGCCATTCTCGGCAAGGCCCTTTTCCTGCTTTGCTTTACTAGAGCAGGCGCCAGGCAGAGGCCTTGCGTGCATATGCAGAGCTCCTTATGTGCTCCCCTTCTGCAGACACCGGGACTGCCTGTTAACTAAAGACTGGTCCACACTACCCAATTACTCCACTGATTCCGGAGGGTGGGGGGAGTCTGGGGGCATATTGACAGCAGTGGAGGCCAGGCTGTAAGGGGACCAACTCCCATCTCTAGTGGAAACTTGAATGCAAGGAGCAAGTTGCAATTGCTATAATAATCATAATAATAACAATAATAATTTATTTAGCATATCATTAGATGTGTATTTACTGTGTTCCCTGGGCTTTTTTACAAGTGTCTCCTAAGGAATTCTCACAACACCCAGGGGAAACAATAATAAGCTAATTACCACCCTTCAGCTCCTTCTCCTCCCATCCACAAAGTCACCCTCTCAGAGATGGAGCATTTACACAGCCCCTCCCAGTACTTTCCACTTGCCTAACACAGTCTCCCCATTCCGAATTCTCCCTCCCATTCCCAGTTTTTTTTTTTTTTCATCATCATGATGGAAGTTTCCCCATAATTTGGAGGAGGAAAGGTTGGGAAGGGAAGTAGCTGAGGTCCAGAGAGATGTAGGTAGTAATACTGTTTCCCTGACATCACAGTAATATTTAGGATAATGTGGGGGGTCGAACCAAATTCTTACTTCTCTGCTCTTTGGGGGGCAGAAACTGCCTGAACATGGTTAAGAGGCAGACCAGGTTAGACAGAGGACTCCTGCAGCCATGATGCCAAAACATGAGTCAAGTTTAGGAGTGTGGCCAGGCCTGCAAATATAACGTCCACATTAGTGGCCTTCAGATTGTTCGGGCCAGATAGAACTCAGAGATGCCAGGCCCCACACAGCTCATTGGCCTCTTTTGGCAATGGAAAGAAAAGAAGAATTTATATGTAATATTCACACATATTTTTGAGTGAATAACCATGAAAATTGTTATACTTTAAAAAAATTCATTTCTTTGTACTTTTAAATATAAATTCATATCTTCTCAGAGATTATAATTAAAAAACAAACCAGACTCATAGTTTTGGATGATGGATTCTGGGAGGACTCTTGGACCACCTAAAAGGCCCCCTAGAGTCCCCGTTATCTGCAGAGCATACACTTAGATACTCATTTCCTTGGCCCCAACCCAGGATGGAGAACTGTAGCTGACGTCTTAACAGTCCTGGTCAGAGACAAAGCCTCTTGGCCTGTCATTGAGATCCTGGGTGTTGCTGCTCAAACTACCTAGTCCCTGAGGCCAGCACTCCACCTCTCTGCCCAAGTATGCAATTGCTCCTGGGAAGAAGCAAGTCTGACCTAGAGGGTATAAGAGCCAAGTAGAGTCAATATGAAGATGAACTGGAAAAGTTAGAATTGAATGTACTTTTTAGCTCCCTAAACCACAGGTGGCATAGTGACATTCTCAGGGGTCCCATAAGCCTTTTGGTGTCTTTTTCCCTTTCCATGGTCCTCGTGTCTTTCTGCTACCCATGCTTCCCACTGTATGCCTCTGGCACTTTCACATCCCCAATCCTATCAAAATTTACTCATCTTGAGTCCCAGCCCCATCTCTACTGGGCCAGAATGCCAGATTAGGACCTTCACCAATGTGTTGAAATGTACTTTTTTGGTGTGCTTTTTGTAGTGATCTTCAGAGGCCATTGCCCAGATGGAAGGAAATAGCTATCATGATGGAATTTCAGACCCATGGCAGGTGGCACGATATAAATTTGTGTGAGGTTGGCTTATGCCTTTTTTAAACCATATCATGGAGATAGCCACCCATCTTGTTTGTGCGTAAGGCCATCCTTGTCCCAAACCTAAAGTTTCTAGGCTGCTTGGAAGGATCCAGAACTCTTTCTCCTTCTTTTATAACCAGATCTTGAGAGGTAGCATTAAGTTGGAAAAAGACTGGAATCCTCTGGGTAAGAAGATCATGCATGAATTCTCAGGGTCTAGCTTATGATTTGAGAACATGGTAGTCATTCATTCGATAACTTGGTTCCAATTCAAGGGCAGTGTCCTGAAGCCCCCTCAATACTCACAGCTAAAATAGCTTCCTTTCATAGAGGATTCCTATATGCCAGGTGCTTTCTGCTGAATTTCATGAGGAAATGTAATCTCAGAAAGGTTAAGCCACCTGCCAAGGTCACATAGCCAGGTTTGAACCCTGGCTGGGTGTTTCCTCATCTGCTAGGTTTTAACACCTCCAAATCACGTCTCCTGGATTACATAAACAGCAGATAATCACAGAAATGGGGGGAATTTTTTTTTTTCTGAAATAGTTTTATATCCTCTGGTCATGTAGACAGGGCTCCACAAGGCACTTCTACCCTGGCCTCTACAGTGGCGGATCCAAGCACATGCGCACTATCAGAATTTTCCTCTCCCTGTATTCAGTTTTACCAGCAGCACCTGTGGTTTTTCAGCATGATAACTACCCACCGCTTTCCCAAGACTAGAAATATACCCTTAGCTCAGGCATCTGGTTTCTAGGAGAGTCCTTGATTCCCACTTCCCCAGGCAGAGTCTAGCTTTCTCACGGGGGCCAGCCAATGTTGAGCTGAGAGGTATCTAGAGATAAATCTTCAGAGCCCCTCATCTCCTGAGCTTCCCCTCTAAGCACTACTTTTCTGTTCTATCCTTGTTTGATAAAGTATCCCCATGGTGCTTTTGTATTTTAAAGGATGTGATCTGGTAGGACTGAACTTAATACCATGTGCTCTGTTGGTGGAACTTAAGGCATTTCGGTGGCAAGATAATTGGGGAGTGGGAAACAGAGCCTTCTGGGGGCTTTAAATTGCATCACTGCATAAGGCTGATCCTGCATCTCATTATCCATTAACCTCAGATGAAAGCTATAAAATCGGATCCCTTTATTCTGATATTTGAAACTAAGCAGATAGTGGGCTGATTTCTCTGTTTTTACCTGGGGACTGGCATCATGCAGACACCCCTTCCACTGTTTTGCCCCATCTTGTCTTGGCCTCCCCCCCCCTCAGGGCAGGGTACTTAAGGGAAACAGCTCCCCATGGTGTGTCTGCAGGAGCCCGGTGGAAAAGGTTGAGTTGTCAAATGAGGAGACACCACAGCTAACACCCCCACTCCCCACCCCCCACCAACTCTGGAATGAAGATGGAGGGTTTTCTGTGCCTGGTTTGGTTCACGGAGACACATAGTCCATCATTTGATTTGCTACAAAGAGTATTCCTTCCCTGCCCCCCAGCACCCTCTAGTTTTTGCTTAGAGTCTCAGAGCTGGAAGGATCTTAGTGATAACCTAATTGAACCACTTCATTGTGAAGGAAGGGAAACTGAGGCTCAGACAGAGACCAGAATCCAGGTGTTCTGGTCCTCAAACCAGTATTCCTCCTACCACCACACTGCTTCTGGCTCTCTTTCCATTTCAGCTGACTATTATTGGAATTGCTTCCTCCAAACCCCAGAATCCAAGCTTGTTTTTCATGGCAGAGAACACAGGCACCAACCATCATAATAATGTGGGCCCTCCTGCCTGGTTGTGGCCACTTTTTTGGCACATGCCTCAACATACCCACATCATGCTCCCACTGCAGCCCATCTGTGATTTCTGTAAAATTAGAGGGTTTCTCTCTTCCCCTGCTTCTGTACCACATTACATGCCTAATCACCTCAGTCCACTCCCTAGAGCTGACCAGACCCTGGATAGGGGCTTAAGGTCCCGGGACAGAGAGTAAAAGGGTAAGAGCACTTTTTTTTTTTCTTTTATGGCCTCTGACTTTCTACTCTCAGCCTCAGATGAGGAGAGAAAGAGGAAGCTGGCTGTCCTGAGTATGTTGTCATGCCTTCCTCAAGCTTCAAAGGTAAAAACCTTTCTTATTGTTGAGGACTGAATGCAAGGGAAGGGAGTTGAGCTTAGCACCAGGATGCTGATTATATATAAGGAAGACCTTGGGGCCATGAGAGTTGTTGGACACCTGTGCACTCTGAACACACCAGGTAAGTTTTCACCCTACCCCAAGTCTGGACAGTCAAGTCAACCTCACAGGGTTCCTTCTAGTCTAAATATTCTGGTTAGAAATGTCTTTTTCTCATGTTTGGTGGTCTGTCTAATCCTAGATTCCTTAGGCAGTGCCCACTTGGTTTCCCATCAGGCCTTGACTCTGAAAAACATTTTTTAATTTTATGTCGGTCCTAAATAACAACTTCCTTACCCCTAAGAAACAAAACAAAATTGAATCAATTCAGAAAAAAAATAAATACACCAGTTTACCTATCTGTGGGCTTGGTAGCATTGGACTCGGGTCCAGAGCCTTGCAGTCTGTTAGAGGCTGAAGTATGTTCCCCCAAATTCATATGCTGAAGTTCCAACCCCCAGCACCACAGAATGTGACTGTATTGAGAGGCATGGCCTTTAAAGAGAGGTCATTAAGGTAAAATTTGGTCATATGAGTAGACCCTAATCCAATATGACTGGTGTCCTTATAAGAAGAGGAGATTGGGACACAGACGGACACAGAAGAAAGACCATGTGAAGAAGACTACAAGCCAAGAAGAGGGGCCTCAGAAGAAATCAACCATACCAACACCTTGATCTTGGATTCCTAGCTTCCAAAACTGAAAAAAATAAATTTAAAGTACCTAGTCTGTACTTCGTTATGGCAGCCCCAGCAAAGTGATATGGTGTATAAGTGTGTCTTCGCCATTCACTTGCTGTATGACCTTGGGCAAGTCATTTAAAACTCTCCAAGCTTCAGTTTCCACACGTGTTCTAAGGGCCCTTCAATACCTAACATTCTGGGTAGAAGAGAGTATGGGGGGATAAATGGTGATGGAAGGAGACTTGACTTGGGGTAAACACACAATACAATACGCATATGATGTATTATAGAATTGTACACTTGAAACCTATATAATTTTATAACCAATGTCACCTCAATAAATTCAATAAAAAGAAAGAAAAACCTCTAACATTCTGTGATTCCATATAAAAGGATAGTTCCAGTTACACTCTACAACTTTCCCTTTCCTGCCAATGGTGTTAGTTTTAAGTGGACACATTTCTAGATACATGTACTCATACAATCACCTACACAGCTTTGAATCACCACATTATCCTTCTAAGTATACAGCCATTTACACTAGCCTTTCCTTCCTCTAAATGCCAGGGTAGATCCAACTTGCAATGCAAACACATTGGGTCCCCTGAGTCTCAGATGCTGCATTTCACAAAAAGTGGTTGAAATGAGAACATTTTCGTCAATTGGCTGGTTTTGGTGAACATAGTGCCAAATAGCCCCACTGTTTTATCTCTACTTAATTGATGGATCTTGTTTTTAAACTGTCAGATTCTGTCCATATTTTTTGACTCAGAATCACTCTGTGGCCATGCAAGGCCTAGTCAATTCCATCACCGTTATTTGAATTGATTGGTAAGTCCACTCAAAAGAATCAGCCCAGACAATTGACACAGCTTCACTCAGACCCAGAGAATATATTCTCAGGTCGTCTACAAGATGCCAAAACACCCACTTTGGTCAATCAATTTAATGAAAAAATCAGTCTAACCTACAGCTGTAACACAGTGTAGGCGAAGCAATGTTCCCTCGCCAGCCTGAGGTGACTCGAAATCTGTACATGGCCAGTGTCCACCCCCTCCTCACTGAACTGTCTTGTTAAGATAAAGATATGTGTTTATATGGACACATACGCACATACATGCCATACCATACTACTCTTAGTTTTGTCTTTTGGGGAGAGGGAAGACTTGGGGGTAGAAAACTTGTGCTGGTAGGGGCAGTGTGAAGACCTTGGGATGACTTACCTCAGGTGCACGTTTGCACGAATGTGACTCAGATTGGAGCTTTGGCCAATAATTCCTTCATTTGATGGGATGGGAGAGAAGGAGTCAACTGGAATGGGGCTTGGCCATGTTAACTGGTCATTAGTGAAAATGGCCCAATGTGTATTTGCATGTCTCTGGGCTTTCTTTCGTATTTGATTTTTTCTATATTTTTGTTCCTGGACCTGCATGTTTGTATCCCTGCGTATTCACATATGTCTGAGTATTTAGGTTTGTGCCTGTTTTCCCACATGCCTGAGTTTGCTGATACTTACTTGTACATTTGCATCTGCCTCTGAGTGTGTGCATGTGTTTGTAATGACCAGTGTGTGAGCAGGTAGATTTGCCTGTGCCTTTGGGCATATCTCCTTTGAGTTTCTGTAAGAGGATGCTATTACATGTATCTGCATGTATTTGGAGATCAGTAACTCCAGTGAGACTTCAGATGTCTCTCAAATACCAGGCAAGCCAAGGATGAAATCTGATGCTGGAGAATGGTTGGACAGTCCCTCTGCTTAGACCCAGCTGGCTCAGAAAGTGATTTTCTTCCAAGATGAGGTTTGTAGTGTCTCCGAAGGACCCATTCTGTCTGCCTCTACCACATCTAGACCTCCAGGATCCCTTCTCAGCTCATTTTTAATGTACCTAATGAGTAGAGAGGAAGCTCTGGAAGTGAACTGGGACTTTAAGATAGAAATAAAAAAGGAAACTTCATCCTTTCCTCCCCATTCTCCTCATTTTCCCTTATTGACATTTATCAACCCCGAGCCTGAGGCACAGGGGAGTCAGCTACTCTGAATTTTTTAGATCTTTTTTACACTTTAAAAGCTAAATAATTTTGCTACATTTTTAAAATAGGTATGATAATCATATTGTGGTTATGTTGTAAAAAGTGTGGGTTTTTTTTCTTATAGAGATATTAATTGAACTGTTCACAGAAGAAATTATATGATGTCTAGGATTTGGTTCAAAATATATGAGGTAGGGTTGGGTTCAATTTAGATGAAACTTAATTGGCTGTGAGTCGATCACTGTTAAAGTGAGGTGATGTATACATGAGTGTTAGATTATATTATTCTCTCTACTATTTTGTTTGACTTTTCCCTACTAGAAAAGAATCACGTTCACTCAGGCATTTCCTACTATTCCCCCACTACACTCCCCATCTGGAGATATAGCTGAGACTATAATGATTTCCCCCCATTATGGGGATGAGGAAGTGGTGGTGTCTCTCACTGGTAGTGATCTTTTTAAGGCAACTGGGAGTGGAAAGCTCTGACTAGAATTCAGGCAGCCTGACTTCCCACCGAAGGTTCTTCCCATTGCATCGTGCGTAAACATGAGCCTCATACGGCCATGAAATATAGGACTTGTGAGTAAATACCTATCTGATTAATGAAAGAACTGAGACTCCAGTTGTTCATGCATTTGCATGGGATGTGTCTAGACAAGTCTCTGGACACCCAAAGGTTCCACGTTTGCATCTCAGAGACACATACACACCTCAGTTCAACAGCTATGCTTTCCTAGGTTGTACACTGGTAGATCACTTGTTTTGAAAAGGTATGTTAGACATGATATATAGAAAAAAAGAGAAGGGGATCAGATTGTTATTTCTAAGTGCGCCTGTTCTGTATGTTCATGTGAAAAGCTGGGCTATCATACTCTTGGTGAGAACATACCAACAGGGAACCTGAAAGGAAAACATATCCCTGACAATGGATAGATCAAGCCCTGGATCACAGACACTTGGAATTTGGTAAGGAAGGAAAAACATTGGCAGGCTAGTGCCTTGTATCTCTCAACAACACTGTAACTTTACACACAGGGAAACAGGGTATTTTTCTCCTCGCATATATAGATATGTTCCAATTAAAATCAATCTATATCCTTTCATAAATAGTGTGTTCATCTTCCATATGCATGTTATGCAGCCATGTCTTTAGAGAGAAGGATTGTAGCAGGTGAGCCTAGGTCGAGGAGTCAGAGGACAGGAGGTCTAGTCTACTGTCCAACACTTGCTGAGTATGTCATCTTCAGCAAGTGACATCACCCCTCTTTGGCTCAGTTTCCCCTTCTGAAAAACAGGACTGATATTAATAGCTCAGCTGTCCATGTCAAATAATGCTAAACATATAAAAGCTGTTTTATCTATAAATCTATATTTTACTCTACACATTCATACTAAAAATAATGAATATGCACCTATAACATACATAGCACATCTACCTACCTACCTACCTATCTACCTATCTAACCTATCTATGGGGTAGAAAGACTGAGTAACTTGCATAAAATAACACAATTTAAATATAGCATAGAATAATGAAATGATGACCAGTTTTGGAGTTAAAAGCACCACTAAAGAGCTAAAAAGGTGCCCAATATAATTATTGTGCAGTGATTTCTGCTGGTTATCTCAGTTGGTTAGATTAGTGGTTCTTAAAGTGTGGTCCAAGGACCCCCTAGGGGTTCCAGAGCCCCTTTCAGGAGCTCTGTGAGGTCCTTTCTCTCCCAACTTCATATCTAAATGAGGCTTTGTACTTCATATACTTCAACCAAAAACAATATATTACAACAAATTGAATGCAGAAACAGATATGAGAACCCAATCATCTTCTATTAAGCTAGACATTAAAGGGATTTGCCTAAATATAAAACAATGACATTCTTCTCACTAAATTGTTATTTTTCACAGTTAGTTATGTTGACATGTAATATATTTATTATTATTGTTATTTAGAATATTTTTAAAGGTTTCAGCTTCAATTTCTAAGAAGGTAAAATTGATAGGTATTAGCCATACAAAAAAGCTCTTTGAGATTCTAATAATTTTTAAGAATGTGAAGGGATCCTGAGACCCAAAAGTTTGCGAGCCACTGGGTTAGAGCCTGTTGTCAATGAGGTCAAGAACCTGCCAAGGCAAAACCAAGCCAGGTAGCAAAACCCAGGTTCTAGGCTTATTGCCCTCAATCTGGTGCTACCCTACACCCTCACTAGTGTTCCCTGCCAATCTCAGTCCCATCCTAACAGCCAGTGCCCATGGCCATCATGAACAAAGAATTGGAGTTCATGAGCACCCACTCTGGTGTCAGGTAAGTCCTATTGGAGTCCTGGCTCTACCAGTGGAGCATATCAGTAGCCTCTTGGGCCTCAATTAGCTTCCCCTTTTGTAAAAGGGGCATATTCCTTACGGTGTTATTATAGGGCTCAAGTGAGAGAATGAATTTAGCACAATGCCTGGTACCGAATAAGCACTTAAGAAAATGCCTATTGTTGTTAATAGTAACAGATAGCACTTACCGAAAGACCGCTGTATGCCAAATGCTCATATAAGTGCTTTTCATACATTAATCCACTCAACCCTACAGTGTCACTGTAAGGCTGTTAACAATCCCAGGACATAGTTACTCTGTAGTTGCTGTGGCTATTGTGGTGGTTTTGGTTGTTTCCTAGGTCCTGCCCTATGAGCAGAATAGTGTAGGTTGGAGGGTTAGATAAATGTTTCTGGTTTTGATTTAACTTTGACATAGAAGCAAGAATACTGTGAGGAATCTGATCTTCTAGAAGCCTCTGACTCCCACCTGCTTCTTCTTTAGCCACCCCAGATCTAAGGAAACAAATTGCAGAATCAAGAATGAGTCCTTATGCCACATGGTCTTCAGCAAAGGAGCAGGCCTTTGGGAAACAGGGGACACCAGTGAAGTGACATCAGTGATAAATCAATGAACCTACTTCATAGGTGCTCTAGTTGGAATGTTATTCTCTGTCAGTCATCAACTCTACACATACACACATTTTACCTTTAGCAAAATCACCTATTCATGCATATATGAACAGAAGAAATGAATGTGTTGAGGTCCTTGCATGTATGTGTTATTCGTGTTTTGAGGGTATGCCTCTAGGTAAACATGTGTATAGAGAGAAAGGACTCTGAAATTATAGACTAGAGGGAGGGACTCTCTCCCCAGTCTTCCCTTCCATTCTGATTAATTACCAAATATGCTATAACAAAATTATAGGCTCTGATCTCCTGAATCTTTCTTAGATCAGGTTCCTCCAGAGAACATAGTGGCTGGCCTAGGTCTGTCCAGCTAGTGGGGTAGGGAAGGGGAGAATGTAGTTCAGTTACCTCTCATCACCGTGGAAACTGAATGGCAGAGCCATGGGGAGTACAAATCTGGGGCTTTTGACTAACCACCAGCTTTCAAGGAGAGTAGAAGGGCCAGGATCCCAGGTAGGGCTGGAGGGAAGGGTGGGAGGAGTACTTACTTTCTCTAGCAGTTTTCAAACGTGGGCACTAGGACAAGGACCTTGGGATATTCCAGTCTTGTACTTTGGGATATAGGACGGGTTATTGCTAAAGAAAGGCCTACCAAGAGTCTTGGGCCTGAAATTAACTGGACACAGATTCAACTGGATTGACTGAGAGAAAAAGACAGGCTATTGTCTGCCCTGATTGGGTTTATAACCCTCTCCTTCAAGCTTTGGAGACCACATATTCTTGGATATGAGTGGAGGAAGGAGGATGTGAGGGAGTCACTTTTGGTTCTTTTTTATTTTTTGGAAGGTGAGAAGAAAGGCTCTCCAATGTGCACTGTCTTGGTTTATAGTAGGGAATTCTGGGAGGGACTGAGGGGTGTTTTCATTGCTCAAAAAATGTTAGAGAGGGTGATAATGACCAGCTAAAGAGGTTAGAAAAGGCCATCTCTCCTCTATGTCAGAACTGAAGATATGGTCAAAATCTGGAGCCCAAAAGAGCCCAGCAGAGAACTAGGGCAAAGTATCTAAATAATTCAGCACCAATTCCTCTGACTTCAGATTCCTTGCTTTTACCCGAATTTAATGGATAATTGTCTCCAAGAGAAGACACTGGTCCCAGGCAGGCCAGGACTCAAACTGTGCAATTCCAGGACCCTCTCCAGCTGGGAGAAAAAATGAAAGTGACTAGGGGTTGGGGAGTGGTCTCAAAGTTTGGGTCCAAAGATCTCTGGGCCCTAGGGTAACAGAACTGGCTAGAGGACAGAGGCCCTCCATTTGGGGACTTCTTTGACTGCTAGATGTGAAGGGAGCGGGGGAAAGGAGGGTACTGGGGGAGGGGCAGGCAGGAACAGATGCTTCCAGATCTAAAGAAATAATTTGAGGGGGAAAGCAGGAAGGATCAAACGGAGGAAGAGGAGGGGGAGGAGGGGGGGAAAGGAAAGAGAACAAAGGTATAATGGGGATTGTAGCCTCTTTGGTGGAGAAGAGATAAAGGGGAATCTGGGTGAGATAGCTAAACCAACATCTGCCCCAGGCTATAAAACCTGTTCTATTCGCTCCTGGCCCAGGGGCCACTCTGGAGCTGTCAGCTCAGCCCCTGAGGTGGCCTGGACGGGAAGCTCATCAAGGAACCTTTGAACCTCGGCTATCCCTCCCAGATTGCCGCCCCCCTTTTGGTTCCTCTTCCTCTGCTTTCTCAGTTGAAGGGGAGTCCCAGGAGCAGCAAGGGCTGGAGATTGTCCCGGAGGATTGCTGCAGGATGAGAGCGCCTGAGGAGCAAGGATGTGAGGAATACGGAACACAGAAAGCAGCAGGAATGTTGCGCAGAGACCTTCGAACAGCCGAGCAAAGACAGACAGACAGAGCTGGAGGCAGTCACATTCTAAAACAGTTCAAAATCATCAGAGAAACTTAAGTCCAAGAAGAAAGGTTTCTTGCTGGGAGGCCCACATCTCCCCACCTCACCTTGAGTCCCTCCATCAGGTTAGGTTGAGGTGAGGGGCTGGAGGAAGGCAGCTAAAGGCATGAGCAAATGTACAAGAGGAATATTCCATATCTCCCCCATTTCTCTCCTCTCCTCAAATGGTCGCCTTTCCCCGCTCCATCTAGGACTCAACCCCTATTCTGTAACCTTGTTTTCCAAAGTCTGTTCCAGCTGAATGGGAAGATCCACATGTACAAAGTCACAAATACTGTGCTACCGCCCAAAGGAACAGTCACAAATACGAGCCATGGGGTGAGTAGAGCTCTTCCCAACAAGAATAAACTGGTTGGGAGAAATTTTCCAAGTGACTCACTCACCACCCCCCTCCCGCCCCAACCCCCCATGGATAGCCCAGCCTTGTCCCTGCCCATCAGATTTGAGAATGTGTTTCCCTTTTTATAAGAGCCCTGATCCTAACCTGGCCTCCAGAGACAAAGGCCAGAAGAAAAGGGAGGCAAGCTTTCCTAAGATTTGGGGTGGAGGTGGGGGGAGGACCCATTCTTGGCCTGGAATTCCTCTGATGGAAGAGACGGTTGGTTTGATGGCCTGGGATTCTTCAGTGCTGCCAAGTCCCTGTTAGGGAATGCTTCCACTGCTAACTAGATCTCCCATCTCCACCCCCCACCCCCTCACCCCCCGCCCAAATCTTGAGAGGGTCCCATTTCCTGCTCTTGTAATTCAGAAAACTATCCTTTCATTTGTAAAGAAAAAGGAAATCTTATCTGGTAATGGTAACATTGGGGTATTGGTCAGTCGAAGAGCAATTCATTGAGAGCACGCTCAATTTTCTATGAAAAAATGGAAGGTGGAATCGGGGAGAGAAAACGGCGCTTGGGCTCTGAAGGGCGAAACCCCAGGAGTGTGGAGCGGGTTCATCGCGCAGTGAACCCGCTCAGGCGGCCACGCAGCCGGCTCCCCCGCTCCCGCCTTCCAGCCCAGCGCCCTATTGTCCTCCATCCAAGCCTGGGGTCGTGACCCAGTTGAAGGCGACAACGCGCCCCCGGGCAGACTCGGCGTGGAACCCAGAGGAGGAGCCAGGCTACCGCCAGCCTCTTGCATCTCGCCTTTGCGGGGCTCGCGGTCCTCAAGACCCCGGCGCTGGGACCCCCATGAAGGCAAGCCGCTTTGAGCCCCATTCTCTTGCTCCCGGCTTCCGGGAAGCCAGAGACTAGAGCGGGAACCTACGGTTGGGCTATTTGGCAGTGCCTGCCTACAGACTCCGTTTTAGGATTTCTCTGCCCAGAAGTTCAAATATACTTTGCTCTCGCAATCTCTGACGCTGAGAGGGAGGGTCCGAAAGGAGGAGTGAGTAGAGGTGACACTTCTTTGGGCTTGATCCATACCTATCTCGGCTGGCAGAGCAGACCCCAGAGAACCTGATCTTCCAGAATCTGGCAGTTGCTGATGGGGGCTGGACATTTAAAATCGTCCCTTCCCATTATTAGACTCTGTAACCCTATTCACCCGCAAGCACACTCCCAGACCCTCCCTACCCACCCTTGCTTCCCAGGCCTTCTGGTTTGTCAGCTGGGCCTCAGAACTGAAAACAGGAAGGATGAGCTGCAGACGCCTTACCCCTCCTTGCATGGATGTGGGCTCAGCTTCTGGATGGACCCTGCGTTCAAAGAAGCTACAGAGCTGACACCAGAGAGAAGAGTGGAAAAATCCCGAGGAATGGAGGGAGAGCCAGTTCTGAAAAGAGGCCCCTGGATCTGGAGGGCAGTGAGCAAACCTTGGTTTCTTCTCTGCTCCCCAAACCCAAAAGGGATCTGAGCTCCTCAAGCTGCACAGGTTTTAAGGTGGCTGAGGGACCCCTTCGGGTCTCTGGTTCAAACAATGCACCCTACCAGTCTTCCTTCTCAAGAGGCAGCTAAAACTCGGTACCCGCTGCAGGAGAAAAATTAAAATGTGGCTAGTGACCGGGGTGCAGAAAAAGCAGGTCAGTTCTAGCAGAAAGATTGGTCAGAGGCAAAGACTTCCTTTTCTACCAAATACCCCAAATGTTTATTTTGGGCTCCTGCCCATCCAGATAAATCAAGCTAACAGATTAGGAAGTTCATAAAATTGTATTCTTAGGTAATGACATCCAGAGAGGCAATAAATATTCCCTCTGATGCCCGCTGGAGTTGGGGGATCCTCCCTCTCTTTTTCCAAGCTGGAGAATGGTTTATTGAAAGGGGAACTTTCCATTAGAATTAGTGCTCTAAAGGTGGGGTGCCAGAGAGAAGCCGTGGAAACCATGAGAAGTGGCTTTGTGAGGGCAAACTCTCCCAGGACTGGGCAAAAAGCAAAGAAAAGGTTGCTGAAACTGCCCCAGCCCACTGCTCCTCCCGTCATCACACCATCCTCAATCTCAAGGATTCCCTTGGTAGTCACTGTCCCATAATCTTAGAAAAGCAGACAAACTGTGCCTAGCAGGGGCTAACCTGGCCCCAAGCTCTGGAGAACCCTTTAATTGTCTTATCTTCCTTACCACTCCCCCAAAATACACACAGGCACTCTGGATCCACCAAATCCATGCATGAAAAAAAACTGATGCACAGATTGCAGAAAAAACTTTGTAGGCAAGTTCATACAAACAGCACTGAGAAGCCTTCAAAGAAATATAGTTGCCCTGCTTGGCCTTTCCCCCAGGCTCACTTTCTCAGCTCTCTCCCCTTTTCAGGCCAAGTTTTTTCTCTCAGGTACACCAGTCAGCGCAGAAACTCCACTTTCCCCAAGTAGAAGCCGTCCGTTCAGGATTAGATTTCCCGCCTTCCCTCCCCAAGACCAGAGTTGAGATAAAAATTGAATGGCAAACAGAGAGAATTGAAACGGCTATGCGTCTCGCCCCCAGAGGGATCGAGTGCTAACTACTTACATGTCAAGGGGCTTTTTGACCTGTGGGGATCTCTTGGTGCTTGGAGAGAAGGACCTTGGAAAATTGGTGTCGTCGTTTCACCCTGTCTTCTTTTTACTTGGCCATTGGAGAGAGAGGTACAAGGTGCTAGCAGGCATTCATGCGCCTTGCCTCTCCCAAGACTCTGGGCAAGAAACCGCCACCCCCACAAAGGCAGTGGCATCCTATCTGGAGACCAGGGGCTGAGCCAGAGCTGGCTTGGGAGGGTCAGAGATGGGGGTGGGGGAAAGGTCAGAGGCACTGGTGAATATAAAGGCGATGTGAGAGAAAATGCTGTGCCCTCCCCGTGAACCTGGGCTGCGTCCCCCCCCTCCACCCGCCTCGGCCTTTCCCCACTGCTCAACCCAACTTCAATAAAAAACCCCAGCCCTCAGCCCTGGGCTTCCCAGTGAGGCTGTAGCAGCATCGGGGGGAGCAACAGCTGCAGGGGACCAAGCCTGCCAGAGCTAAGGGCCCTGGCCCAGATTGGCCCCACACACTTCTTTCCCCAACCCTCCCCAGCAGCCTGATCCTTATATCTGGGTGGTCAGGTCTAAGGCAAAGGAGAGCTTTAGGGAAAGAGGAGAGAATGGAGCCCACTGGAGGGAAGACCAGAGGCCGAAATCTTAAAAACTCTAGTTTTATTTTATTGGTCAAGAATTATGGATTTCTGATCTTTCAGACCAAGAGGGATAGAGATACAGAAAGAATGATTATGCGTATATGTGTGAGGAGCAGAAGGAGAAACTGGAGCCCCTAAAGAGGGGAAATAAAAGACTGTCCCAATTCTTTTAATCTGCTTTTCCTTCAACAAGTTCAGGCAGAAGCTGAAGAAATAAAAGACAGTGGTTTCCCCCCTCTTTGCTTTCATCTTTTCCATTTTCAGAAGGAGAGGGAATAAATTCCCCTAAAACCAAACGAGCAAAGTTAGGAAAGGACTATGGATCTTAATTTTCTTTTTTCACCCCTGCCTTCCCATCTTCGCTTCCTCACAGGATTGGAAAGACACACAGGTCCACCCCTCAGACCTTTCTTTCCTTTTCCCAAGCACAGCTAGACCCTCTCTTCCTGCCCCAAAGTCAACTCTCTCAAGCTGACAGCAGCTCCAGTCAGATTTGGCCCCTAATTCACTTGATTACATAAAATAACTCTAGATAATTGTTGGCCCTGCTTCCTTGCACTGTAGGCAGCATGTTTTGCTGTCTCCAGGGCACCATTGAGGGAGGAGAAAGTAGACCTACAGGACCAAGTGATTCCCCTCAACACACACACACACACACACACACACACACACACACCCCTCCAAGAACCAGCCAGCCAGCAAGTGGTACAAGAGGAAATAAATCCAGAGCACACCAAACAGATTTTTACAACTTGGTCCCCTTGTTGCCTTTCACTCCAGAATCTGGGGAGAAAGGGAAGGAGTATCCCGGGCTCTTCTACGTACCCAGATCTCTCCTCCTTCTCTTTTCTACTTCTGATAGTGCTCCATCCTAAAATTTGGATAAATTGCCTGAGAAACTCGCCAGCTGCCTCCCCCACATCCCAACAAACAAGCAAAAATTTGAACAGGTCATGCTTAGAGCTTGGTCTTCAGAACCAGAATTATTTGGGAACCTTTGGCTTAAATTAACTATTCAGGTAATCCAGACCAGTTTTCTTATTTTGCTTCTTTTTGTTTTTGGTTTTTAGCCCCAAGGAAATAAGTTTAAAACAAAAATTTTACAGCCAGAGAGCCTTCCCTTAGCCTTGCCGGGACCTGGGAGGTTGCTGAAACAGGGTGGTTCCTGCCTCTCCCTGTATCTTTTCTCAACACCTGGCAGGTCCATGATAAAAAGTTAGGGGATAAAAAATAAAAGTTCTTCATTATCTCCAGGCATCAGGCTTTGAGGCCTACCCATGCCAGGGGCCTCCCAGGCCTCTGGCCTTCACTTCACCCTTCTTTCCAAGTCTAAACAAACAGAGAAGCCATCCTGACAGGTCACTTTGCTGCTTCAGAGTCACCAGCTCAAAATCTTTCTTCTTTTAAGGAGAACGTACATGTTGAAGGGGCATCTTTCTTAATCCCCCGCCCCAAAGAAAACCCTAAAAGATCAAAACTCTTTTCCCCTCTACCTAAACTTGCCTTCTTGTCTGAAATTAGGCAGGCCTGTTCAGCATGGAGAGGGGAAAAGATAGGAGAGGGAAATAGAAAAAAGAAAGCACTGTGCCTAACTATAGAAAAGTGAGACCCCATCCCCCGCTCCCCCCCCCCAGCCCCACTGTAAGTACCCCCATGAAAGTCTGAACTCTGCAAAGTCAGAGGGAAGGGACAGGAGAAATCAGCCCTAATCTTCCACATGCCCTCTTCTGAGGATCCCCTATCCCAACCCCCTTATTGGTTCTTTTAAGGATATTGTAAAACTAGAGTTGAGAGTTAAGATTTGTGTGTTTGCTTAGAGTAAACTTAGGTAACTATAGAGAAGGTGGGATGTTACCAGACCAGAAAGAGGAGGGGGATAAAAAGAAACCATCAGACATTGACGTAAAACTAATTCACATCCACTGGTTTATTATTGATCACGGGGCATTTCACATCGACACTAAAATTCTTTATTGCAAGTTTTACAATAATCAAGTAAATTCAGTCCAAAAACACAATAACCACGATGGGGGGGTGAGGTGGGGAGATTCTACCTATAGACTGCCTCTCTGAACTGAAAGTTCATTTTTATTTTCTTTTGGCTCCTCAAACTGAACAGCTCTGAGAGGCTCTCCAGATGCATTTAGCTTTGTCTGCTGTCTTCCCCCATCTCCTCCCAGCCTCCCCCCACAACAATAATACAAAAGAACTTCATAGCTTTGTTCTCCTTAAAATGACTTCCCTCTCGCTAACCTCCCCTGGTGCATTTTCAATGCAAAAGGCCTAAGGAAAGAGGGGGGAGAAGGAGGAGGAGGAGAAGGATGAGAATTAGCTTTAAAAATCTCTTTCCTTTTTTCTTTTCCTCATTTCCCCTGAAATTCACCCAAACCAGACCAGCACACCTTGCAATATATAATTTTTGCAGTTTTTTTTTCTTAAAAAATAAATAACCCCCCAAAATGGCCTTTAAAAAAAAACAAAACAAAACCCAGCAGGTACCATGCTAAGACAACATCACATGCTTTAAGGGTCCTTAATGGTAGAAGGGAGAGAGGGCAGGGGGCTTGTTTGTTTATCTGTTCTGTCTGTTTGGAACTGACAAGGGATAAGGTGGGAAGAAGAGAGAAAAGAACCAAAATATATATATATTAAATTCTATAAATAAGAGTCAATTTGTATGTGAGGGGAGGATGGGGGCATGGGGTGGGGGCAGGGTGTGAGTTATGTTTTATAACCTGGTAATGTCCTCTGCCCGCGGCTGCTCCTGCGGCGTGGCGCTCTGGGAGTGGTCTTCAGAAGTGCCCGGGGTGGCTGCCGAGAGGGTGCTGGGCGCAGCGCCGGCCGGGGGCGCTGACCGGACTTTGGTGTTGGGGAGTCGGTGGTCCTTCTTCCATTTCATGCGACGGTTTTGGAACCAGATTTTGATCTGCCTCTCAGAGAGGCACAGCGAGTGGGCGATCTCGATCCTTCTCCTTCGGGTCAGGTAGCGATTGTAATGAAACTCTTTCTCTAATTCCAGGACTTGCTGCCGGGTGTAGGCTGTCCTCGAGCGCTTGGGTTCCCCTCCGTTATAATTGGGGTTCACTGGGGGGGGTTGGGGAGGGGAAAAGCAAATAGTGGGGTTCAGAGGCAGCAGCTCCCTGCCCCCACCCTCACCCCGACCTCAGCTCTGTGGAACAGGAGGAGGGGGTGGTGGAAATAAAGTCATCAAGCTAAATGGGTTATAAAGAAGTTGAAGGAAGCTGGAGACTTTGTAGTGTAATAAGAGGGGAATCCTCATTGTAACGACACTGAATTATTTATGCGCCCTTAGAAAGCGAGCATAGTTTTCACACATACATAACAGATCGTAGCACATGGCTCGGACTGCCCAGAGTAGCTAAGCCATAAAATTTATGGGGGATGTAATTACCCATTCTCGCTCGTAAATCCAGTTCAATTGTGCTAACCCAGAGTCGCTCCTGGAGAGAGAGGGGGAAGGAGAGAAAGGAGGACGGGGGCCAGAGGGGGCCGGGGAGGGTGGGGAGCGCTAGGGAAGAGGGGAGGGAGGGGGAGAGCAAAAAGCAAAGTTGCCTACCCGTGCTAACGTGGATTTTTTTCATCCATGGGTAGACTATGGGTTGCTTGCTGGCGTTGCTGGAGGGATGGTCAGGGGCTGGCTGGCTGCAGGCTGGCGGGGCTGGGGACGGGGAGGCGGAGGCGCCTGAGAGAGGCGCCGGCTCGCAGAGCGGCTGTGATTTCTCGGGGTGGTGGTGGCCCGCCTGGGCCGGCCCGTGGCCTCTCGAATTGCCCGGCCCCTGGAGGCTGGTGCAGCTATACTGGCGCTCGGGGTAGCTAGGGCGCGGAGGCGGTGGTGGGTACAGCTCCTGGTGGTGATGCTGGAATCCCGATTCCCTGGTCCGGCCGTAATATTCCGGACTGTGTTCAGGGATGTAGCTATTTTGCGAATATTCTTCGCATGGAGGAAATTTCGGATCGATGTAGTTAGAGTCCATCAAATACGAGCTCATGATCATTAATTTCTGGAGTGGAAAATAATTTTTCTCGCTTTGTCGTTTTTCTGCTCCATAAAGCCCTCCTACTAGCTAGCGACCCTGTAAAGTTACTTTCACCATGTGACTCCGCCGGCCAATCACACGGAGCAACCCAGTCCCCGGATAAGGAACCGAATCGCTTTATTCAAAATGTATCCAATTTTTTTGTGTGTGTGGTGGTGGTGGTGCTGCTGCTGGGGTGGTGGTGGTGCCAATGTGGGGTTAGCTGGCAGGGGCTGGGGTGTCTCAGTGCACACCCCACAGACTGACAGCCCTCCCCTGTGAAAGGAGAGGACGCCCCCAGTGTTCCTCCCAAGCCTGGGCATTGAGGGGCTGTCGGGAGGCTGTGACTCAGCCCCCTCCTGAAGTCTCCTCTTGGGCTGCCGATGGGCCCCTTGGGCCTCAGCTCCCGAGCTTCTCCAAAGGTTTCCATGCATGGCGATCCTGTCTGTCTGTGGAGGTCACCGGGCAGCGCCCCTCTTTCGCAGGAAGAGGAAGTTGAATGAGGACTGGAGTGGAGGTTGGATGGGGAGGAGCCCAGGCTGAGCCCAGGAGGCTGAAGAGCCTGGGGTGCCCCCCATCCAAGCATACCAGAGTCCAGCCCCCTCCCCGTGTATACACTCACCCAACCCTCTGGCCAAGGGGCCGGCGAGGCAGGGTCCCAGCTGGACCGGGCAGGTAGAGGCAGTGGGATGCAAATGATTCTGACGTCATTTCTAGAGGTCTGGGGGTTGAGCCCCCGCTGAAGAGAGACAGGAAGTGGTTGGCAAAAGCAGAGTTCAGAAGCCTTGCCCTCCCGAGCACCCACTGAGCCTCCCTGTCCCAGCCCAGGAACCTAGGACCTCTTCTACTGCCGCTTGCTATTCCCACCCTCCATTCGGTCTGGCCTGCTGCTTCCTGACCACTGCCTGCAAGCTGCTTCCTGAGGAGCTGGGGCAAGGAGGAGAGAGATCTGCCAGGAGTCAGCGCTGCCTGAGCTGTGTCCTGCCAGGGCCCCGGGCGCTCTTCCTTCTCCATCCCCACAGAGGGCAGACCTAGCTAAGAGGGAGGCAGGCCTGTGTGGATAGGGCTTGCTTGGGGCCAGGGATTGTATCCATGTAACACATGTGTTTACATGTAAACACACATTCCCAAAGGCCATATCTAGGCTGCCTTCCAAAAGCTGAGGGGTGAGCTCACCAAGCTGGGTAGGCTGGGCACACCTAAGGGGGGGGAGATGTCTCCCGTCCATTTCTGCCCCCTCCCCTTTCTCTGCCACTAACCCACAGGAATTCCCTTGTGTCCAGGGTGGCAGGGCCATAGAGGGGGGAGGGGGCAAGAAGGGCTGCTTTTCACTCCCCCCCCCCCCCAGATAGGGGTGGCCGCGTCCTGCCACCAATTCCAATTAACTGATCCCATAATACAGAGTTGGGGGGGGGTTGGCAGAAGGGAGAGCCCAGGGAGGGAGCCGGGTCCCCTTGTTGTACTTGATAACAATTATAGTTTAAAATCATAGCTTGCCGGGGCTCAGCTATATTTTACTTGATAACAATAAAAGTGACACATAAAGTTAACTGTTTATGTTTTATTTATTAGACTAAATCTGCCAGCGGTGGTAGGAGCGCTTGCCTCGTCGCTACAGCTTTTATAGGGCTGTAAAACGTCATAAATCAGTCTCGCGGAATCGCCCGCACTCTTTGTGTCGGCGGCGGCGCAGGGCTGGCGGCCGCTGGCTGCCTGCTCCCTCCTTTCCACGAAAAGTCGTAATGTGATTTTTCCCCCTCTGATTTTATTATTATGATCGCCGCCGTGATTAGTCAATCTACCTTTAATTCGCCGCCCTACGCTGCCTCCTCCCAGCCCAGCCTGGTTGACACTTGAATAAGTACCTTTTAAAACGGCATAACAACTATTTGAGGGTTTAATTAGAACATCTGCAATTAAGGGAATGAGGAGGGGAAGAGAAAAAATAAAGCCCTTGTGAGAGGGAGACTGAAGGCGGGAGATTCTCAACCTGTCTCTTACCACCTTTGGGATGCAAGAGAGGGTCCCCACTTCCAAATTAGGGCTCACCCTAAGGCAGGAATTACACTGGGCCACAGCTGATGTCCAAAGGGGCTGATCCTCCGCCTGGGCCCTGGCTGCCTTCCCTCCTCAGATGCTCAGGCCTCCCACCCTCAGCCCAGGTGCCTGGGGAGGGGGTCCCTGGATGCCCTGCCCCCTGCTATCAGGTGGGTGAGGGGACAGGAATTCCCTGGAGGTGCACCATCTCTTGGAGGAAAATCCCTAATGCCCACAGTTGGTTGAGATCCCCTGCCCACGCCTGTCCGGGACCCTCTTTGTGTGAGGACTGGCTGGTTTGGTTGGAAGAGGAACTTGAGACTTTGAGGAGGGGAAGGCTGCTGTTTGGTTGATAGTAGTTTGGAGTGTGTGAGGGTTTTCTTTTTTGTAATTATTGGTGGTGGGGGGTGAGAGCAAGAAGAGGGCAAAGGGAAACCAACGCTGAATGCTGACCTACATAGAAGTCTGCACCACGGCCCCAGACTGCCCCCAGGGGAGGGCCAAAGCTCTGTGACTCTCAGGCGGGGGGTAGGGGAGCTGAAGGCACTGAAAGCCTTCCAGCCCCACCCCCAACCTCTCTTCCAGGCCAGCACCTGGGTCAGGCTGCCCCACCCCAATCTGGCCCAGATATTCTTTTCCCCACTTGACCTGGTGAGGTCTTGGCCTGGCTCCCCTTCCCCCAGCCCTCACACTCACCTTCTGCCAGCCCTGCCTCCACCTCAGTCCTCATTTCTTCTGTCTCCTTACCCTCTTGGGCTTGTTAGGGAGTCCTTCCCAAGGTATTGCCCACCCCACATCCTACCAGCTTACTCCCCAGGATTCTGAGCTCCTGCAGGTGGCTAGAGGGAGCGGGAGCAGGAAACCCACTTCAGGCCAGTATGTGTAAGTAGATACAGAGAGTTCAGATGCCTCCAACTAAATGTCAAATCTGTCTTTGGTTATTACAGCTAACAAATATATACTATTAATATTTATTAATATATTAAATGCATCCTTATGCAGCCACAAATATATGTGGGGTTCTCATTCCAGGCTTGCACAGCTGATTCAACATGCACATTCATAAAGTGAAATCTGGGAGATTCCCCCAAATATGCCCACACTTATCTATATCATTTACCAAAATACTCTCTTTGGGCTTCTATAGCTTAATAGCAAGGAAGTCGCCTATCACATGGGGAAAACAGCAAGCCAGACCGCACCACACACATACATACAAGCATTTTCACTTATTAGCAGTACGGAAATCAAACCCTTACGGAAGACTCCTGCACTTAGCATTGGCTTAATGGGGGGGGGGGGGGGGGGGGGCACCAAAGCAGCGGCTCTCTGGCTCTCTCCTGCAGTGACGCCTAGTATCTGGTCTGGTCCTGCCTCCTTTTGTGCTTTGCCCTCCTGCCTCTGGCCTTGCCAACCCAAGGAGCTCTCTACTCTCTCTACTCTCCGGCTGGCTCTGCCCTCCACCTCTCTCTGACCCAATTTTATTTTTTATTTTTTTCTGACTACCTTTTGCCAGCTTCCAAACACTCTCCGAATGCCCCCCGACCCCATATCCTTTCTAAATCTCGATCTGGTTTCTCTTTCGGAAACATGTTTCAGTACAAAGCGCTTCCCTTCTGACACCGCTGAAGAAAAATATGTGTCCATTGTGTGCGAGGCCTTATTGTGCCCGGATTACCATACTGACCGTTGGATAACCCATATTCCTCCCCTCCCCAGTAACACGCTGCCGGCTGAGAGACCTCAGCGGCTCCACCGATTCTGTGCTGCATTAAAATCCACCTCTCAGACTCCCTGAATTTTCCTAGGGAGAAAAATAAATGGGAGAACCAATGTAGGATTTGGAAAGCAAAGAGAAGGGAAATGAGAGTCATTCCTTTCCCGTTCACAGAAGGGCAGGGTTTTGCTTTTAGTGTATGTATGTGGTTTTTGTTATTTTAGAGATTGAAAATGACAACATATCTCTTTCTTCTTCCTGAAATAAATTGACTTTTAGATAGTATGCAATCAAATAACTCATTTCATTTTTATTCTTTTCTCCAAACAACTTGAAAACCCCAAACTAAAGCAAGACCCTTACCCCATTTCCCCTCTGTGTATGTATGTATGTATGTATGTACGTATGTATGTGTGTGTGTTTTGTCCCCTTCTAATGCCAGCAGGCAGGGCTAATGTATGCAAAAGAATATGCAAATGCTTAATTGATTTTTTCTTAAATCTCTTGTCAGTAAAAGTAATGAATTGGTCTAAAATGATTTTAATAACCTGGACGTGTCACCAGAAAATACTCAACCTTTTTTTTCTCTCTCTCCTGGAATCGCTTATAGTCTTGGGGGGGAAAAGCAATCATGGAATGTTAATTTGCCCCCCTTTAAAATATTAAAGATAAATTTCCCTTGTTTGTTCCAAGACCATAGGCAAGGTCCTCTCATGGATTTCCCCCTCCTTGCCTTGCCTTCCTTGGAATTCAATTTTCCTCAAATCTCGTTTAAAGTGGCTTTTTAAAAAGTGGCCGCATTTTAATATTGGTTAGACAGAGTGACCTGCATTTCACCTCGGGTGTTTGACTTGTTCCAATAGGTCACTGCCATGGGGTTATTGATGGGGAAACTCCATTGAAATTTGTCTCTTCGCAAATGGCCTTTAGATCTTCCAGCGAGTTCAATAACTAGTTATAATGTGGAAGGGGAAAAATGAAGGCCCTGGGCTAACGAATTTGATGTTTCATTTTTATGCTGGAGAAATTGTTAGTTAGAAGAGGTTGGGTTCCCCACTGCCTTCTTTGCTCATCCTGGCCTCACTGACCCCCACTCCAGGCCAAGGCTGCTGGATCATAACCCCTTTAACACTTGTACTGGGGTGTCCCTTTCTCCCTTGATGCAAGCTTTAATTCTTATTATTATGAATATTGTTGTTGTCAAAATTCTGACTAAGGGTGCAGGAAGCTTGCGCTCCTGGAGATTTGTGACCTGAGCTTTCCTGTTTAGGGGGGAAGGACGTCTGTTTTTAAAGGAGCTTAAATGCAGTTTTGAAAGATTCAGGAGTTACGCTGGCTTTAGGGTCTTTTATGGAAGGCTCCCCGGCCTGGTGTTCTCAGAATTAAGGTGATGATAGGAAGCTGCGATCCCTTTGGGGGGGGGGGGTTGATGAGGCTGCCCTCATCTGTTTGTGGCCTCTGAGCTCCCAGAGACCCATGGGATCAGGCACCCAGGACCAAAGAAGACAGAGACTGGCAAGGTTAAGGGCAGAGGGAGCATTCCATGGAGCAAGCAAGGGAAGCCTGGGTCTCCTCCAGGGTCAGAGACAGGACTCGCGGAGACTTGGTCTAGTAACTGCCTGCCGAGCTTCACCAGAAGGACGCCCCACAAAAGCCCAACACCAAAGCCAGTGAGTTGTAGTGAACTGAAGAGAGCAGAGGAAAATGAGGGGAGGCATGGAGATTTTATAAGGTTCCCTTTTTGCTGGAATCCTCAGGGAGTGGGAGAGGAAAGGGCAGGGGCAGAGGGGAAAGTCTTTATTTTATTCTCCCCCATTACAGCCAAGTTGGGGAACCCCTGGCTTCTGGAGAGAAGGCTCTGTGAGGAAGGATTGTGTGGAAATCATCTCTGCAGGCTGGCCCTGCCGTACCAGAGGCGACCATTATTAACCTCCATAATAACAAGACCATCATTCCCTCACAAATCAGCTGCCCGCGAGCCTCATCTCCTTCTTCCAGGAACTGCTCCTTCTCCTTTCCTGCCCGAACGGGTCCAGTTTGTTCAGCCCCAAGTTTCCCCTTTAATACACCCACCCGCCTCCTACCCCCTTCTGAGCCTGGGTTCCGTGGATGGGAGTCATTCCAAAGGCAAGCACTGATTTCTGGGCTGGGGGAATCGAGGCCAATATGTCAGTGCCTGAAACCAGGGTGCCACTTCCCTCTGCCCTCAAACCCAGAGGCAGCCAGTACCTCGGTGCCACCTGTGCTCGCAGACAAACTTTCCTGGGCAGATCCGTGGCCCCACTGGGGTCGGGAGCAGCCCTTAACCACACAGCCAGAATCTCATAAAAATGGGAGAGGCTGAGAAGGGGCCCTGGGCGCTCGGGGTCGGCCTGGGAGCTGCCGGGCCCGCGCTGCCCCGCGGGGCAGGGATCCACAGCGGTCTGTTCTCCGTTTGCCCGCAGCCCCCGCGCGTGCGCCCCCGCGGGCGAGTCCCTTCCCCCGGACGCTCGCCCGCCTCGGCCAGCACCTCGGCGGCTGCCTCCGGACCCCAGACCCCCAGCCTCGGGCCTCGCCCTCTCCCCGTTTTAATTACGTGATTGATTTTCGCTTGGGCCGCCTCGAGACGCCTCTGCCTCCGACTGGTTTTAATCTCCCGGTTCCCTTTTTGTCTCTCCGGGTCCTCCTGCCGGGCTGGGCTGTGAGTCAGAGGCTGCCCCTGGGGCGCCTCGGCGGGTCGGGCCGCTGCCTCGCCCTTCACACCAACGAAATGGTCCTCCCGGCTCGGCGGCCGCCCGCCACGCGGGGCTCCGGGGCTGCGGTCCTGCCTGGATTGCTGGGGGCTCCATTATTCTCTACAGGGAAGCGGCCGCGTTGAATGATCGCCGCAGCCTGGGGCCGGGCCGGGCCCGGCTGCCCGCGGGCTGCCTCCTCCTCGCCCCGGGAAGGGGTGCGAGGGGGTCTGCCCCGGACCCGCGGAGGCGCAGCGCCCGGCTCTGGGCTCAGCCGGGAGCTCCAGCCTCGTCCCCGACACTCGGCCCTGCGCCCGCGGCCCAGAAGCGCCCAGAGAAGCAAATATGGCCACAACTTTCCACCACTACGCGCCCGAGCGGGACCCCAGGGCTGGGGCTCGGAGCCCCACAACTGCCCTTGGCCGGTTAGCCTGATGTCGCTCCCCAGCCCCACACAGAGGCCTGTGGCGGCGGCCGCCTCCGCACCGCTGTCCGGGAACGCGCCGCAGTCCCTGCATCGGAGGGGCTGAAGGTGAGGCCGAGGGAGGGAGACAGGGAAGAAATTTTAATTTCCGAGTAGAACAGATTTGGGTTGGGGAGTGGAAGGGGAAGACTTGAAATAAAGAAAAGAAACCCTTTCTCCCACCGTAGCCTTTCTTGCCTCCAGACACACACAAAAACCAACCCTCTTTTTCCTCCCCAAACCGCTGGTGTTCCGCTTAATGTCTCATCTATTTACAACTAATAAACACCTCCCTGATTATTCTCCCACGGCCTGTTCATTCTTTGATCCTTTCCAAGGAGGCGAGCGATGACTTACTATTAGCAGTATTTTATGATTATATTTTTCCCCTGGGGAGAGGAGGGAGTTGGGAATGTCTTTCTCGCTGGGGAAGAAGTTCAGTGAAACTTGAGTTGGTCACAACCTGCTCTCTGTGCACCCCCTCCGCCATCTACAACACCCCAACCTCTGCTCCCCAACCTCCTTCCCCAGCAGCAATGTTGCTGGGTAAATAAGAGTCCGCCTGGCTATTAGGATTCTGGAGACGTTGGCATCTGTAGCAATCATTAGTCAAAGCCGAGGAAGCCAAAGGAGCCGAGGAGTTGGACAGAAAAAATCTTGGAAATGATATACAGGAGCCGCCGAGGCATCAATCCCGCCGATAAGAGTGCGGCTGCCGGGAGCAAGGCGGCCGCTTAATTGGGCCCTGGGCACCAAGAACAATTGGGGATGGGGCACCTATGGGTTGGGCAGTGGCCCTGGCACCATTTGGGCACCCTACAAAAATAGCAAGGGGCTTGCCACCCTTTCCCCAACGTCAAAGGCCCAGGTGGGTGGGTGGAGGGCCCTCACGCCTCTATCAGCATCACCCTGGGAGGCAGGAGGAGCTGGGCTGCAGGACTCTTCCCTTTCTTCAGTCCCCTTCTCCTTCGTGGCTCTCTTAGGAGGCGCTGCAGGTTGGGGAGCCTGGGCTGGGATTTCAGATCACAGGGACAGTCTGGAGAGAGGCTGTGGTCCCTAGAGTGGGTTTTCAGGGGACAGATAATTCAGTTGGACTAGATTTGAAGATAGCCTTGGAAATAGCAACAGCATCACTTGCTTTAATAAGCAAAACATCCTAAAGATATTTGTTCCCTATCCCCACTCTTTATTGATCACAGAGAGAGAGAGACAGTAAGTTTAAATCCTTCCAGACTGAGAGTTATGCCCCTACATGCATTATGGAACCATCTCTAAACATGTTCTAATAGTTAAGTTTTGCAAAGATTGTAAAGATCTCCAAATATTCTGCTTCAATAAATAACTGTTTTATGAGTGGGGACCCTTACATAAATCTAGATAAATTTTTCAAAATAGAGATTGAGCAACACATGCATAGTTCTTTCCAAGTGAGAAAAAACCCCCCACCAAATATTCATCTAGATGTTTAGAGAGAGAGAGAGAGAGTTGTACCAATACATCCTAGAATATACATCCAACACTATAGAAGGATTGGAAATGTGCACGCAGGAATTCGACAGAGGACTGTTATGTTCACTGTGGATCTATAAATCTAGAGATCTATAAATCTGTATTTAAATGTGGAATAGAGAGAGCTGTAAAACATATACCCTGTTATAGAGGCATAGAGTGATCTATAAATACATTTTCACGTGTACAGCGACAGGATTGTTCAGCTCTCTATAAAGACACCTGTATTTTTGTGGAGTCCTAGGAATGAGGGCAATTCTCTAATGCTTGTGAGTTTGGGATGCCTGAGCCCAGACTTCTCTGGGACATAAACAAGGGTACACTAGAGCCTGTGCAAATGCTAAGAGAGCCCAGGAACTCATATAATCTATAGCCTCATTGCCAGCATGTGGAGACATTTCTCTGGCGGTGGATAGGAGCCCTGATGCCTGGGCCTGAAAATGTCCTGATTTACTGAGCCCAAACTGAGATGGAGGTAGAGGGCTCTTTACTTCTTTTTCCCTTTAGCTCCTTAGCTCCAGGCTCAGGGGAGACCCATGGGAAATTGGGGTGTCTTTAGGAGGGGAAGGTTCATTAACATTACAAAATGGAGCCATGTAGGTAAAATATGATTTTGTTTGCAGAGAATTGGGTTAGAGAGAAATGGGAGAAGGCTGTGAGCTTTCACAGACACCCCTGCACCCATCTTAATTACATAAAACCAGTCACCACAGGACTGAAGAATTTCCTCCATTCATATAGTGCTAGATGGGGACTTTTATATGCTTCAATCCCACCCCTTCTTCTTAAGTTCTCCCTTATACACCTTGTTCCACCTTGTCAAGAAGGAGTCTGGGGCTTAGGAAAGAGGTCACAGGGAGAGCAGAGCCCTGAGGAGTCATGGTATCTACCACCAGGCTCAGAAGCTGATTGCTTGGAAGTTGGTTCCTTTTCAGTTGAGGGGTTTGGGGAACAAGGTCTTTGTGGACAAAAGAAAATGAAAGGTTCCTCGGCTGATTTCTAAATCTGGGACTTTGAGGATGGGAATCACCAATGAGCTCTTTTCTTATTGGAGGTAGAAAATTTTGGGAGCCCTGGATTTCCTTTTAGTTTTCATCTTTGGTTTACTGGGGAAAGGGAGGTATAGAGGGGCCCCAGGTGGGCTTGGGGAAGTGCAATCCAATCTTGCTGGCCAGATTGGGGGAGAGTGATTTACAAAGCAAAACCTCAGATGCTACTTCCTGAGAAGTCACCAGATCAAAACAGCTCCTCTAGGCTTTTATGACCCAGTCTCTACTCCCAACAGGAAAAGCACCCTCAATAAAATCTTGGCCCACGCCCCTATCCTCTATCCAGAGGAGGGGGAGAGACACAATCTAAAATGAGAGACCTGACCCTTACTTACTTCACACACACACACACACACACACACACACACACACACACACACTGGGCTTTCTAGGTGACTTTTTAAAGAAGTCTTTACTAGATTTTTCTCTACTGCCTGAGCAAAGAATCAGCCATGAGAGATTTGGAATTTGAGCCTGGAGCAGAGGGTAAGGGTGATTTGATCAGATGAGGGTCTGGCTTCATAGTTCCTTATTATCTCCCAACTCTCTACAACCCAACAGGCCAGCAGGACAGTAAAGGTCACCAAGAGCATGGCTGCCACCATCTGTGGGGGCTGCTCCAGGTTTTGGTTTTCCAGAGAGGCAGAAGGGAGGAAACTGGACAGTTGCCCAGGGCTTGAGGGCAAAGGTGGGGAAGGCAGAACAAATGGTCTCCACGCTGGGTGAGTGGGAAGAATGGGGCAGGACAAGGACTGGGAAGTTGGTTCAAGACTGGTTTACTGTGTGCAGCCTGGGCTTCAGACCTCTTTCATACCATACTTGGGCACATACATATACTTCTGTGTGTTCATGTATGGTGTTTGGGGTCAGGGGCTGGGAGAAATAGGGATCTTTCTAGGGAAGACCTAGTCTACTCTACCCCTCTAAGAGCTGTGGCATGCACAGTACTGAAGGATCCCAGGGAACTGAGCCCATGCAGGGCTGCAGATCAGGGGAGAAATTTCTCTGTACTTGTATCAGGTGTGAAGAAGTAGCCTCCTACCTGCACTGGCTCCCCAGCATGCCCAGAGCCTTCTATTCAACCTCTCATTGTAGCTTCCAAGGCCTGGCCATAGAGAATGAGCAAGGTGCTGGATTACCTAGTGTAACTTACCCAAGTCCCAAATTTTATCCCCATTTCCCCCACACAGTGATTTCTCCTGGGTGTTGCTGTTCCCTTTTGCCCTTCAGTGAGCCTTAGGAATGGGAGAGGGAGATGAATCCCAGGGTTCTGTAGGACTCAAGGACCAAGAGATAGATATCTTATCACCCCAGTTCAGAAATCCAAATTCCTTTGGCTTCTGGGGCTCCATCAAAGCCCGTGAAGGAGATATTATTAGAACAGACACACCATTCTGGGTTACCAGGACCCATTAAAAGGGGCTGTGATTTTCTTGGCCCTCTAGCAGTTTCATTTCTTCCTTATATTGAATCTCTAACTCAAAGATCCCTAGCTTGGGGTCCTGATTTTCCCTCTTCTCCACCTCAAAAGGCTCCCTTCTCCACTGAGGTGGAGGCTCAGAGTGGTGCTTGTCTCCTCAGCAAAAGAAAATACAGAATTGAAGCCCAGGTTAGAAACTCAGCCCAAAAGATCAACCGAAGGACTGATCTGGAAAGGCTCGCCCGCTCCTTCCTAGCCTGTGCATGCATATAAGCATAAGTGATGGATGTGGACAACAGGGGGTGAGGGTGAGGGCAAGATTGGGGGGATGAGGGGACATTGGGGGGATAAGAACACATTTGTAATATCTTATTCAATAAAGGGGAAAAAATTTTTTAAAAAGAAAAGAAAAAGAAACTCAGCCCAAAGCAACTACACACAGAGAGGCAGAGTCAAAGAGAAAGAAAAAGTTTACATGGATATTAGAAGGGGTTGAGCAATAAAATCTCTCTTCTCAGTGCCTGCTAAGACAACCAATGCCCCCTGTCTTTCCCCAGCTTCATGGGATCTGGAAACTCTAGTGTGAGAAATCCACACTGGAGGTGAGGGTTGGTCTCAGACAAGACTACCACACCATCTACCAGGGAAAAAGAATGTGTGTGCTTTCATTCTTAACTCATGAAAGAGTCAATGGAGCAGTGTGATGAAGGTAATGTGGAAAGTGGGGGCTCAATGGTTTCCAGAAGAGCTGCCTTCCCTCTGGCTTCACTTTCTAATCCTTCCCACCTGTGGCATAGTCCCTAAACCAGCCCTACCCAGAAGACAAACAAACAGGAGGGTGCTGACAAAGCCCAGCTCAAACTGTATTACCCCTCCCATCCTGCACCCCTGAGGCCCCTCAGAGGAGGGCTTAGAGGTCCCAGGGGCACAGCTCATCAGAACTCCCACCCCTCAGTCAGCTCAAGAGAACCAGAGATCAGAAGGAAAGGGGAGGGGAGGAGAACTCAACCAGAAAATTAACCCTGGAACAAAGTCCTGGAGAGGGGTGGGGGGCTGAGGAGAGAAATACCTGGTCTGAACTCCTGAGTGGGCTGGGTCAGGGCCCAGCCCAAAATGTTTAGGAAACACACACTTCTGTCGTACATGCACACTCTCTGTGCCATCAAATGCTCTTGCTCAGAAATAGTTTCTCCACCCATTGCTTGTTCTGACCTGACCCATGTACACATAAACATTGAAATCCACACCTTCAGTGACTATATCCTTTGACAGCTATTGGCCAGGACACAGGATCATCACGTTGACAAAGCTAATGACTTTTGGAACATTTCCAGAAACACAAATCAAAAGAGGCCTCTTCTAATCATCACACCTGCCCCCAAGAAGATCGGAAGAAAATGATAACTTGTACAAGGTGAGTGTATAGGGAATAATCATACTCAGAATTTGAATTCAGGGTTCGAGTTCATATCCACACCTGCTGCACAGCCTAATCTAGAATCCATATCTATAAAACCTAGAGAATTGGGTAGGATCACACAGGCCAAGATGGGAGTAATCCAGAGGACACCCTCACAACTTCTGATCCTTGTACAATTGAGATTGACCTCCAGGTACAACTTAGAATAGAAGCCAAGGGCTCTCCACAGCTGGTTCAGGGACAGAAGCTAGAATAGGCTCAGCATTACTCCCTTGGGCATCTGAGATAGGGCGGACCCAGGAGCTATAGGGAGTGGTGGGGAGGAAGGGAGCCGAGGTGGAGGGACAGGGTGAGGCGAGACAGAGACCCAAGTACTTTAAGCCTGATTGGTTGGTGAGGGCTATGTGACCCTACTTAGAGCATTCCTGATTGGTTGCTTGACCCTTCTAGGGTTAAAGACCTAGGAACAAAATTTAAAGCTTTCCGGGTTGGCTGGGGCACCTGATTGACTGCCCATCCCCCCCCCCTCTAGTGCACCCCTCCAATTAGAGCGCGAAGTGGGGGTGGGAAAACCAAGAACCTCATGCCCAGTTTGTATTCGTCCTACTTCCATTCATCCCACTACGAAACAACAGAAAAAACTGGCCGAGTTAAATTATTTGAGAGGAAGGACGATCTATTATTATTAGGATAATAAGAAGGAGTGACATTTTTGAGCTTAAGAAACAGAAAACGGGACAAGGAAGTCATAGCCCCCCTAAGAGACGCTGTGTAACCCGAGTACACCGCCCCACACGGAGCGGAGGGAATGGGAAGAGGTTCGGCCAGGAGTCGGAAGGCTGAGAGTCGTGCCAGGGTGGGGTCTTGGCCCTGGCTGAAGTCTTGGTTACAGTCCATGAGACTCGCTCCCTAAGCTTTGAGGAGGCCGGATCGAGGGGAACAATTATAGACCAAGGGAAACTCCCATCTCTCACTGCCTGGATGGAAAGTTTTCAGAAACCCTCAAAAGCACAGACGTGGGGAGGGGAGAGTCGAGGAGGGCCAGACATGAGGAAGGGAGAACCTGAGAGCTCACTTTCCAAATGTGAGAATCCTCGGGGATCCGAACGCCCCCGCCCCCCAGGAAATAAAGGACTAGAGAGGAGGGTGGGGAGGCGGAGGCTAAGCGAGAAACCCAGGGGAGGCGTAGGATTTCCCCAGTCCCGGCGCTCTGTCCTCACACAGACCACCGACTGCCAGGGTGGGGGCTGGGGCTCCAGCTCAGACGGTGTATTTGGGTCTCTGTCCCCCTTTCCCCCTTCCAGAGTCTGCCTGGGCTCCCTGTCGGTGCTGATCCCTGCTTCTTCCTCAGTCTCCAGGGCGGTTAGCAGCTTCTCTCCCAATTCCCCAAATGCACCTCTTCACAACGCGGGTGCCTAGTCCCCCTCGTGCTCCAAGGCAGTCCCCACTATTCTGGAAAGGCTCGCCCGCTCCTCCCCTCCTCTTGCCCAAGCTGCCCTCAATGGGACCGCCTTCCCCCTGCTTCGGAATCCCTCGAGATGCTGGTGGGCCCCTTCAAGGAGCCTGAGTTCGCATGTTGTCGCTTTCCTGGCTTAGCTCTGGGTGACCCGCAGGGTGGGGTAACACTCACAGGTGTGGAGGACACGTGCCTCCCAGGCTTCCCGCCAGTGCTGCTCCTTCCCAGAAACCTGAAGGGAGCCCCAGCCTGAGGTTGGCCCCAGGGTGCCATGCCCACACTGGGCCCTGGTGGCTCCATCCGCCAGAACCCACTCCCTCCTGAGGGCTGAGGCCTGGCCAGCCTAATAAAGACAGTTGCCTCCATTCGCCCACCCACTTACACTCCAATCATAGGAGTAACCTCTAGGCCTCCCAGGCCTGGTTTTACGATTGGCAAGGGCTTGAGATGCCAGGAAAGACCCCAGCAGCTAGAGGGAGGAGGAGGCATGAAACCACACTGGCCCCAGACAGACTAGAGCCCCAGATCACTGAGGTTGAGACAGCTGCCTACCCAGGCCTACTGGTGAAGAAGGAGGCGATGCGTTAGGACCCCTGGGGTTCAGTTGGCCACTTTTAAGATGCTTCTGCCATTACAGCTCAAAGCCTGTGGGTTCAGAAGTCCCAAAGCCCTCCTTCCCCAGCTGCCCACCCTGCCTGGACTCTGGGTCACTGGCCAAGGGCCGGACTAGCCCTTCCCTGGACCAGAGGCATTTTGCGCTTGCGGTTCACACACTCCTGCAAACACCCACCGAACACCCATATGTGGTCCCTGTCTTTCTTCCCAACTGAGGAGGGAGAGGGGGTCAGGGAGACCTGGCAAAGCTCTAAAGAGCCCAGGCCTCTCTTTACCCCAGTTGACTCACAACTGGAGAGAACAAGGGCAGGGAGGAGAGGGCTGGTCTGGGAGCGACAAGCTCTCCCATCCTCCTACCTCCCAGCGGCTTCTTCTCTTCTCCTACCCCAGCCTGACGGTGCCTGGTGCCTGGGGAGGCCTTCTTCCCCTCCCCTTAATGAGTGGGGACTGTCTTCTCTCACAAAGTGGAAAGATTAGGTAAACGGGAGAAAGGGTCAGAGAGAGAAAATTAACTTACAGCATTCGCCTGGGATTCATTTGCGAAGAAGTAACCTCTCTCACCATCATCCCCAGCGCCGTAATCCCCTCTAACTGCCAGGCCCTCTGTCCTAGCATTAAACCTCACCAGCAGCTGCGTGGCTGGACAGTTAAGATTATATATGATGTAAATATATTGTGGGTTTGTCAGCTCTCCCTACACCATAAAACTTGGTTTAATGACATCACGTGGTCCCCCAAGAGCCACTCACGGGCTTGCCTTCGGGCCATTCACATAAATAACCTCCAAAAGTTTCAAACTCCTAAATTCACATAGAAGCCGTGGGTATTTCTCTAATGCTCAGTTACACTAAAAAGACCTCGTGCTGCTCCTTTGCCCCACCCCCACACCCCCCTTGCAGGGTGGGGAGGGGGGAGAGGGTGGATCCTTATTTATTTACTTACTTATTTCCATAAGGACCTGTCGCCTTCGAGGTCGTGTTGATATTTTTTCCTCCTATTTTTTTCCTCCTCTCTCCTCTAATTGCTCAGAGTGGGCCGTATCCCCCTCTTCCCACTCCCCCGGGAAGGTAAGTCATGCTTCTTCCCCTTCTTTCTCGATGACAGAGGGGGTGGGTTTCAGGGCTAAGTGAAGAGGCAGGCTTTATTGTCTCTGTTTGGGACCCAGGAGCCCCTCCACTAACTCCCCCAGAGTAATGCTAAACCCTGGTAAGTGGAGATTGTTCCAGGGGGCTGGCCGGTGGGGGAACCACCTCAGACTCCAAAGTAGAAGCCTCTGCTCAGGGCGAAAAGCAAAGGTCTGGGCTGTACCCACTCCCAGTGCAGGGTTGTGGCTGCTGATGCTGCTGAAGCAGAGGCTGGGGCCTGGACGAAGACCTGCAGGCTGTGACAGGACCGGGGAACGGGCAGGCATGGCTGCTTCTACCCAAGCCTGCCCAGCTCTTCCAGTGAAAGAGAGGCCCAAACCCTTCAGGGAGGAGGCAGTCAGTGCAAGGTGGGGCTGGAGCGCCCTGCCCAGGGGGTCTGAGCAACTTTGCCCCCACCCCTGGCCAAGCCCTTGTTTCTCCCCCTGGGGCAGTGCATCCCCTGGGGAGGAAGCCCAGGGCCTCGGGCAGTCAGGGAGGCTGGGGCAGGTGATGGCAGGCGCCAGGGCCTCTTTCTTAGTTAACGGTTACCCACTGGTGACGCCAGTGCTTCTCCATGCTTCACCGCTCACCCAATAGTTTTACTCAGCATGGAGAAAAAATTAAAATAACTCCCTGACGAAAAATTACACATTTTATTTGAGAAAGAGAGGGAGAAAGAGAGAGAGAGAGAGAGTAGGCGAGCTGGCGCTGGGCTGTCTGCTGTGTGCTGGTGGAGGAGAGTCACTTCGGGAGGCCTAATCTGGTCTGAGTGAGTGCAGTGTGAAGAAGGGTGCAGCAATGGGTGCAGTTCAATAAACATTTGGTGAGACCTCCTACTTGCTAGCGTGGAGTGAAGAAAGGCTCTTGGGTCTTTTAAAAAATGACAGGTGGCTTAGGCAATAGGATGCAGAGAAGTCAGTCCTTATAATAAATCCAAGGAGCATCAGCATTAATAATCATAAATATTCCCCTTACCCCTCCCCAGAGCCTCCCTGCTCCCTTTCCCTCTTGGCTGCTGGAGAAACCTTCTAGCCCAGCTCCTGAACCTACCCCCCCCCCCACCGCCCAGTATGGGGGGCCTAGGCTTGGCTCCAGGAAATCACCCCATTGTGGGAGGTGGGAGAGGAAATGCAGTAAAGTTTTATGGACCCTTCCCACATTTGTTTCTCCTATAAAGTACTTCCTCCCCCTTCTCATCCCAAGAGCCTGAATCAGAGCAGAGCAAGGGCCTAAGCCAGTCTCAGGCACCACCTGAATTATCTCCTGTTTCTCCTTCCCTTTTGCCCACCCTCCCCCTACACAAAATCCCAGCGACCAGAGATAAATGATGGCGAACAGATGAAGCTCAGGCACTGGTCTATGTAGCCCCTTTCCAGCTCATTGTCCCGCATAGACCTAGGCCCTAGAAGGTGGGGAAACGGTCTGAAGATTCCTGCCAGGCAGGTATACCCTGCAGATTGCCCTCCCTACTCACCCTCCGCCCCTATCTGAGAAAGCTGAGACACACCTCCTCCAACTTCCCAGCACCCCTTTACTCAGCAGCACCAACTCTTTCTGAGGATCCTTCTGAGACCAAATAGGACCCTAGGCTGAGGGCTCAGCCCTTTATGTCCACCTAGGCCCCTAGGGGACCCCTTAACCCCACTGCAGAGCCACGAGTCCCTACAGATTCATTCTTGCCTGCAGTGAGGGCTGCTGTCAGTCTAGAGGCCCCAGATCCACCCAGCCAAAAAGGGAATGGGGTGCAGAGGCCTGAATGCCTTGGATGGCCACAGCATAGGACAGGCACCTGGGTCCTCCCCTTCCCCCAGAGGCCCTTCTTAGGGCCAGGGGTCAGGACAGGAGCCCAGTTTCACCTGCCTTGTCTCAATACCCGGAGAAGCTCCTAAAAATTCCTTTAAAGAGGAGGTTTAAAGGCTGTGGGCCTCCCCCTCCACCTCACAGCCCATTTAGACATTTTTGCCCAATACGTGCCCCAAACAGAGAGGAGCCACTGCATCTTTAGTCCTGTTCTCTCTTTGTCTTTATTTGCTATGACAAAATATAGTTTCAGGAAAGACCTGGCGTCAATAAATAGTTGTACAACAGCGATGGAGCAGGCGGGCACAGAAAGTGGCGGCAAGGATACTAGCAGCCAGGAGCCCCGAGGACCGCTGCTGGGGTCCTGTGGCAGGGAACCTCAATAGTTGAGCTAGCTAGTGGTCTGAGGCTGGGGGCCTGAAGGCATGCAGAGGGCGCAGGCTGGAGAGGTTCCCGGGTTTGGGGTTGGGGGAAGGTTTAGAGAGCATAGGACAACCCAAGGGGCCGGAGGCAGACTTCAATCGGCTCCCCCTTTTATTATGCAAATCATTTAAAAATGAACAACTTGAGTGTAGTCACTACAACGAAGCACCCCGAATCTGGCGCCAGACTCCCCCAGGCACAACCACTCTCTCGCCAGATCGCAGCGGCCTGGCCAGCCTAAACCGGGAACAAAGGAGAGAGCGAGGCTGGAGGGTCGGGGCGCCCGGCCTGCAGCAACCGCACGGCCCACCTTAACGGGGGTGGGTCCAGCTGGGGCTGGAAGGCTGAGAGGCGGCCCAGGCCGTCCGGTGGGGTCGGCGCCAGCCTGGGCAGCGCCAGGAAGCCACAGCCCTGGGAACCCTGCGGAGCTGGCCTCGGGGCGGCCCGGAGCCGAGCAGAACTAAGGGGAGTCAGCACAGCGTGGTCAGCCCCGCGGGAACCTGGGGTCGGTGGAGATGCGGGTGCCGGGGAAAGCGCTTTTGTCTCTGAGGCCCGGAGCGGGTCCCCAGCCACCGCCCTTGCCCTAAAATACAGAGAGGAGAACCGGAAAGGAAAGGCGAGGGGAGTGGGAGCAGCCAGGGCGCTCCGGGCGGGCCTCCCCGCCGCCTCCTAAAGAGCCTCTTTGCTTTTCATTTTGGAATCTTTCTTCCACTTCATCCTGCGGTTCTGGAACCAGATCTTGATCTGTCTCTCGTTGAGACACAAGTTGTTGGCGATCTCTATGCGCCTGCGGCGAGTGAGGTAGCGGTTAAAGTGGAATTCTTTTTCCAGTTCCAAAGTCTGGTAGCGCGTGTAACTGGTGCGGGACCGCTTGCCGTCTGTCTCTGGAATATAAGCCCCCCCAAGCCAGGAAGGGGTGAATAGCGTGCAGCGCCTCAGCGTCCCCACCCGAGTCCCAGGCCCCGACCCGCGGCGGAGGGATGGAGGCGAGCAGGGCGAGGCAGGCCCGGCGGGCCGCGGGCGGGCCCGGCCCAGCCCAGCCCCGGGAGAGGCGCCGCCGCCCGGGCAGGAAACTTTCCGCCGCAGCCTTCACTCCGCAGCCAGAGGGGCTGAGGGGTGGGGGGAGAGGGAGACCCAGGCTCGGACCGAACAATAAGCACCCTCAAGATCCGAGCACCGGGGACCCCCCTCCCGCCCCCCCAAGTCGCTGGAGTCCTCCGGAGCGGCGAGCGCAGGCCGAGCCGGCTCCACGGGGGAGGAGGGAGCCGCGGGGGGATCCCCGCGCTGGAGCCCCGCGCTCCTCACCCTTTAGATCCCTCTATTTTTTTAACTCCCTCCCTCTCCCCCAAAAATTGAATATTGCCTTTTATACACGTTTTGTTCCTATGATCCAATTATGTCGTCGTAAATTTGGGCGCACACAGCCTCTAAGCCTTTTAGTGGACAGTTTTACGAGCCATTGATGCCTGGATCGTAAAATTTATGGCCGCAGGTTTTTTTTCTTTATTTGCCCCGCATGGCCTATAAAACCCAGGCGGACCCGAGCGCGCAAAATGAAGTCCTAAAGTTTACCGTGGCTCATGTGCAGTTTGGTCATCCACGGGTAAATCTGTGGCGGGGCCGGTGGCTGGCTCAGTCCGGCAGGCTGCCCTGTCTGCGCCTGCTCCTCTTTGATCTCCCCACTGCTCTTAGCTCGCTCCTCCGGCGCTGGGCGAGCCGCCTTCTGACTGTACATCCCGGGGTTCAGAGGAGCCGCTTCGTCTCTGCCCAGAGCGTGTCCTGGAGCGGCCGCGGCGCTGCAGGCGGGGCGGTCGGGGTGAGCCCGGGGGTTGGCAGCCATGTCTACCCCGTGGAGAGAGTTGGAAGGCGCAGGCGGTGGGAAAGTGATGCTTAAGTCCAATCCGCCGTAGCAGTACCTGGATGCCTGCACCTCTGAGGCCGATCCATAGTTCCCACAAGTTTGCATGTTATAGGCAGGGATATTGGGGCTCTGCTTATAGAATGAATTGGCTACGTAGGAGCTCATGGCGGGGAGGGCCCAAAAAAATTTCTGCACCCTTTTTGATTAAGGGTGATTTGTGACTCTTTGAAGTTGAGGGGTTTTTTGTTCTCCAAAGTGCACAATTTATAGGTGGAGATATCTCTTTCTTTATCCTATGCGCTCTTCCCAAATAAGGGAGCCTTAAATAGAGTCACGTGACTCCAGCGACCACTCATAAATTTGGTTTGATGACCTCCGGGAGGTTAGTGATGGAAGCCGGCGAAACGCATCTTGATATGTTGGCAAAGCCTAACCAAAGGGGAGAGGGAATGAGAGAAACAGAGAGAAGGGGGAGGAAAAAAAAATGGTTCTTTGGAATTGGGGGTAGCCGGGACAACGAGCCCACAGCGACACCCGGTGCCTACTTGGAGAAATTGCAGCCTGGTGCGCCGGCTCCCCTTTCAGACCGATGGATTTTCTACCCTGTAGAGGAGAAGCTGGTTGTTGCTGCAACAAACCCCTGAAATGGCCTTTGAAATTGTATTTAATTTTAAGGGAAGAGGAGGCCTCGTTTAGGGTGCACTGAGGGGTTTTTTTGGTAACTGATAGACCTGTCCTCTTCACCCCCAGGGACTTCCAATCTTCAAAAATGGCTGAGGGAAGGGGACTTAAGTGGGGGAAGGGGCCTGCCCAGGTGGGACTTAGAGGGGGCTTATCTCAGGTTGGAGGTCCCTCTCTTTGGATGGCCCAAAGCACTGCCATTGCTGAGAAGTTGCCTGTCAGCATGGAAAAGTGAACCAAGCCTCTGGAGAGGTAGACAGGATGCCCAGGAGAAGTGATCCTGGGTGGGCAGAACTAGATGGGGGTGGGGTGGGGTCATGAGGCTGAGAGTACTGGGGACTCTGGGGTGAGCCTGGAGGTGAGGAGCCATGGTAGCCGAGTAGACCTCCTCATCATGTCAGAGACCCCAGAGTAGCAACAAGGTCATTTTCAACGTGTGTGTGTGTGTGTGTGTGTGTGTGTGTGTAGAACCAGACACAATGGCCTGGAAGACGGCTCTACATCCCTGTGTATGACCCTCATGTGATACCTATGTCAGATATTTCGGATAGAAAATAGATTTTAATTGTGGCATGGAAAAGCAAGATTCAAGCCTCCACAAATATATGGGCAGGGCAGAGGACAAGACCTGTTTTGTGCCCTATGGAGGAAAGGTCTCTGGACCAGGCTCTCCAGGGATTGAAATCCACAAGGTCCACAGGAGAGGGGTTTCTGAGCTACATGGAAGTGCGGGAAGAACCTGACTGGGGGTAGGAGAAGGGGGTGGGCAGAGCAGGCGCCTGGGCAACCTTCACAGCCCATGGTCAGGGGCTATGCAGCCATTCGGCCCCTTTCCGACCCCCCTCCCCAAGCTCCAAGTCTTATTCTTTCCTGCCTGCCTCTCCCCAGGAAATCCCCGCCCCTGCCAGGAGAAGCGTCCCTCCCGACCCCCCCACCCCCACCCCACCCCGCCCCGCTTGCAGGCGGAGGCGCTGGAGGGGGCGCTGGCGGGGATCTGGAAGGTCTGGAAAACTCTGACGGATTTTTTCTCTCTGGGAGACCCCCTCACTACCTCACCCTCTAGGTCCACTCAGGTTTCTCTGGCTGGGCTTAGGGAGAGAAGGCCTGAGCTGGGGAAAGACTAAGGCCTAGCTGCGCTCCTCGCCCGCGGAGTTTGAGGGGGGAAGAAAGAGTGAGGAACCAGACTGGGCTGGGGCTGTGAGGAAGAGGGAATTTTGTCCCAGCCACGTCAGGAGTCCCAGAGCAGGCGAGAGCTCAGTTTCCAGGCGTTCTTGCTCGAGATGTCCTTGAATCGCTCAGTCCCGGCGAAGGGCTCAAATCCCGCTGTCTTCTTTTCCCCTCCTCTCTCCGCCTCCGCCACGTTTCGCAACCATCGGCCTGGCGCGGGCAGGGGGCTGCTCGCAGGGCGCCCCCTCCTCACCCCGAGAGTGGGCGGGGGAGCCCTGGTGCCCTGGATCATGCTGCTTTTCTGGATTTGGGGGGGGTGGGGGGAGGCTTGTGGTTCAGAAGACCGACCCCAGACTGTCACAGGCAGGAAGAAGGCCTGTGTGGGGCTGGAGACCAAGCCGACCAGCCCCGGCGTCTCCCCGACCCCCATCAAAATCCCAAGCAGCTTTTTTTGCGGGGTGAGTGTGTTGCTTCGCGTAGGGAGCCCAGGAGAGGCCTCCCAGCCCGGCGGAGGGGCGGCCAGGCTGGCGCCCGCTCGGGGAGGCGAGGGCAGAGGCTGGGGGCTCGCAGGCTGCAGCGGGCGCGGGGCTCCGGGAGCGGTCCCAACTTTCACCCCAAGGCAAGGCGGGCGAGCGAAGTCACAGAAACCCCGATGTAAACTTTTAAAAATAATATCAGTTTTATTAAATATTCGGGGACGGATCCAGAGGTCGGATTTATACAGGAGGGTAACACGAGGGGATTTTTTAAAATTTATTATTTTTTTCTCCTACTGGCTAAACAAACGTCATTCACTTTTTTTCTCTTTTTGTAATTTTCCCTCTCTTTTTTTTTTTTTCCTTTTTAAGATGGGATAGGAACACGGACGGTGCTAAACATAAATATAAATACAGAGACCACAAATACAGCTAAAAATATTCACACAGAAACGGTCACAGTTTGTAATATGCCATAATGACCCCCAGGATTCTTTAAATACAATTCGCCTGGGCTGGGCATTTGCTGGGGCAGAGGGGCCGGGCAGGGGCTGCGGGGAGGCCCTGGGGGTGTCTGTGGGGCCAAGACGCGCCCTCCTTGGGCCTCCCGCCCTCCCTGCCACCAGGCCGGGCCCTAAGGCCCCGGAGTGGAGGCCCCGGGCCCGGGAGCCGGCTCTCTGCGCAGGGGCGGGAGGGGGCGCCGAGGGGGTGGGAGGCCAAGTCCTCATTCGAGGGAGAACAGGGGCGTCTGAAGCGAGGTTCAGGGACAGAGCCCCCAAGGCCTGGGCGGGGGAAGGGGCCTGCAGACAAGCCGGGAGCGAGCTAGCGAGGGAGCGAGGAGGAGAAGGAGGAGGAGGAGGAAGAGGCGGCGGCGCGCAGTGAGAGAGTTTGTGCGGTGAGGGCGGGGGTCCAGAGTTTACTTTCAGGTCCATATCTGACTCCCTAATGCTCCTTAGGGTGCCAAGACACACCAGTTGTGCCAGCGATAAATACAGAGCGTGTGGTCAGGGGCGCTGGGGGGCGAAGGAGGAGGAGGGGGGAGGGACAGTCCCGGTCACTCTTTCTGCTTCTCCTCCTCTGTCTCTTCCCGCTTCTCCTCTTTTCCGCCCAGGCTGTCGGCCGCGGCCCCTCCGCCGCCCCCTGAGAGAGTGGACGTGAGATTAGATTCCTTTTTCCACTTCATCCGGCGGTTCTGGAACCAGATTTTGATCTGTCGCTCGGTCAGGCAGAGCGCGTTGGCGATCTCGATGCGCCGGCGCCGCGTTAGGTAGCGGTTGAAGTGAAATTCCTTCTCCAGTTCCAGGGTCTGGTACCGCGAGTAGATCTGGCGGCCGCGCCTCCGGTCCGCTCCGTAGCCAACCCCTGGAGATCCAGGCACAAAACACACTAAACACAATCAGCGAGGCGCCCTCCGCAGACAATTTAGCCCAGTCCAGTCCTGGCCCTCCCAACTGGACCAGCAGCGCAGGGCCCCTGCAGCCTGCTCCCACTCGCCCTGCCCCACCCCCACTCGGGGGACAGCCAGGATCCCAACTTCAGTCCCCCCACCCCGGAGGGTGGTGGGTGTGTGTCCCACAGAATGGTGGCAGGGCGGGGGGCAAGAACCAGGCAGAAAGCTGTAAATCTAAAAGCTGGTTTTTGAAAAATCCTCAACCCTGGGGATGAGGGCCCTATTTCTCAACGACTGAACTCCCCCACCTCCCCAAGCACCCTAGCTCCTTGCAAACTTCTCCCCCCACTTTCTGCCCCCTCCTTTCCCCCTCCCTGCTCCTCAGACTGACTCGACTTTGGGGGTTCCCCCACCCCTGCCTCCTCCCCTCACTCCCTGCCCTGTTTCTGCCCGCCCCCCCCCCAGCTCGCCTTGGAGCCCTCTAATCAGTCAGGGGCCGAGGGGGCCAGGCCCCTGCGAGCAAGCGGGAGGCGAGCAGAGGGGGCAGAAGAGGGGGCCCTGTCTCGGCGTCGGCGAGGAGACGAGCGTGATTGTTTTTATGGGGCCATAAAAAACTCTCTCCGCCCGTTCTTCTAGGGAAGCCGGTCATAAAGCCAGTTCAGTTTATTTAATTTATATCTCGGAGCTGTAAAACTCACCACTGTGCGAATTCATTCGCTGCATCCAGGGGTAAATCTGGATACTGGCTTTCTGGTCCTGGGGCGCAGTCCTGCCCTGCTCAGAACTAAAATCCTGAGCGATTGAGGTCTGTGTGTTATGTCCTAAGGTGTTTTGTCTGCAGTTTGAGAGCATGTCTTTCTCCTGGTAAAAGGAATTAGATCCATAGTCATACGGCCCCCGGCTGGAACTGAACACGACATTCTCCTGTGGCGAATAAAAGGGAGTCGAGTAGATCCGGTTCTGGGCAACAGCCGCTCCATAGGTCGAGAAATGCCTCACTGGATCATAGGCGGTGGAATTGAGGGCGACGTTGGGGAGGACGTCCTGGCCCCCGGCGAGGTGGCAGGATAAGGAAGGGTTAGTGAAGTAGGAATTCATCCCTTTGCCTTTACCTGGTCGGGCTATGATTTCTTTAATATTTATTTCTGTCTCCAGTTTGTACTCGGAACTAGATGGTTATAGGGACGGCTCCAATCCAGGACAGACAAAATGACAAAGTCAGCTGACCCCCTTCCAGCCAATCGCAAGCCAGATGTCAAGAAGGGGGAAAAAAATCGCTTCTGCTTCTGTTGATTCCCTAGTTGAGACTAAGTGTGTGCTTTGAAAGTAAGACTTGGATTTTTAAAATATATATACACGTAAGGGAGCTGATTTGGAGGTGAAGGAAGGGTGAATGTCCGTGAGCAGGGCCTTGGGGCCCAGGGAAGGAGAGCTGCACTCGCTCAGCCCCAGCTAACTTTGCTGTGCAGTGGCCAGAGCCAGGCTGGGGAATCTCTGTATTTTCAATCCGATTTCATCGTTTATATCTGCTCTCTTCTAAAATTACAACTTGATTTCTCCATGAGAGGGGCTCCCTCCCAGCTCAGGGGGGGGGGTCCCCAGAAATCCTACAGGAAATCCTGGTTTGATATTCCACGAAGTGATTCCTCATCACCAAACCAGCATTTTTTCCCCAATAATTTTTTAAATCAAGAGTAAGAAGAAATTCATAAACATGATGCTCAGAGGAAGGAGGGTGTGGCTGAGAGTCTTGGATGTAGGGGGTATGAGGGGAGCAAGTAGGTCTCAAGGGGTAAGGGAGAGACTTCAGGGTAGTGGCAGATCTGAGGTGGGCAGAGGGGCCAGGCAACTGCTTTCCTCTTCCCCAGCTCCCTCTGCCTCTTCCTCAGCACCCCCTTTTGGGGGAAACTCTGGCAGCATTTTTGCCTAAAAGGGAGAATGTATAAAAATACTATAGGAAAGGGAGGGAAAGAAGCAAAAGGTGAAAGAGAGAGAGAGAGAGAGAGAGAGAGAGAGAGAGAGAGAGAGAGAGAGAAAAGAAGGAGAAAGAACTCAGAGTCTTTCTAGACACATCAACTCCTGTTTATGTTGGTGAGAATTTATGATTTGGAGCCATTGAGGGCCGGTGGGGTAATTCACGTAAGATCCAGCTAGAAAGAGAAGGCTGGTGGAGCTCTGATGGACATTTAGCATCTTGCAAGCTCAAGCCCTTGCACACGTCAGAAGCCCCCTGCCCCCTCTGGGATCTCTACCCTGCTAAGGGAGGCACCCTTGGACCTGAGCTTTGAGGCTTGGAGATTCCAGCAAAGTGTTCCTGGGGAGCTCTCACACGAGGGTCAGCCATACCTGGTGGGGCCCAGACTCTCAGCAGCCCCTACCCACCCCCCTTTCTTTCCACCTTGAGGCTGAGAAAAAGGAAGAGAAGATTAGGAGAAGGCAGCTGAGTCGGAGGTTTCTGAGGGAGCCGCAGTGGGCGAACTGAAGCAGCGGAAGGTGTGCAGATGGGGTTTTACTCCTGATTAATCCAAACTTAATTTGCTATCCTGACATAGGCTAAAAAGACTTTGAGTTGACAAAGGAGGGGTGGTGGGGCAAGTGAAGAGAGCAATGGAAGCTCATATTTTCCCCTCATCATTTTTTTTTTGGGGGGGGGGGAGGACTGGCTATAACAAGGACCCGGATGTCGCCAGATTTTATGATCTTTTCCTTCTGTGTAACAAAGCGGAGTAATCAATGGGTAGCAATAAAGCCATAAACGGGACTATGCTGGGAAAAAAACTCGTTTATTCATCTTCTGTAACGTTAAGGTTTCCCTGGAGTGTCGCTGGGTTGGGGGGGGGGGGGGTAAAGTTTTTGAACCCAAAAGCAGACAGTGTGTAGGAGCTGGTGGCGACAACATGTTAGTTAATCCATGAAGCTCCTTACCGGGTTGAAGAGTCTTCCTGCCAAATAATTTGTGTTGGCTTTTGAAAATACAGGCTCAGTCCTTCAGAGAAAGGAATTTGCTGTTATTTAGAAGGGTAGGGGAAAGACCCCTTAATTACAAAGGTTCTTCCTCTTGGACCATACTTTCCTCTCCCCACGGAGATGAAGGTGAAAGGGTAGAGGAGGGTTCTTAAATTAAGAAGAAATTTTTAGATGAATCGTCTCATTTTGGGGTGACGTGGCAGGTTCACAAACACAGACACTAGCGTGAATTGCTATCCCCTCTAGAATCCAGTTGTCCTCCAATTCATGGCATGCCTGAACAGAGGTTTCCAACAGCTGGCTGGGGCTCCAGGCCCCCTGGAGGGCAAAAGGGAGAGAGAGAGGGAGAAATAGGGGCGGGGAGACCCAGGGGGCTGAGCTAAGGAACAAGTCAGTGCACCCCTGGACACGAGTAGCCGCTCTCAGAGTTCCCAGACTCATTTCTGCCCTAAGGGTAGTGGTGTAACACGTAGAACAGGCCAAAGAAAGAGTAAATTCCACCCCCCATTTCAGAAAGAGATTGCTAGAGGGATAAATCATGTCAGTGATATTTCCTGCAAGATATTAAATTGTTGCAATGTACAACAAATTGAATGATGGAAGATAGGACATCTTAATGAAGTTTTGCTTTCAATGAGTGTTGATTTTCTATGTATTTTTAAATCTCTTTTATGGGTGGGTGGGGGAAGGAAGGTCCTTGGAAGAAAGAAAGGGCTTCTGGGGAAACACGTACTGCAGCTCTTCAGCAAGGATGCCTGAGTTTCCTTGAGCCCCTCCTAAACCAAGTCTAGAGGGGAAAGGGGCCCCAAAGTTGGGGAGAGTCTCCTTTGGGCCTAAAGGCAGTGGGGGGGAGGGACGACCTGAGCAAAATCTCAGCCCCGGAAAGTTAAGTGTTTTATTACGTCCCTAAACAGAGGGCAGAGACTGAAAGGTCTCTCGGATTTATAATGAACAGAAACCAGCTGCTGGGGGGGGGGGGCGGGGGGGCGAGGCAGAAATGTTGGGAGGGGGAGAGAAGGGGAAGCAGAAACACAAACAATTTTCCCTAAAGCTTAAAGACTTTCAGCAAAATTAATTTCCACCACATTCTACCCCCTCTCCTTCCGTTCCTGAGGAAAGAAGCTTCCTTCTTTCAGTTAGATCTTTAATTATGCAGCTGAAATTTGCTGGAAGGATTCGCTCCAAGGGGGGAGAGCAGGTCAGATGAGCCCGATCTTCCCTCCATTGGATTACATTTTCCTCTTTTCATTTTATGTTAATTTCTTTCTCTTTTTTTTGGCAAAAGAACGACTGTCTATGGGGAGAAAGCTGGGACTTGGGTTTTTCTAAATATATTTCTATTTTCCTGTTAAATTTGTCTGAAAACAATTATGGAAACTCATCAACAGAAGCAAGAACAGATGTTTTATTAAAACTGCAGTTGAGCTCTGTAAATATGCACAAGTCCTAGGAAGGGGAGGGATAACTTGTTCTTTGTTTCTATAAAACAAGCCTGGAGAATCAGAGAACACCCCCCATCAGGCCCGCAGGTCTCGGAGTTGCTCTGCCCTTTCGGCCTCGGAAATCAGGCATTCCGAGGGGGTTTGGCAACAAGAGCAGATTTTTGCTTTGGGAGCTGTAATTAGTGGATTCAAAAACAGAATTCAAACAACACAGAACAGGAATAAAGGGGGAAAGTTGCCGCTTGCTGCTCCAGCCCCCTCCCCAATCCAAAACACATGCTTTTCACAAGCACTAATTATAGGAGAGAAACTTACTGCAGGCATGCCATGAGCCTGAGTGGGGGGCAGTCACTGGTCAGGAGTCCCCAAGGCTAAGGGTCTAATTGGAAGCTGGGCACTTGAGGGTTTCCCAAGGCTAGTCAAGCACTCCTACCCGGAGCCTCACCCTGCTCCAGGCCAGGGCCTGGGGGCCTGTGTGCCCCTGAAGGGGGAAGAGGGTGGGTGGAACTGGGCTCTGGCCGAGAAGGGATTTGTAGTCAGGCCTCACCTTGCTTGCCTTTGCTTTCCATTCTGCTCTGGGAAATATATTAATTTCTTAGGGAAGGGTATCTGAAGTGAGAGGGATGAGATCTGGAATTTTTACTTGGGAGCAATCTTTTCCAGAGGTCCTGCTAGTTTGTGTTCTGCCAGTTTTTTCTCTCTCCCTAGATCCCCCAAGTCTGCGTGTGGATGTCTGTGACCCACCCAGTCTCGCATACAGATACACACACTCCTTTCCTGGCTGCCTGCGCCACCAGCTACAGCTCGGCGCCTCCGAAGGCTGCTCAGGGACCCAACACTGGAGCCGCAGTACTCAGCTACTCAGCGCTCGGCCTCGGCCTCGGCCGGGCTGGTGTTTAGCTGCCTGGAAGCCATCGCAGCTGCCTGACCCACCCGCCAATTCTTAATTTCCAGAGCTGGAAGGAGCTGTTGCCCCACCGGCCCCTTTTGTGCCACTGGGCAAGGGCTGAAATCCCTCTTGCAGAGAAAGCTGAGTTTCAGGACTTGTTCAGCTCACTTCACAATCGCACTGTTTGGTTAAGACTTTGCTGTTCTAAAGCGACTGACTATTCACTTGGCCCCGACTGGTCTATGATTAGCTTTTGTATTTAAAAAAAAATTTTTTTAAATCCTACTCCAAATGCCCAGTGTTTTGTGCATGAACTCCTTTGATCTCCACAGAATCCAGAATAAAAGGATTGCAGAATCTCTCAGTCCACCACCAAAGAACCTGAACGCAGGGAACTGGGTCTGCTTGGAGACATCAAAGAATAGCTCACTCTAGGAGCCCCCCATTTCTCACAGATATGTGGGAGAAGTTGTCTGAGTACATACCTCCCCATATACACATTGCATTCCCAAATATGCTCCTTCTCCTTTCAAAGTTCAGGCAGGGAGACACTTGGAGAAAAGTGAAATTTGACACACCCAACCCGGAAATGGATTCCATCAGGGGGTGCTGATATTATAAAGGGACATGGCCCCAGCTGGCCAGCTGAATAAAATTGGGGGTCCACAGGGAGGGGGGGGCAAAGGAAGAGGCCAGATGGGGCATGTCAAGTGCCTGAGAACTGCCTCAAACACCTCGGAGGCCTGGGCTGGTGACTCCTCTTTCGAGTTAAGAGGTTTAGAGGCTGCCCAAGCTGCTTTTGTTTTATGTGTCATTAAACAGAGAAGAAAGGTACATGGAGGGGCTCTGCTAACTCACATCATATTTTCTCTCCTCTCTCTCTCTTTCCAGATTTCTGCCTGACCTTTCATTACTACCACTCCACTTAATGCTGCTACCATCAGCAAGCATCAACTCCCACATCGGCGTTTGTTTGGCTTCTCAATTCACTTCTCTGGCTGAAGGTTAAAAAATAAAATAGGTCTCAAGTATATCTGTCCCATCATACTCAGTCTGAGGCCCTTGTGGGTTCCCTCTGGAAGAAATCATTTCTGGCTTTTGTGGCCTGGCCCCCAAGCGTCCCAGCTCTCTCCCAAGCAGCTGATATGAGCTGAGGAGGGGGCACAAAGAGAACCTTCAAGAAAGGGGATGGAGCTCTGATCCTGAGGGGCATTTCAGGGAGGCAAAGCAAGTGGTTTGCTTGGTCCAGGAGGAAAAATGAAAATCCAAAATATTCAGAATATTTTTGGCCCCCAGAATGAGGCCAAAGGATTCCCGACCTCCTGGCTTCTCTTCTATCCCTCCACACTGAGCAAATACTGCTTAGACCGATTTTGGAGGTTTATGAGAATTATAAAATTCAAGAACATGGCATTTATGACGTCACAGTGAGTTGTCATGAGGAAATTGTAAATGTCATAAAAGTTATATACAACAGGAGCTTTGTGTGTGGGTGCCCTGCTTCCCCTCACTTGGTTTTCCTTTCCCCCTTCTTCCCCTTGTGTAAGTTCTCCCACTTGAAAATAAAATGTTATTATGTTCTGGAACAATAAGCCAACAATGAAACATAGTCCTCATTTCCCTATAAATAATTTTATCCTTTATTGTTTGCAGATTTGAAAGAACCATTTAATCTGTGCTGGTGAAAAGAGGGAGAGAGATGGGGAGGGGGGAATTAATTTCAGAAAGGAGAATATTACTTACTTCAATGATACTCTTTTAGGTTTGATAGCCAGGAGCAAAATTAGAGGCAAACCGAGCCGCCTCTCTGACTCTACACCTGGCGGGATTGGAAATTTATAGGATCTTTAGCGAAGGGGCAATTTAATTTTGTAGGATTTGCTTAAATTCACTGCTATTTTGGGGGGCTGAGGAGAAGGGAGGGTGAGCGACATGCTTTATCTAGCTTTACGAATCTGCCAACATTACCCTGATTTAAAACCCAACAACCTGTGTCTCAGGGAAAACTCCTGCAAAAAGGAGTGGGGGAGAGGGATGAGGGGGGCTCAACTTTCTCAATGACTGTGGCCACCTTAACCAGGCAGTTGCCAGGGGGAAGGAAGAAAAGCTGGAGGCAAGGGGAGGGCTGCTCAAAGTCTCTCTACCACCAGGACACTGAAGGTTTATGGTGTCCCCATAGTTCCCCCAACCCTATAAACAGCTGCCCTATTTTAGAACAATTTCTGCTTCCTCCCTTCAGAAAGAGAGAGGGAGGGAGGAGGTAAGAGCTGTAAGGGCTGGAGCGGGGTGCTGGAAAGGGGAGGGAGTCAGGATAGCACTGCACTTTGTTCTCCTGGGTGAGTTTGCTGGTTTGGCGGGTTTCAGACGCAGGGTGGCAGCAGACAAAACAAGTAAACAACTCCTCACAGACACAATAAACAGGGGCAGCTGCACCGCCACCGTGGCAGAGGCCATGGGCTAGGAGAGGGGCACAATTTGGGGGTAATGTCACACCGGCACCCAGGGGTGCCCAAGGCCTGAAAACCCAAGGCCGCTCTTGGTGCCAACGGAGAGAACGTGGAAGAAAGCTGCATGCCTCGGCACCCATAGCATGTTTGGACAGGAGAGCCTTGGTAGGAACCTGATCGCCTAGGAGTAGAGGAAAATGCCGCCAGCCCCTCTCCTGTCCTTACTTTCTTTTATGAGTTTTTTTTAAAAAGGACATTTCTATTTCCCCCTTGCTCTGTCTTTTCGTGGCCCCATTAGGGAGAAAGGCTAGGAAAGGAGGCTGGTTAATTGCCTGCGCTGGCCCACACTCAATGCTCCAGGCCCACAGGGGGCTAGACCCTCTGGCATTGCCCCATCAGCCTTCTTCTAGCTTACATAGCCGACTGGATTAAAACAAAGTCCCATTAGTAACCAGATCTGGGTATTTTGGGAACTTAGAGAACCCCTAATCTGTCCCACAGACAACGGACGCAGGCAAATCTTGGGACCGGTAAACGGACACAGTGAGCAAGGCTAGAGGATAGATGTTCACCGCACACCTACCCATTCTGGCAGGCCTCTCCAATACCCTAGCCCACAGCTGCCCCAGACCACTACCCAGAGACCACCGTACCAACTTCACCGCCCCAGCAAGGCTTTAAGCATGAGGGCCTAGCCCATTGCTCCAAGCAAGGTCCACATACCCCACGGAAGATTTTCTCACAAAATTCACTTTCAACACAGCTGGGTTCCCCTGGTAAAACAGTCTCTGAGTTGGGGAAGTTCAGGGGAGGCGGGGGGAGGTGTAGAGAGAAAGCAGAAGAGATCAGTATTTCCCCAGCCCAGCTGCTGGGACAGCAAACGTATTAAGGTCTGAGAAAGCCTTTGTAGTATCTGTTGTTGACTGGAACCCGCATACTTCAATTGCAGCACGTACACGTACACATCGTACACATTTCAACAGAGCACGCTCAGAGAGCCTTCTTGGTGCACCCAGTGTCTCCTCAAGCCCATGCCCACCTAGTGGGGGCTAATAAAATTTTGCATGCACATAAAACGGTGTTTGAGCGAAAATAGGCATGGTAATATACAATTAACCAATGAGGAAATATGAGTCTGTATATATTCATTCAAAAGTCTGAGTCTGTACATTTGAGCCTGTATAAATGTGTATAAAGCTACCAAGGCTGGTTTTAGAACACAACAGCCAACCCAACAAGGCCGCCTTCTCCAAACAAGGTCGCATTCTTCATGGGGAATCACAACTGTCAAACCAGGGAGAGAAAGGGTTTGCTCTGCCCACTTCTTCCTAGCTAGGAACTGGTGCATGAAATACAGCCCATGCCAGGGCTGACAAAGCCTGTGAGGGGCAGGCCTGAAGTGCCCAAAGAGTGGACTCCGAGCTAAATACTGGGGCTTGTGTTAGCATTGCCAGGCGCTAACACACACGTTCAGTGCCTCTGCCCAGGAGCCCTGGTGTGCAGAGTCCTTGAGCCAGATTCTATTCTCAGCAGCCCAGGCTATTATTAGATAATCACCCGAGTGCTCTCCTGCACTGAGGACCATGTCTACAGGGGATTTGCAAGGTGGTTGAGTTGCCACTGGTAGCCCCTCTAGTGCTTCTGTTTGAGCGCCAGAGAGGGGAAGAAGGAAAGGAATGAAAATCGAAAGTAAGGAGGGAAGGAAGGGGCTGGCGTTTGGGGCTGGCTTTATCCCCTGGCCAGACTAGAAAACTGGAAAACCAAGGCCCGTCGCTATGGCTATACTTTCTCTGCATCCTTCTGTCTCATCCGGAGTCTAGGGATGAAGGGCTTGGATGCCTATAGGACCCTCGTCAGGAAGAGACAGAAAATCAATTGATACAAATATTATACAAGGACATCTCAGGATGGTGCTATTAACCCGTCAACCGGAACCCTAACACCCTGAAAGCTCACCAACAGCACATTCTGTTAGATCCCCCCTGTCGCCTAGAGAAATACCCCGCCTTGCCCAGGCCCACCCCTCCAAAGGGAAGGGACCCTCTAATACCCCCATGGCCCCAGTGGCCTTCTTCAGAAACCCTTTCCCCAGGGACAAACAAAGGAGACTCGTGTGCCCCCCGTCCCCCCCTCCCCCCCAGAGAGCATGGCCATCTGCAGGGGCGGGGGCAGATAAAATGCAGGCGAAAGAGAGAAATAGAGGCCTCACCGGTCGGCGGGTTCCCACATTACGACAGGAGAAAAGCTCCCATTTTCAGGCCTCCGGGGGCCCCTCCACGGGCCCACTGGCCTCCCCTTGCCCTTTTCAGGTCTCACAGACTCGGGATCTCGGTGGCCGCGGCCTGGCTCCCGGAGGCAGCCCCGGGCCGCGCCGGAGCGGCGGGAGAGCGCGCGGCAGCCGGAGCAGGCGGCGGGCTGGGCCCATTTGGGGAGAGCCGAGCGCTTTCCTCGGTCGTAAACAAGGAACGCGAAATTAGCCCCTCGGCAGGCGCCTCTGCCGACACACAGTCCTATTGGGGGGGTGGAGGGAAGGGGGAGAGAAAATGCCATTTCTTCCCCCGGGAGAATACCTCAGAGGCCTTTATGTCGTCTGCGAAAGGGGAATTTTGGGGGGGCAGGAGAGGAAGGGAAGGGGATTGTGGGGGGAGGGGAGGGAAGATTCACCGTCAACTCGAGCCCAAGGGGTTTGATTTGAATGCAGTCGAACTATATTTTTAAGAATTTGATAAAAACAGGTTCTCCCCCTTCCCCCCCTTCCCCCAGGCGACGGGTCAGGGTTTAAACAGGAAATCGAGGAGCGATCCCCTCCCCCACTCGGGCTGGTGGAGGCCGGTCGGGCCCCTGGGGGGGGGGGGCGCTCCTGACTCGGACTGAAGGTGAGTCTGGCCCCCAGACGCCAGGCCTCCCGAGGAGCACGCGCCCCCGCTCCCCGCTCTGGGGTGTGTCCGCCTGGGCGTGCAGGCGTTTGCGTGCGCGTCGCCCTTTATAAACAGAAGCTCACACATATAGCGGCCGCCTCGGACCCGGGCCAGGGAGCAGGGCGGGTCATATATCAAATTGCAACACATTCAGGGCCACGTACATTTGGAAGAAATTAAGCCACTGTGTTATGAAACCATATGTGTCGGGTTAGGACTATACAACACGCCATTAGCACCAATTATTAGGGAGAGCCCGGGCGCCCCAAACCCTCCGGGCCGCCCGATGCTGACGTCCCTACCCCGGGAGCCGGCCACGCCTGGAGCCTCACTGCCTCCACTCACCCCGGAGGCCCGCCAGCCGGCGAGGCCTGGGCTGTCCACCCAGGCTGGGGCCTCCCCAATGCCCACGTCCGCCCAGACAGGGCCGCTCCTCGCCCAGAGCAGCCGGGCCGAGGTGGGTGACGCTGTCCAGTATGGATCCTGGGTGGGGTGGCCGCTGTTGGGGGTGGGGGACGCCCTCCGGGGGAGAGAAGGCAAATAGGCCCCTTTGCTCCCCGCGCTGGAGGAGCACGAGTCCCCCACCCCCACCCACCCGCCCGCCGTGCTGGGCACCTCCCCTCTTTCCAGCTGCTCGAATGGGAGCGGGAGCAGGGGGTGCGCAGACGCTCTCCCCTCCGCTGACGCTCACCCGCCACCAGCCTCCCCCCCTAATTGCCAATTAACAGGCCCCGCCGCCCGCCCGGCGGCGCGCTCTTCCTGCTCCGCGGCCCGGCCCTGCGCCCGCACTGCGCATGTGCGAGCCCGGGCCGCCACGCTCTCCGGGAGGGAGGGGGCTGCGCAGCGGGGAGGGGCGCTGCAAAGTTTGTTTGGGGGTTGGGGGGCGCCGGCTGCAGCCTACAGGTCCTCTCCTCCGCCCTGGAGTTGGCGCCTCTGGGCCCCCTCAGCCCCGGTCCCATTAGCCCAGAGGCCGCAAAGCCAAATACCAGGTAAGGACGCGGTGAGCGCCGGCGGGCGGCGGGCGGCGCACTAGACCCGGCCTTGAGCCCCGCGGGCGCAGCCTCCCGCCGCACCCCTCACCCCCAACTTCGGCGCACAGTGACATCAGGACAACACCCCCCCACACACTACCTAATATTCCAGTTTAACCCAGTTCCCCCCCTCCACATCTCCTCCCCACAATGGCCCACGCGCCCACCCCCTCGCACCCCCGCTCCTCTCTACCCGAGACCCGCCGCTGCCGTCCTTATCTTGAAACCGCCACCCAGCCACGGACCATTAGTTACATATTTGAACCAATAAGGAAACACTTACCGGGCGCTGCTGTCACTCTCCCTCTCCCTCTCTCTCCCTCTCTCCCTCTCTCTCCCTTTCCCGTCTTTCCTCATTCTGTGCCGCTGCCGAGCCTGTCTCAGCTCCACACACTCATATATACTTTATATAAATTTTAAAATAAAAAAAAATCCTAATAACCAAAAAGCCAAATAAAATGAAGGGGAGTTGCAAGAAGGGGGCAGGCGGGAGCGCCGCGGGGAGGGGCGGGGAGGCATCTGCAGCTCCGGCCTCAGCTCCCGCGCCGCAGTCCTCCTCCCCTGGGGGGCCGAGGTCCGGTGGGGAGAGCGGTGCCCCCAGCTCCTGCCTCTCCCCCTCCCCCCTCCCCAGGTGCCCCCAGCTTCCGGCGACTCCACCTGGGAGGGAAAAAATTAAATGGGGGGGGGGGGAGAAAATAATTATTAATCAGATTAATAAAAAAAATACTGCTAATGAAGGGAGCACCCAGCGCAGGTTTCCCTGGCAATGGTTAGGCTCTTACGGGGAGGACTGTTCTGAGGAGCGCTCCGAACGGACAAACCACAATAAAAAGTTCACGTTCATGGATGGAATCCACATGACTTCTTGTGGCCAATCCAACTTGTGAGTCGATCGTAAACTTTTATTACTCAGCTGTAAATTTTCTGCAAACAACCGGGAATGCGATGCATTTGTGTAGCGTGTGCAAATGGGCGCCGCGGTCGCCATGTTTACCCAATTCTCTCCGAGAGGGAGCAGCCCCCGACTCCCACCGCACCCCACCCTCCGCCCGCGCCCCCAGGCCCGCGCTCCGGTCGGTCGGGCGCAGGAAGGGCGAGGGGGATGCGAGAGGAGGCAAGGAAGGGTTCTGGCGCTGAGTCGGCTGCCTCCCTGTGCCATGCCGAATTTTAAATATTTCCCTTAATAAGTGGGTTATTAAGGTTGGTTCTGGGGGAACCGAAGCTTTGCAAAGGTTTGTGACATTGGGGCAGTGGGGGCTGGCAGGGTGAAGGGACTGACAAGGGATGCGCTCCTTCCCCGGGCCTTTTTTTTTCCTGGTAAGTGAACAACATCCTTCCCAATGGGGTGTCTGGGCAGCCCCCCACTGCACCCCAGACAGGAACGGGAGGGGCAGGCCTGAACTGACGTGTCTGCAGAGCCCAGAGGGCTTAGACTGGCCCTGGGCAGTCCTGCAGAGACAGCAGGAGGGGTGAGAATTGGGAGCCGCTTCTAGAACCCCCAAAGCACCTCTCATCCCCAGGTTCCTTTTTCAGAGAAAATACATTCCCCCCCCAAGACCACCCCTATTGTCCAGTCTTCTCAATTCCAAGGTTGAGATGGCAGCTACTCCCAATCTTTTTAGAATTAAAAATAAAATGAAGGCCCAAGATCTTGGTTCCCACTTCTTTTTCCTTTAGGTGCAAGGCAGTTTGAAGCCCTTTCTGTCTTGTCTGGTAGCCCACACCCGCCTGCCTTTTTTCAGAAAAATTCCCCGCGTCCTGGCAGCTGAGACACACCTTGGAGGCATTGAATAAAGAACCTCATCCCTCCCTAAAGTCCACCTTCGCTACTAAATTCTGAGCACCCGAGGCACCCCACCCTTCTCCAGACCCCAAATCCTGGCGATGTGTCCAGTGTGGGGCTCAGAATAAAGTCCCCATAGAGACCAGTGGCCCATCAGTCATCGCCCCATCATTCTTCTCGCAGCTGGAGATTTGAAGGCCCAAGCTCTCCCCTTGGACCCACACGGAGTTGGCGCGGGGACTCCCAGGGCTGGGTGCCCTACCCCAACCAACAGGGGTCCCTCATCCCCTCCCCACACTTCCCCCACAGAAGCGAAGCAGTTCCCTCCGCCGGATGCAGGGACCTCGTTTCTTTTACAAACCCACCCATAAATTTTATAACAGGTAGTTAAAAATTACAACAAGGAAGCGCTGGCCCAGCTTTTCACAATGGGCCACAGGGAGAAAGGGCCAGCCCTGCGGGCAGCTCGCCGGAAATTTTACTTCTAGTCTGTGACACAACCTGTCCCGAGTTCGCTCTAATTGGGGCGGGGGACCTTCTCCAGCCGCTGGGGCAGCTCATTGGGAAAAGATGAGGATGGAGAGGCCAATCCACTCTCCCGTCCTGGGGTCCAAGGAGCCGTGCAGGACATTCAGCACCCGCTTCACCTCCCTCTGTCCCCACTCCCTGTAGGCCCGCACCTCCCCTGGCCTCAGCGATGAAGTGGGAGAGAGAGCGAACGTGATGAGGAATTTCTTTAAATCCAGAGAAACGAATTTGCCCCCCAACTTAATAGCTGCATTATCCCGCCTCTACGGTTGAGATTAGAATAATAAATTCAAGGCAAAATGAGGGAGATGCTTCAACTCAGCATTTTGAAAGATACTATTTTTCACAAATCACAAATCGCTTTCGGAAGCCACTTTGATTGGCTAATAAAAAAGTAAAGAATGGGAGCGAGTTCTAACCACCGCAGCCGAATGGTCCCCATTCCCGTAATGGGACGGCGGGAGCGTTAGGGAGACGCGCTTCTAAAAAGAGCGCATCCTGCTCGCAATTAAATTCCCCCATAAAACGGGTTTTACCTCCTCTTCTCTCCAAACGAGAAAACGGAGGCGGCGGGCAGAAGGGGTGGGGGAGTGGGTGCTATGAGAGGGGGCGGCTCGAGCTCTCGAGGTCTGGCCCACGTCTCTGGCGACACCCGCTCCATCTGCACCCCGCCCTGCGACGCCGGCTGGGGCCACGGGCATTGCCGAGCAGGGCCAGGGATGAATGGGACATTTGGGGAAAACGAGGTGAGAGCCTTCCGAGCCACTCAGTGCAGGGTTCAACCCACTCAGCTCCTGGACCAGCGGTCTTTAGTAACAACATTCATAATTCCACATTTAAAAATGAAACGGCCCTCCGCCAGCCCCCTGAGTCTGGAGAGGATGGGCGCGCGTGGGAAGGCCTGGGGTGAGAGCTAAAGGCTGTCTTTAGGGCTGTCCTGGCGGATAGCGGGTGTCTCGCGCAGCAAACCGGGTTACCTGGCCGGCACTGTAGCCCTCCGTAGTAGGGACCCCAGGTTCCGAAGGATTTCCCCCAGAGCCGCTCAGAGCTGTGCCCAGCTGCCCCCAGCCTGGGCTTTCAGTCGGCACCCTCTCTCGCTGCAGTAGTTCCCTATCCACGATCCCCGACTCAATCCTATTTTCAGGATCACTTTGCGTGGGAGCCAGGACACAGACGGGGTGGAATTACACAAAACAAGAGTTGGCCTGGGCCTAAGTCTGGGAAAATCATTGAGAGAGAGAGAGAGAGAGAGAGAGAGAGAGAGAGAGAGAGAGAGAGAGAGATCTGGCTTCAAAATATTTCAGTCTTTGGGGATCTGGTTTTTAAGAACAGAAGATCTCATCCCCTCCCCTTTCCCCCTCTCCTGACTGAGCCAGATGACTTGTATCTCTGGAATTTGGTATTATTTGACCAGAATCTTACTGGCATAAACAGATTTCTCTAAGACACCCCCCCCCCAGGGAAGAGTGAGAGACCGCTTTGCCCCCCTGAGTCCCTTAGCCTTTGACCCTTTATTTTGGAGAATGAGGAGTCCAATGAAGACTCTCCTTACCCTACTGTGGCTGGAGAGGAGGGACTGTCCACTCAGCAGGCCTGTCCCTTCTCCCCAGGCCAATGGCCTGCACTATGAGGGCAGGGCAAGGCAGGGCAGGCTGCCCAAATGCCAAGGTGAAGCCTGGACTGGGCGTGAAACAACTAGAGCAGAGGCTGGAGTAGGAGCAAGTGGGTTAAGTGAGGGATGGCTCTGTGCTGACTGAATTTGAATTTCAGAATGTGGGCCCACTCTGCTTGGTGCACCAGCTCACGCACTTTCCCCTTCTTCTCGCTGTCCCCCCGCCCCCGGCTTAAGCTTCCTCATCCTTAGGCATCTTCCAGCCAAGTCCTCCAGGCTGCCTTGAGCCTCATGTCTTCCCCATCGTGTTCACTGTTCTAGTGGTGGGTGCTGGCTGCCCAGGGTTGGCCATGAGAGGCATGTGGCGATCAGAAAGAACCTCATTGCCTCCTCCTCAGCCCCAGCCCTGGAAATGAAAAGCCTAGCTTTGGGAAGGGCATGGGGGCAGATTCTTTGTCTGGGCCCAGCCCAGGGCTGAGGAGGAGTAAGGTGGATAAGTGGGGAGATGCTTTCTCCCCATTGGGATCCTGGCATCCAGAAACCCACTTTGTTTGGAGCCAAGGTTTTCCCAAGAGCATACTGCTCTTCCTCCTCCTCTTCATCTCCCTCCTTTCACCTGCCCTCCCAGCCCAGCCTGCCCTCTCAACTCTACATGAGTTCCACCCCCCACCCCCCAAAGCCAGGTCAGTGGAGGAGACCTTGTCCAGAGAGTTACGAAAAAAGGATGAGGAGGGGAAGAGGGGCAGGTCATGGGGAGGGGGTTTTGGAGAAAGAAACAAGTCATTCCAGATTCACATATTTTTCTCCTTTTTTAAAATTTTTATTATGACTCACGTATACAATACAAAGTACTTGGACCAGGAACAGGGCTGCCGGGACACAAAATCTACATTCATAGCTGGACGTAAAGACAAATGACCAAAAATTATTATTATAGATATATTTTTAACGTTTTTTTTTCCTTTCGAGCACATTGCATAAACAGAGAATTCAAGACAGAGTTAACTATACATTCAGTGCAATTTAGTTCTACTCTACTGGGGTTAGAAGCACAATAAAAGCGCACAGGACCGGCGAGCTAGGCAGTCTCAGTTGTTGGGTTTTCTTAGTGAAATAAGCAGCAACAAACGACAACAAAACCGCATTACGAATACTCTCAAAGCAGGATTTCTTTCTATAGGTAGTGATAAAATACGTTGGAGGTTGTTTTTTTTTTCATTTTAAAATTTTTCTCTTTTTTTCTCCCATATTAGGATTTCTAAAAATTTCTCTTTTTTATTTTTCAAGATTATTGCAGGTTCCCTTTAGGTAGTATGTTAAAGATATCAGTATTATTATTATCAGTATTACTATTATCAGTATTATTATCAGTATTATTGTTTTCATGATTATGGTGATTTCTGAGCACTAACACTAATGCAGCTCAGAGGAAGCTAGGCCCAACGACAGAAATCAGACAGCGAAGGGGAGGGAGGCATGGGCCTGAGTGACCATGGGATGAATAGGTAGGATTTTCAGCAACTGCAGGTTCCTGTCTACCCTCTGGAAAGGGTGGGGGTGGGGTGAGGGGTGGTCTTCCTAATGGGGGGAGAGGAGCCCCAGAAAGGGAGAAGGAATATTCCTTGCTGTCACCTTTTTATTTCTTTAAACATTTCCCCCTTTCCTTTCCTTCCTTCATTCTTTTCTTTCCTTTGAAAAGAAGTAAATCTAATAATCTAATCCTAGCATAAACACAAAGCCATGAGTCTTCTTCATTTTAAGGGGGGCTCCCCTCTAAAATAAATACCAAAGGAGCAGGGAGGTGGGAGTGTGGCAAGAAGGGGCGAGAGAGGGGGCAAAGAGGGCAGGTCTCAGACCTTACAATCCTGGCTGGTCTCTGAGGGTGGGGGTAGGGACAAGTGTGTGTGTTGGGGCAACGACTGAGACAGAGACTCCGAACTTTTCGCTGTGTCTCAGTCTCCCCCCTCCAGCCCCCCAACAAATAAAGATGGGGGAAGTCCAAAGGTAATAAAACCAGAACTGCAAGTATCTGACAGGTAGTTAGAGTTGTGAGTGTCATTCTATTCTCTATAAAAGCAAATGACAGTCGTAAACTTCTCAATTTATCCGCTACCATAAAACGAAACTTCAAGGGAGTTGCTAAAGGGGGGGGGGGGGGTCTCTCTTTTTTGCTTAGTCCTTGTTTTCTTCCTTTTCCTCCTCTTCTTTCTCCTCTTCCTCGTTTCCTTCTTCCTCCACCTTCTCCTCATCTCGGGCTCCGGGCAGTTTATCCTTGTTGTTCTCCTTTTTCCACTTCATCCTTCGGTTTTGGAACCAGATCTTCACTTGTCTCTCAGTCAGTCCCAGGGCGTGAGAGACTTCAATCCGGCGCTTTCGTGTCAAATAAGGATTAAAGAGAAACTCCTTTTCTAGTTCCAAGGTCTGATACCGGCTGTAAGTTTGCCTTCCGCTGCGCCGCCCAGGAGCTGGACAGAACAGAACCCCAGTCTTGTTATGTTTGGGTGGGGGCTCAGCTTTCCCCTGCCATTCTTTCTCCCCTAAAGTCCTCCTTCCGATCTCCCAGTTCCCTTTCCTCCCGCAGAACAGGCAAGGGCAGATGGGCGAGAGCAGGCAAGGGCAGGAAAGTTTGGGAGCTTGTTTTGGTTTGCTTCACCTTGGGAGGTGGGTGAGGTGGGGGCTGAAAGGGGGTCTGTCTGGAACCTGGGGGATGGCAGGGGCGGGGGGGGGGGGGGGGGGTCAGGGTACTCCCGGGGCCTGCAGTCCCAGGAAAAGGGCCCTTGCAGCTTTGTTTACAAGTGCAGAGTGGCATTTGGTGAGCAGGGCTGGGGACGTCTGTTTCCCCCCAAAAAGGAAAAAGGTCTGGGGGTAAAGAAGAGGGGCTTTGCTCACTGTCTCCTCATCAAATCTCTCTGACTAAGGCTTTGCCAGGAAGGAAAATAATTGATCTCCTGGAATGTATCACTGCTTGGCCTGATTGCTAACTGGAGACCAGCAAATAAATCACGGGCCATCCCCGCTGGAACTTGTCGCTTTCTCGCTTCCCCTTTTACTTCGAAATTGGGCCAGGAGGGGCCACCCTTTGAGGGGCACATGACCTGCGTCACTTTTAGGGTCTTCAGGAGATTCAACTAGCCTTTGACTGGGGGTAGGTTGGCTAGGCTCTCCAGGACCTCAGAGCCCTCCAATCTGTCTGGTCCCTCCTTGAGAGCACTCTTCTCTCCTCTCTGGCTTCCTCTCTCCTCTGCAATGGAGGGAAGTACAGCAAAGTTGGGGTAGTGGCCCTAAGGCCAGCTCTCTGACAGAAGGCAGGGGGTGCCCCCAGAGAGCCAGAGCACCTGTTCTTGGGGTCTTACCACCCTCTGGCCCAGACAGGGGAGGGAGACAGGGGTCTCCCTTCACCCCAGGAAAGCCTGCCCACTGTCCTGGAGAAAGGCTCTGTGCCTTATGGAGACCCTGATTGCTCCAAAGGCTGATAACCTCAGGGTCCTCAGGCCCCTTCCCAGCCACCTCACCAACTTTGATCTTAGAGATGGTCAGAGGGAGAGACGGACAGACAGACAGAGGTGAGAAAACGATTTTTAACCCTTTGCACCCAGACACCACCTTTCCCCCTTCACCCCAGTCCCCCCAATATCCCGGGCAAGCCCCGTGCCTCACCCCCAGCTGAACCTCCCAACCTCCAGAAACCCACTCAGGCACCTAGGTGGGGCCGGGGAGACCCCAAAGCCAGGAGGGAAAGCCAGGACAGACAAAAAGGAGGCAAGGGAGGGGGAGACCCCGGAGCGCGGGAGACCGAGGGGGAAAGAGAAAAGGCTTCTCACCGTGGGGTCTCATCCATGGAAACATGAGGCTGGGAGACGAGTTTTGATTTAAGTGGCCTTGTCCTTCGCTACTGTTAGTGTTGGCGGAGGATTTACAGTCGGGATATTGCACCACGCTCGCCTCTTGCTGAGCCCCATAAAGGGACTGTCTGGGGAGCGCCTCGTAGCCATAGAATTTGGAGGCGTCTCCGTGGCAGCTCAGCGAGCACGGGTTCTGCTGGTAGCCCGAGTTGGAGATGCCCGAGGTGCCGTGGTGGAAGAAGTCTTGGACGTGGTGCGAGGCGTGCTGGAAGCCGGGCGCCGAGCCGCCGGGCCCGTACACCAGCGCATGGCTCCTGCCCACGCTCTGGGGGAACCGGCAGTCGTAATAGGCCGGTTCCAGGGACTCGCCGCCTTTGTATTTGGAGAACAGGGGGTTGACGAAGTAGGAGCTCATGCTGGGCACATGAAAACCCGCCGCCCCCTCCCCTCTGGCTCGAGACTCCCCCGCCCGGTACCCCCGAAACTCCCCTCCCCCCGGGAGCGAACCCCCGGCCGGCTGGTCCCCGGGGCTGGGCCGGGCTGGGCGGGTGGGGGCGCCGGGGCCGGCCGGCCGGCTCACGCAGCTCCCGGGCTGGGCGGGCGGCGGCGGCGGCAGCGGGCGCGGCGGCGGCGGCTCTCTTCACTGTCGGTAGGTAGAGCTCGCGCTCCCTCACTTAGCTCTTTCCTTTAACAGCCCAGGCGAATTCCTCAGACTCCCGGCGGTGGCGGCGCTTACACGCGATTCGCGTTCATCAATCCACGACATGAAGACAGGCGAGAGAGGAGAGAGAGAGAGAGAGAGAGAGAGAGAGAGAGAGAGAGAGAGAGAGAAGGAAGGGATGGTGGGGGGGTTGAGGGGTTCAGAGCTGGGGGGGACCTGGAGGGAGGAGAGGAAGGGGGAGGGATGGGGGTGTGGTGTATATGTGTGTGTGTGTGGGGGGGGGGGGGGGAGCCAGCCCAAGCTAATGGCTGGGGCCAGTTTTTCCAAGGTGCGCAGTCAGATCTGAAGGTGCCTCTCCCCCCTCTTCTCTTTCCCTTCCTCTCTGAGAGAGATACCTGAGCCAGCAGGTCAACTCAGGTTACCTCAACAGGTATAAGGCCCCCAGGGGACCGACGCCAGCAAGGGAGAGCAGGTTCCCTGAACCAAGAGGCGGAATCCTATGGGGTCCTTAAGTCTGGAGACTTTGAGGAGGAACAAGCACATCCTATCCCCAAACACTCCAGGCATCAGACAGCACCATGCCTCTTGCCCCTCCCCTGGGTGGGAGGCTGCCCTGTCTTCCCAGGTCCTTGAGGCTCTCTGGCTGCCGCTATGGGTACAGAAGAGGTGGGGTCCCTGCATACACCCAGCCCGGCTGCACTGCCCCTTCAGACACCAGCTCCTGCCTGACGCAGGAAGCCCAGGCAATGGCCAGGAGCTTGGCTGGGGGTTCTGAGCGCAAAGCTGCTTGTGGGGACAGAGGAGAGGGCAGCTGGTGGATCTCTGGCTTCTGGCTGGGTTGGTTCAGGATGTTTCTTCTCAGGAGGCTACTTGTATCAAGGTTGGAGGAGGCTGGAGCAGGCCTCTCACTTGTCCCCACATACCCTGACCCCACATACCCTGACCCCACATACCCTAAGCCCATATACCCTGACCCCATCATAAGAAATGCCAGCTCGCCCTAGACATCCCATGGCTTCTCCTCACCCCCCACTTCCCCAGGCAGGCTGCCCAGGCCAGGATGTGGATGAGAACTGTCAACAGACACTCTTTAAATATTTACCCACACTTTCTCTGGGCGGTTTCCCCCACCCCCAAGACAGGGTACATGCAAGTTAATTCTAATGCACCCTTCTCTGGCCATATGTGCGTGCAGTTATGTGGGCTGAACACAGACAGAGAGAAAAGGGAGAAAGTGAGAGAGCTGTAGATATGTGTGCTGTGTGCATACGAATGAAGAAGAGGAAGAATGATTTTTCTGGCCCTCTCCCAGTACAGTGTGTGAGGTTGTTACACACAGGACAACACTGAGGTACACTGGGGATATACAGATACTGTATATGCTACCTTCCACCCTGAAAAACATCAAATGCACGCTCACTAAACTATCATGCCTTGAAGCACCCCTGTCACTTCACAAATACTGTGCACACACATGCACACCCAGGCACATAGGAAAACAATGCCTAACAAATACACGCGCAGCTTTAGCTCTTTGCATCATGAACAAATTTGCTACCTATTTTCCGTCCACATCCTGAGGCTTCCACATCCTGGATGAGGAAGGAGGCAGAAGGAAACCAGATCTTTTTCTTCCCCATCTGGAAGCCAGCTCTGGGTATGGAAGAAGGCATGGCAGTGCAGGGGAGGATGGTGTTGAGAGAACAGAGCCTCCCCACTCCACCCCTCTATTATCTAAATAATTTCTGGGGAAATGGCCACCCTTAGCCACATTCTCCAAGGAGATTCACTGATGCCCAAGCAAGAGATGCTTCCTCTATCCTCTCAATTTAGAGAAACCCACCCCCATCTGAGTTCAGGGCTGCCCAGACTCTGTGAAGCCCAGACCATGGACCCTGGAGCAGCAGGAGGGGAGGGTCAGAGGAAGGCTGTGCCAGGGCTTCATGTCTCCCTAGGGCCCAGGATAGTGGAGGACACGACAGGGAAGAGCACGCTCCAGCCTTGGTTGCAGCCCTGCCTTCTCTGAGCCTGCTCTGCAGTCCTGAGCGGATCCGGATGGACTCTGGGCTCCCAGCATCTGATCACCCGGACTGTCATAAATACTTTTTCCTCCCTGCCTGGGAAGAGGAGGCTCGGCAGGCCGGGTCCGTTCTGGAGCCTGCACCTTATCTTTTAGAGGGTGGAGGGGATATCTCTACAGTTTATGGTCCAGCGAAATCCCTGCCACACAGCTATTCTTCCGGGTCTTTGTGTCTTGGAATGCGACTGTCCTGAGTGTGCCGCCACCACCACCACCACCACCACCACCACCACCACCACCGCCGGCTCCAAGAGCCCACCAGTCCTGAAAACCCTGGCCGGACTTGGTTTCCCCTTTTGGGGGGTCCCTCGCCTTTTCTTCCTTTCTTTCATTTGATTGTTTTTGTTTTTTTCTTTTACACGTAACTGGTTGATTTCCCTTCGGGAGCCAGGAAATAAAGAACCACAAGCAGCCATCCTCGCTTGGGAGTCTCTGTCCCTCGCCTCGAGGCCTGCACCGCCTTTCTAGGTATCGCGGATTTATGTTCGTTTGTCTGGGTCATTCTGCCTTTTTGTGTTAATTACGCGCTGCCTGCTTCGTTCTTATCTCCACCGCAAAGCGATTATTTTCGACACCCGCCCTCCCTCGCCTCCCTCGCGAACCTGCTGTCAGAGCCAGGGCCCATCTCCCGCCACCGCTCGCGATTTATTTACACCTCGCAGGTGAGAGGATTGATTTGCTCAGCCAGTAGGGCCGGGCTGGACCGGGGCGCGGGGCCTTGTCGCCACTGCTCGGAGGAGCCGGGCCTCAAATGTCAGCGCGGCCAGGCCGGCCAGGGGCACCGCCGCCGCCTCTAATATTGAACAACAGCGCCACCTCGCGTTCATTTTCTCCAATGCAGTCCAGCTGGGGAAAAAGCCGAGGGAGAGAGCAAGCAGGTCTCAGGCTTGGCCCTAAGGTGAAAAGGGGCAGGAAGGAGTTTCCAAATGGGGGAGGAGGAGGAGGGTCCCTGCAAGGGAGTTCCCCCGGGACCGCTTTTCCTTTGTTTTATAAGTTCTGGAGATAAACCTGTCAAAGGTCTCACACTATTCTCTCTTTTTGAAACCTTCTCTTCCCGCATTAAGAGACACCATGCAAAGGAACTGCCGGGTTCCTTCCTCCTCCCCTCTTCAGGCGCATTTCTGGGCTGGGAACACCTCCGCGCACGCCGACGCACGCTCTGAAGCTCCCGCAACCACCTGCCCAAGGCTGCACCCTGAACTCCTGGCTCTTCTTACCCTGCTGCTGGTCCCGCACCGCCTATTCCGCCGCTGCCCGCTGGACTTTGGGGTGGGACTCTGACTTCTCCCGGCTGTTTGCCCCCTGGTTTGCAGCCCATCCCTCTCTCACGCGCGCTCTCTCCACCTCTCCCTCCCAGCCAGTGAGGTCCTGTTCTCCGTGGGCCATAGACAAAACATTCCTATAATCTGATTTCAAAGGAAAGAGTGTCCACCTTATTTAAACCATAAAACAATTAAGCCCAGACGTCTAGCCAGCTCCGCGCTGCTGTTTTGTTCGGCCCCATTCAGAATCCAGCGCAGGGAGACAAACAGCGCCATAAAAGTGGCATTTCGGTGCTGCGGAAATGTACCTATCCCCGGCCTTTCCAAGTGGAACAACCTTTAGGGTTTTGTGATTCTGACAAAGGAGCAGAGGAGAGGTGGGAGGGGACGAGTAGGGCAGGAGGGCGTTTGCTAGCCCCTTTGCCCCAGCTTTCGTTTCTTTCCCCAGATGTGTGTTGTGTCGTGGTGGTTTTAACTCACAAATTATAATAAATAAAAATTGAATCCAATCCTGACCTGCAGGCGGCTGAGCTGGTACTGAACAGTGGGCCTGGGCGGGTGGGCCTGCTCTGGATCCCGCGCTCTCCTCAGGGCCCTGGAGCCCTGCGCCCTCCTTGCTGCCCGCATTCAGGCCGGCAGGGCAGGCTGCAGGAAGCAGGCCCCGCTGACGGCCGAGGGGAGGCGAAAGGGCCTTGGAACAGGGGCGGGTGGAAGCCCGGAAAGGCCGCGAAGCTCAGGGCTGGGAGAGAAGCCTGAGTCCCCGCGGTCAGGACCCGGGCAGATGGGTGCCTCGTTCCCCAATGGGTGCGGAACTGAGGCCAGGGTCACAGAATAGCAAAATGGCCAAAGGGAGGAGTGAGGCGGCGAGAAAAGCGAGGAGAAATCTACAGGCAAAGCACCTTTCAAAAGGACCAAGGAAACAATGGATTCTGGAATGGGAAAGGATGTGTCTTAAGCGGGAAAGAGGGGAGGGTGCTTCAGCTACTGGGAACACCACTCCGGTGTCTGCGACTTTTGATGGCCCAACTCAAAATATCATCAACACAAAATGTTCACCCCTTCCCACCTTCCTCCAGTCCCCAACAGGGGAGCGTTTAATGGAAGGAGGGGGTAGGACATTCAAATGATGGGGAGGGGCCGGTCCCTACAAGTGCCTCACCAATCCTGTAAGACAATGCAATGGCCCAGGGAGCCGCACAAGGCCTAGGGTCCCCAATTATTTTCTTTTATGATACACCCCAAGAATTCAGAGCAACACCCTGCACCCTCTCCAGAATGGGCAGCCTGAGATATTAAAGGGCTATATTTCAGGCAGTCTGAGTTTAATAGTTTCCAGATTGGGGGATTTCCGAGAAAGGGGGCGCCCAGGCAAAGGCATACCCTGCAGCTTGTGTCTGCTTCTGATTAGCAGATGAAACTGCCAGTTCTGGGGAGGGCACTCTGGGGTACAGTGCAGCTGACAGTCCCACCGGGCTGTCAGACACACATCTCTACCTCCTTATGCCTGGGGTCCTTCAGCCACCAGAGAATGTTCCACGCCTGACTAATCCCTGAGTAGCTTCCTTGGGCCCTGGCCACACTACCCCCCAGAAATGCTGCAGCTGCACAGCATAACCCCTGCACCCAAGACCAACATTCAAGCTAACCATTAGAGAGACAGAGAATACACTGAGAAGTAAAAACTAAATCTAATTCTGATTTTTTTGGCTTTGCCATCTTTCTCCTTCCTTAATATATCTCTCTCCTCTCTCTCTCTCTCTCTCTCTCTCTCTCTCTCTCTCTCTCTCTCTTCCTCCTTTTATTCTCAACGAAGTCCTCAGCGCCTATTCTCCCTGAGGCCTGCTGGCCTTCCTCCTCTAAACTGCACACCCTCCCTACTCAACCCCCCTAGCCATCCCTCGAAGCACCGATGCAGTCAGGCAAGAATCCAGCCCGGGCCCTCACCCAGCACCCAACTTTCATCTTCACCTATCTCTTCCCTCCGATCTCCTGTACTCATAAATTATTACAATTAATTACAGCGAGGGAAAGCCATTCATGCCATGCCCCCACCCTCCTGGACTCCATTGAGCTACCAGGAAACTCCTAGGCAGCTATCAGAGCAGGCACAACTGGACCCAGGCCTCAGCAGCCTCCACCCACCCTGGAGCCCTCACCCACCCCACCCAGCCTGGAGAAAAGCAGCAGGCACTTGCCCTCCCGAGGTCAAGAGAGCCCCTTCCTGGCTCCAGCCTCCCCCAAAGGATCTGAGCACTTGCCTCCTCCACGACAGCAGCCTGGGAGCCACAGGGAGGAGAAATAATGAGAACTGGATGCAGTTGGGTTTCTGGTTTTTTAAGTGACTTCCATATATTAACACAGAGCTGTTCTACCATAACAAACAGAAGCACGTTACAGGACGGACGCGGGGGGCTGATAGGAAACACTGCTATGTACACGCCCGAGGCACCGGCCTGCGCGCTGGACCCAGCCTGCGGCACCATCCCCGGCCCTCGCCCCTCAGCTCCCGGGCTGGGAATCATTATTGTGTGTGTATGTGTATCTTTTTTTGTACAAAATCTGCACGCAGAGCACCCCAGGCCTGGGGAGAGATGGCCCGGACCAAATATGATACAGGAAAAAAAAAATAGAAATATAGCGATTCAAGTACTGGCTTCTCTGAAGAAAGGAGGAAAAAAATCACATTGTGTGTGTCGTTTATTTCAGTTGCGCAGGAGAAGAGAATGCGGTTTCTCTCCCCGCCTCCTGATCCTCGCTGGGTAGAACTAACTCTAAAACACCAATTTCTCAACACTGAACCCTCCCAAATCGCAAGAGTTTTCCTTTTCCCTTTCCTTTTTTTTTTTTCTTTTTAAGCTGATTGGCTTTTCTCTATCTTGCTCTTTCCTTTCCTTTTTCGTGCTCTCTCCCGCCTGGGCTGGGTTTTTTGTGGGGTTTTTGTTTTTCCCTTGGCTGTGCCGAGGCAGCAGGCCGGGGCAGGGTTTAGGATTGCTCCTTGTCGGTTTTCTCTTTATTCATCTTTTTCATCTTCATCCTCCGGTTTTGAAACCAGATTTTGACCTGCCGCTCGGTGAGGTTGAGAACCCGGGCCACCTCGTACCGACGGTCCCTGGTTAAATACATATTGAAGAGAAACTCCTTCTCCAGTTCCAGCGTCTGGTACTTGGTGTAGGGGCAGCGCTTCTTCCTCGTGGAGCGGGCGTGGATCCAGTTGGCCACGGGGTTGCCTGGAGGGCCAAACACAGGCAGGGGTCAGTGGAGACCCTTTCCAGACCAGGATCCCTGCCACTCCACCCCCAGTCTTAGCCAGGCTATCAAAACCCAATAATTGAACCTGAATTTGGACACGTTTTGCTGTAGGCATTTCCCCTCACTCCTTTTGCATTCTGCCCCCCTCCCCATGTCCCCCTACTTCAGTTTCCTAAAACTGTAGGAAATCAAAGCTATCAAAGCCCCAACAGTCTGGTCCTCAGCTTCAAGAGCAGTAACTAGAGAATATCCTCATAAAAAGTCCAAATTCCCAACCGTTTCATAGGCCCATAAATGCTTCTCTCTCTTGTTTTTTATTTTTATAGTGAGGTCTCTCTCCTCCCCACTTCCCTCCTCCTTTGCCCCCTCCCATCCACCCAGCCCACGACCAAGTCCTGAAATTTCAGCAGTTCTGCTTCCTGACCCTGAGAGTCCCTAAGCCCCTCACTACCCTTTCCAGCGCTGTTGCTCATCTCCGCTCTCCGAGTTCAACCCTGCTGAGGCGAATTCTCAGGGTGATGCTGGGCTAGGAAAAGCCTTCCTCCTCTTCCCCAGAGAGCTGCTGGCCTTGGAATCAGCCCCCCCCCTATATGTGAGCTTCCCTGTTTGACTTCCAGGGCCCCCACCCCTCCTGCCAGCCCCAGGACAGGCTCTGCAGGAGCTAAGCCTCCAATTTCAGGTTTATGAGAGTAGCTGAGGGCAAGGAGGGAAGGCTCAGAGGGGTATAATTAGGCCCTGGCCCCTTATGGGGCTGGAGGAAAGGATTTCCTGGAGCCCCCTCCTGGGACTCCCCCAGACACTTCCTCACACCCAGGGGGGCTGCACCCCTCCCCTGCTATTTCCCTTCTTTCTCCTTTCCCTGGCCCTACAGCTCCCACCTGCCCCTCCCCACCTACCCCTGCCCTTCTTTGCAACACTTAAAGGCTCCTATCTCCCAGATTGGAGTGTGTGTGTGTGTGTGTGTGTGTGTGTGTAATTCTCTAATTAGGGGAGATGTCTCTCCCCACTCATCCCTGACACCCCCATTTTCTACCTTCTCTCCTGCAGACCCTCAGAAGAGGGCTTGCAAGTTTGAGGCTGGGACCCCACTTCTCTCCCCCAACTCTGCAAGTCCTGTCTCTCCAAGTTCCCCCAGACCCTGCACTCAGTGGTCCTGGGAGAGAAGTCCATAGACCTTGAGTTTTATTAATCTCCAGTGGTGTGAGGACCCCCCCCCCCCATGCTGGCTGGGAGGTAGGGTGAATTTTCTCCCTGCCCCTAGTGTCCTCCTCATCTCTGCCCCATCCCACCTCAAACCATAAAATGAACCTCGCCCCCACCCCAGCCCCTGGCCCTGTCTGCATTTCTTCGAAAGTAACGACTGAGCCAAAAAGCCTGGGGCTGGGGGTGTGGAGGGCGGGGGTCTCTCCTCCAAACCTGCTCCTGGGAGAGGAGCCCCCCTCAGCCCTCTCCCAACCTGGCTCCTCGGGGGCCCCCTTTCAGACCTTCCTGCCCCTGAAAGCTCCCCAAGGTAATTCGCTTTTATTGAGTCCTCACCCCCGCGCCCTCACCCCTCTCCCGCGCTCCCTGCGCCACTCGGAGGGGCTGTAATCCGGCTCCCCCCGCTCGGCCTCTCCTCCCCTCCCGCGCCGGTTGTAAAGGAAAATTGCTCCCAACTTACTGGGGTCCAGGTCGGCCTTCTCCTCTTTGTGCTTGCTGCCGGCGAGCGCGTCCGCCTCGGGCGAGGGCAGGGTCTGCGGGGCGCGGTCGCGCAGCTCCCCGGGCGAGCCGTACATGTAGTCCGGGTAGCTGCGGCCGTCGCCCGGGCCGCAGTCGGCGCGGCGCCCGGGGTAGGCGTCCGGCTTGAGGGCGTAGTGGCGGCCCCCGGCCGGGAAGCTGGGGAAGGAGACGGCGCCGGACAGCGGCTCGAGCCAAGTCCGCATGTAGCGCGTGTCGGCGCCGAGGTGGGGCTGGGGGCCGTACGGGTGGTACACCACGGACGACTGCGAGGGCACGGGCGCCCACGACGTGCTGAACACGGCCGGCTTGGGCGCGAAGCTACAGGACGGAAAATCGCTACAGTCCGGCACCAAGCCGCTGGGTCTGGCGGCGGCGGGGTGAGCCCCGGTGGCCGGAAACCTGGACGCTAGGAGGTCTTCATTGTCGTGGGAGATGAGCGAGTCCACGTAATAGTTACTGATGGGCCCCGTCGCCGACATCGTAACGGGGTTTTACATACATAAGATTATTGTATGAACTGTATATGTACTTTTTATCTGCTCACAGAACAATCAAGGCAGGTAATTATTTTTCCAGCCTTTTCCCCGCAGCTCATTGGCTCCCCGGCCCCCACGTGATCGTATTTACCCAAAAATACGGCGCGGATCAATGCGCAGGGGCTTTTTTTTTTTTCCCTTGCCTTTTTTTTTTTTTTTTTTTTATACCTTCTCCCACCCCCTTCTCTGCTGATCCCCGCGACCTGCGTTTTCCTGGGGGTCCGGAGCTCTGGACCCCAGGCATCCGTCACCCCCTCAGGACAACTCGTCTCTCAGCAAGAGAACCCCCTTGCCCAGGTCCACCCATAAGCAGATGGCCTCCCGCCCCCGCCCCCAGGAGGATTTCTCAATGGGGTGAAAATGCCAGTCCCGGAGCCCAGGGTCCCCGGACCCCCGGGGCGGAGCTGGGCGCCGGAGCCTGGGCACCGCGGCCGCCGAGGTAGGTGGAGGAACTATTTCTTGACGTAATCTGTCTCTGTCGGCCCGACGCTCCCGCAGTCTCTGCGCGAGCCGAGATCAGCGATTGTCAGTTCGGAACGTGGCTTTTAAAAATGCGTTTTTAAATAGTGTGTATGTATGTATTTCTTTCAGGAGCCGCAGCAGCGAGAGAGGGAGGGTGGGAGGGGACTGGAGAAGCTGGGGTGGAGGGAGGGAAGGAGAGAAAGGGGAGAGGTGCCTCTGCCCTGGCCAACTCAGCCCCCCAAATATGGGGTAGGGGAAGGTTAGGGAAGGTGGTCCGCGGGTGGGAGGGGTAGGACCTCTGGACCTCAGACACCTTTGGCATCAAAAGTCCTCTCTCTGCTTCGGTACAGATATGCAAGCACCTCTATTTTAAATTTATTGTCTCTATCTCTCTCTCTCTCTCTCTCTCTCTCTTTTTTTTTTTTTTGCCAGCTTGAAGAAGTGGAGGAGAGATCTACACAACTTAAGTGGGGCAACCCCATCCCATTTTCCTGCTCACCCACCTTGGCCCCAATTCCATCTCTGGGACACCCTGACCCCCCCAAAAAAGAAGTCACCCCTGGGTTCTGTCTGCAGAGAGCCAGGGTGAGAGCGGGCAAGGCAAGAGAGCGACCTCAGTCGTGGGCAAGTAGCTTGTTTTTACGTCCTTCAATAAAAATTTTATGAGGATCATTTGATTGTTCATAAATGTGTCTTTCATTAAATAAAATTGTAGGCTGTTTTTGGAACGGGAAAAAGGCAACGGAGGGCTGGGAGAAAGCAGTTTCTTTGGGATCGGACACAGGAATTCTGGAGAAGCCGTGTGATTGTAGGGAAGAACAGACAACCAGGCTTCCTTCCCCCAATAAGTTGGCTGTTATCCTCCTGTTTGAATTTGGGGTTTGGTACCCAGTCCTCTGCTTTCCGTGGGACTGTCCCACGGTGGCTTAGTAAAGGTGGGCTTTAGACAAGCAGAAAATTCTCAGGATGAGTGTGCAAAAGAGGGGGTAGGAAGGTTGGCTGGTGGGGGAGAAGAGCAGGTGATGTCCCCAGAGGCAGATGCACCCTAGGCATGGCAGAGCGAGTCTGAAGGAGGGATGCAATTTCAGGGTCAGAAGGAAAGAGTCCCAGTTTGTGCGAGAAGAAGAAGGCAGGAGCTGAGGCTGAGAGGAGGCTCTGAAGCAGCAGGGAAGGAAGGAGCTTCCAGATCAGAGATGCCTGCCCTTCGTTCCCACTCCTGTCCCCAGGAGGGGACCAAACAAACGCCAGGGTGGGGGCCCAGGCGGGTTCTCCTGCACCCAGGCCAACCTGTCTCCACTGGGGCCGAGAGAAGGACTGGAGAGAGGTGTCCCAGAGAGTGTAGTATGTATGTTGGGGGGAGGAGGAAAGTTGAGGGGGGAAGAATAGATGTGAAGTCCAAACACTAACCCCAGCTTTCTAGGCCCCATCCCCCGTCCCTGTTCCTCCCCCTTTCCAGCTCTTTCCCTTCGGTCAAGCGGGGCTGGGATTTCTACGAAAGGGGGGCACGATATGAGAAGTGCCTAAGGGCTGGGGAGAACAGAGGGGGGGGGGCTCAACCTCCTCGCCCTCGGGCTCTCATTGGATTGTCTTCCCCTCCCCCAGACTAAACTGATTTGGAAAATCCAAATAACAGCAAGAAACAGAGTATCTCTTTGGCCTTGATGGAGTTGGGTTAGCTGTCAATCAAAAATTCTCCCTCACTAGTTCAAGGAAAAGACAAGAGGTTCCAGTCCCCCTGCAGAGGCTTTCTCCAAATCCCTAGCGCCGTCAGCACCTCCCCCCAGCCCTGGCGGCTGGGGACCCTGACCAGCTCTTGGGCGGCTGCTGGCAGACATGTAGCCTTTGGCGGGCCCGGGGCCAGACTGTGACCAAGAGGACATCAGGGACAGAGCCTGAAAGAGACTGAGCCCGAGACAGCCTGAGACCGAAAAACTGAAACACACAGGGCATCAGGCCCAGAGAAAAGAAGGAAGGAAGGAGGGAGGGAAGGAAAGGAAACGGAGGATTAGGCTAAAAAGAGGGAGCGAGGGGAGAATTAAAGAAAAGAGGGGAGGCAAGATGAAAAGAGATAGGAGAGCAGGGAAAGGAAGGCGTGCAGAGAGCAAGACAGAGGAAGGGCGGTGATAGGCAGGCAGGATGGGATAGAGAGCTGGCGGAGCAGCCATGGCATTGTGCAGTCCGCTTGCTTGCCGGGCCTTTGCCGGGGACAGGCTCCAGGCACAGCGGCCACTTCTGTCCTGACACAAAGGAGGAAGAGGCCTTCTCCCTGCCCTTCCCAGCGTCCTGCTCCTGTGGGTACACTAGGCTCCTGGGATATAGAACCCCATTTCAGCCCAGGCAGCCTTCCAGGCAGCTGGGGCTGAGCCGTGCTCTAGTCAAGGAGCAAAGAAGACATGATGAAGGAGCTTTCACGCCCTGCTCCTCTTTTGCATCTCTGCGGGACCACAGGGCCCATCGGCCCCAATTTCAGCTTTTCTAGAAGAAAGATACTCCTGAAGAACCTCTTCTATGGGCCTCTGCTTTGGGGGAGAGCTCTCACGCAGAGTGGCTGCGAGCAGATGCCCCTTTCTCTCCTAGCCTCTTTGGCCACTGCCTTTTTTTCAGCCCTGCCCAACCGGCAGAGGCAGCAGCATGGGGCAGCTGAAATCACAGCTGAAATCCTCCGGCCCACACTCCCTGCTGCTGTCAATTTCCCCATGAAACTGAGGGGAGATTGTCACCTTAGTTATAGAGCGTGAACTCAGACCCTCCCTACTCAGGCATAGACAGAGCTGTGGATCAGGAAGTAGGCCTCGCCCACAGCCCCCTCCCCACCAATACCCCATTTTGCCTAGGCCTTGCTTAGAGAGTTGGCCTTGGAGAGGGAGGGGGGGGGGGCTGGAAGAGGCTGGGAGCCCCTGAGTTCAGGCCCAGGTCCCTGTGCTTCCACAACTGCATATGGCCTGTACCCCATTCTCTGTATTTGGAGGTAGGGTGGCAGGTCAGGGCTCTGAAGCAGATTTTCAGGCTCCCCCAAATCCAGGCCTCTAGGGAGGGAGCACAAGGATGTGGGGACACCACGAAGTGGGGGCTTGTCTTCCCAGGTTCAGTTACTCCTACTGAATCCCCTGGCAGATTCCAAGACTCCCTTTCACCCCTTCAATTTTCCTCAGCGCAAGTGGGGGAAACTCAAGAGATGGGAGGCTACTGGGAACCCCTGTTGTGGAGAGGGTCACCCCAGCTTCAGCTCGCAGCTCTGCACTTACTCTGGTTCTTAGAACTTCCCTCCAACCCCCAAAGATCCCACTGGGCCCAGGAAAGCCCCCTAAGGGGGAGGGGCAGCCTTATCCATCACCTCAAACCTGGGCAGCTAGGACTGCAAGCAAGCCAGCACCGCCGTGGGAAGGACAGGCAGACAGGCAGACAGGTTAGAGGCATCCTCTCCCCTCGCCCTGCGCCTCCTTTTTAGTGATTTAAATTCCCTCCGGTTCAATCCACACCGTCAAGTTCGGATTAAATTTAAAACAGGCTTCCCCGGTGCCCCCAGCGGGCTATCCCAGCCGCCGCAGGCGGGGAGGCCGCTCCCGGGTTCGTCCGCACCGCCCGCGAGGAGGAGGCTGTGCTCCATTTGCTTTCATTTTCCATCTCCCCCTGAAATGGGCTCATTTCACCTCTTCGCTGCCCTCTCCCCCTCCCCGCCCCCTCCCTGGTTCCCCTCTACTTTCCCCCCTTCTCTCTCCTGGTCCCTCTTTGTTGGGAAAAACACACCCACACACAACTCCTGCTGGCTAAGGCCTGCGCTGGAAGCAGAAGCGGAGCCCTCCTGGCCTGCCGCGAGGAGACCGCGTCCTGCCCCCACCCCAGGTGGGTATCGGGATCCCCGGGCGCCGGGAGTCCGGCCCCTCCGCCCTGCAGGAGCGAACCCCCGCGGGCCTGTGAACCTGGCCCCATCAACGCCACGGCCTGCACGCCCGCCGGCCCCCTGCCCCGCCGCCCGGCAGCAAACGGGGCTATTTCCGGCTCCCCCAACCGGTCTCGCTTCCCAGCCTGGGGAGTGGCTGGAGGGGGAGGGTCCCGGAGCTAGGGGTGCTCCCTGCCTGGAGCCCCCATGGCCCTGGCGACTTGTTACCTGATCTTTCTGTGATGTGTGTGTCGCAAGGAAATTTGCAGTGACTTTGGAGCCCAGACTGCGGAAGCGGAGGTGGCGAAAGGAGAGACAATACGGGTACAATTAAGGGGCCAGAGCCGCTGGTCTCTCCCCCGCCCTCCCTGCGCGACTGGGAGCTGTCTGGCCTCCAACCTCAGGGCAACCCGCGAACCTGGAGCCGGAACTCAGCCCCAGGCGGAGGGAACCAGAGGATCTGGCTTCCAGGAGGCTGGGCTCAAGCTCCCTTCCAACTTAGGGGCACAGCCACCAGCCCCACTGAGTTGCAGAGAAGGCAATGAATGAAAGTGCACATTCCGACCAATTGTCCCAAACTGTTCAGCCTTTGGAAGGAGAGCCTAGGGTGTGGGACGCCTCAGACAGACAGACAGACAGACAGGCAAACCGCATCTCCAGAGGCAGACGGACTCACAACATGAGTGTGAGCCTGAAATCAAATACAGGTTCAACATTCCCTGAGGCCTCTCTGCCAGGCCGGTGGGCGCCGATCTCCCTACCTTCTCTCCCCTCCAGGGCGTTGGACAGAGACCTGGAGGACTGGGTCCCTCTGGCTTGGTCCAATCCCGCCTCGGGAAGCGCCTTCGTTACCTGCTCCTCGGCTCCCCACGGCCACAGATGCAGGGCAGCCGCCTCCCGCCCGGGGAGGGAAGCCCCGGCCACCGCAGCCGCCGCCGCCCGCCCTCCTTCCCTCCCTCCCTCTGTCTCGCCCTCCCTCCCTCTCTCCCTCCCTCGCGCGCTGCCGCTCACGGGCCCTCCCGCGGGCAACCTGTTCTGGACCCAATCCAGGTATCTCCGAAAGAGAGAAAAAAGAAAAGACATCCTTATGTGCAAAAGAAAGAAAGAAAGACCCTTAACTGCCTTTATTTTGCATGCTCTGCGCCTGGGTTGGCCTCGGTTCCCACGTCCTGGCCACGGCCCTGCCCCTGCGGAGGTGTGCGGGGCCTGCTGCCTCGCCCACGAGGACCGCCGCGCCCCACGCACGGCGAGCTGCACACTGTGGACCGCCGCCGCGGCCACCCGAACACCACTCAGACCTCAAGGTCCTTCCTACAGACTCAATATCCGGTTGCCCGGCTCGCCGCGGGCCTCCGCCCGGGGAGCCAGCTCCGCTCCGTCTGCAGCCCAAGTGCTGGCACACACGCGATCCACCTAGTCTGCGCTCTCACGCCCGCCCGACCCCCCTCCCAGGCGCGGCGCCCGCCGGGCGCACTCGGGCTTCCGCCTGGCCCCGGGCTGCAAACCTCCTCCCGTGCACCGGACCCACACAAAGCCCGGCGCCCTGACGCGCCCATTGGAAGCCCCCTCCGCCGCCGCCGCCCTTCACCTGTTTCCGAAAAGAGCTGCATCTCCGCGTCGACCCAGGCCTGGGGCCCCAGCGGATGGTGCAGGGGAGCCAGGGTCCCCGGGAAGCCACCGAGGATCCGGGATCGGCGGGGCTGAGCCAGAGCCCCCGCAGCCGCGAGAGATCTCGGAGCCCCAGGCTCTCCTTGGCGAGCTCTTGCCTTTTCCTCCTTCTCCCACAAGTCTTAAACACTCACATGCCGAGAGTTCAGCTCTATAAATCCTGTTCCTCTTTCCCATATCATAATTAAAAAAAACCAGTAGGGGAGGTTTTAACTTTTATTGCGATTTCTGGAGTTGGGCTGTGGAGCATATATTAAGTTTACGCTTATGCGCTCTCGGCGGGGAGGGTCCTTTAAGAAATAAAAATCCATCTTAATATCTGCAGACGAGAGAGATAATTTTTCCCCTCCTCTTCACGCTGTTTCTTCTGAAGACTCCCTTCCAGCGAAGCGAATAAATAATCACCACCACCTTAGCCATGATCCATGGCCCCAGGGGCCTCGGGGCAGACGCTGGCCATCAGACTGGCCCTCACCTTGGCCCCATGAGAACTCACCCCATTCACCAGGATTCTTTTGGGCTGGACACCCAGACCCAAGGCTCAGTGACCAGCCCCCATCAGCTCTTGGGCTCTGAAACAGAAATGGAGGCAGAGAGACCCAAAGCGCAGAAGACTTTCCTTGGTGAATTTCGGCCCATCAGGGACCCAGTCTCCAAGGCAGGCACTCCTGAGCACCCGCCTTTATTGGGGACTCATTTCATCCAACTGGCCGGTGCTTCTGGCAACCTGAAAATTCAGAGACGGCTGGGGGCTCCCAAACAGCGGGTCCCTCTGCCTGCCTCTAACCAGCTGGTCTTCCTCTCTGAAAACCTCCCTATTCCCTGAGAGCCATAGAGAGATTTGAGCACTTCCATCCAAGGGAAGATATTTTTCCCCCTACAAATGGCTAAGGAACAGATGGAAAGTCAACCTGACAAATTCAGCTGGAGTGAAGAGAGGCTCTATTCCCATTTTCTCCTCAGGGTGAAAATAAATCTCTTTGTATAACATAGAGAAAAGTAAATGAGCATGCAGGTAAATATATATAGGGGATCTGAGAGAGCCTAGAGGAGACAGAGATGTAGAAACAGAGACCCACACTCATACAAGGTTACAAATATCCCCTAGCAGACAATTGCAAGAATATGGAACTCCATGTATATGTTTTGTTACAGGGACGTGACTTTATTTCCCTGTCTGAAAGTTTATAATGTTTTAATAATCATAATAATTCCAAAGTAAGAAAACCTGTCCTCCTTTTGGCTTTCTCTTTCCCAGTCTCTCTGAGAACTGGGGTATATCTCCCCACTCTCCTGGATTCTCCGCCCCCCCCCCCCTTTTTCTCCACAGGCAGAGTAACCTCTTTTGAGAGCTTCTCTCTAGCAACAGGGTCCAGAATTGAGGAACCAAGGCCAAGGGGTGGATGGGGAAGAAGGGGAAGCAGCTTTGCAAAGTTTCACATTGCTCAGATTTCTCTCACTTCATTTCCTCCCCTCCTTCCCTGGCATCAGCCAACAGCCTTCCCAACAATATGGCAAAGGTGGGCGCTGGCAGCCTCCATTCACCCAGACATTTCCACACAATGAAAGACAAGCAGCTGCCTGACAGCCACAGACACCACAGCCCAAGGCCTGCGGGCCACAGACAGCTAGACTGAGACCAGAGCTAGCTAGATTCTTGCCCTAATGTTTCCTAGAGTGTGTGTGTGTGTGTGTGGGGGGGGGGGGCATTTCTACTTGGACTTGATGCTTTCCTCTAACCTACTAACACCCTAACTATGCCCTTCTTTTGGGCAGGGAGCTATAGAGGGGGAGGGAAGGTGAACAAGCTAGTGCTCAGAGGTCCCCAATTGTTGGGAGCCCCGGGAACCCCACTTTTCTAAGGGGAAGCTTCGCCCCAGCCTTCTGGAGGCATAGTTTTTCCTTGGAGGTGGCAGGTGAGGGAAACTAACCCTTCCAGAGACTCCCTTCTCTTTCTGTGCTCTTCTCTCTCCTAATGACCCTGCCCTACCCTGGCTGGCCTGCCAGACCACCTCTCACTCAAATTCCTCAATTTCCTTGGAATTGGCTAGACCGTCTTTGTCTGTCTCCATCAGCTGAGTCCAGGAAACAATAGCTGCAGGAGAAACTCCTCTCCCTGAGCCCCAGGGATTGGGACAGGCTGAGGAGTAGACTGTAGAAAGTGGGGTTTTCAGGCTTGCCCGGCCTGGCCCCACTCACAGCTTGCCCTCCTCAGTCTGCGTCCAATGTGCCCTACCTGGAAGGGGGCTGTGGGGCAGGCCCACAGGGGAGGGACGGAGCTGGATAGGTGGGTTGGGGCCCTCGACGAAAACCGACTGATGTAACTCAGGCAGTTTCTTGTTGCCGAGTTCAAAACTCAATCCCAACAACATGAAACTACCTAAGCCACAGATCAGCTGAGCGAGCAGGGCGGGAGATTCAGCTTTGCATCTATCGGGAGGAGAAGGGAAGGGGGTTGGGGAAGGAAGAAATTCAGCCCCGTCCCCCTTTCCGCCCCCACAACCTCCCTAAAGACTAGAGAGTAGACTTAGGGTGGCTGGGTGGGTAGGGGTCTGACTGCCTCATCAGCTTCTGGTCCAAGCAAAAACGTTCAGGGAAATGCTGATGAAATGGGACCTCCAGTCACCAAACCCACGCCCCACCTCCAGCACCGAAGCGGACCCATTCCCCTGCCTCTGGCCCTGGCCCTGGGGGAAGCCCAAGTGTCCGTCCTTCCACTCCTGAGCTGGGTCGCCTGTCTTGCCCATCGGGCTCTTCCGCACTCTCCTCCTAGATTCCCTCTGATCCTCTCCCTCTCAGCTCAACTCTGGCTTCCCTGCGTTTGTGGGTAGCCGAACCACAGCCTGTGCTCCAGCGCCTCTTCCAAATCAGGCCACTTGCCTGGCAAAGCCCCATGGTTAGGGAGTGTGGGGCCCGAGAGCCTGGATAAGGCTCACATCCAAACCAGCAGAAAGCAGAAAAACCTAAGCGTCAAGCTCCAACCCTCTCTAGCCCAACCTCCCTCTGCTCCCCTCAGCAGACAGCCAGACTGAGCGACATCGAGATCCATGTGTCAACCTCGAGGCAACCCTAAGTGCCAGTGGAAGAGAAAGAAGCCAAAACCTACCAATTTACCCGTTTAACCACTGGACCCCACAGCAACAGGCCGAGGAGGGGAGGAAAGGGAGCTCACGGCCACTGCCCTCCGCTGCCAGCATCCACAAGTCCACAAGCAAGCCCGGGCTCTCGGAAAGCTCGGGTGCCCACAACTCCTTCCTTCCTGTTCTGCCCGCCGTGCACCGGGCACCTGGGGACGCTGCTGGTCCCCACTCTGCCGCCAAGAGAAGAACAAGAAACCGCTTCTCCTACCTTGTCGCCGCCTCCTCCTCCTGCCGCTGCCGGCGCTTCTGCTGCTGCTGTCGAGGGGAGGGGGATGGCTGAGCTCCTCGTGTCCCCCTCCAGCGGTTAAGTTTATTCCTCTCTTTGGATAGGTGGGGAGCTCTTGGGGTTCCCCCGGGCAGCGGTGGGGTGTGCCTGGCCCAGCACCCCAGGCAATCAGATCCGTCTGCTCCTCAAGATTGCAGTTTGCTCTCTGCCTCTTTCCCTCCTCCAGTCACCTTTAAATGCATCTTTTACTGCAGCACCACATTATATTTGCAGATCATAAAATCCACCTCTCGCGCGCACCAAGACCGTCCTGACATTACTGTTTTATGACCTTGACTTATTGTGGTCACCTGGATAATATTTAAATCAACGTTATGGTCTCTCACTTACATTAAACCCGCCAAGAGACGCTCTAGAAAGGCTCTAGGAGATGAGTCAAACACAAAACACACACATCCACACACTCAGCCTCTTCAGGGAGGGGGTGTCGCTAAAAAAAACCACTAAATACAAAAACCACCCATTTGAGGATTATGATTCTGGAAATTTATTAGGATTTTTTTTTCTCCATTAAGGAAGCTACATGCAAAAGATACAACATACAGAATATCTTTAAATAACACAACTGCCAGACAGGGACAGGGTGATATGGGGGGGGGGGGTGTCTGTCTTTGCTTCACTATGCTCTATTTTTAAATTTTTTGTTCCTCTGGATGGAAATTTTCAGATGTCAGTGACTGGGGGATGTGGGGTGCTAGGAGGATGGGAGAAATGAAGAAAGCAGTACAAATACAAGACTTCAAGCAGATTCTCTGAGCGACTGGGAGGTAAAGACACGGAGAGGGTTTGGTGGAGGCGCTGGGTGCTACGATGGACACACAAACACTAGCCGAACTTCCCAAAACGTCTATTCTAAGGAGGAAATACAGCAAGAAAGGAGCAATTCTGACTGTGCTCTGTGAGATTACAGACCTTCTCTGGTTCATTTCTGTCCTCTTTCTCCCCTCCCCCCAATTGGGTGTATTAGACCTTAACTTTGCATAGAGAACAGGATGCTGTGTGTGAGTGCGTGGGTGAGTGAGGGGTTGACACACACACCAGTCACACTCCCACCCTTATCTATGCAGGCACGCCACACCCCAAACCCCTGCACCCCATTTCTCATGCTTTAGGTGGACGCATCTTCACAGCACGAACCATTGGTCCCTTGGAAGGAGAGTCTGAGGTCTTTGCCTTTTTTGCAGGCGCGTTGCATTTATACTCAGGGAGGGAAAAAATATACCACCAGGCACAAAGGGAGGAGGGGCGGGGAAAGGAAGAAAGGGGTGGGGGGAGAGGGGAGGAGGAAGGGAGGCCAAGGGCTCAGGTGAAATTAAAATTGGAAGTCAGTTCCCGGATCCGATTCTCTCGGTTCATTTTCTTGAGTTTCATTCTGCGATTTTGAAACCAGATTTTGACTTGTCTGTCTGTAAGGTTAATGGTCTTGCTAATCTCCAGGCGGCGCTCTCGCGTCAAATACATATTGAACAGAAATTCCTTCTCCAATTCCAGCGTCTGGTGTTTAGTATAGGGGCACCTCTTCTTCCTTCCGCTCTTTGCTGTCAGCCAATTTCCTGTGGTGTTTTCTGCCTTTATCTCCTCTGTTAAAAATAACATTATTTACATAAGTATCCCTGCAGAGGCAAGCCCTCCAGAATGCTGCAGCCTTTGCCAGCCTGCTGTGGGGCGGCTGATGGAATACAGGGTAGCTGCTCTTGTTCCACAGGGCTGGCTGGTGGGGTCCTCTTGGGCTCAGGGCCCTTAGAATATCTTTGGGGTCTGGATTTACAGGGGAGAAAGACAGGAGGTTCTTGCCTCCAAAGCATTTATTAAATTTAAATTACCCCAGTCCACCTTGACCTAGCAGATTCTGAGTACTCCCCACTCCCTCAGCTTGCTGACCCTGGTGGGCACTTGAAACCTCACCAGGCCCTCCCTCCTCTCTGCTCCATTCCAGCTCTGGAAAAATCCAGCCAGAAGGAAAAGCATTTTCCAGGCCCCAGACTGGGTGGCAGAGTCCATCCTGCTGGCTAGAGCAATTCCCAGAGAGCTCTGACCCCTTTCAACTCAGTGGAGGGATGGCGCCCCATTCTCTGCAGCCAGTGGCCATTGCAGCTGTCCCATACCAGACCTCCAGTCCCTGCTCCCACCTGAAGTGCCACAGAATGACACTGTCCCATTTGATCTCCCATTGCCAGCGCTTCCTCTCCTGGCCATTTCCCCCGGGTGTCAACCGCTGAGGCCAGGGAACTTGTACAGGCAGCAGAGGTCAGGGGCAACAGCTCTGGGGCATGCTGAGAGGTCCTCGGACAACAGCCCTGGCCATAGGACCTAAGGTCAAGGGAGAGAGATATCCCGAGGAAATGCAGCCTCTTGGAAATCTCCTGCCTGGTCTACGTAGAGATGGATGCCTGCATGTATGTGTGTAGTATTCCTGCAAAGAAGCATTCTCCTACACATATGCAGACATGTTATTTATATAAGGAGATACTACAAGTAGAGTGTGTATTTCCCATTATCTTATTGATAGCTTCTCTCCCTGGACCATGTTCTTGCTGAAATGGACCGGCCTTACTCTTCAAGCAGCAAAAGAGATCTGGGCCATCTTTTCTAGGGGAAAACCCAGAGTCCAGAGACCAGAGATGGGCACCCAGCAAAGGACTCTGCTGATGGTTCTGCACTCTGTCTCCCAAATGCCAAATGAAATCGCCAGCTTCCTGGGATCTCATCTTGATGGGGAGGGGGGGGGGGCCCAGGGGAACCAGGAAGCACCAGAAAAAAATGCAAACTTGAGGCTGTAGTTTAAAACATCCAAATGCCCTTCATTCTGCTCCCACCTCTGCACCTGAAGCCTCCAAGTCAAATTATTAAAGGCTTTTCACATCTAACTCTGTCTTGTTTATTTTCTTATTAGGTTTGTTGGGTTTTGGAGGAAAGGAAGAAATTACAAATGGTGAAGTCTGGCCGAAAGCCCTCTTGCCTCTGGCCAGGTGGAGACATCAAAATGGGAGAGGGGAGGCAAGAAGGGCAGAGGCAAAGAGCGGACTGAGAGGGATTAGTTGGGGTGGGAGGACTTAGATTGTTGTGGGGAGGGCAGGAGAGAAAATGGAGCCTACCAGAAAGGGGGCAGTTTGAGTCAGGAGGTGGACTTATTAACCTTGACTTTGCTTTTGGTGGGGCTAGGACAGCTTTTCCTACCCTACATATCTACACCCCAACCAAGCTCAGGGTCTGAGGAAAGGGTATAAAATTAAACTTTCATGTTGCACAAATGCCACCATGAAGGCTTTGTGGGTGTGGGTGCCTCACTCTCCCCCTCACGCTCAATCCTGAACACACCTGATCTTCTGGCCAGGGTCTCCATGAGGTAATTTGTCAAGGCCACCTTTGCAGAGGAGAACCGGGGGGAGGGAGGCTTAGCCCTTGCCCCCCCCGAAAGAGAGAGTGTGTGAGTGTGCGCAGGCATGCGTGAGTGTGTGCGGAGCATGTGAGAGGGGTGTGTGTGAGTGTGACACAGGTCGCCAGGCATGCGTGTGCCGCATCCATATACAAAGCACCACAAGATCCAGGCTGCTCAGCTCTAACTAGTCCATCCGCCTCAACACCCAGGCAGCCCCTCTTATATAGAGCGCCCAGGAGCCAGTGCCTTGGGGAGCAGCGTTATTCCTCCCCTCCCAGTTGGGCCTTCCTGATGCTTTTGGCTCCAACTTTTCGGGGAGAGTAAGTCTCCTCAGCCTCACTCCACTGCTCCCGTTCCCTCCACATTCTTTCCCCAGGTGTCAGAGAAAGGTCCCGAAGGCCTCCAGTTCCTGCAGCAAAAATGAATCTTGAACCCTGAGCTTGAACTCTGACTAAGCTTTCTCTCAAACCAAAATCACAATGCAAAGCAACTAAAGCCACACTTCCTTGCCATTCACACAGAAATTTCCCAACCACTCATTTGTAAGCAGCTATCAGAAACCAACGAAAAAAACAAATTTAACCAGAGAAAAGGAAAAGAAAAAAAATTAAAAGGGAGACAAAAAACTTACAACAGTCCAAATGCCCCTTTCCAACGCCATACCCAGGCTAGGCGTCTGGGGGAGGGAGGGACGCGGCGGGCAGCCTTTCACCTCCACCTCTTCCGCTCCAGCCCCGCCGCCCTAGGCCCCGGCCCGGCCCCAAACCGCAGGAGCCCAAACCACACGCACAGATGAGACACACAAACAACAAATCGCGCTTCACAGGAAACAATTTTCAACTGGAAAAACACAGTATAAAGCGAAATCTCCTTTCTCCCCAGTCTTCCTTAGTCCCTGACCCAAGATCGCCATTTTAAGCTTTTTGCAAGCTTCTGACCTGAGCGGGGGACATCAGCCCCCACCAGGACAACAGCGTAGAGCAAGCAAACCAAACCCAGCACAGGCCTGGGAGTGGTCATCCGGCCTGGGCAGCTGCAGGCGGTCCCCGGTGCGCGCCAGGCCGGGTCTTGGCGCCCACGGCCGCAGCCTGCGGGCACCTCCACTTGGCCGCTCACCTTCCCTGGCAAAGGACGCGCCTCCCGCCTGGCGCTCAGCAGACAGGAGTCGCAATCTGGGGTCTTATTGCCAGGACCGTCCAGGACCAGGGCCTCCGCGGCCCAACCTTCTCCCTTCCTCCCGCCCCGGGCAGGAAGACCAAATAACCGAGCATTCCAGCCGGGCCACGGCCCAGGCGGCCTTACCTTTTGCTTCGTTATCCGAGGTGTCGGGGCTGGAGTCCGCGGCTTTGGCCCGCTCCTTTTCGCTCTCCAAGGGGCTGCCTTTGGAGCCCGCCAGGCTCTGCTCGGTCTTGATCTCATTGGGGCTGGGGGTCTGGCTGTCAGACTTGGGGGTCTCAGGGAAACTCACTTTGCCCCCGAGCTGGGGCGACTCCAGATGTTCGGCGCGCGGGTTGAGACTGGCCCGCTGCTCGAAAGGGGCTTCGAAGTCGTTGGTCCCGGCACAGTGGGGCGGCTTGTCCAGCGCGGAGTAGCTCGGGCTGGCGCGGTAATAGCTGGGCACCGGCACCTCGTGCTCCCCGAGGCAGGACTCTTGCAGGGGGTGGGAGTAGAGAGCTGCCTCGGGGCCACTTTTAGCCCGCTTCTCTGCGCTGTACATGCAGCAGACATTCTCCTCCTTGACACTAGGTGGGTAGGAGCAGGAGGACAGCGGCCTGCCAACAGGTTGTTCCAGGCGGTAGGCGGCTTTGGGGTCGCCCCAGGAGTCCAGCTGCGAGAGGTAGGACGGGTAGGTGTTGAGGGCGAGGTTGGGGCTGCTGCCCTCGTCCCTCTTGGAGAGCGAGGGCGTGAGCCCGCATCCCCTCATCACCCCGCAGTTGAAGTCACTCCCCGATTGCATATACATGCCTGCGCTCCGGCTAAAGCGCTCTCCTCCGCCGGGCGCCGCCAAGGGCTCCGCGTACGAGTTGGGAGTTACATTGCGAGGGCATGTCATTTTCAGAGAGAGGGGTTTTTAAGGAGCAATACTACGGCGGAGGAGCTGACATCTTTTTTTCCCCCCATCCGGGAGGGGGGGCGGTTCGAGGGGGCGGGAGGGAAAAGAAGGGAGGGGGGAATATCAGCTCCATAATTATCCGCACATTCGGTCCTCACCATGTGACAGCTAGACCAATGGGATTTGAAAATGGCCTTGATGATTCAGACGGCCGTGACGTCAGCGGGGTCAAGTTGTCGGCAGGCGGAGCGCGGAGCGTGGAGTAACAGCGCCACCTAGCAACCACCTCGGGGTAGGGGCGCCCGAGCACTTCACCGCGAACAAAGGAAGCGCCCGGGGGCGACAGGGGCAGGAGGAAGGTGGAGGGAGATTGGGCAGGGTTGGGGGTAGGGGGTGTCTAGGGAGAATGGGGTTTGTTTACCGGGGAACCAGCCTGTACTCCTGGGGAGGGGGGCTGCAAGGGGGGGAATGCAGGAGAGACGGAGAGAGCGCGGTAACTCGCGGCTCAAAACAGTCAAATTCAAATTAAAAGGTCAAGACACCGTTCAGGTACTTCCTCCCCTTTCCTCACCTCCCTTTTCCTCTCCTTGGACTCTCGCCTCTGCTTCTTTCCTTGGCGTGGGACTAGGGTAAGGTCCTTTGGCGGGAGAGGGCTCCAGTGGGCAGAGAAATGGAGAAAAAGTTAAGGAATCCCAAACAGAACTAAAGTTTCTGCTTTCCTGTATCCTCGTTTTGGCCCGGCATGGCCTTTGGGACTGAGAGCTGGGGGACCGCCAGTCACAGAAGTTGATCAAGTTGCAAGTTCCCCTCGGAGTAGACAGGGAATCTCCAGAGTAGGAGAGGTCAGGGAGGGGGTCCCCTCACTTCAGGGCTGCTTGGGGAAAGGAGGTTCCGGGGAGCCAGGGTGGGGAGTAGGAAGCTGGTGGCCTGAGACACGGTCGGACCCAGGAGCGCCGCCTGGGCCTGGCTGGGTGGGTGGCTCCTGGGTCACCATCTCCGGGGCAGGAAGGCTTTGGCCTTTGGGTGGGTTTGGTTGCTTTGCTCCAGGCCCCAGTGGCTCTCGCTTTCCAATTGACCTTGCTCCCACTAAGGCAGGGACTATTCCCAGAGAGAAAAAAGGGACCCGCGGGGCCTCAGCTGGTCTGGGAGAGCTGCGTCTCACACAGAAAACCAAGACACCAGGCTCGACAAAATCCTACCCAGAGGATTGTCCTGTGCAGAGTGACTGAGCTGGGGGCATTTCTGAAAGGAGAAAAGGTTCGAGTCTATTATTGCGGTTATTTTTCAATAAAAGGAAGCCAGAAGTAAGGGGCAAGTATGTCTGAAATAGTTCTTTTCGTTTCTCCACCGCCTTTCTCCCAAAGCGAACTAAACTCTCCACGCCTTCCTTAGGAAACGGAATCTGGAAGATAACTTGTTTTTCTGGTCGCCCCACATTTTCCCCTGGACAAGCCTCAGGTTTCTACTTTCCGAAGGGCTGGAGCCTGGCGGGGAAAGAAAGGACTGGAGCTCTGCGCGCCCTGGCGTGGAGCAGTGAGGAGGCCCGAGCCGGGGCAGCAAGAAGGGGACTTCGGAAATAAATCCACAGGGATTCTCTCATCCAGTGGTCCAGAGAGAAGGCGCGGGGGTCCCTGAACCCAGGAAAAACTGGAGGAACATCTGTAACGTATGACTTGCTTGCAGGGCCAGCCAGCGGAGATTTGAAATGGTTTTGTGTTTTCCTTTGCAGAGGTCGCCGTGGGCTCGGCACAGGGGCTGGCCCAGGCAAGGTTAGGCTGTTTAGGCTCCAAAGGAGACTTGGGACAGCCCGGGAGCACTCAATCCAGAGAGCCTTTTGTCCCACCGCCCACCCCGAGGGAAACGGAGGAGACTTTATGGCCACTCTGTTTGCATTATCTGCATAAGTCTTTCCCCACCAGTTTGATCGAAACTGCTCGCTTTTACGAGGACCCAACGAAAATTCCCCGTCATATTTATCAGCCGGGGATAAAAATTTAGTATGGGAACTGATATTTCCTCATTTATGGGGCGATGAAATTAAAGACCAGAGCAATTGAAAATTATATGGCTTTGGGGGGTTCCCTCCCCCCTCTCTCACAGTGCCTTTATTTTCCTGCCTGGTGTGCCTGTCCCTGGAGTCTGGCGTCCCAGACCCCTGGCCTTGCTCCCGGTTTGGGGTTCTGACTGGGCCCTCTCCCTCTGCTCAGGTGCCACTTGGCCACCTTGGCCTTTCCTGGTCTTTTTCTCGCTGTTGGGAGCTGGGGGCCTGCACGGAACTACGGAAGCCTCTGCCCGGCTAGGCTGCGATCGGGCGGGGGCAGCGGGAAGTGGAAGTTTGCAATGAGCCTCACAGAGAAAGGGTCTGAGCTTGGCCTGGGAGGGGGTGAGGGAGGCTGAGGAGGAGGGCGAAGGAGACAAACTCCAGATTACCTCTCAAACCCAGCGAGCCCCTAGGCTTAACCTGGGGAAGCAGCGGGAAGGGAGTGGAGTCACTGGGCTTTAGGACCAGTCTCCCCCTACCAGCCCGACCCCCAATCCAAACTCACTCCTTACCTCACCCATGGGAGGGGATGGAGTCGCTCCGGAATCCTTGCCATTATTAATGGAAGTCATCCCCGTGGGACGAGGAACCTCCCGCCTGGACTCCCACTTCCTCACAAGAACAAATAGTGTTTAAAGTTGAAATAATTAGAAGTATGATAAACACGGCCCATTAATGAAAAAAGAAATCAAATTCATCAGCCTAAGTAGGACCCCCGGTGGGACAAATGTTTGCCTTTAATTACGCAGGATAAACGCAAACTCGGAGCTGTTAAACAGGAGCCAGCGCAGACGCAGACTTGAATTCAACTTGTAGGGTTTTCCAGACTTTGGAATTCTGCCCCAGTGGGGGTGATGGGAAGGAAGACTTGAGGGGAGAGGGTGAGGAGGGGGCAAGAGGAGCGCTTATGCGGGTCGGTCGGCTGTAGGTCCCAGCCCTGCCCCCCTTGAGCTCGGTCTTCCCGAGGCCACGAGCAAAGGCCGTTTCAGTCCTATTGTCCGGGCCTGGCGTTCAAAGGCACCGGAGTTGCCAGGGCCATCCTGCCGCCGCCAGGCGCCCACCGGCCCTTCTCCCGGGGGCCAAGGCCTTCAGACCTGCACCCCGGGGAACTGGATCAGGGTCCAGGAGAAGCCTGTGTTGCTGGAATTGCCGTGTTGAGACATTTCCCCAGCTCCCCAGGAGTACCAAGAGAACTGCGACTCTTGGGCTTCCTCTTTTTGCCTCCACTTGAGGATGTAAAAATCCAGGGGCTGCAGGCCAGAGAGGGGTTCAGGCTGCACCCACATCTTGACAAATCTCGCCTACCCCAAGAGTCCTAGCCCCTTGTGCCCTTCTTCCCAGTACCCGGCCCTTGGGAAGAAAGCAAGGAGGCAGGGCTGGGCCTCATGCCGCTGGAGCTGGAGGGACTGTGGGCCCGGGAGAGGAGGAAGGTGCTCCTGGCACATTCCAGGGCGTTTGGTGGGTCCCAGGGGCAGGCCCAGGGCTGGGGCAGTAGGGGTCTCCATGTAAAAATAGAAGAAAAACGGAGTGCTTAACAAACAGAAAGGAACCCCGGCTGGCTGTTTTCTTGGCTCACACCCTCAAAGCACCCCCAGAAACACCCTGATTTCGCCAAGGAAAATTAGTGAAGTTTCTCCAAGAGGTTAGGGTAGTCAACTAGGAAATTCCAAAGGTGAAGAGAAAAAGGAAAAGGGTCTCTCCCTTTGCGGTAAAATAAAAAATAAAACGTGTGTGTCTTGAAATCTCATCAAGCAAAATAGAAAACAAAATCACACTCGTGGTGAAAATTGCAGGTTTTTTCCCTCTTGTTTTGGAGTCCCAGGTAAATAATTTTCCTTCCAAAACTTGAAGGAAAGATTTGCTTTTCTTTTTCGCTAACACCAGACTCTGCCTCGGCTTAATTGGGAGAAAGGGAAGCCCAGACAAAATACAAATGCTCGGAAGCCCAGGAAACTGCTTTTCAAACAGGTAGAGGGAGGGAGACGCCAGGCTGAGGACGCCTGGAGGGGCCTCTGGTCTCCCCGATCTCGCAGCCACTCCACCCGGGCAGCCAACCGTTAGAGTCGCTCTCACATCCGGACCTTGTACACACATTTGCACCCTGATGCTATGGAGTTTACCAATTACACGTGTGTCTAAATGTGCTTAATTTTGTATACAGAGCCACAAATATTCGCTTTTACCCAAAAATGCGCTTCCTGCAATCCCGAGTCCTGAAGTCTAACAGCCTGACCAGCATAACTGCTTTTCTCGCCTTTCGCCTTTCGGAAGGAAGCCGACCAATGCTTTAACTTTGTCTCCTGAATCAAATCGAAACCAGATAGCAAACGCGTCCAAGAGAAGCTTAGGGAGGAGGAGACGGGTGGGAGGATGTGTGTGGGGGGAAGGCCTTGCTCCCCACTTTAATGGTTTGCTTCCAAGTTGCCCCAGTAGGTCGGGTTTCCAGGCAGAGCCAGGACTGTGGTTGGGCCGGCTCACTCCGGTGAATCCCCGCTCCTTCCTTACCGGCTAAATTCCTGTCCCAAGATCTGTTTTTCATCATTTACCGTTCTTTCTTTCCTTCTTTCTTTCTTTCTTTCTTTCTTTCTTTCTTTCTTTCTTTCTTTCTTTCTTTCTTTCTTCTTTTTATTTTTTGCTCCCCCTTCTTTCTCTGCATTTTTCTTCCCTTCTCTTTTTTTCTGCAGTTCATTTTTTCCTTCTCGTTTTCTGATCCTTTCCTCTTTCTTCCTTAATTCATTGTCTTTCTCATTTTTCCTTCTTTCTTTCCTTATTATACAATTTATTCTTTGCTCTTTTCTTTCCTTCTCAGTGCTTCCCTTCCTCTTGACCTTCTTCCCTAGCCGTTCTTGTTTGTCTGTTGCGATGGGCTCTGTGAGGGGAGAGGATCAGGCTCGGTCGGTCGCATCCCTCCCCAGCCGGCTGCTCAGGCTTGGAATTGACCTTCTCCTGCCTTCAGTCTTAACTCGGCTTCTCACAAGGGGAAGTGTAAGGCTGCGGCAGCCAGAGGCCAGGCCTTAACAGTCGCCATTAGAGGAGAAACTGACTCCGATGGCTCCCTGCAGCGCTGGTTCCAGGGCTCAGGTATCTTCATTTCAATCTCCCCAAAGGAGCCTTGTCCACCAGGCCTATCTTTTGAGAATTAGCTTCATCTTTGTGTTGACTTCCAGAGTTGAACAGTAAAGTAACCTCAATTTGAGCCCAATTGATTTCCCTAAGGCTGCAGTCAGGGGAAATAGAGAAGTGGGGTTCTGTCAATCCCAGGTGATTCAAGAAGCATATAGATCCAAGGGCTCACTGGTGGGCTTAGTAGCCCAAGGCCATGTCCACTTGGGCACCTTTGTTCTCTGAGCTCCCAGACTGCAGCCCTGCTGGCCATCCTTCTTCTGTCCAGCAACCCCTGCAACCTCTGGGCAAGAGGAATTTCTTTGGCGTTTTGTATTCTGTCTTTCTTCAAATCCATTGTGGACTTAGCAGGAGGCAGGGCTGTGTGTACAGAGACCCTCCCAAATCCCAAATCTGTGGTCTGAATCAAGGTTATGGGTTTCCACTTTATGCAGTGGATTGAGGGTGTGTGTGTGTGTGTGTGTGTGAGAGAGAGAGAGAGAGAGAGAGAGAGAGAGAGAATGTTGCCTGCAGTCAAACAAGAGGGCATGATGGGGGAGGTCTGGTCCTGCTGACATTGGCAGTCCCCAAAGCTGGGTCCAATGTGGGCCTCAGAAAATATTGACCTCAATCTGTAAGCCTTGTTTTGCCTTAGGCAGAGCAAGGCAGCTCCAGATCCCCCCGACCAGGACCCCAGAGCCTCTGTCTTCCCAACCTCCCCCAAATCTTGAAATTTCATTCATAGCAAAACCAAAACTTTAAGTTTTAAAAAAAGGGGAGGAGGAATCTTGTAAAACTTTTATGCCAAACAAAGTTATAAAAACTTCCGGGCGATGCCTTTTCCAAAGGTTTATATGAATAATAAAGAGTGTAGTCGCGTGCACAGGGTGCTGTGGGGCCCGGAGAAGGGAGGGTTCAGCAAACAGCATGATCCAGCCCTGGGGCACCAGAAAACCCCAGGGACTGCCCCCTTGAGGGAATATTGGCCCAGAAACGAATTGCCCTACAGATTCCTGAGAGAGGTTGGGAGAGGGAAGGGGTGGTGCCCTTGACTCCCTTGAAGTTCAAAGTTCCTCTTTGCTCTGGAGAGAAAAGTCCTCTCTGCCTTTCGCCCACTCAAGAAATTAGCCCCAGGCAGTCTCCCCGCCTCTGGGTGAGAACTGGCTCCAGGTGTCCCCACGTCTGTTCACCTTTCAGATATCTGGTCTGCAGCTCACAGAGCAGAGCTCCCAGCCTCCTGTCTGGGACACCTCACAGCACCCACGGGCTTTCTCTCAGAGGCTCCCGGTGGGCTCCTGTGAGCCATCTTCCAAGGGGCCCTGGCATCATCATTTCCCAGCAACCTAGAGTCTGAGTGACAAAGAAACCCCAAACCCAAGGCTGGACCCAACCCCACTTCTCTTTTCAAGTCCCCCCAGGTTCCTCCTGCACCCCCAAAACCCATAGTAGGAGGGGGAGGGGCTCAGAGTGCGCTCTCTCAGCCCACACCACTTAATACCCTTGTAAACTCCCACGTGCGCTATAAACTTGGATTTTTACAACCAACATTCCTCCTTAGCTCCAGGAAACTTTGAACTCGGCCTCGGGTTTATTTACTGGGGGTGGGGAGTGGTGGCGGGGGAAAGGGGGTTGGGGAGCTGGGAGCTGAGAAAGGCTAGAGAAGGGGGAAATGCGGGGCAAGGGGTAATGGAGTGGGGGTCTGGGGAGTGTTGGGGGTGCCAAGACCCGTCCACTACCGGCTTGTTTACTATTTAGGGCGGAAGCGTTTTCTAACACAGGCCAGACTGGGTCGTTAAGGGCGAAATGAAACTGGGTTTAGAGGCGCGGGGGTGGGGTGGGGGGGAACGCTTTATGGCGGCGTCTAGACGGGGATCTTTTGTTCCAGGGCAGCGCTGTGGCTGGAGGGGATTACCCGGAGAAGTTGAGCCCAGAGTGGCCCTGACAAAAGGGTGTTGGACATCCCCAGGGTCCGAAGGTGGGTTTGTTTGGGAGATAGAGAACCCCCCCTTTTTTTCTTATTTTTAGAGGGTCGCCAAGGGCTGGCAGGTTCCTGGGCCTGGGTCACAGCAGCTTTGTTTTTCTTTCACTATGACTCCCTGCAACCAACCTTCAGAAATCCCTCCTGGAGTCCGGGACCTTTTCTGGGCTGCACATTGCAGGGAACGTGGTAGTTGAGGATTTAAAATATTTTTCTCCAAAATAGGAGTCTTTGGAGATTAATAACTTGCTTTATAACAGATTTGTTCTACAGAGTTATCTTCATGTTACTTTATTGGAAACGTGGCCAGCAGGCCAATCCTCCTGGATATGACTAGTAGATAAACACCTAGAGAAGTCTCACACTCACGCACACACACTCATACACAGAGGGTCCTCAGCTGTGTGCCTGCTGGTCACCAAACACTGCCAGTAGTTACACACCACAGAGGACACAGCCCTAGGTGTGCATGCGGTCAGGTTTACTTCATGCTACAGGGAAAGCATGCAAATGCTATTCTTTCTCATGTGTACCCATAGGCACATTGACTTAAACATGTTTGTGTGTGGGCACATGGGGGAACTGTGGGGCTGCATTGCACATACAGCTTAGTTTGCAAATTTTGTCTCAAAACCACATTTTTAGTTAGAAAGTCAGATACTTAAGCTGCAGGGATTCCAGTTATCAGAAAAGGAAGGTGGAGACTAGAAGCAATAGTCCATTGTCCTGGCACTTTTATCTTTCCTTCAACAGAATTGCATTGACAAAAACATTTTCTTTGAATTGCATAAGAGCAGTTCCAAAGAGGGGGAAAGATAAGAGAATTGGCCTCAAATATCTGACCCCAAATAAGGAATGAATTTGTATTTGAGATGGCCAGAGTGCCCTCACTGAAAGTGCAGTGCGGAAAGGACTATGGTTATCTTTATGTAGAAAAACATGCATAGGCGTGGCCCACTGTTCTCTCAGGCCATCTTCGCCAGTGTCGCACCCCAAGCCAACCTGTTAGAAAACAAGTCTCTGAGGCTTTCTCCTGGGGACACCAAGTGTATACGCATTAGGGTGGCCCCAGCCTAAGGTATTGTTGTGTCTGGCGGAGCCTGGCCATTTGTGCTTCAGGGAAAGGGCCCAGTCCCACCTTCCCACCCTCAGGGGCAGCTAAGGTGAGGAAAGGAAGGGGGCTGGTTTCTCCTCTTCTCCCTTCCCTCCTTCAAAATTGTATATAAAAAAATCCAATACAGTCGAGAGAGAGAGAGAGAGAGAGAGAGAGAGAGAGAGCCCTATCCTCAACCCTGCACATTTAACTGCAACAGACGGAGACATCTGGCAGGAGGGCAGTGGAGCCAAGAAAATTCCTATAAATTTAAATTTGATGATGGTTACAATTAACTCCACAACAAACGTGTACTTAAACGGAAAGCATTGCCGGGCATTTGGACGCAGCTTGGGCTGCACGTGAGAAAAGAGAGCTTTAAGAGGAGCCACGGAATATTCCCAGCTTGAGATGGGGAGGAAGCTACCGCCTGCACTCAGGCCCCTGCCCTGGGAGAGGGGGTGGGGTGCAGGCCCACCAGCCCTGGCCTACCTCACCTTCACAGCCTGTCCACACCACCAGGGCTCTGCCTGCCTGCCTCTGCCTCCACCTTGGGAGCATTGAGGGTTTTAAGAGGAGAGAGGCTAATAAAAGGGTCAAATAAAATCATAATATTGAACAGAATGAAATATCTTTATTTGCCACCATAAGAATTTCACAACAATCCCTCTGGGACAGAAGCAGGGTGGGGATTGCACATGTACACACACTCACGCACATGGAGAGAGGTGGGTGATTTGAATCTCATTCCAGGCGAGTCCTCCCCCTCACCCCTCAGGGTAGAAAGAAACGCTTGTGAAATTTATTTACAAAAATCCAGGCCCCAGCATGGGGGAGGTGCCTAGTCCCATCTCCCTTCTGCTTCACCCACACCAATCTTTTTTTCCTTAAAAAAAAGGGGGGGGGGGAAGCAACAACTGCATAGACTATAGCTATCAACCCATGGAGTGGGGCACGACGTGGAAAAAAGGTTGGGAAACCTCAATGCACCCGTTAAGAAATGTCCAAGGAGGGCTCTACACATTCACAGGGAGAACAGCTAGGCTCGGGCGGGGCCTGGGCGCAGACGGAGGTAGGACACGGACTTTGCACACCTAACACCAGGTCGAAGGTACGGAAATTCACAGCAAGGCAGGATCACATTCGGCTGCCCCCGAGCAGGGGGGCTGGGGGACAGGGGCCGGTCGCCCCAGCAGGCTCCGGCCGCAGACGCGGCGTCGCGGCGGATCTGTTCGCTCGCGCGAGGAGGGCAAGCGTTCGGTTCCAGGATCGCGGGGCCCCGGCGCCTCGGCTCTCGCCCCTCCCCCACCGGCCCAGCAGCAAGACCTCGTCGCGAGGTGTGTTTTCTCTTAAATAAAGTTTTGGCCTCGGCGCCGAGGGAGTCCACCCGCCGAGGGTCGGGCGCTTCCCTTCACCCTCCTTCCAGGCCCGGGCCTGGCCCAGGGCGGGAGTCCGGCGGGAGGTGCGGGGGTTCCGGGAGGAAGTGCGGGCCACGGCGGCGGGGCCAGCCCTGGCCACAGTCCAGTTTTCCACCCGCGGAAAGAAGGCGAGTTAGAAAATTAAAAATAAAAATAAAATAAGATCATTTCCCCCTGTCCCTCTCCCCAGAAAGGGCCCGGCCTGCGGTTACAGCAGAGGGTTGCCCGAGAAATACTGCAGCCTGTCTCTGCTGAGTTTTTTTTCCTTCATCCTCCGGTTCTGAAACCAGATCTTCACTTGCCGGTCGGTCAGGTTCAGCATGCGGGACAGCTGCAGCCGCTTCTCCTTGTTGATGTACACGTTGAAGAAGAACTCGCGCTCCAGCTCCCGGATCTGGAATTTCGAATAAGGGCAGCGCTTCTTGCGGGTGCGGGGGGCGTCTGGAGGGGAGGGGGCAGGTGCGAGGAGAGGGGGAGAGAGACACGTGAGACCCGGGCGACCCCGACCGCCGGGCGCCCGGCGGCCCCGCGCCCAGCCCCGCCGCGGGCCGCCCTCCCGCCGGGCCGGCCGCCTCTCCCTGCGGGCGCCGCGCTGGGGCCGCCGCGAACCCCCGCCGGGTCTGGCGTCCCCGGCCCGGGCCACGCGGGACCCCCGCCCCTCGGGCGAGAGCCTCGGCTGACGCAGTCTAGTGGGGGAAGGCAGCCTGCGGGGGCCAAGTGCGCCCCCGGCCCCGTCCACTCGGCCGCCGGCCCGGCCCTTCCCGTCGTCCTCCTAGGGATTCGGGGAACCCACCATCCCTCCCCCAGAAATGGGGGGCGGGGGGCGCGGAGAGCGAGCGCGCAGAAGTGAGAGCGGGACAGAGCGGCGGGAGGCGGGAGGCGCGAGCGAGCAGGCACCGGGGACACCCGAGCGCCGCTCCGGGGGCCCCGCGCTCCCGGCGCCCGTGGCCGCGCCTCCCCGGTCGCCGGGCAGGGCGGGCGCACAGGCCGCGGAGCGCGGGGCACCGCCGGGACCCAGGCCTGGAGCCCCGCGGCGCCCGGAGCCGCCGCGCCCCGTCCCTCCGTCGCCGCTGACCCCGAGTGACTCCGGGTTCTGCTCAAGGCCCCGCGACAACACAGTTTGAACATTTCAAAATTAGTTTTTTAAACGAAGTAGAGCAGCCCCGGCTGGCCTCTCCGGTCCCAGGTTCTGCTCCGTCGCCTCTCTCTCCCACCACTCCCCCTCTCGGAGTTTCTCCCTGTCTTTCCCTCGCCCTCCCCTTTCTCCCCCTCCACCCCTCCCCTCCCTCCCACCCCTCGGCAGCCCGGCTCCCCATCCTTCCTTAAATGCTCCTCTAAGTTCACGATCAAAGTTAATATTGCCCGCGATGGTGGCGCTTTTAAAAATCTCACAGACGGAGGGAGATAACGGGGAGGGGGGGTTCACCCGGCTTTTTCCAAAGAGCCCTTTTCCCTCCCTCCCCACCCTGTCTCCATCGTAAAAAGTCGAGTCGTTGGGAGAGAGGGCTTTGTAGGTTATAATAAAATCCTTTGAATGCTTATAAAACTCCACATAAAATCAGGCTGACCCAAAACACGAGGCCGTCCCCGTTCCCCTCGCCTCCCCCCTGTCCTCGCCCTCCCTCCCTCCCTCGCCGCCCGCCTGGTTCCCGGCCGCTGCTACCTACTGGGGGCGGCTCCCTTGGCCGGTTCCTTGGCCGCCGAGTGGGTCGAGCCGGACGAGCTGGGATTCGTGTTTTCCTCCTCGGCCTCGGCCTCGGCCCCCGCCTCAGCCCGGGACCCCAGTCCCGAGGCCGGGGGCACCTCGGGCTCCCCCTTCGCCTCCCCCTTGCCGGGGCAGGGGGGGTCCGCGGGCGCGTCGCCGCCGCCGCCGCCGCAGTAGGCGTTGTCGAAGAAGCGGTCGAAGGCTTGAGGCAGGACGCTGTTCTTGTTGACGGAGGAGTAGAAGCCCGCGGGGGCTGCGTGCGGGGCGCTGGGGTGGTGGTGGCCGCCGTAGGAGCCTTCGTTTTTCATGAGGATCTCGGTGACGGTGGAAGGAGGCAGGCACTCCCGGTGCATGAGCTCGTCGGCCGCCGCATAGCAGGAGGAGTAGCTGTTGCGGGGGTGCCACTTGCCGGAGGGCTCCAGGCCGTAGGAGACCTCGCGGACCGGGGGCACTTGGGCGGAGTAGGGGTAGGAGATCTGGCGAGAAGGGGCCTGGGGCAGGAAGGAGGAGACCGTGGAGAACTCGGGCATGTAGTAAGTGCAACTGGGCAGGTAGAGGTTGGAGGCGCAGCTCCCTCGCTCCCCGAAATCAGCGCCCCTGTCCTTGCGCGACGGCGAGCAGAAGTTGCCCAGGTTGACCGAGTTAAACATCGTTCTCTTCTCCTGCCGGCTCCAGATGGACGTTTTGGACCCGGTCTTGCGAGGGGGGAAAATTTGGGAAGGCGAGATGACGCGTTATCCGTCTTAGTCTCTCTCTCCGAGCACGTGATCCAAAGTAGATATTGTCATATATCAGTTCGGAGCACTTCGCAGACGTAGGAGGGGTTCTCTCTTAGGTAAGATGGGGACGTTCAGGCGATTGGTTTGCAAACACCGCAGAAACATTATGAAAATCAATTGCAGATTTGTATTCGTTTTTTCTCTCTCACTCCCCTCCTCTCCATTCCACAGAGCAAGCAAAGGAGGAGAGAGAGGGTTAGGGTGGGGTGGGCGGTGGGATGGGCAGGGGCGGTGGCTGGGAGGGGGTAAATGTATTTTTCCTAGCTGCTGCTCTCTTTTCCCCAGGATTGGGGGAAGGAGGAGGGCTCTCACGCAAGGGGTTCTAGCCTCCTCCCCCTCCGTCAGCAGAGACTAGGATGGGGATGAGGACCTCTTTCCCCACTGCCTGGTCCCGCCAGAGATGTTAATCGTTCACCCCCAACTCTCAGGGACTCGCAGCCCGCCAACCGGAGAGGGGCCAGCGCCTACTTGGAAGAGTTGGAATAAATCAATTATTTTTCCCCCCTCCCCGCCAGGACTGGGTGTCAAGACTACCTTTTCCCTTTGGAGAGACTCCTCAGAAGAGTATCTGAAGTTTCTCAAAGGTGAGGCAGCCCAGTAGCAAGCCAATGTTCCAACTTTGTCTGGCTCGCTGTGCTGCGGCAGCTAGGGACTTAGATTAGTCATAAAGGAGTGGAAAGCAGTGCGCCAGCCGCCCAGCCGGTGCCTGGCAAAGTCTGGGAAAAACCGTCTCTAATGTTGTGTTAAATATTTAGTATGAGAGAGTGGCCCTGGGTGAATATTTCATGCCTGACTTTATTGTCAATCAATGCACAGAAAGCTACCTCCACGGTGGATTTTTTAAATCTCAAACCCCAAAGAAGAAGGTTGGAATGAGTGCCGTGTATCTTCTCTTTGGGTTGGGGGCTCAGCCTCCGCTTGGGGGCTGAAAAGAAGACGAATGTCGGGGGTTCCGGAAGGATATGGTTGCGGGACTAGGTTTGGGGCTCTTCTCCTTAGATGATTTGGGACTGAGAGGTTGGTGGTGTGGCCAGATGCAGGTCTCCAGACAGACCAGCAGGGCAGTGGAAGGGAGCTGAGGAACCTGGGCAGGCAAGGCAGCGCCTGGGGCCACTCCCTAGTGGAAGCTCCCAGCCCTGCTCCCAGGGGCCGTAGCCAGGCCTTGGTGCCGCCTTCCTGTTTCTCAGACCTGCCCTGCCTTCTTCCACCAGGTCTGCCAGCCTTCTGGATGCCTGTGGCCCAAGGGGTGGCCTCAGTGGTTCTGCCCTCCCTGGCCTCCCATCCCTCTGGGCACCACAGGACACATTGGTCAGCTGAAAAGCACTTTATTGAAAGGTTCTGGACTGGGTCCAAGGGGTTGGAGCAACTGTCAGGAGCAGAGAGCAACCTTGGATCCAAGGAGGAGCTGTCAGAGCATGATTTGTTCTGGTAGGAGGGGAGGAATTGAAGCCCCCAAAAGACTCAGCTCATTGCACTCAGGGAACAGCCAGGAATGACCCAAATTATCTTTACACCCAAATTTGGATTAAAATTTGTTTCCATTTGTAAAATATCATTTGGATTTGATTTTCCTTGCTGAGCATGATGAAGTACTGAGGCCCCAGAACCAGATGTGGAAGACACAAACACAGTGCCTTGTCCCCAAATACAACCCCCCAAAATCTATTCCTTCTTACCCCCATGCTTTCCCAAATTTGCTCAGTCTTTAGAGCAGCATCTGGGGTGGAACTGCCTCCACCATGGGTCTCCTTCTTGGGGTAGCTCTGGAATACCCAGGGATAAGACTCTGGCACCCTCTGCCCATTTGTCCATCGCTGACTAAAAGGCCCTTTTCTTGTCCTGACTAGATCTTAACTGCGGGCAAAGAGGAAGTAGATTGGGGCTTTGCAGAAGTGTTGGACTGCTTCATTGCTAAGGGGTTCCAAAAAGAAAAATCTGTTGTTTTTCCTCCTTTTTTCTTTTTTACCCCCTTTTATAGGTGACTTCTCTATTGGTAAGGGGCTGCAAAAAGAAAAATCTGTTGCTTTTCTTCCTTTTTCTATCCCCTTTTATAGGGTGAGCTGGGGCCAGCGTTTTTAATTATAATGATGGGGAACTATGGACTATGGCTTTTATGGGGTTCATAGTGACCTCATTAAACCTGAGTTTATAGAAGGCAAAATGTTCCCCAAACAGTGATAGGAACCAGCAAGAGGTTTGTGAGAGATACCACTATTCCTTGCAGAGATGTGGATGAGGGTTCAGAGTCTCAGCTTTGGATTTCCACTTTCTCCCAGGGTCCTGCTTTCTTTCCCATCCTGGCCTCCAGGGCAACGTGGGGCCCAAGCCCCCAAGGCAAATTCTGCACCACCAGGGCCGACAGTGGGGAGGGGGTGCGCTTCCTGTGAGGAGACAGCTGTGGGCCTGAGCACTTGAATTTGACCACCAAAGTTTATTCCAGGGCCACCATAAAAGTGAGCCAGGCAGCTGCAAGTTGCTGCTGGCAGCTCTATTTCCTTGAAACAAAAAAGAAAGACAGAAAAGAATGTCCAAGGAGTTGATGTCCAGGAAACTCTAGGGCCTCCCAACAGAGGCTTCTGAAAATAATATTCTTCCTCCTAAAAGTAAGGCATCAAGTTCCTTTTTTTTTTTTTCTTTTTTCGAGTTTTGGTCTGACTCAAATTTTCAACAACTTAAAAAAAAAATCCCAGCAACTGAAGGTTGGTGCTGAGGTCAAGGAGAAAAGGCCCTTGCCACTGAGGTCAGCAAAGAATTGATTGGCAAAAATGCCCATGATATGGGCTATGGACCTCGACTTACCTGCCTGGCCCTAGGTCTAGACCGCTCCTAAACATAGACTGAGCTGCCTGCCCCAGGCTGCACCCCAGGGCATCAGACCTCCCACAACATGAGACCCATCGTGGCCCCAAATCTGTTCCCAAGAACCTAGTAAGCCCCACTGTCTGGAGTGGAGGTGGCGTTTTCTTTCTGGTCTCAAGGTGCCTGTGGCCCCTCCACCATCCTGGGGTTCCAGCTTTCACATGAAATCCTCCTCCTCCGCAGGGTCATCCTGCCCACCCCAGGGCTCTTGATGGCCTCAGTAAGCACTGCCTGCCTGCCCGCTCGCAGGCAGCTGCGGTCTGGGCAGCTGCCGAGGTGCTCTGGCCACTGGCCAGGGCTACGAACTCCAGCACGCTTCTTTTCCACACATGGACACCAGAGACAGCTTCAGAAGGGGGCAGCATCTCCCACATTCCAGCCGGGGAGACCCCAGGGCAGCATCCGCCCTACAGCCCAGGCGGCCTTGCAGCTTGACCACCTCCTCCTGCTGTCTGGCCTCTAGAATGGGTTGTGGAAGGGAAAGGGGACCACCCCACCGACCTTGAACTGGCAGGAAAACCAGGGCCTGGTAGAGCTCTGGTGGGCTTGAATTATAAATTTGGTCCCCGCCGAGTAGAATCAATAAAGAGATAAACAATAAGCACATGGACACTCTGAGCGATTCAGAAGCTGGGTTGCCAAGGATGCACCCTCATTAGAAATCGGCTTGCATCTTTTTGCACATATTTCTCTTTTTTAGAGCAATACTGGCTGTTTAATAATCCTTTTAGTATGCTTGGGGATTTTCAGGCCGGCGGTTTATTCTGCACTGGGGACACCTCCCACCCCCCTCTAGGGAACTAGAAGGGGATAGGACTGCCGGTTCTTGGCCCCCCCCTCTCCTCAGCCCTGGCCATTACCCCAAGCCCAAAGCCCAAGTCAGACCACCTAAACAGATGGATGCTGCTGCGCTGGCCCCTGGACAGGATCAGGGGAGGGAGAAGGGCAGCTCCTCTGCCCCTGAAGCCCCACCCACCTTTCTCAGCGGAGGGATTGTCCCAGGAGGCTAGCAATGCGACCCAATTTCTCCCCATAAAAGTCCCATTTTATGAGCTAGTTTCACTGGCCCCCTCACCAAATGCTCTGAAATGAAGGAAATGTCTTAAAAGCAGGCTGGAAATGGAGCAACTACCTTTGGATCTTGGTTTTCCCAACCCAGTTGCAGCAGCACAGAAAATGCTTTTTCTTCTGCGCAGGATGGCCCTGCTGGGCCACTGGAGCAGGGCTCGGGGCTCCAGGTGGAGCGGAGGCCGTTGGACGGGACACCATTCCGGGACTTTAGCGCCTACTTAGGCTCGGACCCAGTTCTCCAGATCAAAGTGAGCTCTCGGCATTTTTATGAGATCAACTCAGTGGCTCTTTACTTGTAATCAGATGCCTGGGTCGAAAATGCAAAAGGGAACAGCCCATCAATCCAAAAAGGAAAAGGAGAGAGAAAGAATTCAGGTGACACATAGCAAGGAAATTCAGTCACCAATAAAAAAGACCCTTTGCCTGCAGCCGGAATCGTTTGTGGGTCTGTCCCAGCCTCCAGGCCCTCCCATCTGCCTGCACATTTCACCCTATTTCCTGAGTCCGGGAGCCTAACTCCCCTGCTTTCTGAAGTTTGATTCAAAAGCTTCCACAGTGTGGACACACCACCTGGGGCCAGTGTGGCCGCCTGCACTCCCTAGCCCCATTGCGGAAGTCGCCTTCTGCTCATGACTGAAAAGTCTTCCCCATTTTGCTGCTTTCCTCTCTGCGGTCTCTGGGCACTAAGGCCAGAAGTTGAGTTACAGGAAGATTCGCCAGAGATTTATCGCTGGCCCCAATCTTGGAAAGCCTCATTGTCATAAACAGCCATCTATTGTCTAGACTTTTATCTCTGGGTATGGATCGTGCATTATTGAGGCTCAGGAGACACGGGCCTGGCTCGGGCCTGGCTCTGTGGGGTGTGTGTGCAGCTGAGTGCTCGTTCCTCCCACCAAGGGTTTCTCTGGTGGGTCTAGGAGCGCGCACAGCTTTGTGCTTTGTGCGTGCTGGGCAGGCACACCTGAGTGTCCACGGGTGGAGACCCGACATGGGGAAGGCCTCTTGTGCCTGGGAACATTCCGGAGCATGTACTTGTGTGTTGGATGAGGATTTGTCACGGTGTGTTTTGTTTCTAGGGCATTTTAAGTGTTCCTGTCTGGGCTTTTGCGGGTTTTATTAACCTGCATCTGCTTGGCCTGTTTATGTCCCTTAGAAACAGATCATCTGGTGTTTTTCAATATTGGGGCTCATTGTGTGTGTTTGCCTCTCTGAAGAAATGGGCTGGGGTGATACCTTTCCAATGTTGTTCCCTCGGATTCCTCCACCCGCCCTCAATCAGACCCCAGCCTCTGCCTCCACCAGCGTGTCTGCCCCTGCCCCACTCCCTGCAAGTCCTGAAATTTCCCAAGCCGCTACCATTTTCCGTCACGGAGAGGAAACACATTCTGATACGAAACACATTTTGCAGCATGAGGTCTGGTTGTCTCAGTCTTTCCCCACACGATGGGGCAATGTCCCAGCTCCTAAATGCCCTTGTTTCCGGGAGCTCTCCTTCCTTGAGCCGAGGGCCACCTCAGAAAGGGCCTGCCCAGTCCATTTCGACCTTTTAAAATGCTCTCTACAGAACTCAGATAACACCCAGGAGGGCCGCCTGCTCCCTTCCTGGCAGCAAATGTCCGTGCCCTGGCCACCCCCTCAGCCCCTTGAGCCCTGCAGTAGGACCTTTGCCTGGATTAATGTTTGTGGGAGAGACAATTATCACCTTAGATCTCAGGGTCAGATGCTGTGTTTGAAAGCGAGGGTCCTTAACACCAGCAGAAATCATCAAATCCTCCCCTATGTTTTTCATTATTAGAACATGGGGTGGGCGGGCTCCACTGACCACCCTCACGGCTCCTGGCTTTTCCTAACCTGGGCCTTAGGCCCCAGTCGGGTCCCTTAGGCGCCCTCAACTAAATAGGTACAAGGGAGGGGACGGATCCCAGAGGCTGGCTTTCAGTTGAGAAGGGTGGAGGCAACAACAATTAGGGGTTTGTGGGGCATCGGATTCAACCAGAAGCCCCCACCATTGCTTCTAAGCATCCTTCCCTTCGTGCCATTAAAATCCCCATTTAAAAAGCAATGGTTAGACTTGAAAGGGGCTCCTGGGGCGTGGAGCCGTGACAACAAGCTGTGAGGTCCAGGAAAAAGGACACCCCACGCCACATTCACACTCTTCCTCCCTCTGCCTCTATCTCGGCCTCACCCCTAGTACCCCCTGGAGGGGAAGGATCAAGGGCTCCACTTCAGGCTCCTAGCTCCCAGCGCCTTAGGTTGAGTGAGCCTGCCCGCTGCCCGCAGCCCAGGCGCGGCCGCCTCTTGCCTCTCGGGAGCTCGCTTTCCCTCAGGCGGGCCAGCTGCAGCGTCGCTGTACCGTCTCTCCCTGTCTCCCTCCACCCCTGCCTTTCCCCCACCCCTCAAACCAACACACATCTAATACACTGTTTTGCTCCGCACCCACTGCCTAGGCGGAGCGGGTTCAGAGCCCGGACACCGCTCTGGAGCCCACGGTGGCCGCCCCCTTTGCTAGTTACAGGATGAAAACGCCTTTCTCTCGCTTTCCTGCGCCTCGCGCTTTCTTTCAGCCTCTGGTTCTGAGAAATCAATTAATCCAAGTCTCCTGCCTCATCATCCCCCAATCCCGCCCCCGCGCTGCCTCACTTCTCCTTACCGAGCGCACCGCCTTGTTTTCGGAAGGAAACCGTAATAGAAATGTAAGCTGTAAATGAACTTTTCTTTGTGACGGCTACTTTTCTCTCCAATTCTAATGTCCTGCTCCGCTGCGTGGTGGAATGGAACGGATTGAGAAGTCTGCAGTAGGGGAGAGGGGGGTGTGGAGAGAGACGGAGCCCTGAGTCGCAGACAGAGGCGAGAGACCCGGTGGACAGAGAGAAGTGGAGAGAAAAGAGGCGTCTGGGTGGAGAAAGGAGGGAGAGAGGGAGGGAAGGAGGGAGGGAGGGAAGGAGGGAGGGGGCCCCAGCTGGCAGGAGCGGAGCCAGAGAGAGAAAGGGAGAGAAAAGTTTCCCTGCAGTCTTCATTAGTAGACTTCTCTGTGAGCTAGCCAGCGGAGCTCACCCCCAATAAAGGAAGGAGGGGGGTCCGCTTTCTTAAGACCCCAAAGAATTCAGTGTTTACAAGATCTTGGCAGAAAGAAAGACTGAAATGGAGGACCGTCACCTACCATATAAGGTACGATGCTAACTTGACCTTCACTTTGTCACAGAGCCCCCCCCACCTCGCCCACCCAGACTCCTGCAGGCAGCCAGGCAGAGCGAGAGCCCAGGCGGACCCTGGCTTCTGCCTCCCTCCTTCCTTCCTTTCTCTTTCATATCTCTCTTTTCTTTCCTTTTTTCGGCCCCCTCCTTTTTTCCCTTCTGTCATTTTCTTCCTTTTCCCCCTCTACCTTTTCCTTTTTATTTCCTTGCTTCTTTCCCACACCTTCCCAATCCCTTTCTTTCACTCATTCATTTCCCTCGTGCTTGCTGGTTTCATGGTTTTCCTTGATTCTCTCTTGCCTAGCTCTTTACTGTAATCTCTTCTTCCTCTCTCTCCCACAGTCTTCTGTTCTGGTCTTTTGAATCCCAGAAACAAAATACATATTTTTAAAAATTCTTTTCCCATCCCCACCCCAAATGATCTCCACAGCTATAGCCTGGCTTCTGCCCCCCCCTCCCCCAACATGTCCTTGGGGAGGACGGTTCAGGAAAGAAGGCCAATTTGGGGTCAAAGGGGCTTCACTCTGGGCCCAGTGCCCAGTCGGAGATGACAATGAACTTCTTTTTGGTAAGACCCTCTTTTCCTCCCGCTGGCCTCACCTGCAAAGTCTCTGTGGCCCTAGAGGTCTTGAACCAAGCAGAGAGCAAAGGCCTTGATTGTGGGGGGTTGGGGAAAGCAGAGATCAATGCTCCTGAAACTAAAGAGGAGATTTAAATATCAAATTGTTGTTTGGCCTTCTCTGAGTTCTTAGCCCCTAAAATCCTAAAGATTTCTCTTAAGACATCTGGGGATGAGATTTAGAGAATTAGGGATTTCTGGAGATTCACACACACATAAAAATAGGAACAAGAAAGACTAGAGGGGCCATTCTACCTCACTTCTTGCTGCCTCCCAGGCTCCAATAGAGCCACCGACATTAACTCTAATCATGTCTTGTGAGGCTATAAAATAAATGATATTATGGACACCCCTATAGTTGTCTATTATTTGCTTACTTGTGGTAATTACAATAGTAGATGAGACAGGTCTATGCAGAAAAAAGTTAAGCCAAGCAAATTCCTCAAAAATGAAACTGTTTTACTGAGGCCTTCAAACTCTCTTATCCCTTCTTCAGTAGGTTCCAGTATCTGTAAGCTCCTGCCTAAGACCTCCTTGGTTTAGGAGTAGCCATCTTGTGGGGGATAGGGTGATATTGAGAGATCCTACCACCTCCTTTTACTCTATATCCCATACACCCCCCTCTTCTACAAAAACACCAGAGAGGATCAGACAATAAAAGAGAAATGCTTTCCCTCTGTTCCCCTACAATTATCCGGATAATTGCATGAATTCTTCTTTGAATGCTGCTGTGTAGTCAGGGTTGGGATTTCAGCAGGAAGTGCCGGGGACAGAATTCCAAATGGGGGGAGCTGGGAGAGTCCTGGTTCTTACATTCCCAGACTTTATAGTTCTGTCTAGTATTACATTGTTTCTTCAGGCAAAGATCTTTGTTCGCCTTCAGTCATATTTCTCCCTTCCCCCTCCTTTTCTTTTTCTCTCCCTCCTCCCTATATTGGCCCCTTTAAAGGAGACTCAGATCATCTTCTGCTTTTAATACATGACTATAAAAGTAAAATTAATTCCCCCTTGCCCCTTAATATCAATATCTCTCTGTTAAGTATGCACATTGGTGAGAATAAACATAATTAAGTGCTGCAACCCAAACCAGCAATTACATCCAAGGTATCCCCCCACTGGGCTTGGCTTATCTAGGGGTGTTCACTCTGCAGTGAGATAACCAGGGGGTATTTGTATTATTTTTTTATAAGTTCCTTGGGTCCTGAGTCAGCACCAACTTGGTAGAAAAAGCAACCGTGAAGCCAGAGAGAGAGCCACAGGAGGGAAGAGAGCACCAGACCAGCCGGAGATGAACCACGAACCACCGGGAGAATTGCAGAGGAAGGAAACGCGGCGGCAGATCCCTGAACAAACGCGGCAGAGGGCAAGAGAGGCGCTGGTAGACAGAGGTTTATGTATTTCTTAAAGGACTTTTTAAAAATTGAGGGCTTGTTGAAGAAAAGGGAAAATTCAGGGAAGGAGAGGGGAGTGAGAATTATCCAAGCCACAGCATGAACGCCCCAGAAGGGGAGAATGGGGCACGGGCACGGAGTAGCGAAATGGGTCAGTGCTGTCCTACAGACTGCTGGGCTAGGTCCTGCAAGCCCCCACTCCCACCCTCTCCAGGCCACCAGGGCTTCCTCGCTGTCCTTATCATCTTCATCTTTATGATGAGGCTTGTTAACAAGACCAGCAAGCTGGCCGAGCACATCTATCTCAGCCGCTTGCGCTCAGCCAAGCAGCATCCGGTGGGGGGGGACTGGCAAGGCACTAATTAATTGATTCCTTTGGACAGTAAAATATGGCCGCATCTACACAGAACCCATCAACTCATAAACAATATCTCTGCTGGGTGTGAGCGCACTGCCTCTCAAAGAATTTTCCATAGGCATGTGTCATGCAGTCCTGGATCTTTAGCTGCTAAAGAAAGACCCACATGGGACTAATTTTTAGGGGGCCAAAACAGAGTTAGCTCAGTGCCAGGAAATGCTTTAAGTTACTACTGCCTCTCAAAAAGCATTGGGAGTAGGTTTTGTTGAAAAAAAGCTGGGATTATGGGATATAATTTCCCTGCTGTCTGTGTAGACTCCACCAAGGTTAAGAGTGGGCACCGGAGCTGAGGAGCTGGATAGGCCAGAACCAGACTCCAGGTAGCTGGGAGGGAGTAGGGTTGCTCTGGGATGTGAGAAGGGCATAGAAGAAGAGGTCCAGTGTTTGCTTCATGCTATTCCCTAGACTTAGATTAAAAGAATTAGAACATTTAAATTTAAGTAACACTTCATTTTCAGGAGCTCTCGAGTGCTCAGCACATACCTGGAACCTGCCTGTTAGCTCAACCGGCCTGTGACACACTTCCCTGGTTGCTGCATTTTCTCTTCCCCCTTCCCTACCTGCCAGCCCAGAGTAACTTTATAATATATTTATATTAGGTCCAGAAGAACACGTCCTGAGGCACAGGGGATAACCTAATTACATAATGCTAATTCCATACACCAGTGATTATGCAGTCAGACCCTGCTGCAAACAGGACTTCTCGCTCTAAATATAGACCCTGACTTCAGACAAGAGATGCAACAGGGAGTCAGAGATAGGAGACCACTTATATAAATAATGCATGTAGATATCGAAGTGTTTTTTAAAGACAGAAATAATAGAAATAAAGTACAGAAAAGAGGCTAGCCAATGGAGTTTGTCATTGCCAATGCCCGATCTTCCTCCCACTACTGTTTTAAAGATTGCCTGAGAAATGTGTATTATAAATACGATATGTGAACCCAAAGAATGTTTTCAACTATATTTGGTACACACCATGTATGCAAACATAATCTACAGAATATATTTTTTCGTACACTGGGTAGATATGCACTTTGTGTATATATAATAATATGATGTATGTATTTTAATGCAGTTTTATGTGGATATATTACTATCTGGATGTATTTTCTATGCACTGATTTTAGATGCACTGTGTAGCTAAATAGATGCAGGACTGTACATTCTCTTTGTAGAACATATGGAAGTGTGCTATTTATATATGTAAATGAATTTTACATGTGGTGGATATACATGCTTTATGTAATCTTTTTTCCTGGAGATTGCTTTTCCATACAATAGCTAGAAGTGCCTCTGTATGTATATTTTCTAGAGAAATACATTTTCCATGCCCAGAATGTGTATGTAATATAAATATCTATGCATTTTAGAAGGTCTCGATATATTCATATCGCGTGCATTTTAGGGAACATCTTTTCCCTGCCGGCGGTGAGTTCCATCCACACAGACCTGCCTTTGAAAGAAGTTCTCTGCTCTGGGTCAGAGAAACTGGTAAAGTGGAGGCTGGTCTCCACGCACCCGGGAAGTGGCTCCGACTCAGGGAGGAGAAAACACTCACAAACAACCGGCTGGTCACGCTGGGCTTGGTCTCATCCAAGCCCAGTTCCGTGGCTCCCTTGCCAGGCTCCTTGGGGTAGAGCCGGCTTTCAGGAGCCTCCGGGCAGAGGCGCTGGGGGTGAGAGGCGCGGCGGGAGGGCGGGCCGCCGCAGTGGGGACACCGCGCGCCCAGCGGAGGGAAGGCACTTAGGAAAAGGCCTGGTTCCCGTAGCCTCGCAGCGCCTCAGACTCGGGCTGTTCTTCGAGGTCTCCCACAAAGTCCCGGGGCGTCCTCCAGGCCCGGGGTGCTCAGGGACCAGCGGCTGAGCCGGACCCGTCTCCGCAGCCTCCGGCCTGCAGGGGTCAGCCCACCCCTCCGGGGCCCCGCGGCCCGAGGGCGGCGAGCAGAGCTGCCGGCGCTGCGGGGCGGGGAGCTCCGCGCGTCCCCCGGGGCTGGGAAGCGCGCCGGCTGTCCTCGCCTCGGGACACTGGAGCGGACTGGAGCCTGGGCCGGGCCGGGCCGGGCGGGAAATTGGACCGGAGCCCTTGCCGCCCGCCGGGCCAGGGTTGGGAGAGGGCGGTCCAGGCGCCCGCGTCATCCCCCGGCGGCCGATGCGCCTTTGTCTCGGGGGCCTTCCCTGAGCCGGGGAGCGCGGCGCCGCCTCCAGTATTGCGGGGCGTCCAGGTGGCGCGGGCGCTGGCCTCACACTTCGCGGCGGAAAACCGGCAACTCGGTCTCAACAGAGACAGACACGGAAGGGCAGCCACTCCGACCTACAGGCTCGTGACCCACGCGGCTCCGGGATCCGAGGCCTGCAGCCACCTCGAGTCGAATCACACCGGAATCTTCGGCGCCTGCATGTGCCCGCCTCGCAGAGAGGCTTGTGGGCTTCCCAGTGTGTTTCCCGCGCGGCCCAGGGCCTAAGAACCGCTCCTACTTTCCTGGTAATGGCGGGGAGGATGGGCAGGGGCTCCGGTCTGTCCGGAACCTAAATCCCGGGGGTTTGCTTTGTTCACAGAGCGAGGCTGGCTGTCCCCGCTCTGCTCTGGATCGGAGCCATCGACCGCGCCGGGTTTCCGGCTGCATTAGTATCCACAGAACCCGGGCTGCCGGGACCACCTTCGGTCCGCTGCACAGTGGCTTTAAATACCCTCGCTGCGTTTATGCAGATCCGAGTGGAGTAGAACGGATTGGATGATCAGGGCCAAATACACAATTTATGTGGATGGTATAAGCTTACAAACACACAACAGCAGGATTATTTTCTATCTGAATTATCCAGATAAGTCTCCCCTTTTCTTGCTCCGGAAGACCCAGTAGAGACACAGGATGCTTTGTCTGAAAGTCAGTGGAGTAAATTGTAGTTTGAGGCCTTAAACCAGACAAATAGTTGCAAAATAGATGCAATCTTTGCCCAGATCAAGAGCTCAAGCGGTGTGCCCTAGATATTTGAGTTGTGTCTCAACCATGACCTTCTCTTTGGCCAGGAGACCCAAGGACTTGTTTTTCAGCCATTGGGAGGAGATTATAGTGTCTTTCCTTCACTGACAGCTCCCCCAGTTATTGAGTGGGGGGGAGGGGGCTGCGTAGACACCAGCCAACAAGATCTATTCTCTCTCAGATCTGCAGTATCGCAGAATAAATCAAGGGAATAAATTAAGGGCCAGTTATTCCTGGCCTCCCTAAATTCCTTCCCTCCTTTTTAGCCAGAAATGTCTTCACTGTTAACTTCCTGTATAGATGTGTCCCTGGATTCATTGCGATTCAGATCCTCCTCCCCGCTTTATGCAGATCCAGGCACAGCCACCCAGTCCCTCCCCCAGCTCATGGCTGCCAGACACTATCTTGTTCCCAGCCTTGCCCCCACTCTGTAGGGCCTTTGTGTGAGTACCCTCAAAGCTTGGGCTCATCTTCTTCCTGCCTGAACCCCTCAGCTATACAAGACAGCTGGGATTAGGGGCAAAGGGAGATGAGGTTTGGTTTAAATTTACCAGTTTTACTAGTTGCAGGAGAAAGGAAAGGAAGAGCGACAAAGTTTTCAGGGCAGAAGGCGTGGTTTGCAGGCTGGGCTTGGGTGGGGGCCCCTGCTATTCCGGAGAGGGCCCGGGAGGGTGGAGGGGGAATTTGGAGGAGACTCTATGATTGGAGCCAGGCTGTGAAAAAGAGAGACTCAGGGATCAGAGGCTCAAGGGCAGAGGCATAGGGAGGGCGTTCCACCCACGAGGAAGGGGTGAGGTGGTGGTACAAAGGGCTCATGCATTCAGCTGGAACCCAGACTCTGGCCTGGACCTGGGCCTCTCTCTGGCATGGCCCAGAGGAGGTCACTGGCCAACAGAGATGAAGCCTGTTTCTCCAGCTTCAAGTGGTCTTTAGTCCCCTGCCCAGTCTTCTTGTAGTGCACAGCATATACTCCCAGAGCAAAGCCATGGAGTCAGGGCCTTGGGGTTGAAGTGTAGACCCACCAAACCCTACCCCAGATCCCACTCTCATCATCCCAGCTCCAACCTGTTTGCACCCCTACCCTGGTTTTGCTTTGTGGAGATCCTGCAGCTCAGACTTTCTCTTCCCAGCTCTGCAGGTAGGTAGTCTCAGCCTCCTCCAAGCTGTTCACATTATTTTTACAGCCCACGACTTCTCAGATACTCCTCTCCTCCTCCCCAGTCTATGGTCCCCCAATTTTCTCTCTGCCAGTAATTGCTTAGGACTAGAGATGGCAGCTCATCAACAGATCTTGATTGCTCATATATTTTTGTTGCCCCTGAAACTGCTCTTCCTTTATTATTATAATTATTATTTTTATTATTCACCTGAGCTGGAGAAAATAAAGTGGAAAACAGCTAGGAGGCTGAGGATCCCATTCTTTCTGGGCAGAGGAGACAATGTGGGGGGGAACCAGTTTAATTTTTTTTCTAAAAAAAATCACATCATCATACAGTCATGTTTTAATTAGTATTATTAATATTAATATGATGAAGTAACTCTGTACAAGGACTATATAAAGGGGAAAACGTGCTAAAGACAGCTGGTTGAATAGGAGGGCGCACTACAGAGAGCTGGGGAGGGAGAGAAGGGAGGTCATCTACCCACAGGGACTACACAAGGTACTAGCAACAGACACAGAGAACAGGACACAGATTGACAGAGAAGTTCACAGAAGTCAAGTTTAAAGCAACAGGAAGAGAATATTGCATATCTTTGTCCCTCCACCCTTTGGGAGTCTTCTGGTCTCTCTTCTTTCTCTGTTAGGCCGTGGGAGTCAGGCTGGAGTGGTGCAGATGGATTCCAGCACCCCCAGCCCTTGAGGTCACAGGAGGGGCTGCATCAAGAGGTACATGGGTGACCAGGCAAAGGGGAGAGTGCTTCAGACCCAGCACCAACAGACGGCTGGAATGGCAGTGATTGCTGCAAACTTGCACATCAGTGGAACAAGTTTATGTGGCTGGGAAGTGTGTCAGGTGCCCAATGGAGGATGGGAGGATGTGATTATATGGCCACTCTACAGGGTTGTATCTGGGGATATGAAGCTGCCTGCTTGCACGTACAGTCAGGAGAGTGGGTTGGGCCCACCGGTGTGCTGGGCTCAGCTGTCCCTAGGAGTTTGCCTCTGCACAATCCTGTATAGGGACTTGAAGTTGTGTGCTGGTGGGAGAATGCGGGGGGGGGGGGGGGGGGGGGTCTATGGATTACCTTTCAAGGGTGTATTAGGGGAGACTCTTCCCAGGCAGGAAGAACTCCCAGCTAGCAGGCCAGTTCCACACTTCCCAAGCTGAGTTGAACTCCCATCAGTCCCTTGCTCTTGGCAAGGGTGGGTGGATGGGAGGATGGGGGACTCTCACCCAGAGGGATAAAAAAAAAAAAGGCATATGGGAAGGCAGGCAAGTTCCTTCACTACTTCTCTCTCCTAAGCCAGGCTGGGGGGTAGGGCTGGGGGCGGGCTGGGGCCTGATAGGGGCTGTGAATAAAAGGCCCTCCGCTGGAGAAGCCACTCTCTGGCCTCCAACAGGTCCTGGAGATGTGCTCCTCCCTCTGCTCTGGTCCTTGTACTCCCGAGGCTTGAAGCCCACAGGCAGAGGCAGTGGATCCTGAGACAAAGGGCCAAGTTGGGGCGAGGGTGGAGTGGGAGACAGAAAGGAGTTGGGTGGGAGGCTGCAGTGCCTCCTCCTTCATTGTCACCAGCCTGGGAAACCCGGACTGAGCAGGGCCACCGTGGCCAGTAGCCCCTCTAGGGGCGGATTCTCCTCCTGCCTCGTAAATTATGCCAGTCCAGCCTCTAGCCGGCCGTGACCATGAACGCCAGCGGGAAAGGGAGAATTAGCTCCGGCAGCCAGAAACTCTTCCGCCCGCCAATCAATGCCGTGCTCGCAGCCCCTTTCACAGCCTCTTGGGTTTCCCGGAGGGCCAGGTGGGGGTCCCTAGAGTGGCTATTGAACCTGAGGCTGCATCTGCTTAGCCCTCAATTCCCAGCTTGCGGTTCTGGTCCGCAGCTACCTAGGGGGCAGGAAGAGAGGATGGCAGCGAAGGAGCTGGCAGAAGGCTTGGGAGAGGGCTGGGGACCAGGAGATGCTTGGACAGCCTGCCCTAGAGAGGACATAAGGCTGTGATCGCCTTGTCTGCAGTCAGTCTGCCAACCGTTCATGCTTCTGCCTGCTCTGCCATCCAGGCTGGGAGGATCCAGACACTCTGGACATGGGCATTGCTGACCATGCTGTCCTCCCAAACCGCACTTCCTCCTGGATTCCTCCACTTCCTCCTGCCCTCCCAGAGCTACCCTGTCCCCTTCTACTCTCTCTGATGCCCTCGACTCTTGCTTCTCCTGTCAGCGGCTCCTAATCCCAGCAGCGAATTCTGGGAGACTTTGTTCCACTGTCCCCACCTTTGCCTACTCCTGCAGGCAGACTTCAGATCACCGAAGGGAAGTGGTGGGAGCAGGCGCCCGGGTCCTCAGCCTCAGTCTGCCTGAAACCAACCCTTCCCCGGTGCCTCAGCTTGCCCTGTCTCTACAGCTGTGGGCTTTCTGTCTCCCTGGCTGGGCTCTTCCCTTCTCCCTGGGGTCTGGCAGGACCTGCTGGGGGTGTATGAGAGGGAAACACGAAGAAAACAGATAAGAGGACGTCCAGAGAGGGCCTGCCAGAGACTTCTGGCATTCTAAGCGGGGAGCCTGTGTCCCAGGCAGCGCCCCCTCTTGCTCTCTGCCAGAGACGGGCTCAGTCTGGGGCTGGCTCCCTTGTCTTGCCCCCTAAAAGAAAGAGAGAGCTTGCTCCCTCAACAGAAGTCTTTTCTTTTTCATTCTCCGGTTCTGAAACCAGATCTTGACCTGCTGGTCACTAAGATTCAAGCGGTCTGAGAGTTCCCTCCGGCGCTGCCGTGTGATGAACTCGTTCACGAGAAATTCGCCCTCCAGCTCCGCCAGCTGCAACTTCGAATAGGGCTTGCGCTTCTTCCGTGAGCGGCTGTGGATCGGATACCAGGGCGTGCCTGGGTGGAGATGAACCAGGAACGAGGGTTGGCCAGAAGACCCAGAGGTGACAGGCTCAGAGCCCTTGCTCCTTCCCTAGTCCTCTTCACCTTGGCCTCATGCCCAACCCCAAGCCCTTCCTCTCCTGACTCCTCTCTTCTACGCAGACCCCACCCCTACCAACTCCCATCCTTCATCCTCCTGCTTTTCCTCTTTCACTTCTTTTCCTTGCTTCCCCAACTCTACCTACCACTGCAGTATCCCTGACCCTTCTATGTTCCTCTTCCCTCCCTTCTCCCCAAACCTCTTCTCCAGGGCATCCTGGACCCTTCCTCTCACATCTTCCGGGATGGGGTCGCTGATCAGTTAGAACAGACATGAGCGAGTGGCGAGAGTTAAACGTCTCCACTGGCGAAACATGCAGGTAATGGAGGCTGTGGGGAAGCGGAGCTAGAGGCTCTGGAGGAGCAGGGACCAAGCTCTGGGCCTCACCTTCCCACCCCCCAGGCCTGGGGAAGGCTCGGTCCAGAATTTCCCTTCTCCCGAGCTCCCTGCCCCCTCCAGCCTCGGGCTGATGCAGAAGGGAATCTCTTCAGTTCTTTTATGGGGATATTTACATGTTTATAGGGCTCCCCAACCCCCACTTCTTTTTAAAAGAAGTGCTTCCTCACCACACATTCTGTCACCCCAGGCGGCCCCAGCTCGGTCCTACCCGGCCCGCCCCGTCAGACGTCCCGCCCTGAGCGCGTCTCCGGAGCGGGCCGGGGTGCTTACCGCTGGCCGAGAGCCCGCCGCCGGGGTTTAAAGGTGACACCAAGCCGCCGGGGTCGCCCGCGCCGGCGCCCTTGTTGCCCTCGTTGAGCAGGGACGACCCGGAGTCGGATTCCAGCGACTGGCACGAGGGCGGGTCGTGCGGGGGTCCCGCACCGCCGTCGCCACCGCCGCCGCCGGCCGCGTAGTCGTACTTGAACCCGAGCGCAGGAGGCCCTGACGGCTCCAGCGGCAGAAGCGCGGCCCCGGGTCCAACTCCCGGGCCCGGGTCGCGCCCGCGCTCCTCGCGCTTCAGGGCCCCGCCGCCGCCCTCGGCGCACGGCTCGCGGTAGTAGCCCTTGCTGTCCTCCACGCGCGCCAGCTCGCACGTGCGGCCGAAGGGCGGGTTGAGCGACACCGGGCTGCCGAGGTAGGGCTGCGGGTAGCCATTGCACGGCTCCGCCGACGGCCAGGGCAGCGAGCACACGTTGTCGCGGCGCGGGTAGGACAGCGACGGCAGCCCGGGCAGCTGCGCCCCGGACGCGCGGAAATTGGGGAAATAGAAGGTGTCCCCCGTGTGGATGTTCACCAGCGGCCCCACAAACCCGGGATTCAGGAGATTATGCTCTCCCATTTCCGCGGGGCCCGACCGGCAGCTTCTACTTTATTGCTATCTGACATTAAACATAGTTAAACCTGCACCCGCCACCCATTGGCCGTCCAACTCACGTGGGTGCCGCCGCCAGAGGGATGGGTGGGGACAGCGAATCCCCCCACCCCGCACCAATTCCAACTTCCCCCTTCCCCAATGGGGGTGGGGGGCGCACGAAACGCGGGGACAGATTTATTCGCTGGTTTCTAGTTTTTTAAAGAAATCATATAAAACCGAACGCAGAGAGCGAGGCAGTCGCCTGACGCGGGGCAAGGGGGAAATAGCCACACCAAAAATACCCGCACATACACACTTCTGCACCCTGAACGCCCCCCCCACACCCATGTATTATCTTCTCACCAACAGCTGGCCCAGCACAGCCCGTCCCTCTTTAATTAGCTCCTTTATTAACTAAAACCGTTGGAATTTACAATATCTCCCCAATAAATTACTATTAGATATTGTGTCATATAAAGTTTACTGGCTGTTTAAGGAGACGGATGAGCCCTTTGGCTCGGGGTTTATTTACAGTAGAGGCGAGTGGGGGTAAGGGCAGGTTCTCCTGCTGCTATCTTTCTGGGCCCTGTGGCTGCTGAGCTTTTCTTCTTCAGCTCTTTCTCCTCAGGAATTGGGGGAGGCATATGAGGCCCTTTCCTCCAGGAAGGACTCGGGGAGCATTATTAATGTAGGGTCTCCCCCCCCACGCTGGGAGCCACCCTCTCCTCACACGTCCACTCAACCTGTAGAGAAAGGATGCAGAGGGAGGCACAAAAAGAAGGCGCCCAGCTCTATGTGAACCTGCCTACCTGCCCTTGAGAATGTGGGGGCTTGGACTGCTCTTGACTGTGATTCTGTGGGTCACAGGGGCTTCTGGGGGAATCTCCCAGAGTCTTTGCAAGAGAGTCTCTGGGCCCCTAGCAGAGCTTGGTTGGCCTGGGAAGCTCCTGACACCCACTGTGAAGAAGACATTGGCCCAACCTGCTCTGGGACCATCAGATAGCAGTGCTGAGGCCACTAGGAGTTCTGGGAGCGGGGGAAGGAACTCCAGAGAACCATCCTGTTGGGGGCTTAAAATTATGTTTATGGTGCTGGCCTCAGCAGCTCCGCCGGGAAAAGGCTGAGTACCCAATGCTGCCATTGGTGAGACTCGTCAAGGTAGGGAAATCACAAACCCTTTCCAACTAAGTCCACAGAACATAGTCAAGTGGATTAAAAAGGAGAAAAAAACTCACAAACCAACACACACACACACACACACATAATACAAAAACCTTCAAAAGTAGGTGTATTCTCTCGGAGCCTAGTAGACAAAATAGTCGAATTTCCATGTGATTATTTCAGGCTCCTTATCCAATGCCCAGCTTTAGTAATACGAGGTGAGATAAATAGTTCAGGAAACATCTGAATATGAGAAAACACCAGAAGATTTAGAGAAGATTAGAGACTAAGAGACTCCATATGGGAGAGAAAAAACACACCCATGTAGGTGAAAGTTAAATGTCTGAGCAAAAGCTGAAGCAGACCGGAGCAAAAAAACTCTCATCTCCCCTTTTCTCTCTCTTCTCTGCAGGACACAGCGGAGAGAGACGCAGATTCTTAGAATTCCACAGCTCCGGGCGATTTCATATCCCAAACCATAGCTGCTCACTCCCCAGAAATGCGTCCGTGCAGGCGTCGCCCAGCCGGCCTGCCCTGCCGGCCCGCAGTTAGATGCTCCGCGTCTGCCCCTTCCCCGCCCAAGCCCGCCAGGCTGCCTCGCCAGCCGCGCCCTCCCGCCCCCCACCCAGGAGCCTTTGGGGGCCCAACTTGCCTAACCGAGACCAAGCAGTGGGATTCCAGCCTGGCGCAGTCACCTCCAGTCAGAACCGCACGAACCGGGCGCCAAACAGTGGGCAAGAGACCCGCCCGGGTTGGCCTTGTTGTGCCTGATTAAAGGGCTGCGCGGCTGCAGAGAGGAGCATCCCTCAGCTGCAAATCCCAGGTCACGGCACCTCCAACACATTATTTATGCCTCCTTTTCATGATGCATTAATGAGCGCCACTGAAATTTTAATTTTTAAAAATTTTATTTGCGGGTTATTTTGGTCATAAAACGAAACAAGGTGTGACTTTAATATTGACGCAGTTTTCAATCAGAACATTGCGCTGGCGGCGAGGTCTGCAGGCCTCGGCTCACAGCCGCTATTGTTGGTGTGAGAAATGCCGAGCTGAGCTTTGCGGAATAATCACTAGTTGCCGTGAGGCTTCTCCCCCTTCTCTTTTCCCTCCCCGAGGACCGCGATCTCCTAGAAGGGGGACCCTAGGAGGAAGGTCTCTGCCTCTCCCCAGTCCTCCCGAGCTGGAAAATACCAGGCCTAGACCTCCGCTCGCTGCCCTCGGGCCACCACCCGGCACACAGAGCTGCGGCCACAGGGCGGCAGATGCAACGCAGGGGAAAGGAGGCTGGAGTGAAGGCTTCCTGCACTCGCAGTTTCTATCAGACTGATTAGGCCCCGTCAAAAAAGGCCATTTTCCCAGGTTTGGGACTCTGTGGGCACTGGCACATGCTTAAACCCCCTTTCTTCCGAGCTTCGGACCCCGAGTCCGCTCAGGGAGAGCTGCCAAGAATCATCATAGAAATCCGCATCTCCTGTGTCCGGTTCCTCAGGACTCAGTGTGAACCTAGGGATTTACAGGATCGCAGCGAGGACCCGGGCAACACAAAGCGCTCAGCCTCCCTTGGCACCCACCGCGGTTCTGTTCGCCTGTAAGACCCCCGCTGCACGCAGCTCCCTTCCTTAACCACCTCAGACAAACAGCCCCCAGAGCGCCGCTCTCAGCCTGGGTCCCCAGGGCCGGCGGGAGGCTCGGGTGCGAGGCTTCAAATCAAATCTAAATCCAGACTCGGCTAGAGCTGCTAGCCCCGAGCCCACTGGGGCTGGATAGGGATGCTGGGAAGGACTCCCGGCCTGAAGCGCTGGACAGCCGCGTCTAGACCGCGGGTTTAATCCGCTCGCACTTCGCAGCCGCCTGCAAAACTATAATTGGCCGGAGACCCAGGCTCCGGAACCGCGGAGCGATCTGTACGTCCACTCTCCTGCACTTTCAACAAATCACAAGGTTAGAGGTGACCTGCTTGCTAGCGTCTGAGCCATGGCTTCCTGCTGCAGCTGGTCTTTGCTCAGCCATGCCCCTCTCATTAACTCAGGGGCTAATGAAAACTGAAGGCCAGGATGTGGTCCAAGGTTTTCCGTAAAGACCCGTGGCCGCCCTCGTGCTTCCGCGCATCCACCAGCTGGACGCCCTGCCTCCTCTCCCGCGCCTTCTCTGCCTGAGCCTCCATCCCTCCCGCATCTTCGAGGCCTTCTCGCGGGGCCTCAAGTCGCTGCCACGGCTGAACCAGGCGAGAGAAGCTGATTATAAAATCTACGCCGGTTCTGGTGGCGGGGTCAAGGCGGCTGCGCAGGCCACCGCGGAGCAGCTGCGTTCGGGCTTCCCGGGGTCGGAATGATGCAGCGCGGCGCTGCCGTCTTCTCCCCGTCAGTGGAGAGGCCGCGGTGGCCCGGTTCAAGGTCACTGTCTAGTTTGCGGAGAGCGGCTCCGCCGCATATGCAAATGAGGCAGCGCTTGGGCCCTGAAAGAGATCTGAGTAGGGGCTGAGCAGGCAGGGAGAGGGGAGATGAAAAGCGGCGAATGTGGACGGCTTGGGCCCCCACCCCTCAGGCCTCTCCGTTTCACCCCTTTAGGGCAGTTGGGCTTGCAACAGGGTCTTCGTCGGATTCAGACTAGACAGACGTAAAGGAAGGGAGCTCAGTCTCTGTTTTGCTTCATGAGCTCCTCCAGAGGCCGGAGCGCACTTGGTTCCCAGGTCTTCCTCTGGGAGCCTGGGACTTAAGAAAGAAATCTGGGAGGCCCCTTCTCCAGGTATTGCCTTCTAAGCACCTACAGCCTGGAGGTGGGGGCTTTAGAGAAGCCTTGGGTGAGGGGACCCAGTCAGGGTTTTAGGCTCGAGCCAGCAGCCTGGGATCAGCAGCGTCCTCAAGTCCTTCGATCCCGCAGCTCCTTCTGAGCTGCCTCCCGCCGCAAGACCCCAGCCCGGTTGCCACTCAGGAGACGGGGAAGAGGTGGGGAGTCCCGGCGGGAACATCTGGGAAGCCATCTCTCCACCTCTCACCTGAGCATCCCTAAAGGGGCCATCTTTCCCCATTTTCTGTCTTTCCGGCGCGCTAATAGTTAAATGGTTGCGTGGCTCTGACATTTTCCACCTCCGCCAGCAGAGGATCTCCTCCGCCTAGTGAATTACTGAGTGTCAAGAAAGGTGTGGGACCAAGTTAAAAAACACACAACAACACACCCTCATCACGCGTCACACCCACAGCCGCCTGCAAGGGGGCCTGGTCTCCGCAGACCTCGAGCTCCAAGTGGGGTGAGGACGACCCCCCCCCCCCCCCCAGAGCCCCCTGCCCCACAGCCAGCGGCTGGTTGTGACCGCGGCCTCCGTCCAGGCCTAGCTCTGGGCAGCGGCTGAGATCTGCCTGGGGTCTGTTCTGCCAGCTACCCAAACGCTCCCCGAAGTCAAGCCCCCAGTGCGGGGTGGGGAGCGCGGGCGGGTCGGAGTAGGAGCCACCGGCCCAGGAGGCTGGTGGGGGTGGGAGGGTGGACCTGCTGTTCACCCCGAGGATGGCTGGGCCGGAAGAGCGGGGTCCACTTACCTTTGGAGACGGAAGAGGTTCGGAAGGATGCGGGGCGGGGGCTCTCAGCCTCTAGACACCCTCTCCCCCTTCCCCAAGACCCGCCGCAGGCCAAGCCGAGGTATCAGAGGAGGGCGGGGCGGAGGAGGCGGAGGGAGCGGCCGGCGGTCGGCGCGCGGGAGCTGAGCTGCGAGCATCTCTGGGGAGGCCGCCTTTTATGGTCGTTATTAGCGCCCCTGTCTAGACTGAAGACGACACCTCCTCTGTGTGTAAACAGAGGCGGCGGGCTCTGGCGGGAAGGGGGGATGGCGCGTCGAGGGGGCTCGCGGCCCTCCCCTTCTCTGGCCACCGGAAGATCAAGGCGTTTTCCCCCCTCCCCCCTCGCATGTGCTCCTTGCGATGTCAAGGTCAGAAAGACCTAGTCACGGTCAAGGCTAAAAGAGGAAGAGCCTGGTTGGTTGCGAAAGGCTCTGGCCCCCTCCTCCTCCCAGGAGCTCCTCGCTTCCCAGGGCCCCTCTACCCTCCCCCCAACGCAAGTCTGGATACACATCTGATCCTGCAGTTGGGGGTTTTTGAGGGGTGGGCTCACACCAGCAGCCTGGGATCAGCACCGTCCTTACCCAGGCCACCTGAGTCGCACCCAGGTGGATCCTAGCGTGGGGAGTTCTTTTTTGAACAGAGGGGCTGCCGCCGCGTCCCCAGCTCCAATCCCCTGAGCCATGGAGAATGTCAGAGGGCTGTCCCTGCTGCACTCCCTCACTGCTGACCCAGCTGTCTGTGGATCAGCCGCAGGAGCAGATGGCATAGAGACAGCGGTGGAGGAATCTTCCGAGAACTGCTGGCCTTGCTCCCTCAGGTGGGTTCTTGGCTGTGGGACTGCTACTGAAAGGCCCCGTCTGCTGGCCCTGGGTCTGGGGATGAAGATGTGGGTGGGGAAGGACATGGAAAGGATGTAACTGAGCCCTCCCTGGCGGCCTGGGAGAGTGGCCCCCAGATGGAGAGTCCTGTGAGGCTCCAGCCCACCCCCATCCAGGACCCCGGTCCTGACCTGGTGGGGCATGAAGGGTGGAGAATGCCACCCCAGACTGTGAGAAAGACAGCAGGGGCTTCCATCCCAGAGGGGAGGGCTGTCTCCAGGAGAAGCCTCTGTGCTCACAGCCCTGCTATTCCCTTGCACTTTCATATTTATTGCAGCCTGACTCTCACACCAACACTAGGAGACTGGCCTTAGAAAGAAAGCCTTTTTATAGATTTGAATAAAGAAGAGAAAACAATTCTATACCCTGAGATGAGTGCCGGCTGGTGACACTCCTACCTACATAGTTGCACACACAGGCAGTAAAGGCTGAGGAAATTCTCCACTGGTCAAAGGCTCTAAACACACACACACACACACACACACACACACACACACACACACCCTTGACAGGAATGTCTCACAGCGTCCCCAGTGAGAATGCCAATTCTTGGAAGACAGAAAGGTAAGGGACCAACATGATCAGGAAAAGAATAATACATTTTCCCAATGTTGCCACCCCAGAACACACAGTCACACAATACCTGTCTCACATGGGAGTTCCCATTCTCATGCTCACTTACTTTTATGGGAGAGGCATCTTAAAATTGATCCAGGCATGACAATTCCCCAAAATCCATTCAGACACATTTAATCCAGGGCTTGAGAGGGTCTTAAACACATTGGGACTCACAAGGACTCAGAGAGACTTCAGTCTTTGCCTGGGTTACCAGGGTCCCAATGCAACCCCAGTGAGCTTCCACAGGCTTTCTCCTTCTCTTTTCTTTTTAAAAATTTTTTATTGTTTTCAGAGAGGGAGAGGGAGAGAGAGAGATAGAAACATCAATGATGAGAGAATCATTGATAGGCTGCCCTCTGCACACCCCACACTGGGGCTCGAGCTGGCAACCCAAGGCATGTGCCATGGAATGGGGGTGGGGGTGGGGATTGAACCGTGACCTCCTGGTTCATGACCTCCTGGTTCATGATCTCCTGGTTCATAGGTCAAGGCTCAACCACTGAGCCATGCTGACCAGGCTCTCCTCTTTTTCATCGCCCTCTTCTGGGGCTTTAGTGCCGGTCCCTCTGTGTGTGGAAAGATTCACTCATTTGATTATGCGTGGGTTTGTGTGCAGAAGCGGAGGGCCCCTCAGAGAACTCAAGACTTCTCCCCCTGCCCAGTCTCCAACTTCCACTGTGTGTGTACATTGGGTGTTGTGGGACGGCCCAGTGCATCTTCAAAGAGAGGTGGGGACCATATCAAGAGAGCCCCAGACCACTTATCTATTCAGTTTCTTTTTCTGATCAAGCATACATTTAATCTTCAACTCTTTTCATCTCAAGGGAGACTCTGGCTTTGGGGAAAGGTTAGGGTGGTGGATAGGAAGAGAAAGGGGAGAGGGAATTAAAAATGAACCTTATTCCTGGGAGATTCACTTACACCTCCTAAATCTCTACTTCCCAACATATGATTCTTTGATAGTTAACCCAGAGTTAAAATGCAGCTGAATGGGACTGGTGCCACATCAGTAGCAAAGCCTCCAGAGATGGTGAATTCTTCAGGCTCTTTGTCTCTCAGACTCCCTGTGTGTGCATGTGTGTGTTTCATCCTCAGAAACATTTATTTATTTCAATAAAATATTTAAAACTTCAGCCATCAGGTAAAGGGAGACCAGAGAACGCTAATTTCCAATTCAATGCCTCCAGTCTTTCTGTGTCTCAGGAGAGGAAGAATATTATATATAAAAATTGCCGCGGTAAAGATTTAATCCAAGATAACATTGTTTTAGGCGATGTTGCTTTTTAAAAGTCTCCTAACCTGACAATTTAACAATCTCATTAACTCTGCCAGATAGGGAGATAGGCATGGACTGACTCGACAGAAAAAAACAAATTAGTGGCAGGGCCTATGGGGCTCCAGATTGCATGAAAGACCGAGGTTTCCAGGAATGCTGGAGAATAAAAGTGGGGTTGCTTTAGTGAACTGGGGGCACCAGGGATCCTAGCAGCCTGACCTTTCTACATAGGTCACCGGGGAAAGAAAGAGTGCAGCCTGGGAACACGGAGCAGGGCAGGGGTGGCAGTGCGGACCTCTCCCTAGCCTCAGCCCTGAACTGGCTGTAGGAATTTGGGACCCTCTGCAGACAGTAGGGCCTCCAGTTAGCTTTCCACTGCTGTCACTATAGCATTCAGCTCCAGCCCCCAAATCCAGATCTGAACCCCAACTACTAACTGAAATAGCAAGTATTTTTCTCACTCACCTCCTCCCAGGCCTTTTCAGTTGCTGATTACAGCCTTCTCTCCATCAGGATGGAAAGAACTTTTCTCCTATCTAGATAGTTTCAACCACCCAAAGTTAAAAAAGAAACTGGAGCAAAATATGAGTCAGGGGTCTTCCCAGCTGGGGTCATGGCTGTGCTCTTCCAGTGCCCATTCTGGCTGAGTCAGGGCATCAGAAACTTCTCTGAAGGGCCACTGGAAAGAGAGGCTTCCAAAGACTTTGAGCAATAAAATCAAGGCCCAAAAAAAGATTTTATTTTAAAAACAGGTTTGTGGGTTTTTCTTTTTGCATTCAATTCAATACATTGTCATTCAGACATCACAATACTATATACAGATACACAACATTTTTAAAAAGCCTATTTCTGATGAACATTGCAAAAGAACACTGTTTTGTAATTCGCCAGTGGGAGAAGGTGAGGGGCCCCCTAGCACCAAGTTGGCCTTGAAGAGGAAAATGTTAGGCAGCGTCTACATTAGCTGGCTTTGTGGGGGCCCTTATTTTGGCTTCCTGGAAGAAAACTGCTTTCCTCTGGACAATCAGTAAAAGTGAAAGTATGAGGCCTCTGTTCTCAGCTACTGCCATGATGGAGAAGTGACTGGAGAGGGATTCTGCTGGGGACCCAAAACTCCATCCTGTGGTTATTTATTTATTTTCTTTAAGAAAAAAGATTCTACTTCTTTATGGCCTGGAGAGAGAGAGAGAGAGAGAGAGAGAGAGAGAGAGAGAGAGAGAGAGGAGAAGAAGAAGAAGAAGAAGAAGAAGAAGAAGAAGAAGAAGAAGAAGAAGAAGAAGAAGAAGAAGAAGAAGAAGAAAAGAAGAAGAAGAAGAAGAAGAAGAAGAAGAAGAAGAAGAAGAAGAAGAAGAAGAAGAAGAAGAAGGAGAAGAAGAAGAAGAAAGAGGAGGAGGAGGAGGAAGAGGAGGAGGAGAAGGAGGAGGAGAAGGAAGAAGGGAGGGAGGAAGGGAGGAGGAGGAGGAGGAGGAGGAGGAGGAGGAGGAGGAGGAGGGGAGAAAAATATTTAGAAGGCTGGTTGAGTTTCTGACCTTGGATTCCTGTGTGATGACTGGGAGAGCAGAACAGAAGAGGCAGTGGAGGCAAAGGCGGCTCCTGAGAAATTCAGTTTCCTGGTTGAGGGGGGTAGGTGGCTCTTAGGCCAATTCCAGCTTTTGTTGAAACAGAAAGAAAGAAAACCTATGTGCTGCCTGTACTCCAATCACGGTCCTGACCCCTAATAATTATCATTAACACGACTTTTAAAATATGCACAGAAAAATCTTAATTGGGAATTCTTGCCTAACTAAGGAGTGCAGTAGGGACAGGGAGCAGGGGAGGACTGGAAGGAAATTTTAAGCTCACCAGGTCCTGCACTGAGGTTGAGATACCTCAGGAGGATCCTCTACCTGCTGGGCAAAGGAGGAGGCAAGAATGGGGTCATTGGGGTTCTCCAACCCCGCTTTGTTTGCAATGATTGGGCTCTTCTTGCTCTTCGCTGCCACTTGGCTTTCTTACAAGGAGATGGGACGGGGAGGGGGCGCCGGGGGATGGGGCCGGGCAGCTTTGCTCCCACCGCCCGCCAGGGACCCACCTCCAAAGCTGTTGAGGCCCAGTAGATCCCATCTAGATGGGGGTGGGGGTTGAGGATGGGGTGGGGAGTAGGGGGACGGCAGGGCGCCCCGCCCTTGGATACTCTCTGCCTCCCAGCCACGGTTCCTCTTTCTTGTTAACATTAAATATTCGTCTGCACCAGCGAAGGGTCCTTCGGTGAGTTTGGTTATGGTACAAAGCGGCGACATAAATAGAGGGGGAAGGTGGCCGGGTGGGCGGTCAGGTGGAGTGGAGATGAGGCGCTTTCGATTTGCTGACCACCTTCTTCTCTTTGACTCGACGGTTCTGGAACCAGATGGTGACCTGGCGCTCGGAGAGGTTCGTGGTGGCAGAGATGCGCCGGCGCTTCTCTTTGGTGATGAACTTGCTGGCCGCGTATTCCTTCTCTAACTCCTTCAGCTGCACCTTGGTGTAGGGCACGCGTTTCTTGCGCCCGCGCCGGTAGCTGCTCACCTCAGGCTGTAGGGGAACCACGTCTAAGGGGGGAGAGAAGGCAGGCGGGCAGGGAGTGAGTCGCGTGGATGGAACCTGGACTGGGCTAAGGGCATCGACACCGCGCCGCAGACTGGGCGCAAAGTTCTGGCAGGGACTCAAAGCGGGCCAGCGGATTGCCCCCAAATCTTTTGCTCTCTAGTAGCAAGGCCACGACGGAGGTGAGGCCACTGTGGTATTTTTCTCTGGTTCAAACTTTAAAGGAGGGGGGCACAAAATACTCAGTCATCAAGATAAATAATACTTGAATACAATGCTTTAAAAAATCAAAATGAATGCAAAATATCCATGATGAACAAAGTATCAATTTTTTAAAATAAACACTGGAGCCCTAACCGGTTTGGCTCAGTGGATAGAGCATCGGTCTATGGACTCAAGGGTCCCAGGTTCGGTTCCGGTCAAGGGCATGTACCTTGGCTGCAGCACGTACCCAGTAGGGAGTGTGCAGGAGGCAGCTGATCGATGTTTCTCTCTCATGGATGTTTCTAACTCTCTATCCCTCTCCCTTCCTCCCTGTAAAAAATCAATAAAATATATATTAAAAAAATAAACACTGGGACAGTATTACTGATTTTCTTTTTGTCTCAGGCTTCATTATGGCTTGGCACAGCAATCTCTGTATCACTAAAATCTCTGTGTCACTAGAATCTCTGTGCCCTTAGAGGGGTCCCTTCAAATTTCACTCTGGTCTGCAGGCCTTCCTGCAGGTAAATCATTTGGGCAGCCATCAGCTCATCCTCTGCTCCAGTATGAGAGAAAGATGTTCTGTGGTAGGTTTGAGGAAGGACATGTCGGGCAGGGAGATAGCTGCAGTTGGCACAGACCACCAAGTGGCTGCTCACGGCTTTGCTCACTGGCTCTGCACTAGGAATCTGATGCCCGCACCACTAGACAGAGAGAAGAACAGTCCAGGTGACGCCAGCCTGCGTGGGAGCCCATCAGTCTAGGAGTCCAATTTTGTGAGCCACTTAACAACATCCAAGGTAGGAGGCCCTGGTCCTGAGATATAGAGAATCAGTCCTTGGAAGTAAAGGGTCCACGCCCCAGGGTCTGTCCACCAGAGAAGGCACCAGGAGAGCCCTTCTTGGGGGGTAAAATCAGCTATTCACATAAGTCTATAGAAAGAACTCAATGTCCCCCTGCCCCCACAAATGTCCACCCACCCAAACAGAGCAAATTCTGCTCTGCTCCAACCCCCTCTCCTCTCCATTCTTCCAAAGCCGAAGAAAACTCTCTTCATCCCATGCAGGAATCCTAACCCTAAATCCTAAATACCTTGTCGCCCTAACCACTAGTAGTTCAGTTTCTTTATACTCTGAAAATTTCACAGAAACCAAAAACAAAAAAATGTCACTTATACCCCCCCCCCCCTTCCACTCCACCCTCACCTCTGTCAATAAAAAAGTCATAGCCACACTTTCAAGGGGAAGTGGGAAACTAGGGAGATTGTCTAAATAAATGGCCCCTTAATTTTTAAAATATAGTTATTAGACTTCTTCAGACAGAAGCTAGTGAAGAAGACAGAATATTGGGGGTTTCTCCTTCATTCTCTACCCTTTGAGAGTGTAGAAACAGTCCGGAGTGAAAACACAAAGCTCTTCCTAAAATGCTGTTCTCACCCCACCCTCATACAACACCTTCCCTATACCCATTCCCACTGGGACCCTTATCTCTATAGGATGGAGAGAGATGTCTCCTGAGAAAAGTGCTCAGGAAGAATATGGGGGGGGGGGGGTTCCAATGGCCTGGTTTGGCTGTCTTCGTGATGACAATTTCTCAGGAAAATTGTTGGATTTGTCCCTTGTCTCTGCCTATGTATGAATAGGCCAAGGTTTTATAAAAATCTGAAAAACAAAACAACTTCACTTTAACAGAGAAGATCCTTTAGGTTAAAAATGATTTTTTGTACAAGATAATTTTTTTAAAAAACCTCTCAGTTCTCAAGTTGTTTTTTACTCTTACAGATGTAACTATGATTCAGGAAATTGATGATTCTGGGACAAGAATAATACAGAGAAAGTAAGTACTGATATCATGAGGTCATTGTGAGGTTTTCTTTTTGTTTGTGTTAATCCCCAGAACTTTTTTTTCAGGATTATTTTAGTAAACTTATTTACAAGATGAGAATTTGAGGCTCTAGACTGGGTAAACTAACTTAAGATTTTAAACCCAGATTTTTGGACTCAACATAATGACGCAGTGAGTTCTCAAATGGAAATAAACCACCTGATACAATCCAGCTTTAAAATATCTCCTTTTCAAAAAATAAAATAAAATAAAATAAAATGCCTTCTTTTCCCTGGAGAGCAAAATGGAATAAAAGTGGCATTTAATTCCTGAAGTAACCAGATAATTGTCCTTGTTGTTGTTGTTGTTGTTTTTTCCCCTCACTTTCTGTAAATGCTCACAATTACCTACCCAATTTTGGATCCCCAAAACCCTAACTCTAATTTTCCAATGAGGTTTAATCAATGCAACCCTAAAAATCAGTTTTAAAAAACAAGTAATTGATTTAAGCTGGCTCTTTTTCTCTGTAGAATACCAGGATTGATTTGGCCAAGTTTTTCATGGACCAGACCAAACTGCTGGGGATTTTTAAAGGCCTCCTGGGGAAATACCTTCTCTCTTGCCTTCTCACAGAAGCCCCCTTCATTGTCTGTTGTCTTGTCTGAAAAGGAAGTGGGATCCACAGATGTGGGAACATCTAAAGCTTAGACCTGGAATAGTGTCTATACTGCCTAAAGTAAACAGGGGAGTTGGCTAATTAATATTACACTCAACCCTTCCCTAATCTCCCTCCAGAGCATACAGGCACCCAAACCACTTCATACCTGGGAATCTAATAGACACTTTTGAAGAGCAAATAAAAATCAGATCAATGCTCAGCCATAGCTTTCTCTTGGAGCTCTGTGTACAGGTTCCTACTGCTCCCTCGCTCTTGCCCACTTACTGCCACAACAGGGCTCTGCAGAGGACGCCTTCCTCAGCTAGAAATCCTAGCTTCTCTTCTCAACCAAAATCCAAAGGCTTGTCAGTAGGTACTCCAGCATGGCCCAAAGAACCCACTAAATGTTTTTCTCATTCTCTCTCTCTCTCCTAATCCTCTCTGTCTCTCCCCATCCTTTCCTTGCTGATTCGCTCTCAAAATTTCTGCCTCTCTCTGAAAAAAAAAGAAAAAAGTCTACACTCACCATTGGAAGGAAGAGAAAGAGAGAGAGAGACAGAGAGAGAGAGAGAGAGACAGAGAGAGCGAGCGCAATGAAGCAAGGGTCTGTATAATTGGGCGAAGGGAAAAGCCACAACACATCTTCGCCCTAATTATTTGGATCTTTCTGAACAATTGCTCCATCTCCCACACCAGCCCAGACTGCCATAGATGAGGTTTCTCAGAGCCAGAGGCGCTGAAGAGAGACAGTAGTGTTTATGCCTAGATACTGTGGAACAAACCACAATTGCATAGACAGAGTTATCTGGAAATCTCACTGCTTCTAAAAGATCTCTGTGTGGGCAGAAAGATGGAGGGTGTCTGAAGATCATTTCTTTTTCATCTGCCTATTGCCTGGACCTCTGCACTCACTGTGATACACCAGCCTGATTCTATTTCCACACAGGGAGTGTTTGAGCACATAGCTGCTGAGACACACTGGGTTTTATATCCATTTCCATGCTGTAATTTGCATGCCATAATTTGCAAATGTAATACATCTCAGTTGGGCTATATATTTTTTATTTCAAAGCTATTTTTCTCTAGGAGGCTGTGATCACAAAGTGTTTATTTCTAGCGTGTTTTCCCCCCCAGGGAATCTTTAAAATGTATATTTTATTCAAAGATATTCTGAGCTTCTCTTCAATCCTTCACCCCTACTCCACTCCACAGGAATACATAAGGATGTCAGAGAAGCTCCTCTTCACTTCTTCACATTAAACCCATCGCCCATTGCTCCAGACCTGCACTTCTGCCCAGAATGGGCCTGGTGGGTATATGCTCCCCTGTCTTTTGACCCTTTAGAATGGCCTATTGGCTCCACCTGCTCCAAGAATTCCTGCTAGATACCCAATTCCTAAGGACCTTTCCATTTGGGAGAATTGGGGGATTAAAGGGCCATCTCTCTACATGTGAATTGCCTGTATTCTAGAAATATATTAGTGTATGTTTCATATTAGGTGGTTAATAATAGAAATCTTATTATATAAAAATATTATCGCCAATGCCAAATATGTAATGCATGATACCATGTACTAAAATTCTATCATCCTTAAATCTTCTTGCAACCAGAAATGGGGTGCCTAGGGTGGATTCCAACCGGGTATTCAGTTATATGTTATATTGAGTATTCTCAGAATATTTACAAGAATGTTATTTGCTACACTTTCTAACATAATTCAGTGATATTCTCACCATCTGCCCTTTCCCCAGTCCCGGATGCAGAGGAATTTCAGGCCCACTCTTAAGAGGTCTTCAGTCTATATTTTCCAATGAAAATGTCCTTAGGCCCATATGCAGAGCTGGGGGACCTCTGGGCAGTATGGGGAGACATGTGTGGCTGCGCTGGGCCCCACTGGGCCCCTGTGGACGTCGGAAGGGAGGCAGTCGGCCCTCTCTCCCTGAGCTCTACTTACAGCCAGAGCAGACTGAAGCTCGATTTGTTATATCCCAAATCCTGATTTCTCAGTGCAGTGCTGAATTCAAAGCTCCCATATGGTTTTTAGAAACCCTTGGGTGGGTTGCAAGATCCCCTCCTATTTAGGGAAAGCCTCATTTAAAGAGGAATAGGGCAATGGTGAATTCCACCCCCCCCCCCCCCATACCCCACACATAGCCAGACAAAACTGAGGGACTCTCAGCCTGGGCCTGGACCCCAGGTCCCTTCAGAACAGGTCTTCCTCCCCTACCCCTCTCATCCTTACCACCTTCTTTCTGTGTTTGTGGCATGGATAACTCTCTCTCCCCACACTTGGGGGAGTTAGCAGTGGAAACACCCACATTATTTGAACTCAGTATACCAGAGAGAAAAATAAAATTTATATCTCAGGAGAGGGATTCAAACTTCTTTCTCTACACACCCTCTCAAGAGAGATTTTAGCTCTGCTCCTTTAACAATTGGGAAATTCATGGCCGAATTTTTTTAATACATAAAAAAGAAAAGAAAAAGGTAGTATCCTACATTTCTGTAGACTGTGGCAAATCGGACTCCTATTTAAAACACACACACACACACACACACACACACACACACACAACTGTCTAGTCGTGCCTGAACGATCTTGGAAATTCTGGCAAAGAAAACGGGGGTTCTTATTTCCCCCCCAGTTATTTGGTGGGTTGAGGGTTTGGGGCTGGTGATTGTGGATTCCAAGGTACTCTAGGCCCTCCCCACCCCCATTCTTAGCCGGAAGCGGGCTTCGCCGGCACAGAGCCACGCGCGAGACTGGAGCCGGCTGGGGGAGGAGGAGGCGAGCTACCGACTAGAGCGCAGCCGGCGGCCCGGCGCTCGGGCGCCTGTGATTGCTTCACTCTCAGCCAGGCAGCTTCGGGGAACGTGTCGGAGCAGATTTCTTCCCCGGAGCATTCCTCAGCGCAGCTCGCCGGGCCAGCTCCATCGGCAGCCCAGCAAAGCCGGCGCGCCGGGACCAGACGGCGGGGGTGGCTGGGGCGCGGAGCCCGGGGGCAGGCGGGGCGGGGAGGGTCCCTGGCGGCGGCCGCGGCACTCGGGCCCCATCCTTACCTGGAAAGGGAGACTTCCAGAGGTGGGCGGACTGCGACTGCTCTTTGGAGCAGTACACCTGACTGTCCCAGCCGTTGGAGAGAGCCCAGTGCTGGTAGCCTTCGACAGGGATGAGCGCATCGTGACGCGGCTCCGGGTGCCCGCTGATCCCAGGCACCACCGACACGTCCAGGTAGCCGGGCATCGCCTGGTAGGAGCTGGCGAAGCTGGGATAGAAGGCGAACTCCTTGGCTCTGGACAGGTCGTCGCCGGGCAGGGCGCCCGACGGCTCCGGGTACTTATCGCCCGGGTGGTAGGAGCAAGGCTTTTGCTGCAGGTTCACGTTGTGCGACAGGCGGCAGCCGTAGTAGCTGCCACCAAACGGGTAGCCGTAGCCCAGGGTGGCGCTGGACGAGGTGGGGGGCGCGGGCGGCGGGGCGCATTGGCGCGCCGCCTCCGGGGCCGGGATGTCCGTGTAGACGGCGCCCTGAGGGGCACCCAGGGGAGCCGGTGGGCGGCCCAGCACGGGGTGGGGAAGCAGGTCGCGGCAGTGGCTGGCCGGGCAGCTGCTGCCCAGCCCGTCCATGCTCGGGGCTTTGCCGGGGCTCGCTCCGCTGCAGCCGCCCCCCGCTCCGCCCGCGCTGCCGCCTCCCCCGCCGCCGCCGCCGCCGCTCTCCGCCGCGCTGTCCTCATAGACGTACATAAGGCTCTCTGGCCAGCGCGGATGCAGGAGCAGCGAAGTCGTCATGACATGATCTGCTCGAGCTTTTTAAAAACTCCACTTGCCAGAGGCAGCGAGCTGGGGAGACACCTCGCTCTCTTTTCCCCTCCCCCATCCCTCCTCCTGTCCCTCCCCACCCCTCCCCTCCTCCTGGTGATTCCACCTCCCTCCCCCAGATTCCTTCTACGCATGCGGGGATACTTCATTAAGAAATCCGCCGGCGGCCGCCCGCCTCCCCTCCCCACCCCTCCCGCGCCCACGTGACTCGGCCAGCGCCAGGCGAGCGGGGCCCGGTCTCCTGGAGTTCCCACCCCTCCAGGTGGGGCGGGGCAAAGTGGAAAAGCTCTGTGCTGATTGGCTGTCAGGAGGGGCAAAGAGGAGGGAGCTGGGAGATTTAAAGGGACAGGGCAACGCCCCCTGGCAGGCCTCGGGGAGGGAGAATGAGGAGGGGGGCGGGGAGGCTGAATTTGGCCGACGCAAAGGGGTCTGGAGAGGCGAGGACTGTTCCTGGGCGTCTCCCCCTAGGCTTAGGATGTATATGGGGGAGACAAATCCCACCCCCAAAAGATCGCTGTGAGTGGATTGGAACTTGGAGCTAAGGGTGAGGGAGAAACTGTATTTTTTCCTTAATAAGTGAAGAAACTAGAAAGCAGGCGTCAGCGCGCGGGGGCAGGGCGTGGGGAGCCCGGCTGGGGCCCAGGGCGACTCCCCTGAAGCTCACTAGGTCCCGAAGCCGTGCAGGAAGAGAGACTTTGATGACGGGATGGCGTTTCCATTTCCTACTGCCAGCCACTTACCCTAAAGCCCCAGTTTTCTGAGAGGGACTCTGGTCCGCAAGTCTTTCTCCAGCGGAGCCAACAGTGCTGGAAGGATGCGATGGCCCCCCCCTCCCGCCCCCGCACACAGATCACCGCACGGAGTAGAGATGCTCTCAGTGAAACATGGAGAATAAAAGGAGGGAAATGGGAAATTGGGGCAATAGAATAGGCTGGTATTTCAATATATAATAGAAATAAAATGCCTCGGAGTGAGATTTTTCAAAGAAAGGGGGGGCGGAGGGGGGGGAGGATTAGGTCTAGGAAAGCTAAAAAAGCGCTGGATGTGAATAAGAGCACTCCTGCTCTCATATCTGTGTACAAAAGGAAACTTGAAATGAGGGAGAGATGGGAGGCCCCAGGAGGACCGACTTCAGCCCGGCCCGCCCTGGGCCGTTAAGCTGGTGTGGGCCAGTGGGCCGGGCAGAGCCGGGATCAGTGCAGTTTTAGCTCCCTTATAGTGTGAATTGTTTTCATGCTTTAAAATTGTCCCATATTTCAAAGGACAAATTAACACCAACTTACAGTAAAGCCCCCCCCCCCCCACACCGCTTCTTCCCTCCTAATCTCCTGACTTTGGGGCCTTCCTATGCCCAACTTGATGCCTTAACAGAGGCAACCCTTTCCAGGGCACATCTCGGTGGAATTGAGCCAAGTTCCCTTTCTGCACAGGGCCTCCCTGAGGAGAAGAGGTCATAAAGAGAGATGGGGGGGGGGGAGAGGGGAGCGGGGCTGCATCTCCCTCTTTTCTGCCCCTGCTGCAGCGTTTACATGCTGGGTACTCCTGTCCAGGCAGCTCACAGTAACCTCAGGCTAAGCCAGACCCACTGGACCCCGGAAGCCCCAAGAGCAAATGGCCAGGTCTATCCTGAGACCCAGCCACGCAGTCTCCCTTCTTCCTGTAGGGAAAGATGGTGTTTGAAGATGGAGAGCATGGAGAGGTCCTGGCAAGAGTGAGTTAGGATAAGAAACTAATCTTCATCAGTGTGATCAACATCCTTAGATTTCTGAAATCAGGCTTCAGGCTGGGCTGGCAGTAGGCAGAAAATACAACAGAAAGGTTACAGGAGCAGGCAAGCAGGCTAGCACGAGGGGTGATGATGGTAGAAGGAGGAGAGAGGAGCCGAAGTGAAGGTGGGTCTTTCTGGGAGCTCGCTCCTGGCTGGGAAACTGGCTTCCCTGCCTCCGGAGTCCAAGGTCAAGGTGAAACGAGGAGAGTAAACTTGGCCTGGCCCGTCTGGACTGGGTCTTGTGACCTTGCCCCCCCCCCCCCCCCCCCCCGCGTCTGCCTGTGACCTGGCTGGTGGGGGGAGGTGGGTGGGGAGGTTTTTGGGTGGGTTTCCAGCCAAGAGGGGAGGGGCGGTCCTGAGGCCCTGGCTTCCCCTCCCGTGACCTGCGGGATCCGTGAGGAGTGGAGAACCAAGGCGACAGGGACCGTGCTCTGTGGGGCCACGAGGACAAACAAAGGGCCTGAAATGCCCACTCCAGTCCCGGGGCTCCCTCCGGGGCACACGAATGCTCTAGCCCAATGCTAGAGGCCCCCCAGCTTCTGGGAGTAGGGGGCAGAACCGCGGGGAGGATCTGGGTGCAGGGCTGCCCAGCAATAAATAAAATTAATAGTGTGTTCTTTTCCAGGTTTATATAAGGACATTAACTATTGTTATTGCAATGAGATATAGATTTCATTAACCCGGCAATTTTACAATTCCATTTATTAGGGGCACTCTGCGGCCAAAATTTAGCGACAAGAGGAGAAAGCTGGAACCAACGTCCCCTTCGTCAAGACCAGTCTAAGAAGATGTAGGTTCCAAGAGACGCGGGGAGGTGAGAATGCTGGAGGGGAACGTTCAGGTCTCAGGGAGTTAAAAGCGGCCGGTGCAGCGTCCTCATGCTCTTTCTTTCGGTTCCCCAAGACCTTCCGCGCCTGAAACTGCCGGCTCCACGGCCGGGGCGCGCCGAGCGGGGCGGGAGGCGGCGTTGCCAGAGCCCGCGGGCGGGCGGGCCGGCGGGCGGCGGAGAGCAAAGCGTTGTTGGTTAATTAACTTTAAGCCTGGGGTCGCTTCTCCCTCCTCCCCCGACAAAAATGTGGATCTCGCTGGGACACAAATAAAACCAAATTAAACACTCCGGGAGAATATGCACCACTGGAAACGTAGTAATTACACCTCCGAGGCGATCCCGCCCTAGAAAGCCGGGCGCTGCAACCCTCGGCTTCGCGCTCACCGCGCCTCCCCCACCTCGTCCCCACCCCCCACCCCCCCCCCGGGGTGCACACACTGGGCGGCGGCGGCGCTGGAAAACGGACGAAGTTTACAGAAAATCAAGACCAGTGAACAGGAGTGTGGCTCCCGGTCTGTAGATGCGCTGCATTAGACTAAAGGAAGATGGGAAATGGCCCGGCAGCCCTGGTCGGTCGGAAAGCCGAGCTCTGCTCTGGGCTCTTTTTACAAAGGGACCTTTGCAAGGGCGAGGCTCCCGAGCCACTCTGCCCTCAGCTTCCTCTGGGGACTGAGTCCCAGCTAGGTTCAACTCTGAAACTCTTTTTCTCAAAGGCGATATTCTTTGTGCCTCCTCACTGGACGTGTGTGACGTATGTGACGTTAGGGACAGTGCAGGGTGCATGCACTGTTCCGCACATGCCCTTGTAGGCACAGCCCAAATGTGTTTATAAAGATGCCCAGCCCTCTGCCGAAATCCTCTATTGCAAGTAAAGACCTCTGCGGATCTAGCCATCTCTCTGTGTACGCACTTAATTTACATGCTCATTTCTACTTAGACATCCCAAAGGAAAATGCCAGGAAAAGGAGGAGGCCGATGCCCGTGTCTTTCTGAGGCTTATGGGTGGGATTCCTGGCCCACTGTATTAAAGACAGAGCCGAAGGTGGCAGTTCATGGCATTGGCAGCAAGAGGGTGCAGGACTGAGGCAGACACGTGGGTGTAGCTTGCGTGCCAGGCAGGCTAGGGAGAAGGATGAGAGAAATGAGCGCCGTGTGTCCCTTATTCAATACCCAGATTGTCTTCTCTGGAAATTAAGCATTAGTTGATTTCTTCCTTCTTCTGTTTCCTCCATATTCCAGAGAAAAAAGAGCTTGAAGCTCTGAAGCTCCTGCCCCCCCCCCTTTTTATGGGAGAAAGTCCCGTTATAAAAAGAGGAGGTGGGTTGAGGCTGCAGGAAAACAAAGAGCTTCACCACCATGGGGTCTGGATTCTGGCCCCGGACTTGGGGCTTTGGTGGGTGGGCAGGGATTTGGGGGGTCCATTTCCTGTCCAGGGTCCAGGCCGAATGATAGAAGAGGAAATTTATGGAGGAGAAGGCACATCAGGCTTGAACTATCCAGGAAAGAAAGGAATATAAGCTGGAGGGGCCACTTATAGAAATAGGTTAGGGGTCCAAGGAAAGCACCCCGAGAGGAGAGTGTGTCTGAGTTCGGAAGAGCCTCCCACACAGTCGGAGAAAATTCCTGGTGAGTTGCAAAGGGTGGTGTTGTTGGGGAAGGAAAAAAAAGTGGCTGATCCTGGCTGGGGCTCCCTGGCCCTGCCAAGCCCTGTCCTGGCTGCTGTCCCTCCACCTCTGTGGGCTCTGGAAGGTTGCGCGGCCCAAGGAGCATGCAGACTCGGATGCCACCTCCCAGGTCCTGGGTCCCTCTGGAACCTGCTCTACTTTAATGTCTCCACACCCACAGCCTGGCCTCAGAGAAGAGCTACCCAGGCCTCTTCTCCCAGTCTGCGAACCTGCCTCCTGACCAGCGGCTGCCATCCTGTCGTCTTCCACATTTATTGTTTTCCCTCCCTGGGCCCCCAGTTTGGGGGAAAATGGGGCCAGGATGGCTGAGACAGCACCTTTCTCCTAGTTTCAGTGTTTTCTGCTCTCAAACCCAAACTTGCCTTCCTCCAGGCCTATCCACTCCCCTCTTTCAGACAGCAAAGAAATCCACTGCCTTCTTGCTGCCCACTCAGGGCTTACAGTTTGGGGACCCACACTGAACTGTCCTTTTTGGTTCTGCGGGGACCTACATAGGGGTCCTGGTTTAGGCTGTTATTACCAGTCTTTTCTTGGATTCTCCTCCAGCTGCCCCTAATCATCAGACCCTGCCTGGCGGTACACTGGGTTTGGGCAGGGCGATCAGGTGACCCCTTCCATGGGGAACTCTCAGGAAACCTCCAGTGACCTCCAGGGTCCCTACTCCAACCTTCTTTCTTCCACTGCTTCCCAGCCCCTGCCAAGCTCATCACAGAGCCCCTTCCCAACCCTCCTCATCCTCTCCTTCCCCAGGCCATCTCTTTTCTAACCCTCAGCCCTCCTGCTCCCTTTTCTTTTTTGGCAGCATCTCAGCCAGTCAATTGCCCTCCCCCACCCCCAATTGATAAAAGAAGTTCAGGGGATAAACACAAAGTTAAGAAATTAACAGAGTATCTCCTCCCCCTTCTTTCCTCTCCAGGGCTCCCACCCCCACCCCATCCTCTGCTGTGGGAGAGAGAGCCCTCTGTCCCTTTCCTTTCTCCCCCAAACACCTCCCCCTTTAGGAAGCCCTTCAGAAACAGACAAATAAAATCTCTCCTGGTTTTAGGGCCTGTCTGAGAGGGAAGTCCAAGTTCATTTTCAAGTTAGACAGGAGAGCAGAGGGGGGTTGGGCAAGAGGCGGAGGAGTGTTGACTGGGGGCTGGAGTTGGCTTCCTTGCAGAGATCTAACAAAGGCCCCTTTTGGTCAGAAAGCCAACAAACCAAAAGCTTGGAAAAGGTATTTATCACTTTCGATCACTTCCTCCATCTTTTAAAGTTTAGACTTGGGGCTCCTAGAAAGGAAGTAGGCATGCACACAGATGCCACCTCCCAGGTTCATGGGTACCCCCCCCCCTGCTGCCCCCTCTCTCTTTCTCCCACCTCTCTCTAATTTTCAGTTATTTTAAAAGAGAATATGGAAAATAATATTTTCCCCATCAGGGCAAGAAGGGGCTGTGGATTCCAAAACAGCGTTCTTCTGGTTAAAGTGGATTGTTTAACCTCTCCCAGAGAAAGACTAAATATAAAAGGCATAGCTGAGGGCTGGACATTTCAACTCTAATTAAGTGAGAGACCCCATTTATGCCACCATAATGCTGTGAACTGGAGTTTGGTGGGGCCCTAAAAGGCAGATGGTAGAGGATGCATATATATTTCAACATGGGGAAGAGAGAAAGTTGTACTCCAAATGAATCACAGCCTAGTTCCCCTCATGACCACACACCCTCAGAAGTCATAGCAGAAGACATACTCTGATCACTCATTGAGCAGAACCCAAAAAATTAAAGGACCTTCAAAAAATGCCTTATCAAAAGAAAGAAAATTTAATTTCACCACCTCCAAAAAAAGGGGGTGGGGTGGAGTGGGGGAGGTGAATACCCAAGACTCCACTAAAGCGAGAAAAGAAACCCCTTTTTGAAAAAAAAAAAAGAAAAGCCACCCTTGCTTGGGATCTATGGAGCGAAAGGCAGGAGGGTACTCGGCACAAGAGTCCTGCTAGTGGTGATTAATTCGAACTTCCTAAAATATATATAATTTGGTGCAGTTTTAGTGACTGAAGGGAAACTATCCTTATGATATCCTTGGGGAGAGGGCGGGCATGCTCCCTTTCCTACTGCCTTCTCTTTTCCACCCAAACTTCCCTTTCTCTATGGAGTATTTAAAATAACTTTTTTCTCTTTGTTGTGGTGTTGTCTTGTACATGCAGCAAAGTCAATGAAACCTAAAGAACTAGAAAGGAGGATGGGGGCATTCATTTTCTCTCTTCCCAAAGATGACTGCACTCACTTGCAAAGTCAGAGAAAAATTAACTTAGATAAGAAGAAGTAGAGACCACCCGAGTTTTCAGGCACTTGGTGGACTTCAGCATTTCTGGGCAGAATGGTTGTTGAGTTGGGTTTTTGGACATTCCACATGCCGGGGAACATGTGTTGCAATGGATGTGCCTTGTACTTGGAGAGCATGGAGACATTTTCAGGTCAATGGTGACAGGGGTGCTGTTGAGGCAGGTTGATAGGGTGGAAGTGAAAGGAAAGGAAACACAGTTAGGATGTGAACTTGAAGAAGACGCCCATGAATCCAGCAACTCCAGCTCTCTCTAGAGGTGGCCTCCTCTCCTTTGGCTGGGCTACCATGTAAGCAAATGGATGGGAGAAAAGAGCATCCTCAAGTTTTCCAGAGATGCAATTCTTAAGGCTTGGGAGGAGGGGAACCTCGTGCAATCCCTTCCTTATTCCGCGGCTTTAGGAAAATTCTTTTCTGCTAGAATCTGCATTTGTGATTTAAAGCACTCCTACATAACTCTTTTTTCCCCCTGTGCTTGGCTTATTAATGAATTTCTCTCTAAAAAGTAATAGAGATGTACTTTTCTTTCATCTATTATAGACCTATCATCTCTACAAATAAGTATAGAATATATGGTTTGTTAAGGGAACTTAACAGATAAATACTAATATATGTCCATGGATACCCATATCCATATGATTAGGTAATCTTTGTAAAAATTTTAAAATATTCTCCTTGAATATGACAACATAGTCATGCTTACTTTAAAAAATTGTTTAAGTATTTAATTGTCTTTATGCTGATGCTAAGATGTATGAAGGGGGTTTGACAGACCTACAAAAAGGTATATGTTGGCACAGACGTTTTTAAATCCACCTCCTCTAGTGTTTTCTCTGATGCGGTTAGCAGTTAAATGGAAATTGTATTCAGGCGTATGTAGGGCAAAAATACTTTTAAAAACGTTATTTTGAAGAGAGAATAAAGACACCAGGTCTGAGGATATCCAGGAGCAACTTTGCCGTATATGATTCTCAGACCATTCCCCAGCCATCTTAGGGGAAATACGTGGCTGCCAGAAACCAAGTTGCTGCCTCACTCAAACGGGCAGAATCCTTGCTTTGGGTCTGTTCTTCGGCACAATGTTTCCCCTGCAAGGATTTTAAAAGATTTGGGTCACTCCCGGAGCCTGATTGGCGAGTCCCCTCAGGCTTTCCTTCTCCCATTAGGACCCAAAGTCCCTGAAGAGGTAGCAGTCACCGCGGCTTTGCTCAGTGCTCCGGGAGGAATGGGGCGCCAGCATCTCACGCCTTTCTCTGTCCTCTCTGGGTCGCTCTCAAGATTTCGAGAGTTCGTTATTTATTTTAATCGGCCGGTCTTTTTTTTTTTTTTAATGTGTAGTGATTATTTAGTATTAGATTTCAATAACTCCTATCAAGGTTATGCTTGGTGAGCCGCCTTCACACAGGATAATAAATGGCCGACACAGAGGACAGCGGGTTCAGTACCCGCTTTGGGAAGCCCCGCTCCACTCCCCCGCGGCGCCTGAGCTGATGCAGCGAGCGGGGCAGTCCCGCCCGCGATCCCGCTGGGTGCACTGTGTGCGCTCTGTGGGCACCTAGTGCTGAGCACACAGGCGGGTGTCTTTCTCTGTGGGGTGAGCAGACGCTAATGAGATCCCTGGGAGCCTGGGTGCGTGGGGAGGCGCGGGCTTACCCGAGCTGGGCATTCATGGACCTGCTGGTGTGGACAGATTTGGAGGTTTGGCGAGTTAGGTCCCAGTGTCTCCGGGGCTCCTGTGCCTATCTGCAGGGACACTTCCTGGTTGCGAATTTCTGTTAACAATCAACACCACCACGGGCAAGAAACAGCCAACTTTCTCTCCCTTCTCTCTGCCTGTTCCTGTGGAAAGGACACCTCCCAAAAGGAAAGAAGGGGAGAAAAACATCTTATTTTCTTTTTAAAAAATGTCCAGTCTTGAAATATGGAAGTGATAAAAGAAAAATCATACATCAACAAATGTTTAAAAAAAAAAAGATCGAGAGAATCCCTGGTTTAAAAAAAAAATGGGGGGAGTAAGTGAATGGGTGGGTGGGAAGGGCTGGAGGCCAGAGGCAGAAAAGCCATGAGAACAGACTTCTGCAAAGCTGGGTAAATCTTAGTTGGCATAGGGTAAAAGGGGGAAGCAAATTATTCAGATCATAGGCATCTCAGTGCTAATTTCTGTGTGGCTCTTTATTTGTTGCCATTTGCTGCATATAATACATATAAAGTGGCATGGTCATGTTTTCTATAGAAACTCTCAATGACAGTATCCCCATACAGTTAGACAGGTTTCAAATGGACTTCTAAATGTGGTGCCCTGTGGATCTATACATTTCCTGTACAGGGTGGGGCAAAAGTAGGTTTACAGTGGTTTCTAGGACCAATAATACAATAATTAATAAATAGTAAGACAAGAACAAACTGTGTTTTGCATACTCACAACTGTAAACCGACTTTTGCTCCCCCTTGTATTAAATCTTTAGAATACTTTATATTTTAAATAGTAGGGATAGGATCATAAGCAGTGGTGGCTTTCTCTTTTCAAACATTGCCAGTAAGAAATTCCCTCTCATTACCTTTCAAATCTTAGCCCAACCCTTTAAAAAAGGCTTTTCCAAATGTGATTCATCTTGGGAAGAAGAGAGCCCAATCCCGAACCCTCTCCCTGCAAGATGACTGCTCCCTGGATCTGGTGGTCTGGGCCTCTGGGTGCAGCCATTAGAGGCTGCTCTTTGCCAGATCCAGGGACACCCATTCTGTTTCCCCTCTGGCCTCTCAGGGCTCACTCCTCAGGGCCTGAACCAGTAGGGATTTCTCAGATGCTCTGCCCAGCTTGGAATATGGACCTGCATCTGCCGGTTCATGGCAAGTGGGCTGGTGCCCAAATTCACTCTGCAATTGCACATTCAGCCTAAAGATTCTGTGGAGGGGACTGGTCCTACCCAGCTTCGATCACCGTGGGAAAAACTATAACCCAAATATTATTCCTGCCAAGATATATATTTTCCATTAAGGTAAGTAGAGAATCTGTGCTTGAGCTCCCTTTCCCTCCCTCTGAATTTCCATAACTTTATCTAGCTTCGTGCCTTTTATCATAACAGAAACAATATCCTCCCAGACACCCCAGAAAGGCTCTGTCCTTGTACCACCAGGAAAAAATGCACGAGGACCCAGTCCACCATCCTGCAGAGCACACTGCCCCATCTCTATTAGATTTCCTCTCTTTTTTGGGGGGGGGGGTGTCTTTTTCTTGTCCAGCCATGATGAGTCCCCACAAGCAATCAGAATTCACCTTTTCCTAAATTACTCAAATAACCAAAGGTAAGTGGGAGGAAGAGTTGTCCAATGTCTAAAGACGATTTTGCTGTGTTTTTCGTTAGAGCACCATAGTATTGTCCCCCCACTCCCATAGCGAACCTTGCAGCTGGGACCCACCCCACACAGAGGGCCTGGAGAATGAGGTCCATGCTATCTGAACAGGGAGCGTATCTGTAATAACTTCAAAATCTTCCTTGGTCACAAACCCCTAGGACAATGAAGAAGCCACCCTAAGCACCTCCCTCTCCACCATTTCTTCAACCTTTACTTGGTAGCTTCAGTTTCAAGTATTTAAAGGGCCCCCTTCTCAAGGCCCAAAAGATACCTTTTTGTGGCCCTGGGGACAGAGCCTGCTCCACATGCAGGCTCATGGTGGGGGGCCACGGGGGCTTCATCGGAAAAGATAGTGGGGCCATCACCTCCGCATTATTCAAGTTTCTTTCCCAGGGCTGTTCAGAGAGCCCAGAAATACTGCCTTTCTATCTAATTCCCCAGCAGCTTCCTATTCTGCCTTCGAACACAGACGAACACAGACGGCCTCCTGCAGCCGAAATGGGGCGGGAGGGACGGCTGCGCCCTGAGCTGAGGACTGGCCTTCTCCTTCCCGCGCCGCAGCCGCGTGCGTTCGACCAGCGCTTTCAGGCCTGCGCTTCGAGGGGTGCGGGGTGCGGGGCCAGGTGCTCAGAGCTGCTTCTCGCCCCCCCCCCCCCAAAGTGACCCGGTACAGCGGCGCGGACGCGGCCCCGCAGAACCTCCCGCGGGCGGCTGGGGAGAGCGCTCCTCCCAGGGCTCCCCAGGCTGTTTCCAGACACAGTTCAGAGGCCGAGGTCCCCACGCTCCCGCCTGGGACCCGGCCACCCTTTTTCTCAGCCGAAACCAAACGAAATCTGCCCCCATCAGACCTCAGGACCCAGACCCGGTGGCGCCTGCCTGTCCACGTCTTTGTGGGTGTGTGTGCGTGTGTGCGCGTGTGTGTGCCTGTGTGCGTGTGTGTGTGCGTGTGTGTGTGTGTGTGTGTGCGCTTGTGCGTGTGTGTTTAAGGGAATCGATTGATTTAAAGGGGGCGGGGGAAGCCAAATGGGGAGAAATATGTACTTTCAAACATTGCTGGCGGAATGTGTGTGGGTTGGCGCCGCACTAGGGCCGGGCACCCGCGCCTCCCGCCACTCCCCGGCGCTGGGTCCGCTGCCCCGTCTCCACTGCAGGGGCCGCGCCCCTCTCCCTCATTCGCCCTCGCGTGGCGGTGACCCGTCGCCCCCAAAAGCCGTTTTACCAGAAGGGCGGCTCCCTCTCCGGGCAGCGTCGGAGTGGCGGGCGGTGGCCAGGGGACGCGGCCTAGCGCCCCAGCCACTCGTCTCCGGCCGCCTGGTCCCCAGATCTTCGAAGCCCTCGCAGCGGCTTCCGCGTGGGCGGCGAGGAGCGGAGGGGAGCGGGGACCCCTGACTTTCCAAGCCGCCCAAACCTCACTCCGAGCTGCTCACGCCAAGGGGCCGCAGGGTCCTTCATTGTGGCATTGGAGGGACGGGGAGGCATCTCAACGCCAAGTGTCTACACTAACGGATTGTTTTTTCCAAAGTGCTTTTCATTTATTTACTTAGGAAGCCTTATGTGCTCTTAGCTGGGAGGTTTGACAGACCTTCTCCTCCTCGTCCCCACTCCCCGCCGGCATTTGGTTCTTCCAGGAGCGGATGCTTCATACAAAACTTCAGCGAAATGAGGAGAAAGGAAAGTGCTCCCTGCACACAGGCATGAAGAAGGTAGTGACTGTCGCTGCAGAACAGAACCGCTGGGGGGTGGGGGTGGGGGGGTGAAGACTTCCTCTTTAATTTTTTCAATTGATTTCAGAGAGGAAGGAAGAGGGAGAGAAAGAGATAGAAACATCCATGATGAGAGAGAATCATTGATCCGCTGCCTCCGCAAGTTCCCCACTGGGGATGGAGCCCACAACCTGGGCATGTGCCCTTGACCAGAATCGAACCTGGGACCTTTCAGTTCGCAGGCGCTCTATCCACTGAGCTAAACTGGCTAGAGTGAGACCCCCTTTTATTAGCGAGGTTAAGGCCCAGGATATAGGTAACAGAAGGGATTGAGTTGCTTTCAGTGACCCATCCTTCGAAGCTGTTTGCTCCACCACAGGTGAAACTCCCCCAGAAAGTGTGGTGTGTGTGTGTGTGTGTGTGTGTGTGTGTGTGTGTGTACATATGCAAATTCTTATTGTAATGATCTCATTGCTACCAGATGTGTCTTCTGGTCCTTCAAAATGAGGCTTAAAAAAAATTAAATCCAATTTGGGAATTCATCTCATGTAAACTATGATTTTGTTTGGGATTGAAGGGCCAGGCAATTCCCCTGCCTTCACTGGATTTTACTGGCTTCTGTGTCCTGTGGCAAATTTTACTGGATTCTTTCAGTAGCAAAAAGATGGTGGTGTTGTTTGTTTGTTTTTAGGATTGCATCCACTTCCAGGCTTCCCAAGACCTACGGGGTTTCAGGCACATCTTCATTACACAAGAGGCCAGAAACTGGAGAAGGAGGCTGAGGAGTGGGTGGGTGGGGGAAATCAAGTTCCTGCAAGTGGAAGGTCTGAGTAGTCAAGTTACAGGAGACTTGTTCATCTTCATGGCCACCTGATTGTTGTCACTTCTGTTCTGTTTGCTCACTGGAGTCCTCTCCTTTTCTCCCCCATTCATCCATTCATTAACACACACCATCTGGAGGAAAGTCTCTTTGGAGAGTGATGATTTTTGTTGTTGTTGTTTAAGAAAAAAGTACTATTACAAGTATGCTCTCTACAGTGGTTGAATCATTGGAACTCCATGAGGATTTTCCAGGTTGGTCTCTATAGCAACTCCTCCCCCCAAATCTGGTAGTTCTTCTCTGGGGCTCACAGCTGGACTACATTTCCCAGCTTCCTTTGCAGTTTGATGTGGCCATGTGACTACTTTAGCAAATGATATGTCCCCATCCCCTCTCTCCCATGCTTTCTGTGTTTGGGTGCCAACCTTGAAGCCCTAGGGAACAGTGGAGACACAAATGGGAAGAGCCTGGATCCCAGAATTGCATGTAGAGGAGAGCTGTCCACTGATAAGAATCATTTGTCCAGCACTTTACCTGAGGGAGAAATAACATTCTATGTGTCTGAGCCTCTGCACATTTTAGAGTTTATTATTGTCATCCAGTCCATCCTTACTGATACTCTCTCTCTAAAAAACAAAATTCAACTTAATTTTTGTTTTCTATCACCCCTTAAAATGTCAATGGATGGTAGGTAATCCTTCTTGGTTCTCGGGTTTAAAACTGCAGGAGGCCCCAAGACTCTTCTACCCACTCTTAGGTAACAGACAGTCCTATAACAGCTTCAAGTCATATAACAGTTTTAAGTCATATACACAATTTCAAATCTGTAGTTAAAATGTCCAGTCCAATGTATCTTCAAGATTCTGAGTTTGATTTAATGTGAAATTTTCCTTCCCTAACTCTAAGATTTCTTCATCTTAGATGCCTGTAGAGGGAAGAGGGAGGTAATGTGGGGTTCTCTGTTTCTTAATCTTGTGTTTCTATTCCTCTCCCTATCCTCAACACTGTTTCAGACCCTCTAGTGATTCAAGAAGAGATTGAGAGAGTCAAGGATTGGCTTGAACAATGTTTTAGTGATTTTGAGTTGTGGAGATAAACCAACTAGATCAGGGCTACTGTAGTTGAAAACTACATATCACCAAATGAAGCAGAACTTTGGTAATTAGTTACTTAATTTGACATGTAGACAAAAGACTGTAAATCTGGACAATTTAAGAATTTAAGTAGATTATATGAATTATTTGGTTTGATATATTTCTAGATCTAAGTAAAGAATCACTGCATATTTCACTAGGTTGTGTAGAAACAACCTAATCAATTCCTTGAAAAGGTGGCTGGTATGAAAGCATATTCTCCAAAGGTGATGAGGACACATTGCTTTGAATTGGTTCACCCAAATTCCTCCCTGCCCATCCTCTTCCCTGGATATATAGACTAGAGTGACTCTCAGGAAATCAGTTCCTATCTTTTTGTCTCTTCCAACACTAGAAACAGGGCATCTCATTCCTGCAGTTCTGTTTTGCATTCTGCTTCTTCTGTTATGGAAATACAGCAGCTGTCTAATAGTCAGGAGGCCTGCCAGACTCTCTGGCACTTTTGAGACACTGGCATCTCTCTTTATAATCAGTGCCAAGCCACTAGGCCAGCTTTGAGGTCATCAGGTGGGAAGAAAGCTTGTCCAGCCATATCATGCCAAGTGGACAAGTGAAGTGTTAATGATGCAGTTAACTTAGTTCATGGACACTGCTCAACTACAAGATTTTAGGGCTGCATGCTGACAAAATAAAACTTCAATCCTTTATTGGATTATTTCCAAATATCCAGATATATGGCAGCAAGTGGATGGATTAATCAGATGACATTTTTCTCCTGCTTATGACCAGTTGCTTGGCATTACATAGACCCTTGTTGTGTGCATGCTATTGAGTGGCACCAGCATTTTCTAAGACTGAGCTGGGGGAAGAGTGTAGTGTGGATGTGGGTAGACAAAAAGCATTTAAATCTGTGAACGAGACTAATCTAAACTTGGAAACCTGCTTATCATTGTTAGCCAGCAAAGATTTTGGATGTCTATGATTAACAGCTAAATCAGTCTGGAAATTACTCTGGTCTTTGGAAAAATGCAGATTGGGTTAAATATTGAGTTATACGTCATGGATGACTACTTGGTCCACTTTCTCTGGATTATGTCCAATCTGCTAATTCACATTTTCAAGTCGATAATATGTTATATTCAACATCACCCATTTTTTGGGAGAACCGTTGAAGTGAAAAGGGCCTGACATTCAAAAATGAAACCCCTGGCTGGTGTGGCTCAGTTGGTTGGAGCATCACCTCATGCACTGAATGGTTGCCAGTTCGATTCCTGGTCAGGGTACATACCTAGGTTGGGGGTTCAATCCCAGGTAGGGATGCATATGGGAGGCAACCAATCAAAGTTCCTTTTTCACATCGATGTTTCTCTCTTTCCCTTCCCCTCTCTCTAAAATCAGTAAAAACATATCCTCCAGTAAGGATTTAAAAAAGAAAGAAAAAAGAAAAGGGGAAGTTGTGGGTCCATATAATGAGGTATATTATTCTGTCAGGGAGAGCTGTTAGATAATGGAATGGGAATTAAAGAGTGTGACATCCATTCCTCTCATGTAGCACTTTGAATACTAGATCTTTTCTAATTTACCTGAGCAGAAATGGATGGGTACTAGACTGGAGACAGGGGCATGTCCAAGATGACCTCTGAAGGCCCCTTTTATTTTTGCCTTTGGCTTCTATAATTTTCTGACAACAGCCATACCTGTAAAATGTGTCAGATTCAGTAGCAGGGTCAGGGGCTGCTGTCACTTGGCAGATTTCAACAACATGACCCTGGCAAAGACTTCGGAATAAAAACATCAGGAAAATAAACACTCAATGCTCCATAGCCAGAGGACTGGCTGGGAGCTGTCAGGTTGAAATACTAGTCTATTTGGGAAGGGAAAGCATAGGAGCAAGGCCTCTGACACTCCTCTGCCTCCTGGAAAATGCCCCTCTAGCAACAGAGCTGTTGCCAAACACATCAAATTAATTAAGAAAAGAGATAGAAGAGCTGTTATTAGGCTGAGCTTCTATTCCAGCCAGTTTGCTAATCTACACTCTATCAGGAACAAGGCATGGCCAGGGCTGGGAGAGCGGACACCACAAAACAAGAGGTTAGGCCAATCTCTGTATGTGGGGAGCCTCACCCCATCTGTGCAGGGAAATGGAGCATATATTCACAACCCAGAAAGAAAGATGAGAAGACTGAGAGACCAGAGAGATTAGGACATCAATGCAGGGGGCGGAAGCTGCAGAGAGACTGGCAGGATCGGACAAAGGAGTGATCCCCAAGGAGGGGCTCATTTAGAATTGGGAAGGAGAGCTGAGATGGAGTTGAGGACAGAAGTAGGAAAAGCCTTGTTGTGTCAGGCAATGGCTCATGCAGTTTAGAGACTGAAGAGGACAAGGTGTGTTGGAGAGAGTGCAGGATTCTGCTCGAGCAGAAATTCTGCATCAGGGAATCACGGGAGAAGAGGCTCAGAAGCTGATGAATTATAAAGCTGGCAGAATGAGGTGAGCCAAACATGAATTTCTGGGTAAAGGTGTTTGTGGTAAAAATTCTGACCAGAGAAGAAGCTTTTGCTCAGGCTACCTTTTAGAAAACAGGTAAAATCTAAGCAAATGAGGCTGATGCAGTCATCTCTGGTCAGCAAAAGAGGGCCAACACAGAAAAAGCAGGCTACTTCACTGGTTTCAGTCAGAAGCAGCAATAATACCTGCCAGCTATAGCAGGAGTATCCAGGGAAGAGCCAGGGACTGTGTGGGAGCATGTGCTGGCTATATGTCTCTGACTGTGTGTGTATACGTGCGTGTTTAAGGCTGTATGCGTGTCTTTATATATTCTAATGGTGTTCCTTCTTGAACACCTTAGAAAAGTATGCAACAGATGCACTAAAAATAGACATCAGACATTAAATTAGAAGGTAGACTAATGATAAAGTCTGGGTGATATGCATCTCATGGAGGAAAACATAATACTAATACCTCTACACCACACAAACATACACACACAAGCAGACATTGAATAACATTTGTGTATATATTAGAAATGCACATAAACAAAGACACACCATTTCAGATATGAATAAAACACAAGTGCTATCAAGTACTAGTAACTGCAGTCCCTTGCACAGGTATACTATAGAAAAGACTAAGAGAATATAGATTTAAAATGGTGTTTAAATTATCTATTCTTTTGTCTATAAGAAAGAACATCAGCTAACCAACTACTTCAAGCAACATAATGTCCTTTCTGAAAGGACTCTAAGAAATTAATCAATCTCTCACCCCCACTAATGTGTATTGTAGGGGAAAGTGCACTAAATCCTGCAGGAGTCAAACATGTGGATTATTAATCCACATCTACCACCTAATAGCAGAGTATCCTTTGGTAAGTAATTTTATTTCTGACTCTGTTTTTTTATCTATTAAATGTGAAAGCTGTTTATAAAATCAATGGTTGCTGCTAGCTACATTCTTAGGATATATATATAGCACACATATAATGTAATCCAAGTGCCCAGAAGTTTTTGGTAGAAAAGAAAATTTGATGACCATAGTTATCAACAAAAATGTCCAAACAACTTTTCAGTTCTGTTTTGTAATGGAAAAATTCTAAATATGTTTTTTTAATATTGTGAAGCCTAAGGGGTTAAGAATTGAAATTTTAATCTTTCAAGAGCTGAGTTGGTGTTATATAGACAATGAACCTGAGAACGAATAGGCCTATAGTCACCTGTTCTACACAAAGGTTGGAAATGGGTGCTTTGATTATGACTGTAATTACAGTGTCAAAACAATGGGATGACTTAATCAAGCCATGAAAAAAATCAGTTACTTTGGTCATTTGGTGCTGAGTAGTCAAAAACAACTTTTTAAAAACATTTAAAACTGATCTAGTCTTTGAGTTATGAGTGTGTGCCCGTCTCCACCAGAATTAGTGCTTGGGCCTTATTCTCTCTGGAGTTCTCTCTCTCCTTCACCACCAATGCCCAGCACAGAGGATTTTCTCAGGGTTCCCAGAGCAGCCACATTATGAAAATTTATTGGTATGCCAATAAGAATACCTTAATTTCCATATACATTGCATATTGAAGAACAGGCATACCATCAGATAATAGCATCCTCTCTTTTGAAGTCTCCTAGTATAGTACTGGCACTTGTTATAATAGTCTACTGCCCCCGCCCCCCCCAAAAAAGTCTGCAGCTGGCAAACTTCACCCTGAATGTCAGCAGGGGGCCGATCCCATAACACACGAGCCTGAGATAACCCAAATCACAAAGACAAGGTTGGTTGTGATTACTTGCCATTTATATAGCACTTTATCTAGGTCCTATATGTCAGCATCATTAATGGGAGATAACTCACCAGGAGTTACAGCTGAGAAAAAAAATTCATGACCAAAAAGAAAGAAGGGAAAGCTTAAAGGATCTGAGTGATTCCGTGGGGGCTTGTGGTTACTCAGTAATGGAGAAAGGGCAAAGATGCTATTCAAAGAGGACAAAGAAAGCTTTTTTGTCTCTCCCTTGTGAACAGGAGTGACTGAAGGTACAGAAGGAGAGAATGAGCTAAAAAAAAAATAAAGAAGGAAAAATGTCATCAGTGAGACTGGCTAAGCTTAAGAGTTTGACTAAAAGAATTTATAGTTTGTCTTCTATAAGCACCTTAGATCCCGGGGAAATTATCATTTAGCAAAGACTGTAAGTAATGGTTGGAGGGTCATTCTGTCTGGAGGCAAACCCAGAAGTCTATTTAAAAAAATAGAATATTAAAAATTTCATCGTGGTATTTTAGTAAAGTGCAAATTAACTCAAATCCTCTGTTATGATAAATAAGAATGTAATCATTCAGTTATGTGGAAATATGCAGATGATTACCAAAGCATCCGGCGACTGAAAACAGCTGTGGTTCAATTTCTCCAGTCAACACCCACCTCCAGTCAACACCCACTTTTTTTCAATGTTTTAATAGTCAAATAGGAATAGGAATCAAAATTTGACCCAAATAAAAAGGAAGAGTAGTAAAAAAAAAAACCCACATCTGTTTACTAGTGGAAAAAAAGGGCAGGGTGGACAGAGAAAGATAAATAGCCTATTTCTCTTATATGTGGAATCTAAAAACAAAATAAACAAAACAGAAACAAACTCATAGAAAACATCAAACAAATTGATGGTTGCTGAATGGGAGGGGGTTGGAGGAATGGGTGAAATGGGTGAAGGGATTAAAAAGTACAAATTGTGCATGGCTCAGTGGTTGAGCATTGACATATGAACCAGGAGGTCACAGTTTGATTCCCCGTCAGGGCACATGCACAGGTTGCAGGCTTGATCCCCAGTATGGGGCCTGCAGTGGGCAGCCAATCAATTACTTTCATCATTGATGTTTCTTTTTTAAAAAATATATTTTATTGACTTTTTACAGAGAGGAAGTTGGAGGGACAGAGAGTCAGAAACATCGATGAGAGAGAAACATTGATCAGCTGCCTCCTGCACACTCCCTACTGGGGATGTGCCTGCAACCAAGGCACATGCCCCCGACCGGAATCGAACCTGGGACCCCCGAGTCCGCAGGCTGACGCCCTATCCACTGAGCCAAACCAGTTAGGGCCATCATTGATGTTTCTATCTCCCTTCCTCTCTCTGGAATCAATAAGAACATATAAAATATATTTATTGAGCCACCCAGGGCTTGCTAAAAGGGCTCATTAATACAGTAGCTATGAGGACAAGGTTGGAAATTATGCAACAAAACAGATTTTCTCTCACAGAAGCAGAGCTGGCTACTATATACATCCTAAGGATAGTCTGCACAGACCAATAATGACACATATGGTACTGTACCTGAGGGGACCGGGCAAGGCAGGTTGATTATAGTGGGTCTCTTCCATCAGGGAAGAGGTAGTGTTTTATCCTCACTGGAATACATATTCTGAAATAACGATTTTCCTTTTCTGCCCACCATGTGTATGTGAGCATACCATCATAATGATCTTACCAAATGCCTTCTTCATCATCATAATATCCCGCACTATATCTTTCCCATCCAAAATTTACAGCAAAGGAAGTAAGGCAGTGGGCTCATGCTCGCAGGATTCAGTAGTCTTACCATGCACTCCATCAACAATAAGTGGCTAACTTTCTGGAATGGCAGAATGGCCTAATGAAGAATCTACTACAAAGGCAGATGGGAGACAACACCTTGTGAAGTTGTGGTGCTATCTTATAAGACTGACTTGAGCCATATTTGGAGATATTTCTTTTATAGCCAGAATCTATGGACCTAGTGCCTAGGACCTAGGCACTAAGAAGTATATACAGGGCTGACTTCTCTTACTGTCACACATATGACCTACTTGAACATTTCTCTTGCCTCTCATTCCTTTAACTTTGGATTCTGCTGGTTCAAAGTTGTTAATTCCTCAGAATTAACAGACTCCTGGCCATTTTGTATTCTTCATGCCACTGAACCATCAGGCAAAGGTGGAGTGAAAGAGTGGTTGCCTTGCAATGAGAACAGGGAGAAGTATGCTTAAAACCCAGGGGAACCTCTGGGTACCACAGCATCTCCTTGACTCAGATAAAGCTAATGGAAGATTAGAACATCCTAATACAGGCAGGACTGCTAAAGGCCAGCTCCTTCTGGAATAAAGGTCTGGGTTTCTCCACTAGGAACCTGAACCAGATTGGTGCTAAGGACAAAAAGAACATGGAATGGATAGTTGACTAAGTTGTTATAAATAGCAACTATAGCTTCGTACTCAGAAGCTTTGTGGCATATATAGGTGGTGCTGGCAGCTATGATGGTGAGAGCAGCAGCTTCCTGTCCTCTTGATTACAACCACGATGGTATGTTCTTCAACTAACAAGTTTAATGGCACCTTTTGACTCCTGTTCTTTCAGCCCTTCCAACGATTTTGTAAGCATTGGATTTCCTGTAGTAAATTCCTTTCTGCTTGGAATATCCAGAGCTATTTCTATTCTTGCACTGAGGCCTGACTGAATCACATAATGATTAAGATAGTGTGGAATTTGCATATTTGCATAGGGATAGTCAAATTGACCAATATAAAAGATTAGAGAACCCAGAAACAGACCTGTGCTAATTAAATCTGATACCTGACTTTTCAAACCAGTGGAGAAAAGAGTGGACTTTATAATAAAGGTTGCTGGGGACCATGGGGCACCCTGGGAGGGGGGGGGGGGGACGGGGGTTAAATTCTTTTCTCTCACTATATATAAAAAAATTAATTCCTATTGGATTAAAGATCTAAATGTGAAAAGCAAAAGTAAACACTTTTAAAAAAATATGAACATCTGCATTATCTTTTATTAATTTAGTGATTTTTAGAGAGAGAGGAAGTGAGAGGGAGAGAAACATCGGTCACTGCCTCCTGCATGCCCCCTACCTTGGTGATATAGCCGGCAAACAGGGCATGTGCCCTGACCAGCATCGAACTGGAAACCTTTCGGTGCACAGGACCACACCCAATCAACTGAGCCATACCAGCCAGGGCAAAAGTAAACACTTTTTAAAGGAAAATATATAAGAATTTAAAGCAAGAAACATTATTATGCTAATAACCTTTACATATACATCTGTAGCTTATACCTATCCCCTAAACACCACTTCTTCCAACTCACAACTTCCACTTAGATATCTATTATACACCTCAAAATTAACATCTTCAAAGATGAAATATTCATTTTCCCCCAAATCTTTCTCCTACTGCAATGTTCTTCATTTAAGAAAATAACACCATCACTCATCCATTTGCTCAGGCAAAAAAACTTGGAGTTATCCTTGAGTTCTCTTTCATACAATCCTCATCAAATCCATTGCAAAATCTTATTAGGTCTAACTTCAAAATATATTCTGAATGTGACCACTTCTCATGATTCTCTTTGCTACTACCCTGGCCTAAATCAATATTACCTCTCACTTAGACTACAGCAACAAACTCCTAACCAATCTTCTTGCTTCTATTTTTACCTCCTACTATATTATGATAGTAGTCATAATGATCTTTTAAAAAACAAATCAGCCCGGCCGGTGTGGCTCAGTGCTTGAGCATTGACCTATGAACCAGGAGGTCGTGGTTCGATTCCTGGTTAGGGCACATGCCTGTGTTGCGGGCTCGATCCCCAGTAAGGGCCATGCAGGAGGCAGCCAATCAATGATTCTATCTCATCATTGATGTTTCTCTCTCTCTCTCCCTCTCCCAAATCAATAAAATTATATATATATATATATATATATATTTTCCCCCCCTCCCCCAAATCACTCCTCTGCTCAACATACTTCAATGATTTCCCATCACAGAATAAAATCCTTGGCTACTTCTCTGAAGTAACCACTTAACACTCTTCCCCTCACTCATGGGACTTGGCTACACTGGCCATTTTCTCAAACATTGGATAACCCACCAAGCCGGTTACTATCTTAGGGCCTTTGCACTTGTTTTTTCCTCTGGAATGTGATTCTTCTTGGATATTATCACTAGTTGCTTCCTCACCATCTTCAGTTCTCTGCTGAATGTCACCCTCTCAGGCCTTCCCTGACCACTCGATTTAAGTAGCAAGCAGCCTATTGGTTTCTCTTTATCTCCCCATCTTGCTTTATTTTTCTTTATGGTTTATTTTATATTTATCTGTTGTTTATGGTCTCTCTCCCAGAATAGAATCTAAGTCCACAAGGTTGTTAATCTTAGTCACAGTTGTATTCCCTGAGTCTAAAACAGTTCCTAGCACATAGTAGACATTCAATGTATTTGTCAAATAGATGAGTGAATGAATGAGAATTCTTTATGAGCTTAGGATAGGAAAGAATTTCCTAATCAAGATTTGAAAAACACAAACCATAAGGAAAAGTTTGAGAAATTTGATGAAATTAAGATTAAATACTGTGTTGATTCACTTCAAAACAGCATACAAATAATATGATTTTTATGGCATTTAAAACATTATAAATATAATGGATATACAAATTTCAGGCTAGGAGAAGATATTTGCTATGCAGAGATTGGACAAAGGATTAATATTTGAGATATACAAGGTGGGGCAAAAGTAGGTTTACAGTTGTTCATATGGAAAATAATACAATAATTAAATAATGATACGAGAATAAACTCTGTGCTTCATGTACTCACAACTGTAAACCTATTTTTGCCTCACCCTGTATAAAGGACTCATAAAAATCAATAAGAAAGAGACAAGTCCCACTTCTGGATAAACAGCAGAAAATGTTTCACTTGCTGAAAATCAGACACTTCACCAGATAGAGCTACCACTCATACCTTTCATTTTTCTAATTAACTTTCTGACACTGATAATTAGGAAGTTCTAAATTAGAGTTGTTCCTATGACTTTAGCTAAACAAAATGAAAGCCAAAATTTGGCAAATAGTTTACTGAGCAAAACTTAATTTTGCTCTTGTTGGAAAAGAACTGGTCCTGATTCTTCTGGCTTTTATACTGATTGTAAAAGAAACAGAATATGATAGTATTTTCCTTATTTAGTTGAATATATAACGTAGATATTATAGATCACTTTCCTCTGTTTGGGATGTTTTGTATTTGAAACTTAATATGCAAGAAAAAAAGAGACAAAAACTCAATTTAAAAAAAAGGAGCAAAAATAATGAACAGGAAAGTAACAAAAGAGGGACCCTAAATGGTCAACAAAAATATGAAAGATGTTCAACTCTCTAGTTGTCAGAAAAACATATTAAAACCACAATGAGAAATCCTTTCACACCATTGCAATGGCAAAATGCACAAGTTTGATGACACCAAGTATTGACAAAGGTATGAAACAATTGGAACTTTCATACTTCTGGTGGTAGCACAAATTGGAGAGCAATTTGGCAATATCAATTATTTTTAAAATAAATTTATCTTTTCTTTTTTAAAATTTTATTTATTTATTTTAGAGAGAGATAAAGAGAGAGACGTAGAGTGAAACATTGATTTGTTGTTCCACTTATTTATGCATTCATTGGTTGCTGTTGCTTCTCGTATGTACCCTGACTAGGGATCAAACCCACAACCTTGGCTTATGGGGATGGCACTCTAACCAACTGTGTATCAGGGCAATATCAAGTATTGTTGAAAATACACATACTCTACAACCCAGCAACTCCCCCCCCCCCCCCCAAATGGGAAAAGGTAGCGATGTACTAGATTATTCATTGTCGAATTTCTCCAACCCTGGACCTTTCACTAACCATTCTTTCTGCCTGATACTTCCCTTAAATAACTACATGGCTCACTCCTGATTTCCTTCAGGTGTTGGTTCAAATGTCACCATCTCAGTAAGGGCCTCCTTGACCACCCTGTTTAAATCACAGACCACCTTAGCCCTCCCCAGCCTCTTTATCTTGCTTTTTTCTCATAGCACTTCCGATTTACTGTATCGCCTTTAATATGTTCATTATGGCCCTGGTTGGTGTGGTTCAGTGGATAGAGTGTTGGTCCGCACACTAGAGTCATGGGTTCTATTCCTGGACAAGGGGCATGTGCCTGGGTTGCAGATTCCATCCTCAGCTTTGGTCAGGGTGCATGCGGGAGGCAACCAATCGATGTGTCTCTCTCACACTGATATTCCATTCTCTCTCCCGCCCCCTTCCTTCCACTCTCTTTAAAAATTAGTGGAAAAAATATCCTTGGGGCCAAAACCGGTTTGGCTCAGTGGAGAGAGCGTCGGCCTGCGCACTCAAGGGTCCCAGGTTCGATTCCGGTCAAGGGCATGTACCTGGGTTGCGGGCACATCCCCAGTAGGGGATGTGCAGGAGGCGGCTGATCGATGTTTCTCTCTCATTGATGTTTCTGGCTCTCTATCTCTCTCCCTTCCTCTCTGTAAAAAAATCAATAAAATATATTTTTTAAAAAATGTCCTTGGGTAAGGATTAACAACAACAAAAAATATGTTCATTATGTTTGTTAACCATTTTTCTTCCACTACTCTGTAAGTTCCCTGAGGATACAGGTTGGTTTTTTTGTGGCTTTAGGTTTTGTTTTGTTTTTGTTCACCTGAAAGAGTACCCAGAAATATTAGGCACTCAATCAAAATTGGTTGAGTTAATTAAATAAGTTTGTAATAGCAAAGATTTGGAAGCAACTTCAATGTTCTTCCAAAGGAGAATGGCTAAATAAACTGTGGCACATTCTTTACATTGGCATACTATACAGCAGTTAAAATGAATAAATTAGAGCTTCATGTATCCACATAGATGAATGTAAAAAACGGAATACTGCACAATAAAGCAAATTGAAGGGTAAGTATGGTATGGCACCACTTATAAAAAGTAAGAAACATATGAAACACTACTATATACGGCTTATGTTACATACATATGTAGTAAAAGTATAAAAATGTCCATGGTAAGCATGAAATTCAGAACAGAGACTACCTTTGAGAACAGAGGGACAGTAATGTGAGAGGGATAGTATACCCATGGGTTTCCATTACATCTGTAATGTTTTATTTCTAAGGTGGAAAGTGGACATATAAATGTTAATTTCCTTATTATCTATACCCTTTTGTATGCCTGAAATATTTAACAATAAAATTAAATGAGATAACAGTGATTAGCATGTAACAATAGCCAATATTTATATAGAGCATGGTCCTAGTTAGGTACTGTTCTAAATGTGTTATATATGACAGCTCATTTAATTCTCACAGCAACCCTCTGAGGTAAGTACTATTATTAGCTCCGCTCTAAGAATGACAAAACAGAGACACATAAAAATTACAGAACCTATTCAAGACTGCCCGATGGAGCTCTGTGTTTTTAATCATTACACCAAATTGCCCCATAGTCTTATTAAGCACACAGTAGGTTCTTAATATTCAGCTGAAATTTATGAGATTATCATTTTTATAAGCCAAAATGGTCAAATATGTAGCAATTGCATGTGGTTCAACCTAATAAATGTCCAATAAAAATGTCAAATACAACTGACCTTAAATATCACAAGGCTCTATGATGACTCTGCAGTTGCTTTTAAACATGTCTTCTGCTTTCATGTTCTAGATGTTGTTAGCCCTGAAGCATAAGGGAGGAAAGCTAAATGCCAGAAGCGACTTCCCAACCATTAGCACTGAAATCAAGTGAAGAAAGCAAGCCTTTTAGGAAAGAGAGGTCATGACCACTGCTGGGTGGTGTGAGCCAACCATGGGAGGGAGGACGGTTGAATTGTCCTCTCAACAACCAAGTCTGCCTTCCCCTTCGCCTTTCTTAGTTTGTTGAAGAGGCAGCTTCAAATCAGTCAAGACTTAGCCATGGGTTTGGCTTAGAAGTCCTTGTCTGCAGCCCCTGAGTGGACTCCTGAGAAATCCAGACAGAATGGCAGGCTTCCTCATTAGAGCAACCAAAGGTGTAAGATCAAAGGCTCCTCTTCCGCAGATCCTAACTCCCAGGAAACTGGAAATAGAAAGAAGGAGATGGGAGACAGATACACAATACCCCAGGTTCAATCAGTCTGGTTTTGGCAGTTACAGTCCTAATTTTTTTAGCTGAAGTTTCCAAGAGTTGCCTTCTGCATCTGCCCAAAGCATAGACTCCTTTCAGTCTTCCTGTCTGTAGTGATCAAACTTCACTCCCTCTTATGTAGAGTAGTTGACAGAATACCTATAAGAAACACTGCTTTCCTTATGTCCTTCTTCGAGGACAATCATTTACCATAATATATTCAAAATCCTTAGTGCAGATTTCTGCAACCCCTTGTTACTTTTATAGGTGCCCCTCTCATACTATGTCAACCTGAACAAAATCCATGACAGTGGCTAGATCTAGCCTGGAGTCTGTGTGGAAACAGAAGAACAGAAGAGTGGACAGGATTACTTCTGTAAAGTATAATGAATTACATTGCACATTATTGCATATACGCTGTTTTTATGGGCATGAATGTATGTGTATGCATATGGTGGGAGAGGGGGGATGTGCATGCACGAGTGCACAAATGTCGTTGATAAGTGTGCCTGAAGGTGGTGTGAGCATTTTCTAAAAACCTATGCTCGAAGTTTCACTCCATAAATCTCTTTTACTGGCGATACTCTGAAAGCCAAGGGCTGTGTAATAATTTACACTACACTGTCCTTACTCTCTTGCTCCCCTTCACTTGCCTAGGATGAAAAGTTAAAGATTGATGTGCCTTTGGAGGAGCCAGGAGTGTCATCCATCCCCAGGCTCTGTCTGTCTTTCTAGAGCTTTCTTATCACTCCACTTCTTCTGCTCTAATCTAGAGGACAGGCTTTCTGTCTCCTCTTCTTCCCCAAACCTTCTCCACTGGCTCCTAAAATGTCCTCCTCCCAGCCACCCTGCAGTAAGTAGAACAAGAAGGATTTTTCAGCTGACCTAATCATAAGACTCAAAAAAAAGTCCTCCCCAGAGATCGAAGCAGCTCCAGAGGTCTCCTCCTTCCTCCACTCAAAGCCATTTTAGTCCAACTTCCCAAGGCTCTAGGGAAAGTGTGTCCTCATTTCTGTTGGGCCTCAAGTAGAATATTTCTAACTTTCAATGTTTTACCTTTTATCCTTCCACTGTGGTTTTGCCATATTCTCCTGGGATTGTTTTATTTCTGCTAGATAGAAAGTTCCAGGTGAAGGGTAAGGGATACCTATGGAAGCAGAAGCAGAAAGAGTTGTACACACTTATTTTTGGTTTGTGCCTTGCAGCCAGTTAGTGATATATTTAGGTTCACAAAGAACTCAAGAGTCTTTTTGTCTGTTTATTGCCTCTTCACTTCTTTCCTCCCACTTGAATTATAATCTCTCTAGTGTTCATCAACCCCCAAGCAACCACCCCTGCTACCAAACAAATGAAATAGATTCCATTGCTTCAATAAGCCAATGAAACTTTGCAAAGCCTTTTGGATAGAAAACCCCTCTGAGATTAGACCAACTCTCTTTGCAGCAGCTGCTGTTTTAACCCAGGCAGATAGGCCATCTTGGTATCTGCCTTCGATAAAAGAAGGAAAGCCTTTCTTGATGATTCCAAATTTTCACACCTCCTCAAAATTCAATTCCACCACTTTAGTGTGTGTGTGTGTGTGTGTGTGTGTGTGTGTGTATTAATCCTCACCCAAGAATATTTTTTCCATTGATTTTTAGAGAGAGTGGAAGGGAGAAGGAGAGACACAGAGAGAGAAACATCAATGTAAAAGAGTCACATCAATTGGTTGCACCCTGACCAGGGTCAGTGATCAAGCCTGCAACTGCTGTATGTGCCCTTGACCAGAATTGAACCCAGGACCCTTCAGTCCATGGGCCAACGCTCTATCCACTGGGCCAAACTGATTAGGGCATACCACCTAATTTTCAAGGAGAAAACATAGAATGTCTTTATGACTTTAGGGTAGGGGAAGATTTCTTAAAACAAGATATAAATAAATTATAATGGAGAGGATAGATAAATTTGGATAGATAAAAAACTTGTTTTCTTTAAAGGCCTTCATTTAAAAAGTGACAAGACAAGCCACAAATGGAGATTTTTGCTGCTAATGACCTATAAAGGATTTGTATAAGAATATATAAGAAAAGACAAATAAGAAAAGACAATAAGAAAAGACAAACAGAATAACCAAAAAATGGGCAAAAGACATGAATAGGCCATTCACTTAAGTGGAAATCTAAATAACCAATAAACATGTGAAAAGATGCTCAGACTCCCCAGTAATCAATAAATTCAAATTAGCCCTGGACAGTGTTGCTCAGTTGGTTGGAGTACTGTCACTTGCAACAAAGGATCTGGGGTTCGATTCCCAGTAAGGGCACATACCCAGGTTTCAGGTTCCACCCTGCAGTCAGGGCTTATACAGGAGGCAAATGATCAATGTTTTTCTCTCACATCAATGTTTCTCTCTCTCTCTCCCCCCTCTCCCTTCCTCTCTCTGTAGAATCAATAAGAAAGCATATCCTCAGGTGAGGATGAAAAAAAAAGTAAATTAAAATAATCCATCAGATAGGCAAACTTTTAAAAGCATGACAATACTAAATGTTGGTGAAGATGAGGAGCAAAATTCTTGTGCACTGTTAGTGAGAGTGTAATTGGCACAACAACTTTGGAAACAATTTCGCTTTATTTTCTAAAATTGATTATATGCATATCCTATCATCCAGAAATTATATTAATTCTGTGTGTGTGTGTGCGCGTGCGTGTGTGTGTGTGTGTGTGTGTGTGTGGTCAAAAACACATAACATAAAATAACCATTTAACCTTAAGTGTACAGTTCACTGTTGTGCAAAAAGATCTCTAGAACTTTTTCATCTTGTAAAACTGAAATTATATACCTATTGAAAAATTCCTCTTTTCCTCCTCCCAGCCTCTGGCAATCACTATTCTACTTTATGTTTCTGAGTTTGACCATTTTAGATATCTCATAAAAGTGAAGTCATGTAAGTTTTTTCTTTTTGTGACTTAACTTAGCATAATGTCCTCAAGTTTCATCCATATTGCAGCATATGACAAGATTTCCTTCTTTTTATTAAGGCTGAATAATATTCTCTTGTGTATATGTACTTCATTTTCTTTATCCATTCTTTTGTTGATGGACATTTAGATGGTGTCCATATCTTGGTTGTTATGAATAATGCTACAATAAACATAGATGTGCAATGGGTATGCAAATATCTAAGATCTTATTTTCAACTCTTTTGAAGGGATTGTTGGGTCATATGACAGTTCTATTTTAATTTTCGAGGAACCTTTCATACTGTTTGGAGGTGTACCATACAAAGTGGCTGTACCATTTTACATTCCCATCAACAGGGCACAAAATTTCCAATTTCTTTATACCTTCACTAATACCTACTACTTTCAGTTTTTTTTTTTTATTATGGCCATCCTAAAAGGTGGAAAGCAATAGCTCATTGGGGTTTTGATTTGCATTTCCCTAATGATTATAATGTTTAGCATCTGTCCATATGCTTGTTTGCCATATATATATCTTTTTTGAAAAAAAGTCTATTAAAATCCTTTGCCATTTTTTTTTAATCCTCACCTGATGGGGAGGGGAGAGAGGAGACATTGATGTGAGAGAGAAACATTGATCATTTGCCTCTCATATGCACCCCAACCAGGATCAAACCTACAACCTAGGTATGTGCCCTGATCAGAAATGTTACCTGCAACTTTTTGGTGTACGGGGAATGCTCCAACTAATCGAGCCACCTCACAAGGGACAAAGTCTTTTGCCCACTTTCTAATTGGACTGTTTGGGGATTTTTTGTTATCAATGAATTCTGATGTTCTTTATATATGTCCTAGATACCAACCTATTATATATGGTTTGCAAATATTTTCACCCAACAGATCTTTTCAATGTGCTTATTGTTTCTTTTGCTGCACAGAAGTTTTTAAGTTTGATGTGGTTCCATTTGTATATTTTTGTCTTTGTTTCTTATGCTTTTGGTGTAACATCCAAGAATGCATTATCAAATACATCATAAAGCTTTGCCTCTATGTTTTCTTCTAGGAGTTTTATAGTTTAAGGTCTTACATTTAGGGATTTAATTCATTTTGAGTTTATTTTTTATATGGTGTAAGGTAAAGGTCCAACTTTATTCTTTTGCATGTGGATAGCCAATCTTCTCAACACCATTTGTATAGCCTTGGCACCTTTGTCAAAGTTCATTTGACTATATATGTGAGGATTTATTACTGGGTTCTCTTTCTGGTCTTTATGCCAGTAGCACTTTTTTTATTATTATAGCTTGGTAATATATTTTAAAATCAGGATGTGTATGGCCTCCGGTTTTGTTTTTCTTTGTCAAAATTGTTTTAGCTATTTGGGGGTCCTTTGGGATAACATATAAATTTTAGAATGGCTATTTTCTCTTTCTGCAAAAAATGCCATTGGGGTTTTGATAGAGAATACATTGAATCTATAGGTCATGTAGGTAGTATTGACATTTTAATTACACTTTATTTATTTATTTATTTGTTTGTTTGTTTTTAAAATCCTCACCCGAGGATATTTTTCCATTGACTGTTAGGGAGAGTGGAAGAGAGGGAAAGACAGAGAGAAACATCAGTGTGAGAGAAACACATTGATTGGTTGCCTCCTGCACGAGCCCTGAACAGGGCCTAGGCCAGGGAGGGGTCTGCAACCGAGGTATGTGCCCTTGACCAGAATCGAACCTGGGACCCTTCAGTCCATAGGCCGATGCTCTATCCACTGAGCCAAACCACCTAGGGCAGTATTGACATTTTAATATTACTTTTTCTAATCCATGAACATGGGATGACTTTCCATTTATATGTTTTCTTTAATTTATTTCAGCCATGCTTTGTAGTTTCAGGGTACAAGTTTTTGTCTCCTTAGTTAGGTTTATTGTTTTGTATTTTGTTTATGAGATGGTCAGTCAGGTGGGGCCACAAGAGGAGACAGAAGAGAAACTCAGGAAAACAAAGTTTATTATACTCACAAGTCCTAGAAACAAGAGACACAGCACACCATGCAGGGCCACGTGGAAAAGCACTAGGATGGCCAGGAGGCAGAAAATAAGAGCAACGGAAAGGCTTAGGCCATGGCCTTTATTGGGTTTTCCATGCAAAAGTCAAGACAGGGCAGGGTGAACAATTTAGGATTGCCTAGTGCAGTGATGGCGAACCTTTTTTTTTTTTTTTTTTAAATATATTTTATTGATTTTTTACAGAGAGGAAGGGAGAGAGACAGAGAGTTAGAAACATCGATGAGAGAGAAACATCGACCAGCTGCCTCCTGCACATCTCCCACTGGGGATGTGCCCGCAACCCAGGCACATGCCCTCGACCGGAATCGAACCCGGGACCCTTGAGTCCGCAGGCAGACGCTCTATCCACTGAGCCAAACCGGTTTTGGCGATGGCGAACCTTTTGAGCTTGGGGTGTCACCATTTTGAAAAACCCTAACTTAACTCTGGTGCCGTGTCACATATAGAAATTTTTTGATATTTGCAACCATAGTAAAAAAAGATGTATATTTTTGATATTTATTTTATATATTTAAATGCCATTTAACAAAGAAAAATCAACCAAAAAAATGAGTTCGCGTGTCACCTCTGACAAGCGTGTCATAGGTTCGCCATCACTGGCCTAGTGTGAATAATTTTGACAGGCTTTGAGCTATAGGAGTGGTCTAAATTCCCTGGTACCTGGCCCTGGGATGATTAAAGTGGAGGAACATTGCCTCCTGGGTGCATTGGCTAGCTAGAGGAGGTATGGCTCTGGATTAGTTAGTTTGCATATCAAAGATGGGCTCTAAAATGGGCTCTTCTCTATCTCTAAGAACTGACTAGCCTCAGAGGGGCAGTTTCTCCCCAGCTAAAAAGGTTTTCTTAAGATGCCAAAATATCATAACATACAGAAAATTATTGAAACAACCACCATACACTCTTTCTACCAGGTGTCTCCCATTCTCCAGGCAATTTCCACACTACCACCACAAGAATTATCTTTCTAAAATATAAATATGATTGGGTCACTCCTTTGCTCAAACTTTGGCTCTGCTCACTGATGGGAAAAAGGCCAAGCACTTGGGTATGGCACTAATTGCCCTTCAAACCAGCTCCCCAGCCTCACCCTAGGCAGCTGCCACACTGAGCGTCCTATTGTCCCATGCTCCCTGTGAGGCCATAAGCTTCTTTCTAATGAAACCTTTTTACTTGTATTTTAATACTGCCTAAATAATCACCACTCTGAGAAGACTACGTTGATGCATTCCCCTCCAAAGAATTAGCCAGCCGTGGGCAAACTACGGCCCCCCGGGCCGGATCCGGCCCGTTTGAAATGAATAAAACTAAAAAAAAAAAAGACAGTACCCTTTTATGTAATGATGTTTACTTTGAATTTATATTAGTTCACACAAGCACTCCATCCATGCTTTTGTTCCGGCCCTCCCGTCCAGTTTAAGAACCCATTGTGGCCCTCGAGTCAAAAAGTTTGCCCACCCCTGATAGATGCTCCCTCCTCTGTGGGCCCATTGCCTTTTATTTATAATTCCATTAACTTTTATAATGTTGTGTTTTTTTTTAGTTTTTTTAAAAATATATTTTATTGATTTTTTAAAGAGAGGAAGGGAGAGAGAGAGTTAGAAACATCGATCAGCTGCCTCCTGCACACCTCCTACTGGGGGTGTGCCCACAACCAAGGTACATGCCCTTGACCAGAATCAAACTTGGGACCCTTAAGTCCACAGGCTGATTGATGCTCTATCCACTGAGCCAAACCGGTTAGGGCTATAGTGTTGTTTTAAAGTTTTTTGAAAAATCTCTCTACCACCTCTCTATAAATAAGCTCATTCAGGAAAGGAGTCAAATGTTATTTATCTTTGTATCTGCTGTACCCAGAGCAATAATTGGCATCTAGTTAGTAGAGGCCAATAAACATTTGTCCTGACTACACAGGCAGCAATTTCTACTGGGCAGTCCTAGGCAATGGATGTGAAGTTAACAACACTACTTTTTCAAATGTGCAAGAGAAAGTTCATCAAGTGAATAATCTGCAGTTATAGGGTAATATACCCCAAAGACAAATGCAAATGATATTTGCTCTTTTTCTATTATTTGGATTAACTGATGTTTTAGATTAACTACTATTTTGGATGAACTCTGCCTCTACCTCCTTCCTATAATAACTCTTGTGGTGGTGGTGGTGTGGAAGTTGCTGGAGAATGGAAGATATCTGGTAGAAAGAAGTGTATGGTGATTGTTGCAATAGTTCAGTGTAATGGTAATCAGAGTTTGAACCAAAACAGGGCAGAGAGCAGAAATGTAATCAAGAGCTAGTTCACAGCCTTGGTGATCAACTTGATATGGAAGAAAGAGAGAATTAAGGATAATTGCAAAGTTTTTAGCTTGAGAGACTGTGTGGATAGTGACTCCATAAACTGGGATAGGGAACACAGGAGAAATAGGCTTTGGAAACATGATGTGTTGAAGAATTAAAGGGAATTGGAAAAGTTTTAGGGGAAAGAGATTCAAGGAAAGGTTCATTTTGGGTGAGAAAAATGAGAACATGGGTCAAGGACAGGTGAAAGAGGAAGGAGATGGAGTGAGAACAGAAGTGGAGAGGTCAATCCAAAAATAGTAAGGTCATATATTCCTCTGATTAATATAAAATACTTGGAGGAAAGACTATGTGGTTATAATAAAGTTTAAAGGCAAGGGGGTGGGGTGAAGTGGAAGTTAGCATTAGATGTTTTTAATTGGGAGAAGAGAGTAGAAGGGAAGTTTATCTGTTGAGGATGAATAGAAGATGCGAGATATTAAAAAATGCTATTACATGTACTTTCCTATCTGTATAATATTAATGATATTGCAATTGTAAGCCCCAGTTACAATCTGTAGCTTAAATGCTTGCTATTCTTATAGTCTTGTCATTCCTTACTTATCTTAGAACCTCTTTCTTCCAACTAGACATGGGCATTCACAAAGCTGGCTGATACCAGAACAAGTTCAGTTAGCAGATCAGTGTAATTTCTTCCTGGGCTTATGGTTAAGTGCAAAATTGGGATCACTAAGAACTCAGACATCTGCAAAGGCTTCTTGACATGGCTCTTCCAGTTCAGCCAATCTGATGAACATTTAGCAAGCTGCTTCAATATTTGAATTTTATGGAATTAGTGCAAGTTCCCAAAGAAACATCCAGTTCCATTGACCATATTTTGAGAATTTATGTCCCAGGTGCTGCACTAGAAGCTAGGGAAAAGGAACTTGTAAAACACAGCCGTTTTCCTTGGGCCGTGGGGCAGCTTCGCTCTGGTGTGTAGATGTTTTTATATACAATGAGATTAAGGGAAATTAGTACTCTGTTTTTACTTTTTTTAAAAAAAATCTTTATTATTGAAAGTATTACATATGTACCCTGTTTTTACTTTTAATGCAGCATTACTTCTGAATGTAGGTGATTAATATAGTCAGATTTTTATTTATTTATAAATGTTGACATAAGTATACATTTATAAAAGCAGCATCACAGTCAAGATAATAAACATATCCATCACCCCCAGAAGTTCCTTCTTGCCTCTCTGCCATCTTCTCCTCCAACCCTTAGCCTTGTCCAGGCAACCATTGATCTGACTTCTCCACTATGGAATAGCTTGCATTTTATAGAGTTTTATGTAAATGGCACCATATACTATGTTCTTTTCATTATCTAGCAACATCCAGCTTTGACACACCATATTAAAGGAATATTAAAATATATTTTTAAGTCATAAGGGGAAAGATTTTTAAATAAATTAATACTCAAGATCTTATGGCTTGATGGATCAAGTTCTTCTGTAATTTCGTTATGAGATTTAAATGCATACAGATTGACCATTGAAAAAAACAGAATACTCCTTTGATTGGGATGTAGTAGAAAATGGACAGGTTTAGGAGCCAGAACTATATTCACATTTAGGTTTCACCATTCCTAGAAGAGTGATGTTGAATGAACCACTTAACCTCTCTGAGTTTCAGTTATTTAATCCATAAAATGGGAATAATAAGGACCTATTTATTGGGTGACTGGGAGGATTCAATTAGACTTGGATATGGAAAGTGTCTTACATTCAAATATTAGTTCCTTTTCCCTTAACTGTGATTCTTGTTTCTATGAGAATATTACTTTAGCATCATAAAGAAAGTTATCTATAAATTATCCAACAAAAAAATGGCCACTTATCAGCCTTTATGAGCACACATCTAGTGTGTAGAGCTGTGTTAATCTAGGTAATCTTTTTTACAACTGCAGGTTGACCTTCCTAATTCTGCTTTGTCCTAACTGACATGAAAAAGAATTTGATATTAGTGCTCCCCGACTTCTCATTAAAGTTGGGAGAAGATAGTTAAGAGACCAGAGAAGATCAGGAACTGACCAAAGAAATGACCATGTATAAACTCCAAAGTGGATAACCTGTATAGAGGAAAAAGTTAGGTAATGATGGCAGTTAAAATGAATCAGGTGCTTACTACATGTTAGGCTCTATGCTAAGGCCTCACCTGAATTGCTGTATTTAACTCTCACAACCTTTGAATTAAGTACTATTATTGGACCCATTTTATAGATGAGGAAATCAAGGCTTAAAGAAGTTAGGTAACTTAATGAAGTTCAAAGTGATGGAAGTGGCAAAGAAGACTTCAGACCTAGGTCTCTGATTTCAGAGCTTAATTATTAGCTACTTCTCTTAGCGAAGCATAGACCAATCCCAGGCTCAAACCATGTCCCTAATGTCCGCATACCCAATTCTCTCGTGATAGGCCTTAAAGAGGTTTTCTGATCTTAGAATGGCAGGAAAAGTAACTACCACCAAAATTGTGTCCTGAATTTTAGGAAAACAAACATCCACAGTGATTTCTTGATGATCTTTTCTGGACTACCTGACCATGTGTCACCACCTATTTTAGGCCTTTCCACCCAGGCCCACCCCTCAGCCCCAACATGTGCCCTGGATTTCCCTCCCTCTTAGAAAATTCCTCCAGTTGTTGAATCTCAGTTCTTCCCATTGAAGTGGTGACCCTCCAGTTCTGGCTAACACCCACTTCCCTTCGGGGCTTTTTGTCGAGGAGGGGGTGATTAGGGACTTAATGACATGCTTTCCTTAACAATCTTCCAAACCTATCATCTAGGTTAGGGTTTATAAGCATTCATCAACAACACCCTAGCAAAGTAGGTTAGTAGAATGAGCCCACTACCTGTTTAGGAATCTGGAGGGCTAAGGAATTTTTACCAAAACTCGGGACTCAGGAGTTCCTCCTGTACCGAAAGGCCTTTAGTAAGCTGCATATCTGCTCTGGTTGCCTATCTTCTCCTTTACCTTCCCTCCGCCCCCACCACCATCATCTCTTTTGGCCTTCCTTCCCACAGAACTAATTAAAGTTTACAAAGTATTTTGAGAACATTCAGTGTGAGGTTCTTGCCAAGACAGAATTACCGGTGGGAATGGCAAGGAATGGGAATAGGTTAAAACGAGGATAGTTGAGTTCCTCTAAGGAAAGTTCTGATAAGCATAGCCTCTTTCCACTATGAATCTTAAAGCTCTTTCTCTACTGCTTGCTCAGCCACCTCAGAGAAGAGTTCCCTTCTTTTCCCCTTTCACAGGCTCAGATAAAAGGCAAAGTGATACCTGATTCTACAGCTCTGTCTGCTCTTTCTCTTTAAAATCACACAGACTCCTTCAGAGAACATTTGTCTTCTGAAAAGAAAATGGTTGGGCCTGGCTAGTGTTGCTCAGCGGTTGAGCATCGACCTATGAACCAAGAGGTCACAGTTTGATTCCCAGTCAGGGCATATGCTTGAGTTGTGGGCTTGATCTCCAATGTGGGGCATGTAGGAGGCAGCCAATCGATGATTCTCTCTCATCATTGGTGTTTCTATCTCTCTCTCCCTCTCTCTTCCTCTCTGAAATCAATACAAATATATATTTTTAAAAATGGTTGGATTATATCGTAGTCTAGAGCAAAGCCCTCAGATGCAGGGAGTTGATTATTATGTTTTCTGTGCTTCAACTGTGGTTGACTGATCGTTGCTCTTGAGCTCTAGCAGGGCCTTAATACAGAGCAAGCTCCTCTGAGGAGATTAAAAAATTGCTCTAAAGAATCAGGTCCTTCCCAGGAGGAATTAACCTGTGAAGGGAAAAGATACACACTAAAACAACCTAAGAACGATTACAAAGCAACACATTAATATAGGCAAAAAAAGAGCACTGGAGAGATTAAGGTTAAACTTCAGAGGGACTTTCTGCTACAAAGGATTATTACGGATTCTCCTTTGCTTGGTAGGTTTAGGACTAACCCTTTTTGAAAGTAAGGGCCTTTTGGCTTTAATGGTCATCATTCATGTTACAAAAGCCTCAGTTTGGGGAGTCTTATATCCTGCTTATGGCAGGTCAGTTTTACTTTGGGTGTTTCTCCTTTCCTTCTCTCATTGTCCCATATAACCTTTTCTGGTTCCATTTCCATATCCTGAATAGAAAAGGCTATCTACTGTCCAAATGGACCTATCCCCTTGGGAGACATGTTACAGTACCAGCCGATATGCTGCTAGGTGAAGGTGAGCAGTATTGCTAAATATTCTTTAGTAAGTAAAATACTGACATAGTGGGGCAAGGAGGATGAGGGTTGGGAGAGGCATTTATACCTTATAAATTCTTAGGGATGGAGTTCCACGTCATTTAAACCAAAGGCTTCCAGGCCTTTTACTCTTTTAGGAAGGGTTCTCTGTAGTCTCAGTTGTCCATACTTCTGGTAGCAAACTATGACACTGATAGCCAAAGTAGGAGATTTCTGATGCAATGTGGAACGGTGTTCTCTGAGGGGTCTGATCTAGCATGAAGGGTTTCCCTAGGAGGAGTGGATATCATGAGGAGTTTGTTTCATTCTAGCCCTCACCAAATGATAGAGCAAGGAGATGGCCACACCCAAGGATGCAGGGTGACAGGAACAAGCCAGATCAGGACAAAACATTTACTGCAAATATTACAAAAATGGGTAACACAGAGATAATGGCAAAAAAAAGACAATAAGTACGAGATAATCAACTTCTGCCAGGATTATATCTTCATCAGAAGAAAAAAGAAGGGGAAAGGGAACTCTCTAGTTTGGGGAAGGGAAGGTGATTATGGAAAGGAACTCTAGCACCAGGATCACTCTGCAGCTGAGATTTCAGGCCAGTGGTTGTGTTTTCAAACTTGCAAAGCTCATGCCTGCAGCCCTGGAAGAGAGGTTCTATTCAGTGTGTGGCTCAGCCAAGTCTAAGAAGCCCAATTTTCTCATCCAGCCCTGTTCCACTCTACAGACTTCCTCTTCTTATCTACAATCTGCAGTGTGCACCTATGTTCCTGACCTTTTTTTTCTTTAAAATACATGTAAGGCTTTTTGGACTCCACTGGATGCGCTTAAAGAAAGTAGATGAACTATGTCTTAATTCAGAGCAAGCTCCTCTGATATGGAAGATCAAGTAATACATTCCATAAACTTGAAATGGCAAATGGGCCAATAATAATCATTTGATACATGGGCAGGGAGCTTTCCCTAAAACCTTCTATGGAATTCAGTAATATCAAAGAATAATGTCAAAGAATACCAGCTCCAGAGGCGCTTACAGTCCAAGTGGGGAAACAAAACACAAACAAAGACACATGAGAACAATCACAAAGCTCACATAAATTCAGGCAAAATTACATAGCACATGCTAGAAGAGGAGGGACTGAAGCTAGATTCAGCTTTATTCATTTCAACTGCCATTTTTGAGGATTCACCATCAGCCAGGCTCAGTGCTTGGAGATACTTTACATTCTTTTCTTTTAACTCTCACAAACCTTTGTGGTCAGTATTCTTACCACAAAGATAAGATTAACTAACTTGCCTTAATAAGCAAGAGAGTGAATTGGGACTCTTCTGGACTGGAACCCAGACCTATGTAACTCGAAACGTGTGCCTTTAACCTCCACCCCATATTGACTCTTTCTTTAGAAGAACTTTCTACCTTGAATGAAGTTATAAACTCTTTCTTTGTTTAAGAAGAGGATGTACAACTTAGAGGCAGTGTTGTCAAAGTAGAGGAATGAATTATATGAACTTGTATCTTTCAGTTGCCTGATTGGTCCACCCAGCTCTTTTAAAAAAAAAAATTTTTTTTTATTGATTTTAGAGAGAGAGAAAGGGAGAGGGAGAGAAACACAGATGTGAGAGAAACATCGATTGGTTGCCTCCAATGTGCCCTGACTGAAAATCAAACTGGCGACCTTTCAGTACATAGGACGATGCTCAATTAACTGAGTCACAATGGCCAAGGCATGGTCTACCCAACTCTTAAAAACAAAAACAAAAAACGATACGTTCAAGAAATACTAAGGTTGCACAAGCTTCTAGGAGCCTTTGGTTGAAAGGCACTTTTGGAAATCATTCTCCTGATTCTACATAGAAGCCTCTTTAGACTCCATGGGGTTCACTTTAGGCAAGTGGATGAACTACATCTTAATACAGGGCAAGCTCCCCTGACATAGAAGATCGCATAAAGCCTTTCATGAACCTCTAGATTTTTAATCTTCAATTATTTAATCCTTTCATTGTTTCAGTGGACTCAGTAAAATTAACAGAAAGGGATATTCTTGGGATCTTCACTGACTTCCTGCAATGGCAGTTTTCCCATATGCTGCTGCAAGGGAAACATGAGCACTTTACATACCCTCCGTGGAACATAAAACTGTGTGAAAATGGTCATTGTCCTCCAAGAACTTATGCCCTTATTTGCAGGTACTTATAATAAAAACTAGGACTCAACAAGGGAGATGTATAAAAAGAGCTTATGGTCCTCAGTACCAAGAGCCTCTTCAGCCAGTGATATTTACCCAGATGCTAATGGAACCACGATTTATTTGACAAAGTCTTGAGCAAAAATGCAGGGCACTTGACTTTTTTTTTTTTTTTTAATATATTTTTGTTGATTTCAGAGAGGAAGGGAGAGGGAGAGAGAGTGAAACATCAATGATGAGAGACTATCATTGATTGGGTGCCTCCTGCACGCCCCCTACTGGGGATCAAGCCCACAACCCAGGCATATGCCTTTGACCGGAATCGAACCCATAACCTTTCAGTCCACAGGCTGACGCTCTATCCACTGAGCCAAACCAGCTAGGGCAGGGCACTTGACTCTTATGCTCAATTTGTATTTCTAGCCCATCCTCTCCAAGAATTCATGGAACATTTACTGGGCACTTATAAGGTACAAGACTGGGAATACAGAAATGATTGTAATATGACCCTGCCAGCAAGATGCTCACATACATGGTGGGGAGCCATGTCCCATCCAACACATCCATCTTCAGTAAGGAGTTTAATTCTGGAGTGTGGAGGGGAGCACGCGTATTAACACTAAGACTTCATTAATGCTAAACCAAGTCAACAGTTTCTCCACCCCCACTTCCTCAGAAAGTGGGGGAGTTGTAGGAAACCACATGAGTTTCACTAATCCCCCATCAATAGCACCCATTGCATTACTGGCCTCATTATTTCTTAATGGGACTTTGTTGATTACAGACTGCTTAATTACAGCGACAGACTCCCTTTTGGTTGGGGGGAGCCCTGAGGCAAGAAAATAAGTGTGAGAAGGTATGGGGGTACTAGCCCCTGCTATACAGGGCAGGAACTAAGGTGAAGAAGAAATCTCTGACTAGCAATACTGGCCCTCTCAACACCAATTTCTTCCCAAATAATAAAACCTCGAGGGATAAGGGAAAAAAACCAACTTCCTCTTACAGCTGTTTGTTTTTGTGTTTTTTTTTTAACATCACTTTCTTCATTAGGCTTTTTAAATATCTTGGAGTTAGAGAGAAACAGCAATATTGTGTCACTACTGAACCACAAGTATAGTATAATTCATGGCATATAGAAAGTACCTAATAGATTTTTTAAAATAAATAAAAGATTACAGAGAGACACAATAATAGGGGCAAAGTAAGGCAAACAGAGAGAGCAAGCTGATGGTCTATCTATGTCGGGCTACTTAAATCAAGTGGCTCTTTCAGAAAAGCACTTTTCCCCACTAAAATCACCAATTGCATGACAGAGTTGACAATACCCAAAGCACTTTCAGCATTATACATATGCATTTAGTGATCAAAAGAGAGGAACAAAGAAGGGCGGGAGCTTTTTTCTATGTGAGTATGTATATATAGCCATCCTGAAAAGGCCAGGCCGGGAGAGCAGAGAATAGGCAGGTGAAAATTTTAAAAACATACAAAAACTAAACCAGCTCTATGTCAGAGAAAAGGTATGGGACAGAATAGGCATTTCAGTCAGTAGACCGAGAAGATTTGGGGTTGGTCCATAGGGCCACATCTACTTCAAGTAACATGATTTAGTTCTTTTATGGACTTGAACTGACCTTACCTTGCCACCCCTCCCATACCTATTTTAGGCACTCAATAAATAGTTTTGATTTTTATCTCAGGCAACTCTTGTCAACTGTGCTAATAAAATGAAGTGAACCATGAACTATTAGAAAGTATCAGACTGATTTCTTTTATCCTCACTTGAGGATCTGTTTACTGATTTGAGAGAAAGGGGAAAAGGGAGAGAGAGAGAGAGATACATTGATCGGTTGTCTCCCCTACATGCCCTACCTGGGTATCAAACTATCAACCTAGGTATGTGACCTGACCAGGAGTCGAACCTGCAACTTTGGTGTATGTGATGATGCTCCAACCAACTGAGCCACCCGGCAAAAGCTCAGACTAATTTTTAAATTTGATTTTACCCAAGGAGTTATATCTTTGCAACTAGGGGCCCAGTGCAAAAAATTCATGCACAGATAGGGCCCCTAGCCCTGGCCAGTGATCAGGGCTGATCAGGTTCCTCACCTCCCGGCCTCCCTGCCTCCTTCTTCCCTCGCTCCCTCAGCTCCCAGTCACCACTGCTGGTGGCCCACCATTTTCCGTGTCGCTCCCTGGTGGTCAACCCACATCTTAGCGAGCGATCCAACTCCTGGTCTCCCAGTCGAACTCCCGAGAGGACAATTTGCATATTAGCCTTTTATTATATATGATAAGCATTCATTGAAAAGGGTGTGTAATACCAATTTGGAGATGACTGGGGTAGGGCAGCCAAGATGAATGCTGATGGGCAAGGAAGAGTCAAGTTAGGATTTTAAATTTCCTAAAGACAATTTACATGCCAATACTTAAGAGTTGACTATTTGTGCCCACATTCTGAACCATAAAATTTATGAACAATTTTCTAATGTCTCATCTTTCATTTGTTATATTTAATATCAGATGTAGATATATACCAGGGTTCTTTCTTCTTTTATATAAACTGGCTTATTCCTTAATCTGATAAAGTATTAAACTGTCTATAAAACTCCCTAAATTAATTGCCCAATAGTTTAAACATAATAAACATGTAAACTGTTTCAGTTACTTGGCTTATGAAATTGTGTTCATCCTTCAAATCATTTTTTCCCTTCTCTCACACTTCCTCTGTCACCCTGAATTAATGTCATAAGCAAGAAAAATTTGTTCTTGACAAACTCTGGATTCATATCCAAAATTAAAGCAAGACTTTAAATAGGAACTTAAGAAATAATCCACTGACTTGGAGAATTATCAGATGATGTGTAGGTCAATCACTTCTGAGATGACTATCTTATATTCAGGGAGTAGAAGGAAACTCCAGAGGCAGGAGAAGATAAAGTCCCTTCCCACAGGGAGAGTCCAGTCTTGTGGGGAAGATGGGATAGAACTCATGACACAGGGACCAAGGCACAGAGATACAAGGACAAAATAGAAGGCCCTTTAGTGAACTCCAGAGGGAAGTGCTAAAAAGATGTGAATAAACTAAATAGAGAGAAACTAAGTCAGGGAATAAAGGATTAAAGTGAAGGGATATGCACGGGATTCCTGTGTGTGCCTCTGTGTGTGTGTTTTGCAAGGAGCAGCTGGAAAGAGTGGCGAAATAGGTGTGAACTTAGATCTGTAGAGAGAATCAAGTAAAAGGTCCTAAGTCTGGGGAAGAAGCCTAGGAGATGAAAGGCAGAAAGGAGTGATGTAAGGATGGTAAAAACTAGGTCACAAGCCTTCTATTCTCCCTGACTCTCTATTCAAATCAACATTCAACACGACGAGCTGGCCAGTAGCTTTATACAAGGCTATTTGACCCATTTGAAATATGTCTTCAGGTCCAGAGAATGAAAAAGAGTGAACTCACATTATGACTCTGAGCCTCTACTGAGGAACACTTAGTGCTAAGTCCACTCTAATATGAAATGATAGGGACTGGGAGATAACCACCTTCCACACATAGTGGGCTTCAAATATCTGAAGACTTACTATTCACAGGACCACCCGTAGCTATTCTTCAATCTTTCTGAAGAAATAAAAAAACCACAAGGAAATAGAATGAAGCTACAGAAGAAAGGATAGTCAGACAGAGGAGACATTCCTGAGTGAACCAATCCCCCTGTCTGGTAGCCTTTAGGGTGGTCTTTACTATGCCCACCCATCAAGATGACAGATGTCAATTCATTGAGCTTGTTAGAAAAAAGTGCTAAATGTAATTTTTTATCATAAGGTTCAAATAAAATTATAATGTTTCATAAAGATGTTATGTGAGAAAATGTATAGCCCCATGAGAGGCCCCCAGTAGAGAGAGAGAGAGAGAGAGAGAGAGAGAGAGAAATCATTTCTTCAGTAAATACAGATCCTCTTTTGGTTCCCCCTCAGTTTTCTTAAATGTAAAATGGGTATTGACTACATCCTTCAGAGAACTTGGTATGAAGATCAAAGGGGATTAATGGATGGAAAACACTTAGAAATTGTAAACCACTGGTCACAGAATTATATGTTATCATTAGAATCTCTATGAAAGTGTTTTGCCAGCTGCTAGTATGTACAGACCCCTTTTATTCCAAGTCAGTGTCTTTGTTTCATGAAGGGCTATCTCCATAACCCTTGCTACTCATGCAGAAAAATACCCCTTCACTGCTGAACCCCTCCCCCCACCCCCTGATGGTGGGTCAGTCTTAGGTGAGAAGAAAGATCATACGCTAAGAGTCAGTCAAACCTGAGTTTAAATCACAACACCACTATTAATATCTTTGAACCTTGATTTCCATATTTACAGAATGAAGATAAGTACTATCTACCATTTGGATTGTTTAATTTTTTTAAATAAATTTGTTTTCTTAATATATTTGTTTAATTGATTTCAGAGAGGAAGGGAAAGGGAGAGAGAGAGACAGAAACATGAATGATGAGAGAGAATCACTGAGGCTGTCTCCTGCAAGCCCCACACTGGTGATCAAGCCCACAACCCGGGTATGTGCCCTGACCAGGAATCAAACCGTAAACCTCCTGGTTTATAGGTTGATGCTCAACCACTGAGCCAACACCAGCCGGGCTACCACTTGGATTGTTTTAAAGTTTTAATAAAATAAAAAGCTTGACCTATTGAGGATGGTCTTTGGAGTATAGTTCTCTTTCTCCTTTCACTTCACATGACATACATTGCATCCCATTACAGATCAGGGTTCTGCTCAGAGACAGAAGAGTGAACACATTGATCTCTAAAAATTTAGGATTTGGAGCAATGTCTGAAGGGCAGGGAGAATGACAAAGAACACCTAGAAGAGGACTGCTTCACCTTGCACAGAATGACTGTCTTTTCCTTAATCTGTTCTTCTCTTTCCGTGTCCTTCCCCAATAGAGATCCCTCACTTTTTCCCCGCTAGGAATGCTGTGCTACATTAAATGGTCTCCAGCCTCAAATTAGCCTTTCAGGCCTGCTTTGCCCAGGAGAATGGAGAATGAGTACTGGCAATTTAAAAAAAGGTACTTTTGCCTTGGCCAGTGTGGCTCAGTTGGTTGGAGCATGTCCCATATACCAAAAAGGTTGTAGATTGAATTCCTGGTCAGGGTACATACCTAGGTTGCTGGTTTGATTCCTGGTTGTGGTGCATATGGAAGGCAACCAGTCAATGTTCTCTCTCACATTAATGTTTCTCTCTCTCTCCCTTCCCCTCTCTTGAAAATCAATAACAATATCCTTGAGTGAGGATTTTTAAAAAAAGGTACTTTCATCCAGGGCTTGCTAAGTTCATTTCTAAAATTGGTCCAATATAAGTACATGATAGTTTTCAAAGAAAGTCTGCTCCTGACAATCCTTGCTAGAGAAAGAAGAAAGGAGAGTGGACAGAGAGCCAAGGTGTGCAAGTGTGTGCATCCATATGCACACACATTAGAAAGTGCATCAGAATGGATATGTATTTGTGAAGGGGAAGGTAGTGGAATTTGCATCTTGGAAGGTTTGATATTTGGGAGAATGTATGGTTAGTGAGTTTATAGATTGGACAACTTTGGAAGTGTAATATATAGGTGCCAGTGTATATTTAGCATGGCATGTGTGCTAGGGACAGGTGTGTATATTGTATATGTTGGTGTCTGTCACTGGGAAATATGATGACAGAAAGCTACATGCAGTTAGAACTCAATTACTAAATTAAAGTGGAAAAACAAAGCTATATATATATATATATATATATATATATATATATATATATCTCCTATATAATAAAGAGCTAATATGCAAATGGTTGTCATGCCCTCACACAGTCACACCATAACAGCTCAGACACTCAACACTGGGGAGAGAGAAATGGGGACCAGCCAGGCACAAATGAGCTTGCGAGACAGGAATGGGGACCAGCCAGGCTGCGGCCTGGGAGAGGAACAAACTGCCCACCCTGCAGTCCTGGGCACCTGTGGCTGTGGCCCAAGTGAAGCGGCCTGCCCACAGTCTCCTGCGGCTGCAGCCGGCCCAGGCAAAGCCAGCCTGGGTCCTGGGTGCCTGCGGCCAGCCAGAGGGAGGGAAACCTGGGTCCCAGGTGCCTGTGACCCGTGGGAGGAGGGAATCCTGGGTTCCGGGTGAGGGGCAAAGCAGAGGCAGTTATGGGCAATCAGGCCAGCAGGGGAGCAGTTAGGGGTGATCAGGCCAGTAGGGGAGCAGTTAGGGGCGATCAGGCTGGCAGGCAGAGGGGTTAGGGGCAATCAAGCAGACAGGTGAGTGGTTAGGAGCCAGCAGTCCCGGATTGCGAGAGGCAGTCAGATATCCCCCGAGGGGTCTCGGATTTGAGAGGGTGCAGACTGGGCTGAGGGACCTCCCCCCACCCCCGCCGTGTACAAATTTAGTGCACCGGGCCATATATATATATATATATATATATATATATATATATATTGAATTTATTATACAACATGGGCAAAAATATCACTTTTTCATTCTCAATTAGTTTCTCTGTCTAATCTTCAGAGTAAACCACTAAAATACAAGGTTCATGGAGGCAGGGATTTTGACTGTCTTGTCAACTGATGTATCCTCAGCACCTAGAACAAAGAGTACCTAGCACATAGTAGATGTGAGATAAATTTGAAATAAGTATTAGAATAAACATAAGTGAAAAATTATTTTAAACCACCCTTGGGCTCATTCTGGCCCTGCCAATTGAGAGTTGGGATGCTGCCAAGGACAAACTAGAACCAGATGGATACTGATACTTAAGAATGCATCTGGAAGAATTAACACAGGCAGGCTCCTCGGAGGGATGGGAAGGTAGAGTAGAGAATTGCAAACATTCTATGTAAGAACTTATCCACTGAGTATTTATTCTCTAATATTTTATAAGCGCCCACTGTGTGAAGGATTCAGTATTTGGTGGTGTGGTTATAACGATGAACAAGCTGTGGCCTTGAGGTTTGTATTTTGGTGAAAAACAATGTGAAAACAGTCAACTAGAATAACATGGCCATGGGCCTTAGTGACAGTTTGTAAAAAGTACTGTGGAGAGGAGATAGGTTTTGAATTATTTGAGCTAGATTCTGAAGCATGAGCTCTTCCTCACTTAACATGCACAGAAGAGGAAAGGATTTTCCAAGCAGAGTAGGGCAAAGTCCATGATGCTTTGAGGGAACAGGAAAGGGCTCCATTTACTGGCAATGACTCAGAGGATGCACAAGGAACCCAGGCTTTAAGATGCAAAGATTTCCTAAAGATGTTGTCTTACAGCAGATCATCTGTAAAGCAAAACCTATTAGCACATGTGCTATATCCTAACTGCAAATGTAGCATTGCTTTCAGACTTCTAGTCAATAGCAGAAAGAGCAATGTGTAGATAAAGTTATTAAGAAATTATGTGGAGATTTTGATGAGATAATTCCAAATGAACAGAATTATAAAATGCAAGTGAAAGGAAAAGGGAAAATGGCTACTAAAGAGACTTTCTTGAAAGAATATAAATCCATTTTAAGGGAACACAACACACACAGAGAAAAATAGCTTAAAAACACAAAGCAAAATATAAATAAATGCAAACAAATACAGTACAGACTGAGTCCCCTGGTGCTATGAATAAACAAGAAACCAATATTGGATGAGGAGAACCAGGAATTGCTTCATGAAGGATGGAAATGTAATTATTGGAAATGCTGGGGTAAGTGTATGTTAAATAGAGTTACTTGGGAATGAATCAACCCAAGTTAAAAAAAATAGAATAAGAAAATTGCCAGAGATCACCCAAATTTGTCCCCTGACTCACTCCCAACCCGGGTTGATATTTTGCCTGCCACAGTGAACACATTACTCATTTGCCACTTTGAACAGTCTGTTCATTTCCTACGCTGCAGACACCACTTCAGACGCCTCATTCAGTTGCTCACAGACAATTATGGCTCTCATATCTCCTGTGGCTCCAGCAGTGTGAGGGTCAGGTTGCTCTACACCAGCAATTTTCAACCTTTTGCATCTCAAGGCACACAAAAGCTAGTTACTAAAATTCTGCAGCACACCAAAAAATCTGTTAAATTTTTTGCCGATCTGACACACACAAAAAATAGGTATACTTTTTATTCATTTACACCAGATGGTTATTGTTATTGCTGTTGTCATTTTTTTTAACTTGCCCATCTAAGAGAAAAGAGGTCAGTGCCCCTGACTAAATACTCAGGTACTGCATGTTTGAAAAATTCTTGAGGCACACTGGTTGAAAATCGCTGCCCTAGACCACAAGGTAGTAATTGTTCAGGTAATTTAAGTGTCAAACTACTTTATTTGAATAATCAAACTCATCCATCCAAGTTTGTGCTTCCCCAAACCCTGGCAGCTGACCATCTTGAGACGGGCACATGCAGCACCAAGTCCTGGAGAACTTAATTCGCAATAAAATGCGGCCATGTGGATATCGTGGAGGGTCCCTTGGATCCCTCAACCACCTCTTCTCTCTGCCATTTGGCTTGACATACACAGCCATCTTCAAGAGCCAATGAAAGTTTCCTGTAGATGGAATGGTGCCGACAAGCTCCCAGTTTTGTTAAATTTGAAAATTATTGTATGTCACTCACCTAGAGAAGGAATGTGTGTCTGAAAGGACTCCTCACCATAGGGATCTCCAAGCTAGAAAACTGTTAGCCTAGATTCCTGTCAATATAGGCTGCCTCCCCGAGAGATAGATTAGAGAAATATTTAAGAGTTAAAACCGACAGGATTTGGTAATTTAAATAATAGTGGAGAGGGAGATGGAAGGAGAAGAAAAAGTCAAGAATGATGACCAAGTTTCTGGCACAGGCAGCTGAGTATCCCCAACTGAAATAGGGACTACGAAAGAAAGAGCAGGTTTAGAGGCAGTAGATGAGTTGCGCTTTAAGGCACATTAAACCTGAGCTACTTGGGGGAAGACTGGATACTTCAGTCTGTATTAGACTTGCTGGCTCTGTGTATGTACTAGTATCCTGGTTTACTCTTTCCTTCCCATGTAGGAGGTCTGTACCTCCTACCACATTTCATGTCCCAAGAGGATAAGTCTGAGGCCTAATGTCTCTTTTTTATTCCCCTTTTGATACCTCATATGGGGCTAATACCTGGAAAAAAGATATTTGAATGCCCTTCCAGAGAAACCTCCTACCTCACACCAATCCTTGTTTGTTTGATGTTTCTTTGGACCCAGCATAGCCCAGTTTTGACAAAAGACTTTGTTGCTTCAGTGTGCTCTCTTTTTTTCTTATTAAAAAATGGAACTGGGGTGTCTGCAGGAAAGTGAGCTCTTCAAAGATGGTTTTCAGGAAAAACCTGTGTTTCATGCAGTGCAGCCTTGTGTGGGGCAGAAATGAGTCTACTTGTTAGGTTTTTAAGTTGTTTAACTATATGTTAAACTGAAGATAGGGAAGATGATTTCATAAGTCTGTCATCATGATTGCATTTCTTTTTACTAAAATTTATGCCATAAAATGGATTAAAAGCCAAACCTAGCTTGATCCAGCCCCACTGAAAATGTATACATATCAAAATAGTGATAAGAGGATACAGGGAGAGGACTGTCCCCAGGAAACCAGAGACTTTCTAATCATGTATTTGTGATACAGACACTTGAGCCCCCACACCTTAAGGAGCTCTAGAGTGGATTTTTAGTCCCCCATTTCCTGGCTGCAGGGAGAGCACCTTTTCCCACCTCCCTCCCCAGGTCCCCAGGTCCCCAGGTCCACAAACTTGCAGCTAACTTTTAAATTTGCCCAAATCTTTGGCATATACAGTCAAGGCATTACCAAAGCCTTCTCATTCCTTTATCTTATTACTCTTTTCTCTTCTTTGCTGTAGAAATCAGAGCCTGAAGCAGATGTTCATGTGATAATACTTTATTGAAGAATGCAATCCCCGGGAAGCAAGACTGAAGGATAAGGAAGAGACAAGCAAGGAAAAAGAAAGAGCAAATAAGGAGGAATGCATAGCTGGTCACTGCTTCTGGAAAAGTTGGTTGCTTCACATGAAACATGAAAGGATATTTTCAGAGGGGCCATGTGAAGCATTGCACCCCCAAACTATCAGTACAGGGGGAGGAAGGGGGACGATTTAACTATCAGCTCCCATTATTCAAGTTTTGTCCCTTGAGGTGTTAACTATCCTATGCTTCTGGGTCTCCTATGCATATTGCTTTGCAGAACCTTCTTCTTTTGAAAAAAAATATGTTTTATTAATTTTTTTCACAGAGAGGGAGAGAGATAGAGAGTTAGAAACATCGATGAGAGAGAAACATAGATCAGCTGCCTCCTGCACACCTCCTACTGGGGATGTGCCCGCAACCAAGGTACATGCCCTTGACCGGAATCGAACCTGGGACCCTTGAGTCCGCAGGCTGACGCTCTATCCACTGAGCCAAACCGGTTAGGGCTGTGCAGAACCTTCTTAAGCATCAACGGCACAGGTTCGCCCCAAGGTGGGAGACAAAAGATGGACAATGTAGGCGTGAGATGAGGCCTGTCTGAGTGTGCCCACAAGCGACACAAGGGACCTTGTTAGCTGTCACCAATCTCCTGGACTTCAGCCAGGAGGCAGGGCAAGACATGGATCTGGCCTGGCGTGGCCCAGCAACTGAGTCTGGCATTCCTTCTTACCATCTGTATAGTCCTAACGTGGTCTAGAACCAAATTGGTTATGTCTGGATCATCTCAACAGACTTCTAACCAGCTTCCATGCATCTAGTCTTTCCCTTCTTTAAAGCAAGTAGTCACTGATAAGTCAACAATTCATAAAAGCTGTTTTCATGGGGTCCACGTGTTATGCAACAGCTACTGCTATTCATCATATCAAATCAAAGCTCCTCAATTTGGTCTTAATTAACCTCTTGTGCTGCTTCCCCCTCCCTCTCAACCTCCCCTCCACCCCCATCTAATGGCTTTCCGAATGGAATCTCCTCTCTGGTTCAAGTTCTCTGCTTCTTCTCTTTGATAAATGACATACTCATGCAAAGCTTCAAGCCTTCGTATCAAAAACGTTTGCCTCCTCTCCAGTAACTCAAATTTCTCTCCTTTAAAAATAATTATAGTTAAAACTTCTTGAATATTTATTATATGCCAGGCATTGTGCTAAACTTTTTGCACATCTCATCTCTGTTAACATTGAAAAACAATTTTTCGGCAGGTACTATTATTATTTGCATTTTATAAAAGAGTTAACTGGTATTTAGAAAGATTAGGCATTTTGCCCAATATTACCTAGCTAATGAGTTAAACTTTGGTTTTTCCAAACTCCATGTAAAACTCCCTTTCTGTTAGGGTTTTTAATCTAATTCTTTGGTGATGGCTGTAGTGGTCAGAGAGCATATGCTATATGAATTCAGTCCTTTTCAATTTAGTAAGTCTTGTCTTATGGCCAAGCAAATGGTCTCTCTTGATGAATATTCCATGTGTACTTGAAAATAATATATATTCTGCAGTCACTGGTGGCAATCTATAATAATAAAAGCATAATATGCCAATTAGACTGGATGTCCTCTGGACATCCTTCCAGATGACCTTCTGGACGAAGCTGCAGCAGCAGGGGCTGAGCCCCTTGCATGAATTTCATGCATCTGGCCTCTAGTATTCGATAAAGGAAAACTAGATCAAATTAGTTAGTAATGTTATTCAAGCCTTCTATATCCTTACTAATAGTCTGACCATTTGTTCTATCAGTTCTTGAGAGACAATACTTAAAATCTTCAATTATAATTGAAGATTTGTCTATTTTTCCTTATAGTAATGGTGGTTTTGCTTCATATATTTTGATGCTCTATAATTTGCCAACTACTTATTTATTATTATTACTAGAGACCTGGTGCACAAAATTCGTGCATGGGGGGGGGTTGTCTCTCTGCCCGGCCTGCACCCTCTCCAATCTGGGACCCTTCGGGGGATGTTCAACTGCCAGTTTAGGCCCAGTCCCTGGCAGTCGGACATCCCTCTCACATCCAGGACCACTGGCTCCTAACTGCTTGCCTGCCTGCCTGCCTGATTGCCCCTAACCGCTTCTGCCTGTCAGGTGATCATCCCCTAACCGCTCCCCTGCTGGCCTGATTGACACCTAACAGCTCCCCTGCTGGCCTGATCACACCCAACTGCCCTCCCCTGCCAGCCCGATTGCCCACAACTGCCCTCTCCTGCCGTGACCCACCTCCTCCACCGGGACCCACCTCCTCCCTGCAAGACAGTGGAGACACCGGGACCCCCAGGCCTCACTGCGTGGAGCGGCTGCCAGGCCCTGCTTCCACTGTGCATGTGGCCATCTTGTGATGACATCGCTTGTGAGGGCACGAGGACCACCTAAGCTTTTATTAGTATAGATGGCCTCTTGATAGTCTGAACCTTCTATTATTATGAAATATCCCTCTTTATCTCTGGTACTATTCCATGTATTGAAGTCTACTTTGAGATTAATATAGTACCTTCAATCTTCTTGCAATGTGTTGGCATGCCACATCTTTTCTCAGCCTTTTACTTTCAACCTATCTGTGTCTCTATACTTAAAATGCATTTCTGATAGAAGACATATTATTTTGTCATTTTTTTCTTTCTAACTGCAACCTTTTAATTAGGATATTTAGGCCATTATACTTAATGTAATTATCAGTATAATTGAGATTAAGTCTATTCTTCCAATCTGTTCTTTGTTTTCTTTTTTAAATTAATTAAGTTTTAGGATTCCATTTTTATCTTCACTGTTGGCTTAATAGTTATGCTTTTCCATTTTATTATTTTATTGGTTGCTCAAGGATTTTTACAATATGCATCTTTAACTCAAAATCTATATTCAAATAATATTACACCATTTTATATATAATGTAAGAACTTTACAAGTTTACTTCCATTAACTTTGTGCTATTTATTGTTTTATGCATTTTACTTCTATGTGTGTTATAAGCCCCACAATACATTGTTATTATTTTTGTTTAAACAACCAGTGTCTTTTTAAAATATATTTTTTTATTGATTTCAGAGAGGAAGGGAGAGGGAGAAAGAGAGAAACATCAATGATGAGAGAGAATCATTGATCGACTGCCTTCTGCATGCTTCTCACTGGGGATTGAGCTTGCAACCTGGGCATGCTCCCTGACAGGGAATCGAACACTGAACTTCTGGTTCATAGGTCGATGCTCAACCACTGAGCCATGCTGACCGGACCAACCAGTTATCTTTTAAAGAAAATTTTAAAACAAAAAAACTCTTTTAATATTTACCTACATATTTGCCATTTCTTACATTCACATAAACCTTTCCATCAACTATCATTTCCCTTCAGCCTGACAAATTTCCTTTAACACTCAAAATTCACTCGCTTCTGTTGCCTGGAGAAAAAAAAGTTTTTATGACACCTTCATTTTGAAAAACATTTTCACTGGATATAGAATTCTATGTTGTTACATACTTTTAACATTTAAAAAATGTTTTTCTAATGTCTCCTGGCTTGCATTGTTTCTGGCAAAACATCTTTAATAATATTTATCTTTGCTTCTTTATTTTACTACTGTCTTTTATTATGTTTTCTCCTTATTTTAATATATTTGGCTACTTTCAAATTTTTACCAATTTGATTCTGATGTGCTTTGATGCAGTTGTCTTTTTGAGGCTCATTGAGCTTCTTGAATTTGTAGGTTTACAGTTTCTATCAAAGTAGGAAGAAACTGGACACTATATCTTCAAGTATTTTTTTCAGTGTCATTACTTGGGTGTTAAATTACTTGATATTGCCCCATAGGTCACTGAGATTCATTCTGTTGGTTTTCAGTATTTTTTTCTCTGCGTGCTTTGGTTTGTATGTTTCCATGCTTTTAAGCTTACTGATCTTTTCTTCTGCAGTGTCTAATTGCTTTTAAGTCCATCAAGCAAAATTTCCATTAATGCTATTCCATTTTCACTTAGAGAAATCACACTTTAAAAATTATCTTTTACTTCTGTCTTCTTTAGGCTCATGTCTTCTTTTAAATCCTTGTGCATACTTTAATTGCTGTCTTAAGATCTTTGTATACTAATTACATTATCTTTGTCTTTTTTATGTCTGTTTCTATGACTGATTTTCCTTCTGTTTATGGATCAAAGTTTGCTGCCTTTTGGTTGTCTAGTAATGTTTTAAAAATCCTGATATTTTGAATGTTACCTTGCTGAGTATTTATATTATTTTCTCTTTTAAAAAGTGTTGGAGTTTGTTTTGACAAACATTAAGTTAGTTGAAGACAAGCTTTACTTTTCTGAGGCTTGTAAAGCTTTGTTAGGAATGAGCATGGGCTACTTTAACCTTCATACTAAGGCATCACTCTTCTGAAGTCTCAACTGATTATCTAGATGTTGTTCAATGATATCTCTACTCTGGGTGGATGGAATGTGAATATTTCCCAGCCCTGCCTAAACTCTAAGAACTGTCCAACTTACACTTACCTGTTGCTGTGTTTTCTCAGCATCATGGAATCTCACCCTACCCATGCACACATTAGTGTTCAGCCAAAGATTTCAAGAGACTTCTAGAACTATGTGACTTCTAGAACTCTTTCTCTGCATAGCTCCCTCCTCTCAAGTGTTCTAACCCACCAGTTCTAGCTGCCTCAGCTTCCCTGAACTCCAATTTCAATTTCCTCAATGTAGGATGACCATCATATTCTGCTTGATGCCCCCTGTCCCTGCTGCTGCTGTTTGAAAAATGCCCCCAGGCTGGAACTCAGAGTGATTATAGATTTCACCTTGTTTGTTTCCGATCTCTCAGGGATCATGGTCTGCATTGTTTCTTTCTTTCTTTCTTTCTTTCTTTCTTCCTTTCTTTCTTTCTTTCTTTCTTTCTTTCTTTCTTTCTTTCTTTCTTTCTTTCTTTCTTTCTTTCTTGTTTTTTATTGATTTCAGAGAGGAAGGGAGAGGGAGATAAAGATAGAAATATCAATGATGAGAGAGAATCATTGATTGGCTGCCTCCTCCATGCCCCCAACTGGAAATCAAGCCTGCAACCCAGGTATGTGCCCTTGACCAGAATTGAACCTGGGACCCTTTAGTCTGCAGGCCGGTGCCCTACCCACTGAGAAAACTGGCTAGGGCTGCATTGCTTCTTATCCCAATGTCTCAAAACAGTTTTTTGTATGTATTTTCTAGTTCTTTACAGTAAAAGGATAAGTTCCATATCAGTTACTTCTTTGTGGTCAGAAGATCTTTTACCTGGCTCCTTATTTTCTTTTTTTCTTCACTTTACATGTTCTGTAGTTTCATTAACACATGTTAGGTGTGAATTTTTTTTTATGTTTCTTGGGATTTACTGGGCTTCTTAGTAAATTTAGTCCATTTTAGACAATTGTGTCATTATCTCTTCAAATACTATCTCTACCCTATTCTTTCTCTCCTTTTGTTTTTAAACTTTAATTAATGTGTGATAGGTCTTCTTGATCTGTCTTCCCTATCTCCCAAACCTCTTGCATATTTTTACATTTTTGTCTCTCTACTGCTTTCTGTAATTCTTCTGACTTGCTTTCTAGTTTATTAATTCTCTCTTCAACTAGATCCAATCTGCTGTTAGATTTATTCTATTTGGTTCTATTTCAAATCCACTAGGTCACTTTTCATATTTTCTTGTTCCCTAGAACCATTTCAAGCTTGTTATATAATATATTCCTGATAACTTTGATGTCCAAAGTCATTGTGAGTCTGTTTCTCGCCCCGCCCCCCCATCAATTCTCATTATGGTACCTTCTCTCCCTGTGTGCTTGCTTATTCACTGCATTAAAAGAATTACATGAGAGAATTTTTTAAGCTTTGAATGTAGGGGCCTTCAATGAGGGAGAATTTGTATTTGCCTTTTCCAGGTGCCTAGAAGAAATACTTGTCTGGAATTATTTTATTTTATTTTTCTTTATTTAAAATTTTTTTTATTGATTTCAGAGAGGAAGGGAGAGGAAGAAAGAGATAGAAACATCAATGATGAGAGAAAATCATTGATCGGCTGCCTTCTGCATATCCTCTACTGGGGGTCGAGCCCGCAACCTGGGCATGTGCCCTTGACCAGAATCAAACCCAGGACCCTTTAGTCCACAGGCCAACGCTCTATCCACTGAGCCAAAGCGGCTAGGGCTGGAATCATTTTAAAATAAATTCAAGGTTTGAGGTTTTCCCTGATTGCCCAGGTAATGTACATCTGGACGACAAATGTCAGCCTGGCTTATAATTTTTCCCCTGGCTCTGCTTAGCATCAAGGAAAGTCTCTTGCAATCCTTAAGAAGACTTAAGAAGGTGGCAGAAGGGTTAGGTGTGCCTCTGTTTTATCCATACCCTAAGGGTGTAACCCTTTGAGTCTTCAGTTTAATGCAGAGAGGGTCTTCTATTAGACTCCCCACTTTGAGCCAGCCCTGAGTTTTAATTTCTGAGACCATCCATCAAAACCAGAGTTCCAGCTTTCCTTTATCAGCTAATACCTTCTGATCTAAAGGGGCCTCTTTGTTCCACTTACACTTTGAGCATTCACTTTTCATTAGATTTGACCTAGTATTCCCTTACTATCTTGTCAGCTCTTTGATGTTTTTAAGATGTTTTAAATATTTTACACAGCATTTTTAGTTGTACATTTAAATAGCAGGAAGTTGATTAAAATAACTTAGCCTATCATGTTCCTAGAAACTGAAGTGGTTTTAGTTTTTAGTGTTTAAAAAAACAAAACAATAACAGTTTCCATCAAATAGTCTCTATAAACAATCCAAACTATCATTGTTGTTTTTTATTATTTGGAGGTGGGGGTTATTTGTTAGTTGGTTTGTTGTTTTCGCTGGCTAATGTGTCTTCCCCAAAAAGAACCTAATTTTTAAAAATCAAGTGATTGAGAACAAACATATTCTATAATATGTAAGAATTCAAATATAAGGCAATTTTCTCTTTCTGAGAAATTATTTGGGGAAGATAAAACTTTACCTTATATTTAGGCAAATATGGTAAATAAAGAGTCTCATAATACCTAGCATAAGGTAGGTATTTAATAAATATTAGCCTATTCCACCTCGCTCTCCAGTAGCTCTTCAGGGTCTCCCCTTTAAAAAAAAATCTAATTAGTCTAATTGTTTACTAGTAAACTAATGTGAGTCTGTCCCTGCTTAGGGTAAGTGGGCATGGTCAGCATGACATTTCTCTAACTCTCTTCTAATCCACAGTAATAATCACATGAATTGTTCTCTCTCTCTCAGCCACATAACCTTGTAAATTACTGGGTTTTATGGCCTTTTATTTTACAAGGATTGTTATGAAGCATAATGACCAATATATCATAGAAGAAACTCGAGTTCCATTTAGAAAATAAAGATTCTTTTGGTTCCAGATAGAAATCGTTTTCTTTTTTACTCACGAAGTATTTGGGAATTTCTAAGGAAGAAATGAGTCAGAACTTAATATAGTGTCTCTCTTCGGTGACTTTAGTGATGGTGGGCCAGGCTTTCCACAGTAGAGTAAGCATATGTCTAGGATATTAGGCCACTGTGCAGAGGATGTAAGGCATAAGCCATAGCCACTTCCCTACCCTCTAAAATGTATTACAGCCATTTTTGCAAGATCATAAGAGGGTAAGAGATGCAGGAGCCTTACCCCCTCCTCTCTTATTCACTACAAATTACCAATCATTACTACCAGTACCACCTATATATTAAAATGCCTTTTTTTCCTATCATTTATTTCCTTTTTGTAGCTTAAGCAGAAATTGATTTCTCACAGTTTTGGAGGCTAGAATTCCAAGATCCAGGTGTTGGAATGTTTGGTTTCTTCTGAGGCCCCTCTCCTTCACTTGTGGGTGGCCAGCTTCTCCCTGTGTCTTCACATGGTCCTTCCTCTGTGAGTTATTATTATGTCTTTTAATTCATTCTTCCTCTCCTATTCTGTGATTTCTTTGCTTGTAGAGTCCTGTCCATGATTTTGAAGAAGACTAAGAAAGAGAGGAAAACACAAATTCATAACATTTTTCAAGTTTGAAGAATTCTTAGAGAGGCCCTGATTTCATGCTTTCTTGTCCAAATAATTAAACTGAAAAGCCAGAGACATTATGAATTGCCCAAAGTTATAGACCCACACTAGAACCCTGGGGCTCTTGCCTTCCATGTTATTACACACCTGTCTAGCTGCTGGTTCCCTGTAAGTTCCTCAGGCCTTTTCTTTTAAATAAGTCTTTATTGTTCAGATTATTACAGTTGTTCCTCTTTTTTCTCCCCATAGCTCCCCTCCACCTGGTTCCCACCCCACCCCATACCCTTACACGCCCCCCCATTGTCCTCATCCATAGGTGTTCGATTTTTGTGCAGTCTCTTCCCGCACCCCGACACCCTCTTCCCCCCCGAGAATTGTCAGTCCACTCCCTTTCTATGCCCCGATTCTATTATATTCACCAGTTTATTCTGTTCATCATATTTTTTATTCACTTGATTTTTATTTTTTTTATTTTTTATTTTTTTGTCTTTTTATTTTTTTTATTTTTATTTTTTTTAAATCTTTATTGTTCAGATTATTACATTTGTTCCTCTTTTTTCCCCCCATAACTCCCCTCCTTCCAGCTCCCACCCCACCCTCCACCCTCACTCCCCACCCACTGAGTTCATCCATAGGTGCATGATTTTTGTCCAGTCTCTTCCCGAATCTCCCATTCCCCTTTCCCCCCCAAGAATAGTCAGTCCATTCCCTTTCTATGTCCCTGATTCATTATAGTCACCAGTTCATTCTGTACATCAGGTTATTTATTCACTTGATTCTTAGATTCATTTGTTGATAGATGCATATTTGTTGTTCATAATTTGTATCTTTACCTTTTTCTTCTTCTTCCTCTTCTTAAAGGATACCTTTCAGCATTTCATATAATACTGGTTTGGCGGTGATGAACTCCTTTAGTTTTTCCTTATCTGTGAAGCTCTTTATCTGACCTTCAATTCTGAATGATAGCTTTGCTGGATAAAGTAATCTTGGTTGTAGGTTCTTGGTATTCAGCACTTTGAATATTTCTTGCCATTCCCTTCTGGCCTGCAAAGTTTCTGTTGAGAAATCAGCTGACAATCGTATGGGTATTCCCTTGTAGGTAATTGAGCCTCTTTCTCTTGCTGCTTTTAAGATTTTCTCTTTGTCTTTTGCTCTTGGCATTTTAATGATGATGTGTCTTGGTGTGGTCCTCTTTGGATTCCTTTTGTTTGGGGTTCTCTGCGCTTCTTGGACCTGTAAGTCCATTTCTTTCTCCAGGTGGGGGAAGTTTTCTGCCATTATTTCTTGAAATAGGTTTTCAATATCTTGCTGTCTCTCATCTTCTGGGACTCCAATGACTCTGATATTAGTCCGCTTAAAGCTGTCCCAGAGGCTCCTTACACTATCTTCACACTTTCGGATTCTTTTTTCATTATGCTTTTCCAATTGGGTGTTTTTTGTCGAATCTTTGGTTTGATTCTTGCACTCCTCTGGTCTGCTATTGGGTATAATATTCTTTATTTCAGTCCGTGTATGCTTACTTTCTAATTTCTTTATCGTAGCATCGAGGGTCTCATTAGTTTTCGTGAGGCTCTGCACAAATTTATGGCAAGCCCTCAAAATTGCGATTCTTAGCTCCATATCCTCCATTTCTGTCATGTTTTTTTGTCTCCGCATCTTTTATGCTTTCTTGGTGCACCCCCTTGTGGTCTCTGTGCGCAGTCTTGTTCTAGCGAAGCCTTAATTGTTGTAGTTAACACTAGAGGGATTTGACCACCAGGCCGACTGGCGGTGGAAATCAGCTGTGGGAAAACTTCAGTCCTCAGGGGAGGTGCTAGACCAGCCCTTGCCTGAGGCGGTCGGCAAATGGTTGTGCGCAGGGCCTGGGCGGGGCGGGCTCAACAGGGCGGGGGGGAGGGAGCAGCTATGGCCGCTCTCAGTCCGTCCCCAGGGGCTCTGCCTCTCTGTCCCAGCAATCGCTGCAAACCTCGGAGGGGCCGTAGCCAGACAGTCCCGCTTCTCCCGTTTGAGTCTGGGTCCCTAGAGACTCGCCCGGATCTGTAGCCCAGAGTCTGAGACTCGCTCCTGAGTGAAAACGACAATCGCGCCCTCAGCCGCCAGCCCGCTTTGCGCGCGCACCCTCACCACCGCACCGCCGTACCTTTAAATTTTCCACACTGCGCCTCCGCTGAGCGTCGGAATGCTGTTGTTTTTGCTTCTAGTTGAAGAGACTCTCCTCAGCCAGCCTTCCCGTGGTTCTGGTTGATGTCCGCTCCGACTTTTAGTTGTATTTTTGAAGTGGTTGTCCACGGCGGCGGTCTCCGGTGTTTACCTATGCCGCCATCTTCGATCTCTCTCTTCACTTGATTTTTATATTCACTTGTTGATAGATACATATTTGTTGTCACTTTGTTGTCCATAATTTTTATTTTTACCTTTTTCTTCTTCTTCCTCTTCTTAAAGAATACCCTTCAGCATTTCATATAATACTGGTTTGGCAATAATGAAGTTTTTTAGCTTGTTCTTATCTGTGAAGCTCTTTATCTGACCTTCAATTCTAAATGATAGCTTTGCTGGGTAGAGTAATCTTGGTTGTAGGTTCTTGCTATTCATCACTTTGAATATTTCTTGCCACTCCCTTCTGGCCTGCATAGTTTCTGTTGAGAAATCAGCTGATAGTCGTATGGGTACTCCCTTGTAGGTAACTAACTATTTTTCTCTTGCTGCTTTTAAGATTCTCTCTTTGTCTTTTGCTCTTGGCATTTTAATTATGATGTGTCTTGGTGTGGTCCCCTTTGGATTCCTTTTGTTTGGAGTTCTTTGCTCTTCCTGGACTTGTAATTCTATTTCTTTCACCAGGTAGGGGAAGTTTTCTGTCATTATTTCTTCAAATAGGTTTTCAATATCTTGCTCTCTCTCTTCTTCTGGCACCCCATAATTCAGGTGTTGGTACGCTTGAAGTTGTCCCAGAGGCTCCTTACACTATCTTAATATTTTTGGATTCTTTTTTCTTTTTGCTTTTCTGGTTGGGTGTATTTTGCTTCTTCGTATTTCAAATCTTTGACTTGATTCTTGGGATACTCTAGTCTGCTGTTGGATCTTTGTATATTATTCTTTATTTCAGTCAGTGTATGCTTAATTTCTGATTGGTCCTTTTTCATATCCTTGAGGGTTTCACTAAATTTCTCAGAGGTTTCTAGAAAATTCTTGAGTAACCTTATAACCGTGGTTTTGAACTCTATATCCAGTAGTTTGCTTTCCTCCATTTCTTTAATTTCTGACATGTTTCTTTGTCTCTGCATTTTGGCTGCTCCCCTGTATTGATAGAGTGGCTTTGTGTGCTAGATGTCCTATAGGGCCCAGTGGCTCAGCCTCCCCAGTCACCTGAGGTGGACGCTCTTGGTGCACCCCTTTGTGGGCTGAGTGCACAGTCTTGTTGTAGTTAAGCCTTGATTGGTGTTGGTATCACTGGGAGGAATCGACCTCCAGACCAATTGGCTGTGAGGACCAGTTGTGTCTACAATGGGAGATCTGTTGTGCTGGAAACACCTTTATGGGGCAGGACTTGCTTCAGTGGGGCTTTGGTGCTCACTGAGTCTGCCCCCTGAGTGTGTCTCTTATGGATCTGAAGAGTTGTAATCTGGTGTGGTCTCACTCTGACCACTGGGTACACTGGTTCTTGGATCTCCAAGGAGGTGCAAAGTCAACCACTGCCTGAGGCTACCCAGCAGGAGCTACAGAGAGATCTGCAGATTCCTCCTCTTTGTTTGGGGTTTGTAGGTGCCCAGATGAGGCACAGCTGTGAAGTAATACAGGCTGCTGACGAGCCTTAGGCCTTCTTTTGAAAGCTCTGGGGTTCTTTGGCCCAGCTGCTGTTTGTTAGGTTTTAGATTGCAAAAGGCCAGGCCATTCATATGCAAAAGCCTCTGCGCACAGCTTGGGTGGGGTTGTAAATTGGGTGGGGCGGGGTCTCAGGGAATCATGGGGTGGTGAAAACAGCAATGGTTGCCCGTCAGCCCTGCCCTGGTTAGGTCCCTGGGACCCTGCGGCCCCATGCAGGAACAATGAACGCTGCGAGCACCTCTGAGAAAAAGCTGCCCTCGTGTCTGGCCCGATGCCAGACAGTCTAGTTTCTCTCCGTATGAGTCTGGGTCCTCAGAGTCTCACCCAGAACTGGAGTTCAGAGCAGTCGGGAGTTTGTATCTCCCTCTCAATTGAAAAAGACCACAGTGCACCCAGTTGCCAGCCCCTTTCACGTGCCTCCGTACCTCCGCTCTTGCATACCGCTGCACCTCCTACCAGTCTAGATGAGCTTTTCTCTTTCCCTCTAGTTGTCAAACTTCCACTCAGCCACTTCCCTGTAGTTCTGGATGATATCCGTTTTGTCTTTTATTTTTTATTTTTTTAAAAATATTTTTTATTGATTTTTTACAGAGAAGAAGGGAGAGGGATAGAGAGTTAGAAACATCGATGAGAGAGATCGATCAGCTGCCTCCTGCACGCCCCACAGTGGGGATGTGCCTGCAACCAAGGTACGTACCCTTCACCGGAATTGAAACTGGGACCCTTCAGTCCACAGGCCGACGCTCCATCCACTGAGCAAAACCGGTTCGGCCGTTTTGTCTTTTAGTTGTAGTTTTGATGTGGTTGTGTGAGGCAGCAAGTTCAGGTGTTTACCTATGCCGCCATCTTGGTTCCTCCTCTCAGGCCTTTTCTTAATCAGGACTTCATATTTGGAGACAGTGAGGCAAGAGCAGAACTACAGGCCACATGAGTGAAGTTCTTTACATTGTTACTAGGGGAATTGGAATGATTGAGAATAAAGAGAGAATGCGGCGGGGGGGGGGGGGGGCATCTAGATTGAGAGATGGAACAGGATTCAGAAGGAATGGGAGGTTGGACTGATGAGAGGGAAAGGCATCTCAGGTGGAGAAAACTGATATTTGAAGTCTCAGTCTAAAGAAAGGATGAGATATGTTGGGTTTGGGGCACAATAACAATAGTGACCAAAATATGTAACACTAGCTGATGTCAGCAATGCTCAGATATGAGGTGAATTTCAAATAACACCAACTTTACTCTTTTGGCATAAGGAAGAGATGAGGCTAAACTAACATTTGAGAAGATATAAGAGCAACATGGACCTTCCTTTCCACAATGAGAACTAATGGGCTGGAATTGCCATAGGAAATTAAGATTAGACAACAAGGGCAAAAGCTGTGCATGTTTAACCACATGATGCCGAAGATTCAGGAAACCTTGAAACAAGGTCTAGAGGAGACACCCTTCAGTCTGGGATGAGTTAAGTTCAGTCCTGCCTAGAGGCAGAGGGAGGGTTGTAATGTCCTGTCACAGAGTCTAGAAGTCTGGATCAGGGCCGATTCATGAAAACAAAGCATCTCATTATGGAGAGAGGTGGAGAACAGCAAGAAAAATCCTCAACCTATTTGCCTGGGGCTTCAAAGCAGTATAGAAACTTTCTGGTTTGATCAATTTTAGGCTCTGATTATAACAAAAAAGATTTCAGTTAAACAAAAATAAAAGAACATCCCATGATACTTTCATGGAGCTTGGATCTCACTTACTGGGAGTTTGCAACTGGGAATAATTAGCAAGTACAGTTTAAGCACAACTGGGAATGAAAACAGAGAGGGATAAAATTATTGCTTGGTTTGGGAATTTAGGATTTGGCTTTGAGGTCTTGGAGCTTGTCAGGGAGTTGATTAAGTGAGGGTCCTCCCAGCCTAGTGGCTATGCAAGAACCCGCTTCTGGGAACCCACTGTGAAGACTGGGTGTGTCAGAACGTGTGCTAAATTCCTGGCTTCAATTACAGACTACCAGGCGGCTAAAGAGTCTGTCATTGCCGATGTCATCACATTTACAAGATTCATAGGTCCCCTCTCCAGTAAGACCCAAGAATGAAGGCCTCTCTCACCTGCAGCCCTGGCTCATTGCTGCGCACTGTGTGAAGAAGCAGAGCATTGAATGATGCCGAGGTGAGGGTCTGTCTGGCGTGTCCACTCACTCCCACCAGGGGAATGAGGATATGGGAGCTTGGAGAACTTACACTGAGCTTCCACTGCCCTGGTATGACCTTCCTGTTATAGGTCAGAAAATATCCAAGGGCAGAGGTTTTTATTTATCTAAAATGAACGCAGAAGTATGAATAAGCTGATCTCTCAAATTTCCTTTCAGTTGAAATATTCTATGATACTTTGCTATCTATGAATTGTCCTCTACATCTGAATTGTCCTCTTAAATTCTTGTCCTACCAATATCTTGGGGGATTCAAAAATGTGTGGGTGTTCAATCTGTCTTCTTCAACTAATTGTTTCTGGACTCTGGCCCTGGAGATGCCATTTGAGAACTGGCAGGCATGGGGAACCGGCTTCTCCTCACAGAGTGAAACTCCCAAACAACCAGCTCCACATTCCTCTCTGACTCATGCCACCAACCCCCCATTGTGCCCTGCAGGTCAGTGGGCTGGGAGCCCTGCCACATCTGGAACAACTGCAGGTAGAATAAGATGTCTATTCTGATAGCTGGGACTTACCTCCTCCCATCCCCAGCCCTGGATCACTCCCTGGCCTGTGCCTCAGGTATTATGATAAGATGCAGCCAGTGATAGGCAGAGGACAAGGAATCTACCCTAGAGCTGGCAGCCTCACTGGGGAGATCTGATCACAGTCTCTGTGGCTCATCCGCTTGCCATAGTATAGAATCTCCCAGCCCCTGAGACATAGGCACTTCTCATTGTCCAACTCAGTGGATGAGAACAGAGGCACACACAAATTTTCATTTGTTGAGTGCCTACCATGTGCCAAGTCCTATGCTAAGTGGTAACTATACGATGGTGCACAAAATAGATATAAGTCTTGCATGCAGCTTACTGTCTTGTGGTAGAGGCTACCATTAAACAGACTCACAAATAAATATATCAGCTCAAAATGAATTAGTACTACAGAAAAGTTAAATAAATGTACATTATTTTACCTACACAAAGTCAGTCTCACACACACACACACACACACACACACACACACACACACACCATCTGTGTCTATCTCTGATGCTTTTTCTGACACAGTGTTTCTGCCAAACCCAATGCAGTGGAAGTATAGAGTCTGAAAAAATCCACAAAGTGGATAATGTAAAAATCTGTAATAAACATGTCAGTATGAAAATCAACCTTGGCTATTTATCTAGATATGAAAATAATATCAAAATTGGTCACAAAAATCCCATTTGCACATCTCGATTGAATAAATTTTATCCTCACTTCCTCAAAGTCTTCCATCTCTGAAGTAGAAGGGCAAAAAATATTTTGGGGGGAGCCAGAGGGGCATGCAGCCACCGGAAAGAGAGGCCTGAAAAGATGGGTTCAAGTTGCTCTAGCTTCTTTTTCTCTGTGTCCTATTCTGAAATCACTGAGCCTTGGGCCTGAAGACAGAACTGTGGAGATCTTCTCATTCATTCTGTTGCCTCCAAAATCAGGCAGACAATTGGTAATTGACTCAATTCCTCTAGCTCCTCAGATAAAGGGACTACACGATTTCTTTCAATCATCTCAATAATCCACTCTGAAGGGAAGTTCTTTCTTTGATAATTCTCGTCTTTCTTTCTCTACTTGGAATGTTGTTTTTTAAACCTAACCATACCAAAGGGAAGATGTAGACACAACACAATATCTTTCCCTCCTCGTTCATAAGCATTTAAGCTTTATATGAAAAGGAGCTCCCCTTCGTTCTGTAGCAGAGGAAATCTCAGCAGAGGACCAAAGTGGAAATGTCATAAAAGTCTGGGACTCTCCTCTCTTGTAGTCAGTTAGCATAATCTAGATTTGGGAAATCTTTCTCTAAAAGACTGGGAAAACCAGAGGCAGTTTCTTGGTGTATATTCCTCCTCTCAAGCATGGTCCACCCAGAAACGTAAAGGTCAGTGGATAGACACCATGTGTGAATGTCTCTTTGCTTTACCACGAAATTTTGTTATACCGACAAAATGAGTAGACTGAAGGATAAAAGAGCATGTGACTGGATAACTTACTTCTGTAGGGTCATTTTAGGACTCCAAAATAGGACCAATCAAAATGCAGTTCAGAGTCCATTTGGAGAAATAATTACTGCTGAAATTTAAGCCACATTTTAGAACAAACTAGACCTGAGGTTTATTGTTATTGGTCTCTGTTCTTTACCTCATGTTAGCACAGCACTTTAGTCATGTAGTAGTCAGAGTTCCAAAAACCTTAATCCATTTTTCTCAAAAGCTAATGGAAATAATAAATTTTTTAGTTATCCTAAAGTTATTTACTTATTCCCCTGACTCCAGCTAGGAAGACACATTATCCTATGCTGATCATCTAGGTCCTCCACCAATTCTACCCTAATCTCTCACCAAACCCATTTCTATTGACGTTTCCTTCTTAGACCTTGTGCTTCGCCAACCCATCCACCAACCCCCACACTCCCAGTTATTCCCACAGCTAAGCCTGTGCTTGAACACTGTCTCCTATCTGCTAGAATGTTGTCTTCATGGCCTCTACTCGAAACCCAGCTCACAACATTTCCTCCAAAGAGTCTTTCTTTATTAACTCTAACTAATTGAGATGACTTCTTTGCTCCAGTTTCACCTAACTATTTGGTTTCAATAATATTTCATTGCATATATGTATATGTTTTATAGGATATTGGGAAAATTATGTTTTTTTTTTGTCTCATTTGTTACATTTTAAGTTCCTTAAGGGCAAGGACTATGGTTTCTATTTTTTTGGACTATCTAGCCTCCCACCCCATTCCTTAGAGTTCTTCAGGAAATGTTAAAATTATGTTTCAGACAGACTAACTGCTCATCACAGAATGAGACACAGAACAACTTTTCTGTGTAAAGTTCTGAGAGATGGATCAATGATGAATAACAATACCAAGAATGGGGAGAATTGTTAACGAAAAAAAAAAGAAATCTTAATTCTGTACTCTATCAGGGACTTCCACACTTCCAACATTGTTTGGGAATATTTGATAAGCAATTTCTCATATCAGACCAATGCCTAAACTCCCACTCACAACGAGCATTCATTATAAACTCACAGAGGGAAAGTATTGTAATATAAACAGTGCCTCATACATAGCAGATCCTCAGCCAGCATTTGTGGAATAAAGAAAAGGTGGAAAGAGTTAGAAAGGGATCAAGAAAGTCAACAGCTTCTAAACCTCTCTTTATTGTTACCTGTTAATATTGTTGGTTTTCTAGGCAAGAGAAGGCCAGTCAATCACTTCTCTGAGTGGAGAAACTGGAGGCTATGTTTCTCTAGTTTACTTCTTTGGCAAGAAGGAAGCCACGGAATTGAGCACAGAGGAGAAGGACTTAAGAAATTACTCACGTGGGCCATCAGAAATGAAAGAGGGTTACAGGAAAACAGTTTGACAGTTAATCTTAGGATGAAAATGCCTTGTTGAGAGTCAGGAGAACTGAGATGTTGGGGTGTGAGTAGTTGACAGGAGGAATTGATAAGAGACCCTGAAGGTTTAGATGTGTCTTTTCTTAAGTATATGGAATATTAGCAGTCATAAAACAGCCCATTCTTCACCTTCTACCAACAAGCACATGGGAGAACTGTGAGCCCCTCCTTGGGCACCTGACAGGAAAGTGCTGTCAGTGACATTATTGTAGCTTAAGGAAACAAGCTTGATGCCAAGAGTGAAATAAATACCTCTAAGCAAATATACTGCCCTTTTTGCTGACATACAAAATCCATAAACTAATCTTGTTCCCAGAAATCAGTTTCTTCTTATCTTCAGTTGCCTCTCCCTTGATCCTGGTTTCTCCCTGAGTGGCTCTGCACAGACATTCCTTCAAATACCCTTTGCCAAGCAGAAAAACTCATATCAAATCAGTCCAGAAACTTTCCAAAGATGAATCTGTTTACAGGGTCTGCTCAAACCTATCAGTTCCATCTGCAGTCTAACATATTATTTTAGATGCTCTGCTCTTACCATAGACAGAGGTGGAGAATACCCAAAGACTGATTTGGACAGTGATAAAAGGTGACATGGTTAAAGAAGAGCAAAATAAACATAAAACATGACCTTGTTATCCAATTAATTGATATTATTGAGCACCTAGTGTGCAAAGTATTAGCTAAACACAGAAAATAATATAAAGTTAAAAATATATACAATCTTCACCTTCCCAAGGCTTATAATCTAGGAAAAGAGACAACTACATATATAAATTAATCCAGTACAAAGCAGTGCTATTATAGAGGCTCAAATAATATGACAGCATAATTGGGGGAGAGACAAATAATTGTCTCTAAAGAGATCTAGGAAGTATTATTGGAGGACAAAATATTAAGCTTGGCTTTAAATGAAGGATAGGATCTTGATAGGTGGATGAGAAAAAGAATGCCATTCCAGAAAGAAAGAACAATACATACAAAGACCTTGAGGCAAAAAGGAAAGAACAAGTTCAAGAACCTCACATAGACCCATGAAGTTGTAGTGTAGGTGATATGAAGGGATGCAGATGTAAATATAGGCAGTGTCACTATAAAGGGCTAAGAAGACCAAGAAACCGAGTTTGGATTCTACTTGCCATATAATGGAGAATCAAGTAATTATGATAAGATGCCTCATATTTCTTTGAAATTATTAGATAACTGACTCAATTTCTGAAGTTTTAGAATAAACAATCTTCAAGTTATCATAAGGAAAATGGCATTTCACATGGATTCCACCATGGAAGCTCCTGTCTTGATCAAGTTCACCCACATCTATACAACTTCACTGGACATAAAAATGGGAGGCCAAGGAAGAATATAAAGTCTCTTTTTTGAAAGGCTTTAACAGAAAAGAGATTTTCATTCACCTAAGAAGGTGATGGTAATAGTTTTGCTTTAAATCAGAAGGCTCATTCAGGTGGCCACAAGCAGTCCATTGATAGACTTAAACAATAGGACAGAGAGATACATGCAAATAATATAATGTTGAAAACTGTAGAATAACAGAGTCCTAGGAACCAGGTAAGGCTGCTTTCTGGTGGGAAAGACTTTAGAACCAGGTATACAAAGAGGAAAGGGAGAGAGTTGAACAAGGAGGACAGAAAAACAGTACATAAGTTTGGGGGAGGAGGGAACTGTCCTAAATAAATGTTTGAAGGCAAGTACCAGCATGCACATGTGGTTAGTGTCATGTGTGGGAGACAGAGAACAAATGAACTCAGCTGGAATGGACAGTCTGTAACAAGAGCTAACAAGGACTCAGTCCATATGTAGCCCAGTTTCCAGCACAACAGTCTGGGTCAACATCGGATGCTACTCCTGGCCTCTCCAGAGATAAGAAGAAACTTCCGTCTCCATTGTCCCCTTATAAGATCATGAGACATAGGTTACATTCCTATTTGTTCTGGACTTTGACTCATCCTCCTGTAATGAATCTGAGTATTCTATGATGCTCTATATTGTACTGAGGGATAAAGTGAGGCCAAGCCAGAGAAGGCTATAAGGCCCAAATTCAAATTACACTTAAGAACTAAGTTCTGCTTGGGCTAAACTTATATTCTTAGAATTTCATTCCTCATTCTCTTCTTCCTCTGTTCCCTCTGGAAATCCTGTAGGATGCTGAATTCTACCTAAGCCAGGTAAGGGAGTGGTCAGGTGTGGAAGCAAAGGCTATTATAGGATGAATTCAGAAGGACTACTATGCTTTGAGTTAGCTGCCTAGGCTAAGGGCACAACATTCTTATTTCTAATCCTATCTGAATTCACAAGTGGCCACAATGGAAATTTCCTGAAAAGTCTAAGTGTCAGAGTAGGAACTGCTTATTGACCATTTTGAGCAACCAGGGAAGCCATGTTGACCCTAAACCATGAAGGAAAAACTGGGTTCAATTTAGCTGAGTAGAGCAAGACTTTCATACAGCCCAACCGTGTGAAGCATTTATTAACTGGGAACCAAGGCATCCCTGAAACCCAGCTGGAGAATCTCTCCCTCATGTTCTGTCTGAGCTCCACATTCTACCACAGAAAACAGTAAAAGGGGGGTTGCCCCACACCCTTCTGTAGGAAAAAGGTACATTTTGGGATGGTTTTGAGGCATCAAAATGGTAAGCAATTTTAGGGTACAATTAAGACCTGGCTGCTCAACCCTACCATAAATTACCATCAAAGGCACTCACACGTCAATAGAGAAAAAAACACATGTGCTTGCAAGACGATGTGTGTTTGATGCTCATAAAAAAGATAAAAATATAGGTCATCATCATGTAACGAGCTTGTAGGTGTCAGAACGTGTGCTGTTGGGGGAAATAGGGGAGGGGAAATGTCGAGGGCTCAGCAAACCAAAAAGGAAATGGAAATCAGACTCATATCCCCAAGTTCTTCCCTTCAGTAGGAGACAGTGGATGAGCCATGGGGGTCACAGATGGACCCATTACCCATTTTTATTTCTTGGAACACCCCCTACCCGGTTCCCCCCAGCTGGATTTCCAACATATTAATCATCTCTCCCATTTTGAAATCAACCGGTCAGGCTATTATTCAAGCATTGTTAATGACACCATCGACCAAGGTATCAATTAGGCAAGTTGGGATAAGAAGAGCAGAGAATAGGGCTGGTCAGAGAGCAGAACACAAGTCTGTTTTGGTGTAGGTAATCCACATGACAGCAAGAGCTCCTAACCCTTTTATTCTACTCCCCTTAAAGGCAACTACAAATACTCTGAATTCTCCACTCAAGACTTAAACCAAAACACTACTTCTTAAGCATCTCCTACCTTGCCCCCTCAGTCAGCCCTGAAATGGACTTCAGCTAATCACATCACACCACTCAGGATATCCAGGTAAAGGGCCACAGTTAACCAGTTCTGGACACAGCTGTTCCTGTGGTTGGGGCCCAGTGTCACGGCAGGGAATGTTTCCTCAATCCACATCTGACCTTCCTTTAAAAACTAGCTCAAAGTTTTCTCATCCACGTCACTATTTTTTCAAATAAGGAAAGTCTTTCTATTTGCTGATTCTTTATTTCTTAAAGTCAAGAGCTGAGTATTGTTTTTCCCATCAGACTCATAGTTTCCTAAAGACCAGAGCTAACTTTTTTTTTTTTTTGCTAAGTCTCCTGTTTCCCACACCTAACTATACTCCTTCTCTCTTTGCAAACAGGCTCTGTTCAAAGGGGCTGTTCAGAACAAATGGGTGTGACAGGTACTCAGGTCACTAGAATCTGGATTCTGGAGAAAAGAAGGAAACCAAGACTAGAGTTAAAATTACAGCATGATAGGAGTCAATTCAGTCATCAAGACATCCACATTCCTTCTCATTATATACTTCAGGAGGTTTTCAGAGCATTTTGTTCTTAGGCATCTTGAGTCATTCCCTAGTTCCTTCTAATCTTTCCACTCTCCAGATGGATGCGAGTTCTCCATGGTTTTCTTTCCACACCCACCAATTATCCAGATCTTCAGACAGATATGGGATACTAGAGAAGGATATAATGTCAATGCTTCTTTTAAAAAAATTTTTTTTATTGATTTCGGAGAGTAAGGGAAAGAGGGAGAGAGAGTTAGAAACATCAATGATGAGAGAGAATCATTGATCGGCTGCCTTCTGCACATGCCCCACTAGGGATCCAGCCCACAACCTGGGCATGTGCCCTGACCAGGAATCGAACCGTTGACCTCCTGGTTCATAGGTCAGTGCTTCATATTTTAGTGTCTTTGGACCCAAAGAAGGTGGCTGGACCAACTCAGTTCCAAACACCATAACCAAAATTAGAAATCTCAATAAAAAATATTCATGTTTAGAGTTTTGAAGACACAGTTCTTACCTAATTAGATTAGCTAGACTTCCCAGGATTCTTCCTAAAACACTTAGCTCCTTGGGTTCCCTTTTGCCCCTGTTCTCTGCCTTTTTTTGCCTCCTCTAATGCCTTTCCTGCAACTTTACCCTAAACTCTGAAACACTAAGCTGCAGTAGCTGATAGAAAATAAATAAAAAATAAACTTTCAAAATGGATTAGCCAGGATTTTTACGATAAAGAACAAAAAAATTGTTTTCCACTAGCTTGTAGGTTCTGTAAGGGCAGGCATTGTATTATAATTCTCTCTCTCTCTTTTTTAAATAAAACCTTTATTGAGATATAATTCACATACTATATGATTCACCTATTTAAAATGTACAATTCAATGGTTTTTAATATATTCACAGGGTTCGGCAACCATCATCACAATCAATTTTAGAATATTTTCATCATGCTAATAATTTCTGTATCTATTAACTCCCCATTTTCTCCCCCCACCCTCAACACTCCCAGCTCTAGTGAATCACTAATCCATTCTTTCACTTTAGAGTTACCTACTTTGAACACTTCATACAAATGGAATCACATGATACGTGGTTTTTGTGACTGACTTCTTTTTGCTAGCTTAATGTTTTCAAGATTTAGCCATGTTGTAACATGTATCAGTACTTCATTCCTTTTTTATTGCCAAATAATATTCCATTATATGACTCTTCCACACTATATTATCCAGCTGATGGATATTTGGGTTGTTTCCACTTTTCAGTTATTATGAATAATACTACTATGAAATTTATATACAAGTTTTTATGTGAACAATTTGTTTTCATTTCTCTCGGGTATATATTTAAGAGTGGAACTGCTGGGTAATATGGTAACTCTAGGTTTAACATTTTGAGTAACTGCCAGACAGTTTTCCAAAGAAGATGTACCATTTTGTATTCCCACCAGCAATGTATGAGGACTACAGTTTTTCCATTCCTCACCCACACTTATTATAATCTTGTTATTATTATTATTATAGCCATCCTAGTGGTTTTGCTCTGCATTTCCTTGATAGTTGACATTGAGCATATTTTTCATATGCTTATTGTATTTACTAGAGGCCCAGTGCATGAAATTCGTGCAAGCATCTGGCCGGCAATCGAAGTGCAAGTGTCTGGCATGGAAGGGCAGGTCCCAGATGACCTCTGGGCCCTGAGCAGCACCTGGGCCCTCGGCCCGTGCACCCCCCTCTGCTTGAGTCACAGCGCCCGAGTCCTGGCATCCCTGGGGGAGGGTAGCAGGGGAAGTGAGAGCAAGCTTGGCGGACACCCTGCATTCTCACCACACCTCCCTCCCCATCACCCCCACCCCCAGGTAGCCACTGAGAGGTCGCAGCCCCTCCACCCTCCCCACCACCCAGGCACTGTGGGAGGTTGGTCACTGCCACCTACCCCCATTTCCCCAGCCCAGCCCAGGGCCTAGCCCTGATTGGGCAATCAGGGCCTGCCGGCTGCTGATCTCCATCTGCGGGGTGATCATCAGGGCCGGGCCTTCCCCCCACCACCACCACCCAGCTCCCTTAGCGCCTGGGAGCCGGGCGGCAGCCCCACACTCCACCACTGCTGCACTTTCGTTGGGGTCCACTGGGGCCAGCAGCACCTTCACTGCCGCCCTGATGCCTGCCATGTTCCACACCACCCCTTGGTGGTCAGCGCATATCATAGTGAGCGGTCAAAATCCCGGTTGAACTCCAGTCAAACAATTTGCATATTAGGCTTTTAATTATATAGGATATATCTTCTTTAGAGAAATGTCTATTCAGTCCTTTGCCCATTTTTAATTGGGCTATTTGTCTTTTTATTATTAAGTTATAAGAATTCCTTATATAGTCTAGATAAAAGTCTCTTATCATATATATGATTTGCACATATTTTTCCTATTCTGCAGGTTGTCTTTTAACTTTCTTGATGGTATTCTTTTAAGCAAAAAGTTTTATGGCCCTGGCCAGTGTGGCTCATTTGGTTGGACATCATCCTGTGCACTGAAAGGTTGCTGGTTTGATTCTTGGTCAGGGCACTTGCCTGGATTTGGGGCTCGGTCCTCTGTAGGGGCTGTGCAGGAGGCAGCTGATCGATGTTTCACTATCACATCAATGTTTCTCTCTCTTTCTCCTTCTCCCTTCCTCTTGACAAGCAGTGACAGGGCCAAATCATGAACTGTATGTAATCGAGGCGCCTAGACCAGAACCCAGACCTCCTGACTCCTATTACAGTGCTTTGCCACTGCATTCCAAGAGACTTACTGAATCCTTGATCAATTCATTCAACAAGCATGGCATCATAGTTAGGACAAGGAGATGCAAGGATGAATAAAATAAAGTTCTGGCTCTCATCACCTGCTCCCCCTTGACAGTCCACCCCCCACACACACCACACCCCCACCCAGAGTGGGTTAGATACTGTTCCTTGTGCTTTCATGATACACTTTACACATTGTATTGTACTTATTTGTTAACATATCTGTTTCTTCCACTAATACTGTGAGTACCTTGTAGATGAGATCTTGTTCTCTGCTACCTTGCACAGTGCCCGGCACATAGTAGGGTTCCATAAATCTTTGTTGAATGAGTAAACCAGTAGCTGGTCCAGTCCTTCTAGTCCCACTTCATTCTGCGGGCACAAGCTTTGGTAGTATGTGACCACATATCTCCCAGGTGAAAACCAAAAAGCTGATATGTCTAAATTATGAGTAATGGCATCACCAGTAGTGGCTGAACTAGCACAGCATCCATGAAACTAACAAGGCAATTCCACTCCCTCTTCCTGCATACACATGCCAAAGTGGAGATCTGGATTCAAGTAAAACAACCAAAATTGGTTTTGCATTGGATGCATTTCATAAAGTGGAATGTTTGAGACAACCGACCAATTCAGAAAACTCCCTTATATTTTATTATTTTTTTATTTGGTTAATCCTCACCTGAGGATATTTTTTTCATTGATTTTCAGAGCGAGTAGAAGGGAAGGGGAAAAACACAGAAAGAGAAACATTGATGTGAGAGAGACACATAGATTGACTGCTTCCTGCAGGTACCCCAACCAGGGCCAGGAATAGAGCCTGCAACTGAGGTGCGTGCCCTTGTCTAGAATGGAACCCTGACCCTTACGTCTGCGGGCTGACACTCTAACCAGAGTCAAACCGGCTAGGGCAAAACTCGCTTTTATTTTATTTCATCCACAAGCAGCCGGTGTTGGGTTCAGACAGGGCTGTCTCTTCCCAAGGCCAGGTTGTTTTCTTCTCCTCATAGGACTCATGTTGGTTTTGCCAACAAGTTAAAAGAAGCCGTTAGGAGAATGAGATGCATGTATCCAGCTAAACTGTCGCTGAGCCAACCCAGACAGAGAGGAATCTTAATAACACTCATCTATATTCTTCTTCATAAAAAAATCATCATAAATGGACCTGTAAAGCGGAGTCTTGGGAGCCTCTGTAGTTGGCTCAGTCTGAGCTATCCACCGGGGACAGGAAGATGCCGTGGATGGCCTCCCTCCCACTCCCTATTGTCCACCATGTGACTCTGAGCCCCAGCTCTTCAAAGCAGTTTGGGGAGACACAGTTCCAATATCTGTTCCACTTTCAGATACATCACCAAGCTGGGAGATAAGCAGAAATGTCAAAGAAGTCAGATAAGATTTTGTAGTTGTTTGTAAACAATTTCTTCCTCAAGCCCTTTTGGGACAAAAGCATATCTCTCCATAGGTTGGCATGTAACCACTATGTGCATAAAGTGTGCTACTCTGTTCTTGCCTCTGGAGACTGCTTAGGTTTGCTTCCTCCCCTCTGTGGAGCATCAGCTGTTGTCATTCCAGCCCAGAAAGAAATTAGAATCAGTTTGACAAAAGGTGAGTGTGCATATTTATGCATGCATCTACCGGCATTTGTGTGTGCAGGTGTGCCTGTGTATGGAGAGGAGGATAAAGAGTGAGAGATTTTATTCTGATTTCATCATAAAGCCAAATTGGAATTCTTTCTCGTAGCTATTTCTTGGATAGTTTTCCACTCTGCCTCCCTTCAAGAATGCAGATAACTAAAAGTAAACCCAATAGGTCCTACTAGATATTCACCTACACCTATATCCTCAAAGGCAAAAGGAAATGCATTCAATTGGTTCAAAGTTTAAAGGGTCATATCTATGTAGCACCAAATAAGTAAAGATTCTAGAACCAGATTCCCATAATTGTAGTAAATGCAGATTATCTAAGCCCAAAAGTAGATTATTTGATTCTGAATTGTCCACTTTGGCTATCTATACAGAATCTAGTATCTTTCCTTAAAAAACCTAACATAGAAACAACCAACATCTATATACAAAATAGAAAATATATGCATAATTTATAAATCTACATACTTGAAAGCATCACGATACTGGATAAATTTTCAGTCAAAATATGAAAATGGCTACAGTTTTCAAAAAATATGACTGAGATATCTGCGTAATTACCTCCATGCCTCATAAGGCTGGTGTAGTCATATAAATACATTTATATACCACTCTATTTCAATCTACACATACACATATATTTTATGTAAGCCACTAATACATATAAAGTTACATATGTTTATGTGCTGAGATATATGGGGATTCACTTGTGTTATTTATTTTATTAATTTATTTATTAGATTTCTATTAGACATGTCTATTTCGGTTTATTATCTGGTGAGAATCTGGCCTCACATAGCCCTGCCCTCCCTCTTTCCATATTCCTGGTTGACAGGAAGGCTTGTGCCCTGAACCCTGGGGGCTTTTAGCTACTTTCTTCAAACTGGGGAAAAGGTCAATCATGGCCTAAATGAATCCAAAGATACTGTCCCATCTCCTGGAATGCTTATCTAGAGTCTATCATCTATAACTATCCTCCCTATAAATAATCGTCATTAAGTAAACAGAGACAGTTCTATAATAGAACTGTCTCCTCTCTGGGGATGGAGGAAGAGGAGAGGTGGTCATCTATGGATGGGGGAAGAGGAGAGGTGGTTATCTATGGATTCCTGTTCTCATCTGGGTTTAAATATAACTCAGAGTTTGCCCTATGCTAACACTATCCTATATAATAAAGAGCTAATATGCTAATTAGACAGGACAGCAGAACGACCTTCCTGAATGACCACTCGGGGTGGGGGTGGGGGGCCTTGAGGCAGCCAGGCTGCGAGGGCCAAGCCCCTTGCATGAATTTCGTGCATCGGGCCTCTGGTTTCATATAACTGTAAAATGAGCTAAACAATGCAGGCAGTCAAATTTGGGCTTCATGACCCTGTTTGGGTATCTTTACTAATCACCAAATCCCCGCATCATCTATGCCAGAAACAGCTTCCATCACTCCAGTGTTTTGTTGTTTGTTTGTTTGTTAATATTTTTATTGATATCAGAGAGGAACAAAGAGGGAGAGGGAGAGAGAAACATCAGTGATGAGACAGAATCATTGATTGGCTGCCTCCTACATGCCCCACATGGGGTTAAGCTCACAACCCAGGCATATGCCCTGACTGGGAATCGAACCCTGACCTCCTGGTTCATAGGTCGATGCTCAGCCACTGAGCCACGCCGGCTGGGCGCTCCAGTGGTTGTTATCCCTGGCTACACGTTATTAAAAAGTACTGATGCCTGGGCCCACTCCACACCAGCTGAATCAGCACATCTGAGCGTAGGTGTCTCTAATGTTTAAAAGTTCCTGATTCTGCTCCATAGTGAGGGTTAAGAGCCACTTGTTTATACCGACCTGATTCATAGAAGCCAGAGAAGGATTCCAGGAGTTGGGGACTGGTAGGCAGTCAGGGCGATTCTAGCTAAAAAACAAAAACAAAGTAAGGTTCCTTTCACAGAAGCATATTTCATCATGTTAATATCTGCTTATATAGACATAGCCAGAGAAATTGGGCTGGGAATGTGGAGATGATTGTCTTCTAGAAGCCTCACATTTAAGAACCCACTCCCAGAGTAGTTACAAGGAAAACTGGAGCACACAAGCACACACGAATACAACCATGCACATGCACACATACATACCATGTGACTGCAAGTAACTTAAAACAAAAAAATTTTAATTGAATTTCGGGGCCTGGGGAAGATCTGAACCTATAATTATTTCTTAGCAAACTTGCTGAACACAGGGTTTCCCTCCTCTGGGACGAGATGAGACGGGTAGCATAATGAACCCTCTTTAATTAAAAATAAAATGTTTTAGGATGATCATATTCTTCCAAGTCACATTATTTTTTTAAAAAGGAAAGAAAAGATGGTGAGAAAAATGTCAATTTTCAAATGCCCAGTGTTACGCTACCTCAAATGGCCTCGTTTCTCATTCAACCCTCTAGATTCAAAATTCCATCCTGAAGGGAAAACGGGATTCCCTGCATTATTCCCAGTAGGAAGCTAACTCTTTTTCACTCCAGCTCTATTCCTACATCTCTTAAAAACAACAGGTAGATTCGATGTCCATTGATTCCAGCCAAGCCAAGCTGTGGGAAGGAAACAGACATTGAGGCACCAAAACAGAGACACTTAGCCCAACAGCTCTCTGACCTAACTTTGTAGGATTCTCTAGTAAAAAAGTGCACTGTCGATGTTTCCCCTGTAGAATTCTTCCCCAGTTCCTTAGGAGATATTTGGGATGTAGATATACAGACAGAAGCAGGAAGTACTCTCCTGGATGCCAGGACTATGGAGAAAGGTGGGGAGAAGGCAGAGGGAAGTTCATGCTCTGATTAACTGAAAATGTCTCTCTTCAGACAGGCGAACAAAACAAAGATGTCCATGGAATTGGGGGGAGGAGAGGTTTAAGCCTGAGTTCTATCTGTCAATGGTTTCTGTGTGTGATTAGGAGACATCCAACTCAGGCAGTTTCTTTTTAATTTTGTTATTTTCATTTTCTTTGAATCCTATTTCCTCCTTTACCACTTCTGGGTTTGACACCCATAGTGCTAAAATTTCTGCTTCTAATTGGAGATATCTTTATTCAAGGGAATAAGTAATATATTGGAAAATCTAAATGGAAATTCTATTTTCTCCCAAGCTTTTCCTACCCCATTTCCTCTTGACAGAAAAAGTAAAGATATAAAGCAGCTAAAACCTATGGCTGTCATTGATTTCACACCAAATATTACCTCTGATAGACTGTGTCTATATTTCCAAGTGCAAGTACAGGCAGCTTCTTTAGCCACTTAAAAGACATTACAGCCCTGGCCGGTGTGGCTCTGTTGGTTGAGTATCATCCCATGCACTGAAAGGTCACCCATTTGATACCTGGTCAGGGTACGTGCCCAAGTTGAGGGTTCAGTTTCCAGTTGGGGATGTGTATTGGAATAAACCAATCGATGTTTCTCTCTCTCTCTCTCTCTCTCTCTCTCTCTCTCTCTAAAAAAATCAACAAACACATTTTTTAGATGGACTTTTAAAAAAGGCATTACAGCTCTTTCCCTAAGCAGTGTAAACCTACCTATGTTCTCACAGCTAAATGGGAAACATCTACACTTCAAGCTACATTTAGACAAGCACATGTGTGCACACATGCTTCCTCCCCATATACCTGTCAACCGAGCTACCTTCACTGGTCTCAGCTGTACTTAAACCAGATACCTTGGGGATTCTCTAAATTCCCAGTTATGGATTTAGCAAGGCAAAAGGAAGGTAGGTGAGCATTTTCTCCTCTCAAAAAGTGGATGAGTAAAGGTAGTGAAAGTGGGAAACCTATTTTCTGAGATTTTATAAGGCAAAGTAGAGCACACACACACACACACACACACACAGGGCCTGTACCAGGAACATTCCCTGCTGTGGCTGAATGAAAAACTGAAGAGCCTGGAAATCTACCAGTGGGGGGAGGGGCTTCACAGTCAACAGCCTAGAGAGCTTTGCCCTGGCCAGGTCTACACCTGCCCAGGGAGAATTTTGGTAATTTTAATAAAACCAAATTAAATCCTAAAGTAAGACCAGTTGGTGATTCAGTAGGGATGGCCCTAGACCATTATGGAGTAGCTATAAAATAAAAATTATAGATGGATAAGAATAGGAGCAAAGCAAATAAAATCATTTTAATGGAGGAGAGAGGGAATATGGCAGAGAAGAGGAAAACTGCCAAGTGTGGAGAGAGGGTTGCTTATAGGATTCTCCGAAGTAAGTGGCTTTTGAGATAGGGGCCTACAGATCATAGAAAAAAATGGCACAGATAATAGGATTTGTGAGGGAAAGGGGGGATGCTTGAGTACAAATGCCTCTCTACCCAAGCAGAGAAGAGGCCAAGAGGCCTGTGGTGCTGAAGAAGGTGGAGGGATGTGAAGGGGATGCGATTCCCACCCTCAAGGAACTTATCTTTTAATTAAGGGAGCAAGTTTGGATCTAAGACGCTCTGCTTTGCACGTTATGTAGGTGTTTTACTCTGTTCTCATGACGTCCTGTGAGATGAATAGTTTATTACTCAATTTGTATTTGGAAACCAACGCTCAAAGGGTTAAGCAACTTGCCCAAGGTCAAAAAGCCAGAAAGTTGAGGATCTAGGATTTGAACCCAGGTCTATCTCACTTCAAAGCCCATGCACATTCTTTCTAACAATGACAGAGGCCAAATATAATGTTGACGTTTCCCAAAGAGATACGGATCTGAAAGGATGCTGTGTCAGTTTGCCCAACCTACTGCTCCTTAAACTAAATCCCTGCCTTCCTCCCTGGAGCCTCTTCCCTTGCCTGAGAACTACCGTGGGCAGAACCTCTTTGGCTGAGGTTGGCTTCTTTCTCCCCATCATCCCTTCACGAGAAGAAGACATCAAAGATTGCGGCAGGGCCATAAAGAGAGGGAGGGTGTCAGAGGGAACCACCCTGGGCTCATAAACTGGGCGGGGTGGTGGGGAGGGGGTGGGTGGAGACCCACCCATTTGTCAGGCAACGCTGCATCTCACTTTCCCCAAAAACTGAGATCTCAGCTCTTGCTTTAGGGCAGAGCACTTATAGGATTGGGTGGTTTGGGTGGCAGGGGCGAGGGAAGAGCTCAACCCAGTGATTGGAGTTATTCTGACATAGAAATGATGCCACCTCTCCACCCCCACCCAGTGAGGCCAAGACATACAGGCAGGTTCATTTGAGACCTTAGTTGTAGTTTTAGTTTTTGCTGAGTGTCTCACTGAAGACCACAGAGTGGACACAACCTACACAGCTCAGCCGAATTCCCTGTGCCACAACTAGACTATGCATCTTAAAGGACAGCTGGAGACACCAAAGAGTATATGGTCTTGCCATCACTATCTCCTTCTACTGGTAGAGCAACCCAGAGCCTCCAAACCTGCAACAGTCATGCACATTCAATACAAATACCTGTGTCTTAGATCTGAGTGGAGCCACCTCCATTAACCTGGGAGTTTCCCAAGGACATAAATCCAGTCTTGTCCCTAGAAGATTCCTTCACTGAATGGAGAGCTCTGTGCACAGTTGGGGCTCTTGAAATGGAGTCAGCAAAGCCCACGTGAATCAGAAGTCCATGTTCTCCTAGGCAAAATGGATAATCACAATTAAAACTTTCCCTTCCTCCCAATCATGTTCACCATAGAACTGCTTCTTTCTCTATCGTCATAATCATCAACAAGCATTTATTGAATATATCTAAATAGGGTGCTGTACTTGGTGCTTGATATGACAGATATCACAGGTACTGCCATCAGGAGACCTGATATATACATTTAAAAATATACAGAGAGATTGGGAGATTGTGGGCTCTGGGTTGCAAGTACCTGAGTTCAAATCTCTGCTCTGTCTCTTTCTAGTCATGAGACATTGAACAATTTCTGTAATTACTCTGTGGCTTTGTTTCCTTATCCTTGAACAGAGAGAACAAAAGTCCCTACTAGACAGGGTTGATGTAGTGATTAATTTAGATGATGCATATAGAGCACTTAGTATAATGCCTGACACATAGTAAGCACTCAACAAAGTAGCTATGGGAACCAGCAGAAAAGGGGCATGACTGGGGCCATGTTTTAGGAAGACAAATCTTGCAACAGAGTTTAGGATGGTTATAAGGAAGAGAATTAAAGGAGAGGAATCCTGTTAAGAAGGTTTTACAACAAATGAAGCAAAAAGGCAAGAATGGCCTGAATCAGGGTGGAAGGAAATAACATCTCTTCATATCCTTGGAGCCTTGACCTCCCAGAGAGATCTGGAACAACCAGTATTATTTAAAAGATGATGTGAGAAGAAAATGCCAAGGGAGTTGGAGTCATTTAGGCTAAAGAAGCCTGAAAAGTATGAATTCTGTTTATAAACTCACAAGTGGATATTATACTGGAAGTTTCTAGATAGCTTTCCAAATATCTTTTGATAGATAGATAGATAGATAGATAGATAGATAGATAGATATGTAGATTAAGATGTAGATGTAGATGTAGATATAGATATAGATAAATATAGATATTCCCCACCCCAAACTCCCACTAACACAGAACTGGTGTGACAGTACCAAAAGAGATATCGATTAGGCCTAAGATAAAATTAATAATAGGAAGATGGATCAAATACTACAATGGGTTCCTGTTCCCCTGGTGTCTTTAAGAATTGGGCATCCAACCACACATTGACAGGATGGCCTAGAGCTGGGAACCTGGACAGAGTAGCCTCTGGAGATTCATTCTACATCAGACTACTTGGGACATCCACAATTTCATCAATAAAATATTATCAGCTTGCAGATGATGGCACTTATTTCCCAGTTTTCTTAATATTTTCTTGACCTTAGAGTTAGGTTTGGTTTTTTATACCTCATTTCTTTTGGGCCCCAGGCCAAGACCATCTTATCCCAACCCTATGAGTTAGGAGCACATCGGTGACTTTGTTAGAGACTTTGTACCCCCCATTCCCAGAAATTATCCAAAAAGTGCTCCCTAACTCTTCCTTTCGTAGCTGGACACCAAATAGAACAGTCACTAGACTTTGATCAAATGCCAACTCTGCCACATACTAGTTCTATAACCTTAAGGAAATCACACAGGTACAGTATTCTGTGCCTCAGTTTCCTCTTCTGTAAAATGAGGGTAAGAATTTCAAGCATACAAGGTTATGGTATGTTTATAAGTAAAAACAACTTAGAACTGTAAAATGCCACTTAAACATTAGTTATTATTACTATAAGATTTCAGCACTATGCCCAGCTGGTATGGTTCAGAGATTGAGCATTGACCAGGAACCAAGAAGTCACTGGTTCAACTCCTAGTCAGGGCACATGCCCAGGTTGTGGGCTCCATCCGCAGCAGGGGCCATGCAGGAGGCAGCTGATGACCAATGATGTTTCTCTCTCATCGATGTTTCTGTTTCTCTATTCCTCTCTCTCTAAAAAAATTCTTTTCAATAAAAATATTTAAAAAGTAAGAAATATATAAAAAAAAATACTTCAGCACTACAAGAGAGAAAAAGGAGGCAGTTGGCAAGAACTTTGATCCCAACCAACCCTCTTTTGACCTAAACATTTTAACATTTTTTCTCCTTTTTATTGAATTTATTGGGGTGACACTATTAACAAAATTATACAAGTTTCAGGTGCACAATTCTGCAACACATCATCTGTCCACTGTATTATATGTTCACCACCCGAGTCAAGTCTCCGTCCATCACCATTCATCCCCCACGCCCTCCTCCACCTCCTTCCACTCTCCTCCGCCAGCAATATTTTGACTTTTTTCTAAATCAAAATGCATTTTTGAAATCCTCGCCAAGTGGTAAGCTTTGTTGGAGTATTGTGTGTCATCCAAAAGATGGAGCTTTAGAGGCCTTTCTTAACACACTGCATGTTAGTCCTGCTACTGTCACTTCCTAGTTGGTTTTAAAGAACTTTTAGCCTCTAAACCCTGTGGAGGAGGCTGGGAAAGGAGTAAATCTTCCATGAGAGGGGAGCGTAAATTCTGCTCCGGGCCATGAAAATGAGGCCTAGAGGGAACACATCAAGGAATCAGGCACCATCCCTCCCCCAAATCCTATCTACAATAGTTACAGTGGGATGTGGGCTAAGGATAAAGAGCGAAGGAGTAGAGCTTCCATGAGCCCTCAGGACAGCTACTGTGTTGAACTACATGTGCTTGGAGTCAGGTTAATGGTCTGGCTTCCTCAAGGAACAAATAATAACAGTCCTAATCATCCCTCAACATCAGAAAACAATCATTAGTGTCCTGCTCCTTCCCCTCTTCTCCGCCCCCCCAAGAGAAAGGGTCACGGCTGGTCTTATTTTGTAGATAGAAAACTGATGCATCATGACTGAAGTTAGCCAGGAACAGGTAGCAGGTTCAGGAAAAAGTTGCGGGTGTTTCCAGCTGTTATTTCATCCACAGGCACAGGTTTACCCCCATAAAGATCTCTATCCAGCCACAGAGGATGCTTATCTGCATTTTGGCAATGACTGGAGTAGGAGGGAGGTGGAGTAGAATGTGGGCCCTGTCATAAGAAGGCACCAGGCAGAATGGAGCAACTCAGCATCCCTGAGGGGATGACACTCAGGGGGCTGGATTAGGTCACCTCTCTTTGGAAGCTTCAAGACTCTGCATTCGCAGTGATTTCGTCTCTCCATGATCTCTACTGACAAAGTGCCAAGCCTTTCCTCTTGCTTTACTTTAGTATTGTGAAATCTAAGAGAAAAGAGGAGAGAAGGACCCTCAGGACAGAAGACTTCTCCCTTCTCTCCCAAATTAGAGAGGGGGGCAGAGGGGAAGCACTTCATTCTCAGCAAGCTTGTTTACCAGCTGCCAGCCCAGACACACCCCCAACAAAATGCCATGGAGAATGATGTTGTGACTCATGGCTTGGCAAGTACTGGGATCATGCCCCAGGCTCCCAGATACCACACTGGCTCCTCCAGGTCGCCCTGGCTGGGTCTCCTCCTCCTCCTTTTCCCCAAAGGCATTCCTCATCCAGCTCTTTTTTCCCAAGCCCCTCCTCCCCTCAAATTATTCCCCCGAAGAAGTGGAGGGAGACAAGAATGGTTAGAATTGGGATTTGAGTTAAGGTTAATTTCAGGATCAGGATGAAGGATCGGGCTAGGGATAGAGCTACTTTGGGATTTGATTAGTCAGTGGACTTTTAGTTAGTAGAGACAACAGAACTCTACTAACTTACACCCGTTAAAGTCCTAGGGTTAGCCAGCATTAAATGTCCTGATGATAGGTCCACTTTTTCGGGGGTCAAATTAGAAGAGTTAGAATCTGCTTTAGAAAATGGAAAATGTCAACACCGAACAAAGATGTAATCAAGAATCATCTCCTAGGAATCTGAGCACAGGTGTTTTTTTTTAAATCAACTACATTCCTAAGGATTGTAGATACGGTAAAGCCATTATATCCACTCCCCAGGCATTGTGCAATGTTTTTTTACTTCACCTTGACCTCAGACCTAGAACTTTCTAGTGGAGCCAAGAGTCTTGGATTTCTTCTCCAAATCCTCTCCTAGTTTTATCAAAGGAATTACTCCTCTAGCCCACCAGCATTGGGAAATGGCTGGGGGAGTAGCTGAAGCGCCTGGGCCCTGACATTTGGATACTAAAGGCGCCGTCTTGGTGGAGAGGCACTAAGCAAAGCATGCTGGGGCTTCCCTGACTGAGACATCTGTCAGCAAGACTCAGGAGGCTCCCCTCAGGCAAAGGACAAGACACACTGCAAGTTCTGAGCTCAATTTCTGAGGACAGGAAGAAAATAAAACTAGAAACAATGCGGACAGTCCAGGGTGGGGAGGGATATGGAGCAGGAGGCTTCACAGGAAGTCATGGAGGTCCTCCAGGAGAAGTTGGTAGATAAAAGTGATGGGCTGAATTCCTAGAAACCCATTCTGAGACATGTACACACACACACCAGCACCTCCTTACATAAGTTGTTTAACCTGGAAAGATCAACAAGCTGGCAGCCCACCCACTACTGTGCAACCAAAAACTCCTCCATTTGATACGGGCTTCAGACCCTCTTCCTTCTCTTCTGACTCTCCTACTCCCACATGTGCCTCCATAGGTGCTTGGAGGTCCTCCTGCAGAGGGGCTAGGAGTTGGCACAAAGCCCACCTCAGCCCTGCCCTCCCCACGAGCAGCACCAAGACGGTGATTAGCAACTCTCCCCAAGGCTCAGCGGCAAGGGATTTTTTTTTTCTTTCAAACATGTCACATCTGGCACATCTGCTTTCCTAGCAATGATGCATCCCAAGGGGTATAATCAACAGTTGGGGCGGGGCCAGGATGCAGGTCTGTACTGACAGAAGCCTGAGCCAGAGACGCCGAGAGCAAAACTTAAGAACACCAACTACCCCCACTCCCATTATACCCAAGGGTTGAAGATGAGCCCTATCCCTGCTCATCTTTCTGCCTCAAAGCCAGGCACCCTCCTCACAACCCAAATCCATTATAGGGCACAGAGACAATGCAATGGCGCATTTTGCTTTGGGAAATTATATAATCCTTTTTATTGCCCAACCTTAAACTCTCCTACTGGAATTAGAAGGAAAGTGGGAAAGAACCAGTCACCCTTTCCCCTGTCACAAGCTCCGAAGCAATATTCAGAAAGGCTCTGGTGGTGTTTTCTCATCTTTCACCCCTGCTTCTATCAGCTGCCCTCATCTCTTCATTGTTGTGACTCCTTGCTCTGTTCAAGTTCGATCTCTCACTGCAGGGAATGTTCCCCCCGCACACACACACACCCCCCCACACACACACCCCACACCTTGGGCCTAGTGTTTCAAAGGCACTACCTAAATGCCTCCCAACAGCAGTCTGATGAAACACCACCAAGCACTTTGACTGCTCTACCCATTGAAACACCCCTCTTCCCCTCCACTGTCTTATGACTCCTTCATTCAGACACTTCCTTTCAGCTAGGCAAAAATGCTTCATTTGATAAAAATTTCTCTCCCTTTGACCTTAAAGGTCATTCTTTTCTCTTTGGTCCTAATTCACCTCTTCCGAACACTCCCCACAACCCTTCCTGAAGGAAGCCTTCTGCCAATGTCACCCATTTTGTTTCCAGTAGTGTCTGTCCATCCTCCATCACTACCCAAATCTCTGCCCTATCTCCTTAGGCCTGTGTGTTTGTCAGTATCCTGGGTATCACACAGTTCCCACCACATGAGAGTCTCCTGAAAATAGGGACTCTCTCTGTCCAGTGCTCTGTATACTCCAGTTTCTTGATTCAGAAAAGGAAGGTAACTGAGTGGAAGAGACATAGGGCCAAACCACCTCCTCTGCTCCCACAAAAAGACATAACCAACATAAATACATACACACACATACACATGCATACACCAACTCATCTCAAAGATGACTGAGCTTGTCAGATATAAATCATGTTTGGCTTTCAAATGTAGTGCTAATTACACGGTATCTTAACTATCTGTGCAAACTGTCAGAGAAAATATATTGGCGATTCAGAGGAAAGAGGAGGGAAAGGCTGGAGCATCCATTGAACACCACCCTCACCTTCTCTGAAGTCATCCAGAGATGGGACACACAGAAGGGCGAAGGCGTGCCAGGGCCAGTCCCAACACTTCCAGAGCCTAATGGTTTTTCAGGTGAGATGTGCTGTCACAAGCTCCCAGGTAGGAGGGGACACTCAAGATGAATTGTCTGCATCACCAGTCACACAGTGCTGCACACAGCAGCAGGAGTGATTTAGGCTACATTTTTTTTTAAGACATCCTGACAAAGTAGATTCTAGAAACAGAGGCCCCAAAGAGATTGAGTCCTTCCTCTGAGAGTATGGGAATCATTTGGTCTAACCCTCCGCCTCTAGACAGAATGAGATCCAGACTATTCCAGAAGGGGTGGGGAGTGTGATGTTTAAAATACCCAATTTTAAATTTGTAACATATTAATATATTCAAATAAGTCTGTACTGAGATTAGGATTACATTATTTCTTCTTAGCCATAGTTACAGTTTGGGGTGCTCCTCTCCCAACTGCTATTCTCTCCTAACATTCTTCCCAAACCCAGACTGACACCAGCCTCAGCTTCCCTTTACCTAGAAGCACTTGGCCTGTTTCCAGGCTACTTTTCATACCCGTCTTTCTGTTGTGTGTGTTGGAGAAAGCAGACTGATGGGTTTCAGAAGGAGGACCCCAGAAGGGTGTTGTATCTGGGACAGTCCAAGGAGGGAGACATAAAAGATGGAAGCCAGAGTAAGGAGGGAGAGGACAGCAGTGAGGGCCTAAGGGTGAGACTCTCATCCCTAAGGGCAGAGAAGGCGAGGGGAGCAAAGGGAAAATAAAAGAAGCAGAGATTCTTGTGGCTACTCTAGCCCATCTCTTGCCTCTGTGCAGGTTTCACATACTTAGTGATTCACCAACACCAAGCTGGAGAAATGTGTTGTCTAAAGCTGAGAAAAGAACAGTGTATTTATCAAGAACTTGCTTATGGACATTTCCAAGGTGTGCATGTGAAGATATACTGGTGACTTTTCTGGCAAGAGAAGGAAAGCCTTTTCGACAAAAGTTTGTCGCACATGGCAGCAGAGGGCAAGGCATCCTTCATTAGAGACGTAGGAAAATCAGATGGAACTCATCTTTCTAGAATGGATCTGGGTAGTTCATTCTGATATCTTTCTAGACCTTCCTGACCTAACCAATGAAACAAAAACCAATCAATTAAAAGTATATTGTAATATAAACTTGCATAAACAGTGACCCCCAGTTTTCTAGTAGCATCTGGATGAACACTGTTTGGTTCAACACCCCCGTCAAAGGAATAAGATTCTCTTTATTGTTCTCACTTGGGGACCTTAAGCTCACAAGCCCTATGTTAGTGTCTCTCCTATGATCAGTACCTTATTTCACTAGAGTTATTGCTCAGGAGCCTTATAACTATCCTATAAGTGACCACTCTGTCTATGGGCCAAAGGTAGTATGACAGACAAATGAGCAACAGATTCAGGACACACCCTCATGGTTGTCACTTCCCCAACAGGATTATTCATATGCTATGGGACAGGGAACTAGAGAATAAAAAAGTGACTCTTTTCTAGTTGACAGAAGACAGAGTTCCAAGTCAGATCATTCCCCAAATTCCTAGGTTCCTAAAGATCCAGCATTCCTGAACTCCAAACACTGTGAGACTGAGATTTCTTGACCCATCCCCACAGAGACATGAAATCCAGTTATAAGGCAAACAAGGCCATGTTTGTCCCATAAAACCACCATGTGTGAGCTAATTAAATGACATCATAAAAAAGGGAGATAAATGCAGGCAGCAGGGAGCCTGCCTAGGAATGAGGATGGGATCAGATGGGTGGCTGATAAAGTCATGCCAGAAGAACTGGGAGTGAGTATCCTCAACCCCCACCTCAAGATTTCTCAAGGGCTTCCAACCAGCATCAAGTGATGGGTGAGGAGAAGGCAGGTCTGAAGGTAGAGAAAAGTTATGGTAGGTCTTAAAGTTATGCTAGCAAAGGAAGCAAAGCAGCCTACACAAATGTGATCCTCCCTGCTCCTGACACATCCACTCATAGAGATTCTCACATCTAACAGTTCAATCAATTTGCATGTATACACATACTCATATGTAGAGATATACATAAGCACTCTCACATACACAAACATCCTCAGCAATATAACTTTCCTCCAATCACCTCATAACTGAATTAGACATCTACTGAAACAAAGGTCTGTCATGACCTTGGGGATTTCTTCTAGCACTAAAAGAGTCTTTGATTTTGTGATCTCTGGCACACCGAGAGCATTTTAAAGTGACATATGTTCACTGCTTCCCCTAAACAAGAAACCATTGAGAATGTCACCAAAATGATGGGTACCTGGAGGGAATGAAATTCACATTCATATCTAGTCATGTGGCCCAGAGCTCTGCTCTCTGCAGCAAAATAGATGAAGGCTATAACTAACTGATCAAGGTGCCTGTCCCAGATGAATACTCAGACCGGTGAAGGGCAGGAACTCAGAGAATTCCTGAAATAAGCTTAAAATTTAGTTTCCTTTATAGATCTTCTTAGGCAAAGTAAGAGTGAGTCTCAGGAACACCTCCCACCTATCGCCTCCCCCATTCCCAGCCTATCAACCTAAGGAGCTTCTCCTCACTGCTGCACCCAGGATCACATTTCATCCAGAGAAGTTTGACTCAAAGTTCAATTCCTCATGCCCATGCCCTTTCCAAAGATAGTTATATTAGAAGGAAAATTTGGTAGTGAAGAGGAAGCCCAGACCAATAAGACAAATTCAGGCATTCCACCTTTCCCTTGTTCACACATTCGTTCAGCAAACAGTTATAGGGTCTTTTATGTACCAAGCACAGTCAACCAGGCACAACTAAAGACATAAAAATGGATGACCTTCGCCTTGGTCTTGAAGAATGCACATCTCCCTGGGCAAGGCTGTCTTTCCCAGCAATCCAAAAAGGATTCTAGTATCCTGTAATGCTAGACCCAAATTTCTCTGTTTTCTAGTGAGTTCTTTTTCTGCTGAATGTATAGAAAATTGGAGCTCTGAATCACTGGCAGTAGAGGATATGGTCTCCCTGGACATCTAGGTTCCTTTCCTGGCTCCACTCTGACTCCCGGGCAGTTCTGGACAAGTCATGGACTCAGTTTCTCTACCTGGGAAGCGGGGGAGGCGCCCACTGACTAGTTCTCAACTTCACAGAGTAACTTGGTGATTAATGGGTTAATGTCCGTGGGAGGCTTTGAGCTCTTGGGATGAAAGACACCCTAAAGCCCTGACTCTATTGGAAACTCTGCCCAGCCAACAAGATACCCTGAAACCAGAAAAGGGGCCTTTGATCATATATGAAGGGCTGTCTTTGGAAGAATGAACTAGAGGCAATGAGTTAAAACAGCAGCAAGAATTAAAGTAGCATGAAAACCCTAGGACTTTCTGGCTCCTGGGTGGAGTCCCTTGCCTGGAGTTATTTACAGATCTTTCACCTACCTATAGAGAGGGGTGGTCTGGATCATCTCTGGAAGCTTTTTCTGGGCATCCTACAGTCAACTCCATGTTAGATACTCTCTGGCAGATGTTTAATACTGAAGGTTAAATATTGAAACTTCAATGGTTCCCCGCACCCAAATATGAAACAAGCCCCCTTCTCCACTGCACAAGTTGGTAGTAAGCACAAAGAGGGAGAGTCCATTTAATATATAACACATTTCTAAATTGTTTAACAATGTTAAATGTGCAGAAAAGTTTTGCTATATAATTATTCAAAATCTATCAAATATTCATTATCAAGACAAAGTGTAAATATCAAGATTACCAAGTGGGGCATGGAGTCAGGCTTCAGTTCAAATACTGGCTCTGCCATTTACCAGTTATACAACTTTGAGTAAGTTGTTTAAACATCCTGAACCTCAGTTTAATCATCTGTAAAATGGGAATAAGAACAATTCCAACTTCAAATGATATTGTAAAGTCAAATTGGAAAATTGTGAGGCTACTAAGAATTGGCAAGGATGGTAGGACAACAGGAACTCTCAGATACTCTGGTTGGAGTGAAAATTGGTACAAATACTTTGGAAAACAATTTGGTATTACCCAGTAAATTTGAATGTTCACATAACCTATAACCCAGAAATTTCACTACTAGGTATAGATGCTACAAAATGTGAGTACTAGAATACACATTTAAGTATATTCAAAGCAGCATTGTCTTCAATTGATGAAAATTGGAAAGGATGCAGATGCCCATCAACAGTAGAATAGATGAGTGGGTTAGGGTATATTCATACACTGAAATATGTACATCAATAAAAATGAACAAAGTACAGCTACAAGCAACAACGTGGATTCATCTCACAAATAAAATGCTGAGTAAAATGTGCAAGGCACAGAAGAATACAGTTTGAGTGGATTTATATAAAAATTTTAAAAGAGCCGAAGCCGGTTTGGCTCAGTGGATAGAGCGTCGGCCTGCGGACTGAGGGGTCCCAGGTTTGATTCCGGTCAAGGGCATGTGCCTGGGTTGCGGGCACATCCCCAGTGGGAGATGTGCAGGAGGCAGCTGATCGATGTTTCTCTCTCATCGATGTTTCTGGCTCTCTGTCTCTCTCCCTTCCTCTCCGTGGAGAATCAATAAAATATATTTTTTTAAAAAAAAGGAATCATGTTAAAAAAAAATTTTAAAAGACAAAACCATATTATTTAAAGATGCGTATATTGGTACTTAAACCACGATGAAAAACCAGAAAATTCTTATTACAAAATACAGGGTTGTTACCTTTGGGAAAGAGAAGCAATTGTGATCAGAAAGGGGGCTTCTGGGTGCTAGCAAAGTATTTTTTTATGAGTGGTGGTTTCATTGGATGTTTCTATGTGCCACATTATTCATTAAAATGCATGTATAACCTGGCCAGTGTTGCTCAGTGGTTGAGTGTCAGCCTATGAACCAGGAGGTCACGGTTCGATCCCTGGTCAGGGCACATGCCCAGGTTGCGGGCTCAATCCCCAGTGGGGGATGTGCAGGAGGCAGCCAATCAATGATTCTTTCTCATCATTGATAATTCTCTCTCCTGCTCCCTTACTCTCTGAAATCAATTTAAAAATATGCTTTTTAAAATGCACATATATTCTTTATATACTCTAATTAATGTGTCATATTTCACAATTTAAACAATAAAAAGATTTAATTAGTTTACATTTGCAAAGGGATTAATAAAATACCTAGTGGATACTAAGTTCTCAATGAATGTTAGCTGTTATACCCATTATTTATCCACCGCTAGTTCAGAAATTATCTATACCATTCTTTCCCTCCATTAATCATAGTAACTATGTGGATATGTATTTAATAAACATTTACTGACTGCCTACTATGTGCTAGGCACTATACTAGGAAGAAATGTACCAGATAGTGTCTCCACCTAAGGTGCTCACTGAGGTGACCTGAATGCATCAGGATAGATAAGCCCTTGCTTCCCAAACCATCAACTTCTCTTTCCACACATCTGGGTTCAATGTTAACTTCTCAGTAATGACAAAATCACAGATAGGGATTTGTGTCCAGAAAAAAACCTCTACTTGAAACCACCCTCCTATCCTTACCAATCATATGGCTGCCCCAGGTCACAGGTATCTATTCACCCTGCTACGCACACCTGATGCAGCCTACACATGTCTGCCACACCTTGAACCATGGCAGAGAAAAAAGAACTGTGACAAAAATCTTCTGTGGTAGAAAAATCTAGTGTCTGCATGAGCCCCCTACTCAACCCTTTCTACCCCAACCCCACCATCCCAGCTTAAGGGCAAGAAATACATTATGACCCTGGGCCTTCGTTTACATGTAACAAACAGAGGTCAATTTATTTCTAAATCACTTTTTTTATGGCTCTATTGAACTATTTGCCACATTATTTATACGTTAATGGGCCAGGCCCCTCTGGGAAGCTCCCCATCTAATAAATAATGTGCCAAATCATTAAGCAAGGTGATAAAATCAAAGCCATTTAAAAATACATCAGCCTGCAGTTCCCTTCAGTGAAATAAGCTCCAGGGGACCCGAAAAGAGGGGGCAGGGGGAGGAGTAAAAAACCACCTTGTATTACTGAGTTTGGTCAGGTGTAGGATTTCCCACCCCCCTGGGCTTGAGATAAAAATCAAACCTGGGAGATCTAGATAACCTGGCGTCTTACCCATATCCCCAGCAGCTAGGGGGAGAGGAAGTGGGTAGGTATTACAATACAGATGGTTGCAAGTATGCTTCAGGCAGGAAGAAATAGGAGCATCATATTCTACCTCCCACCTGCCTCTTAGGGGTATTGGGGGCAGACAGAGAAGCCCAGCTGGGCCAAAGAAGTCATGTCCTCTGGCTGGAAGTTGGGGGTAAAAAGAAAATCCATTGAAGACCTTTGCTTTCTACCTATAAGCCATCACTACGATTCTCTCTTATGAGAGAATTATGAGTGTTTATAATTAGTCTGAGTCACAGAGAAGAACATTAACAATAATGATTAATCTGCACCCCCCCCCCCCCAATTTCCCACCTCTTACACCAAAGAACTTACCACACCCTTCTTCACCATCAACCCACTCAGAAAACCATAGCAGTAGCAAGAGAACGTGGGCTGGAAGACTCACTCTTGAGCTCCCTAAGGACTTGACCTTGAGCTTTTTCCAAGTGATTCAGAGAAAAAAAAGCACATGGGAGCCTATAAGTCTATCCTTATCCTGAGGCCCCCTGTGCGTAGATCCCTGTCTTAGGTACTACAAGGAATGATCCAGATAGACCATCCCGTGGTTGATGGGAAAGATAAGACCCCCTCTCCAGGACTCTGACCCAGACTGAAAACTTAAGCAGCAATACAAATGAAGAAAATATTAGTTGAGTTATCTAAGCAGAAAAGGCATGCAGAGCAAAGAAATGATCTGTGGAATAGAGGAGGTTTATATAAATATCTAAATTCTAAGCAAACACACCAAACATTATTTGCTTTAATCCTTACCAAAGCCTTGAAAGGTAATTTACAGATTCAGAGAAATGAAGAGATTTAATCAAGGTTACACAGCATGCTAGGGGGCCAGGGTTTGAATCTAGAACTATTTTTCTACAAAAGGCTTTATCCTTTTTATTAAATGATCATGCCAAGGAGCAGAGATAGCTTTGAGTTGAGTTCTAAAGGAAGAGACACATGCCGATAAACTAAAAGAAAAGGGAGGTGGGGTTGCCAAATGATATACAGGATGCCCAGGCCCAAATATTGCATGAGAAGTACACTAAAAATTATTCTGTGTTTATCTGAAGTTCAAATTTCATTGGCATCCTGTCAACCTTTAAAGCAAGCAACTCTTCAACCTTAAATCATGGCATATTGCCTGAGTAAGTCTCCCAAGTGAAGGAAAACAAGGCTTTCAGGGAGGATGAGAAATAGGTTTGCTGAGTTGGTGCAGGTAGTTCCATACCAGAAAGTCAAAAACAGGGATGATGATGGTCATAGTCAGCTGCCAGAATTTTTTGAAGAATGGAAAGTTTAGACTTGAGAATAGAGAATAGAAAGTCTTTGGTTCTAAGTTGTAAACTTCAAGGAAAGGGCAAATATAGTTTCATAGAATTTAGAACTGGAAGGTATTTTAGTTTATAATATAAAGCGAGGCCTGGTGCACAAAATTCATGCACTCGGGGGAAGGGTGTCCCTCAGCCCAGCCTGCACCCTCTTGCAGTCCGGGAGCACTTGGGGGATGTCCAACTGATGGCTTAGGCCCGCTCCCTAGAGGGAGCGGGCCTAAGCCGGCATTGGAACATCCTTAGCACTGCTGTGGAGGCAGAAGAGGCTCCTGCCACTGCCACTGCACTTACCAGCCGTGAGCTCGGCTTCTGACTGAGCAGCGCTCCCCCTGTGGGAGCGCACTGACCACCAGGGGGCAGCTCCTGCATTGAGCATCTGCCCCCTGGTGGTCAATGCACATCATAGCGATCAGTCATTTTGCCGTTCGGTCGATTTGCATATTAGCCTTTTATTATATAGTGCACCTTCTATTTGCATCGTATTTTAAACGTTTCAAAGCACTTTCACGTACATTACAGTAGGTCCTCAGGTTACGTCGGAGATCCATTCCAATGGCACGAGGTAACGCAATTTTCACCGTAAGTCGGAACCCACCTACATAAGCACCTACATCACTCACATGGAGCACATACACAGCAGTAATGAAGTGAAACACTAAAAAAAAATGTTAAAAGAAAGAGAACAATGCCTGACCTTTACTTGTGGTAAAAAAATAAAAAACATAAAGCACATATGTACATATGCCAAAATGATGGAACTTTTTTTTAAATAAATACTGTAAATGGGAGATGGCGACATAACCACGAAACAATGTACGTCGAGTCCGATGTAACCCGAGGACTGCCTGTATTTAATTTGATCTTCATAAACCCCCTGAATGGTAGACAAAATGGATGTTATCCACTCTGCCTCAGCCTACTAGCTGTCTCTATCCTTCCCTCTACCACCAACATCCAGAGAGACACTACTGGTACACTGCCTCCCACCCCCAACTCCACCACTCTGAAACGTCTCACAAAGTCACCAGTGACATATCCAATGGGTTCTTTTCATTCTTCATTCCACTTAACCATTTAACATTGCTGATAACCTACTCTAACTGTGATATGATTAATCTCTTGTTCTCCTCTTACCTCTTGGATCACTTTTTCTGTCTCCTTCACTCTTTTCTTGTTCCTCCACACTCCCCTTTAAGTAGTTATTCCCAAGTTTCCATCGTTGGTCTTCTCCTTGAGTAATTTCATCCATTCTATTTTCAATCCCTGTATGTGTGCTGATGACCCCACATCTACATCTCCGACTGGTTTTCTAGATGCTAGATTAGAATTTTAAATTGCCTCCTAGACATCTCTACTTACTACTCCCATTCCAATTCATCCTCCAACTCTAGCTATCTTATTCACTTAATGAGTAGCTCCCCCATTGCTTATAGGTTTGTCCATAGTCATACAGTTATGGCAAATGTGGTCCCAATCAGAAGGTTGGCAAACTTTTCTTTCAGTAAAGGATCCAAAAGTAATTATTTTAAGTTTTGAAAGCTACATGTGGTCTATGTTGACATTCTTCTTCTTTTTAAAAAAAAAAAATACAACCCTTTTAAAACATTTTAAAAAACACAACCCAAACACATTTTTAGCTTGCAGGTTGAACAAAACAGCCACTGAGTAATAGTTTGCCAACCTGCAGGGCCAGGTCTCCTCACTCCCAATCTTGTTCTCTTTTCTTTGCTTTAAGAAGTTAAAAGCATAGATGTATGGGGTATTTACAGTTCAAAAATTCCTTTCATACACATCACTTCATTTGCTCTCTCTCCTTTGGACCCCCATAGGACTTTACATGTACCTCTCTTATTGTACAAACTCCAGTTCACAACTTATTATTCTACTAGGATATTCTTGAAGGCAATGATTCATTTGCATTTTTTATATTCCATAACAACTAGCCCATTGTGTTATTCATAAGAAGCACTTTAAAATGTTTGTTGAATGCATCAATAACCTAGTTTTAAGTTTTATTTAAATAGGAAAAGTAAAGAGGGTCTGAAAGCTGGACACGCAATCCAATGGCTGGTGCTATTCTGCACTGTAAGGACAGTCATGGGGTAAGAAGAAATGGAAAGGATGAGAGAAACCCACAACACCAAGGTCTCTGCTTCCCCCACTGGGAGCTCCATCTCTAAGAATTGAACTGCCCAAGGTTTTTCCAAGAGAAAACCTAAGCTGTCTGGGACCCCATGTGGGGTCTTAATTGACTCACTTGAGCAGCAGAGGTCTCCAGGCGTGACTGAAATGAAATCAGAGAATCTTAAAGTTAGAAGGGACCTTAAAGGTTCAGCTCTCACCTAGATGGCTATAGTCAGCTCCTAGCTATCTGGACTAAAGCAGGAAAGCTGTGACACAGCTCTCACCAAGTCTGTAGAAAAAGTAAATAACAATTTTTGGACTTTTAAAAAATATATTTTTATTTATTTCAGAGAGGAAGGGAGAGGGAGAGAGAGTTGGAAACATCAATGATGAGAGAGAATCATTGATTGGCTGCCTCCTGCACACCCGCTACAACCTAGGCTTGTGCCCTGGACAGGAATCAAACCTGGGACCCTTCAGTCCACAGGCTGACGCTCAAACCATTGAGCCAAACCAGCTAGGGCAACTTTGTGTACTTCTTAATGCAGTATTTTTTTAATCTTCCAAAATGTATCTGTGCCTTCAGAATTATCTTAGGAATTAGGTCTTGCTGGGACATAAAGGAGACAGCAGTCTCGATTAGGAAAAGATATTGGATGAGAGTAGACAACACTATGCCTGCAGCTAATCTGAGGCCTGGTGGGGGGAGGGAGGAGATAAAATCATTGTTTTTTAATATCAAGACCTCAATAATACTTGTTAATAAATTTAGTGATCTACTCTTTTCATGAAGCTTTGTTCTCCTATATCTTCCTGCCTTCTCTTATTACTTGGGCATTTGGAAGGAGCCAATAGAGAAATCCAGACAACTGAGTTTGGGGACTTCCAGAGGCAGTCCCCACAGACTATATCAGAAGCCTGAGGCTGGGACACTTTCACCCTGAATACCTAGGTCTAATTCAACTAATGACTGCAATGGAATAGGGTGGAGGTGCCTCCACTGGTAGCAGCAAATCGTGATGTGCTCAGAGCTTACAGTAGGCAGAGCCTCACCCAGTAAGTCTAGAGCCACCCTCCCTTTGCTTAGGTTCAGTTCCTCACATAAGGATCACAAAGATGTGTCAGTACAACTGGCCAACTGTCAACTGTCCTTTTCCTTCCAGGAAGAAGCTGGCTCCTATGATTTATAGAACTGTTTTTAAATGAATGTCTTGTCTATTCAGGAAATAGCTCTGACAGCTGCTGACAAAGGTGAGCCAGAAAAGTGGTTGAGGTTATAAACAAGGTGTAGAACCTTACTGCTCAACGCATGGTCTGTGGACAAAACAGCCTCAGCGTCCCTGGGGAGCTTATTAAAAGTGCAGAAATTTGGACCCCACCACAGATTCACTGAATTAGGATATGATTTTAACCAGACTCCAGGCACTCTGCATGCTTACTAAGGTTTTAGAGGCACTGGTATGTTGGACGAGGTTCTGCTACTTACCAGCTGTGTGACCTTGGGCAAGTTATTGACTTCTTCATAGCTCAGTTTCCTTATCTATAAATTTGGGATAATAATAGTATCTCCTTATAAAGTTCTCGTGAGACATTAGTTAACATGTAAAGTGCTTAGAATTGTGCCTGGTACCTGGTAAGTATGCAAAAATGTTAGCCATTATTAATGTTCTCTTTGATGCACTCTGTAAATCCCACCAAGCAGAACTGGCTGAACTTAAGGTGACAGGAGGGGAGGAGGCAGGGGGATATGTGTGTGTGTGTGTGGTGGGATGGAGAGAAGAGCACTGACAACAAGAGGAATAGCTTTTTTGATTGAAATGAAAAATTCAATTGTGGGGACATTAGGCCAAGTTTGGGGTACCCAGAGCTCTAGGACTAGTGAATGGCCATTCATATGATGGATTTATTAACATATACTATTGCCAGGCCCTTTGCTGGGTACTGGAGACAGTGGTGAACAAGACAGACAAGGCCCCAGCCCCCAAATTAGGGAAATTCTGAAGTGTCTGCTTACGCTGAGAGAAGGGAAGGCCTATCAACACTATATTACTGTGATGCATTTAGACAACCCAGTTCTGGGGCCTTGGAAATTTGGTTGGGTTCTCTCCCCACATCTTATTAACATGATAGTTTCCCCAACTTTTCTTTCTTCCATGTCTCACAGACAGCCAACTAAGGTAGTGATGCAGCTTCCTGTGGCTGCGTGGGCTGCTGAGCGGAACACATTGAGTCAGACTAGCCATCTTTGAGGCCAGTTGTCCACATGGTCCGAGTTCTCTGGAAGTGTGTTACTAAAACACAGATCGGATCTTGTCACTCCCCTTGTTTAGAGACCTCTAATGGTACACAAACCATTCACACTACAACCCTAAACTATTTTACAGTCTCATTACAAATTATCACCCTTCCATGGCATGCACTGTACACCTTAATTACAAGAGTGGTTACAAACTGGGCCTATTCAGAACTGGGTTTTAAATCCAAACATTGTTGCTTACTGTCTATGAGATTGGGCAAGCTGTGCAACCTAAGCCCCAGTTCTTGCATCTGTTAAATAGGGATACCAATTAATAAAAATAGCTATTATTACTCCGTATCAAGCACTGTTCTAAGCATTTTCATCTATTGATTCACTTCATCTTTCCAACAGTGCTGCCTCACAGCGTTGTGCAAGTTCTGAGAACTGTGCCTGATATGAAGTAATATCAGCTATTATTGTTGATATTAATATTACAACACAAACAGGCTTTATCGTGCCTTCATACCTTTAACAGTTCCCTCTCTCTGGAATGACCAACTGCCCTCCTCTGTGCCACAAACTCCTAGTGTTCCTCAAAAAAACCCAGCTTTTCAGGCATCCATACACAGAATAACCCATCTCTTCCATACATGTTCTCATAGCACTTGTCCTAGTTCATGGAAAATAATGTTTACAGCCCTGGCCAGTGTTCAGTGGTTAGAGCCTCAGTTCTCAGACTGAAGGGTGGAGGGTTTGATTCCAGTCAAGGGTATGTACCTGGGTTGCAGGCTCGATACCCGGTCCCTGGTCAGGGTGCATGTGAGAGACAACTAATTAATGTGCTCTCTCACATCGATGTTTCTCTCTCTGTCTCTCCCCCTCTCTTCCCCTCTCTCTAAATATCAGTAGAAAAAATATCCTCAGGCGAGGATTAACAAAAAAACAAATAAAGTAATCAGGCTTTACAGATGAGGCTTCACCACTAGCCTGTGGGCTTCTCAGCAGTAAAGATCCTATCTTACTTCATATCACTGGGGCCGACTCTAACATATGGAACCAAGCAGCTACAAAATGAATATTTACTGAATGAATAAACCAAGATCTGACTGAATGACTAAATACTTTCAGAAAAAGGCCTAAACTGTGAAACTCCAGAGAGAAGCAACATTGGGAATAAAACAATCCGGATACCTTCTGCCCTGCACCCCCACCCCGAGTACAAAGCCATAGATTGTACCTCCCACCAAGGACACTCCCAATCCCCTCTTGCTGTAGACACACCACTCACCTCTGGCAGCGACAGAAATAAAGAAGATTACATCATTTGTTACAACAAAATGGTTATTATAGTAATAAGTATAATTAGCATCAGACAATTACAATAATAACACATTTCCTTGCAGCAGAGGTACTTTTTTAAAAAACAGGTTTATTTAATACCCCCCTCACACACACCTCCCCCAAGAAAAAACAACTCTCTTCCCAAAGAGCAGAGGCTTCTTTCATTCTGCCGAGATGCTATCTTAATGAAGGAACATTATTGACAAACTCCATAAAATGGGAGCAGATTCCCTTGGAGCAAAATCTCTTTTGCTCTCTTTCTGGTTTCTCTGGGGCAGAAAAAAACCTTGTGCCTTTCTTTCGAGGCATTAGGAAAACTTGTTGAGGGAAGAAAAGATGAGGCCAGAAAAAGCAAAAAGAAAAGAAAAATCTTCTGAAACAGCGAGAGCTTAATATCCATTGTTGACCATCAGCCAGCCTTTCTTCCTGGTTGCACACACTAGGAAGGGAAACGGGCCATTTACTTACAGTGACACACGAGTGTCTTAGGTCGTTTCCCAAGCTCTTTGGGAGCAAGAAGCTGTAGGGTGAGATGGTAGAGAGGCCTAGGAGGGAATTGCAAATGGATAATGAGCAGGCCATTTCACTCCACATGGACATACCCACATTAGATGCTTATACGAAATCTACTTAATCTCCTGCTTTTTACAAAAATATTTAGGAGAGCTTACAGCAAGATTTAAAAATTAGATGAGAAAATTAGGATACACACGGACATTTCATAAGCTTGTTGACATATACATAAGTGCATGTGCACTTTCCATTCATGTATACAAACACAGACACACCCCACGTACATACCTAGAATGTACCTCGTACATAGTAGGCTCTCAAAAATATGTGGTGAATTAATGAAACAAATCCACCCCTAAAGGCAAAGAAATATAAAAGTAAGTAACTCTGATACAGCCTAAGATACAGACATTAAACACATATAAACATTTATATATAAAAATATATATGAATACATGTCTCATGCATATAAAACAGACCACTATTCGCATGTAGGGCACACATCATTTCACATACATTCACATAAAATTAAACCTCACCCTTTTACAATTGCCATAGTCATAGATGGACATATAAGCACTTTGCTAACATATATATATATATAGCCACATTGCAATATGTGTGTGTGAGTGCCTACTCACTCATATAAGCACACATTCATACACATAGACAGGTGCATACAGACTACACACACACACACACACACACACACACAGCAAATCAGAACAGCTATAAAGATAAGTGTCTCTGCTCCTCACTCTTATCTTCTCTAAGTGACAGTGCCCAGGGGCATGAACTTAATCTAGGGCTCTAGCCCATCACGCCCAATGCAAGAGAAGGCAAAAGGTGTGGACCACCCACTAGGGAACCTGTCTGTCTCCAAGGCCATCCATACATGTGCGTGTCTTGTCCAAGTACCCTGGGATTTCAACCTCACCACAGATCACTGGGAACGAAATCTTGTTGACCTACTTTCCCAGGTAAATCTCCTCTTCACCCTCATTGACTCCCAGTATGTGGTCTATATTTCATCATACTTCCCCAATGAACATTCTTCCATTCCCTTTGAATTTTCAGCCAAGTAAGTTGCCCCACAAACCAGGGATACTCCCCTCTCTTCACCCACCACATTAGCAGAGAATATCCTTTCCTCCTTTGGTATCAGTGCTCCTCTCTTCCAAGGAGCCTTCTCAGATCTTTCCATTAAGACATTAAGCTGCATGTAAAACAGTTATTTTTTCCATAAATAGTTTTTCTTTCCTGTAATGTTTAAAGTGCATTTATTCCAGCCCTCTTTAATCACGTACACAAGTTTAATGTTTTATTCCATTTTTATATGTCTTTTATGGATATGTCAAGATATCTATCTTAGATTTTATGTTTCTGATTCTTAGGGGATTGTGTCTGTCTATGGATGCCTTTGTACAGTGGCCAACACTTGCTGGGTATTTTTATTCTATTCCCACTCAATATTTGGATGGACCCTGTCTTAGTTGTTTCAGGAAGATACACAGAGTAAATGAGATATAATATCATCTTAGGGAATCTCAGACTGATGGTAGAAACAAAAATAAAGAAAGAAACAGAATAATAAGGGAAAAATCTATAATGTCAGAACTAGAAGAGGATTGTGGGATGATTTAATCCAGACTCCTCATTTTTCAAAGTAAAGGAATTGAGATTCAGAGAAGTGAAGTGACTTTCCCAGAGTCACCTAGAAAAATGAATGGCAGAAAGGGAGGCAGTTCCAGGTTCCTGTCTCTTAGGCCAATACACCTTCCACAATGTCAGCATTTCCCAAACTGAATTTTACTAATTTCCCAAAAAGCGATGATATATTTTTTTAAAGAGGTTCTGTGGTCTAATAATATTGCACATTATGTCCTGTCTTGGAGGTCCAAAATGAATTATTAATATGTTAAAGGTTCTGAGAAGTCCAGCAGTTTATAATTTTAGTTTTGTCTAGTCCAGTCACATTCGGCTCTTTGGCCCCTTGAGTGTGGCTCTTCCACAAAATACCACATGCAGGTGCGCACGTACAGTGTGATTGAAACTTCGTGGCCCATGCGCAGAAGTCGGTTTTCGGCCTGGGCGAGTCTATTTTGAAGAAGTGGCGTTAGAAGGAGTGGGGGGTGTCCGTCGGTCTCGCGATGGGATACACAGAGCAGGGGAGGTACATTGTTTTGAGGTACGTTCCCTGAGGTCGACCCCTTCCAACTCTCCCATCCACACTCATCTATCTGAAACAAGTATACAAGATGAGTGTGGATGGGAGAGTTGGAAGGGGTCGACCTCAGCGAACGTACCTCAATCAGACTGAGGACGTTTTTAGCAAAGGCCAGCTTAGGAGTACCCTAATTAAGTTAATAACAATGTACCTACCTGTATAGTTTAAGTTTAAAAAATTTGGCTCTCAAAAGAAATTTCAGTCGTTGTACTGTTGATATTTGGCTCTGTTGACTACTGAGTTTGCCGACCACTGGTCTAGTCCAATGTTCCAGAAACTGACCTGATCATGTAATACTTTTTAAAGACACTCCTATTAACATCATATGAACACGAGTGTTTTGAGGATTACACCGTTTAGGCAGCCCATCACAGCAATGGGGAGGGTCTGAGTTGGGTTTCTTCTAAAACAGAGAGGGAAGGAATTGAGTACAAACATGAGCATAAGACTGCCTCCTTCCTATGGAGGAAAACATGAGCAGCATTTAATGAAGTGTTGGGAGAGATGGTGACTCTGGGGCGGGGGAGGGGGTATGTCTGAAACACAGGCATTAGCCTTTCTTGGAAATGTTGTCTGACAGTGGACACTGGTTCAAATCGCTTCAAACCAGTGGTGTGCTGCAACTGGTTCATTCACTCCTGAGAGCTGACTGTAAAATGTTCAAGAATTTTTGAAACTGGTTATTAAACACAACCATTATTTAAAATTAAATTATATAAACTTTTATTAAATAAATTATATTTTTAAAAAGCTAATAAACACTTAAAAAAAAAAAAAAAGAGTTGGCAAGCCCCGATCATGAGAGTGGAGAGAGCTTCACACATAGTAGGCATTCAATAAATATTTGTTGAATGAATGAATCAGTGAAGCAAGCTGATTTACCTCAAGCAACAAGAGAGCCCAAGCCAAGTGAATTCGAAGTTACTTCTAGTTTTCTGCACCTTCAAGGAGAATGACTGTTATATGGGGGAAAGGAGTAGGATATATATAAGACCTATAACCACTGGTTCTCTTATTTCCACAGGGTCTGAGGAATTTTTCCTGGCAAACCCCAGCAATAAAATTAAGCACAGTTGGTGGAGTGAATGAGTCAGGTTGAGCTGTTTGTTTGTTCTCCAGGGCAAGGACATGCAAGAGTTAATAAACACACTGGAGCCTCTTAGACTGGGCCTTGGAGCAAGAGATCAGCTTGTTTGTTCTACAGAATTTGAACTCGGGTCAAAATGGCTCTCAGGGCCTCCCTTCCCTGAGGTAGAGACCTCCAGGCGGCAACTGAGGTCATCCACTGGGCAGCCAGGTGCTCCACCTAACAATGCATTCCACACAAGAAGTTCCTCTCACCAAGTTATTTTTTGTCTTCATAACATGCAGTAGACACACCAATCTTCCACCTACTAGTTGCAGGATGTCTTATTACTTAACATAGGCCACAAACTGGTAAGCATCAGGTTAAGGCTGTGGCATATCCAAGTTTGTTCACAAGATTATAGAATCCCAAGACTAGAAAGAACCTTAAGAAATTATTTCAAATACCCCTAAGCATCATCACCATACTCACCCACCTCTAAGTCAGTCTTCTTTTTGGCTTTCCTCTCCCCGATTACAGAAGTAATTTTCACTTTCTTGGCCTATCCAATCCCGGCTGTGGTCAGGCAACAACAGGAGAGACCCCCTGTGCATTCCAGGCCTTGCTGTTAGGAAGCTCCTAATCTAAGTAAATTGGTAGAACATAAATATCTAAAACTGATTTTGTAATGCTTTGAAGCAACCAACCAGCAAATGCCAATCAACACCTAGGCCAAAAAGACGAAGAGCCAAGAGGCATTCAAAAACAGGAGAGGTTACTTAGGGAGGCTTCCTGGAAGAGGGAGTATGAAGCTGGGTTGGAGAAGAATAAAGGGGCAGAAAGGACAGAGAAGTGAAGATCTTCCAGCCTGAGGAGGGACATGCTTAAGGGATCCCAGCTTTTAGAGGCCAAAAACAAAAAACAAAAAACCTTGTGTAGCATGGACAGGAGGCTAAAGTAGGCAATAGGGAGGGACAGAAAAGAACCAAGTGGAAGGAAGGCAATAAGAGTCTTGAAAGTAAAGCTAGCGTTTGAATATGCCTTGTAGTAAGTAGCGAGGTAGAATTAAAAGTCTAATGTAGTATTAAAAGAGTGAGTCAAGGGACATGGGTTCCTGTCCTGGATCTGCTACCATCTCGTGTATTATAGGTCTCAGTCTTCTCATCAGTAAGATAAGGGCATTGGATTAGAGCAGTGGTTCTCAACTTTCCTAATGCCGCGACCCTTTAATACAAGTTCCTCATGTTGTGGTGACCCCCAATTTCATTGTTACAAATTGAACATAATTAAAGCATAGTGATTAATCACAAAAACAATATGTAATTATATATGTGTTTTCCAATGGTCTTAGGCGACCCCTGTGAAAGGGTCGTTCGACCCCCAAAGGGGTCATGACCCACAGGTTGAGAACCGCTGGATTAGAGGATCTACTGGGTCCCCTGCAGTTTAAAAAGTCTCAACGCTAAGATGCAAGAGACAATCAGGACTACCATGGCAGTTCCTTAACAAATCCATTTAATATCTTCCCCTTATACAAGACGAGTCTAAGTTCCCTTAACCCCTGCAACTGAATTACAACTTGAGCATATTTACTACATCAAAGATTAATCCTCTAAACCCAGCCAGCTTGCTGGTTGAGCAGCAAGGAAATCTCTCTATAAAAAGAATAGACTCTATAAATTATTGGTCACTTACCTAGGGTTGTTACTAAATTATTGTAAAAGGATATATATTCTGCTCCTACACTCTCACTTCTGTTCTCTCTCAGACTAATTGCTTCCTGAACTGGGAAGGGTGTCCAGACAGAGACCTAGGAAGTTTGATATATACTGGATCTTTAAACTGCTGAAATTCCAGATGATAAATAAACTGCACAGTGGAATTTGAATCAACCTATTCACAGCCTTGAAAGGAGCAGGAGGGTAAGTCATTGAAATTATCCTCTTTATATCCTTTCTGAGCATTCTAAGCAGCATAACATTTCCTCTGGTTTTCACTAAGGAATTGTCAGTTTTCCCATGCTTCCACCTCTGGCCTTATCACATCATATTTTAAACATTTATTCTGCTGTCCTCCTCTCTAATTGGAAGCTCCTTGATGGCAGGGATTAATCGTATTCATCTTTAAATAAGACCTATCGCAGTCAATAAGTCAATAGAGCATGATCAGACCTGCGATAGAGGTGTGCAATAGAAGTGTGCAAGCTTTATTATAATCTAATTGAGAAAGACTTTCTAGTGTCTAGCCTTAGTCTTATGTTTCCATAACCATTCACGCCCTTTTGCCAACTGGGCCAGTAAATGATACCCCCTTGCATCACAGAACCCTATGCACACGTGTATCACTGGCCTGATCACTCTCTATTGTAAATGCTGACTTATCTGTCTATCCCACCAACCAGAAAACACCTAAAAGGTAGAGGCTATGTTTTACTCATTTTGCATCCTTTGTCCAGAGCAATAGCTATCAAAAATAAGGCAATTTGCTGACTGAATCAAAGAAGCACAGTAGCTTATCTTTTTAGTGTTATGATCAAAGAAAGAATCCTTTAGGAGAATATCAAAGGTCAATCTCTATGATAAAAAATACACCCATAACAATGTGTCTACTTGATCAAAGTAGAGGATTGTAGAAGCAGTCATATATATATTTTAATTTTCTAAACATACTTCAAGAAAAACAAAAGTTGTCTATACAGATCAAATTATCTAGGTAACTATTCACCTCTAGCATTTTGGGATATTATGAATTCAGGCTCTAAATTGCACTGTGAGGGGTGTGGAATAAAGCAAAAAATGTAATCACAGGCTCTGTTGTCAAGGATACCCAGACTGGCCAATACCGGTTTGGCTCAGTGGATAGAGCATCGGCCTGCGGACTGAAAGGTCCCAGGTTCGATTCCGGTCAAGGGCATGTACCTGGGTTGCGGGCACATCCCCAGTGGGAGATGTGCAGGAGGCAGCTGATTGATGTTTCTCTCTCATCGATGTTTCTAACTCTCTATCTCTCTCCCTTCCTCTCTGTAAAAAATCAATAAAATATATTTAAAAAAAAAAAAAAAAGGATACCCAGACTGAAACACATCAGTGAGGATGAACATACACTGAAGACCATTAATGCCATACAATTAGCCAAAGAAAGGCATCAAACAAGGTAAAGCTCTGGGAGATAAATGTTTTTTACTTATTTTTATCTTTATTTTTTTAGAGAAAGAGGGAGAGGGAGAGGAATAGAGAGATAAAAACATCAATGAGAGAGGAACATCATGATCGACTGCCACCTGCACGCCCCCCACTGGGGACCAAGCCCACAACCCTGGTATGTGCCCTAACTGGGAATCGAACCGGCGCCTCCTTGGTTCCTGGGTCAATGCTCAACTGCTGAGCCACACTGGCTGGCCTGATCATTTATGTTTTTTTTGTTTGTTTGTTTGTTTGTTTGTTTTAAATATATTTTATTGATTTCCTACAGAGTGGAAGGGAGAGGGATAGAGAGTTAGAAACATGGATGAGAGAGAAATATTGATCAGCTGCCTCCTGCACACTCCCTACTGGGTATGTGCCTGCAACCAAGGTACATGCCCTTGACTGGAATCGAAGGGACCCTTGAGTCCGCAGGCCGACGCTCTATCCATTGAGCCAAACCAGTTAAGGCGATCATTCACGTTTTGACAAGCTGTCCTCTCATTGTCCCAGGAGAGCTTCTTAAGTGTATTGAGGAAAGCAAGACTGCTAGACAGATAAGAAAAAGACTATTTTGCAGTTTGAGGGAAATCAAGGCCTGAAATGCAATATGAAAAAGATGTTCATATTCTTACATATATCTTACAGGAGAATTAGACCAAAAAGTCATTAAACAAGGTGAGCCAAGGAGAGTGGTGATAAAATAGGAAGATTTCAGGCCTGCTTCCAGGGTGTCATGAAATTCTTATAAAAGCTAGAGGCATACTGTAGGAGATCACTAGGAGAAATTTATAGGGATATGAACTAAAGAATCAACTGGAAAACTAAGATGACAAGACTATTTTTTTTTTCTTATTTTTTTAAATAAATTTTTATTGATTTCAGAGAGGAAGGAAGAGGGAGAGAGAGATAGAAACATCAGTGATGAGAGAGAATCAGTGATTGGCTGCCTCCTGCATGCTCCCCACAGGGGATCAAGCCCACAGCCCTGGCATGTGCCCTGACCAGAATTGAACCGTGACCTCCTGGTTCATAGGTAGACGCTCAACCACTGAGCCATGCTGGCTGGGCCACTTCCTCACCTGTTGTCGCTTACTGTCTACTTCTGAAAATTGCAATCCGTCTTATTTCAAGACTCTTATTTCAAGAGCTCCCAGAATAGAAGTCATCTTATCCTTATATGTGAATTTTGCTCCCCAAAGTTGTCCATGGTAGGAAAGCACAGTCGGCCTGAAGAAGACAGCCCTCAGATGGCTCAATTCCCCGCATCACAGAGCCTGCAATGGGCTCTTCTCTCACACTGGAGTTATGGAGCAGGAGTTATGGCTCTCCCTGTAAAAAGTCATTATAATTATGAAAAATGTCTACGGCTCTTTCCGCAGTTTAGGCAAAGCCTCTGGCTGTCCTGAGGAGCAGAGATTTAAGATCCTGTTCTCCATAAAGATGGCTAGATAGCTCCAAAGATAGATGTGTTAACGCCTAATTGGTCATTGTTGAGTCATCAAATCTGTTTCAGTCAGCGGGATTGGACTATCCTGACTGATAAGGAAGACAGAAAACAGCTTAGGAGGGTGGCAAAGGATTATTTTAATCAGTGTTCTCTCTATCTATCTATCTATCTATCTACCTCCCCCCCACCCCCGCAGGCTCCCCCCACATTTTCACTGTTCCTTTGGACAGGATTTTTAAGAACAGAAGAGTCCACAGTCTTGCTCAGAAGCAGCCTTATTCAGCTTCCTAGGATAGCAATGCTTCCTTCAGTCTAACCCTAATCTCTCATATTAATGTCCCAGTTGGTTCTGCTCTGGCCTCAGGAAAGGCTAGCATTCTCCTTTTCTTGAGGTTTCAATACTTTAAATCCATTGGTCAGCATTTTCTCTTCTCCCTACTTTCTCTATCTTTCTCCTCCATGCCCAACCTTTCTCTTCTCCATATTAATCACAGCTGTCTTATTTATTTCCTTTTTTCAAAGCCATGTGACATTTAAAAAATCATTTTCTAGAACCCCTAATAATTGTAACAACTATCACTTAATTCAGAGTGGGTAAAATATATTATTTAAACAACAGTCACTTTTGGCAGCAAACAATGCAGAATGTTGGCCAAACCCCAAGGATCTGTAGACTTGGAGGATAATAACTGATCCAGTGTGGATGTGAGTGAAGATGGCACTATTCACAATTTGCGGCTTTAAAAACAGGAGAAAAGACCATCTGTGGTTAAGGTGAAAGTTTTAAGATGCTCTAGTGTGTGAAATGTTCATTTCAGGCTTTTATACACAAAAGAGCATCTCCCCTACCTGAGTTAGAAGATTTTTTTTCAGGAGGTAAACAATACCTTCCCAGATGGGCCTAAATGACCCCTCAAGGAAACTCTGTGCCTTTCCTTCCTCCCTCCCAAAGGAAGATTATTGGTGGATTGTTGTTTTTTGAAATGGTGTTCATTCCCAGAGTAAAGGTGTAGAAAATAAGGGCAAGATAGGAGATAAGGTTTTCTCTGTGGTTGCAACTGAACAGCAACTCTATTGGAGTTAACCCTGAAAATACTCTCACATCATCCACTATTATTAGGAACGAAAGCCCAGAACATAAACCCCACCCCTTTCAGACAGAAAAGTGGAGCATCATTGTGGCCTGTGGATTTACTCACTTAGGAGTACATATTCCTTAAAGTTATCCCCAGTGTCCTTCTGTCCCTGGAATGCTCTTCCACTTCAACCATCCAAGTCAGAGATGAAAAGTCTCTTCATTTAGAATGCTTCAGAGAAGGTGCCTCTGTCACTTCCCTGGTTTGACATGTTTCATCTCTCTTCTATACACTTCACATTGCTCCTGAGCAGCTGTACTCAGAACCTGTTTCCTTTTCTTCTCATGGCTAACCAGTACAATTGGTTTTCTCAAGTTCCCCTGCACCAACCACCCCACCTCTTTATATCCTAGAGACAGAGGTCAGATGAGGTGGTCATCCTCCATCCCTAAGTTCCGAATGCTCCTCCACATCCAGTCCCTCTTGCGATACAGAAGCTGGAAAGAGGAGTCTGGTTTGTGTTGCTCTACACCCCTCAGAACCACTTCACCCCCTAGAGAGTAAGCATTTCAGAGTTTCCTGAGCTTTCGCAATACTACCTGTCCAGCTACAGAGAGAAGATGGCAGATAGTAAAAGGAACCCCATAGGAACCTAAGGCAGATAAAGTAAAGCAGATGGCCATTCCTCTTGAGAGCCTGGCACTCCCTTGAGGCACAAAGGGAGCTGGGTGCCCTGATTATCTAGTAATTGCCGCCGCCACCACCCTGACAATAATAACACCGAACCACTGACAGCCCTTTTCATCTGAAAGATCTCAAAGCACTTAGCCGCCAGGTGCTCATTAAGCCCTCTTGGATGAGGTTGGTTTGATGGGTCTAGCCCTTGCTACAGACGGTCAGGGTCAGGGGGTGACTCAGAGAACCCAGGGAGCCAAATGTTGCAGAGGAGGGGGCCCATCAGCTTCCTACACATGGGAAAATGAGCCTCCTTGGCCCAGGACTGGATCCCAACTGCAGGGGAATGAAAAGGAGGCTAGCTCCTCCCCCAGCAGCCTACAAGCAGGGTCATGTAGAATTAAGTCAACAAAGAGCTCATATACCCCAAATACCAGACAGGACTGTTTACACCCCAAGAACTGGTGGGAGGCATGGGGCAGTGGGCATGAGCAACAGTAATTTTGGAATAGAGAAGCAGAAATTAGGAAACATGGATGATGGATGATGGTGAGGAAACACTCCCCGAATCAAGAGGGGGCCTGCGAAGGACGTTTCTGGCAAACTCGAGTTTAGGAGTGACACTGGACGGCAAAGCAAGGATGAGCTGGTCTTCATTTTCCTGGGTATCAACAGAGGCAAAACCAATGCTTCTACAGAAGTAGCCTCTATACAAAGCCTAGATTCAGACTGAGAAGGGAGAGTTGTCATCCATTGTACTCTGCAGCCATAGAGTATAGATCAGAGGGTGATTTCTATTTGCCACCGACCCTGCTGTCCTGCCCCACTTTAGAGCCTCTATAATGGCACTCCAGGAGCTACCTGGATCAGGTAAATGCAGATATTCCAACCTGCCACCCCCCAGTGCCACAGAGGTCACTACATTAGAGTGAATCCAAAATCATCCTGAATGGCTCTTCTGATATAGGTCACAAAGCCTGCCTTTGGAAAAATGGACCACAGACTAATTCAGATAGACCATTCAGATGAGACATTAGACATCTCAGAAAATCATATCCTCTTCTCATTCCCTTTTGCTACTATAACTACCACAACAAAGGTCTAAAGGGCTTTTGCCTGATGGCATATGTGTTTTGTTTTTGTGGGGGTTTTTTAATCCTCACCCAAGGATATGCTTATTGATTTTAGAAAGTGGGAGAGAGAGAGACATCGAAACAGCAATCGGTTGCCTCTCGCTCGCCTCTTGCTCGTGCTCTTACCGGGGATGGAACCCACCACCTTTCGGTATACAGGACGACACTCCAACCAACTGAGCCACACTGGCCAGGGCTAGCATATGTTTTTTAATAGAGTCAAACCTACATCATAAAATAATGGCACTTTTGGTGACAATTTAAAAATGTATAAATGGACAAGATTGCACACCTATCCTGTTCTCATTAGGTGACCCAAAGCCAAACCACCACTGATTCTCCTGGTGGCAACTGCTAGAACTTCTGGTACAAGTCCTTCTAGAAAACTGCCTTTATGTGCTAACACTAATACTCCCCAAAGTAAAAGAAGACAGTCAAGTCACTTAGTGGCCTAACCTGTGGAATCGGAGGAAGATGACTTCCTGAGTATCAAACTTAGAAAACCATTGACTTAGAAAGACATTCCTTGAGGAAAAAGATGGGGTCTGGGAATAGCTCCCTCGTTTGCCTCTAGAAACCAAAGCCCAGAAGACCCTAAAAAATGCAGAGTCCCAGACCTGTTGTCCCGCTCCTAAAGATTTCCATCTCTCCAAAACTCTGCAATCAGAAGAAATATTAGTATACTCTGTTTTTATTTAGTATGCTCCTCAAGGCCATTTCTATATTCCTCTGCCCCTAAAAAGGACCTTCCCCCCACCCTCCAATCTCAACTGTCCAAGACAGAAAAAAGGAGAAAGCATCCATTTGCCCAGAATTCAGGGGTTCCCACCCCCAACCTCCAAGAGGTGAGCGAGGCAGGGGAAAGACTCTCATTAGCAAGTTGCAGGTGGTGTTACCAGGGTACTATTTATTATTTGTTGGCTGCCAAGGCTTCCCTGAGCCTGCAAAGACAGAGCCACTGCCTCAGGGGCTACAAAGTCTGAGACAGACAAACAACACACAACCCAGGCATGAAATCCGCCCCACTGAGGAGCTGGGGGCAACCTCGGGGATAGGAGCCACGCTCCTCTCTGGGAGTCCTCTGGTTCCTAAAAGTCTTGGGAAAAGTACAAATATTCAGGGGAGATCCTCCATCAGAAAGGAGTGGGCTCTCCAAAGGAATGAGAGGGGCTGCAAAGAAAGAAGCCCAGGCACAGGTTGAGGCAAGAGGTCTTAGAATGGTGTGAGAGGTAGGAGGAAATGAGATCAGGGTTACAGGCTGGGACAGCAGGCAGAGGAGGCGGGTAGGGGGGAGAGGCGTTGCTGAATGGATGGGGGAAGCCAAGAGATGTCATCAGCTGTTGCGTGGGGGAACACTGAGCCAGAACACAAGTTGTGGCAAGAATGAACCACCAGAGGTACCAAACGATTGGGAGTTTAACCAGAGGGGAAGAGGGGCTTGGTCATTGGTAATACCCTGTGCTGAGATGCTATTGCTCCATGAAAACTGGTCCATTCCCAGTATAAATCAGACTAGTTCATGGCATGGTAAGACTCTTCAAGACAACATGTGTCCATTTATCCCTTTGCTGGGAGAAACCCAACTATACCAGAGAGTGGTGAAAGCTTTAAGTTTCACCAATGACTTCTTTTCCTAGGAAAGTCATTTGAGAGCCCACTTCCCCCTAGGAGTTCTACCCCCTGAAATCTTTGCTCCTCATAGACTTCTTTATCTGGTCTCATTGCTCGCCTCAGTTGCCTCTCGCTCGCCTCTTGCTTGTGCCCTTACCGGGGATGGAACCCACCACCTTTTGATATACAGGACAATACTCCAACCAACCGAGCCACACTGGCCAGGGCTAGCATATTTAGACATCACTAAAACAAGGGAGCTTCTTCGGAGGCTTAGCAGGGAAGACTGCTCCTGTCTAACCAAAGAAAAGCACTTCCTGTTTGGGGTGTGGCTGTTTTTTAATATGTACATGACATGGAGAGGGAAGGAGAAACTCCTGTCCAGGCACCCCTGAAAATGGATGAGGTGAGAGATATCAGAACCATACTTGGCTCTTGTACTCAACATGGGGCAGCAGATAACAAGGCCTGGGAGGAGGACAGAAGGGACTCTACACCAAGTCGGTCATGTTGTGCTTACTGTCAGGAAGTCCTTTGCTAAGTTTAACCTCAGCATCTCCAGATTAGAATGACCACTTTTCCTCTTATTTGGGAAAGGAGATAAGCAAGACCCCTTCTCCTTCATTGAGGTGCTCCAGAAACTGGTTGTAAAAGCCCTGAGCCAGGTGATCAAGTCCCTGGGTCCCAGCAAACATAGCAATCCTGTATACACTTTGCTGGTCTCTTCCCAAGAATACTAGGCCGCGCCAAGTGAGGAACTCTGAAAACAAGAAACCCACCAGAGTTTATTTATGTCTCTCCTTCAAAATATGCACCCATTACTCAATATCCTTGTAGGGCTCACCCACAAAAACAACTTAATACAAGCAAACACTGTAGGACCGCTCTCTCCTGCTCTTCGTGCCCAAGCAGAGAGGCCAAATACCAGCCTCTTGCTTTGGAATCACTAAAGCTCTCTGCAACAGAATGGAAACTTTCTAAAGGTCTGATCTAAAATGGCTCTGGGAGCCAGAACATCACTCCTGTAGGGACAATTTCGGGTCACTGCATAAAGCAGGTCTGACCTCCTCCACTGCATCCCCAAACAGTAGTGAATGGAAAGTCTTCTACCCCCACCTTCCTCCAAACTGCCAACCCCCCTAAATGGGATAGGAAATAGACAAGACTATACTGCAGGATAAATCTCTAAGTTCCCTCTTTCACCCCAAATTGTGAATTCCTATACTCTATAAATATTGGGAATAGAGAGCAATGTCACAGACAATCCAAAAATGTTTGATAAATTTTTAAGAATCCATGTGGCTCTGAAATGTATTATGCAACATTTTGTACAGTGTTTATCTATGTCATTTGGGCAGCCTTAGATTGTTTTTCCTTAATAACCCTGTGTAGGGGGAGCAAGTCTAGGGTTATAAATTCCCTGCAAATGAAATGAAAACTAAATAATTGACCATAACTTAGTCAATCTGTTTCCTACCAAACTCTCACAGTCACTATACACAGAGAAACCCAGACCTACCATGCATCCACCAGGGGGCCAACAGCCCGCAGTCTTTCCCTACAGCAAACACAGGGACTAAGGGGAGTGAGGTATTATTACTAACCGCTGCAGGCGTTGAGGGCATGGGAGGGTCTACTCTCATATGTGAGTGGTGGAATCAATTCTATCCTTCAATTGGTTTTCAATTTGACTAATTTATTGAAGGAGGAGGCAATCAGGCCAGGCACGGTGGAAAACTTCCTAATAGGAATATGGGCCTATTAACCTCTAGGAGCTCTTAGACTGCTTGGCTTTAAAAGCATCGAATTTGTTCTCTTTTTCAAGCTAGATTATAGAAGAGTCTGTCCTGAGGCAGCGGAATTGGCAAAATGACACTCCTGCTTGCTCAGAGTCTTGAATCTTCTCTCCTAGGGGAAGCAGATCCAATATCAAGAAGGTGAGGGCTGCAGTGTTATTTTACAAACAAGCCCTCCCTATATCAACACCATTTACTGTACTGGAAGCCGGTATTAAGTGAACCACTAGTGTAGTGCATCAAGGGCTTATTGAATATTGATTCCCATTTACGTGACAGCAAAATGGCCTAAGAAATCTTCTCTAGATGCCTCAGCCTCTTGATAAAGAGGGTGTTAGTTTTGTTTTATGAAGCCGGGATCCAGGCCAGTCACATCTTATAGCTCCACTTACTTTTATTTAATAAAAACAACGGATGATATGAGTGAGGAGGGGGAATGTGTGTGTCATGTTGTTTTTCAAGAGGATTCGATCTATTAACAAAGCAAGAGGAATAGGAGTTAGACTTCAGGAAGGATTTTGCATCAGGCCGTGGGCCAACAAAAGGAATAGAGAAATCCTAAAATGGGTCACCCCAAAGGCAGATATAGATATTTCTTCTAAGAAAAGAACCCTCCCTGGGTGAGATAGAGAAGGGATTTTGCTGGCCAGCAAATTCCATACCAGCAAACAATGGAAGAGACTTTCGGGTAGGAAGAGACGGCCTTTGGCAGCAAGAGCAGAATCAGAGTCTCTGCTCAGGGGAGCAGGGATCCAAAGGTTGCCATATGCCCTCCCCAGATGCCAGCTCTCCCCCGACCCAGCACTTAATTTATATGGGAATTCCTCCTATTCTCCAAATTCTCTTTTTCCAGAAAAAGAGATTATACTCGTTTTCCCATCCCACTCCCAGTGTCTAGCAGAGAATTCCTCAATGTTAAACCTTAGTTATATTCACCCGTTTCTTCAAAATGTGCCCCCTGAAAAATAAGCTGCAATCGTTTTATGGAAAAGAACTGACAGCTCCATCCCAGAACAACATGGGGCAGAGGGGGCCATGGAGAACAGGGCTTAGAAAATGAATCTTCTCCTGGTCCCCACCCCTACCCCTCTCAACCTCAACGCTGAATGTTAGACATGTGACAGAACTGCTCAGCATGGAGGACCACAGCAGCCATTTCCTCTAGCCCAACTAGACGGGGTGCAGAGGCAGAGGGAGGCCAAGATTGGAGACAGGGCAACAAGGAGGGTGAACAGAGGAGCTGAGGAGTGACCACAAATCGGCCAGCCTGCCAAGAGCCACTGACCCCGTTTTAATATCCCAGAGGTTGGAGGCGAGAGTAGAAATCACAGGCTCCAGAAAAAACAATCTTTGAAAGAAAATTGCCTGTCGCAGCCAGAGATATATGAAAGTGCTGTTACAGTCGGAGGCGGGGGGGGGGGGGAGCGACTGTAACACTACACCTGGTTATTGCACTGACTGGCTGACACCACGATGCTTTTGCACTCCAGTTTTGTTTGAAATGAAAAATCTCTATGGACTTGGGTAACTAGGATGGTGTGGGATGAAGTAAGCAGACACGTAGGGGGCAGGGCTGCCCAAGCTTCGGGGTAGAGGCAGATCCGTGATGGCTGGGTTTGGAGTGGGATGACTGGACTGTGAAGAGGAAAGGGAGGTGGGACCAGGGACTTAGCACTCAAGTCCCACAATAGCACGGGGCAAGAAGAAAGCAGGACAGTTTTTGCCGGAGGGATCTTATGCCACCTTCCACAACTGAACTATCCATCCCTGTACTCTGACAGCCTTTGTCTGGCTTTCACTCTAGTCTCTGTCTTTCCTTCCTTTCTTTATTTCACTTACCTTTCTCTGTTCCTCTCTCCCTTGTCCATCTTTGTAGCTTTCACTTTCTCCCTTCTTCTGCCTGGTTTTCACTATCTGTTTCTCTGCCCCCCATGGTGTCTATCTCTCTTGTTATCCCTTCATTTTTCTTGCAGTCAACATCTTATGTCCACTTCCTTGACCATCACACTTTTTCTCCCTGATTCTACCTACCAAAAAGTGCCCAGGGAGCAGAGAGAGTGCATTCTAAATAAAACTGTTAACTACCTTTTACTACGCATTTACTCAGTGTCAAGCCCTCACTTAACAAACATTCTCTTGTTTAACCCTTACAACTAGTCTGAGAAGTAGGTCTTATAATCCCCATTTTATAGGTTGGGAAATAAGATCAAAGATACAATACAATACTAAGTGTCAGAGCTAGGATTCAAACCCAAGTCTGCTGGTTTTGAATATCCAGCCCTTAACAGTTAATGGGGAAGAAAAATCAGACAGAAAAATGGCAAGAGGGCAAGTAGATGCCATAGAAAAAATTATGGAGGTAGGAACAGGCAAGTGTTCCAATCGGTGAGAGCAACTGGATATCAATTCTTAATCTTCCTGCCTTCAGACCCAATGGACCAATTACCACATACGTCAAGGTCATCAGTCCTGTCCTAACTCAAAACTTGGTTGTAAGGGGAAAGAGAACCACTAGCCCAGGGGTGGGCAAACTTTTTGACTCGAGGGCCACAATGGGTTCTTAAACTGGACCGGAGGGCCGGAACAAAAGCATGGACGGAGTGTTTGTGTGAACTAATATAAATTCAAAGTAAACATCATTACATAAAAGGGTACGGTCTTTTTTTTTTTTTTTTTTTTTTTTAGTTTTATTCATTTCAAACGGGCCGTAGTTTGCCCACGGCTGCACTAGCCCCAAGAAGAGCATTCTCCCTGACAATCTCAGCCTAGTCTTTCCTAAACCTCTTAAACCTCCTAAAGCAAATCATTTCCAATTGAGCCTTCAAATCCTTTGTGGGAAAAGACTGGCTCCTTGTGGCTGTATGACACTAGCTTCATAGCCAAAGAAACCTGTAATAACACCATCAGAAGCTATGTTGGATCACAAAATTCTCAGGATGAAAGATAGTTCTTTTCTCGATCCCCAATAAATCTCTCTCATTTTAAACTACAGTTCTCTCCACGCCCTCTTCCAGTACCTTACCTTACCTTCCTGTCCACAAAGTTTTCCTTAGCACTCACATCTATCTCTCCTGCTAGAACTGATTGAAATACTCCAGTCATCCAATTCTTGTAGCTCCCATGAGTGCCTGGCGTGTGCCATGGAGCATGAGATGAGATCTCTGTTATCTCAATGTCATTACAAATGGAATAATTGGTCGTAAAAATTATGCAACCTGTTGGAAAACAAATAACAACACACACACTCATTACAGATTGCTGAGATAGCTTCTCCTGGCTAAAATTTCATGTTTCTCCATATCCCAGTCATTACCAATATCTCCTCAGCTCCAAGTGCCCAAAACATTGAGTCTCCTCTAGAAAGAAGCCCGAAACAGCTCCAGCCTCCTCAGAGTTTTGTTCAACTAAACCAACACAACCTGATCTAGAAGTTGAGGAGTTTTTAAAGAACGCCTACAACTTCTCTCATAAAGGAACTATGTGCCAATAAGTCAACATCTTAAATACTCTGAAGTAGAAAGATGGGCTCCCCTTAAACTCTCCTCACCAGCCAGTCTATACTGACATCGGTATGAAATGGGATCAAGAGAATGGAGGTCCTTGCCTGCAGGGAGCTTTCAGCCTGATGGAGAAAATGGACATATAATTTAGGACACAGAAATACTGAGCCCAATACCAGAGCAGTGGTTTTAAGGGCCCAGAGCTGGTACAAAATACAAGAGTGAGATAGCCTGGTAATAGATGAAATGATCAACCCCATGCCACCCCCCATAGAAAAGAGAAGTGAGGGTTATTATTATTTACTCTGAATGACAGAAACGCCAGAATCTCATATTCTGGTAGCCTAGGTCAGTGATGGCGAACCTTTTGAGCTCGGCGTGTCAGCATTTTGAAAAACCCTAACTTAACTCTGGTATCGTGTCACATAAAGAAATTTTTTGATATTTGCAACCATAGTAAAACAAAGACTTATATTTTTGATATTTATTTTACATATTTAAATGCCATTTAACAAAGAAAAATCAACCAAAAAAATGAGTTCGAGTGTCACCTCTGACATGGGTGTCATAGGTTCGCCATCACTGGCTTAGGTTAACCCCCCTCCTGGTCCTGACAACCAGGCCCTAGTGCCTCACCCTGACTCTTCTAGTCATGCAATAACCCCCAATGATTAGATTATAGTTCATGGTGAAATTTAAAGGGCACTGCTTCAAAGGGTAAATACTTTTGGAGATAACAAGAGGCCTTTGGCTCGGTCTGTACACAATGCCTGTGCTATAGAATAACCAGTAAGAGAAGATTGATAAACACACTTCTCCACCAATAGAGCAAAATCTAAAGACCCAGGAATCTGGAAAACATGGGAAAGACTCAGTGATCTTTTCCCGTAACTCTGGGAAGAAATCTCTCATTTACATTATTTTCTCACTCAACAGACCACCTCTTCTTCCCCGTTTACCCCAAATTACTTTTCCCTCGAGTTACTTCATAATCCCTTTATGCCATCACAGCAGCAAGGCCAGTGGTTCCTGGCATCCTCTTCTGAAGATAACCAAGGAGGGTAAGGCAATAGCCCAAAGAATCTCAAACTCCTTCCTCCAGCCCGTGCTTCAGTACATCATGGTTCTTCTATATCTGGAAGTGGGAGAGGAGGGGAAGATGCTACCTGCTCCCTTTGATTCCCAAAGGGAAAAGGAATAAAAAAAGAGGGAGTCTGGATATGAGCCAAGCAGACTCAGAGACTAGCTCCTAGTTTTCCCAGCAGTGGAGTGAGAGCAAAGAGTGAGATGAGGCGATTGCTATGTGAAGAACAGGTTTGACTCCCTCACCCTGTCTCCACTCTTCATGCCTCTCCTCGCTCCCTCCTGGCGGGGTGAGGAAGAAGGAGAGAATTACACCAGCTCCTCAGCCATTCCCAGCTATAGTCAAACCTACAAAATATGAATCAGCACCAGCCATGGAGACAGAAACCAGAAGGTTATTTTGAGACCTGTAGTTCTGCTTCTCCCAGGACTTTGGTGACAATTGTCTGCTTGGGTGCAAGTGCTAATTCTGGGGAAACACCATCAGCTGACCTCAAATTGAATGTTATGGAATGTTGGCCCTGTTCTGCCTCACCGTGAGGCAGGCAGCTAAGGAGGTTCCCATGCCTTTCCCTGGAGAACACTGACTTCTGTTCCTTCTCAGCGTTGGAGTCAGATCCCAGCTTTCTAGGCAATTTTGATAGGGACTCATAAATTCAAAGGACACAAAATTTCTTTCTTCCCTCTCCTAGAAAATATCCATAGTTTGACTCTAGTCTAGAGCTGTTACTTAGATAGCTTTTATTTATGCACACCTGCAATATAAATTGTTGATCATCTCTCTCACTTGAATATGCGTGTCAATCATCTGGGGGATCTTAAAATTCAGATTCAGATTCAGTAGGTCTGAGGTGGAGCCTAAGATCCTGCATTTCTAACAAGCTCCTGAGTGATGCTAATGCCCCTAGAGCCCAGACCACACTGTGAGGATTGAGGATCAGAACAGAGAACATGAACCCAAAATGGACTTCAGAGAGAGGCTCCTGCCTGGAGGTTGCCTCCAGTCTCAGAAGGAACTAAGACACAGAAATAAAGAGGCAAGAACAGGATAAGAGCAACCAGGCAGAATACTATGGAGTTTGGGAAGGAGGGTCAGTAAGGGAAACTGGGCATCACAGGACATCAGGGAGGGTGTCTTAAAGCAGGAGAAGTGTGGAACAGAATAGGAAAGCAAGGCCCAACTGCACTGAGGGGAGAGGGGGAGGGGCGACACATCCAAAGCATCAGGTGGGAAAGAGTGACGCCGGCACAAGGGCACGGGCTCAGCATTAACTCTGAGTGGGACTCGTGAGACAAGAAATGATAGGAGCGCATTGGAGTGAGTCTATGGGGGCCAGTGGAGAAGGGTCTTGGATTCAGTCTGAGAACCTGAGATTCAACAGAAAAAATAGAACTTTTTAGTCAGAATGGTGCTGAGTCAAATCCTAGAGGAGGCATGCCAGGGCCTGGGGTCGGGGGGCAATGGGGAGTTATTGTTTAATGGGCACAGAGTTTCCATTTGAGAAGATGAAAAAGTTCTGGAGAAGGATGGCATCAACGGTTAACAAAGATGTAAATGTACTTAATGCTGCTGAGCTGCATGTCTAAAAATGGTTAAAAGGGTTAATTTTATGTTATGTATATTTTTCCATAATAAAAAAATAGTGGAGGCAGAGCCCATAAGAAGATGGCACTACTATCTAAATATGATTAAGATCTAAGCCCACCCTAGGCAGAGGAGAAACTCAAAAATGAGCCTCCTGAAGTCAAAATAAAATCTGAACCATCCTCAACCCCAAACCCCACCCCCTCCACTTTGCTCTTCTATCATAATATAGGCTGCTTATGTTCTTAAGAATCTGGAAGAAAAACAACCACATTACACATGGGTTTCTGTTGTGCCTTTGAGCTTCACCTGCTCATCTTGAGTCATTAGGAGCTGCTCTGCGGGTGCCATGCACGGATCCCCTTGCTCAGCAGCCAGCAGATGAAAGAAGCAGGCTAACAAGGGGTGCAGAAAGGTGAGCTCTTAAAATGCCCAGGCTCAGAGTCCTTGGGAACATGTAGCTGTTTCCTGGCTCCACAAGGGAATTACAGAGAAAAGGGATGAGCTGAACTGGTAGAGACTGAAAACAACCTACCAGTTATCAAAACTTTCCTTGAACAAAATAGTGGCTACCCTAAGAAGCCAAAAAAGCAAAGAAACCATTCTGCCTAAAGTCAGACGTATGGAAGATACAGACTAAAAATGCCAAGAAAAAAGTAAAAAGTGCATGCTTGGGCTAGAGAAGGGGCTGCACACACAGAATCCCAGTAGGTGTAAGCATTTCCACCAGGCACAGGCTGTGAAGAAGTAGGCTAGAGCTCAAAAGGGATGAGCCTCCAGATAGACAACTGGAAAAATTCCTGACAGGAGTATGAGGGCTGAGAAGGGAGTTTGAGAAACCAAAAGCCTTCCTTTGGGTCAGTCTAGAGACAAGTAGAGGGGAAAGAAAACCTAGGAGAACTCAGGCAGTTGCTCTGAAACCTGTTGTGCTGAGTTGTCCAATGGGGAAGCGCCAGCATGGATACCCATTACCTCCTGTCCATCAGGGTGAGTCCAGACAGCAAGGACTCAAATGACCTGGGAAGAGGCTGGCTTCCCATCCCGGAAAGTTTTCTGCCCCTGAGCAGCGTCTGCCCCCGCTCTCTGCCTCCACCCTCTGAAAGTAATGGGGTGAATCCAGCAGCTGCTCTTAAGTCATTAACAGGAGCAAAGCTTGATAATATTTTCTGACTCAGAACAGCCTAGTCAAACTCTTAATTTCTCTTTGGAAATCCATCATCTGGGATCAAGCGTCCCTACCGCTCTCCCATGTAATCCTTGGGCTCCTCCTGGATCATCATAGCAATTCTCCTCCAACGGTAACGCAAAGGAGCTGCGTTGTGATGGGGAGAGAGGGTCCTCCTATTATTTGTGTTCTCATTCCTAGATGGCTAAGGACTCCCATCTGAAGTCTGCCCTCAATCCATGTCACTACAGTAAAAAGCATTTGTTTTCTTCAAGGAAAGTTTGTGTGTTTTTTTTAAGGGACATGAATCTCATTGGCTACAAAGATCAAAGAATTTCCATCTACAAATAATGAGTAAATAGAAAAGAGAGTAAAAGTTGACACACTTCACAACTATTTAAAATTATCTTTTAAGCTGTTCTATTTGTAGGAGAAAAGGGCTCTCCTCCATTTCCACTGAGAAGTTAAAAGAGAGTCATTATGTAACATTTGCAATGTTTTAGAGAACTTTACACCCATTATTTCAACCAATCTTCACAAACATCCCAGGACATGGGGAATGTAGGCATTATAATTATGATGCTCATTTTTTTAAAAGTATATGTGAGTAAACTGAAGCCCAGGGGATGACCTTAACTGCAGGAGTAACTAAGGTTGGCATTGAGAAGGACTTACCCTCTGTAAGAATTGTGAAACAATGGACCACACTACTAAGGGATGTGAATCAATCCAACTTGTCACAGCTAAAGGAGGACTTTTGAAGGAGAAGGCCAAGGGACTTCACTTGTCACATTACTTGTTGCTCAAGTACTTGTGTCTTGAGTACTTTGTGCTTCTTCAAATGGCTCAGAGCATGTGTGCCCTCAGAACCAACCAGAGGGCCTGGCATTCTAGGTACTCAATAAATATTTGGTCAAGGAAAGGGGAGGGAGAAAAGGAGAAGGATGTAGGCAGGGCTGAGGGACATTGTGCAGGAGATGAGCAGAGGCCGAGAGGAAACTGGAGGAAGGAGACAAGAGCTAAGGGGACACAGGTACTATGGTATTCAGGAGAAGGAGAAACAGGTATGGGGGGCAAGAGAACTAGGGCTACCAGAACACCAGTGGAACCAGAGTGGGGACAGGGTCAGGGTCACAAGGAAAAAAGGAGGGTGTGGGGAAGTTTCTGTGCAAGAGGCATTTTCTTGTAGCCCCCACAGTTGGTGCCTGCTATTGGAGGAGGTACCTTCTCAGGGATCCCATAAGTCGGGGGCTGTATTAGGTGTTAAGGATATGATGGCTAAGAAGAACTGAGCAGAGCACAGCCAAGCAGGAGGCGGATAGTTTTTCAGCAAACATTCCATAGCAAATTGAGAATAGAGGAGCCAGCTTTGGCAGCTGCCTTACTCTAAAGTCACTAGACAAGTCAGGCAGGTGGAAGGAATTTAGGGAGCACATAGAAGCTACTGTGCCTAAGACATGATCTCATTATACTGGGCACCTGGGCACCCATCTAAACCACAGCTGATTACAAAGGGGGTATGACTGGGGCAAAAGTCAGGGTACTCTAGGATAGGAAGCAAGTTTGAATCCTCTAGGGGACAGGTGTCTTTTGGTAAGTCACTTAAGCTCTCTGGCCCTCACAGGAAAAGTAAATAGAATTGTACAGCCAGGATTTTTACAAGATCCATGCCCTACACATTTGGCACTTGAATGTAATAGAAGCAACAGCTTCTTCACTGGCCTTTCCTCCCCCCTCACCATTGTCAACCTCTTCTCCCCTGATTCAATCCCCGGTGCCAAATAACAGCCAGGCTGTGTGGAAGCTCCTTCAAGAGCTGGAGAGACTCTGTGGATGGGAAATAGGTTTTTAGTGTTTCAAAGAAATTTCAGGAAGGATCATTGGACTTCAGGTACCCACACCTAGCCTCTGGTTTCAGAGGAGATGTCCACTTGTCTATATTCAGATTAGGAAGCCATTGCTTGAAAGCACTTCCTGAAACCCCAGACCACCTCACGGGTAAGAAAGGGACTCTGGCTTCTGCTGTTTATTTCCATCCACAGACTTCTTAAATGTACCTAGAGATGTCAGAGGAGATTATTAACCTTGGGACTAGAGACTCTACCCCTGGCAAAGATCCCTAACCTCACCAACTGCCCCATTCTACCCCAGATCTGGATTCTTTTGAGGAGATGAAAAAGCAGCAGTTTTTCCTAACAGCTTATCCTGACCTGCTGCAGAAATCAGGAGAATAGAAATGATGATTCCGGCCATCACCATGGAAACCGGCAGTCTCTATGGCTCCCCCTCGCACACATTCCCCCATCAACTCTTTTCCTCCCACTTCTAAGTCATATCAGCTCATAAGATTTCTCTTTGTGGCCAATACACTAATTCATTTGGAACAAAGAACAGAAAAATAGCTGGGGGTGGGGAGGCTGACCCCTGGCTTTCTAACCACGCACCTCAGCTGAGGTCCCTCCCAGAGCATCACACCTCTTCTTCCCTCACACAGACTCCTCCTGACACCCACCATCCAGTTTCCGATCCCTCTGATGAATCCCCTTTCTCATAGAGTCACCCCACCCAGAACTACTGTTGGTCCCCAAATACAGATCATTTAGCTTCATAAGCCCTCAGTTCAGACCTGGTCACCCTCAGACTGCCATCTTCTGAGTGCCTTCACCCCCATCTAGACCCATGCTTCATACCACCCCCATACATATCACTATTTTCACAGTCCAAATCTTCTCAATCCCAACCAATTACCCTCCATTCTTAATGTTCTACAACTCAGGGTCGTCATCGCCTATCCTGCATCCAGAATCTCAAACATTCTATGATTTTAAAAAGGGGGGTCTTACAAAATATCAATATTTCCCATTATCCAATCCCCTTTTCCTCTCAGTTTTAATTTAACATCCAAATTAGCTGTTTGAATCCCTGAGCCCCTTGCAAGAAGAGGGAGAGAAGGGAGACCTATTCAGTGCTCCCTTCTCCTAACTTGGTCCTGCCCTGGTCCAGTCCCAGTCCCCACTGGGGGCTGTGAGACTTCATCAGCCTTTCCAGGTTACTCTGAAATTCTTGAGAGAGGCTCCCAAGACTATTCTGAGCGAGGAGGAATTTTATCGGAGTCTTTTACAGCTTTGTTTGTTCTTCAATTTCTCCAGCTCAGAGTCTTTATCCGAGTCTCTTCAGTCATAAAACAACCTCAAAACGATGAGCTGAACCCGAACTACATAGAGCCACCTTGATGCCTGCCCCTCACCTGGCCCAATGACTGGGAAGGGGCACCTAGATCCCCACAGTCACCCCACCTCCACCCCACCCACCCTGAAGCACCCATCCCCGAGCATGGTATCCCACTTCCCCCTCCCATCTGGGAAAATGGAAGCAGAAGATGACTCAGGGGGTCAGGGAGGATCAAGGCTTGTTTAGAGCTTTGAGATCTCTGGATGAAAGGGAAAAAGGGTGGGGAGTTGTGAAAAAGTCAGGTGAAGCATCTGGGGCTCAGGAGCAAATCACTGTCCACCCCACCCACCCACTTCCCAGACTGCGGCTCTTAGTCTTTCATAAAGGGGTGCAAACAGGCTTGCATTGAAGCGTGGGCACTTTAAGCTAGCCTGAACAGAACTGCCCAAGTATTTACTTATTCTTCTCCAGGCAGCTGAAAATGGAGAAGACAGACACATTTATTTAGGATAGACTCCATCTGTTTTAGCCAGATGAGCTAAAAATTTTCCGTGAAGCCTGGCCTATTACTGTGCTGGTCAAGATCCGGACTTCAGCAGAGAAGAGAAGACTTGCAGAGGGCTGAGTATAGGGTCTTTTATGTTTCCAGAGAATTATTTAACCTCATCTTCAAGAACAAGACAAGTAAACATCTGGTAACGACACCAGATGACATTAAAGGTGGCCCTGTAATGTATTCTCTCTTTCCCAAAGATACCTCCAACTGCCCAGTTTTCCCTCTATTTTTTGTAAAAGCGTGATGAACAGAACTCTTTTTTCTCAATTATCTTATCCATTTTCACAGCTTCAATTATTATTTCTATGGGGTGGCGGGGGAGGGTCTGAATCTGTTCTTCCAAACTTGACCACATTCTCTTTAGACTTCCACTTCCAACGTTGGTCCTAGTTTAGTCTTTTAGCATCTCTCGTCTAAACTTCTACACTACATCCTAATTGATCTCCCTGCCTCTGTCTCCTTTCCAAGTTATCCTCCCACAATATCAAGAATAATCACATTGGCCCTGGCTGGGTGGCTCAGTCTGGAGCATCATTCTGTACACCAAAAGGTGGTGGGTTCAATTCCCAGTCAGGGCGCATAGGAGGCAGCCAATCAATATTTCTCTCTCATATTGGTCTCTCTCTCTCTCTCTCTCTCTCTCTCTCTCTCTCTCCCTCCCAAAAATCAATAAAACCATAACATATCCTTGGGTGAGGATTTTAAGAGAAAGAATAATCACATTTAAACAGTTTTTGCATGTCATTTCATCCCCTTTACTAGAGCCTAAAGTTTTACTCATCTCTTCCAAGGTCTTTGCATGAATTCTCTGTGCCAGATAAATGGGTCATTCATGCATTTATTCAACAAATGTGCATTTAACATCTAACTAGTATATCTTTGGCATATTGAGAAAGCAAATGTAAATATATATCATCCTTGACCTTAGGAAATTCAAGAAAGCTCTGTTTAGTAGCCTCAGAATATATCTTTTGTTTTCTTGCTTCCATAACTCTGTGTCATTCCATGTAGAAGGTTCTCCTCTCTGTCTAGTATTAAATTTTTTCTTAAAATCCTACCAATTCCATGAAGCTTTCCCTAACCACCCCATCACAACTTCTCAGAATTCCAATAACACTTAATTGTCTATCATTCACTGGACATTACCTTACTGTTTTGACTTATAGTTCCCAATGCTACACTTAAATGTATACTATATGTATATAAAGTATACACTATAGAGATTTTATATACATATATATAATCTCCCCAAATAAATTCAAGCACCTGGATACTAGGGACTCTGCTTTTCTTTTTGTTACCCTAAAACGTTTAACCCAGTGCCTTAACATGAGTGTGTATGTAATGTGATTAGAGTTGCCATACTGTCCAACTGAAGAAGTAAATGTCTGGAATGGAAATGCAGTGTAGCATCATTTAAAAAAGCAATAGTTCCAAAGCCAGAAGATATGAGTTTGCTTCTCAGCTCCACCAGTTTTTAGCTGAGACCTTAAATTCTGAACCTAGTACACAGGGCTTTATGAGGATCTAACTTCATGAGAAAATATATGGAAAGAGTAGGCCAGTGTCTAGCAGCTAATAAGTGCTCAATAAATATTCGTTTCCTTCATTTCAGTTTGGTTCTGTTAAGAAGGCGGGCCTCCTCTGGGGGCCTTCCAACTTCAGCCGTGCAGGTCCAGGAGAACACAACCAGGAGAAAAGCACTAAACTACTCAATCACTGCTAGATTTCTCTCCATATTTATTCTTGAAATCCTCAGCACTCAGACTACTTTTTGTTATTACATTTGTTATATCCCAACATTCCTTCATGGAGCCCATTCTCCTCATCAACCTCAGCCACCACGTCTCCCAGCATCTCACAGATACTGTGAAAATGCTTGGGACAGTGAAGGCTTAGGAAAGTCTAGCTCTCTGCTCAATGGAAACAAGTCAAGGGCCATCCATATTAGAAGGAGGGGAAGTGATTAAAAGGTTCTTTCAATTTTCCTTTAGATTCAGGTAAGGGTCTAAAAACAGACAAATAAAGAAACACAAAAGGGTAAAACCCAGGAGTCCTGGCCCAGTGGGCTCATCCTGTCCCATCATTGCTACCACCAGCAGCAGCAGCAGCAGGCCTCCCCCAGCGCTGTGAGAGCTCCTCTAATGGAGGGAAGAGGGAAAGGGAGGGATGAGTCAGCAGGAGCTGGAAACAGAGGGTTTTGTTCAAGGGGAAGAAGTCTGTGATGCAAGCTCTGGGGAACAATGTCCTCCCTGTATCTTCACCCTTTCCCCTCCACCTCTCTCCTCTCCCTACAGCCCAGCCAGGTCACTGACCAAGTCTCTGGTCAGAATCAGGACAACAGAAGTTTCCTAAGCCTCTGGTTTCCATCTAGTCATTCCCTGCTCAACAACCTTAACTTTTACCATCATCCTGACCTTTCCCCTTCTCAGGGGCCAGCGGTGGCTCACAATTATTTGTAATTTCAAATCATTATTTCTTAACTGAATCTTTAGCTTAATCTTCAGCTGCAATTCTCTTTGCTTTAGGCAAAGCAAACCTGTTTCTACTCCCTCTACATCTAAACCCTCACACTGACCTCTGTTTGGCATGTCTTTTTCTCTCTTTTACTCAGATCTATCCTTTCCTTTCTTTCAAGCCCTACTCAATATTTTCCTCTTCCAGGAAGGCTCCCCTAAGTAAGCCTAATCTCTAATTCCAAGCCCTCTTTTACACCATATACTCCTAATATCTGGTACCCAGTTTATAATTTCATGTGTCTCTATCTATCAGACCTTAACCTGTATAGCCTGGTGCTCCTTCTCAACTTCAATATTTTTTTTGAGAGTTTTATGTTCAGAACCAGGTATAAAAAGAGTCCGAGTTACAGAGTTATAAAAAATGGAGTGGGCAACCTGGGGAGGGTGGAGGGAGGCAGTGATGGGTGGATGATCACAAATGTGGGAAAGTAGGATGTAGAATTGATATAAGAGGCAGCAGGACATAAGGATATAATCATTAAGCTTTTCTTCATTGTCCATCATGTCCATCTGCACATATTCTGGGCCAGGTTATATGGGAAGAAATTATACATATGGGCTTCCTGCATGTAACGGTCTCATAATATGTATATTTACAGTGATATAATAAATAAAGGACAAATGAAGCCAAAAAAAAACAAAGAAGAAAAATAAGAAGACTATAAACTAAAATATTAAATAATTACACCTCACAGAAATCAGAAGTAAATGTACTTGAGAATAGAGACCAAGATGTGTGCAAAATGAGAGGGGAAGATGGCATTTGAAAAGTGGAGTGGGGAAAGGGACACAAGATAAGGCTGGGGCAGGGGACTCCAAGTCCAGTAAGACCAAGGAAGTCACCAGCTCTCCTCTAGTCCAAGAAGACAGCCTTTAAATGAAGGAACTTTTGGAATGCTTTGAATGTTTGAAAAAAGAGGGCTTGCTAAAGAACATATCCCCATTTGAGAAAAAATAGAAAACAAACAAGTGGAAGGAGATTATAGCGGATAAACCTGAGTCAGGTGGGAGACATGTTCTGCTCCAATCTCAGTCCTCCACCAATCAGCTCTCTAATCGCAGGCCCACATAGTTCCCTGGAATAGAGCACTATTCCCAGCAGGACTGGCCTGCTTTGAATGAGTTTCAACCCCCAAGACCCCTTCCACTTCCTACTGGAGTGCAGAACTTCAAATCCTGAAATAAATCTCCTCATCGATAGCCCATATACCTGTGGCATAATTTACAATTTTCAAAGCACTCTCATATAACTGCTCTCATTTGAATTTCTGTTCCACTCTTTGTGCATAATACTCAAACCCTGTATAGACACAATGCTTCAAGTACGTGTTTCACAGTGCCTAGCACATAGCTGGTGCTCAATAAACACCAAGGAATAAAGGGTTTATTAACTGATCAAATGTTTTAATTTCAACAGAATAGAGTGAAGTTTGCTATCAGAAAGGAGTTTCTAACTGTGGATGGGGGAATAGTAAGAGCCAAAACCATCAATAGTCACAGAATTGTTCCACAAATTCCTAGGCCAATATGGACCTCTAAAATGTCTTTCTGCCCTGGCCAGTATGGCTCAGTTGGTTGGGTGTTGTCCTATGCACCAAAAGATTGCTGGTTCTTTTCTTGGGCTCAATCCCTGGTAGGGGCGTGCAGGAGGCAGCCAATCGATGTTATGATCTAACATCGATGTTTCTGTTTCTCCTTCTCCCTTTTTAAAAACTATTCTTTTAAAAAATATTATTTTTGCCCTAGCTGGTTTGGCTCAGTGAATAGAGCATTGGCCTGTGGACTGAATGTCTCAGGTTCTATTCCGGTCAAGGGCATGTTCCCGGGTTGTGGATCCCCAGTGTGGGGCGTGTAGGAGGCAGCCGATCAATGATTCTCTCTCATCATTGATGTTTTTATCTCTCTCTCCCTCTCCCTTCTCCTCTGAAATCAATAAAAATATATTTTTTAAAAATAAATAAAAAATAAAAATGTCATTTCCTCTAACCCTAGCTTCTAAGAAAGAAAAAAGTGGTACTTGTACTATCCTAACTATGTACCAGTAGTGGGTACTTATGCCTACATTATTTCATGTATGTATCCCAGCTTCCAGAAAGATTGGTTATACTTTTTTCTTTAATATCCTGCAGGGAGGGTAACTCCACACATTCCAGATAGGACCTTCCTATTTTCACTTTTAAGGTTTTTCTTTTGACTAAGGGCATTACTTTATGGTGCAATTTATATTTTTTTAAATCCTCACCCAAGGATATGTTTTTATTGATCTTTAGAGAGAGGGGGAGAGATAGAGAAACATTGATGTGAGAGAGAAACATTGATCAGTTGCCTCCTGTACATGCCCTGACTGGGACTCAAACCCACAACTTTTTGGTGTACAGGATGACATTCCAATCAACTGAGCCATCTGGTCAGGGCTTTATGGTGCAATTTAAACTCATTTCTATTCAAAGCTTCTCTCTTATAATCCTTATATTATCTCTCTCTCTCCCTTAACCCAGCACCCTTACATACACCCCGTATATACTTTGTTTTCTTCTCCTCTGGGTTCCTTGCTCCCTTTTTTCATCCCAAAAGCAAACAATCCTCCCTAAACCAGTAAAAGGTAAATGGAAAAAAGGAAGGAGAGGATACTGGGCTAAGATGGAAGCCTTGAGCCCAGAGAGACTAATGAGGGTGGGAGGAGAGAGCCACCCGCCCTCTGTCAAGGTGGCTTTGCCTGCAGTTTTTATTATGCATCGATTTTCTTATCCATCTTCTTTAGAGCCTCTTAGATCTTCAGGCTGCGGCTGTTTCTCCAAATTGTCATTCACTCCAAGCTCTCTAGCTCCTTGCAGCAGCTAAGGGAGGGAGTGGGGGGAAGAGGGGAGTAAAGGGAGAAGGCAGCCAAGAGAGGTGAATGAGGGTTGCTAAGTAACCGTTGCCAAGGAGCCAGTCCAAGGAGCATCCCAAGTTGCCTGCTTATTCCAACCTATCCCCCCGCCCCCCTTCCACAGCCTCCCCTCACTGAAGTTCTCTCAGGTCTATAAAGCAGCTTGATTCTGTCACCTTCACCAGCTGCAGAGCTGTTTTCTCAGCTCTTCAGGTGGAGCGCCGCAGATCCCAGTGACTGAGAATCTCAAATTCCTAGACTGGGGCTGGTCCTCATGGTCACCCGTCTGTCTTTCAGATGGCACAGTTAAAAACAAATTACTAAAACATTATAACTTAACTAGAGGCCCAGTGCACTAGACTCAGTCTGGAGCATCATTCTGTACACCAAAAGGCAAAAGGTGGTAGGTTCAACTCCACCTTGCGGGAAGTCCCTCAACCGGCCTGTACCCTCTCGAAATCTGGGACCCCTTGGGGGATGTCTGACTGCCACAGGAATCGGGCCTAAACTTGCAGTCGGACATCCCTCTAGCAATCCAGGACTGCCTGCTGATTGCCCCTAACCACTTGCCTGCCTGCCTCATCGCCAGTAACCACTCTGCCTGCCTGCCTGATTGCCCCTAACTGCGAGCCTGCCTGCCTGATCACCCCTAACCCCTCTGCCTGCCTGCCTGATCACCCCTAACCACTCTGCATGCCTGCCTCAAGGACCCTAACCACTCACCTGCCTGTCTCATCACCCCTAACTGCTCACCTGCCTGTCTGATTGCCCCTAACCCCTCTGCCTGCCTGCCTGATGCCCCTAACTGATTGCCTGCTTGCCTGATCACCCCTAACTGCCTCTGCCTGCCTGCCTCATTGCCCCTAACCATTCACCTGCGTGCCTGATCACCCCTAACCACTCTGCTGCCTACCTGATGCTGTCTGCATTGGTAGGTTATTTGTAGTAATCTGAGTTCAGAGGGTGGACATGGGGGCCAGGACAAGAGCCGAGTGTGTCCATCTCTCTAAGAGGATGTGAACCTCCTCAAGGAAGTTCCATTATTTGACCTGAAATTTTGAGAATTCCAAGAACAAAAGATATATCCTGTTCCTGTGAGGATCAATTCCAAACTAGAATGACATCTGAATTGTTTAAAAATTGGATTATCTGCTCATTAGGATTATCCAAGACTGCCCCTTCAATTGATGCAGAGATTCCAGAGAATACTACATAATCTATATATATAAAAGCCTAAGCGACTGGTTGACCGGCCTACCTGCTGGTAGCTATGACATGCACTGACCACCAGGGGGCAGACACTCAATGCAGGAGCAGAAACCACAGGTATGGATACATGGGACAGACTGATGAATCTCAGAGGGAAGGGGAGGGAGAGAGTGGGAAGAGATTATCCAAAGATCTTATATGCATACTAGAGGCCCAGTGCACAGATTCATGCACCGGTAAGGTCCCTCAGTCTGGCCTGCGGGGATTGGGCTGAAACTAGCTCTCTGACATCCCCTGAAGGGTCCCAGATTGTGAGAGGGCACAGACCAGGCTGAGAGACCCCACTGGCGCATGAATCGTGCACCAGGCCTCTAGTATTTTATAATAAACTTACCTTATTCATTCCATTTGACTCATATAAATATTAGAAATTCACATCCTTTCAGAGGTAGTAAGGGGAGCATATAGCAGAAAAAACTGAAGGGGATGAGAAAAGAGAGTGTCACTACAGAAAATAAGTCTAGAATTCAACCTCTGACACAAATAATCCAGAAAGCAGATAAATATTCTTCTGCCTGTAGTCCCAGATAACCCAGAGTCACCATCTCTCTGAGGCTAGTTTGGAGGAAGTTAGGTATTACTCTGCGCTCTCACAAGTATCCCCATTCCAAAATTGACCAAGGGCATTCTTTTCAGTCGGTCCACAGTTTCTATTATATGCCAGGTATTGTTCTCAATATAGCCAAAAGGGTCCCTGTTTTTGGTCAAAAGGGTCTTTCATCTGTCCTTCGGTCATTACTGAGAAAACCATATTCCACAGTCACCTTCAGAATCTACCAGTTTTCCATTCATGAGACTCAATACATCTTCAATTTTCCAGATGCTGCTTAAGACCAAACAGCAGCACTAAGGATAAGGAGCCTTTTCATCTAAAGATCCCCAAAAGATAGTTGTACAATAAGGCACAGTGATGGGTAAGAGCCAGGCTATATAGTCAGAAAGACGTAATTCCTTGAGCAAGCAACTTCATATCCTTAAGCTTCAGTTTCTCATCTGTAAAATGAAAATAATGTCACCTATTCCACAGAATTCTTGTAGAATTGAAGTATGTGCAGTCTCAACATAAGTGCTCAATAAATGGTTGCTGCCATTATCATCATCATTATCCCTGTTCCACTCAGAATTAGGCAAATAGACAAGTCAAAACTAGAAACTGCCCACTCAAAAAAAGCCCATGTTTTTGTGGACACTCAACTTCCAAATGTGAGCTAATTATCAATGAAGTGAAGCCAAAAGGCTGAGGCTATTGTTCTAAGGAAAAACATGGACCAAAGAAGGTAACCTCCAGTGAAGCTGGGATAGAGCTAGAGTCCAGGCCATAACCTTGGTCCATACTTTCTTCTTAAAGATCACCAATTACACTATAAGCCCACAAAACAAAGTCAAATTAAGACACTGAGAAGAAACAATGACTAAAGGAATATTGCTCCATAAGACCAAGGAGTCCCCTTTGCACTAACCCCTCAATCCAACCACGTTTTATTTAAATCTCTGTCACCTGCACCTCGGCCCCATCTATTAGAGAGGATTGGCCAGGAGGCAACTTCCCCTTATGCCATGTCAATGTCTATCAGGTTCTTCCTGATGTCTGACCACCATGCTTCTTGCTGTACCCAGAGCCCACTCCCTCACAGATGCTATCTCTAAAACTTTATATTCCCATCTCCTCAAAGTTGCAATTAATTATAGATGAAGAAAGTTGAGAGGAGAAAAAGAAATGGAATGAGAAAGAAAGAAGGTAAGAAGAACTGACCAAGCAGTGGATGGAAAGGAGTTAAGAGGACAGGAAGTAGGGAAGAAAGGGGTTGCAGAAGGAAAATAAAAAAACTGAAGAACCAAGAGTAGAGTGAATGAAATGTATAGAACTTTCTCCCCAACTCCACTAAGTGGTATAAAAGAAATAGGCTTGGCAAGGAGAGAAAAGAGGAATAGGAGAGAGGAGTGAGGAGGTAGGCAGACAGTTTTTCTGGAAGGGACTTTGGATTTCAAGATGTTCCCCTGACTGAGATGGGTCACAGAAGTATCTACCCAAAGAAGACTTGACAAGATAAACATGATCAGGGAATTTATTAACAATCAGTTTGGCTTGGTTTGTTGTTATTGTTTGTTTTTGTTGGAAAGTGGTTAAAAGGGGATAAAGTATGAAAGCAAAGCAGTTAATGGAGACCATGATTTTGACTGAAGCCTCCCCTTCTCCCTCATCCCCCCATCCAATGAACCCAGAGAGGCTAACTGGACCCTCTTTCTTCCTCTCTCTCCCATCCTCTCCACCTCCTTCTACCATCTTTTAAACAAAACTCCTTGGGATAATCTGCCTGTATCCATCCACATTAATGTCAGTCCTGGCACCAGAATCTGCCCTGGCCTGCCCTGAGCTACATGCCCTATCTTGTCGGCCTTCCAAGGGAACCAATACTGCTGCCCACTGAGGAATAGACTCCAGAAAGGACCTCCAGCTAAGAACTAGAATATTAGTACATCCCAGAGATTATTAACTCTGTCCTCCATATAAATCTGGGCTCCCTGAGTTCAGGAATCCCATTATACTATCTCCATGTATTTTCTTGCCTTACTCTTCCTTTTCTTCTTCTTCCAAGCAGTGTTATTTCTGTTCCACCTCATCTACCCTGCACCCATAGCATAAAGTCCCTTATCAGATCTAAAACCGATTATAGGTTATCTCAGGTTCTGGTCTTAGTGCAGATGGAAGATATATGACTACTGCATGCTTCCTGCTTCAGGCACAGCAAGTGACCCAGCTTGGACAAGAACTTGGCTGTTTGACCTCAAGGGATCACTGTTCTAAAGTGCCTGTCTGTCACTGATGATCAGAAGTCTGTCTTGTGTATGCCCTTAGCGACTAAAAGAAATTACAGTTCTTCTTCTTCCAACAATTATCTCTTCAAAACAAACCAATATGAGTCCTCTCAGTACATTTCTGGACTATGCAGAAGAGTGGTAGGGTTCATCTAGAAGTAGGGGCACAGTCTTTATCCTCGTGCAGGATACCAGCTGCAGAGAAGCTGGTCCCACTGGGATGGGAGAAGGCTGAAAAACTTATGTTAACCTAAATAAGACCTTTTCCACAGTCTGGGGTGCCCCTTACCATGCAAGCCCAAGATTTTTGTGAGAAGGGGAACCATTAGTCTTGAGGTAACAACTGAAATGTGTCACCCCAACAGGAAGCAGGGGTCAGGAAATGGTTAGTGGATATAAAATCTCCAGGTACCAGTCTTAAATTCTTCTTACTCCCTCCCAAGCCTTTCTTAATGTGACCAGTTCTCTACAAGAGACATAAACTAACGTTACCATCTTGTGCCAGGAGGAGGAGGGCAAGAAAGTGGTCAAAGGAAAACCCTGATAATGAAAGAACTACCCGAAGCTGTTGGGACATTGGAAGACTGCATGCTCCTGACAGCCTGGGTTGTCTTCAACCTTGGAGCAGGGATCCAGGAATGACCAAGGGGGTCTTTAAAGTCACACAGGGCTCATCTTCCCCGTCCCCCAAAGCTCAAAGGCTCTGACCAATTTCCCCAAAAAACACAGAGCTCAGAATCCACTGAGACTGCGGTGGGATGTAAATGGGAGTCTCTGCGACAGCAATTTGCCTCTCCCTTTGTCTACCTCCCGTCTCCATCTCTTCCCCAGCTTCTCACATCCTGGGGCATTATTTCAGAGGCCTCTACCTTGATCTGTCTCCAAGTCTCTAGCAAGATCAAAGCTCTTAACACCTGTTTTCTTGCCGACTCCTAGGCTAGAGAAGAGGGGGCAGGGTCCATCCTGAGGCAAGAGGAGGGCCCTGACTTCCCCTCTTCCCAAGGTAGAAGAGAGGTTGGATAGGTTGGACCAAAGAAAGAACTAAATCTAAGGTTGAGTTGTGAAAAACGCCCCCTGGTGGAAAGGCTGTTATTCTTATTCTGTTATTAATTTTACTATTATTATTCACGTTACAAATTGAATTAACTCAGAGTAATAGTAGGGTATATATATTACAGTGACCAGAAAGGTCTTTCCTAACTTCCCTATCTAAAAAAAACTCCCTGTTATTCTTTATTACAAGACCCTGTTTGTTTTCTTCAGGGTTTTATCACAATCTGTAATGATTTGAGCATTTGTTTTCTTGCTTATTGTTTATTTCCCACTAGCAATAAAAAGCTCCACATTTGGCCCTAACCGGTTGGCTCAGTGGATAGAGCGTTGGCCTGCAGACTGAAGGGTCCCAGGTTCAATTCTGGTCAAGGGCATGTACCTTGGTTGCGGGTACATACCCAGTGGGGAATGTGCAGGAGGCAGCTGATCGATGTTTCTCTCTCATTGATGTTTCTAATTCTCTATCCCTTTCCCTTCCTCTCTGTAAAAAATCAATAAAATATATATTTTTTTTAAAAAAAAAAAAGCTCCAAATTTGAGTGAGAGAAAGAATGAATGATGAATAAATAATTATCTGGGAATAAATCTACTTGTGAGATAAAAATTTTCTAATAATGTGATCTATACCTGAAAGTATCATGTTTAGACTTTTTATTAACAATCATATCTTAGTCAATATACATAATGCCCTTACATCTATATTAATCTACCAAAGACCTCTTTCTCTACAACTGTATACTACTTATTTAAGTTCTTTAACAATTATTTAGCTTTGTGTTAAGTATTGTGGAGATAATATAAAAATATACAGTCTCTCCACTCCAGAAGCTAGAGTTGAATAAGGGAAAATGAGAAGATACATGATAACTACAACTGAAGACAGTATACAGTAAGATAGCCTATAATATGACTGAATATAGGAATTCAAAGGAAATAAATTACTTCTGGCTGGGGCTATCCAGGAAGACTCAGGCAGGAGATGGCATTTAAGCCGACCATGATGACTGCGTAGGATTTCAAGTAGTCAGAAATTGGGAGGAGGGAATTCTAAAGAAAAGACAGAGCTTACTGGGAGGATTTCATGACTTTGGGCATCATTTGATGTTGAACTTCTATTCATCATTAGAGAATGAAATTCAAGGACCAGTGAAATTCAAGATTAAACTGCAGAAGCTCAAGGATTTGAATAGGGAAGACAGGGACCAGGACCTGGGTCCCAACTCAGATTCGATTTATCTCCACTTCTCTTATATTTGGTCTTACATAAGGAATATAAGGTTCAAATAGGACAGGATACCCATTATGCCTCCACCTATATGTCTCTCATCTTCTCTCTCTCCCCACTAAGTTATTTATTGACAATGAAGCAATTTCTTCTTTTAAATATGTTTTTATTTATTTTAAAGAGAGAAAAACATCTATCGGGATCAAACCAGTGACCTTATGACCCTTCAGTGCATGGGATGATGTTCAACCAACTGAGCCACACGAGCCAGGGCCTAGGGCGACAATGAAGCAATTTCTTTTTTAAATTTTTAAAATATATTTTTATTGATTTCAGAGAGGAAGGGAGAGAGAGAGAGAGATAGAAACATCAATGATGAGAGAGAATAATTGATCAGCTGCCTCCTGTATGCCACCTACTGGGGATCAAGCCCAGAACCCAGGCATGTGCCCTGACTGGAATCAAACCATGACTTCCTGGTTCATAGGTCAACACTCAGCCACTGAGCCACACCACCTGGGCACAATTTCTTTTTTTAATATGTTTTTATTGATTTTTAGAGAGAGAGGAAGGGAGAGGGATAGAGAAATAGAAACATCGATCTGCTGCCTCACCCGCTACTAGGGATCAAGCCTGCAATCCAGGCAGATGCCCTGACTGGGAATCAAACCTTGAACCGGTGACCTCTTGGTTCATGGATCCATGCTCAACCACTGAGCCACACCAGACAGGCAGGCTTGAAGCAATTTCTTAATCTCATTACTAAAAAAGAGCACAAAGCACAGAAAGCGTATGCTAATTAAGTTAGGTAATTTGAATACCTGGAGAAAAGGGGGAAACCCCTCCTCCTTTCTTCTCCATAGCCAACTGTCCTTGATCTTCCAACACCATATGTCAATAAATATATTTCCTCCTTCCCTGGACAAGAGATGCTATTAAATGTCAAATGTAAAGTAAAGTTTGTCATAAAAATCCCTCATAAAAATATCTCCCTACTATCAGCATTGGAAGATGGAGGAGGGGAGTTCCTATGCTGTGCTTGCCTCTTGATAGTGTCCAGGCCATCTCACCTTCTGCTTCCAGGAGCATCTCAGGCAACCTTTTCTTAGTTTCCTAAAGAAGTAATCAGAGACATTCTAACTCCTCACACCACCCTTGCTTCTGTGAAAGTTTTATGAAATCAGTTTCATAAATAACCAGTTTCTCACAATCTCAACTCCACATTTCTAAATCAGTATAATCTTTAATTCTCCTCTTTCTGGAATGGCTAACGTATAGCATGCCACTTGGAAGCAACAAAGGAAATGAAATACCTTCCATCAAGGGGTTCTAGGAGAGTGGAGGTAGTTACACGGGTACATACAAGGGCGACTGTGTATTAGGCTAGAAAGTAAAAGACAGGAGGGGTTTGCCTTGCGGCTGCTGTTTCTCTTTCTCTGCAAACCTCTGCTGATTATAGCAGATTTATAGGGGCCCCAAAGCAGCCCAGCATCTTAGCCATAAACTTCCCAGAAAGAAAACTCATTGAGGTTCCCTTGAGAGGTGATGAAAAATAAATATCAGGGTTTGGTACAAACACATCAACCAGGGCCAGGGGTGGAAGGCAGCCAGTTCCCTATAGCTGGTTTAACTCCTTCAGGAGTTGTGTACACACATACACCATACCCTAAAAGTCTAACAAATATACTCATGTTTATAGTCTACTGAGATAAGCATTCCCCACTCTTTGGTGCATATTTCCAGTCAAATGCAAACACATATGTCCATATAGTATGCATACACACATGATTTTCAATAAGTTGCTTTATAACTATAATATAACCAGCCTCTCCCCCTTCCCAAGCTCCTGACTATAGGGTGGGGCACAGTGAAGGTGAATGAGGGAATGTCTGAGTATAAGCTAGCATGTGTCACTAAGTGTGTCTCTGACTACATTCCAAGAAACAAATAGAAATTGTTTTTTCATTGCTCACTATTTGGAATTTATCCACTGTCTTTCAATGACCTCTAAATAGGCCATCCAGTTTCAATGATCATCTATCCCTTACTGAGCCGCTACTCTGTGCTCAGGGGATGGCAGCATGAGCGTTGCTTAAACTTGGTACAAACCCTAGCTTCACAACTTACTTTGCACAAATACTTAACCTCCCTGAGCCCTAGTTTCAACTTCTGTAGAATGGCATCACAATACTCACCTCATAAAACTGTTGTATTCAATTAGATGATTATGTAAAGTGCTTAGGACAAAGTACAGGGCATAGTACTAAAAAATGGTAGCTATTATTATCATTTTTTAGGTGTTGGAGATATAAAGAAGTAATAAAATAAAGAGATTTTCTGTTCCCTTGGGAGTTTTTAAAATCTTGTTGATGGGACAAGATAATCACATGGAGCGTGAAAAGACATGGAAATCTAAAACTCATATTTGAGCCCTAAAATGCAACATATTCTCCTAAATCCAAGCCCTGTTTTGAAACTTTTAGCAATGATTTCAGTGTTCTAATGAAATTGTAGGGTTTTTTTTTAAATTCTATCATTAATCATCCCCATGCCTTACCATCTTACATATACCGCACATCCACCACAACCTTTTATTTAAGTAGCTGACTTGGGACAGAAAAGATTTTGAGAGTTCATTTTGTGCATTTTCCTATTTCAGGGCAAGGCCTTCTAAGGCTTTCCAAACCAAACTCACACCCTGTGCATGACCAGGGTGTCTTTCTTCTTCCATCGCCCTCAGTCATCCCTCTAACCTCAGAAAATTCTTCCTTATATTTAATTTCAATCTCTTTTTGACCTCTTTCTGTCACTCATTCTTATTGGGGATGAAGTACACAAACCCTTACAACTTAGGAAAAGATCTCAAATGCCCACCTGGTGACCTTTTCCATTGCCAATCACCCCAGGTCTCTGAAATTCTGTCTCATATAGTTTATTTTCATTAGCCCATTAAAAATCATCAAAATATCCTTTTAAAAGTATTAATTTGGTCCCTGCTAGGGTAGATCCTCTTATCCAGTCATCTGGTCTCTCCTTAAAGGCTTTGAAAGATGAAAATATCCTAATTTCCATTACAGATGGTTGAGAACTCATTTCAATCCTTCCAGCCCCCATAAGCCTCCTCAATTAGTATCATCAAATTGTTACTCATTTGATTAAGGGACAGTACAACCCTGAGGCAGAGGCATGACTAATATGACCTCCCCAGTCCCTTTCAGTCCGTCCATTTGAAGTTGGGGAAGCAAAATTGGCACCAGTCTCAACCCACGCAATGCTTGCTCCAGGGGATACCCTTAGGACCAGGCCGACTCCAGCGTGGGCACAGCAGGCAGAGTGCCAAACCCTCGCATAGTGACTGGTGTGGGAAGCCTAGAGACAAGGAGGTGAGCCCAGGCCCACACTTCTCCCTCTTCCCCAAATTCAATTTCCCCGGCCTACGCCCCTGCTTTGGAATTGTGTTCCCACGTCCAAAGTTCTCAGACCCTTTCACAGTGCTCATCCAAGGCCAGATACCTATCATAGATCATCTAAGACCAATGCTTCTCAAACTTGGAAAAGCATACAAATAACTTGGGAGCTTGTTAAAAATGTAGATTCTGCTCAATAGGTCTAAGTTGGGACCTAAGATTCTGCATTTCTAACAGCTACCAGGTGACATGCATGCTACTGGTCCATGGACCATACTTTTAAGAGCAAAGATCTAGATGACTGTAGCAGGTTTCTACAAAAGTCTCCCAGGAAGAGTCCATCTATCCATCTCCATCAGTCTATCTCTTCTTCAGATGAGAATCATATCTCATACGTTTCTGATTCAGAAATCTCTCCCTATGGTGCATACACAATACAAACCTGGCTACACTTCAAATGTGAACAAAACATCCCTCACAAGAGTCTCATTCTTTCATAACTCTAAAGGCCCATGTAGCCTAGAATTATTATCCCATTTATTTTCCAACTTGCCTATCCCTCTTTTATTCCCCAAATTGCTCCATAGGCATCCTTCTCCGGGAAATGCCTCTTGACCAACATCTCTTTCTCAATTTTTGCTCATACCTACCTCTTCCAAAGTAATGGTGTCTCAATCCTTGTCTAGTTACTAATTCCTCCTATTTCAGTCCCAGTCTTCCTCCCCATTTCGGTTGTGAATTATCTCTCCCCAAAGAATCTTAGATGCACTCACAAGGTTTTTGCACCAGTCTCTCAAAAAAGCATCTAAAGAAGTTGGTAACTATATAGGTAACCTTGCCTCTAGCAGGCTTCCCTGGTTTTACCTACTCCTTGTTGGGAATATCAGGAAGCCCAGAGTAAGAGAGTAGCTTCCCATTCCTCCCTCCCAGGGCAGGTCCCACACATAAACACAATAGAAAAACACTGGCCCTTCTATGCCAATGCATAAAAACTGACTGCTTCAAGAAAGATGCCTGTTGTGCCCACGCTGGAGCCAGTCTAGTCTTCAGGTATTCCCTGGAGTCAGGTAGAGTGGGATGGGTCTTCTGTCAATTTCACTACTTCCTGCCCCTCCCAAATTCCATAGGAATAGATGGTGAGGGACCAGGAGAGGTTGTTTCAGGCATTCTCCTGCCCCAGGGTTGTATTATCCCTTGTTGCTCTTCGAATGAACAACACTGTTCTCACTGTTAGATCTAGAGGGAGGGGAGAACCTAGTCCTTGCCCTGAACAAGATTCCACTATAATGAAATAGACAAGATTGTCACCATGACTCAGGAGTAGCCAAACAAAGGCTAAATTAGAAGCAACTGGGTACCGTTCTAGATACTGGAAAGATGAGGGGGAAAGCTGTTTGCCAGAGAAGTCTCCTAGAAGATAGTTTTAAAGAAGTAGGGCAGTGCTAGCCTGAAAGTAAGGAGAACCTTCTGTACAAAAAAAAAAAAAAAAAAAGTATAAGGATCAAGTCAACAAAACAGGTATTTATTAAATGCTCATTATGTGCCTGGCACCAAGCTGGATACTGTGGGGTAGTGAACAAGACACACTCCTTATCTATGTCCTACAAGCCAGGGAACAATATTAAGAAAATAAAGACACAGGTAACTATGATATTTTAGTTTTTTATTTCAGCTTCATTGAGGTATAATTGATATGTAAAATTTAAGATATATAAAGTGTACAACATGATGATTTTATATAGGTATACACTGTGAAAGGATTCCCTATCATTTCCCCATTGTGAAAGGAGTAACTATGGTAACCTTTTCACATAGATGTTTTATTAAATGAAGTGAAGTGCTAGAAGGGAGCCTTTGTTTCCCTCCGTTCATTTTTGCATGTGCAGGGGCTTCCATTGTCGCTTTGGTTTTCAAAGTGTGGTTCCTGGACCAGCCTCACCTGGGAATTTGTTAGAAATACAAATTCTGGGCCCCACCCAGACTTACTGAATTTCAAACGCTGTGACCAGCAATCTGTTTTAACAAGCCCTCCAGGTGATACTGATACGCAGTGCAATTTGAGAACCTCTGAGCAGAGTAATGTTCCTAAGCCCCTCTCCACCACCCTTTCTCTCACTGTGACCTCTTTAGATTAGTGAGTTAAATAGACAGCACTGAGCATGCCCGTGTTTTTTGTTTGGTTTTCTTTTTTCCCCCCAGAGCTAGCCTGCCCACAGGACACATGCATTTCAATCTGCTCATACCTGAGAAAACCTGCTACAAGCAGGCTCTATCCTGTAGGGAGGTGGGCAGGTGTTCAGCACTGCCTGGGATGAGGAGTAATTCAGGGGTGCAAAACTAGCCAAGGGATGAGGCTGCAGATAACGCTGACAGTTTAGTCATCTATCTGTCTCTGTGTCTTGATTATCAACTGACTCCAAACATAGGAGGGGAAAATGGGATGTTATCTGTTGTACCCCTAAGACCCCAAAATGGGTTATAGTGAAAAGCGGGCAGGATGCAGGCTCAGTTTGCTTGCAGTAGGGAGACTTAGTTGAGAGAAGAAGAGAACAGAAGACCCAGAGGAAATCCTAGAGTTTGTTTTTAACTAAATGGAACTTTAAAAAATGATCAGTTCTCACCTCTCAGATAAAATGATCAGTTCTCACCTCTCAGTTTTAAAAAAAAGCATTTAAGGGACGGAGCAACTTGCTCAAAGTCACATTGCTTGTTAGCGGTGGAAACAGGACTAGAACCCAGGACACTTAACTCTCAGGTATGCACTTTCTGAGCAGGTGGACCAAAGCAGACAACAGTAGAGAAACTTGAAAGTCCAAGAACACAGATGTTGCCAATAGAAGAAGCAACCCGAGGGACTTTTAGCATGGGTAGTGGGCTCAAAGCCAAAGGGCTTTGCGCTCGTAGGAAAGCTCTGGCTCCAATCCACTGGTGCATGTTGGCCCTGCACACAGCAGAGGCTCAAGCTATACCGCCTGCTCAGTGCGCTCTGAGCACTGCCTCATTTCCTGTGCTTTTCCTGGTGTTATTCTCTCTGCCTAGAATCTCTCTCTGCCCCCCATGTGTGGGGAAATCCTATCTGTTCTTGAGGAAAGGCAACTCAAATGCCATTCCTCTACAAAGTCTGCTCTGATTTCACTAAACAGCCCTCACAGAGGTGCCAGCCAGAAACGATCACCCCCCACTCTCAACTCCCAAGACAGTTTACTTGTATATTACTTGTGGCGCTTACCACTTTGTACCTTGTGTTGCAGGTAGGCTGCATTAGAATATAAGCTCCTTAAGGGCAGAGGCCATACTTCATCTTCTATGGGCTCTCCCTCCATAATGCCTACGGTGTGGTGCACAATAAATGCTTACCAAGCCCATTAGCCAATCAACCAACCAAAGCTCAGAAGTTACATGCCACCTGTTGCAGCCCAATATCACAGACACTGACACCAAAGGACATCATAGAAAAATTAACCCTGCTTCCCCCCAGAAAAAGCACCAAATACCTTCCAACATTCTGCTTTTTTACGCACCACATGACATAATCCCATTTGGGTTCGTCTAACTCATGTAGCTTCATGTACTAATTAAGCTGTAAGACACAACAGGGCATGAATTTATTGTGCAATAATTCACACGCGGGATGTTTGCGCAGTGCTTGGGCGTGAGTTATGACACATTAATTCACGGCCTAGAGGGCCTCGTTGCAATTACAGGACCATTTTTTAAATATAATCTGGGATTAAAATACAAATATTGGTCCCCCAGTCTTAAAATCTTTCTTTAGCCCCAAAATGCATCTAGCCACGGTTAGATGTCTCTTTGACCCACTTTTTTCTCATTCTGCATTTATGCATTTAGCTGTACTGATGGCAAAGAATGTACAGTCCAACCCTTCACTTTACTCACTAAGATCATGGGGGCTCTGTGAAAAGAGAGGAAGAGGGAGAAAGGGGCAAGAACTTCATCACTACCAGGAAGAACAAGAGATAAACTGGCTGTTGGGTAAGGAAACACTGGAGAAATGGCTGCAGCAGACAACTAAGGGTCCATTACTAAGAAGGGAGAAGAACCAGAAAGAACTTTTTATGAATTCTGACATTCAGTAAACTTCACCCAAAGCAGTAAAGTAAGATTCACTACAGTTTTTATGTCCAGAGTTAGGAGCGTGTGATGGGTAGGTAAAAAAGAAATAAGTCACCTGGCTCAGGAGCTCACAACCAAAAACAATTCCCTCTGTCTCCTGTCTCCCCAGGGTTCTGGGAGAGAAGGTGAGCTCATTTCTGCAGACGACTCTCCTCTCCTCGCTGGCCACACGGTGCTCTATAAACACCTTGCCCCATATGTGATGTCAGCCACCAGCCACCTAGAGAATCTGCCCTGCTCTGTGAGCTTGTATTAAAACACTCACTTATAACTCCCTATTAATTTTTCACGAGGAGTTATTTTTAACTCGCTCAAACCATTGTCTGAATATGCCAAATATATTTTCTTAATGAACGAGCCCTGCGTGTGGTTCCTCCTTCCCTCTACTCCCCTGCTGCTATTCAAATGTCCCCTCCTCATGGGGAGCAAGCAGCCTTCCGGTGAACAATTCACAGCAAAGCCCCAGAAATGAGTAGTGGCGAACACAGGAAACAAGTCATGCGGCCCACACTCTCCTCCCCACTCAGGCTTTGGTTTTCAGAGAATTTCAGGAAATGCTGTCAGAGGTTTTTAAAAACAGAAAGATCAAGTCAAAATTGAAAAGTCTTCTCTATAGATTATCAGAAGGAACCCTCGGGTTCTGAGGCCAGGCCTTCCCTCTACTAGTCCACGTAGACTCGCTTATCTGCCACTCATCAGTCAGGAGCAAGCGAGACAGATAAGGAGAGTCGATTCTTAACTCATGGAACCTTTCTACACGGTAAATATGATTGAGTTGTCCCCCGCCCCCAACAGGCGTAAAATCTTTCAATGGTTTCCCACTGCCCTCAGGATAAAACCTAAACTTCTTAGCACTGGGCATCCTTTCTTCATAGTCTGACAAATGCATATTCTTCTAGCCTCATTCTTTTCCTAGTTCATGCTCCAGCACTAAATTCTAGACTCACTTGGTTCCCTTGCCTCTAATGCCCTCTTGACCCCCCTTCACTTAGCACAATTGGTTGCTAACTACTACTTATCTTTCAATTCCCAGCTCAGACATTGATTCCCCAGGAAGCCTTCCCTGACTCTTATGCTGCCCTTCCTATGTACTCTCATGACACCTGTGCTCACCCCATTTGCCAATGAACATAATGCATCAAAATTCCAGCTCAGCATCTGTCTCCTCCACTAGCCTGTGAGTTAGGTGCTCAATAAACATTTGTTGAACAAATATACAAACAGAGAAGAGAAACTTGAAAGGGCATATAATCCAGCATTCCTATCTACTTGACTTTGAGATACCTACTTTCTAGCCAAGCAACCTTTATAAATCTGACTCAGGTAAATATATAAATGGTATTACATTCCTGTAGAAGGCAATCAAAATGAAAAGTGTGAAGGGGAAAGCAACTGTGATAAAACCTTGACCACAGGTAATTCATGGCACATGAGGTGATAAAGAACTGTTTGCCTTTGAGGATACTTGTTTTAGAAATATGAGGCTGCCTTGGGTGACAAGGCAACCAACCACTCACACTAGTTAGACAACCCTTACTTTTATGAAGGTATCATACTCGGCCCTATAATCTAGGTAGGACATCCCCTAGACAAGAGGTTCTCACCTGGGGGGCAAGGGAACAGAGGAGGCATAATGAAGACACGATGGAACATTTGCACACTTCATATCGTCACACACTGGAGATTCTTTTCCAACTAGCCCCTTCCTTCCTATCATTGCGCTAAATCATCCCAACTGGCAAGGAATTGTGCTAAATTTAAAAGGGAAGAGATTCTAAAAGCTTCCTTCATGGGAAGGCAGCATGGTCTAGTAGTTAAGAGTAAAGGCTCTGCAGGTGGACGGCTTAGGTTCAAACCTCATTTCACCTCATAGCTGGGTGACTCTGGGCAATTTTTTTAACCTCTCTGCTTTCGTTCCCACAACTGTCAAATGGGAGTAAAAGTAAATATCTCATAGGGTTGCTGTAAGAATTAAGTGAAGTAATACTTGTAAAGCACTTAACTCAGTACCTAGCAAAGAATATGTATTTAATGTAATCTACCTAATATTTAATATTAAAATCTGATCCAAAATCCCCACACTTTGAAAATCAATTAGTCTTTACAAACATCTAGCCACAAAATCATCTACTAAAACTGTTAGCTAGCCCTTGTGAGAAAATGAAAACAGTTTTATTCCATATAATTTGCATCAACACATTGACTCTAATTAGACATTCTCATACATGCTGCTGCTAAACGCTAGGCTTACTGACTTTGACCAGACATTGTAGAGTACAAGGCTCAAATATAATAATAATAATAATAATAATAATAAATAGCTGGCATTTATTGAACATTTACTACTTAAGCATTTTAGCTGTATGTCCTCATAATAATCTTAAGGGACAAGTCTTATTATTATCTCTATTTTACATATTGGGAAACTGAAGTTTAGATGAGTTAAGAAACCTGTGCAAATCACAAAAATAGTATGTGATAAAGCCAGGAAATGGACTAAAACTCAAGGTGAACTACTCTGCCATACTGCACTCCTTCCTTATGGCTGTGCTGGGACTGTGCACAGCTTAATTCAGCATCCCAATTCCTACAATGGGCAGAGATTGAGAGGGAGGCCACCATTCTCCTTTAGTGGTTCTTTGAGCCTCAGGAATTATGTCTTCTGTCCAATCAGCCCTGAAGAGAGGAAATAATTAGAAAAGGAAGATAGCATAAATATTAATAATAATAATGGCATATTTGGCTATGGGTGCCTCATCTTATTTCTGGAAGTGGCAGTACTAGGTACTAATGTGGTAAGAGCAAAGAACATTATGTCAAAAATTCTGGATTTGAGCCTAGCTCTTCCACTTGACTATATAAACTTGGATAATTTGCTTAATCTCTCTAAACCTCAGTTTACTTATCCATAAAATGGGAATAATAATACCTTACTAGATCAATAAGAGAATCAAATGAGAAGATATAAACTATCACACACTGCTGGTGAGAGTGTAACTGGGGACACCATTCTGAAGCACAGTCTTAGTGGAACTAAGTATTTATACACCCTCCAACCCAGCAATCCCACTGCTAGGTATATACCCCAAGGAAACACTACTGAATCCATAAGGAGGCCCGTATGAGGTCATTCATCACAGTACTATTTGTGATAGTAAAAAGCTGGAGGCTACCCAAGCATCTATTCCTAGAGGATTATTTATGTTCACAATAGTCAGATATGATGAAGTAGATTTACAGATAGCAGCAACAATGTTAAGCGGGAAAAGTAAATGCAGGATGAGGTATATAACACAGTGCCATTTATGTAGATTTTAAAAAACAGCTCCAGCTCTGATCAGTGTGGCTCAGTTGATTAAGCAGCAGCATCCCATGCACCGAAAGATTCCCAGTCAGGGCACATACTCAGGTTGTGGGTTCAATCCCCGGTCAGGGTGCATATACTGAGACAACCAACACAGCAATGTTTCTCTCTTTCTTTCTCTCTCTCTCTTCCTCAAATCAATAAAAATATTTTTTTAAAACAGCCACAAAACTTTCTATATTTATTAAGGATACACATATATCTGTTAAAAATGTCACAGCATTCTTCTGCTCAAAACCGTCCACTGGTTTCCCTTTTCATGCAGAATATAAGCCAAAGTCTGTATGTATTTCAATGGCATCCAGGTGCCTCCAGGAAGGAGGAGGAAGAAGAATAGAGATGAGGGATGGAAGGGGAAAATAACAAAGAATAAAACATAGGGGGGATTAATCATATTTCATGGCTCAAATAAAAGCAAGCAGAACAAACAACCAAACGGAAGAAAAAGAAAATACATGATTGGGAACCCTGAGAGAGCCTCCCTGCAATTCAGCCTGGTGATTAGAGGAACACTTCCTTTAAAGCAATATGCAGAAACACCCTTTCCCTATGCAATAACCTGCAATTATTCCAATAGCTTATATTCATGCCGACTCTGGACCCAGCTATCAGAGTCCCTCCCTAAGTCTACTTCTCCCTACCCTCTCGTCCATCACCACATTCCTAACTCAACTCATCACACCCTGGCCTCCCCTTCATGCAATGAGCCTTTGGCCTGTGTGTTACTTGCCCTGCCAGGATGCTCTCCTCACTCTAGCTCTTCTCAACCCTATTCTACAACCTCTCCCCCACTGCTAGGAAGCTTTTCCTAAACCATCCTGACTGATTTCCCATCTCCAACCTTCCTCCCATCTCAACAGCACATACAGCACTAATTTTCCCCTTCTGTCTGGTGGTGTCCTGGGTGTGTCCCTTAAATTCCTTTATCGTCTAAAAGCAGGGCCAGGATCCATGTACTCCCTCCTTCTGAATTCCATACTCCCCACCCCCCAACCCGCACTACCCAGGAAAAGGATCTGCTCAGCATTGTACTAAGCAATCAAAAGAGGCATTTAGAGCAGAGAAAATGAATATATAGATGTATTGATGGACTACTACAGCTTAAAATTCCTAGAAGTAGGAAATATTTATTTTGGAAAGAGAGAAAGCGCCAGACAGAGGTGGAAACAGGAGACAAACATGCACAATCACCCATTTCAAGAGCATTTCCTGAGGACATTTCCTAATGAGGGCCCTGGATCTGTGAATCTCAGTTTAATTAGGAAATACTCTCTCCCAAAGGAGGTGCTTGGTGCAGGGGAGGAACCTAAAGAAATGCCAACAGAAGCCAGGGAACTTGAAGCCAGCTTCTATGAATCCCATAAGGCCCCTGGCTCCCTCCTTCTCTCCCTCCTCCCCCTCCCTGTGTTTCTCTCCATCTCTGAGCTCATTCCAAACTCCAAAACAAAAGTTCCATCCCAAGTAGCCAGGAAGAACTCCTGTCAAATCCAACAATCCACCCACTAAATTGCTGGCTGTCTTGCTTTCCCAGCCAACCCCACCTACTCTCCTTCATCCTAGAGGTCATCATGTTCATTCCTCTGCCTCTAAGAAGGGTACTGCCCTCACTCTGGATCTTTCCTTTTCTAAACACTTTTCCAAGGAAAAAAGTTCCACTGGTTCTCTTGGCCGGGTGTTACCAATCCTGCCAACCAGGAAGTTTGGCCTCCTCCCTCCTGCTGAGTAGCTTCCAATACAGCTTGGATGAGAGTTGCTTTGCTAAAAGTTTGGTAAAGACCTGAGAGAGGAAGGCAACTGAGGCTGTTAAATGATTATTTTCAGTTCTCAAAGTTTCAGAGAAGCGGACTTTAAATGCAACCTCTCCAGAGATTCTACCAATCCCTTTGTATGCAAGTACAACTCCTTTTCTGATCCCAAATTATGTAAGTTCTCTCATCCTCCTTAAAATTTCCAGAGAACGAAAATTCGAGAGTCAATCAAACCAATGTCCCCCTAAACAAACAGGGATAGGATAGCTGAGCTTCCCCAGTTTCCAAAGTCGTAACCCAAGCCCCCTTGCAGCTCTGGTAGGGGGCAGTCAGGAATACAGAGTAGACAGAGGCTTTGAGTGCAGGGTGAGAGCTTTAAACAATAAGTGCGGTGTGTGTAGTGCACCAACACTTCCAAACTGGAAACAGTTCAGAATACATAAGAAAAAGTAAATAGAGCAAAAGCCAACATAAACACTGGGCTGAGTCATATATCCAAGGTCTAGAAGAAATCAGTTAACAAAGCCAAAAAAAGATGGAATTTTCTCATTTTCTCTTTCTGTGTGTGCCTTCTCTAGAAGTCTGTTTCTAGTCACTGTGATTCATTCAACAAATATTTACTGGTCCCCAACTTTTCAACACTGCAGATACAGCAAAGAAAAAACACAAAAATCTTGCACTGGAGTTGTGTACACTCCTGCAGGAGGAAGCAGATGATAAACAAATAATAAGAATATATATTGTGTTGGATTGTGACCAGTACTGAGGAGAAAAGTAAGCCAAGCAAAGACTAAGACATGCTGGGGGTGCGAGTTGCCATTTTAAAATGGGTGGTCCAAGAAGGCCTCACAGACAAGATGAAATTTCAGCATCAGGAGGGGAGGGAACAAGCCATGGCACAGATCTCTGAGAACAGCAAGTACAGACACTCTAGTCAATTTTTTAATGACATTTTTTTATTGCAGTGAAATATACATGACATAAAATTCACCATTTTAGCCCATTTTTAAGCATATAGTTTTGTGGTATTAAGTACATTCATATTGTTGTGCAACTATCACTACCATCCATCTCTAAAACTTTTCATCTTCCTCAACCGAAACTTTGATTTTTGTTTGTTGTTTTTTAATAATTCTTTATTGTTGGAAGTACTACATATGTTCCCATTTTTCCCCCATTGACCCCCTCCAGCCCACTCCCGCCTCTCACCCCAATCCTTCAGCACCCTATTATCTGTGTCCATGTTATGCATATGTGCATACAAGGTCTTTGGCTTCAACTGAAACTTTGTACCTGTTACACAGTAACTCTCCTTTCTTCCCCCCTGCCCACCCGCCCAACTCCTGGTAACCACCATTCTACTTTTTGACTATTCTAGGTACCTCATATAAATGGAATCATACAATATCATCTTTTGGTGACTCTTTTCACTTAGCATAATGTCTTCAAGGTTCATCATGTTGTAGCATGTATCAGAATGCCCATCCTTTTTAAGGCTGAATTCCATTGTGTATATAGACCACATTTTTTTAATCCATTCATCTGTTGATTGACATATGAGTTGTTTCACCTCTTTTTAAATATATTTTTATTGATTTCAGAGAGGAAGGGAGAGGGAGAGCTAGAAACATCAATGATGAGAGAGAATCATTGATCAGCTGCCTCCTGCACGCCCCCTACTGGGGTCAAGCCCACAACCCAAGCATGTACCATGACAGGGATTCAAACCGTGACCTCCTGGTTCATAGGTTTACCCTCAACCACTGAGCTAGGCTCACCTTTTGGTTGTTGTGAATAATGTTGCTCTGAATAATGTTGCTCTGAAAACTGGTGTACAAATATCTTTTTAAGTCCTTGTTTCAATTCTTTTGGACATATATTCAAAAGTTGAATTGTTGAATCACATGGTAATTGTATACTTAATATTTTGAGAAATCACCATACCATTTTCCACATTGGCTACACAATTTTATAATCCCACCAGCAGTGAACAGGATTTCAGTTTCTCCACACCATCATCAACACTCATTATTTTCTTTTTTGTTGTTGTTAATCTTCACCTGAGGATATTTTTCCATTGATTTTTTAAACCTTTTGTTTATTATTGACTAGAGACCCAGTGCATGAAATTCATGCACGGGGGGGGGGGGGGGGGGGGGCGGGTCCCTCAGCCCAGCTGGCGCAATCCGGGAGCCTGGCTCAGGGCTTCTGGCTGAGCAGCATTCCCCCTGTGGGAGTGCACTGACCACTAGGGGGCAGCTCCTACATTGAGCGTCTGCCCCCTGGTGGTCAGTGCACATCATAGCAACCGGTCATCCCACTATTTGGTTGATTTGCATATTAGCCTTTTATTATATAGGATTTCAGACATGAAGGAAGAGAGAGAGAGAAACATCAATGATGAGAATCAATGATTGGCTGCCTCCTGCACACCCCACACTGGGGATTGAGCCCGCAACCAGGGCCTGTGACCCTACTGGGAATCAAACTGTGACTTCCTGGTTTATAGGTCGATGCTCAACCGCTGAGCCACACCAACTGGGTCTCCATTGACTTTTAGAGAGAGTAGAAGGGAAGGAAAGAGACAAGATAGAAACATTAATGTGAGAGAGACACACCGATTGGTTGCCTCCTTCACACAGCACTCCCTGACCAGGACGAGGGATCAAACCTGCAACTGAGGTACATGCCCTTGACCAGCATCTAACCCGGGACCCTTCAGTCCACAGGCCAATGTTCTATCCACTGAGCCAAACCGGCTAAGGTGTTATTTTCTATTTTTTAATAACAGCCCTTCTAATGGGTACCTGGCCACTTGGGGGGAATAACAAGAAGGCCTGTGGGGCTGATGCAGAGTTAGTGAGAGGGAAACAGAGTCAGAGAGAAAGCAGGAGGCCAGATCATTCATGTAGGGTCACTATGCGGACTTTGGCTTTTACTGTGGATATCATGGGAACCCTAAAGTGATAGTTTCATATGTTGGCTACTGATCTACTGATTTTCATTCTCTTAGATAAGTATTTGGTTCACAAACTAAAGAATAGGCCTCCTTCAGAGTCTGAAAGCAAAGCATGGAGACAAGTTCTATGGAGCTCTCAATAGATGTCTGGTACAAAATGAGGATTGAACAAGCTGAGGCATTCATCCTTCCATCTGCCTCCCTCTCTAGATACCAAAGAAGAGATGCCATACACCTTCCCCTGGGAAATGAACATGATGAATTGTTTTCATAGAAGTTGTTCACTGTAGGGATTATCTTTAGTCAGGATTCAATCACTTCAAAATCAAACAAAAGTAATCATGGTACCATTCACAATCTTAGATGATCCCCTCTATTATTGTGGATAATCAAAAGCTGACATGAAGATAAAGAGCATTTTTGCCAGAAACTGGTGAAATGAAGGACTGCAAAGACAGGGTAGACAGACTCTTCTCAGAATAGGGGCAGGAACAGTGTGAGTCGGGCACGCACAAGCCTTGCTGAATTAAATAGATGAATTCAGTCCCAAGCCCCAGATGCCTCAGAAAGGATTGTCAGAAATGTCTGAGATGATCAGAGCTGGGGAGAGAAAGGGCCCCAAAGGGAAGCCTGAAAACACATTTTTGAAAGGCAAAGAGTACCTCTCATAACCTCACTTCCCCCAGGCGACAAGGATGAAAGCTTCTACATCAAATGAGAAGTCCAAGGAGTTATAGATTTTCTCAACAATAAATAATCTAGAGAGAATGGCCGCCCAGCCACCGTTTATAAATGTTAGAAAATACACAGTGGTGTGTGGGTGTGCGGGGTGGAGATGGGGGTTAGAGAAGGAAAGAATTATGGGGTTGTCCCCTCTGGGGAAGGAGGGGCAGAAATCAGTTTTCACTATGGCATTCTTAGGATTCAAACGGGGATTCAGGGAGGGAAGTATGGTAAAATCTGGAAACCTAAATAACTAATATCTCTCAGCAAGAAAACAGGCCATGGATTCCCAGGCTCAGTGTGCTATTTTTTCTTTCCATCTGAGGACCATCTTATTTGTCCTCTTATCTCAACACAGGATGATGAGCACCACCCCACCAGGGTAAATAAACTCCACACCTTGCCTCACATCACAGTCCCTACCTCATTTCCCTTCTCTGTGGTCTTATAACAAAGGTAATTAGGTTACCTTTTTTAAGTCTCCAAATATTTATAATAAAAATGGGATTAGAGTACAGGAGAAGGCTGCTCTTCCTTCTCTCCTCAAGTAGAAACATAACGGACCTAAGTGGTAGTGAAGGTTTTAGGTCATTCATTCAGTCATTCAATAAATACTAAGCACATTAAAATGCCAGCCATTGTGCTTGGTGCTACCAACACAACAGAGAAGAAAAGACATGTTCCCTGCCTACATGGCACTCGCTGTTTTTAATAATGTCCTTATATACTATTCCTGAATATATGATGAAAACCATCAATCTACAAGACAACCCTACAGAAAGTTGACTTTCTACAAAACAACTGATTTGTACTCTTTAAAACTGTCAATGTCAGAATGACAGGCTAAGGAGCTATCAGATTAAAGGAGCAAAAAGAGACGTGACAATGATATGTTATGTGTAACCGTGGATTGGACCTCAATCAGGGAGAAATGTTTTACTATAAAAAATATTACTGGAGCCCTGGCTGGGATTGCTCAGTGATTAGAGAGTCGGCCCGAGCACCACCAAAGGGTCATGAGTTCAATTCCAGGTTAAAGGCAGGTACCTGGGTTGAAGGTTCAGCCCCCAACCCAGGTCAAGGTGCAGACAGGAGGCAACCAATTGATATCTCTCTCACATCAAGGTTTCTCTCTCACTCTCTCCCCCTCCTTTCCTCCCTTCCACTTTTTCTAAAAAATAAGTATCAATGGAAAAAATATCCTTGGGTGAGGAGATATATATATATATATATATATATATATATATATATATATATTTACTAGACAGCAAAATTTGAATATGGACTGTATCTTAGATAGATGGGTAGATGCATACATACATGTATGAGAGAGAGAAAGCATGCAATGCAAATGTAGCAAAATAATAACAGCTGGTCAAACCTGGTGAAAGATAGGTGGGTGTTAATTATACTATTCTTACAACTTTTCTGTAGGTTTGATATTTTTCAAACTCAAAAGTTGGGAGGAAAACAAGAATGTCCCAATAGTAGAAGTTATGGATTCTCCTACTCTGAATGACCTTTATAAACAAGTTTCCCATCACTTTTCATTGAAACAAAATCCCACCCTGAATTATCTAGCCCCAAATCAGGAACTTTCGATAGAGGGATGGGTGGGAAGACAGAACTCCTTTGTCTTTGATTTACAACCAAAATTGTCAGCAAGTAAAAATGCCTGGAAAGAAACCACAACCTTGGCTCATGTTAGTCTGGTTATAAATAAAACACATACTGTTATTGTCATTTTGTGGGACTAACACAAATTAATAAATCAGGGCCCTAGGCTGGAACTCTAAGAGGCATTGGGAAAGACGTGCAGAGGCTGCAGGCGGAGAAGAACAGTATCTGACAAATAGGGGTACCAGGTATATGTGCAGGAATTAGGAATCCTAAAGAGTGGGGTGCAAGAGAACCAGAATTTGTTGAGCTGCAAGTAATGCACATATGTTATTTCATTTAACCTCCATAACAACCCAATGAGGTAAGTATTATAATTCCACTTTACAGATTGAAAGGTTAAATAACTTTCCCAAGATCATATAGCCAGTAAAAAGAAGAGTTGAAATTTGAACTTGGTTCTTTGTGACTTCAAAGCCCATGTTCTTTCTACTGAGCACCCTGATTCCACAAAGAGCAAAGATTCTAGGACATGGTTATTAAAGGAGAATTTGAGCCAGTTCTTATCCTAAGCCCAGGTCACCCTTTGTCAATGTCTTCCCTTTCCTCCCAAACAGATACTGATGGACCAGGGCTGGAAGTAGCGGGATCATGAAATCTGAAAGCTCCTTCTTAACCATGTCCTGCAAAAATCCCAATTCAATCTAGGACCAAAATGTCTCTACATTATCCTGTTAGGTGTCAAGAAAGGGGATCCCAAAGCATCTCTGTAGCCATCCCAATGGTTCCCAGATACGATTTTACATCTAATTAGAATTCCTACTCCCACAACTTTAACCCATCTTCCTTTGCTAGATTTTTAGTGGAAATATAGGATAATAGATCTCTAGATGCCAAATATGTCACCCTTCTGAGATATCTTTCAGCATACTGTTCTTTCATCATTCTATTCCAAAGCTTTTCTGTTCACTACCTCATTCTTGAGAAGAAAACAAAAATCTTCAAAGCAAGTTAGGAAGTGTTGAAGAAGGAAATGAAAGCTTGATTCTTGTTGGCCAAATGATGGTGGGAGGAGCAGGGTTTTTTTTAAATATATTTTTATTTATTTCAGAAAGGAAGGGAGAGGGACAGAGAGATAGAAACATCAATGATGAGAGAGAATCATTGATCGACTGCTTCCTGCATGCCCTACACTGGTGATCAAGCCCACAACCCAGGCATATGCCCTGATGGGGAATCAAGCCATGACCTCCTGGTTCATAGGTCGACGCTCAACCACTGAGCCACGCCAGCTGGGCAGGGAGAAGACATTTTTGAAGATGAGAGTCCAATGGAAGAAAAATAGTTGCAATTTCCCTGACAACCTAAATACCTCCAGATTTGGCCTTCCCAAACCTCAGCTGTCACCCAAGGCTTCCAGATGCTGCACACACCATTAGAAAACATCTGTCACAAAGGACAGCCCCAACTGGAACAAAGGAGAGTAGGAAGGCAGACGGTGCCAGTTTAATGAGGATGGTTTAACAAAACATCTTTTAAGTTCCCTAATTCACTTGGCCATTTGCTCCCCAGACTTGGCTGCCAATCAGGAGCAAACTGGAAATGTTTGCCAGAGAATGGCAATCTCATCTTTATCCTTAACCCAGAAGAACCCAGGACCAGAAAAATGTCAGCTTATCAGTCCCTCTAAAGCATACTTGATCCCATTCCACAGCTAAAAACCCATCGTGATCCTGGGGAACAAGACTTCAGCTACATCAGGTTGATCATTCTGGTCTGGTTGTTATTGATGACCAGAGACTTGACTTAGTAGAATATTGAAATGGGCATTCGTGTTCTCCATTGTGACACATGTCTAAGGCCAGCTCTGAGCTCACATCTAGAGCATTCTTAGTATTTATTAATCACCCATGGAAGCAAAGACCAATGGACATCAGGCATCAGCACAAACCTCTTAGTCTTTCTATTTTTTTATCTCCTCATTATTTTTAAAACAAAAATCATTAAGGAATATGGACTTGAGAAAAGGAATGAGGGGTATTCTAAACATGCTATCAGTATACAAAGATCAACAGAGAAGATAAAGGATGCTTTTCCATTTTAGTTTCAAAAGAGAAAAGCTCCAGATATGTCCAAAGGCAAGGGGACTAACAAAGCTGCCTCTAAGAATTCTGACTTTATTCAGGGAAAATTGCATAAATTTTTGGATGAATTCTAAGGAATTCCAACTGAAATCATTGGTCTCGGGTATTTGGAAATCACTAGACCTCAATTCAATTCAGCTGACAGGAAGTCACCTAGCACCATATCCCCCTCTAGACCTCTATCTAGTAGGTTCCTACAATTTGCAAATACTCTATCTATATCCAGGGCCAGCCTCCTGCCATACTCCTTGGTCCACCCTCCTAGTCCATAGGATAGGAAACTCTAAACAATGAAACCCTCTCAGGTCCCACTCTGGTTCACCTAGCAGCCATCAGAGAGTGCTGTCCTTTCTTGAAGCAGGCTGCAGCCCTAAATCACATCCTCCCTGCCTGCTGCATTGCAGCAGATAACTGAAGTGTGAGTGCCCTCTACCCTCCTTCTGGAAAATGACACTCTCCTCAAGCCTTACACACACACACACACACACACACACACACACACACACTCACTCACACACCTCTTCTCTCAACCAGATCTACAGCTTCTTGCTCTCTATTAAATCCAAAAGATACTTCCAGGGCTTTCCTCTCACTGTTCTTCTACCACTTTCTCCTACTATTAGCCTTTTCTGTGGCTCTCTGCTTGCCCAGAACTAGTCGTTCCCCACACATGAACATCTTGCTCTCATTCACCTCTGCCTGGAATACCCTCTTTCCTGTTCAACATGACCCTACTTCAGGAGGCTTCCCTAACCACACGCCAGTATGATCTCTCCAGTATGTTCTTCTTGCCCCCTAAGGTCCAGTGGTATAACTCACTGGTTTAGAACTTTGTTCTGGGGGAATACCCGGTTAGGGAAGAGGGTAGGAGTACTAAGTGGTGAGGTAGAGCTGAGAGCTCAGCTCCTGACTGATGAAGCTTACCCACCTCCCTCCCCCAGCTGAGCCTGAGATACAAAGAGTGAACTGGCCACAGCCAAGGAAGCACTCCAGAATCTACAGCCCAATTTGTCGATGTCAGAGATCTGAAACAAGAACTCAGGTCCAAGTCTCTTTCACCACAACAATGTGAAAATACAAAGGAAGCAACTCAAATCGGCTGAGACAAATTATACCTTCTGTGACATTTATTATGTACTCCATAGTCATCCCCTTGATCTCCAATGACTAAACAGACAACACAGAATCTTCTTACTTTCATTGCTTTATTTAATTTGAAAAATAAGTCATCTAATGCTTTGACATTGGGCAACATGATATGATAATCTACAATAACTAAGTTTAAGTTTAGACTACCAAAAGGAAGATTGACCCAATAGTCAAATGGTTCAATATTATTCTTTGAAGGATTTTACTTGTCTTGGGAAGATGGGGAAATATCCACAAAATGCCCTTATACTGTAAGCGTTCAGAGAAGAGAATTTTCTGTATCTGCTACCATTTATCCTGTATTGTCTACCAATAAGTACACAGATTCTGTTTAGTTTGGGTTAGGTGTAAAGTGAGAAAATGAATAATCCCTATAAGGTTTGGTGCTTTTCTCAAGTAGAAACCACAAAAAATTTCCAAGTAAGCAAGACTGGATTCAAACTATTAAAAATTAGATTTCAGCTAAGTGTAAATGCATACAAAGGCAAATTCCAAATTAGACAATTCAGGTGCCAAAATAATTCTTTGTGTAAAAGAATAAAAGCAGCATTTCCCCATACACACATCCCAAATCATTACCACCACCACCATGACCACCAAATCACCACAGACTCATTTACACACAGTGCAAGACAATAGAGAATTCCTCTTTCTGGGAGCTTGCAATTAAGGGCATTTGTAAATGCTTCCCCACTCCCAACATAAGTAAAGCATATATAAACCATGGACTGGAAAGGGAATTCCCAAATCAGAAAAGAACAGTATGGCATTTATGTCAGAGGCAAAGGCATGTCAACATCCCAGATGACTTCATAGTTGATGGAAGGTAAGAGTGGTTAAGGCTTCATTTTCCAATGTTGACAAGATTAGGGAGTATCTTCTCTGCACTTTGGGTCAGCCTGAGAAGGCTGCATGGAAGAGGGGGGAATTACCCCATCTAAGCATTTTGTCTAAGTATTTCCCAGGGAAACATTAATTCAAGCCACATCTTCATGATGGTGTGAAGGTTAGGCTATGATCCTAAATGAAGACTCATTTAGGCCTTCCTTTTGTGCCCCCCACCAAAACACAAAACAAAACAAACTTCACCACACTCTGAACCCACAAATCCAGTTTGCCCAACTATACAGATCCAGTTAAATATTTCTGCCAATACAAATACAAATCTAAATACTAAAATATTCTATATAATAAAAGGCTAATATGCAAATTGCCCCCTCAGGAGTTCGACCGACCGGGAATTCAACCGCTCACTATGACCTGTGCTGACCACCAGGGGTCAGTGTGGAACAAAGGAAGGCTCCAATCAGCCCTGATCGCCAGCCAGGCCTAGGGACCCTACCTGTGCACGAATTTCGTGCACCGGACCTCTAGTAAATACTAATAAAAAGTCTGTCTTGAATCAGTGCAGAAAAGAAAAAGAATCAGAGAGAAACCATTTCAGTAGTAATAAGTATGTTACTTTTCCCCTGCGGAACAAGAAGTGAAGCTCGGATAGCTTCCCTGAAAGGTCGGAAAGAAAGCTGAAGTAACCAAATTCGGCTCATACCAAAAAAAAAAATACTCAAGCTTATCTCCCAGGAGTCTTCCTAGAACGACCTCACCAAGCTGATTGCTTATCAGGCATCTTCCCCACTTATAATCTTCCTTTGTACTGCATTTTTTAAATGCTACTTGGGATGATACTTTGTCTCTCCTTCTAAAATAAAAGCACCTTAGGGTAGAAGCTGCTTCATGTTCTCTCACTGAAGCTAGAAACCATAATTCTGCAAGTAAATGTCACTAACAGCAACCAAGACTTGAACTTGAAAGCAATAGCAGCCCCTAAACTAACTGCTCATTGACCAAGAAGCCACCTCCTCCAACTCACCTACCTGCCCTACCACCCCCCGCACTACACCTCTCAAACCCCATCCCACTCTAGCAGAGGCTAAATTCCAAGTTAGTGAAAACCCGTCTCATGTAGACTAAAACACTCCAGGCCAAACGTACCAAAGTGATGTCGACAAAATCCATCCACCCAAATGTAGACCAAAATCCATATAGATGTGGGCCAAAACATTTTTGCTTCCCTCCCTCTATATTTATGGAGTCTATGCTACAGGCAACCACTACACTAGTGTCATTACCCATTATTTGGGTAAACAATCGGATATCCAGAACATCTCTAGAAGCAACAAATACTCGGTATCATCTAGGCCAGGGGTGGGCAAACTTTTTGACTCGAAGGCCACAATGGGTTCTTAAACTGGACCGGAGGGCCGGAACAAAAGCATGGATGGAGTGCTTGTGTGAACTAATATAAATTCAAAGTAAACATCATTACATAAAAGGGTACAGTCTTTTTTTTTTTTTTTTAGTTTTATTCATTTCAAACGGGCCGGATCCGGCCCGCGGGCCGTAGTTTGCCCACGGCTGATCTAGGATCATTCTGGGATGGTTGTGAACAAGGCAGCTTTTCTTAGTTCCTCTGGGGTAACTTCTGAGAAGACAAGTAGAGCTCAATCTAACATTCCTCATTTGGCACATTCACAGGTTAATTTCCGTCAGAATTCAGTTTTGGAAATTCTTAACATTTCCCTCACACCATAAGATGATTAACTTGACAAATCAGAAAGCAGAAGCTTCTGCTTTTAGAGCTCTTTAGAAACTAGATGGGCTACCAGGAAGAATCAAAACTAGATTTTCCAAACAGGAATTAGAAAGAGAGCTGGGAAAAGCCAGGAAAGGTATCAAATTAAGGGATTAGAAAGTGATGTAATACATTGATGTCAACAGTGAAAGTCAATTTCTTCTCTCCTCCCCGCCCGTGTGATTGTCCATTCCACTTTTCTCAACCCTGCATCCTATCACCCCAGAACTAACAAAAGTCCGCTTTATTTTCCAATCCACAATTATAACATAGGATAGCTTCTGGCAACCAGCACTTCTTTTTTTCCCCCCCAAGAAGCCTTGCTAACCTGCTTTGGTTCTGTTTGTTTGTTTTTTACTCCAAAATCCTTCCTTTCCTTGTAAACATAGAATCTAGAAATCCACTTAGTGGTCCCTTCTACCACTATATCTTATCTCTACTTTTAAACTAGCAGCTGTGAGTGGTCAGAGCCTCGTGGCCCCTTCTTCCATGTACCTCCTCCCAACACCCACAACAATGCACTGCACACAGGTGGCTTAGGAAATGCCAACTATCTCTCTGGACATCTCCCTTTATATCTCTAAATGTGTCCTCTGTCCTCCCATGTAAATAGTTGGCTGGCTCTCTCTCTCTCTCTCTCTCTCTCTCTCTCTCACCAGACTTTACTTCATTCCTTGCATAACCCTAGGTAGCTGTTCCACCATCTCCCTTGGAAAATTAATTTTTGTTTTGTTTCTTTGTTTTAAGAATGACACCAGATCATCTGCGTCATATGAAAGTTGTATCGTGCCTCAATGTCCTGAGTTCTCATCCAAAAATAGGTCACTATGACTTCTCCACCAAGACCCACCTGTCTCACCCTGAGCCCATACATCATAATCTACAACGAAGAGCCTCTGGCACCATGACTTCTAAGAGACTCTCTTTATTATTGTTCCCTGGTTCTTTCTAATCCCCAATCTGCCTTGTGATTTCTTCAGTAGTAAAAGATAATAAGGAACAGAGATTAACCAAAATAATATAATCCAAAGATTATTGTATTAATTTGGAATATACTTTTTAAAGGAAAGTATTTTTGCCTAAACTAAGGTTAAAATAAGTCTGCCTTCTGGAGACACACATCACATGTTAATTGATAACAGAGAAGTTGCCCAAGAGCTGCTGGGCAGCAAGAGAAAGACAACCTAGAACTAGACATTTGTCACATATAATCAACAAAACAGGTGTCATGCATTCATGGATGGATAACTGTCGTCTGAGTTTCAGGGGCGGGGGTATTGCCCAAAGTGTGTGTGTGCGTGATGAGGGGGGCAGTGGGGAGAGACAATGTAAGACTCCCGGGCTTTAGAAATTAAAGAGTTGCAAACATGTTTTGTGATAGCAGCAAATTGCCTCCTGGAGACCCACGAAGCCAGTCCTATTTCAGGCTTTTCCTCCAAGCCTTTATTAATCAATAAATATGTCTATCATGTTCATAAAATTGATAGATTCCAAGAGAGAACAGAACCATCAACTTCCAAGGTTTATTTAGCACTGGCTCATTACCAATATACTTGGGCCCTCAGACAAGCCTCCATTAAGTGTTTCAAAGACCACACCCCCAATGGAACTTACAATCTTTCCTCCTGGGTATAATCTCCACCACAGCTTTCTTAAATTAGATAAGAACGGCTGGGAGACTACCTTCAGCAGCTGTAAAAATGCAAATCTAGATCCTTGAGCATCTAGGAAGAAGACCCTCAAACCCTCCCTCGGTGTTGTGGGCCACCTTATAAAACCGGAGCTGACATTCTGCGAAGTTCTCCACAATCCCTCCCGATGAAGATAAGATACGGATACTTTCAGAATCATAAGTGAGAAAGGGAGGCAAACGTGTCGGAGGCAGCAGACCCAGGTGGAAGAATCTTCATTCATTCAAAGAACATGCCTAAGCATACCATGTGCTGGGCCCGGTGGGAAAGACAAAGATGAACAAAGCAAGCGCCGCACAGGACAGAAAGCACAGGCCAGGAAGGAGGGCAGGCAGAGAGGAGGGAAGGAGCTGGAGGAGAGGGGCCCAGGACTAACTCCCCTAACTCATACTTCCTAGGACCAGCTCTGCTGAGGATTTCCTGGTTTGGAGGAGAATGGCATGTAGGACTTCAAAACACTTTGGTCTCAGCAAACCTACCCGCCCTCCCCCAAGCTCGCAAGGCTTCGGAGGGCACCCTTCAACCCGAAGTCCTGCCTCAGGCCTGCACCCTTCAATCTGAAGTCTTGCCCTGGCGCCATGAATACCTTCTGCTCAAACCCCACAGAGCTTCTAGTGCCAGCAGCACTGCGGGCCCTGCCTTCCTTTCTGGGTCTGTTTTCTTACCAAGTCTATAACTTAACCCATGGTCTTTTCTACTCAAAGGAGAAAGGCCTAAGGAGAAAAATGCGAGCCAAACCCAGAGACAGGTAAGGGGCTTGGCTGAGCAGGATTCGGGAAGGGTCCCCTTGAGGAGGTGGAACCCCGGGGAGGCGGGGCCCTGAGGAGGCGGGACTATGGGGAGGGATGGGGAAGTGAGAAGGAGACCCAGGAGGACAGCCGGAGGTGGGCAATGGAAGCCGAGTGGGAGGCCCCGTCTGGGTGAGGAGGGGTGAAAGCAGCCGGATTGGAGACGGGCAGCAGGATATGGATTTAGTAGTAAACCCGCTTTCCAGACTCTCAATTGGCTGGAGGAGAGCCTGGGGAGGGGTGGAGCCCTGCCTCCAGTCAGTCCCAGATCCAACTAAAGCAGCGGTTCTCAACCTGTGGGTCGCGACCCCTTTGGCGGTCGAACGACCCTTTCGCAGGGGTCGCCTAAGACCATCCTGCATATCAGATATTTACATGATGATTCATAACAGTAGCAACATTACAGTTATGAAGTAGCAACGAAAATAATTTTATGGTTGGGTCACAACATGAGGAACTATATTTAAAGGGCCAGAAGGTTGAGAACCACTGAAAGAATCTCCACTCTGTTTAAACGAAGATAGAAGTGCCTCCCAGTCTCGCCAGAATACTCCTATCACCACCCATCCTGCCCCCCCCCCCCCCACATTTCCCATCACTCCAGAGATAAAACTAAAAGGGAACTAGTTTAAGTTTCACCACAAGGGATTTCCTGAAGCAGTTATTCAGCGTTCATAACATATTCTAACTGAATATGCATTGTGCTGGAGGAAATAAATATGAAAAAGATAGAGCCCCTGCCTGGAGAGCTTCCTGCTCTAGGCGTTCAAAAAATAGAGCTTCCAAGACCCGGAAACAGTGACCAAAGGAAGGTGCCTCCTCCATCCCAGAATGTTAACCATCACACAGAGGCAAGGCTGTGAGCTGCCAGGGATGGAGAAGGCGGCGCCTACTAGAAACTGAGGGCTGAATGGAAGTGATCAGCCCAAGAAGCCACTGGTCTCAAGGAAAGGGGACACCACTGCCTTTATGTGATAGGGTCACTATTCCTCTAAACCCTACATCGGGTGTGGACACGATTGGAGTGGAGGTGGGAGGGAGGGAGGAGGAGGGGAGAGGCGGGACCCGGAAGAGGTAGATTCTATACAAACTATACTAAGACATTGAAACTATATTGAAACTGGAGCCGAAAGAATTGCTCCAGCTCTCTCAGAAAGAACCTCCGATGAGGGAAACCTAAAAATCACATCGACCCTGCCCTAATGCGGCTCCACTGGGCGTGGAGCATTCATGGAGCACCTCCTTTGTTCCAGGCACGATGCTGGGTGGTAGATGAGTGGCCCCAGCCAAGACTACAGAGCCAAAATTCCTAGAGGCAAAGCAGACAGGCAGGAATTGGAACAATGGCTGTAATGACAGAACAGAAGGGGAGGAGCATCTGGGTGTTTGATTTATGTCTGTTCCAGCAGTGCTGGGCTGTCTTCCCCTGCCTCAAGCTGGGGTTTTCCCAGATGTGCATCTGCTTGAGGGAAAGAAGGGCAGGTGTAGGGGGAGGGTCTCCATGTCTTTGCATCTGGTCCCAAGAGCAATCCCTTCCCCTTTCTCCCTATGCTATTCACTGCCTGCTGTGTAGGGGGTGGGAGGCTGGGGGACATGCCAGGGCCCCCAGATAATCACCAGGTAATGAAAAGAGCTGGTCCAGGGCTAGGGGGAATGCAGAGGATGCAGGGTTGGTGCCATAAATCTCTCTTGGAGGAGTCGGTACAAAATGGGGGGCCCTGACAGTTGGAGCCCAACCAGGTGATTTCACAGGAGGTATCTGAACCTTGAGGGGTGGGAGGAGGGACGGGCGAGAGACTGGCAGGAGTGTGAGCCAGACACAGGGGAAGAGGCTGAAAGAGACAGAGATAAGAGAGCGGAAAAGAGAGATGAAAGAGAAGGCAAGAGATGGGAACAGTGACAGGGAGGGCAGCAAAAGGAGATAGATGGGAGGAGATGGGGATGGAGAGACTAAAAGGCTCACCTGATGAAGCTCATAAACATGTGATGGTAGGAGACCCTCAGAGACTGAGGCAGGGAAGGAAGGAGGGAGAGAAAGTAACTGATGGCAGATACAGTTCTAGAAAAACTCAGACCAAAAAATATCTGGAGTCAGAGAGACTGACAGACAGACAGACCTATCTGCCAGACAGAGATGAAGGTGAAGGAGTCAAAGAAGGAACAAAGAAAACAGGGATGCTGTGAGGAGGGGGGAGGGAGCAAGACAAAGAGAGAGAAGGAGGCAAGTGTAGAGCAGGAGGAGGGAGCGAGGCCGGGGAGGAGGATATATATTTTCTTTATGATCCTCTTCAATCTCACTCGGCTCGCTGCTGAGCCCGTTCCCTCTCAGGTGCTGCTCGCTGGTGGATGTGCCCAGAAAGCTGATAGGGTGAAGCTGCTGCCATAGCTGCCCCCAGGCTCTCTCCCAGTGCCAACCTGGGGGATCTGAGACCCCTACACGGACATAAAAACCCAGCCTGCATCCCCTCCTCTGTCCCCCAAAATGCTGCAACCAAAAGAAGCCTGAAGCTCAGCCCTAAATTTTTCAGAGCTAATGCAGCCTGGCACAGCCAGTGCAGGGAGGAGCTGAGTAGAGGAGAAAGAGGATTAGAGGAAGGCAGGCAAGGGACGCAAGCTCTGGAGGAAGTATTGGGGACAGACTTTGGTTAGGGACCACGTGGAGAAGAGTGAGGAGAGAGAAGGACTGGGAAGATGTCTGTGTTTGAGAGCTAAATAAGCAGCATGCAAAATATACCAAAAATAAGATACTAGTGTCTGTCTATTACTGTGGGGTCAACAATTTAGACACCTGAGAAGTCACCACCAATGCCTTCAAGCAACTCTCTACTAACAGGCCCCCACAAACATAAACATGAAACCCACAAAAAGAGAAACTCAGGCATCAAAAGAGATCCTGAGGCCAGTGTACATGTGTGAATCTAGGTTTTACAGGACCAGTGAGGGAGTAACCAGTTTCTGAAGATGTAAGATAGCATGGCAAGCTGGACCCTACCTTTTCCCCAGGCTTTCTTGAGGCTGAAGGAGTTGCTCAGCTCTGCAAAGACTAGCTCCCTCTGCAACCCTGAGGGCCAGGGAAGACCCTAAGAAGGTTAACTGAAGTAGTCTAAAGGGGAATTGTTCCCCCCACCCACTTCCCTGCCAGCCACATTTAAGGCCCCAAAGATCAGGTGTAATCCCTAGAGCTCAAGGTATCTGTTACAGTGGTTCTCAACCTTGGCTGCACATTAGAATCACCTGGGAATCTTTTTAAAATCCTGATTTCTGGGCCTCATCCTCCGGAAATTCTTTCTTTGTTATGGGGTGAGGCCACAACATTAGTAACAAAGAAACAGAATTTCCAGAGGATGAGGCCCAGAAATCAGGATATTAAAAAGATTCCCAAGTGATTCTAATGTGCAACCAAGGTTGAGAACCACTGGTTTAGAGGCAAGAAAAACCTTATCACAGCTGATTTGGGCCTCCCAGAGCTAAATTGAGAGGCTCCTGGCAACAACTGAGGTCATTTACCTCTTCTTATACCCATCTCAAAGGGGTCTGGGTTGGTGGCTACCAGGGGCAGAATCAGAGGGACTTCATAAACCAGGGAAAAGGAGGACCCAATCCCCCAGGGCCCTGGCAACAGTACATCTGCAACAGGGAGCAAGGCTGGGCAGCCCAAACTCCCAGGCGGCTCTAATTCTTTGGCTGGGTCATACACAGCTGAGAACTGGGAAACTCTGCAGTACCAGAGGCGGCCGCTAGGAAGTGCTCGCCGAGAGGCAGGAGCCCGCAGACTCGGAGGAGACCGGAAGGCAATCGATCAGAGTCTCCTTGGCAACCGGGCAGAGCCCAAGACAGACAGCACGTCGATAATGAAATCATCGTTAAATGACTTCAAGCCCTAATTAATAATCCGGGCCAACCGAGGCCATGCCTGACTGGGGTTGGGGGGGAGGAGGGGAAGCCATTGTTGGGGGAGCTTTGAAGCTTCTGGACAATTAATCAATTAATCCACTCACTCAATAATTGGCTCCTTTGTCCTCTACCGTGCCCCCTCCCCCACCCCACCCACCTCTGACTGTGGAGAGGGTAAGAAGAGATGTGGGGCTAATCGTTTCCAAGAGCCACGATGCCTCCCTCTCTCCTCCTTTGTATCCACAAGTCTGTTTCCTGGACCAGCTCACAAAGACTTCCTCAAGGTTGAACTTCCCTGTGCTCTTCTACAAGCCCCACCAAAGGGTGACTATCTCAGGACCTGGACCCCTAGCTGTCCAGATACTTCCCCATATGCCCCTACACCTTATCCCACCTCCTCCCATCTCCTCCCACCACCCCACCACCCCCCACCCCCCACCCAGGCACACACTGCAGAGGCATCACAGACCCACAGCCCACTCTGACTGAGGAGAGCACTAACAGTCAGATAAATCCCAGCCACACCAGCCCACCACCAGCTGTTGACCTGGGCGGGTTATGGCCTCTCCAAGGCCTGAGTGTTCTTCCTTATGTGTAACCTGAGGGGATCCACAGGATTTCTAAGATTCCTTCCTGTCCCTTCATCTCTTATTCTAATCATTGGAGCTGGATCATCTCCCAACCCCTCTCTACTCGGTTTCTTTACCTCAAGAAGGTAAGAGCAGGATTGGAAGGAGTGCCGGGAACTGATTTATCAAGTGCCCCAGCCCCAGAGAACTCACCTTGAAACCTGAACAAGGGGAGATGGCAGAACAGTGTAGGGAGATGCTTCCCCAGCCCATCCCCCACCTGCCCAGGCTGCTGGCCCTTGCCACCCACCTTGCTTATTGCTCTGCACAACTCCCAGCAGGAAATGAAAAAGGTACAGGAAATTGCACTTTAAATCCCCCCAGCTCCTGGCTCCCTCCACCAAGCCAGGGAGCTGAGACGGGCGGGCGAACTTCACAGACCAGGCTTTCTCTGTTTGTAATTAGTAAGCCACTTAGGAGGAGAGGGGGCTCCTTGCAGGGAGAGCCCCACCCTCCAAAACAGCCAAAAAAAAACAAAAAAAAACCAGTGGTGTTCAGGGAGAGCATTTGGGTTTGGAGAGAAGAAACCAGAGGATCCTGGGAAAGATAAAGAGCCAGTGGGACACCTGGACTGGACATTGATCGCTCCTTTCTGGGAGAGCTGATTTATAGCGCCACCTGTAGCACTGAGAAATGGTATGTAGCCAGAGGCTGGGATGCGGAGGGAGGGTGGAGAGAGAACCTTCCAGAGGAGCCCTGCAGAGATGATCGGGGAGGAAAAACCACCAGGTCCATCCCGCCCCCCCCCCCCCACACTTGGGAGTTTAATAACATTCAGAATGTACAGGGCTTACGTGTAATTAAAGCCAGGAGCTGGGTAATTACATTTCTTCTCCATGTGCTACTCTTTACATTCCTACACACACACACACACACACACACACACACACACACACATCTTTAATGAAAGACACTGAACCAGGTCCTGGACTTTAGAAAATACCTCCACTAAAGAGATGAGCTTAATTTCAGCAAAAGCAATTTGGAATATACTTTGGAAAGGATTTCCTTCGTCAGGGTTGGTAAAGGCTAGAGCAGATGAGAAGTGCACACGCACAAACAGGAACAGGAAAGCCCTCTCTTGGCTATTTCTTTTCATGTGGGATTGACCTCCAGATGATGCCTCCCAAATCACGGGGCAAAATACAGTCTCTTTAAACATTAGGAAAATAATTCCCCTCTAACCCTTAGATCCATGGGGAGATGACTATTTCCCTCCCCAGGTCATGGCAAACATGTTTCAGGGCATGATCACACAGCCTGTCGTAGAGCCCCATATGCAGATGCCTAGGCTGGTATCCTGTCCCCCAGGCCTCCCTCTCCTGTTTTATTTCAACTTCTCTGCGCCTCTCAATGTCCATACTTTGGGCTCACCCTGTGAACCCAATCCTGGGGGGAGGGAGAGGTCCAAAGAGAGGAGAAGACAGGGGCCTGCTCTCTGATGTGAGAAGAGAGATACACCAGACAAGAAACCCAGTCTGAGAAGAAGGAAAAAAGTATATTAAGTTAACAGAGCCCAATCCTTCACGGGCTGAGGGACCGATGGAAAGGAGATAAGAACAGAGATTGAGAGTATAAAACAAGATTGGAGGGAAGTAAATGCCAGGTTTAGAGGCTGTAGGGTACAAAGGGCTTGGGAGGTGGGAGGCTGATGTGCTCAGCAGGTATGGAGAGAATAAGCTGGGACGATATCAAAGGTAAGGATGAGGATGACTTAAAATGCTAATACATTTAAATTTATAAATCTTTACACTGTACACAGTTCTTCTACATAAATCTTATTTTATCCTGAATAACAAGCCACAGAAGCAGGTATTGATATTGTCATTTTATACTAGTAGATATTGAAACTAAGGCACAGAGAGGTTAAGTAACTTGCCGCAGGTCACAGAGCTGGTAAGTGGCAGAGCAAGGAATCAAATTGCTGTGTTCTGGTGCCAACTCCTGCAGATTTTGCGCTGGGAATCATCCAGGCTTGGGGCCTAACTAGGAGAGATCATGCCCCAAAGGGCTAAAGACCTGACTCTTGTGCCCCTTTCAGCATATTCAGCACAGGAAACCTCTAGCAAATTAGTTTCCTTGTCTAAGCCTCATTTGTTAACTTGTCTAATACCTTAGCTTCTGAAAATGGAAGGCCAAACCCATCTATTTGGAAATTTTTTTTTTAGCTTTAAAATGCACAACTCAGTCCATGAAAAGGGTGAGTAAAGGGGATAGCCAGGGTAAAGGTCTCAAAGCCTTCAGTCTCCCCGCCACCTCTCCCCCATGTCTCCTCCCTCTTTCTGTCTACTGACCCCCAGAGGCCTCTTCCCCACATTTCACAGCCTGAGCAGCTGTCTCCACCCAGCCATGGCTCACTTGCCCATGAAATCCAGGCTCATTCATCTTCATACCATATGAGGACACCTCAAGGCCAGAGAAATCAGCCTGGCTTCCCAGCATCGTGCCCACCCAGCCCAGAGTCATGATGGAGCTACAACATGAAACATTTTACATTGCTGCCCCACATCCCTGCCACCACTGCTCCCCTATCATAGGTCCCAACCCCTGGAGGGATGGCCCTCCAGGATATCTCAGCCCAAGCTTTCTGCCCACTCCCTCCAGCAAACCTTCCCTCCCAAACCTTGCCTCCTCCATCGCTCTATCGCTCTGCCTCCCCAATGCGAGCGCACACACACACACACACACACACACGCACGCACACACATGCACACCTACACATTTCTCCTCATCTACCTCCAAGGTCATTCCCTACCCCAGGATAATGCATTCTCAATTTCACTCCTGCTTGTCTTCTAGAAACCTTCTGGACTTCCTCTGTGTCTTCCTCCATCTTCCCTCCCTTGGTCATTTCTAGTCTCCCATCATCAGGGTCATGGGGCTTGGTCCAGTTGCTCTTGACCAACTCAAGTCACAAGCATTTGCTGAGGGGGTGCCCAGCACTGCACCTCTGGGTCTGGGCTATTGGCCTCGTCTTCCCATCCGTCTAGGGCAGTGGGGCCTGTGCTCCTCCCATTGGGTCTCAAAGAAACCCAAGGACGGGTAAAATTCCAGCACTTAGCTCTGTAAGGTTTGCAGTGGTTCTCAACCTTGGCTGCACATTAGAATCACCTGGGAATCTTTTTTTTTAATCCTGATTTCTGGGCCTCATCCTCCGGAAATTCTGTTTCTTTGTTACTAATGTTGTGGCCCCACCTCATAACAAAGAAACAGAATTTCCGGAGGACGAGGCCCAGAAATCAGGATTTTTAAAAAAGATTCCCAGGTGATTCTACTGTGCAGCCAAGGTTGAGAACCACTGGTTTAGGGTCAAGGAGACAGGCAGCTGGAGGGAACTGATTCCTTTAGGAATCCAGGGCCCCTTTTGAGGGGCGGACGTGCCTGGGGGCGGGAGGATGCCAGTCTGAGGCTCTAGGGATCCAATTCCTGTCTGGGGTGGGATTATGGGGCAGCCAGATCCCAGACTCACTGCAGCCTTGCGGACACCATCTGCACACGGTGTTGCTGCTACTGCCGCAGTCGCCTCCGTACTCCCTGGGTTTGGGTTTGCCCAGAGCACTGCACCGGTGTTCTGTAGTTCAATCCAATTCTTACCCTCCCTTTTGTCCATACTCACAGGCATGTCCTGTGCTCAGAGCTTTAGTGCATGAAATTCCTGATCTTCAATGGATTCTTCTCTCCTCGAACCATTTTTTTTATTTCAGGCTAAGGAGTTGGGGGAGCAGACGGAGGGAGGGCGAATAGTGATAACATGAGCCAATATATATCGAGTCCATACCATGTGCCAAGCATGTTACCCTGGTAATCACATCGCTAATTCCCACAAGCCCACTGAAGCACCTGAAATTATTTCCCACATTTTATAGGTGAGTAAGCCCAGGGTAAGAGGTTACGTGGTGAGGACTGGGCTGGGGTTCAAACACGGCCCGAGGCCCACTGCTGACGGCCACCCACAACCAGGGATGTCCTGGCAGAGGCTGGGAGAAAACGGGCGACGCCCGCCGCTTCACAGAAAGGAGGCAAACTCGAGCTCTGGCTCCGCCAGAACAGCCCTCCCCCCCACCACCACCACCACACCTGAACCCTAGGGGTGGAGGGGCCAGTCAGAGAAAGAACCCGACGGGAAAACAGAGATGGATGGAGACTGGGGCGGGGCGGGGGCGGGGGGTGGTAAACGGAGCTGAAGGACAACCACGCGGAGTCGTCTACGGCGGCATGGCGGGCGGGGAGGAAGCTAAAGTCCAGGCGAAAGTGTGCACAGCGGAGCGGAGACCCTGTGCAGAGGCGCGGAGACTGCGGCAGAAAGAGGGAGCGAGGGGAGAGGGAGCTGGAGTCCGCCGCAGGAGAGGGAGCGAGGGGGGGAGAGCCAAGGAGAGAGACAGGCCCGAAAAAGGGAGCCAGACGCTCGCGCCACCGGTCGTCTGGTGTGTGGGGAGGGACCTTCCTCTCAAGGACACTGAGAAAGGCAGATGGATGGTGGAAAACCGGGGAGCAGCGAGCCCGGCAGGACGGGCACCGGCCCAGCCGCGCCGCGCCCGGTGGCGCTGCCCTCGCCCCGACGCCCCCGCCCGGCGCCCCGCAGCCCCGAGCGCGCCCCCGCCCGGGCGCGGGCATGAAATTGGCTGCAGCCGTAATGAGTCCGCGCGGCGCGGAGGAGGCTGAGGGCCCGCCAGGGAGCCCTGCGCAGCTCGTTGAGCTTGTTTATTGTTCAGGCCTAATTAAAACGTTCCGCCGCGCCGCGCGGACCGCCGCCCCCGCTAATGAATTCTCGGCCGCCCGGCGATCGCGGAAACTGCGAGCCGGAAGGTGGGGGGTGGGAGGTGGCGGGGCTGGGGAAGGAGTGAGAGAAGGGACACACACACACACACAGCACCACCACCCTTTCCACAGCCCGAGGAGCAATTAGACATCCGGCGGTTGGCGCCGAGGTCAGAGTGAGCGCCGCCATCCCCCCAGCACCAAACTCTGGCAGGCGTTTGGAGGTGCCGGAGTGATGGAGGTGGGGAGAGGGAGGTCATGCGCGAGGTGGGTCAGTCCGTGGTGGGCCTGTGTGTGCCTGAGCACGTATGTGCACGTGAGTGCACCTGCTCCGCAGAGCGCGCCCCAGAGCGGCCCGTGCGCGCAGGACTCTGTGTCTGTCGGGTGGTGGGTCGCTCTGGCTGCGCACGCAGGTGGCTCCCCCGCAGGGGGGGTCTGAGCGTGGCTTACAATGTCTGGTCTCTCTGGGTGTAACAGTTTGCCGTTTTGCTGTGTGCCTCCTTGTCACGACCTCAGTGAGGGCAGACGGAGCCAGTGGAGGGAGAGAGACAGACGGTGATGCTTGGGCAGCCAGGGCTCCCTGCCGGCCCGCTCCTCCAGCAGACGCGGGCGAGCACACACACGCTGCCCGCCTCCGCAGGCAGTCAACATAGACAAAAAGCAATGGAGATAACATTCATACATGACCACAGAAACACACAAATGAGAAAATGCTCTCATAAGGACATGCCAATCACACACACAGATAAAAAGACAAGGGCCTGGGGCACAAAGCCACCTGAATGTGTATGCTCCGCCCCCTCTCCCCAACCCCTCCCTCCCCCCCCCCCCCCACACACACCCGCACGCACAGAGAAGGCGTGCAAACTTGGGTACACACTTTTACAGACAAATGTGCACACGCATCACTGCCTGACACATGTCAGTGTACCCTCCAGTGGGCCCCAATTCTCTGGGAGCAAATTCAGGTCACCCAGACTGGCCTCAAACTTTGCCCCTCTCCATTGTCTTTATGATGGTTCCCCAGCCCAATTCTTTATTCCAGTCCAGCAATGCTATCGTCTGCCTCCACTATAGCTTGCTCATCTGCCTCAGAACATCAGGGGAGGTACTCCTCCTCTTCTCCTACTCCATTCCATGCCCTGTTGGGTTTCTCCTTCCACACCCCGCTCATAACTCCCCTCCTCCAGGCAGCCTTCCCAGATCCTGACTTTTCCCTAGTCATTTGCCCTTGTTGATCTGTGCTGTGGTGCCAGCGGGTTACTTTGCATATGATGTTGGCAGAGAGGGGAACTGTAAACTCCCCAGTGGCAGGACCACTTGACAGTATTTCTGTCAAATTCCAGGCCTCTCCCCCCAGCCCCAGGCTGTGATGCTCCTGGGAGCACTACTACCTGGTTCTGTTTTGTTTGGTTTTTAATCCTCACCCGGGATATTTTTCCGTTGATTTTTAGAGAAAAGGGAGAAGTAGAGACAAAGAAACAGAAACATCATCGATGGGAGAGAGACACACCAAATGGTTGCCCCCTGCACACGCCCAGGTCCAGGGATCAGGGCCAGAGATCGAGTCCGCAACCTGGGCATGTGCCCTGGACTGGAATCTAACCTGGGACCCTTCAGTCCGCAGGCCAACGCTCTATCCACTGAGCAAAACTAGCCAGGGCAGCTACTACTACCTCGTTTTAACAAACAGATGGAAAAATGAAACTGGGCCTCAAGCAGCCACTAGGAAAGTCTCCTTCTGTCACATCCTGCAAGTATCTCCTTCAAAATGACCTTTCAAGGCCACTTGGGGGGAGGGTACCCCCTCCACTGTATTCACCTTGCTCTTAACTAGAAATACTGCTTACTGACTGGGTTCTCCCTTATTATCCAGCACCTGCAAGCGCTGCTTTGAGGAAGAGGCCATGCTGTGGGCTAGTATCTTTGTTTTTGTTTTTTAAAAAGGCAAGATCGCCCTAAAAATCCCCTCACTGACTGCCTCCCCATCATCACGGGGTTGCTTTATCCCAGCCCAACCTCTTTGGGGAGGTCGGTGCCCTGCGTGCTTCCCCCACCCACTTCCCCTTAGTCTCAACTGCAGGCACTGCCTCCGTGCCCCTCTCCCTCCTGCAGATGGCGGCTCCCTCCCTCTCCCTGCCTTCCACCCACATACTCATCCATCATATTTCTTTCTCCACCTCTGAATTTCTCTGTCTTCTGTTGATTTCTCTCCTCCCTTTTTCAATATCAATTTCTTTCCCTCTGATTTCTGTTCGGGCTCTGCCATTTCTTTACCTATGTCAGTCTTTCTCTCACTTCCACCCTTTTCTGCCCTGCACCCCCCCCCCCCCTCCCCAGACACACACACACACACACTGCATTGCTCAGAGCAGGCACTGCAGAGGGAGGGTGTGTGGAGGTCTAACTCACCAGATGACTGGCATTCTGAATAGAGCTTGGAATTGCTGTGTTCCTGCTCCCCCTACACACACACACACTTATGAGCCTCTCCTCCCACCTGAGTCCCAGGTCCTGAGAGGCCAGCAGGGCACTTGCCTCAGAGCCTCCATCCCACCCTCTGCAACCTCTACCTGGCCCTTCTCACTACCTCCTCCTCCCCTCCCCTCCTCCCTCTCCCTCCCTCTGTCTCTGTGCACGCATCTCTAGTATCTTCTCAGCCAGGCCCCAGGTTGCTCTGTCTTTGGCTCTGGGCTCATGGCTTTTTGGTTTTCCCCTAAGCCTGATTCGACTCCCATCTCTGAGTCCCTGTCCTCCTCTGCTTTCTCTGGCCTCTGGGTGTTTCTGCCTTTGTGTCTGCCTTCAGCTCTTTGCTTTGTCTTTCCTCTCTCCTGCTCCGGGCTCTGCCTCTTCTCTGTCTCTCCGTTTCCACTCCGAGCGTCTCTGTTCACTTGTGTCTCGGTCTCTTATCATCTCCAGGGCGCTGTGCCTGAGTCTGCCTTCTGGTCCCACTCTGTGGGTCTTGGCTTGAATTTCCTGGGTCTTTCAGTCCCTGCCTGTGTGTCTGTCTACCCCCTTCTCTGCCGCTTTGCACGGCCCCGCAGTTATGGGGGCGTGGGGGCAATGCGGACAGCTTTGAGGGGGCCCGGGCGGGCGACCCTTTGTGTGGAAGATTGACTGCCGGCCGGGGGCGTCGCCGCCGCAGCACTGATTAGGATGCAGCACGGGCTCCGACTGCAGCATTCTCCTCCTCGCGGAACAGTCTCCGACTCCAAATGCTGGGCCCCTCCCTGCCTGCCTGCTGCCGGTCCCAGGGCTGTGTGCCTCACCCCTCCCCCGGCCCCAGTTCCTCCACTGGGAGCCGCTGGAAATTCTGGGAGGGCACTCAGGGCCCCCTCTCTCACCCAGGTATCCACATGTCTTGTGCCTTCGAAGAAAAAAGGAATGAGGAGAGGTGGGAGGCCGACTGGGGGTGCTTTGCTGGAGGGGGGCAGGCATGTGAAGAAATATGCCCGGGAGCTCTGCTCAGCATCCGGATGGAGAATTGCCAAGCAGCTCCTTACACCCCTCAGACAGGAACACGAGGAGCAACAAGTCCAGAGAGAAATGGGACAGGAAGGGGAGCAGGAAATATGTCGGCCTCTCTTTTATCCCCTCAGAGCACCGATCAGCCTTCTTTGTATATAGGAAGCCCCAATAAATTATTGGCTCGTATTTCACCAGTTCTCCAATAATTAGTGCCTAAATCAGTGGAACTCAATTCCTTTAAATATTCCTCCCACTCATCCACCCCTAACAGTGCAGTATGTACCCCCAGGACAGTTTCCCCTGCCAAGCCTGCCAAGCATACCAGTGACCTCAGGTCAAAATCCCGGTCATTCCAACCACTCCTCCATCATCCACCCTCCCCCTCTCCCTCCCTTGCCCACCCAAATGCAGCTCTGGCCACTGGGTTTCTCCCCAAAGACAGTCACTAGTAAGCAGTGAATACTAGAAGGGGAGGGCCAAGGGCAGCCTGGTGGGTGGGAGGGGATTCCAGAGCCAGCAAATAAAAAGCCCTGTCAGCATCTGTCATATCTGCCATCTCCCTCCATCATCCCTGTCTCTTGCCTCCTGGCTCCTGCCAATCAATCTCCCTGCTGACACTGACGGACTGAGCTCAGGTGCGGATCCGCGGAAGACGTGTAATGCCTGGTCTGCTTCAGACCCATTTTCTCCAGGAGTGTCACTAGACCCTGATGTCTTTCTTTGAAAACTCCCAGCGAGCCTAGGAGTCTGTGGTTGTAGAAGGAATCCAAAGAGGAAGAAGACAAATTCTTCTCTCCGCTCAATATCTTGGTCTCAGCCCTGGTCTCCTCGGCATATCCCCAAAAAGTAGAACTTAAAACTTCAGGTAATAGCAGAGAGTTAAACCTCAGGAAGATTTTCCCCAACATTAAAGAGGTCTCAGTTAGTGCCTCCAGAAACCAGGAAATGGTAGGGGGGCAAGGATGTGGTTGCTGGGCTGGTATGGCTCAGTGGTAGAAGGCCGGCCTGTGAACCAAGAATTCATGGTTCGATTTCCTGGCAGGGCACATGCCTGGGTAGCAGGCTCGATCCCCAGTACAGGGTGTGCAGGAGGCAGATGATCAATGATTCTTTCTCATCATTGATGTTTCTATCTCTCTCGTCCTCTCTGAAATCAATAAAAATATATTTTTTTTTAATGCGGTTGCACAACCGAAGACCTCTTCTTGTAATATACTAAATGTCCACCAGGGGGCGAGGGACTTGAGCGGAACCTTTTCCGCTGCGACCTGCGGAGGGCTCGGCGGCCACAGGAGGGCAGCAGAGAACAGAGCTCCCTGCAGAGCCAGACCCCGGCCCAGGCTGAGGTCTGAGATGGGTGGGGCCGTACTGCCCAAGTTGAGGGAGTCTTGCTTCAGCAAGAACTCATGAATTTCCGAGTTCAGGAAATATCTTGCAACCTTCTCCACTGAAATCCTTCCTCAGGCTCTCAGGACCCTGAAATGCCATCACCCATCCCAGCCCCCTTTCATTTTCTGGTCTCCCAGCACTGGGGTTGTTGGCACAGAAGGACCCTGTGACTTTTCCTTCACGGTTGTAATGACACCCAAGCTCAAAAAAAGAAATGACGTTTCACAGGGTCCCAGGTGGATACTGGAGCCAGAACTAGAACCCAAGTTTTCTCAATTCTCAATGCAGGGTTCTTCCCATTGAGCTGGCTGATGCTGCTGAAAGAAAAGCACACTGTTCAGGCCTCAGTAGAAAGCCAGCTCACAACGCTTGGTTTTTAAAAAAAATCAATATCAAACCTTCCCCGTGTTTACATATATAACTGATGCATATAGGACTGTTCATCAGAAACAGGGACCCACCCTCATCTTTAGGCACACCCCCCTCTGCCCTCAGAATGCGGCCCTTTCCTCTCTCTTCCTACTTCCTGAACTGCAAGAGGAACTTTTCTTCATTTATAATTTGTGTTTTTCACTGATTTCCAGTAGCTCCTCAAAGCAGCAAACAGAGAAGCACTTTCCCAGTTCTAACCGTGGTTCCTCTTACCACATCCCTGTACAGATGGAGAAGAGGGCCTCCCAGGCCCCAACTCTCTCTTCCCAGGGATCCTCTCTCCCAGGCTCTTCACTCCTCCCCTCCCCTCCCCTCTCCCGGTCCCTCTGCTGGCCTGCCTATTCTTCCTCCAGGTCCTTCTTGCTACCATTGGCCTCCTTTAACCTCAAATGCTGAGTCAGCTAGGAAGGCAAGCACAGAAAAGACAGAGAAGGAAGGGCAGGAAGAAGGGGAAGAAGCCTAACTGCAAGTCCCCAGAGAGCTCTGTCCTGTTGGCTTTACCCTCAGCTGGGAAGTTCTGCTTTGAGTCTGATCGCAGTCTTCTGGCTAGTCCTCACTTCTTCCACTCTCCTTGGAGCTGGAGAGCTGATGGAGGTCAGGGTGACTGAGGGATGGAGCCAGTAATGGGGGCCACATGTGAAAACTCAGGCACATGTGAGCCACACACCACCCCTTCCGGGTGGCTCACACACATGTACTCCATGCCATTCCCCATCAAGGACTCCTTCCTTACAAAACAGGAGAAAAACATCTGTCTCTCAAACAATTTAATCCAACTTTCATCCTCTTTGGGAAACCCGAAAAGACAAAACCCTGCTTTCTTTCCCTCTCCTCATCTGCCTCCTTGTCCACTCTGGCTTTTGAAATTTCCACCTAGACCTTCTGGATGCCACCAGCCCCCACACACTCCTTCCCCAGTCAGTACTAAGGAGGCACCACACAGAGGCTTCTCCCTGCAAAGGACTGAGACAAATGCCAATCACGTTGGGGCCTCTCACGGTGCCCATTCTGCGATGAATTCCCAAGGTCAAAACCATTCTGGTGTTATTAAAAACATAAATGTTGCATACCAGGCAGCGGGGGGAAAAATTATAAGGCAGCCAGATGAGAGGGAGACGGAGGGGCCGGTAATTGTCTTCGTCTTCCCAGAGTCAAGCTCCACGGGGCTGGAGCTGCACACAGAACATTGCTTTTTAATTTAACTCAGTAAGGTCAGCGGCAGCAAATGAGGCAGCGGAGGAATGGCACCACTGAGGGAGGGCTCGGGGGCACAGCCCTCACCCCGCGCCTGCAGAGCAAGGGCTCCAGGCTGGGCCGACATCTCCAGGCAGTGCCAGGGGAAGCAGAGGGAACGCGGCAGGGAGGATTCTGTGGATTCTAAGCCCTCCGAGGAAGGGAGTGGCTCGGGAGGAAGAGAAGGAGATATCATTGAGAGGGCTCCCTAGGGACTGCGATTTGAGTGCACAGGAAGGAAAAGGCTTCAAAGGGACTCTGGGTGTGGCCAAAAGGAGTCAGGCTGTTGGAGACTATATTCCCTTCCCATAGACCCATTCTACAGAAGCGAATAACAAGGGCCATGATTAGAACTCAGGGGTTCACCTTGCCCCAATACCTGTAAACCCTGAATTCCAAGCCGAGAGAGTTCACCAGTGAAGTGAAATACTCCGTCCTGTCCCCTTCATCTCCAGGGATCCAGTGGGGTAGCGGGAAGGAGGATGGGAGGAGAAACTGAGGCAGAACTGCCCTCCCTCAGAGCTTTCCTCACAGCTTCTGCTCTGCCACCTTCCCTTCCGCAGCTCTGCTAGCTGTATGGTGGCCTCTCCATTTCCAGTGCTACAGTTAGACCACAGAAGGGACTTCCCAGATTAGCATCTTGGTCAACACAGGCTGGGGTAGGAAAGGCCAGGGAACCTGGGCTGAGCACGATGAGATCAGGGGACCTGAAGGTGGAGCAAGTCGCTGGGTATGGGGTGGGGGCTTTTAAAAAGCTGTGCAACTGTCAGAAGCAATGGTGTCCAAAAACGCTTTGGGATTTATTGGGAAGTTCTCTTTTTTTTAATATATTATATTAATTTTTTACAGAGAGGACGGGAGAGAGATAGAGAGTTAGAAACATCAGTGAGAGAGAAACATTGATCAGCTGCCTCCTGCACATCTCCTACTGGGGATGTGCCCACAACCCAGGTACATGCCCTTGACTGGAATCGAACCTGGGACCTTTCAGTCCGCAGGCCGACACTCTATCCACTGAGCCAAACCGGTTTCGGCCATTGGAAAGTTCTTATACAGGTCAGACCTCGACTCCTCCTGCTTCAGTGTTAGCCTGTTTCCCTTTCAGGAGGAAGAGTTTGAATAGTAGGTTTGAGACTTTAGGACAGAGTTTCAATTCTCTCTTTTCATCTAGAAGTGCCCTTGCTATTTGGCTTCCCTTCCAAGTTTCTACTCCCTTGTCAGTTAGGCATCCTAACACTCCCTGAGGAAACCTCCAATGTCAATTAGGAATTCTGAGGCCCACCCCTCACATAGTGCACAACTCTGCAGGCATCCCCGCTCCCTTTCCAGAGGGTCTTCTCTCAGCTCTTGGGCCCCAACCCTGCAGTTCTCAGTTCCTGCCACCAGGTGGCGGCCAATGCATCGATTGATCCAGAGTTAGAGCCAGGACCGGGTCCTCCACCCAGATCTCCAATCGTCCCAGCTCCTCCTCCCGGGGGAAGTAATCAACCCTGAGGGTCTCTGGAAAGACAGCTTTCTGAAAGAATCCTGGCTCTGTAATAGGTGGGCTGAGTGAGGACTGGGACGGGGGAAGGAAAGGAAGCCTGAGAGAAAAGACTGAACAGGCCCAATGGGGAAGCAAATGGTCAAGTGCAGTGCAAAGGCCACAGCGAGGAATCAGAGTGGAGCTGCCTGCTACTCCCCACACCAGGCCCAACATCCCAGCGGCTCCAGAGCAGTCGACTAGAAGGGCCTGTAAACTGGGCCAGAGGCAACCAAGGAGGACAAGGACCAGGAGCTGCAGGTGAGGTCTAACCCAGAATAAACACCAGGATACATACAGGGAAAGAAAGGCCCACGCTGCCACCTCCCTCCTCAGGATGACGCCCAGTTGGGCGCCATTATCTCTGCCGTTCCCAGAACTTAGAAAACAGGGGCGGGTTCGGTCAGTTCTCCCATGCAGTCCTGACCTACCTGGCACATGGAGAGGGCTCCTGGGAGAAGAGAAAATGCAGGCCTGCCCATGGGTGCTAGGCCATGTGGGTGGGGGAGTGGAGAGGGAGGGACGACGTCGACAAGACACACAGCTAGGAAACAGAAGAGAGAAGAACAAGGATAGACCTGCAGGCACCTTGACAGTGGTTTAGAAATAGGAAGTTTGGAATCTAGAACCAGGAGGATTAATCAAGGAAGATTTCCCAGAGGAGGAGAGTATGGGGTGATATTGCTGAGAGGAAAGGGCCGAGAGGAAAAGAGAAGATGCTTCAGACTGTGGACAGACTATGAGGCTAGGAGATGGGGAGGGAGGACTGAATACTGAATAGCTGCCCAGATGGATCTCACAGACCAGAGTCCTAGGGAGGGAGAGTGGGAAGTTAAAGGAACAGGTGTTGAGAGGCCTTGAAGCCCAGCTGAAAGTCACTATAGGCTTAAGCAAGAGGAAGGGGACCTCACCGGTCTGGCTGCAGTATCTCTCCCTCTCCCCAACCCCCCAAAGCCCAGAGAATACGAACAAGAGTATAAAGTCCTCCAAATGGGGCAGGAGAAGGGCTCCTAGATCAGGATTCGGGCCTGGGTTTTCCAGAGGCAACCACCACAGAGCAGGGACATTTAGGGAATCTTCTCCCTCTGCGGCCTCTAGCCCCTCTCTGTAAAATAGGGGGGATGCAACTTATGGCCTTTGAACTCCCTTCTCTGAAACTGTCCTGTTGATCCTTGCCCACCTCCCCCAAAATGGTCCAGCTCCTCTGAGATCCACCAGGCTTTCGCCCCACATTTTCTCAGTGTCCCTATCCTCCAGACCACGCCCCTAACCAGAAGAATCTATTTCCACATGGGGAGGGTGCTAGGTTCCAATTTCACAAGCTCAGGGTGGGGTTATGAGCACAAAGTACAAGAGGATTCAAGGTTAGACTCTGGAAGAACTTCCCAGCACAAGGAGTCTGAAAGCTTCAGCTCGTGTGAAGGTCAGTAAGAATGAATCCATGGACTTACCAGAGGCCTCCCAGGGACAAGGACATTGGTTTGAACCTGCCCAGGTAATGCTGACTAAAGAGAGAAGTTTTCACTCTGGGTATGGTCCCCCAGAGTCAGAAGTTTGCACACAAAGATTTCTGGGGACTCTACCACCCTAGGGCAGAATAAGTTTAGCCTAGACCAGTGATGGCGAACCTATGACACGCGTGACAGAGGTGACACGCAAACTCATTTTTTTGGTTGATTTTTCTTTGTTAAATGGCATTTGAATATATAAAATAAATATCAAAAATATAAGTCTTTGTTTTACTATGGTTGCAAATATCAAAAAATTTCTTCATGTGACACGGCACCAGAGTTAAGTTAGGGTTTTTCAAAATGCTGACATGCCGAGCTCAAAAGGTTCACCATCACTGGGCTAGACTGAGCCTTAGAATGGATCTCAATGCTGACACGCCGAGCTCAAAAGGTTCGCCATCACTGGCCTAGAATAAGAAATGGCAGCCTGGTTAGATGATTATTCCAAAAACCTGGGGGTGGGCGAGGGGAGAAGAGAATAGACATGACCCCTCCACTGTTTGAGCACCCTCTCACCCTGGCCCACCTCCCCATGGCCCTCTCCAAGCAGAGCAGGGCCTATGCAAGTCCTGAGTGGAGATCGCAGGACCCAGTTTCCACCCAGTCTCAGGCGCAGGAAGTTGACACCATCCCCCTGTGCCTGGCAGGCCAGAGGCACCCACTGCTCAGGCTACCCAATCCCCCACACCCTAAGCAGATACACACCACTACATACCACAGCCTGCTAGAGATTTGGGCAAATCAAATCGAAGATATCTTCAGCAATGAGTCTTCAGGCTCCTCTGGGACACCACACACACATACACATATGCACACATTCACCTGTGCACAGGCAGATAAACACACATATGTACACACTCACCTGTACACAGGCAGATAGACACACATATGCACACACCCTACATCACAAACGTTCTCACACATAGGCAGCACAAAGACACATACTCATAAATGCATACATTTACAGACAGGCATATACCCACAAACTTATACACTCATCAGACACACTTGTACACACACACACACACACACACACATTCATGTCTTCCTTTCTCCTGACAAAGGATCAAGAGCCCTGTCCTCTAGTTCTGAGGTCTAGAATGTCCAGAGGAAGCATGGAAGTCCACAAGAAACCTCTTTCCAGTTTCCTGACCCAAATTGGAACGCCTTTGCTCTAGGATTCTGGCCCATACCATGGAAGTGGAATCTGCAAAGATATTTCATACAACAAAGATTTCTGAGTACCTACCTCCTGACACACACACACACCCCTCCACTTGCACACACCCACTTTGTGCCAGAAGCTGGGGCAGATGCATAGAAGAGTAAGACCTTTGCCCAGTGGTGTGGTGGAAAGAGCAAAAGTTCAGGAGTCAAAGACCTGAGTTCAAATCCTGCCTGTGCTTTTTCTTTTTTTTAATTAATACACAGCCTTTGCTTCTTAAGCTGTGTTACCTTGGGCACCTTACACAACCTCTCTGAACCTCAGTTTCATCACCTGTGAAGGGTGAGGGGGTAATAAAATTCACCCAATCATTCTGTGAGGATTAAAAGACCGGGAAAGCCTCCATCAGCAATGTGTCCACCCGTGGCAAGCGACCCCCTTCCCTTCCCCAGCCTCTGTGGTGAGCGTCTCCCCAACACCCTCCCTGTCCTGAGTCGCTGACACGGAAACCCGTCTTCCTGGGCCTCAGACCCCCAGGTGCGCGCACCTCGGGGAAACTTGATCTTCGACTTGGCCAGCTCCATCCTCCGTCGACTCCCGCCCCCACCCGACTCCCGCCCCTCCTGGTCCATGATGCCTCTCGCCCGCCCGTTTGCAGGTCGCGTTTTCCGTAATAACCTTTAATGCGGCTGGCCACGGCCCAAATGTTCGCGATGGAGCGCTGGGCCCCGCGCATCAGATGGACGATGAAGTGTTAATCATCCCCCAGGGAGCCGTCCCGCGGAAAGTCGTCATTAATTTCTCTGAATTACACCAATTCCGAGACATTCTTTATGGACAGACAGTGCGGGAGACAGTTATATGACAGGACTTGCTGTGCTAAGCAGATGTGGGAGAGATTGCGTCGCCCCATGAATACTAAACAATCGCTCGGAAGAAACCCACAGGCTTCTGCGCTCGTAACCGGGAAGCTGCCCGGGCCGCCCCCACCCTGACAGGGGGCGCACCCTGCAGGCGCCTGCAACCGCCGTGGGGAGGAGGCGAGCGGGGGTCGCACCTCCAGCCGCTGCGGCTTAGGTGGCCCCCTCGGTTCTGCTCCGCGGCCAGGCCTCAGCCCGAGTGGGAAGTGGCTCTGGGAGTCTTACCCTCACCCTCCTGGACCCTCCGAGGACCCACAAACACCCTTGTTTTCCCCCTGTCTCAGCCTCTGCTGCCTGCATCCTCCCCCAGGGCCTGCCCGGCTTCGGACGGCAGCCTGTCCCCCTCCCCCGCTCTGATCCTCCTCCTGCTCTCCCTGCGGGGCAGGCCGACCACCTCCGAGTTCCCGTCTAGCACTGCTTCCCCTGGCTCGTCCCCCTCCCCACCCTGCCCCCTCCACCGCTCTGACCCCTCATCCTGCCCACCGCCCCTCCGCGCCCCTCTCCAGCTTGGCCACCTTTCTCTTACCCACCTGCCCCGACAGGCCCGCCACCTCCCAGTGGGCTCCACTGTCCCATTACCTCCATCTCCTCAACCTGCTGCCTCTTCCATTTTCCCCATTTCAAGCATCCCTCCTGCACCTGCTCTCACCCCTCTCCCACGCTTCAGGGCCTGGGGTGGCAGGGCTCCGAGCAGATGAAAGGAGGCGGCTTGCCCCTTCTCGCCCCTCAGGCCCTCGCCTGCCCACCTCCCTCTCTTGCGTCTGGCAGCCCAGGGGGTGTTATTGAGAGCTCGGGTCATCGCCCCACAAGCAAAGCGGTGGGCGGGCGGGAGGGTGAGGCAGAGGGTGACCAGGGGAAAACCTGAGCAGGCAATTCATCCCCCGCTTAGGGAAGCCCCGCCCACCGGGGCAGCCCCGCCCCCTCGTGGTGGCCTCGGGAGGACCGGCCCCAGCCCACCGCCCGCCCCGGCCCAGGCCCGAAGGGACCCTGGGCAGCGCTGGGCCCAGTTTCTGGGTCACCCGAAGCCACTCCTCTTCAAAAGAGGACGGAAGCAAAAGGTGACTGTTCCCCATCAGGTCGCCCCCCACCTCCACCTCCACCTCCACCTCCACCTCCACGCCAGCTGGAGAGAAGACTCCCCCGCAGCTCCGAGCGCGGGTTGGGGGGGGAGAGAGAGGAAAGCGCGCAGCCTCTGCGCCTTTTCTCCTCGCAGATAATTTATGTCTGAGAGCCGAGCAGATGGCGGGTAATTTAGCAATTACCGTATGCAGGAATGGGACTCGTGCCTCCGCACGGAAGCCGCGCATTCCCTGCCGCAGCCTCACCTTCTTTGCTGCCTGTTTCCTCTATTTTACCTCCCCAACCCCCTGGCACACCTCCCCGAATCCCAACAGACCGGGCGAGAGCCTTTCCCAAGGGTCCCTTCTCATCCCGATCCCTTCCCGGTTCCAGCGCAGAATTTCTGGAAACAAGGAGCGCTGTCTGCTCGCTGGAAGTTCGTCCTCTCCTCTCACCTTAATCTTTCGTGCTGCTCTAGGTGATCATACTGTCCTGGAGGATTGCGGGCTCTGTCCCAACCTTCTCCCCTCCCCCAGCGTCTTCAGATTTTCACAGCATTTCTCCCGGATCCCTAGGTTCCAGATCCCCAGGCTTCAGGGAAATCACCCCAGGAGCTGAGGGGTCTGGGTACCTGCGTGGGCGGTGAGGGGAAGGCAGTGATTATTAGGTGACAGTGGTCGGAGAGCACTTGGGGGTTCTGTGTACACAGTGGGTGTGAAATAGCTGATTGAAAAGCTGATTTTGTGACATGAGGGAGGGTAGAGGAGACAGGAATGAGACGGGAAGGGTCTGAAATGCCTCCTCCCCATGCCACACTTCCTCTGGGCACCGGAAAGAGGATGCTATAGGACAGGCCCTAAGCCTCCTTAGGCTGAGGGTATGTGTCCTCCCCTCCACCCAGCCCAGCCCAGGCCCCCAGGACACCTACCGCCAAGCGCCCAAGCCACTGTGCCCCCCACACCCTCTCTTCATGGGCTCCCAGATCGCTGACCCCCACCCTGTACACTAGCCTGAATGCCCTCCTTCTGGCAGAACCCTGGCTAGCCTCTGGGCTCTGAAAAGCTGGGCTCTCGGGCTTTGAGACACCCCACCGCCATCCACCCCAATTCCTCCTCATTCCTTAACACCAGAGGAGCACTAATTAATTAGCGTGTGCAACCAGCCATGGGCACGATCTTGTTCCTCACCACGGGGACCCGCTGTTAACACACCAGACCCCCTGGGACAGGGCACACACCAATTACACAGCCAGCAGCTCGGTTAATCACGGCTCCTGGTGACACTGGCTCACAGAGGAATCCCCAGCTTCCTCTCCCTACATCCATCCCACACCCATGCTCCTGCCTCATGGGACAGGAGGCTGGAGGGAGATAAAGACTGTGGTGTCTGTGTGTTGGGGGGTGAGGGGGTGAGGGGAGGTGTTGAAATTGCTGGGAAACAGAAGGCCAGCTTGGAGTAGCTGAGGGAAGAGTTGGAAGGAAAAGTAAGTTAGAAGGAAAAGAAAGTTTTCCTACTAATCACTTGGGGCTACAGATGGCCACTCTGACATTAGTAACTGCAGCAAGAGGAGTGCTGGTTAGACAACAAGGACTTCCTAAGGAGGCCCTCGGGAAGGACTGGGCCTGGGAAAGAGCAGCCTTTCTCCCTATAAGCAGGAGGCAAGAGAAGGTGGCCACTGAGGAGAAGTTGGAAGGGAGATGGGCTGCTCTAGGGGCAGTTCTAGGTACTTGGGTGTCTGTTCCATCCTGTCCCCCAGCTGCAGTTCAAGGGTACAGAGAGGAGGCAGCCTCACTGCAGACAGATAGACGCCTTCCCCCACGCATGTCCCATTGACTTTGCCATTCCGCTGTCAATCTACAGCTTCTCTGAGATTTAACATATTGACTCTCCGAGCTGCAGAAAATTGAATTTTCTTCATTACGACTGTCTCCCGACAAAAGCAGCTCATAAATTCTCCATCTTTTTCAGGCTTCCCACCCCCTCATCACCCAACATCTCCCCAGGGGATTCACATATTTGAACATACAATTCACATGGCTGTAAAGGCATGACATGACCAGCACTCCCCACGGACACCCCACTCACCAAGACCATCCCTCACTGCCTGGACATAGATGCAGCCTACACCCAGACCAGGCCACTGTGCTCAGGAAGAAGGGCGTATGTCTTCCACAACCAGGGTCCATGTATATGGTACTCATATGCCCCACAGAGCAAATGCGGTTCATCCATACCAAGGGACTGAAAAGTCCCATGCCTCAGCCATGTACTTCTCCTGTACCCTAACAGCATCTCATAGCTGCCATTCACATGCAGGATAGAGTCATATGTCCTGACATGCAATATTCACCTCAGGTTTACCTTACCATTGCCTGGGCATAGCTAAAGGCCTCCCCCCCCCCCCCGCCCCCACCAGTCTCAGAGCCTTGCACACACCCCCACCTGGGGATATACCCACAAGTAGGAAGCATGCACAAGTCTACATGCTTTGCACAGGCATGGAGGGAGAAGAGGAAACATCTAGCACCTAGCAGAGAGTCCTCCTTCACACTATAGCAATCACTGTTGTCTCCTCCCAACACCGGCCCCAGCCCATACCCATACTAAGATGCCCTCCTCCGTGGACTACAGCCTAGCTCCTCGGCAATCCCTCCCCAGGCAGACACCCTTTCCACCATCAAGGGGTGTATGTTAGCATTGGTTCCCCACCCAGAGTGTGCTCTCTCCATCTGATTCTCCATCACTTCAGCCCCAGGAACAGAATTAGGGGAGGGCAGGGCCTTGCAGAAGTTCCTTTTGATACCTGTGCCAGCCTGGCAGCTGAGGCTATAATGGATGGGCAAGAGGCCAGGCTGATGGCCAGCACCATGTGGCTTGTGCCCAGGGCCAGATTGGGGCGGGAAGTAGTGGGCTAGGTGCCCAGGCACTCCACCCTCCAAAATGCCACACAATCTGTGAGTGAAAAGAGATAGAAAGAGGGACCCAAATAGATACACACAAGGACATCTTCTGAGACCAAACTAAGCCAATTTCTGCCCCCATTCTGGCCTCTTAACAACCTCTCCCTTCCCCCCAACTCTGACCCAGGCACAAAGGGAAGTCACCCTGATCTGACACAAGAGAGGCCAACCTGTTATTTCTTTTCGAGTATGACCAGCCCAACCTTACACAATATAAGCTAAAGGTTTGGGGGTGCAACCAGAAAAGAGGAGAAGGATGATTCCTCATTTATGACAGGGGCTGAGACTTGGGGTGTCTCCTTGCATTTTTCTGTGTATTATTTACTGTGCAAATGTTATGCCCAATGCAGATGAACATTTATTGTCTTTGCAATTTCAACCCTGCTTTTAATGGCATTTACACACACACATTCACACATACATACACACACACACACACATATCTAATTCATCTATGATTGGCTCTTGTGTTTCTCCCAGCACCTGAATTTCTGAACTACCTTCCATCTTCTCCTTTAAGAGAAAATTTAGAGCTGCAGAAAGATAACCAGAAAAGTTGAGTTCCACAGTGAAAGGAATGGCTTTCTGGAGACTGAGAAGTACTTCAAACCGTCTATGTCCAAGAGAAGAACAATTTCCCCCACCCCCAAATCTGCTTCTTCTGCCAAGGTCCCCATCCATCAAGCCAGGAACCTGGGGTCAGCCATTTTTTTTTTCCCTGGGTTGGGGTTGGGACAAGGTAGTCAGTTGCACTCATTAAGTGACTTTGTTGACACTTGCGGGGGGTGGGGGGTGGGGAGCGCTAAACAGTTTATTTGGGGGGGGGGCACACATTCACAGGCATCAAAATTATTTTTTTTAAAAACAAAATGTCCTGTTTTCTCCTCCTTCATCCCCCCACACCCTGCCCATGCTACCTCCTAAATATCTCCTGGGTACATCGCTTCCTTCTCTCTAGCAGATGCAAGTCAGTTCTCAGCAAGATGACTGAGCTGTCTTCTTATTGCTTTCCCAGGCTCCAGTATTCTTATTGCTTCTCCATGCCCCAGGCACCGGGGAGGCCTGGAAGCTTAGGAGACATGCCCACCCACACAGCTTCCCAGAGCAGAGTATTTTGAAAGGTGATAGAATTGTCAAGTTCATGAAATCAACTACTAAAATTATGACTACAACATAGCTCTGTTTATTTTGTGATAGTGTACAAATTTCCAAACTTTTGGATACAATATAAAAATAAAGAAAAATGATAGGAATACACTCTCTTTTGGTGAAAAAGACCACTTCCACCACCAATCAGCCTGTGGCCTGATGCCTTACCAACATTTTAGCTGCCTGAGCTCCAATCTGTTCTTCAGTCAAGAGATCTTTGACTATGAGTGGTTCACAAAGTTGGTGCTTCATGAATTCTGGTAGAATGAATGAGAGACAAATAGAGATACGGACATATGGGCAGATTTGAATCATTCTCATCAGAGGCATCTTTTCTCCCATGACAACTCTATTAACTCTACAATTTTGACTCAACTCCATGGTGATAGAAAGTGGCATGGGCACACGACTAACTCAATCTCCAGCCCCTTTGCAACGAGGTGGGGTCTTATGTAACTGGTGATAACCAATGGAATATAAACGGAAGTGTATGTTACTTCCAAGCTGAGAAAATTAAGAATGGTTGTGCCTTCTCCACGTGTTTGCTCTTCCCTTCTCCTGGCAGGATGACACCTGAGCAACCTGAAGCCACAGCATGAACAGATCTGGATTCCTTGACCCCGAATATTCACATTGGATTATATAACACACGAATATTTCCTGTTACTACACTGAGATCTAGGAGTTGTCTGTTGCAGCTGTTATATCTACTCTAACTAATGCATAAATCAAAGTAGTAAGACTAAAATGGCAAGAAACCAGGCTTGAGGCACTGTAGGATTTGAACTGTGATGGATATAGAGGGCAGAGGGGAGCACTTAGGAGTCAGATATTCTTTTTTAACTTCCTTTTTTTCCTTTTTATATATTTTCATTGATTTCAGAGATGAAGGGAGAGGGAGAGATAGAAACATCAATGATTAAAGAGTATCATTGATCGGCTGCCTCCTGCATGCTCCACAGTGGGGATCAAGCCCACAACCCTGGCATGTGCCCTGACCAGAAATCAAACCGTGACCTCCTGGTTCATAGGTTGATGCTCAACCACCGAGCCATGCCAGCCGGGCAGGAGTAAGAAATTCTTTATTTGGACCCTATACTTGCAGTGTTACTTTGGTCAAGTTATTTAATATTTCTTAGCCTTGGTTTCTGATAAAATTACATAACAATATGACCCACTTCATAGTATTGGTTGTGAGAATCAAGTGAGTCCAAAAATGTAAAAGACTCCCTAACCAGTGACTCAGTGGTTAGAGCAGGGGTCCTCAAACTACGACTCTCGGGCCACATGCGGCCCCCCGAAAACATTTATCCCGCCCGCCGGGTGTTTTTGCCGCCGCTGTGTGCATAGGAATTTGTTCATAGTTTTTTTTAAAACTATAGTCTGGCCCTCCAACGGTTTGAAGGACAGTGAACTGGCCCCCTGTTTAAAAAGTTTGAGGACACCTGGGTTAGAGCATCAGCCCATGCACCAAGGGTCACAAGTTCAATTCCCGGTCAAGGGCACAACTCCTGGGTTGCAGGTTCAATCCCCGGGCCCAGTCCAGGCATGTCCCCCACCCCAGGAGGCAACCAATCAATGTGTCTTTCTCACATCAATGTTTCTCTCTCTGTTTCTCTCCCCCTCCTCCCTCCCTTCCAGTCTCTCTAAAAATCAATGGAAAAGATATCCTCTGTGAAGATTAACAACAAAAATATGCAAAAGGCCTTTGAAAGCAGAAAGCTACAAATGTCATTGGCTATTACTTCAGCAGTTGACCCAAAATGCTTATTAAAAACCTTTTGAGGGGGCTGGAGGTAGGTTGAAGAGGGTAAAGGTGGTCAAATATATGACGACAAAACACTTGACTTTGTGTGGTGAGCACATAATGAAATATACAGATGCTACATTATAGAATTGTACACTAGAAATGTATATAACCAATGTCACCCCAATAAATGTAATTTTAGAAAATGTTTAATAAATAACATGAATGAATGAATAAATGGATGGAGGATTTCTCAAAGCAGCATCTTACTCCCTACTGATAAAGGAAGGACTAAAGCAATCTGGACACTTTGAGATTAGAGTGGGATTGTGGGTCCATGGAGTGAAGCAGGAGCTACAGGACCTGAATATTATGGAGAACCATAAACCACACTTCCACCCAGCCCACGGAGCCAAAGAACTAAAAGGACAAAAGAAAATGGGACAGGGCCCTAAAAAAAAAGTCCAAAACAATCAGAATTTGCCCTAAAATTATGTTAATGTTTTTGCTATTGCAATGGACTGAATGTGTGTGTCAACCCAAAATCCACATGTTGAAGCCCTAAACTGTAATGTGATGGTATTTGGAGATGATGCGTTTGGAAGGTAATGAGGGCTAAATGAGATCATAAGGATGGGACCGTCATGATAGAATTAGTGCCCTTATAAGAAGAGACCAGGACGTCCACTTGGTGTTGTGGCTGCGACCGCATGTGGTCAATGGCGTCCACCTCAGACTCTGCTGCACTCCATGTCCTCAGTACCAGCCACTTGCCTTCCTGCTCATCTCACTCACTATGTCCAGGTTCACGAGCTGCCCAATTCCTGGGGGCAGAGACCGGCTGCCCGACTGCCACAGCACCATGTGGGGGGTGGGGGGCACGCTATACCCACTACCCTGGGAGGCACCAGGATCATTTACGACAGAAAGTTCCTGCTGGGGTGCAAGAACTCACCCATTCCCCCTGCTGCCTCCTGGGGTCACAACTCCTCCAACAGCCCACCCTCCAAGCTGGAGGAGCTGAAGGAAGAGAAGGAGACAGAGGAAGAGATACTCGATGGCACACAATTTGAAATGGACATCTAATCCAGTGCAGATGACGTGTGTGTGTGTGTGTGTGTGTGTGTGTGTGTAGTTAGCAGCGGTTCCCAACCTGTGGGTCGAGACCCCTTTGGAGGTCGAACGACCCTTTCACAGGGGTCGCCTAAGACCATCCTGCATATCAGATATTTACATTACGATTCATAACAGTAGCAACATTACAGTTATGAAGTAGCAACGAAAATAATTTTATGGTTGGGTCACAACATGAGGAACTGTATTTAAAGGGCCAGAAGATTGAGAACCACTGAGTTAGAGGAATCCCTCATGCTGTTGCTGCCACCACCTCTTCCTGAGGTATCCAAAGACCAGCTGGCCTCATCTAATCTGGAAGGGAGTGCTTGGTTCTGGGCCTCCCTTAGTTCTGAGGCAGCTAGACCAGGAATAGGAATGGGCACCTTGCCAAGCCCTTAAGTCTACTTTTTGTTCAGTTTGTAGGCACTCCTCTCAACCCCAGCCTCCCACGCTCAGGCTGAGGCAGAGACTGGGGGGTGAAGTATGTCACTGTCTGTCTGCTTAGTAAACATTCAAAGAAAAAAAAATAAGAGACCAGAAATGTTGCTTTTTCTCACTCTCCTCCATGTGAGGACACAGTGAGAAGTTAGCTGTCTACAAGGCAGGCAGCAAGTCCTCAGGAAGAAACCAAATCAGCCAGCATCTTGATTTTGAACTTCCAAGCCTCCAGAAATGTGAGAAATAAATTCCTGTTGTTTGTGTCACCTAGCCTATGGTATTTTGTTATGGCAGCCTAAGCAGACTCCAACACCTACTTCCCACCGAGTTCATAGTTTGGAAACACTAAGTAACAGCCTACGATAACTGATGCAACAGCTGCTTCTGTTATGTTTGTAAAGCACCCAACATGAGCACCTGGTACATGACAGCCGCTCAGTAAATACCAGCCATTATGATTTTTTGAGAAGCATCTTGTTATATTGGAAAAGATATGGGTTGTTCAATGAGATTGTTCTGAGAGACCTCGGGTAAGTTACTCTTAGAGTTTCAGTTCTTCATCTGTAAAATCTAATAGCACCTTGCCCAGCTATTGTGATGATTTGTTAGGTGAGAGCCCTCTCACATCATAGGCACTCCACCAGTGGTAGCTCCTCAAAGCTTTCCAAGAGTCCAGGACCAGCTTCCATTCAAAGTTTATTATGCATCAGGCACAGGCTAGATGAAGAAATACCAGAGTTAAGAATTTAACAGAAGAGAAAAAGACTTTAAACTTGAGGAAATAGGATTCATTTTGCAGCAGCTCCTTCCACAACCTCTTAAGAGCCTTGTCAATCTTCTCCCAGCCAGTCAGGAGTTAGCCTGTATTCCGAAAACCACAGTTCAAGATCTCACAGCCTCACTCAGGAGTATTTTTTTCTATCCCTATAACTGTCACTCCCAACAGTCTTCACAATATTATTCCCTGTGTTTAAAAAAAATCGTCAGTGACTAACTTACTCTTCCTAATAGGAATCAAGTTCAAACCTTTTAACATGATGTATTGATTAATGAAACTCTACTGCTCTGTTCAGGTAAGCTCAGTTGTTAAAGCATCATCCCGCTACACCAAGGTTGCAGATTCAATCCCCAGTCAAGGCACATACAAGGGTTAACCAATGGATGCATAAATAAGTGGAACAGCAAAGTCAATATTTCTCTCTCTCTCTCTCTCTCTCTCTCTCTCTCTCTTCCTCTCTCTCTCAAATCAATAAACAAAAAACATTTATTTTAAAGAGAAAACACTATCTACTATAAAACATAAAGCCCAAAATTCTAGTGGTGTAGCAAATGGAAATTGAATTATTGGTTAAGTGAAGTCCCAAACACATGCTGATGATTAGCAGGTAGTTCTCTGCCAAGTGGTGATTAAGGGAGCTAGATTCCTTCCAGCCTGTGGCCCCATCATCTTTAACATTTGGCCTTCAAGGTCACTGTGCTTAAGGTCATATGCATCAAGCCAGAAAGGAAAGAACATGAAGGATCTCTCTTGAGAGGTTTTCATGGGCCACGCCTGGAAGTGGAACAAATTACTTAAAGGGAAACCGAAAAATATGGTCCAGGTATGTGTCTAAGAAAAAGAAGTAAAGAAATCTTGATGAACACATAGCCAGGCTCTGGCATTCAAGATACCCCACTCTGTCTTATACTTACCTTTCAAACTTGATCTTTCAAAGTTGATACCATTTACCTTTCAAACTTGATACCATTTTCCAGATATGGTTATTAGTCAGCTTTGCTGTAGTAATGACCACTCCCAAAAATCTCAGTGGCTTATAGCAGCAAAGATTTATTTATGCCTTATTATGTACGTTGTGAGCAGGCTGCAGCTCTGTCCTATGGGTCTTCTGATTTCAGGACACAGGTAGAAGGAACCAGTCTCCTGTGGAATACACCCATTCTAGTGGCAAAGAAGAACAAGAAAAATGGAGACTCACATGCTCAAACATGGCATGAGTCACAGTTATTCACATGCCATTGAAACACAATCAAGTCCAAAATCAGTGAAATAAGATACTGTAAGTCACATAGCAATGGGCAAGGAAGTAAATTATTTCAAACAATAAATCCATCTATTACAACTGCCATCTTCTATCTGAAGTACATGACAGACATTACTAATTAATCCCAGAATTCAATAGAAATTGAGTTATTTGGTTGAGTGAAGTCCAAACCTTCTCAATATAATATTTCAGGCAATAATTACCAATAATCTGAATTTAGGGGAAAAAAAAGTTAAAATTGATGTGCTGTTCTCAAGTGACCTCTTAGACTCCAGTAAACATTACACATTCCCACCTCTGAATCTGCTTCAACCTGCTTCATCCTTCCTAGACCTTGTCCTGCCAAACTATCCAAATCTAATCCATCCTTCAACTATACATTCATCCTTTCAACAAAATGTAATGAACACCTAGCATAGTACCTGACACGTATTTGTCAAATGAATCTGTTCTAACCTTACGCCTTGCACATAAATACTCAGTGAACATTTGTTCCCTGATTAATTAACAACACAGTTCAGTTCTGAAACTGGACAACCAATGGGTCTGGGCTGCCTGTCACTACTTGAGCCAATTAAGCAGAAACAGAGTTGAATCATATATGAGTGTTTATTCTAATAATGCTGCCAGTATGGAAGATCAGCAGGTCACCCACGAAAATCTGCTCTGCACCTCTGCCCCCTCCCCCCCTCCCCCCCCCCCCCCCCACATAAGCCAGCTGCTTATATGGGGTAGAAGGACAAAGATTATAAGGGAAAGTAGGAACTACAGGCATGGGGAAGTAGGCAAGTATAATGGTTACGGGTTACAGGCAAATAGCAGGCACCTCCAGGACCAGATTGTATAGGTAGTTTTCAGAAAAGGATGGACTGCATTCTGATGTTAACTACCATGTCCGGGGCCTACAACTTTCAGACAGGTTAGAATGTGCTTTCTCTAATCAGAATAGAACAATCACGGTTAACAGAACATGATGAATATTTCTTATAATTATAGTTAGTCCCCACTGTTCTATTTCTGCCCCTAACAGTTCCTTAGAACAATGGAATTTAGTATCACATACCAGGAGTTTCTGGGGTGGGAGTATGGTGTATCTACTACTACTACTACTACTACTATGGTGTACTGACTACCTGTGCTTGAATCCTGATTCTACCACTTACTAGTTGGATGACCCTAGGTCAGTGATGGCGAACCTTTTGAGCTCGGCATGTCAGCATTTTGAAAAACCCTAACTTAACTCTGGTGCCGTGTCACATATAGAAATTTTTTGATATTTGCAACCATAGTAAAACAAAGACTTATATTTTTGATATTTATTTTATATATTTAAATGCCATTTAACAAAGAAAAATCAACCAAAAATATGAGTTCCCATGTCACCTCTGACACGCGTGTTATAGGTTCGCCATCACTGCCCTAGGTAAATCACTTAATTCACTTAATTATCTGTGCCTCAGTCTTCATCATATGTAAAATGAGGGGAGGGCAGCTACTATATAAGGCTATTATTGTATTCAACGGAAAACCTCAGCATAGTTTAAACACATAATTGTAACCACCCAATAAATGGAAGTTATTATTTTTAGCTTTAGCTGAGACTGAGACTGAGTTTTCTTCCATGCATTTATTCTGGGTGTAAGACATAAACCAAGAACACTTGGGACTTTGATTTCTGAACAGGCCTCCCTCTTTTTTTTTTTCCAGGTCTTTTGTTTTGTTTTGTAAGGGGACCTCACTCTTAATTTCCCCAGGACCTTGAGCTCATCCAGTGGCTTGTAACTCATAAATCCTGACTAATTGTACAGATGTGTCTCAGTGTTTGTGAAGCCCAGTAACTTAGAGTTAAGTGCTTGGAGATCTTCAGATCAAAGGCACACAGGGCAGGCACCAGACACCCTATTCAGTCATAACAACAAAAAATACTACCAAAAAAAACTTGGAATAAGCAGGGACCCAGAAAGAGCAAATCAATCCCCTAACATGAAGACTGGGAAAGAGATCATAGAATGCCTGACTACTTGGAAGGCCCAGAAGGGGGAGGGCACATGATGCCCAAGTCTTTGACATAACTTGGGCTGTGGGAGGAGTGTGACTCTTTCACCTCTCCTAAATAAAAACAGGAGCAACAACATGTATTGTTACCCTAATTAACTTAAAGGCTTGGGCAAACTGGCCCCAGTAAGTGGCTTGTTTGTGAGTTGTGATCGGTCCTGAATTATGCCAGGCTCCCCTTCCAATTTCATGCTTCTACTTCTCCCTCCCACCACCCCACCACCACCCCCACCGCACCCTCAGGCTATATAGACCCTCTTCCTAGACCAGGGGTCCTCAAACTACCGCCCGCGGGCCACATGCAAATACAAATATTGTATTTGTTCCCGTTTTGTTTTTTTACTTCAAAATAAGATATGTGCAGTTTGCATAGGAATTTGTTCATAGTTTTTTTTTAAACTATAGTCCGGCCCTCCAACGGTCTGAGGGACAGTGAACTGGCCCCCTGTTTAAAAAGTTTGAGGACCCCTGTCCTAGACCTAGAGGTCACTCTAGGGCAGTGGTTCTCAACCTTCCTAATGCCGCGACCCTTTAATACAGTTCCTCATGTTGTGGTGACCCCCAACCATAAAATTATTTTCGTTGCTACTTCATAACTATAATTTTGCTACTGTTATGAATCGTAATAAATATCTGATATGCAGGATGTATTTTCATTATTACAAATTGAACATATTAAAACATAGTGATTAATCACAAAAAAATATGTAATTATATATGTGTTTTCCGATGGTCTTAGGCGACCCCTGTGAAGGGTCGTTCGACCCTCAAAGGGGTGGCGACCCACAGGTTGAGAACCGCTGCTCTAGGGGGACCCAGTCGAGGGGTGTATTGGCAGGCCCATCACTGAAACCCTCAAGTTGTAAAGAAATAGCGGTGCACAACACGTAGTTTTTACAGGGGCTGTCCCCGAGGTTGCAACAGAGAAGAAACTGCTAGCACAGCTATTAGTTTCCCATCCCTTAAATGGCAGGTGGCTGTGAAGTCGTGGCATTTATAGAGACATGCAGTCCTGGTGTTCTACCATCTCATAACTTTGATATTTTAGACCGGTTCCTTAACCTTTTCAACTTTAGATTCTTCCTCTATAGAGTGTGTAAAACAATACTACCTATCTCAAAACTTGTTAAAATTAAACTAAAGAGTGCATCTGAACTCGTTCGGCGCAAGACGCACCGTAAAATATTACACAGCGGGCGTTAAAGCCCTAACTCCTCCCCCACCCCGCAACTACGCACGTTACAAACCCTCAGTCACCACTAATACAGCCTGCCCCCTCCTAAGGAATCATGGGCCGTGAAGTCTTTTGATGGCCACACCCTCGTTTGCTGTCATGGACGTGAGAACTACGTCTCCCAGAATGCAGTGGTGAGGCCCCCGCCACGACCGCCCTCTTCTCCGCCCTCCTTGCACAATAGCCTCCTGGGATATGTAGTCCCAGATCCAAGTCAGCTCCCCAGGAAAAGACCGTGGAGGAACCACAAACCCCAGAAGTCCTCGCGCTCATTCTTCTCCCTCCCCTCTCGGTGTCGGAGTGCTGTTTTTGTTGTTGGTGAAAGGTAAGGGAACAGCTGATCCGTCTGTGGGGTAAGAAACTTGGCCTAATTTGGGGGGATCTTATGGGGCGTCACCCCACTTTCAGTCTATGAAAGGATAAACTAAGGGGACTGTAGAAAGGGGTTGCAGAAACATTTGGGTTTTAATACTTTACGTACGGGAGAAGCCAGCTCCACTGTTGTGGGAGTTCTTGGTCTCAAGGGGGGCCCTGATCAAAGGAATACCGCCCCTCACTGTTCTCACCTTCTTCTCGTCCTTCTCAAAAAAAGCTTGATATGCTTAAGGGAGTTGGGGAGAGACTGAACTATTTGATCATCCTTCCCCATGCAAAACTTGGCCCTGACAACCTTCCCTTTCCCCTTACCACCCCCACACCCCTCGCCAATCCAAAGGCCTTTACTACGTTTGACTCGCTGCGGGGCGCGGGGGGGCGGAGGGGGGACCTTCCAAGGTGTAGAATGTCAAGGAACTCTAGAGCCTTACAGAGTGGGATGATGGTATCCCACCATGCGAACACTTCAGTTTGACTAAACACGTACAGAGCTCTCTTTCAGGCCTGTCCCAACTCTTAAGGATTTTATTTGTGGCAAGTATTTGCGATTCCCCAGGCTTAGATCTTTGGGATAATATATACCCCCTTAGAAAACCAGAGAATTGTATTTGAAGAAAACATGGACTGGTTTTTTTTGTTTGTTTGTTATATTTTTATTGATTTCAGAGAGGAAAGGAGAGGGAGAGAGAGATAGAAACATCAATAAGGAGAGAGAATAATGATTGGCTGCCTCTTGCACACCCCTTACTGGTGATCGAGCCCATAACCCTCGGCCCGTGCCCTTGACTGGAATCGAACCTGGGACCCTCGGTTCTGCAGGCCAACACTCTATCCACTGAGCCAAACTGACTAGGGCTGGACTAGTTTTAACTAGGGATTTTTAAGAGAGATGAAAATCTAAAGAAACCCATTTTCCTCAATTCAATTAAAAAGTTGCTTTTTATAGTAGAGCTGGCCCACCTTTCCTTCTCTGCTGAGTGTCTCTCTTCTTTTAAAGTTCCTACCCCCCCCCCCCTTACTTCAGCCTGGTGTGGGGTTGTGATATTCGGGGGTGTGCACATGACTAGTGGCTATGGCTGATTGGAGGCAGTCAGCTGTGGCTGACACAGGATGTAGATTAGTGGGCTAGAGAGAGGGATGAGGAGGCCATCTCACAGCCCTAGGCTGAGGAGTTCTGTTTATTATTGTTATTGTTCCTCTCCCCACCTAACTTAGAATGCCTCTTCCCCTCACTTTCATCCTATAGTGTGCTTCCAACTATCAATCCAAGCAGATGGAGGAATGGAGGAATTCAACACTTAGAATTGAGGCTAGGGGAGCAGAGAGAAAATAGGGAGGAAAATACCGAAACTGGGTTACATATAGTCAAACCAGTAGGTTTGCCTGAAGAGATGAATGTTAAGTTTTTTTGAACTATCTCTTCCTTCTCTCAACATTATATATAAATATCCCCTTCCCAGGGCTCCTAACTTCCCACCTTCCAGTCTGTCCCCTGCCCAGGGGTGGGGCTTTCCTGGCTCTAGGCCCCCACATTCCATCTCCCCACAGCACCACGTTCCTGCTGAGTGTTTCACTCCACCCTTATAGCAGCCGCCTCCAGAATTCTTGACTTCCTGAAATAATGAAGTTGAGGACACAACCTGTCTTTCCTTATATCCTCCCTTTCCCTTTGTCTCTTAAATGAGAGTCAAAGCTGTTTTGTTTGATTATTTGTTTTTAATTCTTGGGATTAGACAGCTCAGAGAAGGGGAGAGAATGAGAGCTCGTGGGCCTGGGGATTGGGCTGTCCCTCCACCCTCAGCCATATGTTAGCTCTGAAGGTGCAGTCATGACTTTAAGAGATTTGTTGCTGTTTCCAGGTGTCGTAGTCATTCCTGTGTAGTTGGGTCAACAAGCTCAGGTGTACACAAGGAGACCTGCTCAGAATGAGGGGGCTCCACACCTCAATTGGATTTTTAATTCAGGAGCCAGAAGATGTGGGGGATGGGATGCGGACATGGAAGCTGAAGAATTTGGAATCCTCAAAGATGTTAAAAGATGGAAGAGGAGGGACTGAGGAGGGCAGAGCCTAGGATACTGAGACTTGATCAATGGGGCAGTGAAAAGGAAGCAGAAATTAACTCTAGGAAGAGTTTATGACTTAGAATGGGAGTAGTGTGAGACAAGACCAGGATTGACATGGAAGGCCAGCTTAGGTCCTGCAGGCTAAGAGTGACATCTCTAAAAGGTTCCTAAAACCCTCAGGGACTGGATACTAAATATGACTTCACCTGCAGGTATAGTGGCAAGGGCTGTGTGTAGAGGTGTATGGAGGTAAAGGGGAAAAAATGAAGTGAAGAGACTTTAGGATATTAACTCTTTGTTTCATAGGAGGGCACGTATCTCAAGGGAAGGATGGAAGAATCATCAATAAGCCGGGTACCATCTCGGGGAGGAGTCAGCTTTCTGAATGTGGCCCGGACCTACATCCCCAATACGAAGGTGGAATGTCACTACACCCTTCCCCCAGGCACCGTGCCAAGTGCCAGTGACTGGATTGGCATCTTCAAGGTACACCTGGAACCCCTTTTGCTCAAGTTCATGGTCTGTGGGTAGGTTGGAATAGGGAGAATGATTAGGCTCTTGGATTCTCAGCCTCAAGTTGATAGAGAAGAAGGGAAAAGATGGCAAGATGATAGAGAGTTTTCTGTATAAGCAAAGCTCATCTCCCCGTCTTAGCTTTGCTCTCTTTTGACACATTATTGTCTCCCCACTTTCCCTGTCTTTCATCATCCTTGCCACTGTAACACAATCCTATTCTCCCATTCAATCCCTCAGCCCTTTCTACCATCTATAGCTGGTAGTCCCATCACCATAGCCCTCTCTCACCTTGGACTTTCACAGGTGGAGGCTGCCTGTGTTCGGGATTACCATACATTTGTGTGGTCTTCGGTGCCTGAAAGCGCAACTGATGGTTCCCCTGTCCATGCCAGTGTCCAGTTCCAAGGTACAAGGGAAGATAGAGGACTGGGAGGGAGGAGTCAAGGGGGATAGAGGTTTGGAAAAAGGAAGTGGGCTCAGAAACACAAAAGTTAGGCACAGAGAACAAGGAAAAATAAGCTCAAAAGAATAAAATAATATCCAACAGGCTCAGCAGACATGGGGTGATCAGAGAATCAAGGACTTAGAGGTGGAAGGACCTGTACAGTGCAACTAATTCCTCCTCCTACCGAAAGAAGCAGGAACTAGCGGGTAGGGAAAAGGGAAAAGTGGTGCAATATATTGAGAAGAAGGTGGTCATTAGATTCTAAAAGACCTGGATTCAAATCTCAGCTCTAATACTTATAAGCTGTTTGACACTGGGAAAATTACTTAGCCTCTATGTGTCTATTATCTTAACATTAAAATGAGATGCCTGGTTTATAGGGATAATAAAAGGATTTTAACACTGTGCCTGGTACATGGTGGGCACTCAATAAATAATATTATTATTATTATTATTATTATTGAAGGTAGATTTGGAAGAGGAAGGAAAGGACTAGGCAGAAAGGAGCGAGAAGAGTATCCCAGGGAACAGAAAGTGTATGGGAGGTGGAGAGGAGAGAAGACAGAATATGGAACAGGAAGCAAGGGACCAGAGCCGAAGAGTGGTTAATAAAATATACCAAGGGGACCTACCTGCTGAGCACGAGGGCCTGGGATCATACTGCGGTCCTGGGTCCATTCTTTTTCCCACAGCCAGCTACCTGCCCAAACCGGGAGCCCAGCTTTACCAGTTCCGATATGTGAATCGCCAGGGCCGGGTGTGTGGGCAGAGCCCCCCTTTCCAGTTTCGAGAGCCAAGGCCCATGGATGAACTGGTGACTCTTGAGGAGACTGATGGCGGCTCTGACATCCTGCTGGTTGTCCCCAAGGCAACTGTGCTGCAGGTGAGAACAGAGCAGCAGCTGCTCCTGGGCAGGGGAGTGGGAGGACAGCATTGCCAGGGGGCCCGTCCCACGGCACCTTCCCCTCGGCTATCGCTTCAGCTGGAGACTTCACTGGGAGTTATACAAAGTCTTGCCTCCAAGAAAGTCTCCATCTAACATAGACAGACATGAACACGCAGGGCAGGAAAGCAAGCCACCCACAGACCAATGTTACTCGATTCCATAAGAACTTTTTGAGCATTTCTAATTCAAGTGCTACATCCTGCCCTAGGCCCTAGAAGATACAAAGGGTAGAGGGAGGCCACGCCAGGGAAGGAACAACCAGAGGAAGGGGAGGATGAAACCCACTTCCAGGACAGATGAGGAGTGAGAACAGACAGATAGGGCCCAGACCTGCGCTGTCCTATACTGGAGGTGCTACCCTCATGTGGCTCTTGAGCACTTGGAGTGTAACTGGCCCAGATCGAGATGTACTGTGTGGGTAAAATACTGACTAGATTTTGAAGACCTAGTGTTAAAAAAAGTGTACAGATCTCCATAATTTTTTATATTGATTACATGTTGAAATAATAGTTTTGATAGACTGAGTTAGATAAAATATTATTAAAATTAATATCTTTCTTATTAGTACTTTATTTTCAAGTGTCTACTATAAAATTTTAAATTATATATGTGGCTTGTATTATTTTTCTATTGAACCAAATAGAGAAGAATTAGGGAGTAGAGACAGATGTTAGCAAGGAAGACTTCCTGAAGAAAGGTGAGGACCAGTGCTAGGTGGGGAGGAAGTACACTCCCCAGGCAAGAGGACGGGCCTGAGGAAGGTCAGAAGAGGAGAATGAGTAGCTTGTCTTTGATTCAGATAAACTCCAGTCCTCTAGAACCCTCTAAACACATGTAATCAACACAAGAATAGGAAGAAGATGTTTATATCTTACGTTAGTCAGAGATGTAAGCTCCCACACTGTAATCTGTTTTTATATTCATCATTCTCATTACAATTATCTTGCAACAACCTAGGCTAAGGATCACTTTACAGATGACACAGAGATTAAGAGAAGTTAAGTCACTTGTTCAGAGTCACATAGATCATAAACATTGTGTTGGAGATTTAAACCCAGTGTCTGACTCCAGATCCAATAAGGTTAAAATTAGGGGCGCCATCTGTCTTGTCTGTGTGGATTGAGAAAGATTTCTACCAGATTTCTGCAATTGCTGAGCCAAGGAGGGGCCAGCCCTCGAGTGGGAAGAAGTAAAAGAGAAAAGAAAAGAAACAAAAAAAGAAGTAAAAGAGGAGTGGGGTCCTAGTTGGTGTGGCTCGGTTGGCTGAGCATCATCCTGTGCACCGAAAGGTTGCCAGTTCTTTTCCCAGTCAAGGCACATACCTAGGTTGGGGATTCGATCTGGGTTGGGGCATGTATGGGAAGCAATCGATTGATGTTTCTCTCTCACATCGATGTTTTTCTTTCTCTCTCTTTCCCTCTCCCTTCCTCTCTCTCTAAAATCAATAAAAACGTTTTTTTAAGAGGAGTGGGCAGTTAAGAGTGCCGGGAGCTGGTGGGTGGTGGACAGCCTTCAGTAGCACACAACTCACCTCTTCGTAGCCTATGCTGATGTATCTTCCCAATCCTGAAATGAATCTGCAGAGTGATGGGGTGGGACCTTGGAACGGGTGCTGCACAAGCACACCCTCCTCTCCTCCTGCCCCCTGTAGAACCAGCTGGATGAGAGCCAGCAAGAGAGGAATGACCTGATGCAGCTGAAGCTGCAGCTGGAGGGGCAGGTCACGGAGCTGAGGAGCCGAGTACAGGAGCTGGAGACGGCCCTGGCAACTGCCAGGCAGGAGCATGCGGAACTGAAAGAGCAGTACAAGGTGGGATTGGAGAGGGGGGCGGGACAGGGCCGGCTGCTCACCCGAGATCCAAAATATTAACCCAGTGAAGAGGGTGAAGGGGAGATATTAGTGGGCTTTTACAGATGGTTCTGACAGTAAAGAAATAGGCTTAAGTTGTAACAAGTAGGATTACATTTGATATGACAGGAGACATGTCCCAGATTTGTAAAAGACTCAGTTCTCTGAACACAGGAATGCTGAGGTAGGGTTGGGGTAGGTGTGTCCGCTGGTAAGGGAATTTTTCCTTGTGTCTTTTTTCAAGGAAGGTTACTGGGTAAGGGGGTTGGAACAAACTCTGGTATGCTCCTTCTAAGCCTTTGCTCCAATCTTTGAAATGAGTCTCAACTTTTCTCTTCTGGGGGAACCTTAATTCCAGGGGCTTTCCCGGTCCCACGGGGAACTCACAGAAGAGAGGGACATCTTGAGCCGGCAACAAGGAGATCATGTGGCACACATCCTGGAACTGGAAGATGACATCCAGATCATCAGTGAGAAAGTGCTGACGAAGGAGGTGGAGCTGGACAGGTGAGGGGACCTCCTGTGCCCATTACATTTCCTCTGACCCTGGAACTCCAGCTTCCTGTTTCAGGGAGGCAAACTGCTCTGTCTCAGGTGGTTTTTCTTTCCTTTCTCAGCTTCTCTTAGGGTATTTCATTAACTGAGGGTATCTTTTTCTGCCTCGCTCTCTTCCATCTTTCCAAACTTACTCTGTATTCCTCACCTTCAGAATTAATTGTAGTAACCATTTATTGTGTAGCAAAGGCTAAGCAGGAGCTAGGAGTAGAGGATTTGAAAAAAGAGAAGTGGATAGAACAGTCAACACAAGGTAAGAGAGGATGAATTTAGGATCGTACCACAGCAAAGAATAAGATTAGACTTGTTCTCACTGTTAGGAAATGATAGAACTGGTGATCCATGAATGTTATGGAATCTCTGCCCTGAAAAATGGAATAAATCATAGATTTTTAGCATTGGGAGTAATGTAAGGTATTCAAGACGACATGTAAGAGAAGATCACTACCTCAGGAGGCAGCCTCTTTACTACTGGACAGCTGTCATTTTTGTACCTCTTGTGTTGATTCAAGCTCACCCATTCTGTAACGTTCACACTTTGGTCCTGCTTTAGACCTCTGGAGCCACATAGAATAAATTTCTTTCTTCTGGCAGACAACTATTATTTCGAACAAATAACACAAGTACTGACCACCTCCCCTTGCCTGTTCTTCAAGAGAAATACTCCTAATTCTTTTTTCCGTCAAATGACGTAAGTTTCTTTCATTCAGTACTGGTAGATTTGATATTTTTTCAAACTCTTTAAAGGAAAGAGGCATTCTGTCCAAGGTCCAGAGTAAAAAATGAGTTGATCCCTGAGGCTTCTTCAGTTCAGGATGTTAGTCTTGCCCTAGGGAGATACTAAATGTCTAGGTTCTAAATCATGGAATAGAAAATCAGGGATCCGCCAAAACCGGTTTGGCTCGGTGGATAGAGCGTCGGCCTGCGGACTGAAAGGTCCCAGGTTCGATTCCGGTCAAGGGCATGTACCTTAGTTGCGGGCACATCCCCAGTAGGAGGTGTGCAGGAGGCAGCTGGTCGGTGTTTCTCACTCATCGATGTTTCTAACTCTCTATCCCTCTCCCTTCCTCTCTGTTAAAAATCAATAAAATATATATATAAAAAAAAAAAAAAAAAAAGAAAATCAGGGATCAGACTGAGCATCTGGAAAAGATTAGTTACTGTCTAGACCAGGGGTCAGCAAACAATGGCCCATGTGCCAAATCTCACATGCCACCTGTTTTTGTACAACCCACAAGGTAAAAATGGTTTTGATAGTTTTTAATGGTTGAAATATTTTTGACATGTGAAAAATATGTAAAATTAAAATTTCAGTGTTCGTGCCCTAGCTGGGTAGCTCAGTTGATTAGAGCGTCATCCCGATATGCCAAGGTTGCAGGTTCGATCCCCTGTCAGGGCATATCCAAGAATCAATCATTGGATACTTGGATAAGTGGAACAACAAATTGATGTTTCTCTCTCTCTCTCTCTCTCTCCCTCTCTCCCTCCCTCCCCCCCTCCCCCCTCCCTCCCTCTATCTCTCCTTCCCTCTCTTCCTCTCTCTCTCTCTCAAATCAATAAATTAAAATTTTTGAAGTTCTCAGTGTCCATATAGTTGTATTGGAACAGCCGTGCTCACTTATTTACTTATTATCTATGACTTATTCCTCACTACAGTGACAGAGTTGAGTGGTTGCCATGGAAACCACATGGCCTACAAAGCCAAAAATATTTACTGTTAGGCCTTTTACAGAAAAAGTCTGCCAACTTCTCACCTAGACCAAAAGTTTATAATTAACAATGACTGTCACTTGTCTAGAAAAGACTGGATTTTGGTCTCTTGACTGAGTGAAAACAATGAGGGTACCATCGACAGGACATTCCTTAAAGTGATATGAAAGAGAAAAGAAAAACTGTTTATTTCTAGACTGTGCTCTAGAATCAGGAGTCTTGGGTACTTCGGGCTTAGAACTCGGTTTGGGAATTTGAGCATCCCACAGAGAAGTGGAGGTCTGGGCCCAGAGGAGCACCAGTAAGAGAGCTCAAGACAGAAGTTGGAGTCCTTCATTCCTTCTCTGGTGACCAGTCGGTTATCTGACATTCTGTCCCCCACTCACAGGGTTAGAGACACAGTGAAGGCCCTGACTCGGGAACAAGAGAAGCTCCTTGGGCAACTAAAGGAAGTACAAGCAGATAAGGAGCAAAGCGAGGTAAGGGCTCAGGGTTGGTTTGCTTTCTCAATTGTTCATCCAGTGTTTATTGAGTTCTTTCTGAGTGCTGGGCGCCAAGGGCGATAAGAATGTAAAGAAACATTGTGTACACTCTCCTGGGGAACATAAGTCAGGATCAGTCAAAGGGGAATATAGGAAGTATCAACAGGGAAGTGTAATCAAGTGTGATGATGCTCCACAGAGATGAATGGGAGCACATTTTGTGAGGGACATTAGAAAGGACTTTTAAAAGGGGGACATAAGCTAGTTTAGTATTTCTAAAGTTTTTTAGCAGCAGGATCTTTTCTCCTCCATCAGTGAAGTTTTGCATCTTAAGTGGAACCTCACTGAATAAGTAACAGCAATATTTCATTACTGTAAGTTTATTTTTATAAATGTAAATGTATAATATTTACATATAAGATAGTAAAAGCAATTAGGTAATTTTGATGGATACCAAACTTGGAAACTGGAGGTTATGGATGACTGTTCTGTCAGCCTCAGTGGCTAGTTATAGTATTTTGTTACAGTTGTACAATATTGAGAACACCTTGCGTCACACACAAGTAGGTGCAAATTGATAACAGTTTTTAAACTGTCCACCTTGCAATCTCATTTTGCTCTTCACTTCAGTAGAAACTACAATAGAAACTTTATTCTGAGATTTATATAAAAATTAATTAACCTGGCCCTAGCCTGTTTGGCTCAGTGGATAGAGCATTGACCTGCAGACTTAAGGGTCCCAGGTTCGATTCTGGTCAAGGGCACATGCCCAGGTTGTAGGCTCGATCCCCAGTAGGGGGTATGCAGGAGGCAGCTGATCAATGATTTTCTCTCATTGATGTTTCTATCTCTCTCTCCCTCTCCCTTCCTCTCTGAAATCAATAAAAACATATTTTTAAAAAGAATTTAATTAACCTGGAAGCACATGTCAGTGGATTGGTGATCTCCAATGTGTTAACTTGTGAGATTATGCATTTTTTCACATAATTTTTAATATTTTTAAATATTTGAAGTTTAAATTAAATATTTTCAGAACCTCTAAATGACTTCCTCAGAATCCTAGGCTTCTGTAGAAGGTTGTTTAAAAACCATTTGCTTGGCAGTGATGAAAAGGTAGAATTTGAGTAGACAGAGATGTAGGGAGGCCATTCTAGAAACAAAGGAAAACATGAGCAAAGGCTTAGAGTCGGGAACAATCAGGGCAGTTGAATATGTGAGTGAAGAGTTTGAGATAAGCCCTGGTCAGATTGTAGACGCTCTTGAGTTTAATCTTTATTCTGTAAGCAGTGAGAGGCACCGATGATTTTCAAGTAGGTGACATGTACTCAAAGATTAATCTGATTGCCTTGTGGGAAATGAGCTAGTTGTGAGGTTTTTCAGTACTCCAAGCAAGACATGACCAGAGCCTGAGCTAACATGTTGTGGAAATAGTAGAAGAGAAAATGGATTTGAACAAGATGAAGAATGGAGAAGCAATAGGCTTTTCTATGGGCTGCTAGGGAGAGAACAGATCCAAGCATGGCACCAGGGTGTCCAGCTTAAGTGACTTGGGAATTAGTTTGAACCATGGATAGAAATAAGAAAGGAAAGACCTATAGTAGAATGGGAGGTAGAATATATTGAGTTTGAAGGAACTGGAGGACCTCTAGACTGAGTTTTTATTTAAAAGAAAAAGTGGAGAAGCAGAAATGAGACATGGGCTACCTAGTTATGTAAGACCCTAGACCAGGGGTGGGCAAACTTTTTGACTCGAGGGCCACAATGGGTTCTTAAACTGGACCGGAGGGCCGGAACAAAAGCATGGATGGAGTGTTTGTGTGAACTAATATAAATTCAAAGTAAACCTCATTACATAAAAGGCTACGGTCTTTTTTTTTTTTTTAGTTTTATTCATTTCAAATGGGCCGGATCCGGCCCGCTGGCCGTAGTTTGCCCATGGCTGTCCTAGACTGTGACGCTGGATACCGCACTTCGGGAGCGGTAGACTGGATGTTCAGGATTGAGTCACTTTGAGCTGAGAACCCAAGAAGGGGTGACGAAAGCTGAATGCTTGAGTTTGTGTTAAATCTGAGAAGTGGAACCTTGACCTCTCATCACAGTGGTTCACTTCCCTGGCCACCTCTTTCCTTACCTGTTCTTCATCTCCATCAGGCTGAGCTCCAAATAGCACAACAGGAGAATCGTCGCTTGAATTTGGAGCTGCAGGAGGCTAAGGGCCGGCAGGAGGAGCAGGGTGTGCAGACCCAGCGACTAAAAGACAAGTTGGTTCAGATGAAGGACACCCTAAGCCAGGCCCAGCAGCGGGTGGTGAGTGAAGCCTCTAGGCAACTAGAAGTAGAGAAAGTTGCAAGGACTCACTACAGAAGTCTGGGGAAGGATATGACTAAAAACTAAACAACCCAATCCTGAGTCCTAAGGCAGTGGGGGGAGGAGGTAGCCTAGTTAATATCTTCCTGGTTCACAATGACTTACTGGGAGCCCTAATCTCCATCTCTTCCTTTCTTCTGAGGCTGAGCTGGAGCCCCTGAAGGAGCAGCTTCGAGGGGCCCAGGAGCTTGCAGCCTCAAGCCAGCAGAAAGCCACCCTTCTTGGGGAGGAGTTGGCCAGCGCAGCAGGAGCCAGGGACCGCACCATAGCCGAACTACACCGCAGCCGCCTGGAAGTGGCTGGAGTCAACGGCAGGCTGGCCGAGCTCAGTCTGCATTTGAAGGAGGAAAAAAGCCAGTGGAGCAAGGAGCGGGCAGGGATGTTGCAGAGTGTGGAGGTAGAGGGATGGAGGGACCTGGCAAGCTCACAGCCATCACTCCCACCTCTATGTGGTCAGATCTCCTAGGAGGGGAGAAAAAAAGAGGGCAATGGGAACCTCAGAAGACAGGTGGGGAGGAGCTGTGAGGGAGGAACACTTCATTGTCCAGGTGTGACTCATCCCTAAATAGTGTCCCAACCCTGATCTCTGTAGCACCTTGGTTACCATCTTGATTCAGAAACATGGACCATTCTAGGCACCAGACCCTTGCCCTAATGCCCATTACTGATCAAGCAAGTCCCTTGCTTTCAGGCCCCTTCCTTTGTTCATGGGTTTGAGGGAGTGGGCGAGGCAAGAAGGGGAAATGGCTCCAAAAGTAGAGGAAGGTCACCGTGAGGGATGGTGCCATTGCCAGTGGTGTCCCTTTTCCTTCATCTTCCCCTGTTCCTTTCTGGCCATCTCCCAGGCAGAGAAGGACAAGATCCTGAAGCTGAGTGCAGAGATACTTCGGCTGGAAAAGGCAGTTCAGGAGGAGAGGACCCAGAATCAAGTGCTCAAGACTGAACTGGCCCAGGAAAAGGATGCTAGCCTGGTGAGGCGCCAGCCACCCCTGAACCCTGGTCCTGTGACCTCTTGAAGCCAGTGCCCCCTCTCTCCTAAGTGCAAGGGGCTCCCTTATTTATTGGGCAACATCTCACTTGCACATCTCCCAGCCCTCATTGGTTTGAAACATGCAGTGTCCCTTTCTGCTCTTAGGGTACACATTTGGGCCTAGTAGTGATGACTTAGAAGAAGTAGGGCTTGCCCCTTCCATGCCCCTGCTATGTCCCTGCACCCAGCCCAAGTCATCAAGGTCCACACTCAAGAGGCAGAGACTGAATTTCCCGTGGCCAAGGAAAGGGGCTCATGGAAAAAGCGTTGGGGCTTCCCCTGTGTGTGTTGGGGCAAGGGAGGAACGAAGGCACGGAGACATGATTCTAGGTTGTTGGGTCCCAATCCCAGAGCCCAGGTTTTTTAGGTACATTTTAGGCTCCTATTCCATTTGGCCCTTTCCCTCAGGTGCAGTTGTCAGAGAGTAAGCGGGAGCTGACAGAGCTGCGGTCAGCCCTGCGTGTGCTCCAGAAGGAAAAGGAGCAGTTGCAGGAGGAGAAGCAGGTGAGAACTCCCTGGTGGCCAGAACTGAGGGCTTGAGGACTAGAAACTGTGTCTCTTGGCTTAGGAACCGGTACCTCTAAGAGGACCCTGAGGCTAAAAATGGGACCATTATCAGCTGATCTGGCAGGATGAGATGATTGCTAGGGGAAGAGACATTGTAGGGGGCGAAGGAGGGCCCTTGGGGTGGGGGGAGGCGGGGGGCTGTGAGGATCTACCTTAAGCTTCCCCACCTTTGGTGAAGGTGTCTAATCCTCGGAAGCTCAGAGTTAATATTGGATGCAGAAGGTTCTACAGCCCAGCAAGGTTGGCATCTTCCAGCCTCTTGCACTTCTTCCCTCCCCAACACCAGGAACTGCTAGAGTACATGAGAAAGCTGGAGGCCCGCCTTGAGAAGGTGGCCGATGAGAAGTGGAATGAGGATGCTGCTACAGAGGATGAGGAGGCAGTTGCAGGGCTGGGTCTGTACACCCCCAATTTTGTGACACCTCTTCCCCGCTCCACCTTGCCCTGTTGGGGAGAGTTCCATGTGACCACCCCCGGGAGCTGCCTCTGCCTTCTGTGTTTTGCCTTTTTCTTCCCAGACTCTGGCCCTTGTCTACTTTAACTGTATCTTTTATCCAAAGGAGTCAGAGCTGATGCAACCCTCTAACTACGTATCCTTCTTTCTCTGCCCACTCCCTCACCTACAGGCTGCCCGGCAGCTCTGACAGACTCAGAGGATGAGTCCCCAGAAGACATGAGGCTCCCACCTTATGGCCTGTGTGAACGTGGAGATCCAGGCTCCTCCCCAGCTGGGCCACGAGAAGCTTCTCCCCTCGTTGTCATCAGCCAGCCGGCTCCCATCGCTCCCCACCTCTCGGGGCCAGCTGAGGACAGCAGCTCTGACTCGGTGAGCAGGGGCAGGGAGGAGGGGATCGGGCCAAACTCAAGTGGCCCAGCCTCCAGAGAGGAAGACAGGCATACGGGGCTCTCATTTTTCCTTGGGGAAGAGGAGGCAGGCCCAGCCTCTCTCCAAGGCCACCCAATGAACACCACCACAAAACCCAATCCCACTCAATAGCCTCAATACTACCCACACTCATTTTCTTCTTACCCACCAGCTCCCTTCAAAACACCTTTCCTGCCCCACTCTTACTGTAGCCCTCTATTCTCTGTCACGGCCCGACTGCTCTTCCCTTACCCGTCCCAATGTGCTGCTCCCCCTTCTTGGACACTACCCCAAACCCAACCTATCTCTGTGGTGCCCAGGAGGCTGAAGATGAGAAGTCAGTCCTGATGGCAGCTGTGCAGAATGGGGGTGAAGAGGCCAACCTGCTGCTTCCTGAACTGGGCAATGCCTTCTATGACATGGCCAGGTGAGAGTAAAAATGGGGGGCAGGAGAGAGGTAGGAGAATGCCAGCAGAAAGGCTATCCAGGTGAACAGTCCCTGCCCTTCCCCCAGCCAAGAAAAGGAGACATAGGTGTGGTTGACACAGAAAATTATCTACCACTCTAAATCCCAGGTGCCTTCGTGTAATCCTTCCCCTCAGCTTATCAGCACACATGCACTCAGAGGCCCTGCCTTTAACTGGCTTCTGTTTTCTAGCACCGTCTTTCGTGGAGCCCAAATTGCCCTGCATCCTCTCTCACCTGCCCCTAAAGTTTCCCCAACCACCAGGTAGGTTCCTAGGCTCCATCGGGGGAGGAAGGGAAGTAGGAGACAAGCCCACAGGGACAAGAACAGAGAAGAGACGGATCCAGCATCCATCTGACCACCCCTGATACGCTGTCTCTTTCCTGACTTCCCTGGGGGACTCTCTGGGTGGTGAAGCCACAGGGGTGGGGAATTCAGGTATCAGATTGCCCCCTCTGCATTCCTTTCCTTCTGCAGGTCAAGAGGGGAAGGCAGAGGGAAGAGAGATTTTATCACCTAGTCCCCTTTGCCTGGATGTGAGATGGGCTCAGGGTGGGGTGGGGGTATGCTGTCATCCTTCTTAGCTGGAGCAGGAAGATGAAGGACGATGTCAGGCTCATTTTCAGCTTCATTAGGCAGCAGATAGAGATGGAGGGAGGAGAGCAAGAGGTTGGAGGATGGGCTCTGCACTGTGGGGACCAGCAAGGACTAAAGAAGGAGGGCACAGGGAACCGAGAAACTCCCTAGCATTGTGGGGAGAAAGATGCTGTGGAAGAGGCTCGGAGAGAGAGAACTACCAGGATGCTCTATTAGGAACAAGAGAATCTGGGAACCCAGGTGCATGAGTCCCTCTCACCGAGGTCTGCAAGTCAATAAGGCAACAGAGCACACTGACCCTCTCCTTTTCCCTCTGTCTCTCTTTAGTGGCTTTGCAGTGGGTCCCTTGTCAGAGGCCAGCACTGGGGGCCCTGCCACCCCCCCATGGAAGGAGTGCCCTATTTGTAGGGAGCGCTTCCCAGCTGAGAGTGATAAGGACGCCCTGGAGGACCACATGGATGGACACTTCTTCTTCAGCACCCAGGACCCCTTCACCTTTGAGTGATCTCACCTCTCCCCAGTACAAGCACAAACACACACTTAAACACATACACACACTCACACACAGACACACATTTAGAGGTCTCATGCCTCTTTTCCAACACAGTGGGCTCCATGATATTCTGTTCCCTAAGAACCACTCCTGTGTGCCGTTTTTATTCCAAGCTCTCCACCCTCATCCTCTCCTACCAGCCCTTTTGTCCAGGCAGGGGTCCTTCATGGAAGAATGGCTGAATTTACCCCCTGAAAGCGGTTTGGGAGAAACCAGGATGGAGGAGGCCTCCCCCAGGGGGAGTAGAACCTGCCCCCTCCTAGCCCTGGTTGCTTCTGTCACTCACCAGCTACTGCAAGCACCACCACCACTCCACACACACACACACACTCACACTCACAGTCTCTGATGCCCCAAAGCCAATCCCTGGGGCACCCTACCCTCTCTTCTTTGGGGTCTATGTTTGTTCCCCTGGGTTTCCTCTGGGGCCTGCATTGAGGCAGCAGCATGGACATCATGACCTCCTCAGGTCTCAGTTCTGAACTTCATTGGTTCCTCTTACTGCCCCCGCCCCCCCATTGCCTTCCACACTCCACCCCAGCCTTTTTCCGTACCATTAGATAAGTTTGGAGGTTTCTTTTTGTATTTTTGAGGTTTTCTGTACTCTTATCTTCTGCCCCTCCATGCCAACCCCCCTCATCCCACAATGTCCTCACATGGAAAGAAATAATGCATTGTGCCTTCTGTGAGGGATGGGGGAACAAATGGTCCCAGGTTCTCCCACTTCCCAGCCCTTCCTCCCTCTCCAGGTTCCCCATAGCAATAGAGCTTTCTCCCCAATATCCCTCCCCCTGCCTGTAGTTTGGACAAATATATTTATATGGTATGTATAACTCTTCTAATAAAATGTGTTCTTATTATAAGGTGTGACTAGAGCAAAGAACATCCAGACACCTGGCTCTTAGACTTCAGTGGAGGGGTAAGAGAGGGAGGGGACTTCAGGCGGCTTTATCCCATTATGCATGCTGCGCTGGCCACCAGTGGGAAGAGGAGGAGGGAGGAACCTTTGTCCCAGGTGGAGGTCTAGCTTGGAGAATACTGCAGTGCAAGAGGAGCAAACTGTGGGTTGGTATTGGCTTGCTCAGGTTTTAGTCCCGGATTGGGGGCGGGGAGGGGGGGGGGGCGGGGGGCGGGGACGACTCAGGTATAGGGCCAAAGTGCATCCCTTAGAAGGCAAGGGTGGTTTCCACCACTCAGACCTTCACCCTCCATAGCAGCCATCACTGTACCTTGGGCCAAAGGACAGGCATTACTCCTGTCAAGAGTGTACACCTTTGAGTATCCACTTTATAAAAAATGCCCTAAACCCCATACCCCTAAAGACTATTTGATATTCTTCCCATCTCTGCCTCCCTCTCTTCCTCTGTTGCCATCCTCACACACCTGTGTGCACACTCTGACTCCACAGTCATGAAAATACATTCATCCACTCTAACCAGCTTCACGGGCTAGACAGAGACAGCATCATAAAGCATTTATTAAGGACCTGCGTGCTCATCAAGGCTCTCAGGAATGCCCAGTACAAGCCATGCCTATAGCCCCCTTGTTCACTATCCCAGCAGCTCCCTTATCCACCCTTCATTCCCTTTAGGGCCCCTGGGTGGGCCACTGCCACCCCACCATTTCTTCTATCCACCTGAAACCCTCCTACCCACCCCCCTTCCAACCCCACCTGAATGACATCTTACATCCTTCCTTCTTCCCTCACATCGCTGTCTCCTAGCAACCCCATTTCATTCCCTGAATCCCTTCCAAGGAAATTAGAGATAATGGATCTCTCCTCTCTCCATCTCAACTCCTCTTTATTGATCCTCCTTTAATGAAAGTTAATTATAACAATGATTTAATTAATAGAATCCCTCTCTTCCTTTATTGCTTCCCGTATTAAGACTATTAATAAATACGAGCTGGGCTGACAGAGGCATCCATCACTGGCCTGGGATTCCCCCCATACCCTCCTTTTCCCCTCCCCCGTACCCCCTCCCATTCTTGGCCTATAAACTCGCCGGGGTAGTGGGGGTTAATCAGAGAGGAATTATGAGCCAACATCCCCAGCAGGAGGTGCATTTAATGAAATCACTTGTGATTTATGTCTGGGGGAGGTTAGAGAGGGAAGAATCTGGAACCCAGATATCCTTGCTTCTAGAAAGGTGGCCCCTAGTGCAAAACAGGAGGAAGAAAGAAACAGGAACCCAGGGCCCCTGCTCCCAACCACAGCCCCTGCCAAGGCACACACACCCCCTTCCCCAACAGGAGCCTCATGGGTAGCTGCACAAGGCCATTGACACACAGGCTACCAGACTAAAAGCACTTGGGAAAACTGCAGCGTAGGTTTCATTCTTTCCCACCTAATAAAACTTGACATGGGTCATTCTCACCTCACTTTCTCCCCAGCCCAGTTCTGCTTCATCTTCCTAAGCCTGCTCCATGCTCCCCTCCTCCATGAAGCCCCCCAGTACCTCATCAGACCCCTCCATGTAACTATTTAGAGCCCGCAGCTGCTCCTTTCTCTGTCCTTGTATGTCTCCTGATGTGCAATCTGCACCTTCAGGCTGGACATTTAAAGCCATTTCTCTTACCTACCCCAGGATCCAGGGCCTGGCCTCTGACACAGGGAGCTCAGGGAAGGGTAATTGATTGCATGGGCAGAGAGGAAATATACTTCCAATTTGAGTTCTTTTTCCTACTTACTGTTTGGTATTTGGCAGCTCAGCCTTTCTGCTCGTTTCCCTTGGACCAGCTCGTTCCCCCCTCCTTCCCAGCATCCATACAGCATCTAAACTGAAAGGGCTTGAGAGCCTGGTGTGAGAAGAAAAGTCAGACCAGGAAGCAGCAAATAGGAACTAGGATGTCAGTATTTGGTAGGAGATGGAATGAATGCAAACATCACTCCCCTCGTACAGAACCTCAGTGGCTGCCTGGTAACTGGGAATGCGAAGTGCAGGCTGCTGAGTGTGCCAGTCAGGGTCTGCGCTGACTGGTCCCATTTCCCCTTTCCTATCCTGAGGCACCCTGGACTCCAGTTTTACAGAACCACTCCACAGAAACAGGCACTACTTTTGCATGCCCCTGAACCCATGCTTTCCCCTCAGTTCAAACGACACCCCCTCCTACTTGATTCCTTCGGTTATTTTTGAGATACCACATAGAGCACTTTGTAAATACGCTCTACATCATGTTTACAAGTTACAAAGTTTTCCATGGATGACAGACAATATGGTGGCTGAGTCTTAAAGAATGAGTAGTTGTGAACCACACATGTGCAGGCAGAAGGAGCAAAATGTGCAAAGACCTAACTCGCTCAGAAGTCTAAACACTCAAGCAGGGCTGTAGAGTGAGGATCATACACGGTGTGTGAAATGAGGCTGGAAGGATGGACTAACAGACATTTACTCATATAGTCACTCAACAAATATTCATTGAGTGCTCGCTATGTGCCAGGTATCTTTCTAGGCACTGGGCATTAGGAATGCCTGCCCTCCTGGAGCTTACACTCTACTGGCAGGTCATGAAAGTCCAGAGAAGCCAGTTGGGAACCACTGTAATGACCCCATGAAAAATGGTGAGCACCAAACGTAAGCTGTGTCAAAAGGTAAAGAGGCAGAATTCTTTAGAATACGGAATTAATGGGACTCAGTGATAATTAGATACGGGAGGTGAACAAAAGGAGTCAAGTTGATCCCAGGTTTCCGGTTTCAATGTCCAGATAACCAGTGATGCCATTCACCAAATAAATAATACAAATGGAGAAATACATTGAGGGAAAAGATGGTTAGTATAATTTTGTCTTGTTGAATTCCCAATGTCTTTGGGGTCTTCTGACGGAGAGAGAGATCCAGTAGGCAGTTGGATAGATATTTTAAGTCCAGAGCTCAAGAGAGTTTGGAACTGGAGAAAGAAACAAGATCCTTGAAAGTAAAGGTGATGAGAGTAAAGAAAGATTACCTAGGTCTCCCCCATGGACAGTAAGAGGGTAAGAGGGCCAAGGGCAGCACCCAGGAGACCGTCAATGTGGAAGGAAGTATGGAGAATGCGGAGTCACAGAGAAGACAGAAGGATCAGCCAGAGAGGTAGTAAGCAATTCAGGAGAGAGGAGTCAAGGAGAGAGGTTAGCAGTGGTGGGTGTGGCAGAGAGGCCAGGTACTGACTCCTGGAAATCACTGGATTAGCAGCTGGGGTACCTGGTGGCTCAACAAGGACCTTAAAGGGGAGTGTTGCAGGTGGACGTTATTGTGCAGCTGGACTTCATGGAGCCTGCAATAGAAATGCAATTCTTCTGACCTGTGGGATTAGCAATGTGTCTCCCAACTCACATAGAAACAATGACTTCTAATTTACGGTATAAGAAAAATCAAGGGAGGGAACCAAGATGTCTGGGTCCAACATCAGAGATCCTGCTGTCTCTGACTAGCCAGGTGTGAAGCACACTCTAAGCCTGCACTGCCCACTATAGTAGCCACCAGCTACATGTGACTATCAAACACTTGAAATGTAGCTGGAATGAATTGAGATGTTATAAGTACAAACTACATTATAGATTACAAAGAATTTGTACAAAAATTTTTTTTAAATAATTTTATATTGATTGCATGTTGAAACTATAATATTTTGGATATATTGGGTTATATAAAATATGTTATTAAAGTTAGTTTCACCTGGTTCTTTTTACTGTTTTTTAAATGTGGATACTAGAAAAATTTTTGTTGTTGTTGTTAACCCTCGCCCAAAGACATCCTTCAGTTGATTTATTTTTTTAGAGAGAGTGGAAGGGAGGGGGAGAGACAGAGAGAAACATCGATGTGAGAGAGACACATCAATTGGTTGCCTCCTGCATGCATCCTGACCAGGGATTGAGCTCACAACCGAGGTATGTGCCCTTGACTGGAATCGAACCTGGGACTCTTCAGTCCATAGGCCAATGCTCCACTAAGCCAAACCGACTAGGGCAGAAATTTTTGAATTATATATGTGGCCTGTGTTAAATCTCTACTACACAACACTAGCCTAAGCCTTGCCACTGATTAGAACCCCCACTGCTTGGACCGTCCCTGGACTCACTAGACTCCCAACATCCCTTCTAGCGGGAAGATAAATACCTGGAATGTCCACTATTGCATTCTATATGCACCCCTATGCCCCATGCTCCCAGTGCCCTAACAATGACAAGAAATTCCAGTGCTTAATACCCATCTCCAGTTCCCCCAGTCCTGGTCCTTCATATTTTTTTTTCTTTTTCTGGGTCTGTTGATAATCAGGTGAGAGCAGAAATGTCCTGTTCTCTCACAAAAGTGGATTTTTCCCCCCAGTGTAGAGTCCAGAATCTCCCAACCCTAAATTTAGAAGCCATGTCTTCTCCCTGTTTTCCCCATTCCTCAACTCCTTTGTGTTTCTGAAACTGTGGAAATTTCCCAAATTGATATAAACACGGTGTTGTGGCAATAGCACAGGCTTTAGTCTCTAAGACTTAATTTGTCATACTTCCTAACCATGTGACCTGGAGCAAAACACCTCATATCTCTAAGCCTTCATCTGAAAAAATGTGGATAACTCCTACCTGGAAAAGTTATTGTGATAATTATATGAGTTCATATGTATAAAATGCCTTGTACAAAACCTATCACACAGTAGGTACTTTATAATTTGTGGATTTCCCCCTTTACATCTTACCCCTGCATATTTGGAGAGCTAGGGAAAGAAACAGAGCAAACACAAGTTTATGTATATGGACTGACAGAACCTCAAAACCAAAAGGGTGTTTAGAGATATATTTCCAGTTTCTCATTCAGTACAGAAATTCCCTGGACTATATCCCTTATTGGTAGTCATCCAACATCTGCTTAAACATCTCCAGGGGCCAATCATTGGTTCACTCAATAAACAAGAACAAGGTACTGTGGGAGCCACAAAGAAGGGCAGACACAGATCTTGCTGGTAAGGAGCTGATATATTAGCATAAAGAATACATAGAAAAATAACTGTAAGATAAACATGGTATGTGACAATTGAGGTGCCATAACAGCCAGCCAACAGCCTTACAAGTTAACCTATTTCAACAAAGGCTAGTTCTAATATAAAAATCCCTCCCAAACCTCACACCTTGGTTTTCCCAGTCATTTAATAGGAAATGGAACAAGATCCATACTAGGTCATGGTTCATCCTTAAAGATGACATTTCTGTAATAACCTTAAAATTCCAGGAGGATGTGAACATGGAAAATACTAGAATGGATTAATAGAAGCACAAGTGTGGGGAAAATTGGATTAGCTACAAGATCCTCCAGCCTCTTCTGTATTACAGAATTTCCTGGGGTCCCTAGATGTCCACCCATCCTCTACCTCTAGGTACTACCAGCAATTCCTGCCCCCTGGAAGGCCCTGCACATCCCTACTCTCAAGAGGTATTCAAATGTTTTCTGTCTATGCTTTTCTCTCCCGTTTATCTCTATCCCTATCACATTTTCTCCATCTTTTATCAGAATCTCTCTAATTTTCTTTGTGTTCATCTCTGCTTCAGTCTGTCTCTCTCATCGTTTAGATTTTTATCTGTTATTCTTGAGTTCTTTCTGCCTCTTTGTCTTTCTTTTACTTTTCCATCGTCCTCTGTTTCTTGGTCAGTTTCCATTTTTCTGTCTCTGGCCTAGCTTTCTCCCCAGCTGCCGCAAAGCCATAAACCCAGCCGCCATGCAGCAGGCAGCCGCCAATCACTGGGCTCCAGAAGATGAGGGGAGGGAAAGGGAGGGGTGAGAGATGAGAACATGGAAATGCTGGGGAGCTGTTGCTACAAAAGGGGAGGGGAGAGGCAGAAAAGAGCAGAGAGATGCCACTCCCAGAAGGCAGCCACAGCTGCCTCCACAACCTGTGTCTGGACCCCATCCCAGCAGGGAGCAGACACCTGGCCTCTCTGCTGCGAGGCAGGGTATCTGGGTCCCTCCCATATACTCCCCAAACTATGATTGTTTATTTAAAACCTCTGGCCACAGATCTATAAGAGATTTACCTCCTCCTTCATTCTCAGGCCTCCCAAGATGAGGGAGGCATAGGGGTCTGATAATGTCTGGGACAAGTGCTTACGTGAACATTGGTACAATAAAATGATGGTCAGGACAGGAGGAAGTGAAGGATGCTGAGAAGTAATGTGTTGGAGAGGAACTGAGAGAAGGGAGAGTTCTAATTGGCCAAGAGTGAACCAGAAGTTTGGGCACTCCAGGCTTCTTACTAGCTCCTTGGCTGTTCATTCCTAAAGCAAGATTGACATCCAGAATCCAGGTTGGGATTTGGCAGTTTAGGGTGCTGCATAATGGGCAACCACCCAGCGCATGGTCACAAACATACAGGGTCTGGGCGGTGGGGTGGGGGCTAGAAGGAAAAGCAGGAAAGGGGAGGGATTTTAGAGAGGTTTTAGAAGAACAGAAGAGAAGGAACATTTCCATCCCGCTGGGCAGGAAACAGACCCAGCAAGTGGTAATTCCTGGTGTGCCGGCGACCCCTGCTGGCTATGCACACCACTGCCTGGAAGAAGAGAGTACAGCCAGCCTCTGTGAGTTCTGTGTTGGTTGAATGTGACAGTACGGTATGTGTGGCTGTGTGAATGTGACAGTGCGTAAATGTGTGCCAATGGGTGCAGCGCTGCCTGTGATTCTGTATGGGCAACCCTGGATGAGGGCAAGTAAAGAGCACAAAGCCACAAAGTTCAGGCCCTGAACTCCTGGTTCCTATGTGGGGAGTGTGGGTATCTGGGAAGGGTGAGGTCTTTGAGCCCAGCATATCTCCTCACCAGTGTCACGTCAGTAGTATAGATCCACTTGGTGAGGCACTGATGGCATCAAAGTAAAACTAACTAGTTCAGGTTTAGGTGGGAGAGTAGGGACTTTGAAATTAGACTTTCCTGAGTTAAAATTCTGACTGCCTGGTTACTAGCTGTATGACCTCAGGCAAGTTACTTAACTTCTCTGAGCACAATTCCCTCCCCTGTAAAAGCATAATAATATATATCTTACGGGGCGAGTGTTTTGCACAGTGCCTGATGATAGTAAGCATTTAATAGATGTTAATTTTCTGTCTCCCTCTTCCTTTATCTACTCCCACCCCCAAAGTTGAGCAGTGATTTCAAAAGGCAAATAAACAATGGAGGATGATGTTGACAATGATGATGGTGATAGTTTATATTTATATCACTCAGGCAAATCATTTTAAACATTTTTAATACACAGTTTTTTTCCTTTTTACTAGCCAAGCACATCATGATCATGTTTTATTGGAATAGAAATATCCTGGTGTTATGGCAGGTATCTAGAAGGATGGCCCAATGAAGTGATAACAAGGCATGACAAATCTTTCTTTATTGTGATACATTTTCATTACTCGGGTTAATCAGGAATTAGCCATTAGAACAAGAGCTTAAGATAAGTACATGACAATTATCTGTGGAGATCAGAATCTCCTGATTTTCCAATGAGTATCTAATTGTTATTGCTGTTGTGGGGGACAATTAATGCTTTGATTGAGCTGGTCTTAAAACATTAGGATATGTTTTAGGAGATATGTCAAGGAGATAGGACAGTAGTTAGAAAGAGTATATTCTGAAATTTCAAAGAGGACAAATTTGAATTCAACCTAAGAATATTCTAACCTCTATACCTGTCCAGTGACAGGGGCAAACTGTCTATGAAGTAAAGAGCTCATTTCAACAGAAGCATTCAAGCAGAGTCTGGCTGACTCCCTGGCAGGCTTACTGAGAAAGAAATGTGGGCTGCAGAGGGAGATCGGATAAGAGGCCCTCTGAGGTCCCTCCGCAGATACACTCCAGTGCATCATGAATACTTAGCTTGGTAGAAGTGTTGTTCCAAATGGCATTACTGCCTACAGTCATTGTGTGTCACCATGGGGTGGGGAGGGGGCGGATAATAACAACTGTGTTTTTTCCTCCCTAAGACTGTTCTTCCCCCAAAAAAAGACAAAGTTCCAGAATCTTTCCCTCCCTAATCATCCCTACATTCCTCTTGATTTCTTCTGCAATCCTTTCTCCTCCCCCCCCCCCCCCATTTCTTGGTATAATGGGATTCATCTTCAAGTAACTTAAAGAAAACCTTAAAGAAAGGTCTTTCTTCATCCTTTAGTTTCCTGCCTCTAAGAGGCAGGCTGGCAACGGGTGGGGGTGGAGGAGGAAACAAGCATTTGTGGAGGTTATATTTAGTGCAGATGTTGTGATTTCTGCATGTGATTAAGAGAAATGTGTATCTGCTTTCCTGCAGGTAAATGAACATGTGTATATTGTTTTGTAAATGTGGATGTAAATGTAATGGGTCTGCAGGAATTCTCTGCTGTTCGGTTCCCTCTGAGAGATTTTGCTGTCCAGCTGCCTGTGAGGGAAATCTGTGTGCGGCTCCTCTGAGGATTTCAGTGCCTTCCATGTGCACATAGATTAGCCAGGAGTTATTCTTCCAGCTTCAGGATCCTTGTACACGACCCCAGGTTAGTCTGTCCCCATCCTAGGTACAGAGGGTGCTATCACATCAGGACTCGTCTGCCTTCCATGTGTGCATCACTATATTTCCCATCTGTCAGCGGGCGCGTAGGTCCCTGTGCCCAACCTGCCCCACATGAAGCTATGTGTCCCACAGCCCCTCCCCCCCACCTCTGTAGAGAGTCCTTGGCACCCTCCCCTCCTAGCCACCCCCACTCCCCACTTTCCATGCCAGGAGAGATCTAATTACACAGAAATTAGTACAGAGAAGGATCGTTTGCTTTTATGGCATCAGCGCCAGGGCAGCTGTAAATCTGGGGCTGCTGCTGCAGCAGCCTCTGGGCATGTGCAGGCTGTAGGGGGGCTCTCACCTCCACACCCCCCTTTGCTCCATCTCTGCCCAACTGCAGAGCCCTATTAGGTACCCATCTTAATAGAGGCGGGAGCCTGGGAAAAGGGAGGGTATGGTCAAACAAAAGATGACATGTAATAGGTGCTCAATAAATGTCTTCTGAATGATTAGAGCAGTTAATCCCAGCAATGCTAGCTACTACCCAACTCCCAGACCAGTGGCCAAGGGATGAATATTCCTAGTAAGCACTTACCAGATAGTCTCCACTTTCTCACAAATCCAGATGAAGTATGCAGGGCAATCAGTCATTCTGACTTCCACTTTAGAGACCTCGAACTCCTTCGCAGGCAGCACAGATAACGAAGACAGCCCAGGGTTCAGATCGTGATTCTTCCGTTTACTCGCTAAATGACCCTGGACACACCACACATCCTCACCTGACCCTTGGTTTCCTCATCTGTGAAATGGTGGTCATGAAGCCGAGTTTTCAGGTTGTTGTGAGGCATCAATGAGAAAGCACTGGACCAAAAGGAAAGTGGTCCACTAACTGTTGTTATCACTGTTCCTGTCTTGCTAGCGAACACTTCCATTTTCCCATTACCCCTTTATCCCAATCAACTCCCATTCAAGTGCCACCATACAATTTGTGGCAATAGGCTATGCAGGCAAGTTATGCCCAACCTAAAATGAATGTTTATTTATGTTAAGAGTCTCATCAGGCCCTGACTGGTGTGTCTCGGTTGGGTGTGGGCCCATGGACCAAAAGGTTATGGGTTCGATTCCAGTCAGGGCACATGCCCTGATTCCCAGAAGGGGGCGTACAGGAGGCAGTCTGTGTTGCGCTTTCACATCGATGTTTCTCTCTGTGTGTCCCTCTCCCTTCCTCTCTCTCTAAAAATCAATAAAAATATTTTGTGGGGGAGAAGAATCTCATCAGAAGCCGGGGGTGAGGACAGGTGATTCCCACAATCCTTGGACACCTAAAGAAACTGTTTCACCCATAGCAAATTTTCTCCAAGAATCTACCTTGGCAGTGATTATTTTGATCTCCGTTATTTTCATAAATGTGTTCCTTTTGGTACTGAAGAGTCTTGTTGTATGTGATTGGGTAGAAAGAATCAAGGACTTAGGATGTCAGGAGGGAGCAGGAGCTGGGGAGCTGCAATGGAGACAGACGACTTAAACCCATCCCAGAGCAAGGTTAGGGCCCTTTAGGGAATAGCAGAGACAGAAGCCCAAAGTCCAGCTTCCCAACTTCCTACCAACACAGTCTCCAAACCAAGGGAATAGGGTCTCCTCCTCCTCATCCTCTCCTGCTCTGATGGCTCCAGCCCAGGGCACTCAGCCAGGGATTCCTGACTTTACCCTTATGTGGATAACCCCGCAGTGCTCTAAGTGGAGCGCAGGCCAGGAAGGGGAGAGCCGGAGAAAGGAGGGAGTATTCCCCCTTCCCTAACGCCAGACTTCCCGGGTCCCCAAGCTCCGTTTGTGCAGGACCCCCCAGCTCCCACCATTTAGGGGCAGGAGGAGCTGGCAGGAAGAAAGCTGAAGCACGTCCGTGTCCGACGTCTCACCCCCTGATCTGCATCCCAGGGAGGGTGAGGATTTGGCGTGAAGGGCAGACCGACTGGGGGATCTCTGGCCCCCGCCTCCCCCCACCCCCAACCCAACTCGGGCTGCAGTCTCTCTTCGTTGTAGCAGAGGGAGAGCAAAGGGACGGGCAGTAAAGATGAGTGATGGCGTGGAGACAAGCAGAAATACACCATCATGAAAATGCTAATGACTCCTTGCTCTCTTTCTTTATGGTTGGAGTAATACAGACTTCAATCATAAAAACAATCTCCCAACATTTTAATGGGCTCCATCATGCCCGCACTTGTCGGTATATTTGAAGAATAAATCACCCTCCCCGCTCGGAATGAATTCGCTGTCAAACTCGGCTCCCTCGGAGAAAATGGATGGGGAACGAGAATGGGGGGTGTTTTGGGGGAGGGGTCCTCTCCCCCTCTAACTCCCTCCTAAATCGGGCTTTAGATTGTTGTGCGAGACGCCTGCCTTCTGAGCGGGAGGAGAGGGGCAACGAGAATTGGAGGTGAGCCCAAAGGCAGGGTTTGTGGCAACAAGGCTCAGGGACTGAGGGACTCTACAGGCCCCTTGGATGGATGTGGACGAGAGAAAGGGGTAGGAACCGTGGCGGCAACGAACCGAAGGGGCAAAATCTTGACACGGAACCGAGAGAATGCAAAAAACACACAAATCCGCATTATTTCTGCGTTATTTGGTCGCGTTTCTTTCACACTAGGCCTCAGGCAGGGGCGCCAGAGAGAAGGGAAAAATTCGAGAGGTCTCTTCAGGGGAAGAGGAGGCAGAAAGGGCAAGAAACCAGCCCCAGAATCCCTGCTCTGAGCGTGCAGGTTGCAGCGCACTAAGCCACAGGTCCACAGGGCGGAGAACCGGCTGAGTCTCGTGTAATTCTCATTTCCATACAGGTGGCCGTCAGCCAATGAAAACTGGCGATGCACATACTGCGAGCAGCCAATCCCAGTTAAGGATGAGCCCAGCAGCCTGTTCTAATTGCGTCTTGATTGGTTGTGATGTTGCTAGGCAGAAGTGGGGTCCTGGAGATTGACGCGGTCAAGATTGAAGAGACAGGTGGATGTGAAAATATCTGGAAACCTAGGCTCCTGGACTGACATTTTCCTTCCTTCCTGAGCTCCTTCATTCTTACAGGATTAATGGAGTCGGTGAAAGACTCTCCCTTTTCTCCTCCACTTGAGTGGGATGGGGCCAAATAGGTTTCCCCCAAACACTTGAGAAATCTGGGTCTTCTAAACCGAAATGTCCCTGGGAGAGGGGGGTCTTTACCTCACGCTCGGTCTCCCCACCAAGGAAGTCCTTTCTGAGGCCTGTCTTCAAGCCCGCAGGCTGTGGTTTAGGGCCAATTCTCTCCGATATGCGCAAGAGATGGAGAAATCTTGCCTCACGTTCTTCCTTCAGAGCAAAACTCCAAGAGCAGGGTGTCCCTGACTCCTGGCCACCCCACCGCGGCCCAAGGGTGGCGCGCAGACCCTGGGAGTGGCGAGGAGGCCATAACCTTCCCCCAAAGGGCAGTCGCGGGGAGGGGGGGGGGTCATTCCCAAACTCGCTGCCTGTGCGCCTTCATCTGCATATCATTTGCATAAACCCTGTTCGTCTACCACCCCCCAAGCCAACCCCACCCCCTCGGCCCAGCCTGGGCCCAGCTCCCTGGCACCCCCTCTAGCTCTCCCCCCCCCCGCCCCACTCTCACCCGCCCGCCGCCCCGCCCGGCGCACTCCCCGCCCGCGTCTCCGCCGCTGGAGACGCGGGGCCGGATCCTCCCGCGGCGCCGGTGTCACAGCTCCCGGGAGGCCGGAGCCGGGCGGAGTGGGGAGAGGCGGGGGCTGCCGCCCGCAGCTAGGAACCCGCAGGCCCCAACTCGACGGTCCGCGGACAATATGGCACCATTTAAATCTGAACGCACGCCAGCCGCCGATTGTGATGTTAATTCGGCGATGATTTAAGGGGGCGGGACGGAGGGGGGCTGGCCGCCTCTCCGTCAAAATGCTGTCCGGGGGCTTAATATTTGTAATTGAAGCTGATGAGGACTCCGTCTCTGTTTCTACTGATAAAAAAAAAAAAAAAAAAAAAAAAAAAGGCAGGGAGGGAAAAAGACCAACTAAATTATGGGGCTGGGAGAAAAACATGATTAATCAAAGGTTTGAACTGTCGCCGTGTTGGAGGCCCAGTAAATCTCGCCCGGCCGGGGCTGCTGAAGGCCGGAGGATAAATCTGAGCCGCCCGGTGTTTGCCGCCCCTTTCTGTTTGCCTCTCGGTTAGCACGTCAATTAATTCGATAATTGGATTTGAAAAGATGTCAGGAGATTATAGAGGGGGAGCCGGGAGGAGCGCGTGCGGAGGAAGCGGCCTGAGGATGGCGAGGGGGAGGCGAGAGCCGGAGGGTCAGGCGGCGGAGGAACCGGGGCCTGGGCTGCGGAGGGCGCCTCACCGGCGGCCCCGGCGGGCGGCGGGCGGCGGAGAGCCCGGGAAGGGCGGCCGGGCTGGGCTTACCCTCAGCCACGGTTCCCCCCAAGAAGCTCTCCACGTTTTCTCTAAAGTCTGCCCTGATGCGGCAGCCGCCTTTCCCGGGTCTGCTCTCCATCGGAAGCTGATGGTCGTCCCTGCCTGGATTCATTGCAGTTGCTTGTGTATTGATTTGGAAACACAGTTGGACTGTCCCCTGCCCCCTCCTCGGGTTCACCCCATCTAACCCAGGGTCCCTGCACCCGGCAGATGCCCAGAGGCAGGACCCAGACTGCTTTCTGAACCCCTCCCCGCAGGGATCCTCACCACCATCCCCACTTCCTCTCCCCCACACACATTTAGAATTCTGACCTTCTGCTTAAGGAAAATACCTTTACAAACAGATGATATCCACACGGAGACTGACCCAACACCTCAGATCACCAGGCCCTCGGCTGCAGCCTGACATACCAGTAGATGCTGCAGAAATTCAGCCCTTTGGTAAACCACAGGAGGATCCCCCCCCCAAGGAATGGACTCATTTTCTAGAGGGGAGTACTTTTTTTAAGGTTTCCTCTTTTTTTCCCGCTTTGGGAGTGATCTTGACTTGATATTTGGGAACATGGTGAAGTCAGAGCAGAGATGAAGTTTTCCTGCGTGTGTGTGTGTGTGTGTGTGTGTGTGTGTGTTCTCAAACTGCGCATGAGAGAGATTCCTCTGCAGAGGGGCCCCATTCCCCGCCCCATCTCTGCAGAATTTTATGCAGGGATGGAGAAGGCTGAAAAAAAAAAAAGGCATACAGGAGAACAATGCAAATTATTCTGGAAAATGAGCTTATATTGGAGGCCTGAGAAGGTGATGAGGACGGGAATAAAAGCCATCCTGCTTGATCTTTAACATCAGGTTGCCTAGGAAAGGACACTAGCAGTCACCCCAGCCAGAGACTACCCTGGTGAGAACAGAACACACAGCTACTCCTGACAGAACACACAGCTACGGACTGAGGAGAGCTGAGCCAAATAACAACATGAGGGGTCCAGCAAGCCAATTTGTATTTATGCGTATCAATTTAAAATACTGAGGCCAGCCAACCATGCACACTTGTTCAAATAATCATCATCCTTTGTCTGTATACCTGGAGGTGGAGGCAAAATCCCATCTATGAAGGGACAAAATGGAGGATTTTGACAGCTTCAATTTCAGTGTGGAGGCTCCTCAGAGTAGTAGATTTGCTGCTCTTTCGTGTTACCTGGTCTCAATCTCTTGCCCATGTTGAGCAAGCTGCACTCTCAGAAATAAATTGGACCTACCACCTGCCTTTTGGTCAGAGCCTGGTTTGGGCTATGTGCTCTCTTAATGGACCCTTGATAATAAACATCCTGTATACTGGGAATTTTTTTTTAACCTAGAAATTGAAGGATGGGAGTCACAGGAAGAAATCGGGTTGAGGGGTCTTCTGCAACTCTCTCTCTATAGTCCCCATCAGCCAAGCCTTTCACAAAGCCATCAAGGTCTTCATATATAAGCTCTCAAAAAAGAAAGAAAAAGAACACTCATTTTATGAATGACCATAGCACAGGCTGCTGCAGATGCCACAGGAAAATAAAAGATGAGATTTAGGGGAATCACCATCAGCTTTAGGCAGTTGAAACTGGTGGAAAGAGCACAGGACTTGAATTCAAACGAATAGGGTTTAAGCCCTGGCTGGGTGGCTCAGTTGGTTGGAGCATCGTTCCAGGCACCAAAAGGTTAAAGGTTTGATTCCCAGTTGGGGCCTGTACAGGAGGCAACCAAACTATGTTTCTCTTTCACATCAATCTTCTTCTTCTCCTTCTCCTTCTTCTCCTCTTTCTTCTCTCCCTTCCTGTTTCTCTAAAAATAAAACATGTCTTCCAGTGAGGATTAAAAAAAAAAATGAACAGGCTTTAATACTGGTACTGTCACCCTTAAATTATGTGGTCAGAAGGGACTAAAGACCAGAGGGGTGAAATGACTTCAGCAGTCACATAGCATGCCAATGGCAGGACCAAGTCAAGGACTCAGTTCTCCACGCTGCCAATTAATTGTGTAGGCAGTAGTGTGAAATCAGACTTTCTGGATTCAAGCCTGGTTTTTCTGCTTACTAGCTGTTTCCTCCTCTGTAAAATGGGGATAATAATTATACCTACTTCATAAGTTTGTTGTTAGGACTTAGATAACTTATGTAAAGAAATCAGCACAACAGCTAGCACATAATAAGTATTCAATAATAGCTGTTTTTATTATGGTGATGAACATAGTTCTATAACTCACCAACCTGAATGACACAAATTGGCCAATGCCTGTAAAATGCTTTGTAATTTAATCACTAGGCCTTAAGGGAAGGAGTGAACACTGCTTTGAAATTGCCTTGAAAAGACAGTAGGTTCTCTGTTTTGATGCCTCTAAAGACCACTTCTGCCCTCAAACCAGTCTTACACCTTAAAGTCCATTAGAACTAGGTTTATATAGGAGGGGTACACCTGGAACAGTGTTTAGTCTTTTCATTCATTCATTCATTGAATACCTAGTTGAAAAGCAGCATGGTTCATCAATCCATCAAACATATATTGAGGGCCCATTATGTGTGCAACACTTTTATAGGCAGTTATCAAACCATGAGTCCATAACATTATTAGCTTCTCTAGTAAAGAAAATATATATATATATATATATATATATATATCATGCATCTTTGAATCCCCAGCACAGTACAGGCACACTCAATAAATGTACACTGAATAAATGCATAGACCCCATAAGAAAGAGAAGATAAATAGAAACATAGGTCCCCCTTAATAAGCTTAAACTCTATTTGGGGAGAGAAGACTTGCACACATGAAAGAGTTAGAGAACAATACAAGACAGTAATCATATTAAGACCTTGAATAAGTTCTAGGTGATAAAAACTAGGAAGAGCTCAAGGGAAGTGGGGGATGGTGGTGGACAGGGATGCTTAACATGAAAGGAGTGGACCTGAAATAAAGAGTAGAATTTGGAATGGTAGAAAAGGAGGAAGAGAGTATTCCAGCTGTAGGAGTAGTGAGAGTGACAGCACGTGGTAAGAATCTATACATGCTGTCTCTGTGTTTGAAACAGTCTCAGTGTTTGAAAAATGGAATATGCCACCTGGCCCGTGTTGCTCAATGGTTGAGCATCGACCCATGAACCAAGAGGTCACCGGTTTGCAGTTCGATTCCCAGGTCAGGGCTCAGCTGATCCCCAATGGGGGGGCATGCAGGAGGCAGCCAATTCATGTTTCTCTCTCAATGTTTCTGTCTCTCTATCCCTTTCCCTTTCTCTCTCTCTAAAATCAATAAAAGCATATATTTTTTAAAAGAAAAGAAAAACAGAATCCATGTTTACAACCATGTGTTTCTCTGACCATGTTGCTGGTCATCAAGAAACGATGTTTGTATTTTATATTATTTTAGATTATTCACAACTTCCCCTACCGGAAAACCAAGAACCAAAACAGTAGCCAGCTGCTACTATCAGCAAAACAAACAGATTGTAAAAGCAATTATGCCATTATTATTTCTCATTTATCTGCATCCAAGATAACTTACTCTTCCTCTTTCTCCCACATGGTCCCAGCCAGAGCTGGGATTATTACTGTCTCCCTTATAAACTTCTTTTTCCTAGACACACTCCTCCCAGACAGCCTTGCCTGAAAGAGACTTTATACGTTTTTTCTCCAGCTTCCGTGGTTACTGTGAAGGACGTATGGTAGTGAGTGGGAAGAAAACAATGTGAATGAGTGGTGGTTACTAAACACCAGGTGCTCTGCACATATTAGCTTATTTAATTCTTACAATAACCCTATGAGGTAGATATTATTATTGTCATTTTACAAGTAAGAAAACTGGCTCAGAGAGTTTGGTCAGGTTCAAAGAAGAGTTAATAAATATCATAATAGGAATTCAAATTCAGTTTATATGATTTCAGAGTCCACACTCTTAGACCTGGCAAGAAGGACCTCTTCTACCCTAGATGCCTGTTTCAGACAGCGTCTCCTCCTCCAGAGTGAGGATAACTTAAGGCCAAAGACTGTGCCTACCCAGAGCTCATGCTTCCCCTCTCCTATGTCATGCTCCAGCTGCCAGATTTCCCCTGCCAAGCAGCCTCAAGCTCACTTCCAGGGCCTCTTCCTTGGGCCCCATCTCCTGAGAGTACAGAAGAGCTGCGGAGGTCACACCACTAGCCCTGGAGTGTGGGTGGGGTTTAAATGCGTGGCTGCACTGAGCGCACACTTTTGTGTTAGGCCCCTCAGGTCGTGGGACAGAGCCAGGAATGCTGGCTGGAGGAGTCCCAGAATTCTAAATATAAATCTCTCAGTTGATATTGATATACTTGTCAAAATAAAAGGGTAGAACATGTTTTATTTAAGTTTGTTAGCTTTGATTTATAACTCTTACATATTTGGATATTTGGTATATAGGTTTATATATTTTTATCTTGCCCTAGGCTCCACAAATATGAGCAATAGGCCAACTCATCTCACTATAACATACTGACTCTTTGCCTCCTGCTTTTTATCCTTTCTGCCTAGAAATCCCCAAACTTGCCCACTGGGAAATTCACCCCTCTTCATTCTCACAGCTTCCCAAATCCACCTTTCACCCGAAACTTTTCAGCTTATTGCAAAAGGAGATGCTGATTTCCTCTCTCCTGCCCTTTCAGAGCTGCCTAGATTTTTCCTGCTATTCCCAGACTGAAGAGGATGTAACTAACTCACAGTGCATACCTGTAGTCATTTCATTGTCTGTGCTTCCATTCTCCTGTTCTTTATTTCTAAAGAGGTGTGCTATATGCAGCCAGACGTCCAGAAGATGTCTGGTCTAATTAGCATATTACCCTTTTATTATTATAGATGTACATGTCTTTCTTACTGACTATAAATTTATGAGGGGATTATGCCTTCCTCTTTATTCTCAATATGTAGCACAACACCTTGCACATAGTAGATGCTCAATAAATATTGGTTGTTTAATTGAAGTCATAGGAGACAATGGCAAACCAGGAAGGACAAATCTATGCTATTTATATTTAAAACTGGAAGAGAACTTAACAGTCACCTAGTGTTTTCCTACATTTTGCAAGGGAAGGGGGTCTTCAAGCTGCATATAGCACACCTCAGAGCTCAGGCCACCACCATCAGTGGCTGGCATGAGCCACAACCCTGCCTTAGCCTCTGTGGAATGATACTTATTGTATAAGCTCTCCATCTAATATACAAGGCAGGGCCTAATGACTTAGGCAGAGTTAGAAAAGCAATGACACAACCAGGGGATCTATGATAGTTTCAGTTTCATTTAGCAGGGAGAAAATGGAGGGAGTAGAACCCAGAAAAAAGGTTAGATTCCTGTAGGCTCATCGAGTACAAGACCAAGTTTAGAGGATGGTCAGCTAGCGGGTAGGGCCCCTATGTTGTGGAGCAAGCCCATCAGGGTGGTTCATAGGATGTGGACGTGCAGAAGAACGAGGCTTGGAAGAGAGTCAGGAAATGGCACCACTCCGTGACTCAGGCCAGCACCATCTTTATCTCTCCCTCAATCCTCCATCCCTCACAACAATCAATCACTGAGGCCTGATCACTTCTTTCTAAACCTCTTGAGCTCTGCCTACTTCTCTCCATCCCCACTACCACCTCAGAGCGCAGGCTACCACCATCTCCCATCTGAATTATGACAACAGCCTCCTATTGCATTCTGTACCCCCAGTCCGACCCCCCACCCCTGCCGCCAAGCCATTCTTCACACTAGAGCTAGAATGATCTTTTTAAAATGCAAATCTGAGCTTCTCACTCTTCTGTTGGAATAATTTCTTGCTGCTTTCTAGATAAAATTCAAATGTCCTAGCTTGATGCTCAAGATCCTTTACGATCAAGCTGCTAACAACCAGTCTCACCTCTCTGCACCCTGCCACACCCACAACTGTTCATTCTGGCCACACTGAATTACTTGCCCTTTGGGGAAGAGAACACGTAATCCCTCGCTTCAAAGCCTTTGTATTTACTGTTTCTTCTCTATGGGATAGCCTCCTATTCCCTCCTTATACAGGGGCTTCAACTGTCTCATAAATGTCACCTCCTCCTGGAAGCCTTCCTTGACTACCACTTCTCAGAACTGGATTCGTGTTCTTCCTATGTGCTCTGATAGCATCACGTACTTACCCCTCTTGTAACACTATTGTACAGTATTAAAATAATTTGCCTTTTAATTCTCTGTATTCCCTGCTAGACTATAAACATTTTAAAGTCAAGGACTCTCTTATTCACCATTCAATCATTCATGAAATTTTTGTTGAGAGCCTAGTATGTGCCAGGTACTGTTCTAAATGCTGAGGATATAGTGGTCAATAAGGTCCCTGCCCTGGTGAAGCTTATCTTCTAGTTGGGGGGGGGGGGGGGGGGAGGAGAGGAGAAGCAATAAAAATAAAAATACAATACATGCTAAAAAGAAAAATAAAGGAGGATAAGGAGATAAAGAAGGGAAGGTGATGGCTATTTAGATTGGGTGGTCAGGAAAGGCTTCTCTAAGGAGGTGATATTTGAGATGAGACCTAAATGAAATGAGAGAACGAGCACGATTGGAGGAAGAATGTTCCAGGCAAAGGGCCTGAGTGGGAATAAGTTTGGTGTGTCTAAGGATCAGTAAGAGTCTAGTGTAGCTGAACCCTGACATTTTTTCTGTGAGTACTAGAAAACTATTGGGAGGTTTTAAGTTGCATTTTCTGACCTACATTTTAAAATATTACTCTAGTTACTTACTGTGTGGAAAGTAGACTGTGGCAAAGCCAGATTGGAATCAGGGAGGCCAGCTAAAAGTCTATTCTAGCGGTCCAGCAAGAGATGTCAGTGGCTTGGACCCAACTAGATATTGGAAGTGGTAAAGGGTGAATAACTGTGGGATTGTATTTTCAGTGTCTAGCATGATGTCTGGCTAGACATTCAATAAATATTTAATTAATGAATTAAGAATTAATTAATTCAACTAAATGAGGACTCTGAGCTGGAACTGAAACCATCCATCCTTCAAACCTCACTAATAGCTGCCACTAACAAAGGATCAGTACTAGGCTATATATATACATTTCTATAAATCAATACATAGATGACAAGTAACCCAATAGGAAAACAGGCAAAAGACATACATGAATAGGCATTTCACAGAAGAGGAAATATGATTGACCAATAAATATATGAAAAAGTGCTCAACCTCATTAATAACCAGGCAAATATAAATTGAAACCACCATGAAATACCATTTTATATTCAACAGATTGACTAAATACCAAAATTGGTAAGGATAGGTAACAACTGAAATCTTATATACTTATGATGGGCATAAATATTGGAAAACAATTTGACATTATCTAGAAAACTTAAAGATTTTCATATCCTACAATCCACTATATTTAATTAATGAATATATATATATATATCCTGAAGAAACTATTGCCCATGTATATCAAGAGACATGTACAGAAATGTTCTGAGAAGCATTGTTTGTAATGGCAAAAAGCTAGAAACAAACTTAACTACTCATCAACAGGGTAATTAATCAACAAGTTGGTGGATTATTATACATCAATGAAAATAAATAAACTACAGCTGCCTACATCAACATGGATGGATATTAGAAACAAAATGTTAAATAAAAGAGCAAGCAAAGAAGTCTAAAAATAATTTATACCACTCTTAGAGTGTTTTTTAAAGGGTAGAGCCCAAAATAAACAATATATGGCACTATATCAAGAAAAACCTTGAAATGGTAAACATAAAATTCAGGGGCTACTATAGGAGAGCAGCATATGGCCTCCCTCCCCCACGGTACTAGTATTTTTGTTTTCTTTTCTTGAATTAGGGGTGGTTTAAGGGGTGTCCATTTTATTATTATGCTTCATCTTTCCTATATAATAAAAGCCTAATATGCTAAGTGTCTGGTCGACGAATCGACCCTTCAACCAACCAAAGAATAATATGCTAATGATATGCTAAGGCTGCTCAACCACTTGCTATGATGTGCACTGACCACCAGGGGGCAGATGCTCCGACCTGTAGGTTAGCTTGGTGTTGGGGTCCAGCCAATCGGGACTGAGACAGGCTGGACACACCCTGGAACCCTCCTGAGGTCCCTCCCTGGCCCCAATCATGCACCGATGGGGTCACTCGGCCTGGCCTGTGCCCTCTGGCAATCTGGGACCCCTTAGGGGATCTTGGAGAGCCTGTTTCAGCCTGATCCCACAGGCCAGGCCAAGGGACCCCACTGGTGCATGAATTTGTGCACTGGCCTCTAGTGATTTATATAAAATGTCAGCTCTGGGAAGGCAAGGATTTTTGTCCTGTTTTGTTCAGAGCTTTGTTTCCAGAATCTAGGATAGTGCCTCACACATAGGATCTCAAATATCTGTTGAATAAATGATATTCGTTACTTGCAACTTTTATATAATTCAAATACTTCATGCTTCCTAAAAAGAAGAAAAATACCTACTTTACTCATGGTGCCCCTTGATCATTGTAGCTGAAAGTCATACTACCTCCTCAACTCCTATTACCCATTTAACCTATTAAATTTTGCCACATATTATATACTAGAGGCCCGATGCACAAAAATTCATGCAAGAGTAGGCCTTCCTTCCCCTGTCTGCTGGCACTGGCTTCCCTCAGCACCAGGGACCTGGGCTGGTTTCCCTTGGGCTGCCTGCAGGCACCAAGGACTTAGGCTGGCTTCACTTGGACCGCCTGCAGGCACCCAGGACCCAGGCTGGCTTCCCTCCAGCCCCAGCTTCGTCAGGAAGGATGTCCGGAATGACATCCAGAAGATGTCTGGTCTAATTTGCATATTACCCTTTTATTATTATAGATGTACATGTCTTTCTTACTGACTATAAATTTATGAGGGGATTATGCCTTCCTCTTTATTCTCAATATGTAGCACAACACCTTGCACACAGTAGATGCTCAATAAATATTGGTTGTTTAATTGAAGTCATAGGAGACAAGGGCAAACCAGGAAGGACAAATCTATGCTATTTATATTTAAAACTGGAAGAGAACTTAACAGGCACCTAGTGTTTTCCTACATTTTGCAAGAGGAAAAAACTGAATTCTATAAAGGGGAAGTGATTTTCCTAAAGTCACATGATTAATTAGTAGGTTTCTAAGATCTAGATTCAGATCTCTAGTTTCCTGCCCTAGCTCTTCACAATATATCACAATGACTTTTATTTTCTGTTTTGTCTATGTTTTTTCCTTGGCTTGGGAGCCTCTAAATGGCAGGGACCAAATCTGTTCACATAGATACTTAACATGGCTTCTAGATAAATATGCAGGACCTGTACAAATTCACCTTACCAATTCAGAAAAACTTAGATTCTTCCCCAGCAAAAATTTGTTTGGTCATCCTTTTGCCACCAATTCTCCCTCAGAAGCCTGGACACTAAGGATCATTTTCCTTCCTTCATTTACTGTTTTCTTTCTCCCAGAATAGGTTGGTTTGCTAATTAATGGCTTCACAGTTCTGCTGTCCTGAGGAACTGATTTAGTATGAGAAAGTGTCAAATCCACCCAGCCACAGGAGCTTGAAATTAGCAATCATAAACAGAGGAGTTTAAGACCTAAGAATAGTCCTTATTGGCAGTGCAAAGGTACCACTTTAACTTGTACAAAATTCCTTGTTTAGCAGAAAGAAAGGGACTCCTAGAAGGTTAACTCTGGATGGAACCTTAGAAACCACCTACTTCTCTCTCCAACTGAGGAAACTGGAGCTTTGACAGGTGAAGAAACCTGCAGTTACTCAGGTAGTTAGTAGCAAAGCTGGGACTAGACTCCCAGTCTCCTGCCTCCAAGCCAGCTATTCTTTCCATGCCGTGTGCTGGCAACATGTGCATCTAGCAAAATGCATCATAGAGTAGCTTCACCTTAAACCATCAGGAGTGAAAAACAAATTATCCAAACCCTTCCTCTCCTCTCTGGCAATTATTTTTCTTTGTGTTTCCATGTGTCCTAGTCTCTCTCTCTCTCTTTTTATCCCTTTTATGTTTCTCTCTGTGAATTCCTTCCTCTGTTTGAGGTTTCAAATTGAGCTGTAGCATGCCTGCATGATTCTCTTGATTCTTCTTCACTAAACTACTGTGTCTTTCTAAAAGCAAACATGCATAAACCTATCAAGGCTCTTTCTTGGTGACCTTTGTGGAAAAGAACACGGAATTTCTGTATGAGAGGTGCTGGACCTCCCTCCTCGCCTATCCAGTCAATTAAAACGAGTCTCTGGCCCTGATTTGTTAACCAATCCTGAGAAAGAAAAAAATCAATCTCCTTTCTTCGTCACTACTGAGCAGGGAAGCTGCTAACCAGTCAGAATCTGCCACCAAGAGTCATTAGAAAAGCCAGCCAATCAGGCCAACCTTGTTACATGGTCTGGTAGGAAAAGGAAGGGATTGATTGGAAAGGATGGTTCTGGCTCCACACCCTTTCCTTCCTGGACCGTTTTCCCCTCACTGAAGTGAGAGAAGGATTCTTTCCCAAGTCCTCAGTAAAGAAAATCCCATGGCTAATGTTCCCTTGAATAATCTTTTCACCACTCACTCACATACCTCTGTCCACTTTTTGTAATCTCATTGTTCCCTTATTGATTTAATTTCTGGCTTCAGACCTAGTAGCAATAACCCCCAGGATTCCTAGCCTTCCCCACGGACCTCCAACCACCAACCATGTCAAATAACTTGTTTTGGATGATGGATGTAGATGAAAAAAATTACAGTTGAGTATTTTCCGCCATCATTGAAAGGACCTTGTAATAATGCCTCTGAGGAGCAGTGCAGAATTGAATGGCAATGCTAATAATAATGGCAATAATAATAATAATAATAACAATAATAATGCTGTTACTACTCTTACTAGCATTAGTTAAACTCTGAGTTCCAAGCACCTTGTTAAAAGCTTCACGTTTATTACCCCCATGTTCGCTGTGGTGTACGCACTAGTATTATTCCCAATTTACATAGAAGGTAATCCATCTAGAGGGGCTAACCAGCTTGCCCAAGGTCACACAGGGATGTGGGAAACGAGGTTTGTCTGAATCAGAGCCCGGTGAGGGGGAGTAGGGGGAGTAGACAGGGCAAGCTGTCACAACTTTTGAGAGGAGCCAGCTCTAGCTCCTCGGAGCCCCTTCTGCAACCTCCCTGGGGACTGTTAGCGGCACCCGAGAGGGGTCAGTGTGGTCCCAACAGCCGCAGAAACCGTTTGCGGGTAGCGGCCCTGAGAACCGTGAACTTCTTGCCTCGGAGGACAGGAAGCTGCGAGCAAAAAGGAACTCAGGGCGGACGGAGCGGGGGTGTCTGGGGACTGGAGGGGACACCCTTGCTCGCCTGCCTTCCCTGGTTCCTCGGCGCCTGGCAGCGCCCGGCTCTGCTTGGTACTTGGAACCAGTAAATACCTGTTGATTGATTCCCAAGTCTTCCAGCTTCCTTCCTCACTCACCCTCGTCCCCCAAGACACCCGCTGGCCCTGGAGGGAGATGGGGGGTTTTCGGGGGAACCCGTGAGAATCCTCCTCCAGCTGGAGCCGCGGCTTTCGGACGGGAGGGGCGTCCCCCCGGCCCCCCGCGCCCCCGTCTCCGATTTCTCCCCGCGCCTTCCCCCCGTTTCAGGAGCTCGGGGCCATAAAAATGCAGATGGAGGATCGGTGTGAAATAACGGGCCCATATAAATCCCTCTGCCGCCCGCCTGCAAGATGGATTGGCCACATTGAAATTCCTCCGCGAGGATAATTAAACTCGGGGCCTCATCCGGGCAAAATTACATTCCTGTAATGGCGTCGCTCGGGGTCCCGGGAAATTGCTCCGTGGGCTTTCAGCGGCGGTTTTTATCGCCGGCCGGGGTGTGCCTGGCTGCGGCTCGCCTCTCCTCCGGGACCGTAAAGCTGCTGCCGTGATTTATCCTCCCCTTCTCCCAAATCCGATTAAATGGAGGAGCTCGGGGCCGGGGCGCCGCGGGGCCCGGGAACCGGGAGGGGGCGGCGGGAAGGACGAGGCCAAGGAGGGGAGGACAAACGGCCCCTCCGAGGCCGGTGGATTTGGCTTTATTTACAGCCGCAGCATTCTTTTTATTTTTTATTTTTTTATGGGGGTTTGGTGAGCTTTCCCCGTCTTTCTCCTGCTGCGTGCAAGCCCGACGCCTGGACGCCGGGGTCTGGCCAGGAGGGGACTGGGCAGGCCTTGCACCGCCTCTTGCAGGGGCTGTCAGACCCCGCGGAGACAGGGGCCGGGGCCGGAGGAAGCGATGAGGGCCGTGGCGCCCCCACTTCCTTAAGTGGCCCAGGAAAGGACAGGACGAGGGGAAAGCTGAGGGGTCTTCATGAGAGCACCTCCTTGGGGGTCAGCTGGTCTCAGAAGCCTGGGCAGAGAATGGGCATGCCTGGCGTGACCTCGCAACCTCACTGCAGGTCAGTTTCAAGATTGAGAGTCAGGTGCTTGAGTCCCATCATCTTTAGCCCCTATCTTCTGGTTCGCTGATGCTCGTTTCCTCGTGGCTGATCACTGGAATTAAGAAAGAGAGAGAGAAAAAAATAAAGGCAAAGCCACCCGTGGTCTCTGGGGCGTGTTGCTAACTATTCCCCCATTGAACAGGTTTCCCATCCATAAAGCCAGAGTTCCAGGGGCAACAACGCAAGAAAATCCCGCTACATTTTGGGCACTGAACCCCAATCCCGATTGTATGCTATTTAACATTGAATTACTAGGTATATTTTTATTTTCAGTGTGACTACGCATGCTCGGGAAGGAAACGCGAGTCCAAGATCCCAAATGCTGTGCAGACCATACCGCAGGCCACATAACGGGTTGGCTTACACAGCGGAGTTATCCTTATTTCTGCAGCAGCTCCGCCTGCAGTTTCTCCTCTACAACGCCAGGTGGAGCGACTGGCCGGATGCCACCACCGAGGTGGCAGGCGGCGCTGTGGCGCCTGAGCCGCCTCCACATTGCAGTCACTCTATCCTTGGCGGAGCGACTCGTTGGTCAGGGCCGCGCATGCGCGAAGCCTTCCTTTCGCTATTCCAGCACCCCCCCCGCCCCTCTCTGTCTTCTCTGCACTGGGAGCAGGTAAGGCTTGGGCCCTCGTGCCCGCTTGCGCCGCGCACGCGCGCGGGATACCCTCCCTCGCGCGGTTGCTTTGAGGCCGGTACCTTGCATGCTCCCACCCGGGGCCTCACGCCCTTCCTCGCTCCCGGTATCCCCGTGTCTTAAGATCTGCCCCTTCCGTGTGCCGTTGACCTCCAGCCGCGCGGGCCTGGCGCCATCTTGGATGACTCGCTGTGGGAGGGCGCGTTGGAGCTGGCGAAAGTCAAATGCCAGAGTGCTCACTTCACCTGTCCTGACTCAGCCCTTACAAACGCTCTTTTCTTACCCTCTTGCCCTCTCAGAGTTATCACAACCCCTAGACTCTCCCCTCCAATCTCTGCTTTATCCTCTCATCCTTACCCCGTGCCTGCCTTATCCTGAAACCTCCAGACTTCAGGAACCTCAGGTGCCGAGCAATGGAGATAGTGGATCATCCAAAGCCTCTAGTCAGCACCCCTCCATTTAAAAAAGTAAGCCGCGAACGTGGTAGAAGTGAACAAAACAGTCAAAACTGTTCAGGCTGTGATCTGGGAGAGCTATTGCAGGAAAGAGGCCGCTTTCTTTGGAACCTTGGGTTGTCTTCCAGTGCCGTTCTCTTCCCTTCACTGTGTGTGGGGGAAACACAGTGGACTGATAGTGAGGTTTTCTGTGGGGGCAGCAGGCCCAAAAGCATAGGGTGAGACCTGCATGGGATAACGTGCACCTGCCCGCTTCGGTCAAGGGCTTAGTGAGAGTCCCTGACTCTGCCCTCAAGAGGAAAAAGAAAGTGTAAGGAGGGGATGGTTAAGTCAGCAGTCCAGTAACTCAGTGACTGGTCTACAGGAGGAGGAGACCTGTGGTGACGGGTCCTGGGTTCCGGATGGTACCGTTGCCTGGGGTGTGGCAGGCGCAGCTGCAGACTGGCCAGGTTAGGTGGCCAAGGAGCAATCAGCACTTCTCTGCAGCTCCTTAATTGCCACCCTTGGGTGTGGTCTTACTGTGGGCCAGCACCGCATTAAGCTCTTTACATCAGTCATTTCATTTCATCTTCCCGAGAACTGCATTTTACAAATGATGATGTTGAGGTTTAATCCTTGGGAAAAACCAGTCCTCCGTTTTTTTAAGCTTTAAAGAGATTTTGGATTTGACCCAAGAAAACCTGAATAGTTCAGCACAAAGTTGGGTTAGAGTTAAAGATGGGCAGAAATCGGAGAGTTCTTGACAGGATAAGAGTTGAAGACATCCATTAATCTAAAAGTAACTTAAAAGATTCTGGATTCAGAAGAGTAACCTAGGGAAATAGGAGTCCAACTCGTTTAAGGAAGTGTCACTTAACAGGCCTAAGAAATCAGTGAGTATTTTAACCTTTAGCATGCTATAAAGCTTTCATTTATTAGTAAGAAGAGTTAAAGTCCTGACTTTACCACTGTCATAATTTAAGATTGGTTTTTAGATGGTGCCTTTAGTATGGCTAAGAATCATGTGGGAAGCTTGTTTGAAATACAGGTGCTGGCCTTAACCCCGGAGATCTTGGCCAGGAAGGTCTAAGGCAGCGGTTCTCAACCTGTGGGTCTCGACCCCTTTGGAGGTCGAACGACCCTTTCACAGGGGTCGCCTAAGACCATCCTGCATATCAGATATTTACATTACGATTCATAACAGTAGCAACATTACAGTTATGAAGTAGCAACGAAAATAATTTTATGGTTGGGTCACAACATGAGGAACTGTATTTAAAAGGCCAGAAGGTTGAAAACCACTGGGGTGAGACCCAAGAATATGCATTTTTAATACATACACCATCCTTACACCTAGATAATTAGTTCAGGTGGGCCTCTCACTTCACTTGGAAAAACCCTGCCTTTAGATGTTTATCTTGCCGGTACCTCTCAGATAAGTTCAGTTCTACCAACATAGGCACCTACAGAGTGTCAGCATTGTTTTTAGATCTTGTGTATACAAAATTGAATGCCCCTTCGAGTGATGGTGAAAATGAATACTTTAACAGTGGTTGCTAATTAGAGTAATGGCAAAGTTCCTCATTGATCTTCCTCACCCTGTTAATTGATATAGAAAATGGAGAATCAAATGCTTAAAGTAATTAGAAGATCACTGGCGGCCCTTCCAGTGTTTTGGTCTTCTACAAATAACTCCCCAAAGTCTTTACAGGGCAACTTTGTTAGGCCCAGATAATGAGGTATTGAAAAGGGTTCCTTTTGAATAGAAACTGAGGAAAACTTAGGCAAAGGACACTGAGCAAATTTCCTCTTGACAACCCCACCTCACGAGGCTATGAAGTAAATAATGGGTCTTAAAACGGACCAGGTGGCTACTTGCTCAGACCAGGGAAGTCACTTGATTATAAGGAAATCTTGACTTCAGAGTTCTGATTCCATCTCTTTTAAGATGAGGTCAGTCACTCTGGTCTCGGGGCCATTTAAATTTTCCAGAGCCCCTTTTCTTCTAATAAAAATGTCATTTGGTGAGCAAGGACAGTGTTCACAATGTGCTTCTGTAATTCCAGCTCCCCTCACCCCCTGAAAATGTATGCCTGCACCAAGTTTGTCTCCGCCCCCTCCTTGGTGAGTACCTGCCTTTTCTAGGAGACTTTTCAAGAGGGGCATCTTGTCTCTTCCTTGCAACACCTTGTTCTTTACAGTTGGGCTGGGGGAAGATCCTTTGCTATGCTAGCCTGACAGGAGAGAGAATGTTTACCTGCCCCATATCCTTTGGAGGCCAGTTAATTCTTCTTGTCCACCAATCTTAGGAGAGTATAAATGAGAATCTAGACTGAGATCAGGTTATTTATACCCTAAAACTTTCTGTAAACTGGAACCCAGCCAGAAATGAAGTAGATTGCCTAACTTGCATTGAGTATGCACTGTGTACAGGATTTTGTCCTGTCAAAGAGCCATAACTAACAGACCCTCTGGGAGCTTAAATTTGGGTGGGAAGCTAACATACATGTAAATACTCATTGGAAAAATCTTTTACTCAAAAGCACTAGCATGAAAGAAATTACAAATTATTAAATGGTGGAAGTGGTGCTATTGGTGGGTACTATTTATTGAGCACTTACTATGCCTGGCTCTGAGTTTACCAGTTTGTATACACAATCTTTTTTTGTTGTTAATTCTCACCCGAGGATACTTTTCCATTGATTTTTAGGGAGACTGGAATAGAGAGGGAAAGACAGAGAAACAAAACACCAATGTGAGAAAAACACATCGATTGGTTGCCTCCTGCATGTGACCTGACCAGGGCCCGGCCAGGGAGGAGCCTGCCCTTGTCTGGAATTGAACCCAGGACCCTTGAGTCCGCAGGCCAACACTCTATCCACTGAGACAAACCAGCTAGGGCTACACAACCTTATTTACTTTTCAAGTCACCCCTGAAATAGATTATTCCCATTTGAAGAGGAGAAAACAGGTTTATATATAAGTGACTATCCTAAGGTCACACAGCTGACTACAGAGCTAAGATGAATCTAGGAATATCTGATTTAAGCCCTGGCTGTTAACCACCATGTTGTCTGCCTTGGAGATACTGGCCTGAGGTTAGAAAGGCTAACAGAAGGTGGTGAATTTACAGCATGGACCTTCGTGCCTATCTTTAGAAGGATGTGTTTAGGGAAAGATAACTCTAGTCTTTGGGTTATCTTTCCCTATTGGGTTCCTTCTTATGGGCTAGCCAGTAGCAACATATATCTCTTACTGAGTGAAGCAAATCCTTCTGAGGCTTTTATCTTTTCCCATTCTCAAGGCCTGTGAAAGGATACAGTGAGGGTAGCCCCTCAAAAAGTAGACTTCCTTTTCTCTAAGCAAAGGTGAAGCCTGGGAAGCAAGAGAGAAATGGTGAGGTTCTTCAATCTAGAATTAGCTAAAAGTAAAAGAATGACCCAACATTCTGATTTAAGTTTGAAAGAATGAAAGGGGCATTGAATAACAACTTAGGATGGTTCTAAAACTCCTCTCCAGAGCCTTCCTTGACTTTCTTGCCCTTGTGTCATTCCTGCTAGGTCCGGAGCACCTCTCAGCTGAGCCGGTCAATGTCTGCAGTGGTGCTGAAACGACCAGAGACACTGACAGATGAGGTACCTTACAGGTGGAATTGGGCCTGTGGCTTGGGAGTACGGAGTGGCGAGGGTTTACCTAGAAGAACCAGTAGGGGGAGTCATCACAGGAAAATTAGTGAAGAATCGAGGCCGTTGGTTTTAGGTGGAGATGCAGAGCAGTTGATAGCATATATGCTCTAGTGTTCCAGCTCTGGCACTGGTAGCACATGCATATGTGTGCTACTGATGACTGCCATTACTTGGCCTAATTTACAGACTTCATTTGGAACATTTAGTCCCAGAAAGATGATCTCTTCGCGGCACCAAGCACGGGCTAGGATTTTGATCTTAGAAAGCATACTTGAATTTTAAAGGTATTTGAAGTTCACCTCTTGCATTAAAAAGTTTTTCTTGGCAGCATTTTAGGAAGTTTTCTAGAAAGTAAAAAGATTTTCTGTTTTTTTATGTGGGGGGGGGCATGGGATTTGACAGCATAAAGCTTTCTTTAAGTGTTACAAAAGTTTGCAAAGCAAAAGGGGATTCCTAAAAATTTTATCTCCTATATTTCTCCTCTTCACAGAGCCTCAGCAGCTTGGCAGCCCCACGTCCCCTGACCTCGCTTATTTCTAGCCGTAGCTTCCAAACCAGTGCCATTTCAAGGGACATCGACACAGCAGCCAAGTTCATTGGGGCTGGGGCTGCCACAGTAGGGGTGGCAGGCTCTGGGGCTGGAATTGGGACTGTGTTTGGGAGCCTCATCATTGGTTATGCCAGGTAAGATGGGCCCTCCATTTGTCTCTGATGTGTTTCCCAAAGTTTTGGACAGAAATATTTGGGGATCTAAAGCTACATTATCCTATATAGTAGCCACTAACCTATATGTGGCTATTTGAATTTAAATTTCAAATAATTAAAAGTACACCAAGTTTAAGTTTTTTGTTTTTCAGTCACACTGGCCATATTTCAAGTGGTCAGTAGCCACATGTGACTAGCGACTACTGTACTAGACAGTGCAAATATACATTATTGAACAGCTTTGGTTTAGAGCAGAAGTAGGCAAACTAAGGTAGGTGGGCCATAACTTGGTTTTTATAGCTGAGCTAGGAATGGGTTTTACATTTTTTTAAAGGGTCATGAAAAAAAGGCAACAGAGACCATATGTGACCTGCAAAAACTAAAATATTTACTGTCCGGCCCTTTACAGAAAAAGTTTGCAACCCCTTGTCTAGAGCCCCTCTAGAGTCAGTAGGGTGTTTCACTGCTATTTTCCCCCATCTCTGAGAATTCCCCTCTGTCACTCCTGGGAAAACTGCCTCCGCAGCCAGGCCCACTGCTCCCTGACACTTGGGACTATTTGGTCCCCACCTATTCTGGGCACCTTGCTGTTAAAACTAAATTAATTCTCTAGAGGCCCTCAAGTTCTCTTAATGTCTTTGGAAAAATGAGTTTGTTTTAGGGTTTGTGTGAAACAAAAAGCCTAACTGCTTCTGTGTCCAGAATTCTGTTAAAAAGCTGGTGTTGCTTTACTTTACCATGAAGGCTTCCAGAGATGACAGAGTAAGGGAAATAGAAATTATATATTGGCTTTCAGAGTTGGGAGTTCCTTATACCATTTTGATTCATATCATCTAAACCCCATAGGCCAGTGGTCGGCAAACTCATTAGTCAACAGAGCCAAATATCAACAGTACAATGATTGAAATTTCTTTTGAGAGCCAAATTTTTTAAACTTAAACTATATAGGTAAGTACATTGTTATTAACTTAATTAGGGTACTCCTAAGGCTTAGGAAGAGCCACACTCAAGGGGCCAAAGAGCCGCATGTGACTCGCGAGCCGCAGTTTGCCGACCACGGCCATAGGCTATCTGTAACTTCTTAAAGTCCAAAATCTTTTGACTATTTTGAAATGAGAGAAGGTAGTGTTTTCCTCAGACTCCCTTGTCCTCTAGAACACTGTTTTTCTAATTGTGTTCTTAAAGCCCTAAAGTTCTGAGGGTATACCCCAGAGACTGACTTAGAAGAATGAAGGGGAGACCAGTCAAACAAACTTTTACAATCCCCCACTTTTTTTACCTTTGCATTTTGGCTTTTATATGTTTCGTATTTGGGGGTTCTGCTGTTTAAAGTTTGAAAATACTATGATAGGCCCTGCCACTCCAGATACCTCTTCCATCCTGGTTGGGCCCTGGATAGGCAAGTGTCCAGGCCCAGAAGTCTTAAGTTATGACAATGATATGGGTGACCCAGTAGAGGTGGTAATGTTCATGCCTGGGCCATGTTACACAATTTTGGATTGTCCACTCCCCTCATTTTGTCTCTGTAGAGCCCTTGATGTGTCAGGTCAAGAATTTGGGAATGATAGTATCATCCTGAGAGAATTGTTTCATAAGATGAGCTTGAGGAGATGAATTCTCCCTGAGCCCACCTTTGATGTTTATACTTTTCTTTATGTGGACTAGAAATTCAGTCTTTTTTCTTCTCCTTCTCCCAGGAACCCTTCTCTGAAGCAACAGCTCTTCTCCTACGCCATTCTGGGCTTTGCCCTCTCAGAGGCCATGGGGCTCTTTTGCCTGATGGTGGCCTTTCTCATCCTCTTCGCCATGTGAAGGAGCTGTCTCCACCTCCCATAGTTCTTTTTCCCGTGTCTTGTCTGCCCTGTATGTTCCTTTTCCTATACCTCCCTAGGCAGCCTGGGGAAAGTGGTTGGCTCAGGGTTTGACAGAAGGAAGACAAATAAATACTGTATTAATAAGATGTTTCTTGAGTCTCCTGTGTATATTTCTTTTCCACAGTTGGCTGAGTGCCTTGGTGAGAGTATAAGGCCTCAAGGGTGGTGATGATTCTAAACTCAACATGGGTCTTGCCTCCCTTGTTCTTCAAGCTGTGTCAGGGACAGCTTTATTCAAATTAGGTAACAATTTGATGATAATTTTCACCTGCCATGGCCTGTTACTTGATTGGGTCAGTAGCAGCTTAAGTGCTTGCTTAAAATTATGACTAATGGGCTCTCTGTTCCCACTGTGGCTATCCTGGCTCAGTCCCTCATTGCCACCAACCTGGTCTGTTGCAGTAACCTCATAACTGGCCTGCCTCTAGTCTCTTCCCTTTAGCATTTACTTCTACCCACCACTGCCAAGTCAATCCTCCTTAAGCATAGGACTGGTTTTGCCATTTACCAATTCAAAAACAGTCTGACCTCAATTTTCTCAGCTTCATGTTTTATTCCATACACTACCAAAAGTGAACTAATTGTCATTTTCTAAATATTTCACCTGTGTTCCTGTCCTATCTTCAGGCCTTGCCCTTTGGCCATCTCTGCTTTCTTTCTCTGAATCTTTGCTCACTTTTCTCTTTTTCAAACTCTCCCCATTATCCTGAAAGATGTAGCTTAAATGCTACCTCTTCCTCCATGAAGCTCTTACGTGGTTTCCATTCACCATCAGTCAAATGAACATTAACTCATAAAGGACTGTAGAACACATACATATCCTTTATAATGCTTATATGGTCTATGATAAATTATGGATTTGTATGTGCCTTATCTTCCATATTAGATTGTTAAGTTTCTTGGAAAAAGACTGTCTTGTTCATCTTTGTATTTCTAGAAATATCTCACATGGTGCATCTCAGCAGTATCTAGTCACATTTTTTTATTTAATTATCTAAACCAACCACCTCACTTCATAAGTGAAACAGGCTTTGAGAGGTCAAGGACTCTCAGGAACATTCACTAGCAAAGCTAGAACTAGAACAAGGATTATGTGTTGTAGCCCAGAATGTAAGACTGCCATACTGTTGGTTTCGTGGGACTCTCCCAAGCCTAGTGTTGCTGGTGACTTATTTTTCCAAGAAAGAAAGGGCAAAATAAGCAAACAAATCTTTTCCCTTAAAAACGCATCAATAGGGCCCTAGTGGGTTTGGCTCAGTGGAGAGAGTATTGGCCTGTGGACTGAAAGACCCCAGGTTCAATTCCGGTCAAGGGCACATGCCCAGATTGCTGTCTCAATCCTCAGTAGGGGGTGTGCAGGAGGCAGCCAATTAATGATTCTCTGATGTTTCTATCCCTTTCCCTTCCTCTCTGAAATCAATAAAAAAATACTTTTTAAATCAATGGGAAAAATAATCCTTGGATAAGGATTTAAAAAACAAAACTAAAATGCCATCAATAGGGACTTGGACAGGAGTTAGTATCAGGTTGGTAAAGAATTATATTTTCTAAAGGTTAGGTCAACCTTAAATAAGCTTTATCTTATATCTGAAATAACTGAGTAAATAAAATCCTTTCAGAAATGATAATGTATATGACCACAATGTATTTTATTTTGGTTCAATTGATGACTATAAAATTAAAGCCCAGAGCAGAGACTTGGTCCCAGGGTAGACAGATACTCAGGAAACAGGTCACCCCAATTCATTCACCCTTGCCCTTTTGCTATTGTGATCAGGGGTTGATAGGAATCCTATCTAGAGTTGGCTTTCAGATTGCTATACTATCCCCAAATAACTATTCTGGGCTGTGGGGCTCAAAGTGGACCTCACAAAAACTTCTCCAGTCAAGAGTATGTGGAAGGTATCTATATATTTGGAAATGAGGAATACCCCTCCTTTTGTTTGAGTCCCCTGAGTTTGAACCTCTGGTAGGAGCCTTAGTTGCCCATCCCTTTCCCGAGTCATCAGATCAGAGTAATCTATTTTCTTTCCTTGACCCTCTCTTTGGGATTGAATCTCACTAACCCCCTAACCACTTAGGTGCTTAGAGACAGCACAGCTTGGTGGCCCACGTGTTTTTGTTCTCTCTTGAGGTGAATGATGAGATAGTGCTGCAAGAAGCTTGGAAGCAAATTTCTTCAAGAGGAGTCAGGCAACCTGGATCCTCTTTCAGGCCCCAAGAGAGATGGCAACACAAGTTGCCAACAAAAAGGGGTGGAGGAGCGCTGTGTTTCAGTAGAGAGGGCCCAAGAGCAAATTTGCTGAAAATTTTTCCAATTTTGATAACATGGAGTGAAAGCTTTCTACCTGTCCTTGTAGTTAGAAAGTGCACATGATTTGAAATTAGGAGATACTAGTTCTAATCTCTCTTATACCACTGTCCATGTGACAATGAGCAGATCACTAACCAATAACTTTTTCTAGGACCTCAGTTTCTCCCAATATACTAAATAGGGATAATAATTCTCATCCTAGGGATTATTTGTGTGCAACAGAGTTACACTGAATATTTGGAAAGGATGGTGCCATCAAAGTCTAATGTATATTGATTTTAATTTGCTTTCTCATTTTTCATGGGAGTTCAGAGTATATTATGGGCATTTTCTAGACAGCTTATCCTATTAGGGTTATCATAGACCACCTAAAATTTAAAGTCTGGCTGTAAAGCATATGGAGAGAGAATTCTGGGATTCTGAAGGCAGCAAGGCTTACTTCCCTCTTATTCCTCAGTTTCAAGAGTCAGTTGTGCCAAAACCGGTTTGGCTCAGTGGATAGAGCATCGGCCTGCGGACTGAGAGGTCCCGGGTTCGATTCCTGTCAAGGGCATGTACCTGGGTTGTGGGCACATCGCCTGTGGGAGATGTGCAGGAGGCGGCTGATCGATGTTTCTCTCCCATTGATGTTTCTAACTCTCTATCTCTCTCCCTTCCTCTCTGTAAAAAATCAATAAAATATATTAAAAAAAAAAAAAAGAGTCAATTGTGTTTCTTCAGTACCAGGGGAGAAGTGTCTAGGTTTGTGCCATCCTAATCAGAAATCATCTAAATGCTGAAAAGCGGTAATGAACCCTGTTCCAGCCTCCCTTTCAGGATGGATTTATTAGTTGGAAGCCTTTTCAGATCATCATGAGGAGAGAGCTCTTAAGGAAACAGCTCTCTTGACTTAGCTTAAGTTGGTGTCCAGGAACCTAAAGGCTACTCTGCCTTCTTAATTCCATTCAAGAGAGATGACATGAAGGAATATGTGAGTTGAATTCTGAAATAGACAAAGAGTAGCAGCATCACATTGGTGAGTACAGAATATTGTCCTAGTCCTTCAAGTTTTGAGCAATGAAATTTTGTCTTCATTGAGCCATATCTAAAGATATGCATTTTCCAACATGTATTAGAACACACTTATGTTCTGACAGTTTGATGAGGAAAAACTAAGACATGGGAAAATTTTTTTAGTCCCCAGGCATTCCTTAAAATGTCTTTATCTCGAGGCACTGTGAGTACTAGTACATTGTGATTAAAGCAGTCACTTTATAAATGGCAGAGTACATGATGGATAGAATACCAGGGATAAGGTCAGGCCTCTTCTCAAATACTTGGCTTCTCTTAGTAGTGTAAATGGTTAGATAGTTTATTCCCACTTCTTCCTCTCTCCCTAAACCCCAAAAGAGATCATTTTCTCTCATCTTTTAAATAAGTGCTATGGTAGGCAGGATTTTTTAAATGACCTAAAATGTCCTGCTCTAATCCCCAGAACCTGTAAATTTGATTGGATATTATGCCTATGGTTATGTTGCATTACATGGCACAGTTGACTAAGGGTAAGATTGTCCCTGTGGACCTGTTCTAATCACATGAGCCCTTAAAAGCAAAGAGCTTTCTCAGGTGCCAGGAGAAATCAGAATATGAAGGAAGATGTGCCATTTCTGACTTTAAAGATGGAGGGGACCATATGCAAGGACTGGAAAGTGGTCTCTAAGAGCTAAAATTGAACCCTAACCAACAGCCAGCAAGGAAATGGGGACCTCAGTCCTATAACTTTAAGAAACTGAATCTGCCTGGCTGGTGTGGCTCTGTGGTTGAGTGTCGACCTTTGAACCAGGAGGTCATGGTTCGATTCCTGGTCAGGGCACATTCCTGGGTTTCGGATTCGATATCCAGTAGGGGGTGTGTAGGAGGCAGCCAATCAATGAGTCTCTTTCATCATTGATGTTTCTATCTCCCTCTCTGAAATCAATTATATATATATATATATATATATATATATATATATATATATATATATATATTTTTTTTTTTTAAAGAAAGAAACTGAATTCTGCCAACAGCCTGAGTGAGCTTGGATTCACTCAGAACCTCTAGATAAGAGCTTAACCTAGTCAAGCCTGCCTTGATAGATGTGTTTTATTATTTTTCAATTACAGTTGACATTAAATATTTAAGTGGCTGTTGTTTTAAACCACTAAGCTAGTGGTCATTTGTTATGTAGCAATAAAAAGCAAATATAAGTGTAGTCTTCTAATCTGCAAAAGAAATGAAGTTTCATCTGAATCTTGCATTGAAAGGAAACTCTAAAATTTGACTTCTTTGACCCTTCTAACTTAATTTAATCTAGCTCAGAAGGGTTCAACATTAAAAGACCTTTAAGCAAAAATTGTATGTCATGTTCTTTTACTATAGCTATTTCATTTGTGTGAAGTAGATATTTTTTTCTTATTTTAACAGATGACCAAACTAAGACTCAGGTTCTAGAACAGTGATGGCGAACCTATGACATGCATGTCAGAGGTGACACACAAACTCATTTTTTTGGTTGATTTTTCTTTGTTAAATGGCATTTAAATATATAAAATAAATATCAAAAATATAAATCTTTGTTTTACTATGGTTGCAAATTTCAAAAAATTTCTATGTGTGACATGGCACCAGAGTTAAGTTAGGGTTTTTCAAAATGCTGACACACCGAGCTCAAAAGGTTCGCCATCACTGTTCTAGAACCATGATTTAGTCTTCGAGGTTATCTAGGTAGAAAGTGATAAAACAGAATAGAAACCCATTACCAAAACTTGTATAATGCCACATCACGAGGTAGGACCGCGATATCATTGGAGGAAAGGGAAAGACAAATTTGGACAGTTTTTTAGATTTTGTAGTGAAGGCAATTGACTTGCTTTTCTTTCTTTTTTTTTTGTTTTGTTTTGTTTTGTTAATCCTCACCCAAGGACATTTTTCCATTGATTTTTAGGGAGAATGGAAGAAAGAGGGAAAGACAGAAGCACATCAATTGGTTGCCTCCTGCACAAGCCCCCACCAGGGCCCTGGCCCTGGAGGAGCCTGCAACCAAGGTATGTGCCCTTCACCAGAATCAAACCCCAGTCCCTTTGGTCCATAGGCCGATGCTCTATCCACTGAGTCAAACCGGCTAGGGCTTCTTTCTTCTTTTTTAATAATGTTAAAATATATTTTTATTAATTTCAGAAAGGAAGGGAGAGGGAGAGAGAGAAAGAGATAGAAACATCAGTGATGAGAGAGAATCATCAATCCGCTGTCTCCTGCATGCCCCGCACTGGGGTTCAAGCCTGCAACCTAGCCATGTGCCCTGGCCAGGAATCAAGCTGTGACCTCCTGGCTCACAGGTTGATGATCAACCACTGAGCCATGCCAGCTGGGCTCTTTCTTCTTTTTTTAAAGAAGTACTGGTAGGCCCTAACCGTTTTGGCTCAGCGGATAGAGCATCAGCCTGTGGTCTCAAGGGTCCCTCCCAGGTTCCATTCCGGTCAAGGGCATGTACCTTGGTTTGGGGCACATCCCCAGTAGGGGGCGTGCAAGAAGCAGCTGATCGATGTTTCTAACTATCCCTCTCCCCTCCTCTCTGTAAAAAATCAATAAAATATATATATAAAAAAGAAGTACTGGTAGAAGCACTACCCTTTATTTGGCAATTACCATCAGCCTGGCGCTGACCTTTTTTTTTCCTTTCTTTTTTTTGAAGATATTTTATTGATTTTTAGAGGGAGAGGAAGGGAGAGGGAGAGAGAGAAACATTGATGCAATGGGCTGCCTCCTGCATGCCCCCTACAGGGGATCAAGCCCAGAACCTGGGCATATGCCTTGACTGGAATCGAACTGGAAACCTTTTAGTGCACAGGAAGATGCCCAAAAAACTGAGTCACACCTGCCAGGATGACCTTTTTTTCTTATAATTACCATCCCTGTTGTTATCTTGCAGATAGGTAGCATTTTGTCTACTCCTGATTTCATTTTAGCCCTCTGCTCATTTCCTGGGTTCCTCAGCAGGCTCGGCTTAGTTGGCTCATCTGTCTCCAAGATAGATATTTTTAACCATTGTGGATTAGAGCCTTCCAGGAACTGTGTAGCTCCTTTTACAGAAAGGAACTATGCAGATCTTGCTGACAGCAGGGGCATGGGGTTGTGTATATGTGTAGGTATGGTATCTGAGCCTAAATAGACTTGTATCTCCTTTGTACTTCTAAGGCATTTCCATCCACATCTCCTAACAGCTGGAACAGTTACTTTTAAGTTTCCAAAACATAGCTGCAAAGGGTAACAAACAGCTAGCCCATAACTCCCTTAGCAACAAGAGAATAGTCAGTGGGGATTTTGCTCAGGGAAAATTTGTGCAGTGCAAAAGACCCATAAAATTTTCAGAAAGTAGCTTGGCCCTGTGGAGTTGACCAGATTGAAAGTCCCAGAATCCTAGGTTCAAGTCACTTTGGGTTAACTCTTTGTACTTTAAGTTCCTTCCCTTGTATGAAATTGGCACATTTCTTTGAGATGTGCCTCCTGGAGATTTCATAGAAGTAAGTAAAATTAGATTTTTAAAACTTCTTATTGGAGACCTAGGTCTTGTAAATTATCTCCATCTCTGCTGTTTCCTAGTCACCCATTTTATCAGGAGTAACTTAACACTAGAATTCTCTGCCAGTACTAAAATTAGACTCTACCACTCTGGGGCTTCCTTTTCTCCTTCTTTTGTTTTTAGAGCTTGAGAGAAACATGTGCTGCTGGAGTTAGTAAACTAAAGACTGAAAAAAACTTTTCCCACTAGAAAACACTATTTTCATCCTACCCACCTTATCATCCTTTCAAAGAAGGAACTCAAGTCTGCCCTGGATTTTACTATTTGATTCACTCATAGAAATGGATCTGGGAAAGCCTAGGAATCTCTTGGGAATGAGAGGGAGGAATAAACAAAATTGGAATGGAGACAAGCTAGGCTCCTGATCTCTCCAATCAGTCTCCCTTTCCCAGCCAGACTTTCTGCCACTAAAACTTTGAAGTTCTCTGTTACATCAAAAAAGAGCCTGGAGTTACTCCTAAGTATGCTGACAAATCTGGACAGTTTTTTAGATTCAGGCATTGGGGTCTGGAGAAAAGGAACAGGCAAGGAGGGAGTCAATCTTTCCCAACTGCAACATAGAGAGAAAAGGAACAAATTCTTCACCAGGAAGATTGTGCAAACAGTGCCTTTGGCTGGAGCCACAGAGTTGGGGAAGGAAAGAAAGGGGTCTTTGTTCTCCCCTAACCCAGCCAAAGCACAATCGTAGAGCTGGGATTGTTTGCTTTGGCGAGGTACTCCCTGTCTGAAAGGACTAGGCATTCCAGAGACTGGTGAGGCCTCTGTTGGGTTTCCCTTATGAAGCTGAGGAGAGGACAACCCCCAGCCTAAATCTTTTACCTAAGGAAGTGAGCTGGGAAGCCTGGAGGGCCTAAGGCATCTGACCCATTCTTCTCTAGCTTTGTTCACCTCCTTCCCTTCCTACCTTTATCCCACTACAGGATGTTGGTTAGCCTCAATCTTCCTGCCTTTTAGGGTACTTTTGGTTCTTGTATTAGTGTTCTATCCCACAAGAAGCTATATTTTCACAGGGAGCAAGGCAACCCTGGGGCTCTTCTCTAAGGAATCCAACAGGAAAAAGGGATCATCTCCATCCTGTTACTTTTAGGTTGTATATTGCACATGACCCTGATAGCTGCTGTCAGCCTTTCCAAAAGTCTTCAGAAGTATCCCATTTTCCTTGGGTAGCATTAGTGTTTCACAAATGCAAAATAATATTTATGTAGTGCCTGCTTATGCCAGGTGTTGCGCAAATGCCACTTCATTTTAATCCTTGTGACCACCCTATTAGGTAAGTACAATTACCCTCATTTTACAAATTAGGACACTAGACATTAGCAAGATAAAATAATTTGTCCAAGGTCACACAGATGATGTATTAGTTTGTTAGGACTGCCATAACAAAGTATCAGAAACTGAGTGGCTTAGAAATTTATTATCTCACAGTTCTGGAGGCTAAAAGTCCAGATCATTGTGTTGGCAGAGTTGGTTCTTTCTGATGCCTGTGAGGCAGAATCTGTTTCATGTCTTGCCCCTAGCTTCTAGTGGTTTGCTGCTCATCTTTGGCATTCCTTGACTTGTAGATTTATGCCTTCATATTCAAATGGCATTGTTCCTGTGTGCTATCTGTGACCAAATTTCCGTTTTTATAAGGATACCAGTCATGGATTAGGAACCTACCCTGCCCTAGTATGACCTTACCTATATATTTTTAAACATTTTTGTTTAATCCTCACCCAAGGACATGCTTTTTATTGATTTTTGAGAAAGAAGAAGGGGGAGGGGGAGAGAGAGAAACATTGATGTGTGAAAGAAACATTGATCAGTTGCTTCTCAGACATACCCTGAGCGGGGATGAAACCCACAAATCAGGTATGTGCCCCGTTTAGGAATCAAACCCAAGACCTTTTTGTAGATGGATGGTGCTCCAACAAACTGAGCCACACCAACTAGGACATGGCTTTATCTTAACTAATTACATCTGCAATGACTGTAATCCTAAATAAGATTGCATTTGAGGTAATGGGGGTTAGAACTTCCACATGAATTTAGGGAGGGACACAATTAAACCCATAATAAATGGTAATTTGCTATGCCAAGATTTGAACTTGGGTCCATCGGACTCCAGAGCCATTTATGTTCTTTCTACTTACTATATAGACAGTTCTCAACATAGGATGGGTTCACTTACAATTTTTCGACTTTATGATGGTGTGAAAGTGATGCACATTCAGTAGAAATGGTATTTGAATTTTTATCTTTTTCTTGGCTGAAAATATGTAGTATGATACTTCCTTGTGATATTGGGCAGTGGCTGCCGCAGATCCCAGTCAGCCATGTGATCATGAGGTAAACAGCAGATACTCTATTGTGTCCTGTGCTGTCAGTGTTTTTGGATATTGTATTTTGTTTTTTAAATCCCATCATACTTACAAAACACCCATCTGTGTCTCCTGTTTCTTGTGAGAAGAAGGCAATTACTCTTGAGATGAAACTCATGACAATTGCCCAGCATTTGGCAAGTCATAATTACAGAAATTACATGAGATAGCACTTTATTTTAAAATAGGCTTTGTGTTAGATGATTTTGCACAATTGTAGGCTAATGTAAGTGTTTTGAGCCCATTTAAGGTCGCGTAGGCTTAGCTACAATGTTCAGTAGACTAGGTGCATTAAATGCATTTTGACTTAACATATTTTCAACTTCTGCCCTAGTCAGTTTGGCTCAGTGAATAGAGCATCGGCCTACAGACTGAAGGGTCCTAAGTTCAATTCTGGTCAAAGGCACATGCCCGAGTAGGGGGCATGCAGGAGGCAGCCAATCAATGATTCTCTCTCATTGATATTTCTATCTCTCCCTCTCCCTTCCTCTCTGAAATAAAAAAAAAATATTTTTAAAGAAAGATATTTTCAACTTATGATAAGTTCATTGGGATATAACCCCATCATAAATCTGGAAGCATCTATAATATGCTGCCTCCTAAAAATCAGAAAGTTATTCAGAATATCTAGTTTTCAGTATCTTCCCATCTTCAATCCAAACTCTATATTGCTGCTGCTAGGAGTCTTTCTAAAATGTGAATTTGATCAATTATTCTCCTACTTAAAATCTTTTAGTGGTTTCCAGTGGCTAACTGGATAAAGTCCAGAGACTTTATGGTGGTTAACAGTGGCTTTCTTTCATGGCTCTTTTCAGCCTACTTTCTCAAAACTCTCCTTCCATTAATCACCATAAACTCTAACCATATTGACCTATTTGCAATTTCTCAAACACATTATTCTCATACACTTTTTCAGGCCTTGACTTTATCCATTTCTCCCAATATGTACCTTTTATAGTTTATCCTCTTAACAACTATTCAAACAAACAAACAAAAACCTAGGATCATTACTGATTCTTCTACTTCCTTCACTCTACACATCCATCTCCACTGTCACCACCCTAGTCTAAGCCACCATCATCTTTTACCTGTGCTATTAAAATAGACTCCGGTCTAGTCTCCCTGCATCCATTCTTGACCACTCCATAGTGAAATTATTACTTAAAGCAAAATTTTGGTTGTTATTCTTCTGAATAAAACCACCAGCCTGGCTTAGACCCATGAAGCCAGGAGGTCACAGTTCAATTTTCCAGTCAGGGCACATGCCTATGTTGTGGGCTCAATCCCCACTGATTATTTCTCATCATTGATGTTTCTCTCTCTCCCTTTCCCTTCCTCTCTCTGAAATCAATAAAAACATATTAACACACACACACACACACACACACACACACACACCAATGGCCTACCATTGGACTTAAAGTTAAATCTGAAGCCCTCACAAGGCCAATAATTCTAAAAAATCTGGTCCCTAGCTACCTCTTCAACTTTACCTCAAATTACACCCCCATCTCTCGGTATATTAGCCATCCATAATTGTGTAACAAATTACTCCAGATTTAGTGGCTTAACACAACAAATATTTATTATCTCTCAGTTTCTGTGGGACAGGAATTTGGGACTGGCTTAGCTAGTTAATTTTGGCTCAGGATTTCTCATGAGATTGCAGACAACATGTCAGTCAAGGATGCAGCCCCAGGTGACTCGAGGATTGGGGCTCAAAGGTTCAATTCCAGGATGTTTCACTCACATGGTTGTCGGCAAGAGGTACCAGTTCCTTATCATCTGGACCTCTACATAAGGCTGATGAGTGTTCTCACAATATGGTGCCTGGCTTCCCCTAAATCTCAGGGAGAACAAAGAGAAAGCAGCAGTGCCTTTTATAGCATATTCTCAGAAGTCACACACCATCACTTCTGCCATAGTCTCTTTATTAGAAGTGTGTAACTAAGTCAATCCTGCCCACTCAAGTGGGATGGGATTAGGCTCCATCTTTTTGGAGTGAGGAGTGCCAAAGAATTTATGAACACATTTTAAAACCACACTCATTACCAGTGGTGGCTCCTTTTAACTCCGGTTGATTGAGGAATAATCTATATACAGTAAAATTCACCATTTTAAAATATACAATGTGTTGATTTGGGCAGATGTATACAATAATGTAGCCATCACAATTGAGATATAGGACATTTCTATTATCCCAGCAAATTCTCTTGTGCCCCTTTGTAGTCAGTCCTCTCCACCACCACCACCACAGCCCCTAGCCATCACTGATTTGATGTTCCTGTCTCTATAGTTTTGTCCTTTCCCAGAAAGTCAGTAATTGGTATCATACAGTATATATGGCTTTGTTTCTGGCTTCTTTCACTTCTAATGTTTTTGAGATTCATTCATGTCATTGCATGTATTATTCTTTTCTATTGCTGAGTAGTATTTCATTGTATTGATGTCCTATAATTTGTATATCCACCTCTTGATAGGGAATTTCCAGTTTGGAGTTATTACAATAAAGTTGCTATGAACATTCATATACAGGTATTTGTGTGGGCATGTTTTCTTTTTAAAAAAATATATTTTTATTGACTTCAGAGAGGAAGGGAGAGGTAGAGAGATTGAAACATCAGTGATGACAGAGAATCATTCATCAACTGCCTCCTGCACGCCCCTCACTGGGGACTGAACCCGCAACCCGGGCATGTGCCCTTGACCAGAATCAAACCCAGGACCCTTCAGTCCACAGGCCAACGCTCTATCCACTGAGCCAAATCAGCCAGGGCTATTTCTTGATAAATATTTATTCAATGAAAGGAATTAAGGCCTTAAATATATTGCTTCTTCAAACTGAATAATCCTTTACCTTCCAAATTTATCCATTAAAACAGCTCAGTCAAAAGCCTAAATTTGTCAACTCCCTCTAGAGTCTGTTGTTTCTTCCTCTATGTGGCTGTACATACATTTATTATAGCACTTACTACATCATATTGTAATTATTCATATATATGTCTTAGCCACAAGATTGTGAGCACCTATGACATAGTAGCCACTCGATAAATATTTTTTAAATGGATGAATGAATGAAAGAAATGTCCTACATTATTGCTTATGTTACAGTTTATCATTTTCTAAGATGGGGCAACTTAAAAACAAAAAAGAAAACATACACACATAAAATAAAAAGCAGGACCACTGTTAATATCAAATGTAAATAATAAAAATGAAAGAGACCCTGGCTTGGTAGCTCAGTTAGTTAGAGCATCATCCCCATACTCTAAGGTCATAGGTTGGATCCCAGTCAGGGCACAGACAAAAAAACAACCAATGAATGCATAGAGTGGATAAATCGTGATACAAATAATAAAAATTTTAAAAATGCATAAATGAGTGGAACAATAAATCAGTGTTTCCCTCTGCCCCCCCTTCCTCCCTCTTTCAAATCAAGTAATAAGTAAAAAATTTAAATATATAAAAATAAATATTTTTTTAAAAAGTAAATAGAGCCCAGTCGGCGTGGCTCAGTGGTTGAGGGTTGAATCAGGAGGTCATGGTTCAATTCCCAGTCAATGCACATGCCCAGGTTGCAGGCTCATTCCCCAGTGTGGGGGGTGCAGGAGTCAGCTGATCAATGATTCTCGCTCATCATTGATGTTTCTATCTCTCTCTTCCTTCCTCTCTGAAATCAATAAAAATATTTTTTTTAATAAAGGACCACTGTTAATACCAGATATAAATAATAAAAACTAACATTTACCAAGCACTTGTGTGTGCTAGATGGGTAGACCCAGGTTGGGTAGGGTCTGAGTTTTATACAATTTGCGGGTTCTCGTTAAGAAAAAGAATGAAAAATTACTAATACAAAATTAAATACAGGCCCTTGGGGGTAACCTGTACAAATAAGAGCCCTGAAACTTAAGTGTCTAGTTTCAAGGCAAAGCCACTCTGGTGCTAGACAGTTCTAAGGATATTATTTAATCTGCTTACATAATCCTATGAAATACAATCTTCATTTTAAAGATGAAGATGTTGAAGCCCAAAGAGGCTGAACAATTTAGTAAGTATAACAGGAAGGGTTGGAACCCAGGATGTCTGGCTTCAGAGTTCATGCTCTTATGCTCTGCTGCCTCCCTGAATTGGTGTGAAATATCTATCCACTGTAGGTTCAGATCTGGCATTCCCCATGTAAGATAATTATTAAATTTTAAACCTGACAATATAAAAAAGCTGCAGGGCATGGCTTTCTACAAGTACTTGGGTCATATTCTCTAGCTAGAAGCTTGTACTTCTTTAGAGCTTGCTTAGTCAAAGATGAAAGAGTAATTGAGTCTGAGTCTCAATAGCTCTCTTGGACACAGCAATTCAATTTGTCTCCTAAATATGTAAAGCTAATAATCTCAAACATTGTTCCTTTTGGTGTAGCTTTGTTAGCCATTAAAAATATTATCATGGACACAGATTAACCAAACCTAATCTAATAATGAAACCTGATTTTTCTGCCACAAGTAAGAGAAACTAATAATACTCATGTGAATGATAATCAGAAATCAAAATGATTTGAGGATTTTTTTCTTAATTAAAAAATAATTATGAGCCTACCTGTGTTCTTCCTCCGTCCTTCCTGAATAATTCAGTCTAAAAACCCTTCTGTGTGTAATGTAGGAGTCCAGTTAGATGAGCAGCAACAATGGCCCATTGTGGGGTGTTGGAACCTGAGAAGAGTAATGATATTTCTGATTCCATGTGGTGGTATCACTGTGGGAGCCTGGGACAATTTGAACAGGCATTCATGGTTGCGGGGAGGGACAGGGAGCAACAGAAGATTGGTTATATATAAGGGAGATTGATTAAATAAATAAATAGATTGTAAAGGGAGCCAGGTTTCTTATGCCAGACAAGGGTCTCAAGTTGGAAAAGGAGAATGTCAGAATGAATCATGTAGCATGAGGTTAGAATTAGAGGCATCAGGGTAAAATACATAAATATATATCATATATAAAATATATATCATGTGTTATGTCATATATATACATATATATGTGTATACACACATACATACACATATATTTTTCCCCCTAATTCTGTTCACTGAGAGGGTCTGGGAATAGTGGCACCCCATAGCAGATTACACCTGGTATTGGTTTCTAAATACCATTTTCCACTAAAAAACATCATTGCTCCTTGAAGAAAGGACTGATTCAAGGGCTTGGGAAGGAAAGTACAAGGTGAGCCTGAAATATCTAGTTGTGCCAGGAAAGTATGGAATGCTCAAATAATAATGGGGACATGTCAAAAGGATACTAGAGTCAGCTTGAGGGGACTCCCACTGGCCAAATCTGGGACAATTTGAACATCAAACTAAATAATAACAAAATATTAGAATCCACTGAATAAAACAGGAATCTATGAGTCATTCTGATGGTAATAAATTAATTAAACGGGGAAAAAAGACTTTCTCAGAAAATGACCACTGATAAGTGTAGAAGGAATGATGGAATTAGAAAATGCCATTAAGTGACCATCATAGAAATAATTAAGCCACAAAACATCAATGAGCACTAAACACAGTGGGTGAAAATTTGATGAGGTGTAGGATATTTTCAGTCTCAAAGTACTTTCCCAGAAAATACTCTTTAATTACAAAAAGAAAAAGAACAATTTTACAGTGGAGAAACCTGACAGGCATCACCAAAATCAAAGGATCAAAGTTAACATTATCATTAATGGGACAAATCAACATAATCTTTAAACTGATAGAATGCAATTAAAACATCACTTCTGTTATAATTCCTGACAAAAATATATAACCCGAATCTATCTAATCATGTGGAGTTATCAGACATACCCAAATGAGGAACATTCTACAAAGTATCTGGCCTATAATCTTTTAAGTGTTAAGATCATGAAAGTCAAGGAAAGACCAAGAAATTTTCTTACTGAAGGAGAGTAAAGCAACATGACAACTAAATGTAACATGTGACTCTGGGCTGGATTCTTTTGCTCTAAAGGATATTTTTGGGACAACTGGCAAAACTTGAACGGGGTCTGTGGATTACATGGTAATGATGTATCAAATTCTAATTTTCTGATTCCAGTGTCTCTATTTGGTTATCCAGGAGAATGCCCTACTTGGTAGGAATCATACACTAAAGTATTCAGAGCGGATGAGACATTGTGTCATCAACTTACTCTCAAATGGTTGGTGGGGTTTAGAGGTAGTTATTTGTACTGTTCTCCATCTTTAAGTTTGACATGAATTAAAAAATTTTTATATGAATCATTTGGCCCTGGCTGGTGTAGCTCAATCGGTTGAATGTCATCCCATTCGCTGAAAGGTTGCCAGTTGGATGCCTGGTCAGAGCACATGCCCAGGTTGTGGTCTAGATCCCCAGTAGGGGTACGTGCAGGAGGCAACTGATCTATGTTTCTCTCTCAATTGATGTTTCTCTTTCTCTCTCCCTCTCCCCTCCTCTCTCTCTAAAAAAAGTTTTTTCCCAATAAAAACATTTTTAAAAAATGAATCATTTTAAGCATATAGAAATGCATTGAGAATTATAGAGATGTCTGTTCTCAAGACTTATATTCAACACTAGAGGCCCGGTGCACGAAATGTGTGCACGGGGTGGTCCCCCAGCCTGGCCTGTGCCCTCTCACAGTGCGGGAGCCCCGTGATCAATTGCCCCGAAGAGTTAGGCCCCGCCCACCCATCCGGGGCTCCTTGATGGATTGCCCCAAAGAGGTAAGCTGGAGCCGGGTCTCCCGCCTTTGCTATGGGTGCGGGGCCACGGGGAGCCACGCAGAGCAGCCGCCAGGACCCACGTCCTCCGCACGAGGTGGTGGGGACTCTCTATCTTGACCCGCCTCCTCTGTGCGTGCATGAGAGGCGTTGAAGTCGCCAGATTGGCTCCTCCACGCCATTCAGAGCGGTGGAACACCCAGGCTTCACCGCACGGAGCGGCTGCCGGGCCCTGCCTCCGCTGTGTGCGCAGCCATCTTGTGACGGCATGAAGGCATCACGGAATCAGGGCGTGAGGACCAACTAGGCCAGTGGTCGGCAAACTCATTAGTCAACAGAGCCAAATATCAACAGTACAACGATTGAAATTTCTTCTGAGAGCCAAATTTTTTAAACTTAAACTATATAGGTAGGTACATTATTATTAACTAATTAGGGTACTCCAAGCTGGCCTTTGCTATAAACGTCCTCATCTACACTAATAAAAGACAAAGATGCTAATTGACCGTACCTTTGCCACGCCCACCAGCCAATCAGAGCTACATGCAAATTAACCCAACCAAGATGGCAGTTAATTTGCATATACCCACTGGGAGCGAAGACTGAAGACAATGTGGAAGCGAAGTGCTGCAGAAGGGAGCAAAGTAGAGGCGGCGGAGACAGGAACGGAGCCAAGGCGGGGGAGGCTGGAGGCGGGAGGGAAACCAGCCGGGCTGCGGGGCGGGAGAGAAGCCCGCCGCAGCGGGTTTCACTCCCTTCTCTGCTTTGCTCCAGCCGCAGGAAGCCCTACTCTTGCAGGAATCTTCCTGCAACGGGCCTCTAGTTTTATAATAATAAAGCTACCAACACAAAATAATTACAATTCTTCAATTGATGACAAAAATACCTATAGGATTTGCAGCTGGTTGGAAAAATACAGGTAATTTTATGCTTCGAGTAGGTACTTTTGTCACCCACACGAGTTGCGGACGCGACTAGCACTAACCACTGCACAATGAGACTGCTGACTGACTGGCTCACTCAACTCGTGCATGAATCACTTGCGCCTCCCCCGCGCTGCATATCCCATGGCCCGCCTGCACTGCGTCTCCCGTTGTCCGACCGACCGACACCACCCACTTTTTCTAACACCGCTTCTTCAAAATAGACTTGCCCAGGCCAAAAATTGACTTCTGCGCATGGGCCATGAAGTTTCAATCGCACTGTATGTGCGCGCCCGCACATGGTATTTTGTGGAAGAGCCACACTCAAGGGGCCAAAGAGCCACATGTGGCTCACAAGCCGCGGTTTGCCGACCACTGAACTAGGCTATTATTAGTATAGATTATACTCAAGATTCTAGTTGGTACAGTAAAGAAAAAAAGAAATAAAAAGCATACATTTTAGAAAGTAAGAAGTAAAACTGCTTTTTTCATAGATAACATGAGGGTTTATATAGAAAATCCTATGAAATCTACAAAAAAAATCTCTAGAACTAACCAGTAAGTTTAGTAAGGTTACAGGATACAAGATTAACATGCAAAAATCAATTGTATTTATACATATTAGCAAGAACAATTGGGTATTGCCACCGAGAAGATTCTGTAACTGAGTCTTCAAAAAGCCATTCTACTGTTCTACTAAACTAGCCACTTCAGCATGGTGGGGAACGTGGTAACACCAGTGAGTTTGATGAGCATGGGCCCACTGTTGCAATTCTTTTGCTATGAAGTGAGTTCCTTGATCAGAAGCAATGCTGTGTGGAATACCATAATAGCATTCTTTAAGTCCATTGATCATAGTTTTGGCGAAAGCATTTCTTGAAGAAAAGGAAAATTCACATCCAGGGTGTCTATTCCAGTAGGACCAGTATGCTACCTTTTCCATGCTGGAAGTGGTCAACGTAATGGCTGACTACCCTGGGGAATGGAGCCATATTCGGCACTCGGCAGTGGCCATAGCCACATTAGCTTTGATGAATAGAAGTCCAAGTTGTGAACTCATGCATAACCTCCATCCCTACCACTCTGGACACTTTGTTCATGAGCCCATTGGGTGATGACAGGAGTGGCTGGGAAAAGAGGCTTACTGGTATCCACAGAATGGGTTATTCTATCCACTTGGTTATTAACATCCTCTGCTGAGGTCATCCTTTATTGGGCATTCACAAGTTACACAAATATCTTTATGTTTTTTGCCCATTCACAGATGTCTATATACATCTTCCCCAAGTTTCCTTGTCACCAATATTCCACTCATGTCCGTGCCCATCCAGCCAAACTGTTGATCGTAAACAAATGGAAAGCAAGATATTTCTCCAGCAAAATGAGTGTATTTGGGAACAACAAAGAATTGCAATTCAGGTCATGAGGTGAAATGGCAAATCATGTGCAAGTCCAGAGAACCAAAGAAGAGGAAAGCTTTTTTATGGACTTGGCAGGAGCTGTTGTAAACAAAGAGTCTACTAGAGGAAACTTGAACTCATCCAGAAACACCCTTATAGACATGATTAACTAAATATCTGGGTACTCTATGTCTCAGGCAAGTTAACACATAAAATAAACCACAACAAAAATCAACACGGGATTGTCAAGGGCGGGGAAAAAAGGAGACATATGTAATACTCTTTGTAATACTTTAAGCAATAAAACAATAAAATAAGATTTAAAAAATCAACAAATTGTGTTTCATCAAAATAAAAACCTGTTGTTTTTCAAAAGACACTTAAGAAAATAAAAAGGCAAGCCATCAAATGAGGGAAAATACCAGATATCTGAAAGTATGTAAACTATTGTAAATACCTCCTAAAACTCAATAAAAAGACAACCCAATTAAAAAAAAAATCAGTAAAAGGTTTGAGCAAACAATTCATGGAGAAGATATGTGGATGGCAAATAAACTCTTTTTTAAAAAAAATAAATAAATAATGTGCTGTGTAATTAGCATACCTTTTTTAAAAATTCTTTATTGTTTAAAGTATTACATATGTCTCTTTTTTCCCCCATTGACTTCTCCCCGGCCCCACCCCCCCACCCCTCCCCCCGGCAAATAAACTCTTGAACAGATGATGAACATCATTAGTCTTTAGAGAAATGCAAATTAAAACTGCATACCTATCAGAGCCAGTGGAACTTTCATACACTCCTGGTGGAAATGCAAAATGATATATTCACTTTGGGAAACAGTTTGGAAATTGATTTCAGAGAGGAAGGGAGAGAGAGAGGGAGAGAGAGAGAAACATCAATGATGAGAGAATCATTGATCAGCTGCCTCCTGCACACCCCCTACTGGGGATTGAGCCTGCAACCCCCGCAAACCAAGACCTCCTGGTTCGCAGGTCAAAGCTCAACCACTGAGCCACACCAGCTAGGCTAGAAGTTTCTTTTTTAAAAAACATTTTAAAAATATATCTTTATTGATTTTAGAGAAGGGAGAGAGAGAGGGAGAGAGAGATAGAAACATCAATGATGAGAAAGAATCTGATTGGTTGCCTCCTGCACGTCCCGCAATGAGGATCAAGCACACAACCTGGGCATGTGCCCTGACCAGGAATTGAACTGTGACCTCCTGGTTCATAGGTTAGAGCTCAACCACTGAGCTATGCTGGTTGGCCATTAGTTTCTTAATATAATAAATATAGTAGTTCTTCCCTTATCCATAGGGAAAATGTGTTCCAAGACCACCAGTGGATGCTGAAACTATGAATAGTATCAAACCCTATATTTGGTACTAAGTGACTAATGGTCAGGTAGCATATACAACAAGGATATGCTGGATATATCCTCATGAGTGAATGGAGTGGGACCCCTCAAGATTTCATCATGCTACTCAGGACAGCACATAATTTAAAACTTATGAATTGTTTATTTCTGGAATTTTCCATTTAATATTTTTGGGCTGCCAGTAAATGAAACCACAGAAAGCAAAACTGTGGATCATGGGGGACTACTATACAAATGTAATATATTCAGCAAGTCCATTCCTAGGTATTTCCCAAATGAAAGCATATGTATATAGAAAGATTTGTATATAATCTGTGGTATACCCAAACAATGGAGATCCACTCAGCAATAAAAAGGAATGGACTACTGATAAACACACTAATATGAATGAATCTCAAAATAATTATGCTGAGTGAAAGAAGACAGATTAAAAATAGATGCAAGCCATGGCCTGCTTTCAGCTAGAAGGTTTTAATTTCAGCCCATCCTATGTGGTTGCTTTAGGTGTCTGAGTTTGTAAGGCCACTGTGCAGGCCTTCCCTGAACTTGTCAGGTTTAGTATGTGGCCCCTTTTCCCTCCACAATCAGTTTTGAGCAAAACTGACAATTGCCAGGAAGCAAAATCCCAATTAATTGAGAAAATGCTCTCGAGAAGGAGATGTTAGGAGGGTTACATGAAATCCATTGGTGATAGATTAAGGGGGCGGGAGAAAGCAAAGTGAGGAAATCTCTGGGATTGGATAAAAAGGCAAAATAGAGAAGCACATCCTTCTTTTACATTGGTGGGAATAGGATAGTTAATAATTAACACACAGAGAGGATATTTGGGGAAGAAGATAAGAATGAGGGATCCTATCATGTGCAGTTGTACCCTGAAGGGTCTGGAAAAGATTACTCTGACATTTCAAAAGTATGCTACCTTAGATGCCAAAAGACAATAGACAGGTCCTGGCCAAGTAGCTCAGTTGGTTAGAGCATCATCCCAGTGCACCAAGGTTGCGGGTTTGATCCCTGGTCAGGGCACATACAAGAGTCAACCAATGAGTGCATAAACAAGTGGAACAATAATAAATTGACATGTTTCTCTCTCTTTTTCTCTCTCTCTCTCTCTCTCTCTCTCTCTCAAATCAATTTTTTAAAAAAGACAATAGACAGACTTGCTTAGGTAAAGGTTGACTTTGTCAAGGAAGCTATAGGCCTAGAATGTGACTACCCACCATGACCTGCTTTTAGTTAGGAATTTTTATGTTCAGACCATCCTATGGGGTTACTTTTAGTACGAGTTTGTATAAGGCCACCATGCAGGCCTCCCCTGGGCTTGTCAGGTTAGCATGTGGCCCCTTTTTCACCCACACTTGTCAGTACATGATATTGTGGGTCTGTTATTATAGCCATTCTAGTGGTAGGTAATAGTAGTTCATTGTAGTTTTAATTTGTATTTCCTCATGTCTAATGATGTTAGCATCTTTTGATATGCTTATTGATCATGTACATCTACTTTAGTGAAATGCTTATTAAAATCTTTTGCTCATTAAAAATAATTTATTTATATTCTTTTTTTAAAAATATATTTTATTGATTTTTTACAGAGAGGAAGGGAGAGAGACAGAGAGTTAGAAACATTGATGAGAGAGAAACATCGATCAGCTGCCTCTTGCACATCTCCTACTGGGGATGTGCCCGCAACCCAGGTACATGCCCTTGACCGGAATCGAACCTGGGACCCCTCAGTCCACAGGCCGACGCTCTATCCACTGAGCCAAACCGGTTTTGGCTATTTATATTCTTTAAAAAAAAATAGATGCAAGCCCTAGCCGGTTTGGCTCAATGGATAGAGTGTTAGCCTGCGGACTGAAGGGTCCCAGGTTCAATTCCAGCCAAGGGCACATGCCCGGGTTGCGGGCTTGATCCCCAGTAGAGGGCATGCAGGAGGCAGCTAATCAATGATTCTCATCATTGATGTTTCTATCTCTCTTTTCCTCTCCCTTCCTCTCTGAAATCAATAAAGAAATATTGATTCCTGGTCATGGCACATTTTATTTTTATTAAAAAATAAAATAAAAAAGAATAGATGCATACTGTATCATTTCATTTATACAAAATTCTAGTAAATATAGGCTAATCTATAGTAATAGAAAAAGAACAGTGGTGGCTTGGGGACAGGTTTGGGAAGGGGTGGGAGGGATAGGTTATAAAGGGACAGGAGGAAGTTTTGAAGGGTGATGTATATGTTTATTATCTTGATTGTGGTGGTGGTTTCAAGAGTGTATATATATGTAAAAATCTATCAAATTGTACATTTTAAATATGTGTACTTTATTTTATGCCAATTACACCCCAAAACAGCTGTAAAAACACTCAAAAATGTAAACTGAGCCCGGCCAGCTTGACTCAGTGGTTGAGCATTGACCTATGAACCAGGAGGTCAACAGTTTGATTCCTTGTCAGGGCACATGCCTGGGTTGCAGGCTTGATCCCCAGTGGGGGGCGGGGGTGTGTAGGAGGCAGCCGATCAATGATTCTCTCTCATCATTGATGTTTCTATCTATCTCTCCCTTTCTCTTTCTCTCTGAAATCAATAAAAAATATTTTTAAAACATTATCAAATTTTCTCCTTTAAAAAAAGTAAACTGCTAAGTAAAAATATTAATAAATATAAAATTTTAGATACAAACACAACTCCATTTACCAGTCCTTTCCCCTCCTTACACAGATAATGACCACATTACTGAAGTTGTTATGTATAATTTCTGTGTTTTTGTACTTTTATAACAAATATTTATAAACTATATATACTATAAATTATACATATTGTTTAGCATATTTTATAGTTATAAATAGCACCATATTATATGTATTCTTTTTTAAATTAATTTGAGAGAGAAGCATTGATGTGAGGGAGAAACATTAACCAGTTGTTTCCTGCGAACGCCACAACCAGGGATTGAACCCACAACCTGAGTATGTGCCATGACCAGGAATCGAACCTGGCACCTTTTGGTGTATGTGACGACACTCCAACCAACTGAGCCACACCAGCCAGAGCAAACCGTATATAACCTGCTTTTTTTTGCTCAAAATTACTTTTTTGAGATTTGTTCATGTTTTTGAGACTTTTCCATAAATGTAAATGTAAGTCATTCCTTTTAACTGTGTATGGTAGTCCATTTTTGCACTGAAGGAGAGTTTTCAACAGTGTTGCAATGAACATTGTGTACATGCCTCCTTAAGTGTAAATACTTCTCTAGAAAGACTTCTGCAAGTGAAATTACTAGGTAATGGAGCACAGTTGACCCTCCATATCCACGGGTTTCACATCCATGGATGGATTCAACCATCCATGGTTCAAAATTATTCAGAAAAGCCCTGGGCAGTGTGGCTCAGTTGGTTGAGCATTGTCCCGTGCACCAAAGGATCGCCAATTTGATTCCCCATCAGTGCACATGCCCAGTTTGTGGGTTCTGTCCCTGGTTGTACTGCCTGCAGGAGGCAGCCTATCGATGTTTCTCTCTCTCTCTACCCCCCTTCTCTTCCTCTCTCTCTTTCAAAATAAACAAACAAATAAATAAATTTTAAAAAGTCAATTAAAAAAGAAAAATGTATTCAGAAAAAGTGTTCCAGAAAGTTCCAAAAGGCATTACACTGAATCCACAAGAATGAAGTGATGTGTAGACATACCTTACTGTAACCTATATGCAAATACTATACCATTTTATATAAAGGACTTGAGCATCAGCAAGTCCTTTATATGTATAATTTATTTTGATATCTGCAGGGATCCTGGGACCAATCACCTCTAGAAAATGAGGAATGACTGTATATGTGTCTTTAGCTTTATGATGTATTGTCAAATTGTTCTCCAAAGTAGCTGTTCCAAACATTCCCACTAGCTTTATCCTTGCTAACACTTATTGCACTTACTAGTTTTCATCTGCCAAATGGTGTGAAATGGGATCTCATTATTTTAATTTCCACTTCCTTAATTACTAAAGAGATTGAGCATCTTTTATATGCTTATTATCTGTCTGAGTTTCTTCCTCTATGAATTCCCCTTCTTATCCTTTGCACAGCCTTTTTTTTTCTATTATGTTGTTTGTGCTTTATTACTGATTTCTATGAGTTTCTTATAAATTCTACACACTAATCTTTTATGTAGATTGCATATATTTTCTAGTCAGTGGCTTGTCTCTTCACTTTGTTTATAGTTCATTTTCGATATATAGGATTTCAGTATTCTCAGTCTTTTCCTTTATAAGTATGCTTTCTTAGTTTTGTTTAGCAATTCTTCCATATCCTGTTGTCAAAAAAATATTCTCCCACGTTTTTTTGTAAAGTAAATTCTGGCTCTGTTACTATCTAGCTATGTAATCTTAGGCAAGTTTCTTAATCTTTCTGGGCCTCAGAGTTCTCATCTGTAAAATGGGGGTGGTAATAATGTCTACTTCATAGAGTTGTTCTTAGAATTATTCATCTGTATCAGGCAGGAACCAAAGAAAATAGATGTCACTCTTAGGATAATCTGAGATGGTTTATTTACAAAGATATAATTGGGTAGAGGAAAAGCACAAGGAATAGTATAATATCCTGAGGGTAATAATAGCAAAGAAGCTATGGCCAAAGGGAGGAGGAGGGTAGGCAGTAGTTATTGGACAGACTCCACATACAGAGGATCACCTTGGAGAGATAGTGATCTTAAATCCAGGGACAGGGTAAACCTGAGGCAATTTGGCAGGGAGGAACAAATGCTCCGACTTCACTGTCCTTTTTTCCTCCAAAGTTCTACTGGGGTTCTGGGTAGGCTGAAGCCAGAGGGCAAAGAAGTCCACTGATGCTGTCCATACTGGATACTGGGAAGAAGGGGAAGAGTGGATCTGGAGGAGCAAATGAAAGATATTAGCCATACATTCAACCGGAATTTATTGAGTGCCAACGTGAAGATGCAACAATGAACACAGTGGACTAAGTCCTTGACTTTATGAGCTTACATTCTAATGGGAAGAAACAGACAATAATACTAATAAATATAACATATTAGGTAGTGATGAGTGCTAGTAAAAAAAATAAAGCAAGCCCTAACTGGTTTGGATCAATGGTTAGAGCATCCGCCCTCAGACTGAAGGGTCCCGGGTTCAATTCCGGTCAAGGGCATGTACCTTGGTTGCGGGCACATCCCCAGTGGGAGGTGTGCAGGAGGCGGCTGATCGATGTTTCTCTCTCATCGATGTTTCTAACTCTCTATCTCTCTCCCTTCCTCTCTGTAATAAATCAATAAAATATATATTTTTTTTAAAAAAGGAAGCAAGATGAGGATGGAGTGATGGGACATGAGGTGTAGAGTGGTCAAGGGAGCATGTCAGAGGAGGTGTCCGTTGAGCAATGATTTGAAGGAAATAAGAGAATAAGCCATGTGTATACCTGATAGAAAAATGCAAAGGTTTTGAAGTAGGACCATGTTTGGCAGTCTGAGAAAAGGAGGTATTAGAAAATAATAAGTGAGGGGAGAGGAGTGGCTTACATCAGGGTGGTAGTAACGAAGGCGGTGATGAGTGGTGGGATCCTGGATATATTTTGAAGGTAGAGGATTTGCTGCCTGTATAGGATTTGCTGATGTGGGATGTTTCAGAAAGACAGACATCAAGGATGACTCTAAAGGATTTGGCTGAAAAACAATTAGAAGGAGTGAAATAAGCAAAAATGATGTAGTAAGAACCCCTCAAAATCCACTTCCATAAAAGAAAGGAGAACATTGGCAAAGTTGTCAGAAGCAACCTTTTAAAATTTTTGGAACTTAACCAAAGGTTTGCAATAATGAAGAGAGTATGTATGCAAGAAAAAGGACTGAGCCAGGCGGGTGTGGCTCAGTGGTTGAGTGTCAACCTATGAACCAGGAGGTCACAGGTGGGGCACCTGCTCGAATTGTAGGCTCGATCCCCAATAGGGGGCATGGAGGAGGCAGCCAATCAATGATTTTCATCATTGATGTTTCTATCTCTTCCTCTCCCTTCCTCTCTCCGAAATAAAAAACATTTTTAAAAAAGAAAGGAAAAGGACTGAATCTCAGTAAGAACAATGAATCATGTGGCATTTTAATTTTCTCCATTCCCATCTTTCCCTCTCCTCAGCTCTATGGTAATCTTGAAAACCAAAACCCTTTAATCATGATGAAAACCAGCAGCGTGACAGCCACTAGAGGGAATAGATTCAGGTTGGAGCTCCTCCAAAGCCCTATTCTCAGAAAATTATCATTATTTGACCTGTCTGGTGGTTCCCTGGAAGATCCCACTTGTGGCTATCTTTATTTGACCAGACACAGAGCTTGCCTCATGCAAACAGCCTTTTCCCTGAGGGCATTTGTTTAAAACAATCAGAGGCATTTTTTTTCAACATTGTAGCTGCCAGTGATGGTAGATAACAGTTGGGGTGAAAAACAGGTTAATAAAAGAAATTTTAAAGGAAAATCTGGGGATTGTGATGTCCATAAGGAGCTTTGGAATGTTCTGACATTCCTGAGAACCTAGAAGGACATGCACATTCATAAAGACCTAAAGAAACCCTCTCACCATTGACTAAACTTGAAGCTCTGTACAAGCAGGAAGTTAAGCCTAAAGAAGAGTTATAAACTGTCAGGCTGAGTGTTTAAGGCATGTCCCAATATGTATTCAGAGTCCCTTGACAAAGACTTATTGGTTTCAGGCATTTAAGGAAATATCTGTCCAATAATTAGCCAACCACGAGGCTAATTGAGCAGAGAGTTCAGTGGACACACATGACAATACAGAATTATTTCAGAAAAGCCATTAAATAAACAACCCTTACCAACAATAAACAGCACCAAAATTAAGCCTTAGAGAGGAAGGAGAATCTGATTTTATTCTTGCCACATTATATTATTTTAAATGTCCAGTTTTCAATAACAATTTATGAGATATTCAATGAAACAAGAAAATATGGATCATATCCAGGAAAAAAAAAATAGTCAATAGAAACTGTCCCTGAAAAAGGCCAGATAATGTACTTTTTTAGACAAAGAGTTTGAATTAACTACTTAAAATATATTCAAAGGACTAAAAGAAACCAGGTCTAGCCCTAGCCGGTTTGGCTCAGTGAATAGAGCGTCGGCCTGCAGACTGAAGGGTTTCGGGTTTGATTCCTGTCAAGGGCACATGCCCAGGTTTTGGGCTCAATCCCCAGTGGGGGGCATGCAGAAGGCAGCTGATTAATGATTCTCTCTCATTATTGATGTTTCTATCTCTCTCTCTTTCTCCCTTCCTCTCTGAAATTAATAAAAATAAAATATTAAAAAAGGAAACCATGTCTAGAAAACTACATGAAAGAGAATAATGTCTGACCAAATAGAGAAATATTTCTCCCTCACATTTATGTTTCTCACTCTCTCTCCTCCTTCCTCTCTCTCTCTAAAAAAAAAAATCAACAACAAAAAATGAACGGAGCCTCAGAGACCTGTGATATGCCCTCAAGTGTACCACAAAAAGAGAGAAAAAAGATAAAGAAAGAATATTTGGCCGAAACCGGTTTGGCTCAGTGGATAGAGCGTCGGCCTGCGGACTGAAAGGTCCCAGGTTCGATTCCGATCAAGGGCATGTACCTGGGTTGCGGGCACATCCCCGGTGGGGGATGTGCAGGAGGCAGCTGATCGATGTTTCTCTCTCATCGATGTTTCTAACTCTCTATCCCTCTCCCTTCCTCTCTGTAAAAAATCAATAAAATATATTAAAAAAAAAAAAAAAAAGAATATTTGAAGAAAAATGGCTAAAAGTCTCCAAATTTGAGGAAAAATATGAATCTACATATTCAAGAAGAAATTCAAACAGATCCACACTTGCACACATCATAACTTCACTGCCACATGACAATGAATCTTGAAAGCAATGGAAGAGAAGTGATTTATCATGGGTGAGGTATCCTCAATGATTTCTCATTAGAAAACATGGAGGCCAAGAGCAGTATGGTAACACATTCAAAGTACTAGAAGAAAGAGATTGTCAACCAAAAATTCTATGTCCAGCAAAGCTATTCTTCAAAAATGAAGGCAAGCCCAGCCAGTATTGCTCAGTGGTTGAGCATTGGCCCATGAACCAGGAGGTTATGGTTCAATTCCTGGTCAGGGCACATGCCTGGGGTATGGACACAATCCCCAGTGGGGGGGGGGGGGGGCATGCAGGAGGCAGCTGATCCATGTTTCTCTCTCATCGTTGTTTCTCTCTCTATCCTTCTACCTTCCTCTCTCTAAAATCAATAAAAATATGTGTTTTTTTAAAATGAAGGCAAAATAAAGACATTCCCAGATAAACAAAATTGAAAAGAATTCATCACTAACTAACCTGCCCTACAAGAAATACTAAAAAGAGTCCTTCAGGCTGCTATAAAAGGACACCATACAGTAACTATAATCCACATAAGCAAATAAAGAACACCAAAAAAGGTACCTACATAGGTAAATATAAAAGAGAATACAAATGTAATTTTTGTTTGTAACTCTCTTTTTCTCCTAATGTATGTATAAGGACAATTGTATAAAAAAAATTACAAATTTATGTTGATGGGCGTGCAGTGTAGAAAGATGTAATATGAATGACAATAATAGCATAAAAGATGAAGGAAATAAAGCTGTATAGGAATAAAGCTTTTTTATGCTATTGAAATTAAGTTAGTATTAATGCAAACTAGATTAACAAAACAAAAAAAGAAAAGAAAAAAATTATCTCACAAACAGGTGTTGCCAATGATGTGCACTCTTGGTGGGGTTGCAAATTGATGCAGCAAAAACAGTATGGAGATTCCTCAGAAAATTAAAATTAAAAATAAAACTACAATATGACCCAGCAATCCCACTTCTGGTTATTTATCCAAAAGAAATCCAGAACTAAAAGACGGAGCGGACATCATCCAGAACCACAGGAAGGCTGGCTGAGGGGAAATTCTATAACTAGAAGGAAAGAGAAAAGCATACCGAGACTCAGAGGAGGCACAGTACGGAAGTAAAATACTAAGGTGCGGAGGTGCATGCGGAGAGGGCTGGCGGCTGAGAGCGCGGTTGTTGTTTTCAATCGGGAGGGAGTCTCAGGCTCTGAGCTCCAGTTCCGGGCGAGTCTCTAGGGACCCAGACTCATACGGGAGAAGCGAGACTGTCTGGCATCGGTCGGAACCTGAGGGCAGCTTTCTCTCTGAGGGGCTTGCAGCAATTACCGGGACACTGAGAAGCAGAGCCTCTGAGGGCAAGACTGAGAGCAGCCATAACTGCTAGCCCCGCCCTGTTGATCCCATGGGACCTGCCCCGCCCAAACCCTGCAGGGAGGCTTTTGCTGGATAGCCTCAGGCAAAGGCTAGATTAGCAGGTGCTAATCTAGAGATCCAGGAGCCAGGAAATCCAGAGGTCAGAGTGGGACCATCCAGTTGGCAGCTCCGTGGAACCATAAAGGACACACTCAGGGGACAGAATCAGTGAGCACCAAAGCCCCACTGAAGCAAGTCTTGCCCCATAAGGGTGTCTCCAGCACAGAAGTTCTCCCACTGCAGACACAGCTGATTCCCACAACCAATTGGCCTGGAGGTCATTCCTCCCAGTGATAACTACAAGAATCAAGGCTTAACTACAACAAGACTGTGCACAAAGCCCACAAGGGGGTGCACCAAGAGTGTCTACCTCAGGTAATTGGGACACTTAGCACAGAAAGTCACTCTATCGACACAGCGAAGTATAAAAAATGCCGGGACAAAGAAACAGGACACAAATGACAGAAATGGAGGAAAGCAAACTGCTGGATATAGAGTTCAAAACCACACTTTTAAGGTCTTTAAAGAACTGTCTAGAAGCCACCGATAAATTGAGTAAGGCCCTCGAAAAGACTGGTGAGACTGCCGATAAATGTAGTGAGATCCTCAAGAAAACTAATGAGACCCTCGATGTTGTGATAAAGGACCAACTAGAAATTAAGCATACACTGACTGAAATAAAGAATATTATACAGACTCCCAACAGCAGAAAAGAGGATCGCAAGAATCAAGTCAAAGATTTGAAATACGAAGAAGCAAAAAACACCCAACTGGAAAAGCAAAATGAAAAAAGAATCCAAAAATACGAAGATAGTGTAAGGAGCCTCTGGGACAGCTTCAAGCGTACCAACATCCGAATTATAGGGGTGCCAGAAGAAGAGAGAGAGCAAGATATTGAAAACCTATTTGAAGAAATAATGACAGAAAACTTCCCCTACGTGGTGAAAGAAATAGACTTACAAGTCCAGGAAGCACATAGAACCCCAAACAAAAGGAATCCAAAGAGGACCACACCAAGACACATCATAATTAAAATGCCAAGGGCAAAAGACAAAGAGAGTATCCTAAAAGCAGCAAGAGAAAGGAAGTCAGTTACCTACAAGGGAGTACCCCTACGACTGTCAGCTGATTTCTCAACAGAAACCTTGCAGGCCAGAAGGGAGTGGCAAGAAATATTCAAAGTGATGAATACCAAGAACCTACAACCAAGATTACTTAATCCAGCAAAGCTATCATTCAGAAGTGAAGGTCAGATAAAGAGCTTCACAGATAAGAAAAAGCTAAAGGAGTTCATCACCACCAAACCAGTATTATATGAAATGCTGAAAGGTATCCTTTAAGAAGAGGAAGAAGAAAAAGGTAAAGATACAAATTGTGAACAACAAATACACATCTATCAACAAGTAAATCTAAAAATCAAGTGAATAAATAATCTGATGAACAGTATGAACTGGTGATTATAATAGAATCAGGGACATAGAAAGGGAATGGACTGACCATTCTTGGGTGGGGGAAAGGGGTGTGGGGGGTGCGGGAAGAGATTAGGCAATAATTGTGCACCTATAGATGAGGACAGTGGGTGGGAGTGAGGGAGGAGGGTGGGGTGGGAACTGGGTGGAGGGGAGTTATGGTGGGAAAAAAGAGGAATCAATGTAATAATCTGAACAATAAAGATTTAATTAAAAAAAAAAAAGAAATCCAAAACACTAATGTTCACTGAAGCATTCTTTACAATAGCAAAGACATGGAAGCAGCCTAAGTGTCCATCAATAGATTATTGGATAAAGATTTGATACAGCCCTAACCATTTGGCGCAATAGTTAGAGCCTCATCCCAAGGACTGACAGGTCGAAGGTTTGATTCCAACCAAAGGCACATACCCTGATTGCAGGCTCAATCCTCTCTCTCACATCCATGTTTTCTCTCTGTCTCACCCCCTCCCTTTCACTCTCTCTAAAAATCAATAAAAAAAAATCATTGGGTGAGGATTAAAAAAAAAAAAAGATGTGGCACATATATGCAACAGAATATTACTCGGCCATGAAAAAAGAATGATATCTTACCATTTGCAACAGTATAGATGGAGCTAGAGGGTATTGTGCTAAATGAAATAAGCCAGTGAGAGAAAAACAAATACCACATGATTTCACTTACATGTGGAATCTAAAAAACAGTAAATGAACAAACAAAACAGAAACAAACTCATAGAAACAGAGAATAAACTGATGGTTGCCAGATGGGAGGAGGGTTGTGGGACTGGGTGAAAAAAGAGAAGGGATTAAAAAGTACAAATTGGCAGTTACAAAATAGTCATAAGGATGTAAAGTACAGCATAGCTGATACTGTCAAAAATCTGTATATATAAAAGCCTAAGCATCCATTCAACCGGTAGCTATGACACACACTGACCACCAGGGGTCAGACTCTCTGACCGATAGGTTAGATTGCTGGCCATGGGTTAGCTTGCTGCTGGGGCCCTGTTGCCCCGAATCTGATTCACCCTCACGCTGGACCCAGAGAGGAGGGAGGAAAGAGCCCGATTCCTCGTGGAATCGGCCATGGGCTAGCTTGCTGCGATATTAAAATATTTCTTCTAATTAATTTCCTTTAGATGTGCATGAATCCATGCACTGGGCCACTAGTATTTTAATAATTATGTATGGTGTCAGGTGGGTATTAGACTTATGGGGGGGATCACTTTGTAAGTTACATAAATGTCTAACCACTATGCTGAAACTAATATATTGAATGTCAACTGCAATTGAAAAGATATTTAAGTATTTCATGAGGATCAAAGACCTAATTATAGGAGCTAAAACTATACAAATCTTAGAAAAAATCATACCGATAGGTGTAGATCTTTGTGACCTTGAATTAGACTGTGGTTTCTTAGATACAACACCAACAATACAAAGGAGAAAAGATAAATTGGATCTTACCAAAATTAAAAATGTTTGTGTTTGGAAATACACTACCAGAAAGTAAAAGGACAACAAACAGAATAGGAGAAAACAGATACAAATCATATATCTGTTAAGAGTCTATATCTAGACTATATAAAGGACTCTCACAACTCAATAATAGAAATATAAGTAACCCAGTTACAAAATGAGCAAAGTAATTGAAAGATGTATAAATGACCAATAAGCACATGAAGTGATGTACAACATTATTAGTCATTAGGGAAATGTAAATTAAAACCACTGCCCTAGCGGGTTTGCTTAGCAAATAGAGTGTCAAACCTTGATCATCGATTCTGGTCAAGGGCGTGTACCTCCGTTGTAGGCTCCATTCCTAGCACTGGCCTTGGTCGGGGCACTGCGGGAGGCAACCAATATATGTGTCTCTTTCACATCGATGTTTCTCTCTCTCGCTCTCTCTGTGTGTCTCTCACCCTCCCTTCCACTCTCTCTAAAAATCAATCGGAAAATGTCCTCGGGTGAGGATTAACAAATATAAATAAATAAATAAATAAATAAATAAATAAAATTAAAATAAAAGTTCCCAGCTCAAATAAAGAACTAAAAATTCAACAAAACAAGCAACTCAATAAAAAATGGGGGAAATTAAAAAGAAAAAAAAAACACTAAGATACCATTTCACATCCACTTGAATGGCTAAAATCAGAAAGATGGACAATAAAGTGTTGGTGTGAGGATATGGAGAAATTGGAACCTTTTAACATTGCTCGTAGTGTCATAAAATGATGCAGATACTTTGAGAAGCAGTTTGGCAGTTTCTCAAAAAGTTAAACATAAACTTACCATATGACTCAGCAATTCCATTCCTCAGTATATACCATGAGAATTGAAAACAATGTTTATATAAGAACTTATACATGGACGTTCAAAGCAACATTATTCAGAACAGCCCAAAAGTGGGAACAATCCAAATATCCATCATCTGAGGCCCAAAATTCATGCACTTGGAGGAGGGTGGGCGTACCTCAGCCAGACCTGCGCCCCCTTACAGTCTGGGACTCCTTGGCAGACATCCCTCTCGAAATCAGGGATCCCTCACTCCTTACAGCTTAGCTCGCTGCTCCTTAGCACTGCTGCCGCTGCGCCATCCCTGAGGCCAGCTTCTGGCTGAGAGGCTGCTCCCCCTGTGGGAGTGCACTGACCATCAGGGGGCAGCTCCTGCGTTGAGCGTCTGCCCCTGGTGGTCAGTGCGCATGATAGCGACCGGTTGTTCTGCCATAAAGGTCGCTTAGGCTTTTATTATATAGATATCTATAACAGACAAATCCACAGAAATAGAAAATAGACTTGTGGTTGTTAGGAATTGGTGGGGAGTAAATGGAGAGTGACTACTTGTGAGTATCTTCTTTTGGGAGAGATATTCTGGAATTAGATATTGATTATAGTTTCATAACTTTGTGAATATACTAAAAATCAATGAATGATCCACTTTTAAAAGGTGCATTTTATGTTATGTAAATTATATCTCAACTTAAAAAATATAGCTGGAACAATGGAGGTACCTTTTACTAAGATAGGGAAGACTAGGGAACTGTCATATATGGAAGAGAGAGGAAGAACTTGTTTGGAAATAGTAAGTTGGAAATACTGACTAGACATCCAAGCGGATTTATTAAATAGGCAGTTAGAGATATTAGTCTGAAGTTTAGGGGACAGATATGGATTGGAGATATAAATTTGGAAAGAAATAATTAATACCTATAAAACAGAATGCTGCCTGGAGCAAAGTAGGACCTATGAACATTAGCTATTATATTTATTTTGTATGTGTAATAGCTATTATTCTAACACAACTGTAGAATTCCTTCCTCTCTGATTTGTAATGCTACCTCTGTTATACACAAACCTCTCATTTAGACTGAGGGTCTTTTTCTATAATTGCATTCTTTTTAGGAGTAATTGTTTTATGGGAGGGTAGATTGGAAGCTAAGAGTCCTCTCAACTTTTCTCAGTTCACTTTAAAAGAACATAAATGATTCTATGCTTCTGTGTCACCTTTGCTACCTAGAGAGGAATCACCTGGATTCTTTCTACCTTTCAGAGGGTGCTATGAGGATAGTTGAGATCCTAGGCAGGAAGCTCAGAAAGCTGAATACTACAAAGCTGCAGAAAGGAAAAGAGATTCAATCCAGTGGTTCTCAACCTTCTGGCCCTTTAAATACAGTTCCTCATGTTGTGACCCAACCATAAAATTATTTTTGTTGCTACTTCATAACTGTAATGTTGCTACTGTTATGAATCGTAATGTAAATATCTTATATGCAGGATGGTCTTAGGCGACCCCTGTGAAAGGGTTGTTTGACTGTCAAAGGGGTCGCGACCCACAGGTTGAGAACCGCTGCATAGGCAATATTTTGAGTCAACTCTCCTTATAATTATAAATATTTTAAAAGTTTTATTTTAAATTGTGGAAAAAAATACACAACAACATAAAAATTATCATCTTGGTAACCATATGAGAAAATTTTAATACAGTCTTTGCCTTTGATGCCTCACCCAAAATCTCCCCAAGGCTGTCTCCTCATGGTTCAATTCCAACTCCTGGTTCAAACATTACTTCAAAGAGGCCTTCTCTCAACACCAGGAGTAAAGTTGCTTTCCCACTCCTGGGCTCTTTCTGTCTCATTACCCTGAATCACTCTCCACTAACTGAAATATTTGTGTTCTTTTAATATATGTTTTTATTGATTTTTTTTTTTTTTTGAGAGAGAGAGAGGGGGGCAGAGAGAAACATTGATTGGTTGCTTCCATGCATCCCAACAGGGGATCGAACCTGTGTATATGTGACCCTTCAGTGCACAAGAGGATGCTCCAACCAACCGAGCCACTCCAGGAAGGGCTTACCTTTTTGTGTTTATTGGCTTATTAACTGTCTTCTCCTCCCCACTAAAATATAAAATATACCAGAGCAGGAACCTGGTCTGTCAGGCTCTTCTCCCCATGCCTAGAACGTATGTCCTGTTATGTATTTGTTATAATACTTGCTGAGTAATAAACATAGTGCTTTTCAATTCTCAAACAGTTTCAAATATATTATCTCATTTGATCATTACAACTCTGAGTAAAATGGGATTGCTAACTCAATTGTAAGGGAACTCAGAGATGCACCTCAGCCGAAGGCAGAGGGCTTAATGAGATCGGATCGCTGTGCCGGGGCTTGCTTTTTTCAATATCTTCACTCCAGTTCTAGGGCTAAGGGTATTTTAAACTTCCTTGCCAATAAGGAAATGAGGACCCTGGAGGATAGTGGGAACAACATGCACATGTTTTAAAAGTTGCCAGTTCCTGCAGTTGAACCCTTTCCAGTGACCTCCCCCGCTAGTCCCCCCCCCCCCCCCCCGCCCCCCCCCCCCCACACACAGAGCAGATTATGGCCACAGCGACGCTACTCTACGTGCAAAGAAGAAAATGCAACTACTCGGCTGTTTGGAACCCCGAATCCCTTGTGTACCTGCCTCAGGTTTTTCCTCCACCTTTTTCTTTTTAACAGCTTTATTCAGGTATAATCTTGTCTCAGTTTTTAAAATGCGTTCCTTTGGAATAATCTCATTCCCTAGAAAATTTACTTCACTTTTTGGGTCTCCACTTCTCCAGGCACCTGTAAGGATTCCTTTTTCTTTTCCTTTCCCCCAACGTTTCGCAACCGGACACGTGTGATCTGTGTGTCCCGAACTCGTTCAGCCTGGCTCCCCAGACCTGCCCACTAAAAGCCTGGCCCCTACATCTTCCCGGAGCCCCGCCCCTCGGCCCCTTTCCAATTCAGGCCCTTCGGATCTCGCCCTTCCTCCACCCCCCCACCCCCCCATATCTCGCGAGAGATGAGCGCGCCTGGCCGGACGAGAGGAAAGTATCAGCTCCGCTGAGGGGGGGAAGAAGGAGCTGGAGACAGATTGTGGGACCGAGCGCGGGCGGGCGGGAGGCGACGGAGCTGCCAGCGGGTGAGTCCTGTTAACATTAACTAGCCCATGATGGGACGAGAGTCTCTCCTTCAACCCTGACCAGTCCCAGTCTCCCAGGCCGGGGTCTCCCCTCCTAGGTGTGTTGGACGGGGGCGCTGAGGCGGTGGCCGGGCCCTGTCTGAGGAAGAGGGTGGGGCATGGGCTAACGCTGGCCAATAAGAGAGAAGGAAGTAAGATTGGCGGCGATAAACACTAATGGGAGATCGTCTTTACCTTGCGGAGTGCCGCCCCTCTTTCCCTCCTCCCGCCTCCTTCCTTTGGGGGGGAAGGCGGGGCCAGAGGCCTGAAGTGTGGGGAGAACTTGGGGGTAAGTAGCCCCGGGGGGCACAGGGCGTGGCAAGAAGAGGGGAGTTGAATCCTGAGGGATTGGAAGTGTAGTAGTGTAGCCTACGGGAAGGATCCTGGGATTGGGGTGGAATGGGAGAAAGGGGAGGGGTGCTAAACTGGCTTCTGAAAGAGTGGGGTTAGGGACTTGGCATTGGAAGAAGCTGGAGGTAATAGGCAGAAGGTAGGGATGAGTAGGTGAAAACATGGCAGTAAGTGAGCCTGGAAAGATAGGTAGGGTTTAGTCATTGGAAATGAGAAGCATGGCATTTCGATTGAATTATAAAGAAGAATATCAGGGACATGGTATCAGGAAAAGTATAGATTTGGAAAAAATTAAGTGAATGAGTTTAGGACGACTTACATAGTGTTGGGCTTGGTAGCCAAAAGACTGCACTTTGAGAAGGGTATGGGGGACTCCAGAGGTGAAAGGGAGGTGTTTGGAAAGGAGGCGGCTGATGTATACAGGTTTTGAATGTAGCTATCAGAAAAGACTTGGGTACTGTGTTAGGGCTTTTGGTGGGTATGACATCCAGTCTGGTGATCAGCCTGCAAGAATGCTGGATAGGGGTTGAGAAGGATAAGAAAAAAAAGAACACTTTTCATCACTTCTACTCTGATTTCCTTTTTCCCTCTCTAACTGTTCCCACATTTAATCTCTTCCTAACTCGGGGGTGGGGGCCTGGGACGGAAGCAGTCCAAGTCGGAGTCCCAGAAGGAGTTATCTGTTGCTCGAATTGCTTGTTTATGTTCTCTGAGGAGGGTGTTTACTACCCAGAGCACCTCCTACCCAAATTCCCATGTTGCTACTTTCCTAACTTTAAAAGTTTGTTTTCTCCTTAGTGGGTGTTTTAGTATTTCTGAAGGTTGTGTCATAAGTGAAGGTTTGTGGGAGTGTGCACAGTTTTCTCCGCAAGCCCACTTGATCCCTATGTTTAAAAACTTTGCAATAGTGTAAGTAATTTCTGTAGAGACATTAGTCTTTATAGGTTTTCTAAGCACAGAGAAATATACTAAACTGAAGTTTGTTTTGTTAAATATGTCTCACCTACTCATATTCTTTAAGAGTTGTTAAATGGATGGTTGCAGTTTTAATTAGCTTATGTGATATATTTTTAAATGGTGTAAATAAAATGGACACATATTTCAGGAAAGTGAAAAATTTCAGTTTCTTCCTTTGTGTCCAGACTCAGAAGCTAAATATATGTCACTATATCTTAGGGCAAGGGTTGGGGAAATCAAACACAGTTTGTACTTAAACATGGAGGATGTAAGGTAAGTGGAGGCTATTACGAAATGTAACATGTCTGTAAGGAAAGAAACTGAAAAGTTTGGCAGCTATACTAAGTAGTCTTACCAGTTCTTAATTCTGTACAGAATAATGACAAGCCTTTGCTCTTTGTTTGATAGTTGTGTATTATTTAATGATGAATTGGACTAATATAGCCAATTGGACTAATAACTACTTTATTAATACATATATTTATCTTTTACATTCCTTCTCTTCTCCTTTTACTTTTAAAAAAAATATTTTTATTGATTTCAGCGAGGAGGGGAGAGGGAGAGAGAGTTAGAAACATCAGTGATGAGAAAATCATTGATCGGCTCCTCCTACTAGGGATTGAGCCCACAACCTGGGCATGTGCCCTTGACTGGAATCAAACCTGAGACTCTTCAGTCCCCAGGCATACGCTCTATCCACTGAGCTAAACCAGCTAAGCCGTCATCTTTTACTTTTGAGAAGCAAATTAATAGCTGAAATACTGTTAAAGCTGTTATGTGAAGAGAAATCAGAGTATGTTGTTTTGTATTAACCTTTGGTTTTCAGCTACCATTTGAAGCTTTTTCTCTTGGCCAGGAAGTCGCCCATACAGCACACTGAGACCAATTGATTCCTGATCCTTCAGCATTACTTAACTGAATTTGGTTCCAGTATTTCGCATTCAGAGCATTACTATTAGAGATTCAGACATTTTCACAGTTTGCCTGGCGATAGCACACAAAAATATCCAACAAAATAGCAAAGCCCTTGTTTTAGTCTTCCATCCTAGAATTTGTGATGGCTTTGACTTGGGCACTGTTAAATGCAAGATTTGTTTTTCCCATTTCCCATTAGTGTTAGCAGAAAGTTAGAGAGTGCTCATCCTTAAATTTGTGAATCAAGGGTACCATCCCATGATAGTTCCAGTGTTGTAATTAGTAAGCATTTTTCTTTATTATGGATTTTAAATATTAATGGATATCATTACTGTATCTCCGTTCTTTTTCCTCTCCCTACTTTCAACCCAAAATGGAAATAGTTTTTTAAACAAATTCTTAAGCTACTACTTTGCCTCAAGTAAAGTCCCTGGCTCTGTCTGAACACAGCTGCTCTGAAGTTCTCACAAGTTATTGTTTTGTACATGTCAAGACTGAGTTTTTCCTAGGCTGCAGTAGGAGGGAGTCAATGTTACAGCACCCTCCTATCCACGTCTGATAAGGAGGAGCCTTCTCCTTGTGAGGAAGTTTTGGGTGGAGCAAATAGCATTGCCATATAAATATCTAATAAAGACAACTCTCTTTGTGGGACTAGTTGGCAGGCTGGAGTATAATTGTCCCTTATTTCTTGATAAACTAAAGTTAAGGTGCAGATGTTTCTTTAAGAAAAACAAATGCAGTATTCATTTAAAAAGAAGAAGCATTAATTTCTTTTGTTGTTGGTTTCTCTGAAAATGGTACTGATTTTAGAGTTCATGAAAAGTTTTCCATTTCTTTAGAAACATGTGAAAGAAAGCAGTTCTAAGTTTCTCATTTTTCAACGGTGCCTTCCTTCCTCTTAACAGACTTATTTTGGGATTAAGTATATTCATGAAATGTGAAAAGGCATCATATTTGGAATCCCTGCAGCATAGTCTTTTACCTTCCGAATGCTACAAGACAAAGGTCCCCACTTCACAGATTCCCTGTTCCATTTTGGAACTCTACTTTTAGAACATTCTTTACATTGTGCTGAAGCTCTTTAATTCTGCCATCTCAAGCTACAATAAATAAACCTAATTGTCAGCATGGCAGTCCTTCAAATATTTGATGACAGTTATGTCTTGTTAGGCTTCTGTTACTGGGATAAATATCCCAAGGTCTTTCAGCTATTCCTTAAATGACATTTTTAATCAAGTTCAGGCTCCTCATGAACTTAGTTGCCTAAGTTTTTAGGGCTTCTTGTCTAGGTCTGAATATAACATCTAAGATATCTGATCAGTAAAAGTACAGGGGAGAGTGGCCTCTTTTTAAAATTGAACTCTATACCTCTATTTTTAAAGCCTAAGATCACATTAATTTGTATAATTGATTTTAAATATATATATTTTTTTATTGATTTCAGAGAGGAAGGGAGAGGGAGAAAGAAATAGAAACATCAATGATGAGAGAGAATCATTGATTGGTTGCCTCCTACATGCTCCCTACTGGGGATTGAGCCAGCAACCTGGGCACATGCTCTGATCTGGAATCAAACCGTGACCTCCTGGTTCATAGGTCGATGCTCAACCACTGAGTCACGCCACCTGGGTGTGTAATTGATTTTTTAAATGTAATTGAAGACTTTACATTGATCCCAGTAACTGTCATCTTGTTGGTTTTGGTTTATTGTTTTAGCTTGATAATGTTATTTAGCCTCTTGGGCATTCCTCATATTTTTGTATCGATAGACAAATGTGATAAACATGACTCCTATGGTATATGTTTTCTAAATTTATTTTTTATTGTTGACAGTATTACAGATGTCCTAACACCTAAGTTTTTGTTTTGGGGCACTGGTAAAATATATAAGGGTGAAGCAGTGCTTTAACATCAGCATACTATCAATAGGTTGATATTAATCCATTAATCAGTCTTTTGGATAAAATTCATTTATGAATCCACCTACTGTTTTATCACCTAACCTGTATTTCTTATGAAGTAGTAAGAGTTGTCCTGTTGTAATCTAAATATATTCTATTTCTGGGCATATACCTGAGCTCCTTGGCTAGAGACCCTGTTAAAAAAAGAAAATGAAGTTAGACATGAGTTACTATTTTGCCATCTTATGCTAATGTTTATAGATCACTGCATTACTTGCCAGTTGTGTAAAGCCATCTACTGAATAATTCATTTTATAATCTTCTTGGTAAACAATATTTCATCAGTCTATAATTTCTGGACTCTACCTTCCCTGCCCCCTATTTTTTTCAAGTATGTTTTCCCCCAATTTCCAAGACTTCTGGTTCTGCTTCCTTTTTTTGTTTAAATTAATATAGAATAATTAGCAGTGTTTTCTTTATAATTGTATGCTTTTTGTCATCAGATGAAATTCTGTTTTAGAAACTATTTTAGGACAAAATGCTATTCCCTGAACATTTTAAGTTACATATTAAAGAATTAAACTATTGTCCACATAACAGTTGTATTATGGTTTTCCATAATGTTGACATCTCCAATTTAGACCTAACTTTTCATTTTCTGTTTGGAATAAAAACTTGTACCACCTGTAAAAAATACACATATATACACATACATGTAATTGCCATTTATAATTATATAATTTATTGGTGTGGTGGTCTGTATTTGTCACAGTATGTGCTGTAGGTGAAATGGTACTACAAATAAAATAGAACATCAGAAGACATCTCTAGGGACTAAGACTTTATGTTGACAGCCATCAACTTTTCTATGTGTTAATTTTAGACCTGATAGTTGAATTTATGTTTGAGTAATTTAGCTGATAAATGCATTGCTAAAGCACCTTCCTCTTTGGGAGTTTTAATTTTTACTTTCGTTTTTAGAAAATTGCAAATTGTGAGTGTAAGTGTTCATGTGGAATAAAGTAACATGCTGTTAGGGAATGCTTTACATTTTCTTTTGATACCTTCTCATCCATCTGAGATTGTTCAGTTATGAGTTCTCCTGGAAAGTAGAGGGATGGACATGATGACCTCTCAAGGTCCTTTCCAGTCCAAACATTCATAAATAGAAGCTCATCTCAGGGAACTTACTATTGAAGAATCAGGAAGAAAAATGGACTGTAAAGAAAATAAAATTAAAATGGTTCTACTGACCCAGTGGGAATGGATAAACAAAAAGTAAGGAACATAAATAGCAATAAATAATAACTCTTAAGCCAAAAAACAGAACAAAAAGTCAACACCAACAACAAATATTTTTGCATTGGATTGTTTCATGTCTTAAAATATTTTATTATGACATTTTCTCTTTAGAATTTCCCTGGTGGACACTTTCTGTTGAAAGAATGTTGTTTTTCTGTTAAATCATAGTATTTGGCTTCCTTTCCTTCACTTGTTTGTCCTTTTGTTTAGAAACTTTTAAAATCTGAATATACTCACTGTCTGTATGTAATGAAAGAAAATTCAGTTCAGTTTGAAAGTAAACATACTGTATGGCTTCTTTGGAAAGGAAGGATGAAGTGTTACAATTCAGGAAAGGTTTTATGAAGAGATAAATTTATCTAATTTCTAAAACCTTGTAGGCAGACATCTAGGAAAGAGTCCCAACTAAACCAAAGGTGAGTTACTGCATTAGTCTTATGAGCAATATAATGACACTTATATGGAAACAAAACTCATTATAAACACATGAATTTAACTTTGTTAGTTTTTTTTCATCTAATTTTAATCCTAAGTGTTCTCATACATTTGAAACCCAACTGTGCAAAAAGTTTCTCTTTTCTATTCAATACTGCATGTATCCTTAATAAATATCAATTTATGAAAGTCTAACAGGAACCAAGATTTAGCTTAAAAAGTCACTTTTGAGCTTGTGGCTTGGGCCTCTGTGGGAACAGTACTGTTTTATCGTAGTCCTACCTTCCCAAAAAATCTTAACTTGCTTTCTTTGAGTAGAATTACTTACTAATATCTTATTATATGGTATAGTGCTTCTTTCTGACATAGTGGACAAAGGAATCTTACATACTAAATTAGCCAAATTTTATTTGGGGCTTAAAATTCATGCAGTAGAAAAATTACTATTTTTTTTCAGATAAAAATAGAGCATAACCATTCTTTTTGAAATAGGAATAAGCCTGACTATATTATAAAAAGAGGATGATTTATTGAATATAACATATAATTGCTGTAAATGATTTGTGTTGGCATCAAATTTCTTGCCAGTAATGTTTATTTAAGCTTTATCAAACTTGGGTAACACCATGTTGGTTTTCTTTAGCATGGTATTTCTGGTACTAACATGTCTCTTCGAGCGCCATTTCCTCTTATTTTTTATATGTTTTAATTTATTTTAAAGAGAGAGGAAGGGAGAGAGAGAGAGAGGGAAAAAGAACATTGACGTGAAAAACATTGATCTGCTGCCTCCTGCATCCCTCCCCTATTGGGGATCAAACCCACAACTCAGGCATGTGCTCTGACCAGGAATGGAACTGGTGACCTTTTGGTACATGGGACGATGTTTAACCAAATGAGCCACATCAGCCAGGGCTAGCCTCATTTTCTTTTTCTTTTTTAAAGTTTTTTGTTGTTGTTGCTGTTAATCCTCAACCAAGGATATATTTTCCATTTATTTTTAGAGAGAGTGGAAGGGAGGGTAGGAGGGAGAGAAAGTGCGAGAGAGAGAAATATTGTTGTGAGAGAGAGACACATTGATTGGTTGCCTCCTACATGTGCCCTGACTGGGCCAGGGATTGAACTTGCAAACCAGGTACATGACCTTGACTGGGAACTGAACCCATGACCCTTTGGTGTGTGGGCCCATGCTCTAACCAGAGAGCCACACCGGCCAGGGCTTTTTTTTTTTTTTTTTTAGTTTTGGTCAAGCAGTAGTTTGCTAGTATTTATGCATCTGTGTTTGGGACTGTTGAAAGTTAATCAGTGAGCATAGGAATACCCCAAATAGATCACTGTGTTGCCAGTATGTGGGCAGTCTTAGAAAAGATTTTGTTAAATTGATTTTAGAGAGAGAGGGAGGGAAAGGGAGAGAAACATTGATATGAGAGAGAAGCATCAATCAGCTGCCTCCTGCACACTCCTTACTGGGGATCCAGCCCACAACCTGGGCATGTGCCCTGACCAGGAATTGAATCAGCAATCTTTTGGTGCACGGTGGACGCCCAACCAACGGAGCCACACTGGCCAGCGCAAGTCCATGAAGATTTCTAACCTATCTTTAAAGATTGGTATTTTAAGGTTGATTAGTATTGGTTTATTGCTTTAGAGATCCTACTTTATCTGAAAATGAATAGGAAAAAAACTGAAACACATTAGATTTTGACAGCTTACCAATTTCCAGGAATTTTTCTGTTTTTAAAATGCATATTGAGGTCAAACATAGGTATGATGTTCTCTATTTCTAGCTCTGCTTCTGCTGTCACTTTAGCAAGTGGTTGCTTCTTTGTTTTTGCTTTATTAGCTTTTCTGAGGATAGTTCAAAAATAGTTCCTTGAATCCTCCAAAAGCCTAGAGAGATAAAAACTTCTACTCAAGTAGTTGGTTGTATGAAGCTGCTTCCAGATAGGTTCTAAACTTTGGCCATGTGTTGCCTAAGTTATGACTCAGCCTAATTCTCACTTCCATCTGTTTTTTGTCATTTGCTACAAAACTATTTGGTCTAGTTAATCTGGGTCCTTTCTTTGAAACCTGTTCCTGCATGTCTGAGCCTGAAATTCAAAATTAATTTCAACCTGCTCTTTGATTGATCAATCCAGGGTACTCTACTGTTTCTGTATTTCTTAAAGCAGTGGGTTTCCAACTTCTTTTGGTCCTAGAATCCACCCCTTTTTCTTCTTAAAAATTAATTGAAGACTCCAAAGAATTTTTGTTTATCTTGGTTATATCTATTGATATTTAGTATATCAGAAGTTAAAGTGGACAAATTTTAGAAATAGAAATTTATTTTAAAATAACATAAATAACAATAGTTTCCAAAAGATTTAAGGGAAGAGCTTTAAATCTCTTTAATGTCTGACTTAATAGAAAACAGCAGGATTCTCATATCTGCTTCTGCATTCAGTTTGTTATGATATGTTGTTTTGGTTGAAGTATATGAAGAAACCGTGGGCTCAGACAGATATGTAATAGGAAAAGAAAAGGTTCTTTTTCAGATAATTATAGATAGTCTTTATTTTTTGATACTACACCAAAACTTGAAAAGTGATAGTTTGTTAAAGGTTAGATGTGTAAAATCAAAAACTGTATCTGTGAACTTTTGATACTCTGTTGTACTAAAATGCATTGGACATGCCTGGGTTGCAGATCAATCCCCAGTAGGGGATGTGCAGGAGGCAGCCAATCAGTGATTCTCTCTCATCATTGATGTTTCTATCTCTTTCTTCTCTGAGATCAATAAAAATATATAAAATGTATTGGGCCCGGCAGATGTGGCTCAGTTGGTTGAGCATGGACCCATGCACCAAGAGGTCCCAGGTTTGATTCTCAGTCAGGGCACATGCCTAGGTTGCAGATTTGATCCCCAGTAGAGGGATTCGCTGTGGAGGAGGCGGCTGATCTATGTTTTTATCTCTCCCTTCCTCTCTTTCTAAAATCAACAACAATAATAAAACATATTTAAAATGCATTGGCATGCCTTGCCCTTTAAGTAGATCTTTAGCCATGTATGATTTAAACACCCGTGAACGTTCTGAAAGGGATCAATAGGGATCCCTGGAGCTCACTTTGAGAATTATTTTATAGTACCAAACTTGAAAAATAGAGCTTCTTACCATACAGAAGGACTATAAGCTCTCTATTTTAGTGCTTCTCAAAGGGTGTCAGAATTACCCAAGGCGATAATTCTCTGAAGCCAAAGCCCAATGAATATAGGAGGCCTAGGAATCTGTTTTTTAATGAGGTGCTAGGTGAATATGCTAAATATTCAGAACTAGGGTTAATTGTTTAAAAACATCTTTATTTTTTTAAATATATTTTTATTGATTTCAGAGAGGAAGAGAGAGTTAGAAACATCAATGATGAAAGAGAATCATTGATTGGGCCTCCTGCACTCTCCTCAGTGGGGATTGAGCTTGCAACCTGGGCATGTACCCTTGACTGGAATTGGACTGGGGACTCTTCAGTCTACAGATCGATGCTCTAGCCACTGAGCCAAACTGGCCAGGGCTAGGGTTAATTTAAATTAACCACATTTTAAGAAAACATAATTTCTGAATTTTGAAAAATTAAATAATTTAGTAATTGTCACATTATCAAAGTTTTTATTGCCCAACCAGTGTGGCTCAGTGGTTGATTGTTGACCTGTGAACCAGGAGGTAACTGTTCTATTCCCAGTCAGGGCTCATGCCTGGATGCTGGCTCCATCCCCAATAGGGGGTGTGCAGGAAGCAGCCAATCATATGATTTTCTCTCATCATTGATGTTCCTATCTCGCTCTTCCTCTCTGAAATCAAAAAAATATATTTTTAAAAAATAAATTAAAATCCTTATTAACAAAATATACACTCTAACATTTGTCATAATTGGGATATCTTAATTAACCATGTATTTTAATTAATAACAGTATAAATACCAGTAGTTGGCAACTAAGGCCAGATAGTAAATATGTTAGGCTTTGTAGGCATGAGGTCCCTGTTTAAAACTACTAAACTCTGCCACTGTAGCACAAAAGTAGTCATAGACAGCATGCAAAGAATAAGTGTGGCTGTGTTCTCATAAAATTATATTTATGAACACTAAAATTTGAATTTCATGTAATTTTTACATGTCACAAAATATTCTTTTGATTTCTTTAATCATTTAAAAATGTAAAAACCATTCTTAGGGGAAAAGGTCATAAACACAGAGCATACGCTGCCTGTGGGAAATTTTGGGTAGTTCCAGATCACAGTCTGCATCCCCACTGTGCTATTGAGCAGCCTATGGATTTCACATTTACTTTGTGAGACTCACTTTTATCTGTTACTTGAAGTCAATAAATTACAACGCAAAGTGTTTATGAAAGAGTTTAATAAAACAATGAGCAACAAATTCAAAGTCGCAGGGTAATTTGTGAAAAATTTGAGATACCTTTCACTAAGGTCTCTTTGCCCAGGTAATAATCTGGTAGTAACAAGAACTCAGAGCAAAAACAAAAAAAAAATTTCCTCCTAAATTTCTCCAACTTGGCTCAACATGATTTGCATTAGAATTAACCACTGGAAAGAGACCTATGATTTATCAAGGTTAAGAACAGCTGGTCACCCCCATAAAACAAACAAACAAACAAACAAAAAAAACCATTCTTAGCTTGTGGGCCATACACAAACAGATGGCCAACTAGATTTGGCCTATGGGCTAAAGTTTGCCAATCCTTTATTTATTTATTTATTTAAATTTTTAAAATTTTGTTTTATTTCTTAAAGTATTACAAAGAGTATTACAGATGTCTCCTTCCCCCCTGCCCCTTGACATTCCCCCAGCCTCCCCTACCCCCCAGTGTCTTGTGTTCATTGGTTATTCTTATCTGCATGCATACAAGTCCTTCGGTTGATCTCTTACCCGCCCCCAACCCTCCCCAGGCTTCCCACTGTAGTTTGACAGTCTGTTCAATGCTGCTCTGCCTCTGTATCTATTTTTGTTCATCAGTTTATAATGGTCTTTATTATCCATAAATGAGTGAGATCATGTGGTATTTTTCTCGGCTTCCCAGGGGCCGGCGCAGCCTCGCAGGGGCTGGCGCAGCCTCTCAGGGGCCATCTCAGCCTCACAGGGGCTGGGGCAACCTCACAGGGGCCATTTCAACCTCTCAGGGGCCGTCTCAGCCTCACAGGGGCCGTCTCAGCCTCGCAGGGGCCGTCTCAGCCTCGCAGGGGCCATCGCAGCCTCGCAGGGGGCGCCGCATCCCACGTTGGGGGTGAAGGTGCGAATCAGAAGCTCCTCTCGCTGTCTCTCCTGCTGCTCCCTTGCATATTGCCAATGCTGGAAGTTTCTGAGAGCAGTCTGCAGGTGCTGGACATCATACATTAACTGGTCAACATGAAGTTTGGCATTCTGTCTTTTGTTGGGCAGCTCCTTGCTGGGCAAAATCTCCAGGCGTTCTTGGTGGCTGAATATCTGGTATGCTTGCTTGGATTTCGTTTTCTACTAAGTGCACAGACTGCTTGTCTGCCATCTCCCAGCGTCCCATGTGAGAGTGGATCTGGTGGACCTGCTTGTGCGTTTGTTGGTACAGCGGTTCCATGTTGCCGGCCCAGCCGGGTCCAGCTCCGGCTTCCTCTGAACCTAATTCTGCTTCTTGAGTGTGTCCCTTATGTATGCAAGGAGTTGACATCTACAGTTTTTTGGGTTAGGCTGCAAAAGCGCAGGTGGTTCCTTATGTGCCACTGGCACAGCTTGGGTGGGGATGTAAATTGAGTAGGGCGGGGTCTCCGGGAATCACCGGGGCGGAGCAAAGAGCAATGGCGTCTCCGCGACTCCTCGCCTTTCCGCTACTCTGTGTCTCAGCGTCCCCGAGTGCCGGCGAGCAGCTCCGTGAGAAAGCCACCCTCGCTCTCCGACCTGCTGCAAGGCCGTCCTGCCTCTCCCCATAGGGGTCTGGGACCTCAGGATCCGCCCCAAACAAGCTCAGTGGATTCGAGAGTTTGTAACCCCTTCCGATTGAAAAAAACCGCCCATCCAGTTGCAGCCCCCCTGGTGCTTGACTCCGTACCTCCGTTCTTGGCGCCTCTGTACATCCTACTCAGTCTCAATGCTCTTCTTTCTTTCCTTCCAGTTTCCTTCCACTGGGCCAGCTTTCCCATGGTTCTGAATGATAGCTGTTTGTCTTATAGTTGGTAGTTTCAATGTTGTTGTGGGAGGCAGCACGCACAGGTCTGTACCTTATGCCGCCATCTTGGTTCTCCCCCGCCAATCCTTTATTTAGACGATAACTGGATTATTAATTTCCCAGTTATAGTCTAAATCAGTGGTTGCCAACCTTTTGGACCTCATGGACCACAGTGGTCCATGGGCCACCAGTTGGTGACCACTGGTCTAAATAGAGGGAGCCAACCTATCAGTGTTTTTCAATGTTTATTATAGTGAAATGGACTTAATTTTAAAACTATGGGCATTATTTCATTTTCCTAGAGCAGTGGTCGGCAAACTCATTAGTCAACAGAGCCAAATATCAACAGTACAATGATTGAAATTTCTTTTGAGAGCCAAATTTTTTAAACTTAAACTATATAGGTAGGTACATTGTTATTAACTTAATTAGGGTACTCCTAAGCTGGCCTTTGCTAAAAACGTCCTCAATCTGATTGAGGTACGTTCGCTGAGGTCGACCCCTTCCAACTCTCCCATCCACACTCATCTTATATACGTGTTTCGTCTATCTTTTGTCACCGCGTGGATTTGCGGACACGACTAGCACTAACCACTGCACAATGAGACTGCTGACTGACTGGCTCACACAACTCATGCATGAATCACGCATGCCTCCCCCGCGCTGTGTATTCTGCAGCCCGCCTGCACTGTGTCTCCCGTCGCCGGACCGACCAACACCCCCCACTTCTTCTAACGCCACTTCTTCAAAAGAGACTCACCCAGGCTGAAAACCGACTTCTGCGCATAGGCCACAAAGTTTCAATCGCACTGTACGTGCGCGCCCGCACGTGGTATTTTGTGGATGAGCCACACTCAAGGGGCCAAAGAGCCACGTTTTGCCAACCACTGTCCTAGACAAATGACACTCCAAGAACTTGTAGTCCCTCAAGTTAATGTTTCTGGACATTCGTTTATATTATAAACATATAGGAGACACCTGTTGTATGTAAACTTTTGGAAATATACAATTCAGTTAGCAGTCAGTCTACAGTATGCAAATTGTCATCCAACTTTAAAGACTTATAAAAAAATGTGGTGTCCATTTTTATATCTTATTTGGGGTATGTGAGAACAGGTAATTTAGGATTCAGGCCAACCTCAACTTCTTGACACATCTTTTGCCTGTTTTTTGTAGCTCTCTGCCTCAGTTTTCAAGTCTGTTAGTTAGCAAAGTGCTTTAGAAAAACCCAATATAAAACAATAAGGCTAATTAGTATAAGGTTATAGTAATATATATGCTTTCTATATAATATTTTTGGGGCCATTGATTTACCTACTAATGAAATAATATATGTAAACTGATGTTATGCTAAATAATACAGTGGAAAATGGACCCAGAATTTAGGAACAGAGATTTCAATTACTAAATAAACTACTCCTAGTAAAACATGAGCTTCCTTTGTTTTCTGGGAGTTCACATAACCTGCATTATGGTCTAACAATTCTTATGTTTATTGGAATCTTCCTTAAGTCAGTTTTTTTTAAAAAAATACATTGATTTCAGAGAGGAAGGGAGAGAGAGTTATAAACATCAATGATGAGACAGAAGCATTGATTGGCTGCCTTCTGCACGCCCCACACTGGGGATCGAGCCCACAACCTGAGCATGTGCCCTTGACCAGAATCAAACCCAGGATCCTTCAGTCCGCAGCCTGATGCTCTATCCACTGAGCCAAACTAGCAGGGCAGTTTAATTCAGTTTTCTAGTGGCACTGAGTATTCTATGGTGAATAAAATGTTGATTCGGCTGAGGTAAGTCATGCAGATTGACATTCTTTTTTATTATTAGATTAATTTAACAGCAGCTAAATTATCTTAGACTTTGAAACTTGGTATCCAAAGTTGTGTTCTTGGAAGAGATTTGTTTGTGTATCATTTCTTTTTAATATCATAAGGTAATGGAGCCCATAGAACTTTGATTAGGTGCCTGTCTAAATTTTTTAGGTTGTTTATAGCTGAGCTGAAAGGCATTCAGTACCTGGTAAGCTTGGTAATCAGCTCTCTTTATCCCCTTTGTGATAGATGGTTGAAGAAATTTCTGTGTTTATAAGTAATACTCGTTGCTAGGGAGCATTCATGGGATTCTGAAAATGGGTCCTTGAAGGCAACAAAGGAATTAACTTGAACTGCTTAATGTACCTTGTGTATCGATATGTTTACATTTCCACCATGTCTATTTCTATATGAAGCTATTCGCTTATAATTTTAGAAAGTTTTTTTTTGTAGTCAATTTTGAACTTAATTTGTCATTTGGTTCTGTTACTTTGTAATAGAGAATGAACAACTTTGTATGATTTGTAAATATACTGTTTAGTGCTTTGAAATAGTCTAGCAGAACCCTGGCTGTTGTGTCTACGTTGGTTGGAGTGTCCCCCTGTACACCAAGAGGTGGTGGTTCGATTGGGGCCAGGGCACATTCCCAGGTTGCAGGTGCCCCGGTGAGGAGCATGGTTGGGGTGCCTTCAGGGTACAAATGGGAGTCAACCTATCAGTGTTTTACTTTTTCATTATGTTTCTCTTTCTCTCCCTCTCAAAAAAACAAATAACAAAAAAACAATTAAAAATGTTATTTAAAACAGTGTAGGAGATATGGGCCTTTTAAAAAAACATATAGACATATGTTTTTAAGTCATGCAGATTGACATTCTTTTTTATTATTAGATTACATTATAATTTTAAAAATTTATGAAAAGCAACCTGTGATCATTGTAGAGACTTTGGAAAATACTGAAGTACAAAGAAGAAAATAAAATAATCTGGAATACCATTACCCATTCATAACCATTATTAACATTTGATATTAGTATTCTCTCTTTCTATGTTTATTATTTTGTTTGCTTTTTTATAGATTTGAAATTATGGTGCATATGTAATTTTATATCCTGCTTTCCCCTGACTTAGTATATAGCATTTTCTAATGTCATTAAATAGCTTTCAGAAACATTCTTAACTTAAATATAGTCTGTTGTAAGGGAATATCTTAATTTATATTTATCCCTTCTTAAACATTTAATTTGTTTTATTTTTGTTACAAATATGACTATGATGAACATTTTAATGTATAAATAGTCTATGTTTCTGGTTTTAGCTTCAGAATAAAGTCCTGAAAGAAGAATGATTTGTTCAAAGGATATGAGGCATTTTAAGACACTTAATATAAAATTGTCAGATTGCTTTCTAGAATTACTGTCCCAATTTGTTCTCCCAAAAGTTGTATATTAAGCTGCCCTTTCTGCTGCATCCTCAATTAGCATTCTTTTACTTGAAAATATAGTTTAACAGCTCTGGACTAGGTTTTGTTTTCAAGGGGCAATTAAGGGTTAACTTTACAGATACCTCCTCCCCATTTTTAACATTCTAACCAAAATCTATAGATTTGGTTATAGATCTCTATGGTATTTGGATTATAAGAAAAGCACAGAATTGGTTGAATATCTATATATAAAAAGCCAGCTACCGTAATGGCCATAACAACCGTCACAACCAGTCGCTATGACGCCCACTGTGGCCAGCGAACCGCCTGATCAGGGGCTGGGGCCAGCTGGCCAACCTTGCAGCCCCTCTCCCTGCCTACCTGCCCCTGATTGGACTCTCCCATCCCGATCAAGAGCAGGCTGCCAGCCAAACGCCCCTCCCTTTCCCCCAGTCAGCCCCGCCCCCAATCAGCCCACCCCACCACAATAGGCCCACAGCCCCTCCCCATGGCTCGCCCAACCCTGATCGCACCCCCCCCCCAATAGGGGGTGGGGCTGGGCAGCCAACCTCCTGCAGCCCTTCCCCGCCCCCGCCCCCCCCCCACGACACTAATGGGCCCCCACCACCCTGATTGGCCCGCAGCCCCTCCCCCTGGCCAGCCCCACCCTTGATTGCCCACCCCCACCCCAATAGGGGGCGTGGTCGGCCCATCAACCTCCTGCAGCTGCTCCCCCCACCTGGCCCCACCTCAGATCTGTCCCTCCACCCCATCAAGGGCAGGGCCGCCGGTCAACCACCCATGGCTCCTCCCCTAGTCCGCTGGCCCCCGATTGGCACCCCCCACTCCATTCATGGGTGGGGCTGGCTGGCCAATCGCCCACAGCCCCTTCCCCCAGCCAACCCGGCCCTGATAGGACCTGATGGGGCAGGCCAGCTGGCCAACCTCCCGCCAACTCCTCCTCCAGACAGGCCCAGCCCGATCTGCCCTGATTGGGGCCGGGCTGGCCGGACCCCACCCATGCACGAATTTGTGCACTGGGCGTCTAGTAGTCACATAAAATGCCTTAGGCACAAAGTAGTTGTAAATATATGTTTAAAATGTCTTCTCTATGAATAGCTTTAAATACATAAATACCTGCATAGCAGTTGTTTTGTGGTCCCAACAGCTTTCTGCAAAAACTCAAATTATACTTGAGCAAAGTATACTTGAATATCACCATTAGATTAAATAAATATTTATTGAACATCAACTGTGTTGTAAGAGGAAAGGCTTCCAGGAATTTTAACCTAGATTTCTGTGTTCTATCCCATTCCCCTTTGGTCACAAATAATATAGCCATTTCCTTTTTATTCACGAAACAAAGTAGTTCACTTCTAGTCACTAACATACCACTATTTCATTTCTTTCATAGAATTATTTGTTACTAATCTAAAATTATTTTATTGGCATAATATTTGTTTTTTCCTTTTAGACCATAAGCACTATGAGGGTAGAAACCTCGTCTGTCTCATTGACTGTTGAATTCTGGGGCCTAGAGCATATGGCAGGCACTGAAGAAAATATTTAGTGAATTAATGAATTTTAAGCTGAGTTAATTTACTTTTTGGCCTAAAAAGTAAATTGTGGTTATTAGTTTCAAACTTTTTCCTTGTCATATTTTTTACCAAGACTGTTAACCCCTCTTTTTTGTGCTCTAGTCTATACTCTAGAATTGCTAGCAAAACAATTTGATGAATGACTACAAAGAAGAGGTGAAATAGCAAGGGGTCTAATATGTGCACTGATTACCTCTGACTAATTGAACTTATAAATTAAGCCATCATTCTTACTACTTACCTGGCATCTTTCCTGTCAGATGACGACGATTCTTTGCCTGTCCAAATTTTAATGAGGCTCCTAAACCTTTTAGGCCCATCTGTGTATGCACTTCCTTGTAAAATCCAGTGGTTTTGTTTGTTTGTTTTTTAAGTATATATATATTTTTTTTTTTCTTTATTTTTAAGGGGGGGTAAGACAAGGGGGGATGTGCTTAGGGCTTTGTGGAAGTCTTTAAGTATATTTTTATTGATTTCAGAGAGGAAGGGAGAAGGAGAGAGAGATAGAAACATCAGTGATGAGAGAGAATCATTGATCGGCTGCCTCCTACACGCCCCCTACTGGGGATTGAGCTCACAACCTGGGCATGTGCTCTTGACTGGAATGGAACCTTCAGTCCATAGGTGCTCTTGACTGGAATGGAACCTTCAGTCCGTAGGCCGAGGCTCTATCCACTGAGCCAAACCGGCTAGGGCGTAAAATCCAGTTTAGTAAAAACTGCTTCCTCCACCCCGATATCTGATCACCCTCATATCTGATCAGGTTCTTCATCCTCCACCATCCACCAGGTGATGTCTGATCACTCTGGCCTGTCTTCAGCAAGAATCCTGTTAGGTCAATTTAGCCAGAATCTCCCTTCTCCTCTTAGTAATTTTCTATCCATCGACCCCTCGCCCTGGTGCTTGGCTATGCATTCCCACTTGCCCATGCTGTATTTGGAATTGAACCCAGTTCTTATACTGAGATGTCTTTTCCCGTATTGCCATAATCCTGAATAAAATCTGTTTTACCACGTTACTATCCAGCTCTGGTTTTCTTTGACTTAGATGAGTGATTTTTTTTTTTTTTTTTTGCAGAGGTCTATTGTCTTTTTATTTTTATGTCCACTTTCCCTTGCACTTAGTAGTTCCTTAGTAATGTTTTCTGAATGAATGAGTGATAGCTAGTCTGAACCCCTTCTAGATTTTCATGAATCTTTGATATTTATGGTACATGTGCCCTTCTCATTTTTTGTACCTAGCAACAGCTGCTTTTTGTTATTAGGAACCTAAGAACAGACCCTTGGGTGTGTTTGTATATGGCTTTTATTCCTTACTGAAAGTTGGGCCATCTTATTAACATTAGTTGGTTACTAAAGAAATAATCACATTATAACCAGGTCCAGAGAACTGACTCTTTGGACCTCAGTGACAGATTCCATTTTTATTTTATTTTTTATTTATTTTATTATTATTACTCTTTAATCTTCACCAAGGATATTTTTCCATTGATTTTTAGAGAGAATGGGAGAGAGAGGAAAAGACAGAAATATTGATGTGAGAGAAACACATCGATTGGTTGCCTCCTGTATGAGTCCTGACCAGGTCCCGAGCAGGGCCTGCTCGGGAAAGGAGCCTGCAACCCAGATACATGCCCTTGACTGGAATCGAACCCGGGACCCTTCAGTCCTCAGGCGGATGCTGTATCCACTGAGCCAAACCAGCTAGGGCTCCATATTTAATTTATTTTATTTTAAAAATATAAAGGTAGAGAGAGAGAGATACACATATGCACAATAGAGACATAATTTTTTAATTTGTACATTGACCATTTTAGGTTATACTTCTGGCTGTGACAAAACTATTTAACATAGGTTTTACAAAATTACCCCAAGTTATGAAAAATCATTTTCTAAATCTTGGAAATTCTTCAGTTCCCTCCCAGCATTCAGATAACTTTCTATCTTTTGAGCAAATACTAATTTTTATCATTTATGCATTCTGCTGATTCTTGAGTACTTGAGCCTTTTCCATGGCAGACTTGGCCTCTAGGACAGCCTTTTTATGCATCCTTTTTTTCCCCTGTTCTAAGTTCTCCACTTCCCTTTGGAGATATCTCTAAATATAGGATGTTCCCCCCAAAATGAATGCACACACTTTGAATAATTATAAAGGCAGTGTTTATTAAAATATATTTCATTTTCAAAATTGAGCTGTCAGCTGTTAAAGTGTATATACATTTTTGGGAGGGACACCCTATATATTTCCTTTACCTGCTATTTATTGCTTAGTTCTATAAAATGCTTGAGTTTCATCCTGAAGATCAAGAAGCATACTATGGATGTGAGTGCCATGGCCAGAACACATGACCTACTTGTCAAACAGTGCAGTTACAAATGAACTGAGTTAAATTCTAGTGAATGGCAATATCATTATTGAATTCACCTTTTCTCCCAGTCGGTTTATACTGCAGAAATGTGTTGCTTTTTGTTTTTGAGAGGGCATCAGTTTGACCTCATAACTAGAGATTTTTTAAAAGTATGAAGTAGAAATAAGCAATGTCATTCATTGTATATAGCAATTGATGCAACAGACTGGGAAAGGAGGAGAAATTATTTTTGTTTTGTTATTTAAAAATTTTGTTTTTATTCGTTTTATCACTAATTTTTAATCCTCACCTGAAGACATGCTTTTACTGATTTTGGAGAGAAAGAAAGGGGAGAGAGAGAGAGAGAAACATCAATCAGATGCCTCCTATTCACACCCCAACTAGGAATGGAACCTACAGCCTAGGCATGTGCTCTGACTAGGAATCAAACCCTTGACCTTTTGGTGTACAGGGTGATGTTTCAACCAACTGAGCCACGCTAGCCAAGGCAAAAAAGTAAGTCTTTGTTGATTTGAGAGAGAGAGGGAGAGAGAGAAACATTGATGTGAGAGAAATTTGAGAGAGAAACGTCGATTGGTTGACCATAATGAACCTGCAACCTGGGCATGTGCCTTGACAGGGAATCGAACTGATCTACATGGGCCAGGAAAAATTTTTTTTAATGTTAGCTAGAAATGTCTTAAAGTGGTGAGACATCATTATTGTTGCTAAATATATAATATTTTTAAAAGACAAATCATTTTAAAGTGAAAAGCAAGAATGATGAAAAAGAAAAGGGGCAAGAGATTGAGAGACTGATTTAAGAATAATTGTGGGTACTTAAGAAAGAGGGCCTCCTTCCTCCCATTGTGATCTCCCTTTGGTGAAAATGGCAAACAAAAGCCAGCAAATAGGGAAGGAAGCCGGAAATCCTAGTTAGTGACTGACAGATTAGAATATTTAAGTCATGAAAATGCATGCTTCTGTTACATTTTAATGCTTTCCCTCCCCCCAACTTGTTTTTGCTCCCCTTTAAATTGCTTTAAAAAGTTATGATTTTTCATCTCTATTTCCTAGTAAAGATTCAATTAAATAAAATTTGGAAGGCATATATTATAATGTGATTGTGCAAAACCAGGTAAATTTTTGAATTTTGTGATTTGGGGGAAACCATTCCAGAATTTATTTCATTACTTCCTACGCCAATATTGCCTCACTCCTTAGCCAGGACCCTTTTCCTCCTCTAGGTAGAAAACTGAAAAAAACTTAGCCTCAAATAACAAAACTAAGATAAAAATAAGGAATCTTGTCTGGTCCTTGTATCTCCTCTATTCCTTGTAGTTTTTTACTTCTTGGCTGAAAATATGTTAGAGAACCTTGTTGAAATAAAATCTCATTTTGTGATTATATTCAGAAAGCAGTTTCTGGGATTAGGAAGGGAAATTATCTCCAGCACAGCAGTTGTAGGATTTTTTCTGGAGATAAATTGCTTTTCATAAATACTCTAAATTTTCAGTCTTAATGCCCTTGGTCTTTGCATTTATTTACTTTTATTTAGTTGTATTTATTTTTTGTACTATGTTGTAGTTCCAGAAAGTGCTAAAAAATCATCATGTATTTAAAACAAACAGATAAACCAGAAAAATCCCCGTGTCCTGAGGCTGTGTGAAGAAAAATAAAGCTCTCATTTTCCCAGTACCCAATCATCAGCTTGAGCTGGCCTCTCAGGAACACAATTTATTGAAGCAATTTATCCTGGCTAAATGCGATATAAATCTGTGTACACCTACGTACATGCAGGCTCTCTTCCATTACAGCAATAATGCCGCAGCACCAGTTTCTTCATAGTGAGACCCTGTTCCTGTCACACTGAAAGGTGACTAAGAAGCCCTCTCTATTTTACGGGCACCCCACAATTTTAAACACCGATTGGTTGTGGAATTACTGATCAGACTACCAGAAATACTGTTTCCCAACCCCAGAGTGAGTCTTCGAGAGCTGAAGAAGCATTGTTACCTAGCTACCCTCTGAGTTTTAAGCATGGTATTCTGATTACCAGCACTTTCGTATTTTATTTTAATGCAGGCCTGACTGAGGTTAACCTGACATTTTGGTTTGTCTCCAAGATAAAAATGTGAAATTTGGTTATAATTCTGAAGGCATATTCAAATTTCAGTTCTTTCTCTTTCACCTTCTTTTGTTCATATTCCTTCATATATCTTTCTCTCTTATAGAAGGATGTTTGAAAATGTCCTTTAAGAGTTTATCCTATAAAGATTGTTTTTATATCCCCCCTCCTTTTTCCCCCACCCTTTCAAAGTACGTTTTATCTATTTTTTGTATTTCTAATTTTATTCCTAGGAGAGAGATGAAAAATTTCCCCAGCACATTCATATTGGAATTATTGTTCTTTGACGAAGAATTTCTATCAGCATTGCAAGAGTTAGCTTCAATAATTAAAAAACAACAACAATATAAACCCTGTTAAATTCTTTAGAGAAATAGAGAGGATGGATGGTGATGCCTTTTAGTGCCATTTCTTTATCCCCTGCAGCAGCACACATCTGTTGGCTGCAACCGATCAGCCCAAGAACTCTGACCGAGAGCAGCACAAACAGCCGGAACATATTCACCCAGTAAACCCCCAAAGAGTCGACATTTGTTTTATTGCTGCTTTTAAAAACCTAGCCATAAATAGAATCAGAGGGGGAAGGGCACCGATATTTCTCCATTTGCCACAGACTATTGGTGGGGGGAGAGGGAGGCTCCCAGTGGGGAAGAAGGTTTTTATTTTTATTTTTTATTAATGAAAATTATTTCCCGTGTAGTCCAATAGGATGGGTGCTTTGTTTTCTTTGGCAATAATCTGGGATAAACGGCCCTTGCCAACCGTCTCCTAGTTTATCCACCAGGGAGCCAGATTATAGCCCTGTAAAATGGAGCACCCCTCCTATAATCCCTTAATTAATTAAATGACAAATTTTGGTCTTCTCTAGTTCAGAAATATGGCTTCCGCATCGAGCGTTCAGTGGATTTATTGACATAGGGAACTGCACTGGTTGTAATTCAGCATACTGGAGAAGTGTATTATATACTGTAGCAGAAAGAGGGAAAATACAGCAAAAGGTTTGAAATTCCTTGACTATTTAGGTCTAAATTTTTCTAATTAAAAGTTTCAATTGAGGCACAGTAAGTAGATCATATGCCACCTGTCTAATGTGTCTCCCCAAAGTAGCCTGTGTTTACAGCTTTGATAGATGGCATTCTTGGAACACCTGTTTCTAGGGTTGATATTTTTGAAGCACTTTTTTTTTAAAACTCCAGCATATTTAACATAACTTTTCCCCCTACCTCCTCCTCCTCAGCTCCGCTCTGCTACATGAAATATGGGAGACGACAGACCGTTTGTGTGCAATGCCCCGGGCTGTGGACAGGTACGTTTACAATATACTTTATTGTGAATGTCTCGTTGTGAATCAAAGTGGCTGTTTTATCACTAAGGCAAAGAGTTTAAAGCCGGTATTTTACGTGATCACTGGAGGTAATCAGATCAGAGGATTTGCAGTGTGTAAATCCAAGTTATGAGGAAGTGTAAGCACTCTACTGTAATGAAATCTGCCTTTCTTTCTTTCATATTGTTATTCTACTGGTGTTTGTTTTCCAACACGGTGTTGAGGAATACACGTAGCTCTCTCTCCTTTCTAAATCTATCTATCTAAATACAAAGCCAAGTTTTGAAATACCTTCTCCTCAACGTTCATGGATATGAAAGTCAGCTTAATATATTTGGATAGGCAGCTGAGAACGCACCCATTCATTGTTAACCCCAATTTGCCAGAGTCTATTTGGATTTTTTAAATATGAAAAAAAGTTTCTTTTGACTGTTGATTCAGAAAATCATTGTTAGCTGCTATGGCAGATATCTAAGAAAGACAAATCCAACATAGAACCTGAGATCGCATAGCAATATATAAGCTGCAAGACTTCTCAGCCATTTTCCCTGCTGCCATGTTATTGTTTGTGGATGTGTATATCATGTGTCAGTTATTTTTCATCATATACTTTTTTAATAAAGTAATTTTTTGAAACTGCCTTTTCCCCCCATTTTGTACTTTCTTGGTTCTTCATCCTATACCTTCCCCTATTTCTGTGTTCCACAAAGGATGAATAAAGGAATACAAAGAAAGTTTTCTCTGTCTTCATGAATTGATTTTATGGATCCTGAAGGGTTGAATTTCTGTTCAGTTAGAAATATGTCATGTGACTGTCCAGTGACACTTACTGGTGGTGTGTGAGATTGCAGACTAGTTCTATTAAACATTGTAAATACTTAGACAAAAAGAAGAGAGAGTTAAGTTCCAGAGATTCCTAATAATTGGAATTTGAGAGGTGGATGAGATGGGGATGGTCACAAGGAATAGGCAGAGGATGATTTCAAATTCCAGTAAATGCTGAAATTTTCAGAAAAGACTGAAAACGCATTGTATTCTGAAGTATTCAGCATTGTAGGGTGTATTTCCTTCCTTGTCAAAGTTTTCAGCTTTATTGTTGACAGCATGTTTTCTCCATGTGGTTTATACTTTTTTTTTTTTTTTTACAATAGAAGCCACTTGGGAATGTAGAGTAAATTTGTTTCACTTTTCAGACATCTGTATTGGAGTACATATCTGAACCTGATTCCTCCAAAATTTTGTGTGAATTTATTGATAAAAGTATTTAATGTGATTCCCATAATTGATACCTGGTACCTTTTTCACTTTTCTTCTTTACTTTAAAAACCTGCATTTTTGGTGAAAATATATATTTTTCTCATACTTACATTTATTTTTCTTCACTTATTATTTAAGCCACTCTACGCCTATAATCTCTCTTATATGTAGTGTGCCAAAACCACCCAGACAAGGACTTAAAGAAATAAAAATGGATGATAAAAATAAAGGAATACATGGGAAAAGCATCTCTTAAGCTCTCTGAGGATGAGAGATCTAAATAATGTTTCTTCAAGCTGTCTCATCAGAAAAGAGTAGTTTTCACTGAAATTTGAGAGCCGGGAGAAGGGTTTTTGTGTGTGTGGGGGGGGGGGGGAGGGGGGGTTGTGTTTTTGTTGTTGTTGTTTTCATTTTGGACTAGAGGTAGGAAATCAGTAGGTGCTTTTCACTTTGGTTTCTTATATTGTGGAGTTGTTTACCATAAGCCTTTTTCTTCTCCTACTTCTCCTTCCCATTTCTGAATTGTTCGTTGGTATTTTGGTTGTTAGGATTAATGATAAACTCTGGCGTAGGTCTTGAAGACTTTTTCCCCTCAGTGGGTGCAGAACTTCGGGAGACTGCTGCCTTCTTTTGGAAGTTACTTGTTTCATAGAAAAAGGATAGAAAGCTGCAACTTAAGGCTTTGAAGGTAGCCAGATTTTTTTTTTTTACCTTCTTGCATGCTAAAACTTTATGGTCAGGTGAAATTGTAGATCTTTACTTATATTTTAGTCTTCTTCCAAGTTTTTCCCAATATCTGGTAACAAATACCAGTAACTCTAGAGTGGGATCCCTGCAAGATTTACTGTTATATGAAATAGTGAAAATCTAGCAGAGAAGATAAATTTGGTACAGTGAACTACCCTTGACCTGTCATCCAACTTCCTTATATACCTTGAAAATGGTTTCATTCTGGAGACACCTGGAGGCCTTTAAGCTATTTATAGACCTTTGTCATTGATTCACATTCTTTATTCCAGAAATAGTAAAATAATAAAAAGGCTAAGTCCCAGGAAGGATAATAAGGACCATGATAATTTTTGTTAGGGATGGTTTAGAACTTAATGCTATAGAAGTCTCAAAAACCAGTGGCTTTTACCAGTTAGACTCTAACTGGTGGTTCTCAACCTTCTAGCTAGCCCTTTAAATACAGTTCCTCATGTTGTGACCCAACCATAAAATTATTTTCGTTGCTACTTCATAACTGTAATGTTGCTACTGTTATGAATCATAATGTAAATATCTGTTATGCAGGATGGTCTTAGGCGACTCCTGTGAAAGGGTCGTTTCACCCCAAAGGGGTCGCGACCCACAGGTTGAGAACCGCTTAGAGGACGAAAGAATGAAAGCAAATTATAATTCAAGAGACTGATCCTTAAAAACCAACCAACAAACAAAAACTATAGGAATTTTGCATTATTTTAATATCTGTTGCCTGCCCAGGCTTTACCCCAGGTACCCCCAAACTCAGAAAACATCTTACACTTTCATATTAAGTTAGGAAGGTGAAAGGAAAATTCACCAAAAATAGACTAGTGGATTATACTCTCCACCATATAATCAAAACCACCAGGCTTTCAATGGATACATAAACATGTTTTGGTTGCTAGGTCTTTAATGGCTGTTATTTTTGGATTCTGTTCATGATCCACTTCCCAACAGTAAGTCTGATGTGACACAGCTGAGTTCTAAATATGCTGCCTGTACTTTTTTTTAGAGATGGCTGCTAAAGGTTGTGTTCTCTGCATTCTTATCTGAAAAGACAGGTGATATGGCTTTTCTCTGTTGAGACTCTCTTTCTCTTGAGCCTCATCACCTTCATGAAGAGGAATTCAGGGAAAGCAATATTCCTACTAATACCTCTCTGTGGAATGTGGCAGCAGAGGTAGTTAACAGAGTTGCCTCCAGAGAATGGGTTAGTGTTGTTAAGGCAATCGTGCCCCAGATTCCCTGTGACAAAGGGCTGGTTAAATTTGAGTTGTATGGGTTTTTGATGTGATGGTTAAAAGATAGCATATACAGGGTGGGGCAAAAGTAGATTTATAGTTGTTTGTATGGAAAATAATACAATAATAAATTATAATACACGAATAACCTCTGTGTTTTGCATATCACAACTATAAACCTACTTTTGCCAGCCTTTTATTTTAAAAACATTGTGACTATAAAATGGCTTTGCCTGTATGAGAGTGTTAAATAATAGAAATATAGTTGGTGGCTGAATCCAGCAAATCTTGTGATTTTTTTAATGCTTTAGGAGGCACTTTTACTTGAAGGTGGATTATAAAGTAGGAAAAATTACTATGTATTGGTCAGTAATCTTTAATTAGATATATTATTTCATGAGGATGCAGTTAGATAACATACCTTTTGGATGCTTTTTGTCCAGTTTTTATTTTCAATAGTCAACCAATTCCATATTTCTATACCTCCTCTCAAGCATAGATAGATACTGTATTACAGTACAAATTATTCATATTTAAGTAGTCTTTCTGGTTATCGTAATCAAGTCACTGAGCAGAAGCTGGTCATATAAGCTTATTACTTAAAATGTCTATTTCCTTAAAAACAGGAACACATTTCCTATGAAGAGATACTACTTAACGTATAGTATCATCCTATTATTAGTCGTTGAGAAAGGTTTCTGTAATAACTACTCTGTATCAATGCTGTCCTTTTAAGGAAAAATCTTTTGATTGTTTCTCTGTCCAGTGTGACCTTAGGGGCTGTTACTCTTTCCTTTCCCCTCTGAGGATATCTACTATTAGAGCTTTTCTCCTCCCAGAGGACATTTAGGTACAAGTTGGGGTTCTGTTCATACCTTTCTGAGACATGAAATGTAATTTGCTCATGGAACTCCTGTTTTTCCTTTCTAAGGCCAAGAATAGCAGTAGAGCCTTAGTTGTGGTGGGATTGAGGGCAGTTTCTTGTACCTCCTTATCTTGTCATATAGTAGGAATAATGTTTATGATGCTGTAGTCCTGGCTTCACTTGGCATTTAACCAACCTCCAATGCTGTTTATTGCTTCGTATCCTCTGCCTCCATGAACATTATCCCTTAAATCTCTATTGCCTTGTAATATATGAGGCAACAAATAGTTTCTGTGATTGGTTAAATGCTGGCATGCTACAAAGGTATATGTTTTACTGCCTGTATAACACAAATCTATAGAGATTATTCCTATTATCCCAGCCTTCCCATTAAATGGGCCATACAGATACTATGGGACTCTGGATTTTTAATTCTATCCCTTTGGCAAGTTTCCCTATTAACTGGCATTAGCACAAAAGAAAAGCATGGAAGAATGGGTTGGTGCTGATTACTGAATTTTTTATATTAAGGGAGCATCGTGAATTGGAGAATAACAAGGGAAGAAATGGCTTTGGTGGGTAAATGCCATTTATGGTGGTATATGCTATCTTTACATGCTTCAACAGGTGAGGGCAGTTTCAGGCAAACAAATAAGCCTTTCTTCCTCACCCTCTGCCAAGAGTTTAAAAAAATTCAAATTTTTATTTAATAATTCATATTTCATTCAATAATTCATCCAGTTCCCATCTGGTATGAGTGCCTGCATGCTGTCAGGCAGCTGAAAATACACTGCATTATGCACAATTAGGCCAAATGCTAACCTTGTTTTTTGTAATAATATGTTGATTTTGCAATAGCTTTCAGTTCACTCTGAATATGCTGCAGTTTTATGTAACCTTGTGATGGAAGTAGACCACTGTTATGCATTGTGTTGATAAAATTGGGACTGGCGTAAAAAGAAGTGTAGAGGTTTTACGAACTAGGAATTAAATCCAAGTTTTTGAACGTCAGATCTGGCGCTCTGGACACTTATTTTTAGAAACATTTAGGTGATTATTTTAGTTTTCCATGTTATATTTTTTATTATATTACTAAAAGCATAGTAGATTAAAAGCATTCTTGTTCCAGTCTGCCTCAAAAAAAGCTGTATAAACCTAATTGGAGCTATACCCAAAAAATTAAGGTAAACTTTTTTCATTTATTCACTTATTTTTCTTGGATATGACTTAATATTTGGAATAAGAGCCCAGAAACTGTTCTCAGAGCATTGCTGTTAGGAAAAAAAAATCCTGTATGTTTATATCTCAGTTCTTCCTAAATTAGGAGAGGGACGCTTTCCGACTCCCTTTTTTTTACAAACTGCCAAGTTTATAAAGTGCCTTCTGGATCTGAGATCCTGTCCTTTATTAATTCTCATTTGCCACCCCTGAAAAACCACATATGGTTAGGTTGTTGACTTATAAGATATTGTCATTATTGTATAGAATTCTTCATTCTTTTATCAAATACTCTTCCAGCTAATGTGGCAGATAGAATAACAGCCAGCGTGCTCCCACTCTCTGGTTAGTGTGTTTCTTTAATGCAGATTGACTTGCTCAGCAGTTGCATTTTGTCTGAAGCCCTTGTTAGGGCCTGCTCTGTATGTGGATTCATAACACATCTGTGTGTACATCTACAGTGCTGTATAAATAATAATAAGTAATCACCAGATGGCCTATAACTGCTCCTCTGGACCCACTGGGTCTCTTGAAGCTGTTAGAAAAGTCTTCTGGCGTTTTGCTGGGGAAAACTTGTCATAGATTTATTTCAAAAAAAAATTCAAACATACAACTGGTGTTTAGGACCAGATATTGCTGTCTGTGTTGTAAATATTTAACAGGCTTTGTACAATGACAAGTAAAAGCGCCATTACTAACCACACACAGTGGCTGTGGAGCTCTTCTTCCCTCCCGGCCATTTAGAAAGGAAACGGAACGCCGATAAATTGTGCATTATGAATTAAGGTGCAGGAGCTGCTCTTAGGAAGCTCTTTCATAGGAGAAGAAAGAGAGCTTACACATTCTGCTCAAAGGATGTAACTGGGCAAATTTAAGCTTTTTAACCATATGCCAGTGATTTAAAACACGGTGCCCCTTTTAAATTAGACTTTATAATATAAGAAAAGCCTCTTGAGCTGGAGTTTGGTCAGAGCCTGGTTTTTATCTTAATTGAGTCTTTACAACCAAATCATAAAACCCTTTGAAAGGGTTACAGTTGTGTTAGTAAACACTTAGCTAAATTTTTAGACTTGGTTATATCTAAAAATTTCACGTATATTGTTTGCCAATATTGCTTATAAAGCAAAACATCTTTATTTTGTCCTCTTTTTATTCATTTTTTTGTTAAAAGGGTTGTATATTTTGGGGTTTTGGGGGGGGGATTTTTTATTCTGGTTTTCGGCTTATACTTTTCTGTGTTATATTTTGCTATTACTAACCCTTTTGCTCCAGTACCTATTCCAGGGTACCTGGTCACTATAGTAATGCATGTTTTTAAAAATCAAAATAGAGGTGATTACCTTTAAATTTTAGTGTTTTTAAATCTTTGTTTATCATGACAAAAAGGTTTTAAACAGAAATTGGATATCTTAGGTTTCTAGCCTCGTTTCCTTTTGTTTTTTTGAGGGCTGAATCTATTTAACCACAGAGAAACTGTCCTATAAATCATAGCACATGGCTGTTACTTTTGAGTTAGGATGTGTAGAAAGCTTTTCTCTTTCAAAAGCTCATCTAGAAGAAATGACATAAAAATTGTGAGGGATAAATGCTGTTGTTAATAGATTGTTGTAGATAGGTTTCACTTTTTAAATTTTCTCTAACAAAATTATCAAGTTAAGTATAGGGTTTCAAAAAAGAAAGAATTACAGAGAAAAGATGGAAGTGTTGGGGTTTATCTCTTTGTAATAGTGCTTTCGTGTTTTTACTTTGAAATTTCTCTGTGCAGTGAACTGCGTAAGATTATGCTTTGGTAAGAATCTGAACTGTTTGCAATTGTCGTGTGAAAGTACATAGAGAATGAGGACGACTTTGTGAAATTAGCCATTCCCAGTCTGGCACACTATGTGCCCTGTGTGGCTCCTGATTCTGCTGGCAGATTGAAGAGCTGAACCAACTTCTGCTCTAAAGACTAAAATTGCCAGCTATCATTCCAGCTTTTAAATCTTGTAGTTCACATAGATGATGTCAGAGTTTGAGCAAACATAGTTCTGTCTTTCGATCCCAGGTGGAATTTGCAATTCCCTAGGCTGGAAAGAAAAAGTTCTCCCTTTTTGCCTTTGAAAAACTGGAGTAGCTCTGCAGGGAAAGTCTGCAGAATAAATCTGCAGCCTTGCCGTGTCCTTTGAGTCATTGTAGAACGCTTGAGTGCTCTGTTTGGCATTCAGCAGATTGGCTGTCAGAACCAGAGCTCTGCTTATCAAAGACATGTCTCTGGAAGAACCATTTATGTTATTCCAGAGAGAATCATCCTGTGGCAAAAGGGATGCCCCTCTTTCTTCCCAAGGGTCTAATCTTCTTTTGATACTGGGCAATTATCCCTTGATTTTCCTGAAAAAAATACTTCAGTCTACCGTAAAGATTGGCACCAGCACAGGTTGCAGACTTGGTTACAATGACAAACTGATTTCTTGGCCACAGGGAGGGGCATCAGGGTGACACTCATAATTATAATTGAGGCTTAGTGGTGATTTTTCTGCTGAGTATCTCAGTGCCTCTTCTAAGTTTGGTTTCTCTTTCTCTAAGGAAGATAACATTTGCTTTAGTTTTTGCACACCAGTCACTATAAAAATGCTGTGAGAATTGTCTTTTTTCCCCTGCCTCACTTCCTCAAGCCTCTTTCCTTGTCTTTAGTTACTGTCTTCTTCAGTTTGTGATCAAGTGCTATAATCTAATTTTTTACTTTTTGCCTTCCTCTTGCACAGCTTGCCTTGGCTTGTATTAGCTGCTATTGTACCTGGTAGGGATTATTCACCAGAATTTCCTCTAACTTAAAAAAAATAATAGATTCTTTTTAAGATTAATTTTATATTTACAAGAAAAAAAAAGAGTGGGAAGTAAATACTACAGAGTTCCCATATACCCCTATCACTCTACTCCCCCTACCACCAAATCATTTTACTGTGATACATTTGTTACAACTGATGAGCCAGTATTGATACATTATTATTAACTAAAGTTTACATTAGGGTTCACTGTTTGTGTTGTGCATTCTGTGGGTTTGGGCAAATGTATAATAACATGTATCCATTATTACAGTATGGTACGGAATGGTTTAAGAATTCTTATCTTTTTTCTCCCTCTCCCCAGCCCCTAGTAACTCTTGATCTTTTTGCTATCTCTATAGTTAGTCATGCAGTCCTCTAATTTTTTAAAGTTGTAAGCAGATAATCATGTGATTGAGAGTAGCTGGAGAAAGAGGGAGAAAAAATTAGACATGTGAGATCACAGCTCCACAGTCAGTCCCTCTAAAAGTCCAAGAATCTATCCAGAGATTTAGATGGCCACCCTTTCTATCTCTCTGATGTTAAAAGATTTGGCTTGCCTAGTGACAGTTCTTCTGGTTCTAGGTATTCAAAGGACAGGATGAACACTTAATTGGCTGTATTTGGGGTGTCAAGGTATTAGGGCTGGGCAAAACAAGAGGAAGTAGAGCCCTTTTCATTTGTTAAGGTTAAGGACAGTAAAGTCTCTCCTCTCCCCTCCCATAGGCAGCCTTATATGTGATTGAAAAAAATCAGTGCAATTTAAAAGTAAACAGGAAAGATTCCCTATCCAGAAATAAACCCTTTTTTTTTTTTTGCTCACATTTATTTTATACTAGTGTCCCAGTGCACGGATTCGTGCATATTAAAAGGAAATTAATTAGAAGGTGGCTGGCAGGCCGGACAGGCCTTCCGCAGCAGACCGCACCTGGGGCAGTGCTGTGGCTTGAAGGGCATCTGTGGAGTGAGCAGGGTCCCTCTGGAAAGTGGGGTCCCTCTGCCAGGCCTGTGGGGATTCGCCGCTACCAGTCGGAGCATCTGCCCCCTGGTGGTCATTGTGGCGTCATAGCTACCAGTCGGACGGTCACTTAGCATTTTATATATAAACTAGAGGCCCGGTGCACAAAAATTTGTGCACTTGGGGGGGGGGGGTCCCTCAGCCCGGCCTGTGCCCTCTCGCAGTCTGGGACCCCTCAGGGGATGGCCACCTGCTGGCTTAGGCCAGCTCCCCAGGTGATTGGGCCTAAGATGGCAATCAGACATCCCTCTGGCAGCCCTTGGGGGATGTCCATTTGCCAGCAGGTAGCAGGCCTAAACTGTAGTCGGACATCCTTAGCGCTGCTAAGGAGGCAGGAGAGGCTCCCACCACCACTGCTGTACTGGCAGCCATCAGCCTGGCTTGTGGCTGAGCAGAGCTCCTCCCATGTGAGAGCACCCTGACCACCAGAGGGCAGCTCCTGCATTGAGCGTCTACCCCCTGGTGGTCAGTGTGTGTCATAGTGACCAGTCATTCCCAGTCCTTCTGCTGTTAGGGTCAGTTTGCATATTACCCTTTTACTATATAGGATAGAGGCCTGGTGCACCGGTGGGGGCCGGCTGGTTTGCCCTGAAGGGTGTCCCGGATTAGGGTGGGGGTCCCGCTTGGGTGCCTGGCCAGCCTGGATGAGGGGATGATGGCTGTTTGCAGCTGGTCACACCCCCTTCAGGGTGGGGGTCCCCACTGGGGTGCCTGGCCAGTCTGGGTGAATGGCTGAGGGCCGTTTTCAGGCTGGCGGGTGACTGAAGCTCCCAACCTCTCCTTTTTTTCTTTTTTCTTTTTTTTATTCTGGGATTTATTTACCTTCTATGGCTGTCACTGGAGCTGAGAGCCAGCTTTAGCTCTGAGGCTCAGCTCCAGCTCTGAGACCTTGGCTGCTGAAAGCAGGTATCTGGGTTTGTTTGGCTTCTATAATTGAAACACTGTTGCAGCTCCAGCTCTGAGGCCCGGCTGGCTGAAAGCAGGTTTCTGGGGTTTGTTTAGCTTCTATAATTGCAACATTGTTTCTTAGAGTGCAGCTCAGAGGCCAGCAGCGGCAGGCGGGGAACCTTGGATTCTTCCATCACTGGAGCAAGCAAGCCTCCTGTTCACTTCAGCTGCCTGGCTGCCGGCTGCTATCTTGGTTGGCAGTTAATTTGCATATTGCCCTGATTAGCCAATGGGAAGTGTGTCGGAGGTATGGTTAATTACCATATTTGTCTATTATTATATAGGACTAGAGGCCTGTTGCACGAAGAGATTCGTGCAATAGGCCTTCCTTTCCCCTGGCTGCTGGCACGGGTTTTCCTCCAGCACCCAGCACCCAGACCTTCGCTCTGGCCGGGCTCCAGCTGGAGCCGGCCCCGGAGCCGTGAGGCTTCGCTGCTCTGCCAGCTTTCACTGCTCTGCCAGTCCGGAGGCCGTGAGGCTTCACTGCTCCGCCGGCCCTGGGACCATGAGGGTTTCACTGCTCTGCCGGCCCTGGGGCCGTGAGGCTTCCCTAATCCGCCGGCCCTGTGGCCATTGCTGCTCCGCCGGCCCCCGGGCCATCAGGCTTCACTCCACCACTTGGAGCCTATGTATGCAAATTAACCGCCATCTTTGTTAGATTAATTTGCATACTCTTCTGATTGGCTGGTTAGTGTAGCGAAGGTATGGTCAATTTACATGTTTGTCTATTATTAGGTAAGATTTTTATTTTTTTATAAGTCTTTGTCGTTGAATAAACCCTTGTACTTCTACATTAAATAAAAATTCATGTAAATTAATGTTATTTAGCCCTGGCTAGTTTTACTCAGTTGGTTGGGCATTGTCTTGTGCATCAGAAGGTCACCAGTTCGATTCCTGGTCAGGGCACATTCCCAGGTTGTGGGATTGATCCCTAGTGGGGGCTGTGCAGGAGGCAGCCGATTGATGTTGCTTTCTCACATCGATGATTCTCTCTCTCTCTCTCTCTCTCTCTCTCTCTCTCTCTCTCTCTCTCGCTTTCCCTTCCTCTTTCTCTAAAATCAATAAAAACATTTTTTTTTAAAGTATGGGAGCTATAATTCACTCTTTAGTATAAATTAGTTTAACCACAGCTGTAATATTGGCTACATACAGTTTTCCTTTGGGGTTAGGAGATAATAGATGAGAACTGGCTTAGGTGGAATGGCCCCAAAGCAAAGGAGACATGGCAACTTATGAGAATGTTTTGGGCTATCTCAACTTCCTTCTACTATAAGCTAGGTGAGAAGTATAAATCTTAAGAGCTTAAGAGCCCCAATAAACACTAGAAGCAACTTAATTCTCTTTGGACAGAAAAAGAGACATTTTCTCCTTTTCTTGCTCTGGAAAATTTAGATTGATAAAATATGGGGAAATGAAGTGACCTGATTTCTCTAGTTTTAGGATTCAAGTTTCCTGTCTACTTAGAATTCAAACTACCTGGTATTGGGTATGGTCTCTTTTCATAGAGATATTGACTCTTTATCTACTAGATTTGACTACATATGAGAATTTTCCAGTCTTGGCCTTAATACTAATATAATTTTCTTATTTATTGAATCTAACTGACTCTGAGGTAAGATGAACATTGGCCTAGGAAAGCTCTATACCATGATGTTCAAGATTAACATAATTAGTGCAGACCAACAGCTCATGTATACATACATACACATACAACTTAGAGGAAATGTTGTGTTTATATAAAGTGCAGGAAAATTATATTCCACCCAGGGATCATATGTGGGGATATGAGAAAGAACATATTACAAAGAAAATTGTTTAACTTTATCAATGTGATAACAATAACAACAGCAACAATAACAGAAGCTAACTGAGCTCTTATTCTGAACTGTGGAAAAGTGCTTTACTGGTATTATTTAATCCTAGAAATTCCTTGAGAGAGGATAAAATATTATCCCAATTTTGCAGATGAGAAAAGAGGCTCAGGTTAAATAACTTGTACAAGGTCACATAATATTTTGTGATGGAACTGCAGTGCAAACCCAGACAGACTAGTTTCAACTGCTTTCTTATTCTCCATATACATGTAAATATGTATATCTAGTATAGAACAATATGGGTAAGTAGTGGTTTTTTGGTAAATGGGACAAATGCAGTTAGTTAAGATTTGGCTTGCTGCTGATAGAAACCTATAGTTTGCTGCTGATCTAGGCCTGAATGCCATACCAGAGAGAGCTGGATTGACTGCTGAGCTCTGCCTGTACAAAAAGATAAGAATTCTTAAAAGATCTCTCTCCAACTGCCTCAGCCTTAATCTATAATGTTGTTGTTTTTTATCTGCTTGGGAGTGCTACTGAAATGTGAGATAAACAACCATTGTTTTGCAGCAGGGATATGATTTTAAGATGGGAAAGAAAACTAATTCTTTTTAATCCTCACCCATTGATTTTTAGAGAGTGGAAGGGACGGAAGGAAGGAAGAGGGGGTGGGGGGGAAGAAAGAGAGAGAGAGAGAGAGAGAGAGAGAGAGAGAGAGAGAGAGAGAGAAACATCTATGTGACTGAGAGACATCAATAGTTTGCCTCCCACATGCACCCGGGACCTGGACTGGAGATCCAACCTGTGACCCAGGTACATGCCCTTGACTGGGAATTGAATCTGGGACCCTTCGATTTGTGGGCTGATACTCTAACCACTGAACCACATCAGCCAGGGCAAGGAAACTAATTTTTGGCCAACCAGAAATGTAGAAAACTGGAACCTAAAAATCAGAGTTTCAGCATCCTCCACTAATAGGCCCAAAGAAGCATTGTGGAATCATCTTTGTGAATTCTAGACTGGGTCACTTCCTGATTCATATTCCTTCTTCTCCATATTAGTTTTATGCCTGTAAGTTCCCAAATGCAAAGGATGGGATCTGGGTATCTTGCTTTGTGTAGTGCCATGTAGTAGTGCAGCTTTTGTTATAGTGGCTGCTATACTAATTGGTAACGAGGAAATATGACTAAAGTGGAATTAGGGTGTGATTTGAAGTACTTTAACAGTGTGCTGAGATGTATGTTTTACCCAGTGATTGCTAGCTTGTTTATTCTCTGATGTTCTTGACATATGATAGATACATGAAGGGTTTTACTTGTTGAATAATAAAATTATTCTCCACTCACATTTCATATCCTTTCCTTCCTTGACTTCATAGCACTGCCATATATCTGCTCTTTTCTTACAAACTGTGATGTGCTAATGCAGTGGACATATAATTTATTATTGGAAGTGAAAGTTTACAACTAAATAGATACATGAAAATATTTATGTGAAATGACTTGTGATAAAAATATGTTGAAGTACACATAAAGGACCAAAAGAGATTGGAGTCTCATAGTTGATATTTATAGTAAAGGAATTCTTTGTTTGTTTTGTTTGAATGTCTTTATCTTTTACTGGAAAGTTGCTTATATATATATATATATATATATATATATATATATATATATATATATTCCTTCTTGATTCTGATGATGATTCATTATATAACTGTGGACTGTGTGAAACTAATTCTTCATTCAACTGCAGAAAATATCTGACTATACTCTTATCTGACCTCTGACGGTGAAGTCAAATTCTTGGCTTCAGAGCTGAGAATGCTTTTTTGGGCAAGGTCACAAACTACAAAAATAATGACAATAGGTATCCAAAGATCTCATTTGTTTATTTTACTGGATGCTTCGGACAGGCCAGTTAGTTGTATGTATGCATATACTTCTGTGTGTGTGTGTGTGTGTGTGTGTGTGTGTGTGTGTCCCCTGACAAGAGTTCCTATAAAACTATAAATGCAAAGGGAAAAGGGATTCAAGGCAGCAACCTATCAAACATAGACTACAAACTTGGCTCCTATAAGGTTATTGGACAGACAGTGACAGCTCAATAGGATGGATTATTTTTTTATTTTTTGGTTAATCATCACCCCAGGATATTTTTTCATTGATTTTTAGGGAGAGTGGAAGAGAGAGGGAAAGACAGAGAGAAACATCAATGTGAGAGAAACACATCGTTTGGTTGCCTCCTGCACAAGCCCGGGGCCCGGGGAGGAGCCTGCAACCAAGGTACATGCCTTTGACCTAAATCAAACCCGGGACCCTTTGGTCCACAGGCCAATGCTCTATCCACTGAGTCAAACCGACTAGTGCTTAAGGTCTGTTTTTTAATGCTAAGCCTCAGTTACCTCCGTTTTGTGTGTCTGTTATCAAGCTTGATGATCCCCCCCCCCCCCCCCCCCGCACAAAAAACCCTTTAACAGGCATCAGTTATATTTGAATCAAGTGAAAAGACTTGCTGAAATAGTTTTAAAGATCTCAGTTGTGTTGTTTAGGTGGAGTTAGCTGTGTAATACCAGAATGGGCAGATAGTATTAGACATCTGTCACTTCTCTGAGCATCACTTTTTACACAGTGGTAATCTGTGTGCACTCATTTTTTCACTGTATTGTGTTTATAACTTCAGACATTTTAGTTCAGTCCAAGGTAGTTCTTAGGACTAAGGAAGAGACTATAGTCCACTTAGGCTGAATTGGGAGGGGACAATAAAAGTGGTTACTCTAAAATGTTCAAGGGCCTAGGTTCTAAATATGTGTTTATAAGGCACTATATTAGATTTTTTTAAATTTAGCAATTCCCTCTTAAGCCTTTCCTTTTCTTCTAAGTTTTATGCATAGGTAATTGCAAAAGTGGAAAGGGGAGACTTTATTTCAGCATTCTTGTACTTTATATGCATTTGAAACTACAGCCAGATAGGGCCTTAGGAGGCTTTTACTTTCAGTCATTCACATGGGACGAGAGAGAGAGAGAGAGCGGGAGGAGAGAGGGGGAAGAGAGAAGAGGGGAGAGGGGAGAGGAGAGAAGAGAGAAGAGAGAAAGAGAGAATGAATGTGCATCTTTAGCATCTCTTGGTAGAGCAGTGGTTAAAGGTTCGAACATATTGTACCTTGTTGGCTATTCCCTAGTCCTATGGGAGGCATTTTGCTCCTCCACAGACAGTAATCAGCTTGTCAGAGTCGAATGGCTTTTTGTTTTTTCTTTATCTAGAAAAATGCAGTGGGCTAAGCCTTTCTGGGAAGCAATTTCTTCCTTACCGCATGAACAGAAAGTCATGGATGCTGTCTCAGAAACAAAGGGGAAATGGTGATAGAAAAATCAGTGGCTGGGGCATATAATTGGATTAGAGTCTGTCAAAGAGACTCTCGACAATTCTTGCTTGGAAGCTGGACTTTCTGCTATGCTGTGGTTTTCTGTCTTAACAGCCTATATAATAAAGATGTTATATGCAAATTGACCATCACGTCCCCACACAAGATGGCTGCCCCCCGTGGTCAAAAAATGGCTGCCTCCATTTGGCCACAAGATGGCTGGCAGGGGAGGGCAGTTGTGGGCTATCAGGCCTGCAGGGGAGGGCAGTTGGGGATGACCAGGCCTGCAGGGGAGGGCAGTTGGGGGCAACCAGGCCAGCAGGGGAGGGCAGTTGGGGGCGACCAGGCCTGCAAGGGAGGGCAGTTGGGGGCGACCAGGCCTGCAGGGGAGGGAAGTTGGGGGCGATCGGGCCAGCAGGGGAGCAGTTAGGCGTTGATCAGGCTGGCAGGGGAGTGGTTAGGAGGTGATCAGACTGGCAGGCAGAAGCGTTAGGGGCAATCAGGTAGGCAGGCAGGCGAGCTGTTGGGAGCCAGCAGTCCCGGATTGTGAGAGGGATGTCCAACTGCTGGTTTAGGCCTGATCCCTGTGGGGTCCCAGATTGGAGAGGGTGCAGGCTGTGCTGAGGGACAACCCCCCCCCCCACACACACACACACAGTGCACGAATTTCGTGTACCGGGCCTCTAGTTAGATTAATAAGCAGTGAGTACTCTACTTCAGGTTTAATTTTTGAGACTTTTTTTTCTGAGCACTCTATGAACATAAACATACAACAAGTTATGTTCTTTTACTTAGTGGTTTTCAATTTTTTAAGAGTATGTTTTTAGAGCTATTTTAGATTCACAGCAAAATTGAAGGGGAAGTACAGATTCCCCATATACACATTCCTTTCTCCCACACATAATATAACCTCCCCCATTATCAACATCCCCCACCAGAGTGGTATATGTGTTACAACCAATGAACCTACACTTATAGGTACATCACAATCACCCAGAGTCCATAGTTTACCTTAGGGTTTGCTCATGATGTTGTACATTTGATGAGTTTGGACAAATGTATAATGATATGTATCTTTTATTATATTATCATACAGAGTATTTTAACTGCTCTCAAAATCCTCTGTGCTCCACCTGTTCACCCTATCCCATTCCTCCCCCCACCCCAGGTAATCTATTGATTGTTTTACTGTCTCCATAGTTTTACCTTTTTCAGAAAGCCATATAGTTGGGGTGATATAGTAAGTAGTCTTTTCAGATTGGCGTCTTTCACTTAGTACTATGCATTTAGGGTTCTTCTGTGTCTTTTCATGGCTTGATACCTCTTTTCCTCTGCTTTTTCTTCCTTTTTACTTAGCACTGAATACTATTTCATTTTCTGGATGTACCACAGTTTATCCGTTCACCTACTGAAAGGTATCTTGTTTTCTTCCAAGTTTTGGCAATTATGAACAAAGCTACTGTAAATATCCATGTGCAGGTTTTTGTGTCGACATAGTTTTCAACTCCTTGGACAAATACTAAAGAGAACGATTGCTAGATTGTATGGTAAGAGTATGTTTAGTCTGGTAAGAAACTGCCAAACTGTCTTCTGAAGTGATTATACCATTTTTATTCCCACCAGCAATTAATGAAAGTTTCTATTGCATCACACCCTCACAAGCATTTGGTGTTGTCAGGGATCTGGATTTTAGTCATTTGAATAGGTGTGTAGTGGTTATGTCGTTTTTGTTTTAATTTGCAGTTCCCTGAGGACATATGATGTGGAGCATCTTTTCATATGCTTAGCTGCCATCTGTATATCTTCTTTGGTGAGGTCTGTCAAAATCTTTGGCCCATTTTTTTTTCTTATTGTTGAGTTTTAAGAGTTCTTTGTATATTTGGGATAACAGTCCTTTACCAGATTTATCTTTTGCAAATATTTTCTCTTGGTGTGTGACTTGCCTTCTCATCCTCTTGACATTGTCTTTCACAGAGAGGTTTTCAATATATATATTTTTAATTTCTTTATTGGTTAAGGTATTACAAATGTGTCCTCATCCCTCCCATTAACCCCCAACCTCCCCCCAAGGTTTTTAATATTAATAAACTTTAGTGTATCAATTATTGCTTTCATGGAGTCAATGCCTTTGGTATTTTTTTCTAAAAAGTCACTGCCAGACCCAAGATTATCTAGGTGTTCTCCTGTGTTATCTTTTAGGAGTTTATAGTTTTGTATTTTAAATGTATGTCTATGACTCATTTAGAATTCATTTTTGTGAAGGTTGTAGGTTAATATCTATATTTAATATTTTGCATGTGGATGTCCAATTGTCCCAGCACTGTTTGTGTGAAAAGATCATGTTTGCTCCTTTGTATTACCTTTCCTCCTTTGTTAAAAATAATTATGTGGGTCTATTTCTGGGCTCTCTTTTCTGTTCCATTAATATTTTTGTCTGTTGTTTCACTAATACTATCTTGTCTTGATCACTATAGTTTTATGTCTTGAAGTTGGATAGTGTCAGTCTATCAGCATTATTCTCCTTCAATATTGGTTGGATATTCTGAGTCTTTTACCTTTCCACATAAAGTTTAGGATCAGTTTGTTAACACCCACAGTATTACTTGCTGGGTTTTTTATAGAGATTGCATTGAATCTATAGATCAAGTTAGGGAAGAATTAATATCTTGACAATAAATATATATTTAGTTCTTTGATTTTGTTCATTAGAGTTTTATAATTTTCTTTGTATAGGTCTTATACATATTTTGTTAGATTTATACCTAAGTCTTTCATTTTGGGAGGTGCTAATATAAATGATATATTATTTTTAATTTCATATTCCACTTGTTCATTGCTGGTATACAAGAAAACAATCGACTTTCGTATATTAACCTTGTACTCTGCAACTTTGCTATAATTGCTTATTAATTCCAGGAGTATTTTGGGGGTGTTTTTTTGTTTTGTTTTGTTTTCATCTGGATTTTCTACACAGACAATCATGTGATCTGTGAAAAAAGTTTTATTTCTTCCTTCCCAAGTTATATACTTTTTATTTCCTTTTTTGTCTTACTGTATTAGCTAGGACATCTAGTACAATGTTGAAATGGAATAGTGAGAGGGGGAATGGATCATCCTTGCCTTGTTCTTGCTCTTAGTGGGGAAGCTTCAAGTTTCTCGTTATTAAGTATGATGTTAGCTGTAGGTTTTTTGTAGATGCTCTTTATCAAGTTGAGGAAATTCTCCTATATTCTTAGTTTGCTGAGAATTTTTATCATGAGTAGGTGTAGGATTTTGTCAAATGCTTTTTTGCATCTGTTGATATGGTGATGTGATTTTTCTTCTTTAGCCTGTTGATGTAATGGATTACATTAATTTTCAAATGTTGAATCAGCCTTGCATACCTGGGATAAATCTCACTTGGTTGTGGTGTATAATTCTTTTTATACATTGTTGGATTTAATTTACTTATATTTTGTTGAGGATTTTCACATCTATGTACATGAGAGATGTTGGTCTGTAGTTCTCTTTTTTGTAATGCCTTTCTTTGTTTTGGTATTGGGGTAATGCTGGCCTCATCCTATATAATAAAGAGGTAATATGCAAATTGACCATCATGCCCTCGCACAAGATGGCCACCCCAATGTGGTCACAAGATGGCCACCACAAGATGGCCAGCAGGGGAGGGCAGTTGTGGGTGACCAGGCCGGTAGGGGAGGGCATTTGGGGGCGACCGGGCCTGCAGGGGAGGGAAGTAAGGGGTGACCGGGCTGGCAGGGGAGGGCAGTTGGGGGGACCAGGCCTGCAGGGGAGGGCAGTTGGGGGCAACCAGGCCGGCAGGGGAGGGCATTTGCGGGGGGGGGGGGGAACCAGGCCTGCAGGGGAGGGCAGCTGGAGGGGACCAGGCCTGCAGGGGACGGTAGTTGGGGGTGACCAGGCCTGCAGGGGAGGGCAGTTAGGGGCGACCAGGCCAGCAGGGGAGGGCAGTTCGGGGTGAGATCAGGCCGGCAGGGGAGGGCAGTTGGGGGCAATTGGGCCGGCAGGGAAGCAGTTAGGCGTCGATCAGGCTGGCAGGAGAGTGGTTAGAGGGTGATCAGGCTGGCAGGCAGAGTAATAAGTAAGAAAGTATTCCCTCTGCTTTTAATCCTTTGGAAGAGATTGTAGAGAATAGGTATAATTTTTTTCCTTAAATGTTTGGTATAATTCACCAACCCATTTGGGCCTGGTGCTTTCTGTTTTGGAAGTTGTTTATTGATTCAGTTAATTTACTAGATAGAGGTCTATACCTCAGAATGTGACCTCATTTGGAAATAGGATCATTGTAGCTGTAATTAGTTATTATGAGGTCATACTGGAGTAAGGTGGGCACCTATGCAATATAACTGGTATCCTTATAAAAACAGGAAATTGAACCACATAAAGATTGGAGTTATTCTGCCACAGCCGAGGAACACCAAAGATTACCAGCAAACCACCAGAAACTAGGAGAGAAGCATAGAATACATCCTTCTGAAGGAACCAGCCCTGCTGACGCCTTGATTTTAGACTTCTAGCCTTCAGAGTTGTGAGACAATAAATTTCTGTTGTGTTTAAGGCACCAGATTTGTGGTACTTTGTCAAGGCAGCTCTAGCAACTAATATAGGAGCCATTATATGTCAGGGCAGCTCTAACAACTAATGTAGGAACCACAGCCTGCCACACTGTGGTTGAAATCTACAACTTGCTGTAGTGAGTTGTTACCAAGAAGTGAAGACTAAGAGTTACCAGAGTCTTAGTTCTTCCCTGATACCCATCAGTCTGCTTAATGGCTTTTATATTTATCCTTACTCCTTTCCCAGATTAACAGATGGGGCTGTTGTAATGTGATATGAAGGTTAATAGGATCCCTTTAGTACCTCCTGGTTTGTCTGCATTCTGATATAATAGGGTGGGAGGTTGTATATAATAAGAATTTTTTATCATTTTAGACCACAATCAAAAATTGAATATGACTCTATTGAAATAATAAAATGGCATTTTTTCCCTTTGGTGTATTTTGCCAAATATCTCCAATTTTGAATAAGTCTGGGGGCTGGTTTCCAGAAACTAGCTCATGAATAATGTTCTCAATTCAGTCGGACCTTTATTAGCCTTTGTGAGTTCAATTTAATTTTTAAAAACTTGAATATCTATAATGTACTAGACATCATACTAGATACTAGTGATAAAAAGATATATAAGACATCAAAGTTATTCCCTGTCTTGTATGGGAGCCAGATACATAACTGCAATTAAATTATAATATGATAAATATAATAATATAAGTACAGTATTTTCAAGTACTGAGAGGTCTGGTAGACATCAGGGAAAGTTTCATGGAGGAAATTATGTTTTAACTGGTTTTGAAAGATAAAGAAAAATTTGCGAGACAGAGAAGGTGGAGAACATTCCACACATAAGAGAATGTCAGACATGAAGAAAGAAGCAGCATGGTACATTCAGAGAAATTCTAGGTAGCTTGCTGTAGATGGAGCACAAATTGTGATGGAGAGCAGCAGGAGATGAGGCTGGATTGATTAGCAGGGGCAGTTTCTAGGGAAACTGATGAATTGCTTCAGTATTGGATCACTATGACAGTAAAGAAGCATGCGGATAAGCATTACTGCTAGGCAGCATAGATTCCATTCTTTTCCCCTGCCTACCTGTTGTCCTTCTCTTCAGTGGCCAATATTCTAAAAAATATCTCTTATGACTATAACGCAAACATCCAAAATTTAAGGAGTTTCCCATTTGCCTGGTTTTATTTCAAAACCTTGCAAGTTAGACACGAAGATAATCAATAAGCTAAATATATCAACAAGTAATGGTAAGAATTTTTTTCTGCATTAAATTAAGGTGGCAAGATATCCATGCCTCTTTTTCTATTTTGTTTGTCAGTTTATTTTGTGCATTAAATTCCACATATAAGAGAGATCACATGATACTTGCCTTTCTCTGACTGGCTTATTTCACTAGCATAATACTCTCCAGGTCTATTCATGCTGTTGCAAAAGATAAGATTTCCTTCTTTTTAATGACTGAGTAGTATTCCATTGTGTAAATGTACCACTGTTTTTTTATCTACTCATCTACTTGGGCTGTTTCCATATCTTGGCTATTGTAAATAAAGCTGCTATGAACATAGGGTTGCATATATTCTTTCTGATTGATGTTTTGGAATTATTAGGGCATATTCCCACAAGTTGGGTTGCTGGGTCCAAAGGCAATTCTATTTTTAATTTTTTGAGGAAACTTTATACTGTTTCCACAGTGGCTGCACCAGTCTGTATTCCCATCAAGGGTGCACTAAGTTTCCCTTTTCTCCACATCCTCACCAGCATTTTTTGTTCATTTATTTATTGATGGTAGACATCCTGGCAGGTGTGAGGTGATAACTCATTGTGGTATTGATTTGCATTTCTCTGATGATTAGTGATATTGAACATTTTTTCATGTGCCTATTGGCCATTTGTATGTCCTCTTTGGAGAAGTGTCTGTTCGGGTCCTTTGCACGTTTTTAATTGGTTGTTTGTCTTATTGGTGTTGAGTTGTATAGGTTCTTTGTATATTTTGGAAATTGAGCCCTTGTTAGATGTATCATTGGTAAACATGTTCTCCCATACAGTGGGTTCCCTTTCCATTTTGTTGATGGTTTGTTTTGCTGTTGCAGAGGCTTTTTAGTTTGATGTAGCCCCATTTGCTTGTTTTTTGTTTTTGTTTTTTTCATTTATTTCATTTGCCCTAGGAGACGTATAGGCAAGAATATTGCTCTGAGAGATGTCTGAGCACAATGGAATATTATTCAGCCATAAGAAAGAAAGGAAATCCTTCCATTTGCAACAACATGGATGGATCTTGAGGGCATTATGCTAAATGAAATATGGCAGACACAGATAGATAAATAATGTATGATCTCACTTACACATAAACTCTAAAATAGCCAAACTCATAGAACCAGAGAACAGAATCATCATTACCAGTGGTTGTGGGTAAGGGAAACATGAACATGTTGGTCAAAGGGTATTGTATTGCATTATATAACTGCCTTTGTTTTATTGTAGTCACTACTAAGTTGGCCTGACTTTTTCTTTCATGAGTCTATCATTTTCAGTTTTTCCTTCTGCATTCCATATTAACATATACTCTGTTAATATAAGAATAGGAACATGTCCATTTTTGTAAAATTTAGTGTTTGAGACTTATAATTGAATTGGTTTTGCTAATGATCATATGAAGAGAATACATTTCTTCTTACAATTTGACAAATAAAATAAGCTTTGTGAGTTTAGGCAAATTGCCTAGATTACAGTTCATAATGAAAGTATAGAGACGTAAACTATGGTTAGTCTAAATCAAACACCTATGCACATTAAAATTAAGTAGTCATTAAAATAAAGATATTTAATAACCTTTACTAATTTTATTCCCTGGCCCCTAGAAATTATACCATTTTACCACTGAGGTCTCTGACATGGGGGAAAATTAGCTAGCTCCTTGTAGTTACTACTTACTTTTTTCACATGAGGAAAATACTACATTAGGTAAAGAAACTGGGTGGGGGGGAGGTCAATTGGGGAAAAAGGGGACATGTAATACTTTAAACAATAAAATAAATACATACATACATACATACGTACATACTGGAAAAAATTAAGGTGGCAAGCCAAATTCAGTACACCCTACCTACAAGCTTCTGGTTTATTTAAGAGACCTGCCAAACCATTTGAGTCTTTTTCTATTTCTTTACCACCCTATAACCTCTTGCTAAGGCTCTGGGCACTTCAGCTTAGATAGCTTGTTTAAAACAACATATTGCTGCAGTTTGGAATTATTTGTGAGTGAGTGAGTGAGATCTTTTTTTTCCCTCCCTCCCTCTCTTTACTTTTCTCTTTCCCTTCCTCCAGCCTTTCCAGCTTCAATTTTTATTTTGACTTAACCATTACAGTACTAAATTGTATAAGCCCTTAAAGTCATTATAGGCTCTATACTGTGACTTGTATATGCTCTGCTCAGCTCATTGTAAGCATTCAGAATCTCCTGTATTATCAAGAAGTGTTTAGAGCAGAAATGGAGAATCGTTTTTCTGCCAAGGGCCATTTAGATATTTATAACATAATTTGTGGGCCATACAAAATTATCAACTTAAAAATTAGCCTGCTATATTTGGTCAAACATTTAATTAATTCACCCCAATGCCTTGGCAGGCCTAGACCAAATGATTGTGGCCTGCGGGCTGGACATTCCCCACCCTGGATTGGAGAGTTCTTTTTCCATAATGAAATTTTTAGCAGCCCAATTGAGGAAAACACCGTATAGTAGATTTGCCTAAATCTAATGGTTAAGGTCCACATTGTTCACACTGTATCTTTGGCCTTCCCAACCCATATGTGAGATCCAGGGATGACTTCACTTACTGTGTAGCAAATTAGAAGATAAAAGTGAGTGATGTGTTTTCGAAAGGTCTATACCTCATAATCCTATCTAATAAAAGGGTGATATGCAAATTAACCATCACTCCATCACAAAGATGGTGGCGCCCATAGCCACAAGATAGCGGCACCTAGTCCTCTCAGCCCCGCGGGAGTCCCTCAGTTGTGGAGGGGGGGCGGCCACTGAGAGCGGGCAGCGTGAGCAGCCTTCGTCGCCACAACAACACAAGCGTACCACCCTGGCCGCGGAGGGCTTGGGGGTGTGGGGGGAACACTTGTGTCCTCACCCCGGCGATGAGGCAAGCATTCCACACCCCACTGCAGATGGGTCTCTGGCCAGGCTGGGGCGTGGAACGCTTGTATTGTCGCCCTGGCAACAAGGCAAGCTTTCCGTGCCCGGCCGAGGGTGGGCCTCTGGGCTGCGGAGAGCCTTTGGGCAGTGGGCGCGAAGGCCTCGCAGAGAGCTACTGGCACACGGATTTGTGTGCAGGGCTACTAGTATTCTAATAATAGTTTGAGAAGAGAGATGATATTGAAAAATATAAATGGGTAATGTCGGAACTTTTACTGAGTGATAATCACTTTGACCCAAAAAGAAGCTTTCCTTGCTTTGTTAAAAACTAGTTATTCCTTTGGGAACTTTAATGGTACCTCAACTAAGTGGCTACATCTGGAAAGCAGAATACTAAAAAGTCTACCATTAGAGCAAAAGCAATTAGCTATGTAACTGACACAGAACCAAGCCCTGCTGATTGCTATTGGAATCTCTGTTCCAAGGCACTGGTCCTTTAAAGTTTGCTGAGCATTTAATCCGTTCAAGAACGTAGCTGCCATTTTAGGAAAGATAATGAATATTGATGTTAATTCTTAAGGATAATTCCCAAAGTGGCCTGGAGTTTAATAAAGAGCCAGCCATTATGTATTGAGGTAGGGGATCAGCCAACACTAAGGAAAGATGTGGCTCAAACTAAAACTCCGAACCTTAATGAAGAGTGATCTTTAACTACCTCAGTCTCAAGAGCAACATCATAAGTTGCTTCTCTTTTACCATTTTGGCCTTCCAAAACCCGCCAAATAGTATATAACCATTGTTTTTAAGGAACCCTGGGGCAATAGGAAATGAGATAGAGTAATTTATTTGGTATACTATGTGAAAATGAAAATGGAAGTCTGCATTAGGGTACAGTTGATAAATACTCATGAAGATATAGAATGAGATACTTCCTTGCATATTTCAGTTTCGAGTTTCTTAAATAGAAAAAGAGGAAAAATCTATATATCTTGAAAATCATCATTTATTGGTTAGGAATGGTTGCAGCTGCAAGTACCTAACAGTAGCTTTAAACTTTGTGAACCCTTATAACAAAAGAAGTCTAGAATTAGGACTCTTTTCCAGAGTTAAGCAAGAAGGCCTAGGTTCTTTCTACCTCTCTGCTTCACCACTTTTAGCTTTTACCTTTTAGTCTCAAGTTTGTCACCTCACAATCAGAGGGTGAGGAAGAAAAGAGAAGGAGTAGCACCAGGGACTTTTCTGCTTTTCCCTTTTCTTTAAAAAAAATATTTTTAGTTTATTGATTTTTTTTTAGAGTGGGGAGAGAGAGTGAAAGAGAAACATCAATTTGTTGTTGCACTTACTTATGCATTCATTGGTTGATTAATGATGTGCCCTGACCAGGGATCAAACCTGCAACCTTGGTGTATCTGGACAACTGAGTAGCTCTAACCAACTGAGCTACTAGGCTAGCGCTCTATCTTTCTCTTTTATAAGGAAACAAAAGCTTTTCCAGAGTTACATTCTTCTACTGCCATTGGATTTCTGTGTCTCATTGACCTGAACTTTTTGACAGGTTTAGTCTTAGCAGCGTGGGAGGCTGGGAAACGAGTATCTGGCTTTTTTTTTTTTGCCTTTATAGTAGAAGACAAACAAGGGAGAAGAGTTGGGAATGAGGATGGGTTCAGAAACCCATGGTGCCTTTATCAAACCTATTGCCTCTTCCCTTTCTCTGTCCTTCCCCCAAATAATCTAGCAAGTAAGACAGCAGTCTTCAGGACCAGAGAGGCCTGATAAGCCAAGCCATACAGATTTCCAGTTTCAAAATAATTGGACACAGAATTTAGTTTATGGCCTTACACAAGAGAATATTATTAAAAAGAAATAAACGATTCTGGGAAGATGGTAGAATAGGAGGTACAAGGAATCTGTCTTCCCATCAGACAGTAATTGCACTGGCAGGATCTGTCTGATATTACTGTTGTGGCACCCTGGAGTCTATTGAAGGCTTGTAACTTTCAGGGTAAGAATTAGAGGAAAATTGTGGTTAATTTTAGTCGATTTCAGGAGAAGTTAGACATCCCCATTCCCTGTCAGGCCGTTGTGTATATGTTCTTGGAGCAACTTGGAGGATGGGGTCATTTTTGCCTTTCCTCTGAATATCAGAGATCTGTGCTCTGATTGCTGATTGTTGCTTCTGATCACAGAGGTGTAGACAAAGAGGTTGTTAGCCATTTTGTGGCACCTCCCTGCATTGTTATAAGCCCCTCTGGCTGATGTGACTTCTAGAACATTTAAAGCACCTTTACCCTTTTCCCCCTTTATTTTTAACTATTTCTCCTTTCCAGACATTAAAGACTAGGATATTAAAAAACAATTGCAGCCCTAACTGGTTTGGCTCAGTGGATAGAGCGTCGGCCTGCAGACTGAACGGTCCCAGGTTCGATTCTGGCTAAGGGCATATACCTTGGTTGCAGGCACACCCCCAGTGGGAGGTGTGTAGGAGGCAGTTAATCGATGTTTCTCTCTCATCGATGTTTCTAACTATCACTCTCCCTTCCTCTCTGTAAAAAATCAATAAAATATATTTAAAAAAACAACAACAATTGCATATGTGGGGAAAATTAGAAAGTGACTGTGCATGCCTAGGGAAAGGCTCAGTAAAGACCTTATAAGACATTGAGTGTACACATCAGGCTGAACCTTGGCACACAGGTTACCCTAAACAATGAAAAAACACAAAAACAATTACAGAAACCAGCAAACCCTGGGGAAGGGGTGGAATCTGATTTTCAGAGTTACAACTTAACTAGACTCAAATGTCCAGTGTTCAACAAAAAATCACAAGGCATATAAAGAAAGAGCAAAGTATGACCCATTCAAAGGAAAAAAATAAACTGTTGTGCAAAAGACCTGATGGCAGATCTATTAGAAAAAGACTTTAAAACAACTGTCTTAAAGATGCTCAAAGAACTAAAGGAAGATGTGCAGAAAGTCAAGAAAACAATATGTAAACAAAACAGAAATATCAAGGAAATAGAAAACCGAAAAAGAAACCAAAAGGAAATCCTGAAGCTGAAAATTACAATAACTAAAATAAGAAATTCACTAGAAAGATTCAGAGCAGATTTGATCAGGGAAGAAGAAAGAATCAGTGAACTTGAAGATAGGAGAATGGAAATAATTGAGAGCAAGAAACAGAAAATAAAAGTCTTTGGAGGCCAGAAGACCAAGAGCCAATATATGCAGTCCTAAAAGAAAAAACTGTCAACCAAGAATCCTCTATCCAGCTCAACTGGCATGGCTCAGTGGTTGAGCATCAACCTATGAACCGGGAGGTCACAGTTTGATTCCTGGTCAGAGCACATGCCTGGGTTGTGGGCTCAATCCTTAGTGTGGGTCATGTAGGAGGCAGCCAATCAGTGCTTCTCTCTCATCATTGATGTTTCTCTTTCTCCCTCTCCCTTCCTCTCAAATCAGTTAAATATAATCTATATAATAAAGAGGTAATATGCAAATTGACCATCACTCCAACACACAAGATGGCCACCCCCATGTGGTCAAAGATGGCTGCCCCCATGTGGACACAAGATGGCCACCACAAGATGACCGGCAGGGGAGGGCAGTTGTGGGCGATCAGGCCAGCAGAGGAGGGCAGTTGGGGGTGACCAGGCCTGCAGGGGAGGGCAGTTGGGGGGCACCAGGCCTGCAGGGGAGGACAGTTGGGGGCTACCAGGCCAGCAGGGGAGGGCAGTTGGGGCCAACCAGGCCAGCAGGGGAGGGCAGTTGGGGCCAACCAGGCTTGCAGGGGAGGGTAGTTGGGGGGGACCAGGCCTGCAGGGGAGGGCAGTTGGGGGGAACCAGGCCTGCAGGGGAGGACAGTTGGGTGCTACCAGGCCAGCAGGGGAGGGCAGTTAGGGGTCACCGGGCTAGCAGGGGAGGGCATTTGGGGGCAACCAGGCCTGCAGGGGAGGGCAGTTGGGGAGGACCAAGCTGGCAGGGGAGGGCAGTTAGGGGCAATCAGGCTGGCGGGGGAGCAGTTAGGCATCGATCAGGCTGGCAGGGGAGTGGTTAGCGGTTGATCAGGCTGGCAGTCAGAAGCGGTTAGGGCAGCGGTTCTCAACCTGTGGGTCGCGACCCCTTTGCCAGTCAAACAACCCTTTCACAGGGGTCGCCTAAGACCATTCTGCATATCAGATATTTACATTACGATTCATAACAGTAGCAGCATTACAGTTGTGAAGTAGCAACGAAAATAATTTTATGGTTGGGTCACAACATAAGGAACTGTATTTAAAGGGCCAGAAGGTTGAGAACCACTGGGTTAGGGGCAATCACGCAGGCAGGCAGGCGAGCAGTTGGGAGCCAGCAGTCCTGGATTGTGAGAGGGATATCCGACTGCCCGTTTAGGCCCAATCCCACTGCCTAAAAGGGCATCAGACATCCCTCAAGGGGTCCCAAATTGGAGAGGGTGCAGGCTGGACTGAGGGACACACCCCCTACCCCCATGCACGAATTTTGTGCACTGGGCCTCTAGTATATATATATTTTAAAAAGAATCCTCTTTTTAAAACTTCCCTTCAAACGTGAGGGAGTAATTAGGTCATTCCTAGGTACACAAAGGCTGAAAGAGTTTATGATCACTAGACCTGCCCTGCAAGAATTGCTCGAGGGAGTCCTGAAAGGTAAAATGAAAGGATACTAGAAAGTAAACTCAGAGCTATAGGGAGAAATCAAAATCTCAAGAAAGGTAAATATGTGGGAAATTATAAAGCTAGAATTATTTTAATAATGGATTGTAATTGCACTTTCTGCTTTTTTAAAAAATATATATTTTATTGATTCTTTACAGAGAGGAAGGGAGAGGGATAGAGAGCAAGAAACATCAATCAGCTGCCTCCTGCACGCCCCCCACTGGGGATGTGCCTGCAGCCAAGGTACATGCCCTTGACCGGAATCAAACCTGGGACCCTTGAGTCTTGCAGGCTGATGCTCTATCCACTGAGCCAAACCGGTTAGGGCAACTTTCTGCTTTTTACAGGATTTAAAAGACTATTACTTTTTTGTTGTTGTTAATCCTCACCTGAGGATATTTTTTCATTGATCTTTTAGAGAGAGGGAAAGACAGAGAGAAACATCAATGTGAGTGAAACACATTGATTGGTTGCCTCCTGCGCACACCCCGACCAGGGCCTGGGAAGGAGCCAGCAACCAAAATACTTGCCCTTGATCAGAATCGAACCCGGGGACCCTTTGGTCCACAGGCCGACACTCTACCCACTAAGTTAAACTGGCTAGGGCAAAAGACTAATACTTTTAAAGAAAAAAAATTATTAATGCATAAACTAATATTATTGTAACTTTATTTCTTCTTTTTTTTTTTTTTTTTTGTTAATCCTCACCCAAGGATATATTTTTCCATTGATTTTATTTTTAGAGAGAGTGGAAGGGAGGGGAGAGACAGAGAGAGAAACATTGATGTGAGAGAGATACATCAATTGCTTGCCTCCCGCATACACTCTGACCAGTGCCAGTGATCGAGCCTGCAACCGAGGTACATGCCCTTGACCGGAATCAGACCTGTGGCCCTTCAGTCTGCAGGTCAACACTGAACCAAACCAGCTAGGGCTAATATTACTGTAACTTTAATTTGTAACTCCAAATCTTCTTTTCTTCATAATTTAAGAGCCTGATGTATTTAAAAGAATTATTAGTTAACTAGAGGCCCCGTGCACAAAAATTTGTGCACTCGGGGCCGGGGGGAGGGGGGGTCCCCCAGCCCGGCCTGTGCCCTCTCGAAGTCTGGGACCCCTCGGGAGATAATGACCTGCTGGCTTAGGCCTGCTCCCGGGTGGCAGAGGGCAGGCCCAATTCCTAAGTGCAGCCCCTGGTCAGGCTCAGGGTAGGGCTGATTGGGGGATTGGGGCACCGCCCCCTGTCACACTCAAGGCAGGGTCGATGGGGAGGTTGCCGCGCCACCCCCTGTCACGCACAGAGCAGGGCCCATCAGGGGGTTGGGGTGCTGTCCCCTGTCACGCACAGAGCAGGGCCCATCAGGGGTGTTGGAGCTCTGTACCCTGTCACGCACAGAGCAGGGCTGATCAGGGGGTTGAGGAGCTCCCCGCTGTCACTCACAGAGTAGGGCCGATAGGGGAGTTGGGGCACCGCCCCCTCTCACACACAGAGCAGGGCGGATCAGGGGGTTGGGGTGCTGCACCCTGTCACACTCAGGGCAGGGCCAATGGGGAGGTTATGGCTCTACCCTGTCACACACAGAGCAAGGCCCGTGGAGGGGGGTTGGGACACCACCCTCTATTACCCACAGAACAGGGCCGATCAGGGGGTTGGGGCGCCACCACTGTCACACTCGGGGCAGGGCCGATGGAGAGGTTATGGCTCTACCCTGTCACACACAGAGCAGGGCCCATGGGGGGGGGAGGGGGTTGGTGCGCTGCACCCTGTCAAACACAGAGCTGCAGGGCAATCGGGGGATTGGGGAGCTCCCCCCTATCAGGCACAGAGCAGGGCAGATAGGGAGGTTGTGGCCCCGCCCTCTGTCACACACAGAGCCACAGGGCGATCAGGGGGTTTGGGCGCTGCCCCCTGTCACACTGATCCCGGTGCCGGGAGGCATATTACCCTTTTACTATATAGAATAGAGGCCTGGTGCACGGGTGGGAGCCGGCTGGTTTGCCCGGAAGGGTGTCCTGGATCAGGGTGGGGGTCCCCACTGGGGTGCCTGGCCAGTCTGGGTGAGGGGCTGAGGGCTGTTTTCCGGGAGCCAGTGACTGAAGCTTCCAACCGCTCCTTGTTTTCTTTTTTTTTTTTTTTTTATTCTGGGCCAGCTTTAGCTCTGAGGCCTCACCGCTGAAAACATCGATACAATGTTGCTAAAGCCCGGCTGACTGAAAGCCGGTTTCTGGGCTTTTGTTTATTTTCTTATTTGCAACATAGTATATAGTTGCTTAGAGTTGCAACTGAGAGGCCGGAAAGTGAGGCGGGGAACGTTGGAGTCTGTAGTCACTGAAGCAAGCAAGCCTCATGTTTGCTTCCAGCTGCCTGGCTGCCGGCCGCCATCTTGGTTGACAGTTAATTTGCATATACTCACTGATTAGCCAATGAAAAGGGTAGCGGTCGTACGCCAATTACCATGTTTCTCTTTTATTAGTGTAGATGTTTTGGGGCCTACAGTGTATAAAGATGTAATTTTGTGACATCAGCAACCAAAAGGGATGGGTTGAGAACTGTAAAGGAGCAGTTTTTGCATTTATTGAAGTTAAACTGGTATAAATTCAAATTAGAGTATTATAACGGGTAATCACAAAGAAAGCAACTATAGAATATACACAAAAGGAAATGAGAAATTTAAGCATTTCTTTAAAAAAAATCAACTAAAAAAGAAGACAGTAATGAGAGACAAAAAAGCTATAGATCATATAGAAGACAAAGAGCACAATGACAATAGTTCTTCCTTATTAGTACTTACTTTAAAAGCAAATGGATTAAACTCTTCCATCAAAAGACAGAGATTGGTGAAATGGATAAAAACGTTATCTAACTATATGTCTCCAAGAGACTCACTTGAGACCCAAAGACACAAACAGGTTGAAAGTGAACAGATGCCAAAGATATCCCATGCAAATGGTTACCAAAAGAGAGCAGTGGTAGGTATAATTATAGCAGAATAAATAGATCTTTGATCAAAATAAGTTATAAGAGACAAAGAGGACATTATCCTATACCAGTGGTCAGCAAACTCATTAGTCAACAGAGCCAAATATCAACAGTACAACGATTGAAATTTCTTTTGAGAGCCAAATTTTTTAAACTTCAACTATATAGGTAGGTACATTGTTATTAACTTAATTAGGGTACTCCTAAGGCAGTGATGGCGAACCTTTTGAGCTCGGCGTGTCAGCATTTTGAAAAACCCTAACTTAACTCTGGTGCCATGTCACATATAGAAATTTTTTGATATTTGCAACCATAGTAAAACAAAGATTCATATTTTTGATATTTATTTTATATATTTAAATGCCATTTAACAAAGAAAATTAACCAAAAAAATGAGTTCGTGTATCACCTCTGACACGTGTGTCATAGGTTCGCCATCACTGTCCTAAGGCTTAGGAAGAGCCACACTCAAGGGGCCAAAGAGCCACATGTGGCTCTCGAGCCGCAGTTTGCCAACCACGGTCCTATACAATAAAAGGCTAATATGCAAATCAACCGAACAGCTGAACAACCGGTTGCTATGATGTGCACCAGGCCTCTAGTATATTAATTAATAAAAGTTTCAATATAGCTAAAGGATATAACAATTATACACATTTACATACCTGATGATAAACTGCCAAAATATATGAAGCAGAAACTGACAATTGAAGGGAGAAATAGACATTAATAGTTGAAGAATTCAATACTTTGCTCACAATAATGGATAGAAAGACCAGACAGTGGCTAACCTTGCACCTCCTTGGAGATCCAAGAGCCAGTGTACCGAGTGGTCAGAGTGAGACCATAATGGATTACAACTCTTCACATCCATAAGAGACACACTCAAGGGGCAGACTCAGTGAGCACCAAAGCCCTACTGAAGCAAGTCCTGCCCCATAAGGATGTCTCCTGCACAACAGATCTTCCAGTGTAGACACAGCTTGGTCATCACAGCCAATTGGCCTGGAGGTCAAATCCTCCCAGTGATACCAACAGCAATCAAGGCTTAACTACAAGACTGTGCAAACATCCCTCAAAGGGGTGCACCAAGAGTGTCCACCTCAGGTGACTGGGGAGGCTGAGCCATTGGGCCCTATAGGACACCAACCACACAAAGCCACTCTATCAACTCAAGAAGACTTGGCAGCTACCCAGTACATAGAAACAAACACAGGGAAGCAGCCAAAATGCAGAGACAAAGAAACAAGTCACAAATGAAAGAAATGGATGAAAGCAGAATACTGGATATAGAGTTCAAAACCACAGTTATAAGGTTACTCAAGAATCTTCTAGAAACCTCTGAGAAATTTAGTGAGACCCTCAAGGATATGAAAAAGGACCAATCAGAAATTAAGCATACACTGACGGAAATAAAGAATAATGTACAGCCAAAACTGGTTTGGCTCAGTGGATAGAGTGTTGGCCTGTGTACTGAAAGGTCCCAGGTTCGATTCCAGTCAGGGGCATGTACCTGGGTTGCAGGCACATCCCCAGTGGGAGATGTGCAGGAGGCAGCTGATCGATGTTTCTCTCTCATCGATATTTCTAACTCTCTATCTCTCTCCCTTCCTCTCTGTAAAACATAAATAAAATATATTTTTTTAAAAAAAAAAGAATAATATACAGGGAGAAAACCAAGATGGCGGCATAGGTAAACACCAGAAATTGCTGCCTCGCACAACCACTTCAAAAATACAACTAAAAGACAAAACGGACATCATCCAGAACCACAAGAAGGCTGGCTGAGTGGAAATTCTACAACTAGAAGGAAAGAGAAAAGCACACTGAGACTCAGAGGAGGTGAGGAAGTAAAGTGCAGAGGTACGGAAGCGCACGTGGAAAGGGCTGGCAACTGACAGGGTTGTCTTTTTCAATCAGGAGAGAGTCTCAAGCTCCCAACTGCTCTGAACTCCAGGTCCGGACGAGTCTCTGGGGACCCAGACTCATACGGGGAGAGACTGGACTGTCTGGCATCGGTCAGAACTCGAGGGTGGCTTTCTCTCAGAGGTGCTTGCAGCGATTACTGGGACACTGAGACTCGGGGCCTCTTAGGATAGGACTGAGGATCAGCCATAGCTGTTTGCTCCACTCTGTTGATCCCCTGAGACCCCGCCCCACCCAAGCTGTGCACAGAGGCTTTTGCATATGAACAGCCTGGCCATTTGCAATCTGAAAATTACCTAACAAACTGCAGCTGGGTCAGAGAGACCCAGAACTTCCACAAGAAGGCCAAAGGCCCCACAGCAGCTTGCATTGCTTCACAGCTGGGCCTCATCTGGGCACCTCCAAACCCCAAACAAAGAAGAGGAATCTGCAGATCTCTCCATAGCTCCTGCTGGGTAGCCTCAGGCAGAGGCTAAATTAGCACATCCTTAGAGATCCAAGAGCCAGTGTACCCAGTGGTCAGAGTGGGACCATCCAGATTACAACTCCTCAGATCCGTAAGGGACACACTCAGGGGGCAGACTCAGTGAGCACCAAAGCCCCACTGAAGCAAGTCTTGCCCCAGAAGGGTGTCTCCAGCACAGAAGTTCTCTCATTGTAGACACAGCTGATTCTCACAGCCAGTTGGCCAGGAAGTCAATTCCTCCCAGTGATAACTACAACAATCAAGGTATAACTACAATAAGACTGTGCACAAAGCCCACAAAGGGGTGCACCAAGAGTGTCCACCTCAGGTAATTGGGGAGGCTGAGCCACTGGGCCCTATAGGACACCTAGTACAGAAAGCCACTCTATCAACACAGGGAAGCAGCCAAAATGCAGAGACAAAGAAACAGGTCACAAATGACAGAAATGGAGGAAAGCAAACTACTGGATATAGAGTTCAAAACCACACTTATAAGGTTTTTCAAGAGTTTTCTAGAAACCGCCGATAAATTTAGTGAGACCCTCAAGAAATCTAGTGAGACCCTTGAGGATATGAAAAAGGACCAACTAGAAATTAAGCATACACTGACTGAAATAAAGAATATTATACAGAGTTCCAACAGCAGATAGAGGATCCCAAGAATCAAGTCAAAGATTTGAAATACGAAGAAGCAAAAAACACCCAACCGGAAAAACAAAAAGAAAAAAGAATCCAAAAATGTGAAGATAGTGTAAGGAGCCTCTGGGACAACTTCAAGCATACCAACATCCGAATTATGGGGGTGCCAGAAGAAGAGAGAGAGAGCAAGATATTGAAAACCTATTTGAAGAAATAATGACAGAAAACTTACCCTTCCTGGTGAAAGAAATAGACTTACAAGTCCAGGAAGCGCAGAGAACCCCAAACAAAAGGAATCCAAAGAGGACCACACCAAGACACATCATAATTAAAATGCCAAGGGCAAAAGACAAAGAGAGAATCTTAAAAGCAGCAAGAGAAAAACAGTTAGTTACCTACAAGGGCGTACCCATACGACTGTCAGCTGATTTCTCAACAGAAACTATGCAGGCCAGAGGGAGTGGCAAGAAATATACAAAGTGATGAATAGCAAGAACAAATACATATCTATCAACAAGTGAATCTAAAAGTTAAGTGAATAAAAAATCTGAAGAACAGAATAAACTGGTGAATATAATAGAATCAGAGGCATAGGAAGGGAGTGGACTGACAGTTCTTGGGAGGATGAGGGTGTAGGGGGTGCGGGAAGAGATTGGACAAAAATCTTACACCTATTCACGAGGACAATGGGGGGGGTAAGGGCATGGGGCAGGGTGGGAACCAGGTGGAGGGGAGCTATGGGGGGGGAAAAAGAGGAACAGCTGTAATAATCTGAACAATAAAGATTTATTTTTTTTAAAAAGAGAGATATTCCTATTATCGAAGTAAATCAGATGTTCTTTTTGACTGCCAAAGAACCTTACACCAAAAACTGAATTGCATATATAGTACCATCAAACATTTATTACAAGTTTTAGCATAATAATTTTGAACATAATTATCTCTATTATTAATACCCAGTATTGAAATAATTTGAAAAATGTAAGTTGAACTTCTCTTAGATTAAGCTTCATTAATATTATAACAGTTCTCAAATATTAGTTACTAGTGGACAGAATACTTATCAAATATTTTTAGAAAAAGAAAATAAAAGAAGTTTAGCGAGGATGTAGAGAAATTGGAACCTTTGCATGCTGTTGATGGGAGTATAAAATGGTACAACCAATGTGGAAAACAGTATGGCAAAAAATTAAAAATAGAATTACCATATGATCCAGCAATTTCACTTCTGAGTATACAATATATGGAACCAAAAGTATTGAAAGCAGGGTCTCAAGAGATATTTGTACACCCTTATTTATAGCACCGTTATTGACAATATCTAAAACATGAGTGTCCATCAACTAATGAATAAATAAACAAAATGTTGTAAATACATACAAGGCATAATGTTCATACTTTAAAAGGGTTGGAAATTCTGACCTAGCTGGTTTGGCTCAGTGGATAGAGTGTCAGCCTGTCGACCAAAGGGTCCCAGGTTCAATTCTGGTCAAGGACACGTACCTCCGTTGCAGGCTTCTCTTCAACCCGGGTCCTGGTCGGGGCTCATGCAGGAGGCAACCAATTGATGTGTTTCTCTCACATCGATATTTCTGTCTTTCCCTCTCTCTTCCACTCTCTCTAAAAATCCATGGGAAAATATCCTCGGGTGTGGATTAAAAAAATGAAAATAAAAAAGTTGGAAATTCTTCTGTATTCTACAACAGGATGACCCTTGAAGACATGCAAAGTGAATTAAGTCACAAAAGACAAATACATTATGATTTCACGTATTTGAGGTACTTAGAGTAGTCAGAATTATTAACTCAGAAAGTATAGGCCTTGGCTAAGTTGGTGAGAGCATTCATTGTCCTGATAAGCCAAAGTTGCGGGTTTGATCCTGGTCAAGGCACATGCAAGAATCAACCAATGAATATATAAATAAATGGAACAACAATTCAATGTTTTTCTCTCTGTCTACCTTTCCCAGCACCCCCCCCCCCCTTTCCCTTCCTCCCTCTAAAAAATCAATTAAAAATAAAAAAGAAAGTATAATGGTGGCTGCCAGGGGGATCGGAGTTATTGTTTAATGGCTGTAGAGTTTTAGTTTTACAAGATGAACATTGTTATGGGGATGGATGGTGGTGATGGTTACACAATGTAAATGTATTTAATACCACTGTCCTGTACACTTAAAAATGATTATGATGGTGCCCGGCCGGTATGGCTCAGTGTTTGAATGTTGACCTATGAACCAAGAGGTCATGGTTCGATTCCCAGTCAGGTCACATGCCAGGATTTCAGGCTCAATCCGCAGTGGGGGATATGTGGGAGGCAGCCGATCAATGATTCTTTCTCATCGATGTTTCTTCCTTTCCTCTCTGAAATCAGTAAAAAAATATTTTTAAATGGTTGTGATAGTAAATTTATGTTTTGTGTATTTTGCCCCAATAAAAAATTAAAAGAGAAAGAGAAGAAAAGAAAGATTTGTACTTACTACTTTACTGTGATACTAGGCAATCCCATAGAGGAAATTTAGATGACCAGGACTTTGGCTAATTGCATTGAAACCTGAAGTCAGATTGTATTTCTCAATCCCATCAAGTAATAAGCAAGATTTAAAAACAAAATACCTAACCTTTCCCAACTTAAACTGATAAGAAATTATATTTTCTATCCTTTTTCCTATACTTCCCAATTTCTTAGAGTTGGCCTGTATTACCTTTGGAGTTCAGTTGCCTGTTTGCTGTAATTTATTGGGCACCTGCAATTTACTTGGCACAAGACACTACCTGTGGGGCTCATGATTTTTCACATTTGTCATAAATAAGCGGAGGGAACAAGGAACCAAAATAAAAATGAGTGATCAGGTGTGACTGGGTGTTTAATACTTCTGCTACTTAGAATAGTCGTATCATTGGTCTGAATGATGTAGAATAATGCATTGATATTAATCTCAGGTTATAATGATGAAGAACCAGCAATTCAAGGTTGACTATGGTTTTATTATTCTTTTCTTACCCCTTTTCCCATGTTTATTGACATGATTGTAATACACCTTTTTCCCTTGTCAGGTACTGTGGAGTAAGCTTTTTAAAATGAGGAATCAGTTCTTGACACAGCTTGACTACTGTGGGTTGTTGATATTCTGCCCTATAAAATTCAAGTAATTTGGATCCTAAACAAAAATGTTTAAAATGATGTAGTTAAAATTACTACTAGTAGTTTGGGGAGTGAAGAAGGAAAAAGTTGCTATTTATGAATTGACATTTTTTATACATAGTATTTTAGTTTGAAAGATAATAAAGTTCAATGATGGAATCAGATACCCGAAGAAAATTAATTGACCCACAGACATGGCACGGGTGTCCTTTCATGCACAGCGGTATAACGCCAGCATACAGAAATTGTCCTTGGTGCCTTTCTTTAATAAAGGAAACCTGCTATCTAATAAAAAGGAGGAAGGATATACTAATTCTCATTTACTAGTACTTACATAATGAAATATACTTTAGAAATGGAGATGCGCCCTGGCTGGTTTGGCTCAGTGGATAAAGCGTTGGCCTGCAGACTGAAGGGTCCTGGGTTCGATTCCGGTGAAGGGCACATGCCCAGGTCCTGGGCTCAATCCCCAATAGGGGGTGTGCAGGAGGCAGCCAATCAGTGATTCTCTCTCATCATTGATGTTTCTATCTCTCTCACCCTCTCCCTTCCTCTCTGAAATTAATAAAAAAAACATGTTTAAAAAGCAATTGGATTTCAGCTGGGCCTTGGATTTGGATAAACTGAGGGAGATGGGAAGACATGTATGAGAATAGGGAGATTGTGTGGAGGCACAAAATTGAAAACAAGTAGACTTTGCATATCAGTAGAGATCCTGACCTGAATAGAAAGCATTAGTGGAAAAATAGGAGAAAATAAAGCCACAAAAATAAAAGAAGATCAGAAAATTATGTATTTTACATTCCTTTAAAATCTTTGGGAATGATTTTTTGGGGGTATTTTGTTTGTTTTATTGAGATATTGTAGACATAAAACATGTAAGTTTATTGTGAAATGATTACCACAGTAAGTTAGTTAAACCTCCAATCTGAAACATAATTACTATTTTTTTGTGTGTGTGGTAATAACATTTAAAAATTTCTTTTAACAACTTTCAAGCATATAATACAGTATTACTAATTTTAGATACCATGCTGTACATTAGATCCCCAAACTTATTCATCATATAGCTGGAAGTTGGTGCCCTTTGATCATCTACCTGTTTTTCCCAACCCCAACCCCCTGTCTTTGGGAATGATTTTAAACCTCTCCTACTCAGAGTCAAGAAATTCTTCCTATTGATTTCATTTCTTTTTTTTTTGTTTTTAATTTCTCTTTATTGTTGAAAGTATTGCAGATGACCCTTTTTATCTCCCCTTAACACCCTCCACCCTTCTCTAGCTCCCTCCAAAGTCCTTCCCTGCACTATTGTCTTCCCCTTGATTTTAAATTCTCATTGCTGCCTTTTCCCCCCTTCCTTTTTAAAATTTTTATTTAATTTAGTTTTTAAAAGATTTTAAATTGATTTTTAGAGAGAGGGAGAGAGAGAGAGAGAAAAATCTCCATGCGAGAGTGGGACATCAATTGACTGCTTCCTGCACATCTCCTACTGGGGATTGAGCCCGAAACCTGGGCATGTGCCCTCACTGGGAATCGAACCAGCAACCTTTCAGTGCATGGGAAGACACCCAAACAACTGAACCATACCAGCCATGGCTATTTTTAATTTTTTTCAATTACCGTTTACATTCAGTATTATTTTGTATTAGTTTCAGGTGTATAGTATAGTGGTTAGACAATTATATACTTCACAATGTGTTCCTTCTGGTATTTCCAGTACCTACCTGTCACCATGCAGTTATTATAATACTAGAGGCCCAGCGCACAAAATTCATGTGTGGGTACGGTTCCTAGGCCTGGCCTGCAATCAGGGCCATCTTCCCCAGCTGCCCACAGCTGGCCCCACCACCCACCCCCAGTTCCCCATTCGCCATTGGTTGATCAGTGCCTGACAGCCAGAAGAAGGGACCAATAGGTTAGCTGTACCCACCCGCTCACCAGCCCCGCCCCCACTGCAGGTGGCCATCAGGTGATCGGAGCCTGGCGGCTGGGGAAAGGGACCAAGAGGTGGTCAGTGCACCTCATAGTGACTGGTCCAGCGGTTGTTCTAGTTGTTCTGCCATTAGAGTCAATTTGCATATTACCCTTTTATTATATAGGATAGAGGCCTGGTGCACAGGTCGGGGCCGGCTGGCCTGCCCTGAAGAGGGCCCCAGACGGGGGTGGGGGAGTCCCCACTGAGGGGTAGGGCCGCCTAGGGCAAGAGGCCACGGGTGGTTTGCAGGCCGGCCACGCCCCCGGCTTTGTCAGGAAGGATGTCCAGTCTATCTGGTCTAATTAGCATATTACCCTTTTATTAGTATAGATTATGGACTATATTTCTTATGCTGTATTTTACATCCCTGATGACTGTTTTGTAACTATTTTTTTAATAGATTTCTTTATTGATTTCAGAGAGGAAGGGAGAAGGTGAGAGATAGAAACATCAATGATGAGAGAGAATCATTGATTGGCTGCCTCCTGCACACCCCACACTAGGGATGGAGCCCGCAACCCAGGCATGTGCCCTTGGCCAGAATCGAACCTGGGCCCCTTCAGTCGTAGGCCGATGCTCTATCCACTGAGCCTAGCCGGCTAGGGCTGTTTTGTAACTATTAATTTGTACTTCTTGACCCCTTCAACTTTTTTTGAATACTCAGCCCTGCAATCCACCTCCCCTTTGGCAGATGTTAGTCTGTTCTCTGTAGCAAGTCTATTTCTGTTTTGTTTGTTGTATAGTGTTGTCTAGATTCCACATATAAGTGAAATCATATGGTATTTGTCTTTTTCTAACTGACATTTCACTCACCATAATACCCTCTATGTCTATCATGCTTTCACAAATGGTAAGGTTTTGTTCTATTTCTGGCCAAATAATATTCCTCGTATATATGTACCACAGTTTTTTTTATCCACTCATCCATTTATGGGCACTTGGGTTGCTCCCATAGCTTGCCTATTGTAAGTAATGCTGCAGTGAATATAGGGGTGCCTATATTCTTTCAAATTAGTGTTTTAGGTTTCTTCATGTATAAAAACCCAGAAGTGGAATTGCTGGGTCATAAGGCAGTTCCATTTCTTTTTTCTTTGTTGTTTTTTTTTTGTTTGTTTTTGTTTTTTTTGTTTTTATTTTTTAAGGAAGTTTCATTTTTAATTTTTTGAGGAATAATGGTGGCACCAATCTGCATTCCCACCAACAATGCTCAAGGGTTCCCTTTTCTCCACATTCTGCCAACACTTGTTGATTTATTGATAATAGCCATTCTGATAGTTGTGAATTGATATCTCATTGTGGTTTTCATTTGCATTTTTCTGTGCTGGGGTCCAACCCCAGCAGGTCCAGGGATCCCCAAAGGTGTGGACGGAGTAGGCGAAGAAGGAATGACACGGAGGCAGCATTCAGGTGATTGTCATAGTTGGGTTCCTCAGCCAGTTTCTATCGCCAGGTTCTGTAGCCAGGTTCTCCTGCCAGGTTCTATCCAGTTTCTCCTGCCATGTTCTGTCTCTAGGTTCTGTCTAGGATCTCCAGCCAAGTCCTGTCTCTTGGTTCTCTCTCTAGGTTCTCTCTCTAGGTTCTGTGTCCAGGTTCTGTCCCTAGGTTCTGTCCCTAGGTTCTGTCTCTAGGTTCTGTGTCTAGGTTCTGTCTTGGATCTCCAGCCTAGTCCTGTCTCTAGGTTCTGTCTTCTGTTGTCTTGTTACATCTGTATTTATCCCAGTTGATTCCAATCCTATCAATCTCTATTCCAAAGGTTAGGGCGTTTCTTATCTCCATTCCAGGGAGTAAAGATTATGTAGCTTAAGCATGATTAACTACCCACCTGGCACTTAGTTAAGGGGTTTTATTTCCTCCCTAACTTCAGGGGAAAATCCCCACCTGGGGAAACAATCTTTCTCAGAGAGATGACCTTGGTTAAAACACATAGCGCTAAGGGGAGCAAACATATCAAGAACAGTATGCCACATACGCCAGGTCCCCTGAAACATACGCTGTGCAGATGTTTCTTCTCTGCAGCGACTGTGTCAAGCAGCAAGGATGGACCGGCTCCCGGCATTTCTGATGATTAGTGACGTTGAGCATCCTTTTATATGTCCGTTGGCCATCTGTATGTCCCCTTTGGAGAAGTGTCTATTCAGGTCCTTTGCCCATTTTTTAATTGAATTGTATTTTTGATGTTGAGTTATGTGACTTCTTTATAAATTTTGAGTATTAACCCCTTATCAGATGTATCATTGGCAAATATGTTCTCCCATTCAATGGGTTGTCTTTTCATTTTGTTGATGGGTTTCTTCTGCTGTGAAAAAACTTTTTAGTTTGATGTTGTCCCATTTATTTTTTTCTTTTGCTTTCCTTGCCCAGGATATATATTACTAAGAGAAATGTCAGAGTTTATACTCCTATTAGAGGCCTGGTGCACGAATTCATGCACCAGTGGGGTCCCTCGGCCTGGCCTGCGGGATCGGGCCAAAACCGGCTCTCTGACATCCCCTGTGGGGTCCCAGATTGCGAGAGGGCTCAGGTCAGGCCAAGGGGCCCCACCAGTGCACGATTGGGGCCGGGGAGGGACATGGGAGGTTGGCCAGCCGGGGAGGGGTTGTGGGTGGGCTCCAGGGTATGTCCGGCCTGTCTCGCTCAGTCCCAATTGGCCGGACCCCAGCAGCAAGCTAACCTACCGGTTGGAGTGTCTGCCCCCTTGTGGTCAGCGCACGTCATAGCAAGCAGTTGAGCTGCCTTAACATATCATTAGCATATTACACTTTGATTGGTTGAACGGACAACCAGACACTTAGCATATTAGGCTTTTATGATATAGGATGTTTTCTTGTAGGAGTTTTATGGTTTTGAGTCTTAACATTTAAGTCTTTTATCCATTTTGAGTTTATTCTTTGTGTGTGTTTTTGTTTTGTTTTGTTTTTGCTAATCCTCACCCAAGGATATTTTTTCCATTGATCTTTTTTAGAGAGAGTGGATGGGAAGGGATAGAGGGAAAGAGAGGGACATTGATGTGAGAGACACATAGATTGGTTGCAACCAAGGTATCCATCCTTGACCAGGAATTGAACCCATGACCCTTTGGTGTGCAGGTTGATGCTTTGACCACTGAGCCATGCCAGCCAGGGCAGGCTCTCTATTCTGTTCCATTGATCTATATGTCTGTTTTTGTGTGTATGTTTTTAATATGTTTTTATTTATTGTGGTGGGAGAGGAAGAGATAGAAACATCAATGAGAGAGAAACATCAACATTGATCAGCTGCTTGATCAGCTGTCTCCTGCACGCTCCCTACTGGGCATGGAGCCTGCAACTTGGGCATGAGCCCTGACTGGAAATCAAACCCATGACGACCTCTTTCTTGGTACATGGGTCAAGCTCAACTACTGAGCCACACTGGCCAGGCCTATATGTCTGTTTTTATGCCAGTACCATGCTGGGTATTTTTTTTTAAAGAATCAGATTCATATTTAACTAACATTTATTGAGTAATTACTAGGTGCTTGCTATGTGTTATGTCTTTTCACATGCCATGCTTTTTTAAAAATAAGTTTTTTAAAAGTATATTTTTATTGATTTCAGCAAGAAAGGGAGAGTAAGAGAGAGATAGAAACATCAATGATAAGAGAGAATCATTGATCGGCTGCCTCCTGCACACCCCCTACTGGGGATTGAGCCCACGACCTGGGCATGTGTCCTGACCAGGAATCAAACCGTGACCTCCTGGTTCATAGTTCAACATTCAACCACTGAGCTACCCTATGCTGTTTTGATTACTATGGCCTTGTTAGCATGATTATTCCAACTTTGTTCTTCTTAAGATTGCTGTTAAGTGAGTTATGCTAGTTGACATTTACTTATTCAGCAAATATTCATCAGGGTCTTTTGTGGTTCTATATAAGTGTTTGGATTATTTGTTCTAGTTCTGTGAAATATGCCATTGATATTTTGATAGGAATTTTGTTGAATCTATAGATTGCTTTGGGTAGTGTGGACATTTTAATAATGTTAATTCTTTCCATTCATGAGCATGGTATATGCTTCCATTTATTTGTGTCTTCAGTTTCTTATAATTGTCAGGGTACAGGTCTTTTACATCCTTGGTTAAATTTATTCCTAGGTATTTTATTTTACTTTACTTTTTGTGCAGTTTTAAATGGGATTGTTTTTGTTTGTTTTTTTAGTTTTCCTTTCTGATAGTTAACCTTTTGCTGCCATTTTGACCTTTTCTTATTGTCTTAATTTTTGAAATTCTATTTGTTTCTTATTCTAAACTCCTTTTATTAGGGCATTCTTGGTCTTAACTGGGCCCAGCCTTTAATTCCATAGGAAAGAGCTGGTAATTAAAATTAACCAACTCTTCTTTTGGATATGGACGATGAAAATTCTCCCACCTTTGTACACATGGACAATGGCTTTTTAAGTTGGGGATACTTGGTAGCACTTTAGTGAGTTATGCTAGTTGACATTTACTTATTCAGCAAATATTTATTAAGCACCTCCTGTTCTAGGTGCTTAGGATCTTCTACGAATAAACAAATGAGGATCCTTGCTCTTGGGGAGCTTATATTCTACCAGATGACTTTGCTGTTAGACCAACTACCATATAATGTCTCTGCTCTCAAACTTCCTTCCTTTTACAGTGGATTAATTTAGTCAGCTACTAGAATCTTCTCTTTAAGATCCTCAAACAGTCACCCCAAACAGAAAATTCCTCAATCCATAGACGAAAGAATTTACCTTAGATTCAATGGGTGGGTTTTCCCCCTCCCTTTAGTTTGTCCTCCTTCATTCCCTGACAACATTTTCTTCAGAGTATTTTGGGAAGAAGTTTCCTGTTCTTGTTTTTCCTCTATAAATTACCTTGCTCACACATGCAGCCTATGAGCTGTTACTGCTGTGGTTGTATTTATTTGTTGAACAGTTCTGTACTTTGAAATGATTCATTCAAGAGCCATGAAGCATTCAAAGCAGGATGTGTGACTCATTTAATAAACAGCATCTTGAACTAGAGAGCAGGAGCCTCGGATTGACTGTGGTACACATGAAAGTCATGTCGGCTTTGAGGTGTGGGTAGTCTCTTCCCTTCTCCTCCCTTCCCCTACTTCCCCAAACATAAATGAAACCTTGCATTGGGAATAGAAGCACTGCAGTGAGGGGGCAAAGCCTATCAAGACTTGCAGGTCTCTCAATTTCTTCTTCAGAATTTATGATCAATTGAAGTGATTAAATCATGTTAGAGAAAGGTTGGTTATTCTTTCTGCCCTGCTCATCAACAGTATCACTGTGCTAGAGCTTGCTCCCCACACTTTTTCTCCAGCTTTTTCATATTATTTTCCTTCATCAAAATGTGCCACAAAGTACTTGATACTGTAATAAAAGAAAGCTATTCTGTCCGTGAAGCGCTGCCAAACCCAGAAACTGTAGAGAAGGGGGGATAGTTAGGTTTAAGCATAAATGACTTTTCAGTCTGTCACAAATATAAATTCAATTCCTTGTATTGTTCCCTAATAGTTTAGGCATTCAATGCTCATTTCCTAATAGCTAAAGAGTCCTGATTTGTCTCCTTCCCCCAGTCTACTCTTCTAAAACAAGGAGAGGGACTTGAAGTAATCATAGGTCAGGATATAAGAGCATTTTTAAATATGAGGCAAATCCACATGGAAAATGGAGGTGTGGTGGCCAAAAACAACATTTCAGGAATGAATTTGGCTAAGGGTTGAGTGCTTATTGCACAGAAATTTCATTGGTCACAATACTTTACCAGGGATTTAGCTTGAAACGGTTACATTTCTAATGTCCATATGCTTGTCCTTGGCTCAAAGTCAACAGACAAAAATTTAGCTTTAGTTTGGCCTGAGTTGTCATGTGCCCCTAAAGCCTTCCCTTCAGTACTGGTTAGTGCTGCTATTTCAAAAAGCTTCTCGGAGACTAGTATTAACAAGATTAGGAAAAGAACTCTCCCTAAACATTAAATTACTTTTGCAAAGAAAAACTAACTTTTACTACAATACCTGTCTACCTTGAGATCAAAAAAGGGAAAACTAGCTGAGTATATGCTGTATGCCAGATATTACATTAAGTGTTTAAAATGATTATTTCATTTAAAAGCTTAAGAAAGAAGGGTATGAGGGAGCCTTCTGGGGGTGCCTGAAATATTTCATATCTTCTTTTTTCTTGAAGAGACCAATAATTATTTTGTTAACTTCACTTATTGTTTATATTTCTAAAACCTTGGGTTTCTGAAATATAATAAACTGTTATAACTAGTACAAATCTGAGGACATGAGAGATCTTTTTATTATTATTATTATTGTATAGTTGGCATACAGTATGTTAATTTCAGCTCTACAACATAATGATTCCATATCTATAGACCTTATGAAGTGATTACCACGACAATTCTAATTACCTTCTGTCACCATACAAAGTTATCATGATACTAGAGGCCCGGTGTACGAAAATTCGTGCATTCGGGGGGGGGGGGGGGGTCTCTCAGCCCAGCCTGCACCCTCTCACAGTCCGGGACCCCTCGGGGGATGTCCACCCACGGGGAGTGGGCCTAACTCGTTAGTCAGACATCCTTAGCACTGCCATGGAGGCAGGAGAGGCTCCCGCCACTGCCACTGCGCTGGCCAGCCATGAGCCGGCTTCTGGCTGAGCAACGCTCCCCCTGTGGAAGTGCCCTGACCACCAGGGGGCAACTCCTGCATTAAGCATCTGCCCCCTGGTGGTCAGTGTGCATCATAGCGACCGGTCGTTCCTAGTTGTTCTGCTGTTAGGGTCAATTTGCATATTACCCTTTTATTATACAGGATTATTAACTATTCCCTGTACTGTATACTACATCCCCATGACTTACTTATTTGTACCTCTTGATCCCCTTACTATTTTTGCCCATATCCCTCTGCTCTCTTTCATATTTTGATCTGGGTTCTGATTACCCAGGCATCTATATATATAAAAGACAAGCGATCGGAATGACCAGTCACTATGATGCACACTGTGGCCAGCCAGTCAACCTCCTGCAGCCCCTCCCCCCGGCCAGCCCAGCCCCTGGTCAGCCCCCCCTCATCGGCCAGCCCAATCAGGGCGGGCTGGCCGGACCCCACCTGTACACAAATTCATGCACCGGACCTCTAGTGTACTTATATAAAATTTTGTTGATGCCCTAGCCAGTTTTGCTCAGTGGATAGAGTGTCGGCCTGCGGACTGAAGGGTCCCAGGTTCGATTCCGGCCAAGGGCACATGCCCGGGTTGTGGGCTCGATCCTCAGTCACGGGCGTGCAGTAGGCAGCCAATCAATGATTCTCTCTCATCATTGATGTTTCTCTCTCTCCCTCTTCCTTCCTCTCTGAAATCAATAAAGAAATATATTTTAAAATTTTTTTGTTGATTTGTATTTTATATGTAATACATCATTTTTAAAAATTAAAAATCTTAAGACTTTATTCATTGAGATGTATTCCTGATTTACAGTTCTTACCATCCTTGTTCTTCAAGCCATTCCTAACTTTTTTAAAAAATATATTTTTATTGATTTCAGTGAGGAAGGGAGAGAGATAGAAACATCAATGATGAGAGAGAATCATTGATCGACTGCCTCCTGCACACCCCCAACTGGGGATTGAGCCCACAATCTGGGCATATGCCCCTGACCGGAATCGAACCTGCAACCCTTCAGTCCGTAGTCTCATGCTCTATCCACCGAGCCAAACCAGCTAGAGCCATTCCTGACTCTTTACTTAACTCTGTTTATTTAGTCAGTTTGCTGGTAGGTAGGATTCCAGATTCTTCTATCACAGAAGGACGAATGAAAGTGAAACTTCCTAGAAATAGAAGGTGGTTTGACTAAAGATCTGCCATGGAAAATTGTTTTTGTTGTTGTTGTTATTTGTTAATCCTCACCCAAGGATATTTCTTTCCATTGATTTTTTTTTTTTAAATCCTTATCTGAGAGTATTTTTCCCATTGATTTTAAGAGAGAGTAGAAGGTGGGGGAGGTAAGGAGAGAGTGAGGGAGAGAGAAAATTGATGTGGAGAGACTCATCGATCAATTGCCTTCCACATGTGCCCGACCACGGCCGGGGATCAAACATGCAACCCATGTGATAATGTCACAAGCATGTGAGATTTTCTGCATACCTCCCCCATGACATACCAGCACTCCCATGATAAGAAGGAAGACAAGATACTCATTTTGTCTAAGCTGAGAGTGATACTGTCTACTATTTTCATAGCATTTATGTTAAAATTGTGTGTTCCTGGATTTATCAGTGATCTATAAAAGTACATTTTAAACATTTTTTAAAAAATGTGCAACCCAGGTACATGCCCTTCACTGGGAATCAAACCTGTGACCCTTCAGTGTGCAGGCCAACTCTCTAACCACTGAGCACACTGGCCAGGGCATGCCATGGAAAATTCTATCTAATAAAGAGGGAATATGCTAACTGACCCTCATGCTGTCGCAAAGATGGTGGCGCCCACAGCCAATAAGGAGGGAATATGTTAATTGACTGCCCCACCCCCAAATATGGTGGCGCCCACAGCCACAAGATGGTGGCACCCAGTCCCCTCAGCCCTGCCAGGGCGGCAGGTGCGCAGCACGGCTGGGCCTGCCTCCGGAGACCCCCAGTCGCCTCAGCCCCCCAGCCACCCAGGGCCAGCCTGAAGCGCAGGCAAGCCTTGGATGGCAGCTGCGCAGCCACACAGGGCCACCCGAGGCTCAGGTAACCAGGGCCGGCCGAGGCTTGTGCTGCCGGCAGTGGCAACAGCAGAGGTGTGATGGGGCATTGCCTTCCCCTGATCGCCGAGTCACCTCCCGCCCCTGAGGGCTCCCGGACTGTGAGAGGGGACAGGCCGGGCTGAGGGACCCCGACTCCAGTGCATGAATTTTCATGCACCAGGACTCTAGTTGATAATAAGAAACTATGCTTTCCCTGCTCTGGCTCAGTTGGTTGGGTGTCATCCTGTGCAGCAAGAGGTTGTTGGTTCAATTCCCTGACAGCAGTTTAATTTCCTGTTGGTGCATGTCTGTGTTGTGGTCTCAATCCTCAGTGTGGGGCATTCAGGAGGCAGCCTATGGTCTTGCACTCTCGCTTTGATGTTTCTCTCTCCCCCTCTCCCTTCCTCTCTCTCCAAAAATCAATAAACTGTTCTTTAAAAAAAAAAAACTATACTTTCCCTGCCCATTCTGCAACTAACACCAGTTTTCAGATTGACTTCCTCATAGCCCTGATATTCCATTTTATGCTTAACATTTCTTAAACTAAGAAAATCTCTTTTTTCACTAATTTTTTTCTCCGTTGGGGTGTGAAAATCTGAAGTAGCCAAAGTTGTTTTGATTTACTTCTTCTGTTTTATCTCTTTGTTACTAACAAGGCAGTACATGAGAATTTCATTTAATCTGTTCTTCTCCCAATTGTAGTGCCTTCTGTCTCCATCTTCCTAATTTCCCTAAGTATTTGCAGATCTTGTAATACATCAGCCATTTTATAAAGTGAGGTTGGAAGTTTTCTGCCTGTTTTTTTCTTTCCAAGATTCAGATCCAAAAACATGTGTTGGCAGTTTGGCGAGGATAACGAAAAAACAGCCTTTTTTGTTGTTGTTTCTTTCTTCCTTTCCCTGTTACCCTGTAGCAGGGTTTCTCAACAAAGACACAATTGATATTTTGAGTCAGATCATTTGTTTTGGTGAGCTGTCCTATGCATTGTAGAGTATTTATCAGTATCCCAGGCCTCTACCCTCTAGAAATCAGTAGTATCTCCCCACTTGTGACAAGCAAAAATGTCCCCAACCATTGCCAAATGTCCCCTGGGGGTGAAGTTGCCCCTGGTTGAGAGCCAGTGCCATCCTATATAATAAAAGGCTAATATGCAAATCGACCGAACGGCAGAACGACCAGTCGCTGTGATGCGCACTGACCACCAGGGGGCAGGCGCTCAACGCAGGAGCTGCCCCCTGGTGGTCAGTGTGCTCCCACAGGGGGAGCGCTGCTCAGCCAGAAGCCGGGCTCGCCAGTGGGCTCACAGCTGGCAAGCTCAGTGGCGGTGGAGGGAACCTCTCCCACTTCCACAGCAGCGCTTAGGACCCCTTGGGAGATGTCCGCCAACGGGCCTGGACTGCAAGAGGGCACAGGTTGGGCTGTGGGACACCCACTCCCACCCCCAAGAGCACGGATGTCGTGCACCGGGCCTTTAGTATAATATAAACAGCATTTAGGGAAAATGAGATTAGGGGGAAAGATTCAAGATTGGCATAAAATTAAAATTCCTGTCAGATCTCTGGGCATATTATTTAGATCAGAGCTGTTCAAAGGAAGTAAAATGCAAGCCACATATGCAATTTCAAATTATCTAGAAGCCACATTAAAAGGTAGAAGTAAGCCCTAGCCGGTTTGGCTCAGTGGATAGAGCATCGGCAGGTGGACCGAAGGGTCCCAGATTCAATTCCAATCAAGGGCACATATCTTGGTAGCAGGTTCCTCCCTGGCCTGGGCCCTGTTCGGGGCCCATGCAAAGCAACCAATCTATATGTTTCTCTCACATCAATATTTCTCTCTATCTTTCCCTCTCTCTTCCACTCCCTCAAAAAAATCAATGGAAACATATCCTCAGATGAGGATTAACAAACTAAAAGATTCTATTCTTGTGTTACCATATAAATCTTCTCTTAAGGCATATAAACTGCCTTCTCCTGATTCTGTGTGACTCAAATTCTTCAGTCCTCATTTTGAATGATGCCCACCTTCTGTGTCTTGGAAATTTCTACACATTTACTGAAAATTATCATTGTTTGCCCTACAACCAGAATTCCCTGAGTGGCTCTTTGCCAAAACCTTAGTCATAGGTAAAACCAAACAACAAAGGAAGACCCATTAACAAAGGTATTAACAAATGGGACAGCTAGATTTTTAAATAGCCAATAATTCAAAAAGGAAATTTTGGGGAGAGCTCCTCCACTCATTTTAATTCAATAGAATAATCTATATTTTAAAAAACCAAAATTTTCATCACCTAATAATTTTAGGTATTTTGAGAATTTGCTTACAGAGGGATAGTTTCCTAGGCATGCAGTTCAAGACTAATCTAGAGAATCATTAAGAATTAATTCTGGCCGAAACTGGTTTGGCTCAGTGGATAGAGCCTGCGGACTGAAAGGTCCCAGGTTCGATTCCGGTCAAGGGCATGTATCTGGGCTGCAGGCACATCCCCAGTGGGAGTTGTGCAGGAGGCGGCTGATCGATGTTTCTCTCTCATCGATGTTTCTGGCTCTCTATCTCTCTCCCTTCCTCTCTGTAAAAAATCAATAAAATATATTTTTTTAAAAAAAGAATTAACTCTAAATACATGAGAGGGAATATAAGGAACAATGGAATAATGGCCAAATTGACATTCACTTTGATAAAAAGCTTTATTTTTTATATATATATATATATATATATATATATATATATATATATATTGATTTTAGAGAGGAAGGGAGAGGGATAGAGAGATAGAAACATCAATGATGAGAGAGAATCATTGATTGGCTGCCTCTTGCACGTCCCCCACTGGGGATCGAGCCCGCAACCCAGGTATGTGCCCTTGGCCAGAATCGTACCTGGGACCCTTCAGTCCACAGGCCAACGCTCTATCCACTGAGCCAAACCGGCTAGGGCGATAAAAAGCTTAAGTAAACTTTTATTCTCCACTTCCTACTCTAGCCATACAAGAATTGTGTTAGAAATATCAAAGAGCCCTGGCAGAATAGCTCAGCTGGTTAGAGCAGCATCCAGATACCCCAAGATTGTAGGTTCGATTCACAGTCAGGGCACATACAAGAATGAACCAATAAATGCATAAATAAGTGGAACAACAAATCTGTGTTTCTCTTTCTATTTCTGTCTCTCTAAAATAGATTTTTTTAAAAAAAGTTTTAAATAGAAAGAAATAGAGAGAGAGATGACTGAAGCCCTGCCTTGTAAAATTCAGCCCATTTGGCTGCTCTTCCTCTGAAGTACACCACCTGCTGTAATCAGGGATTCTTCTCTGGTGTCATGACCCGCTTTGGGAGTTTGGTGAAGCCCATGGACCCCTTCTCAAAATCATGTTTTAAAATTAATAAAGTATAATACATAGGACTGCAAAGGAAACCAATTATTTTGAAATATAGTTGTCAAAAAAGTTTTTTTAATATTTTATAATGTAATATATATGCTTTTTTATTAATCCATTATGGTAAATAGCAAGTTCTAATGGTAGTTCTTGTGACTATCATAATTTCAAAGTAGTGATGAGTATAAAGGACATTTTGAGATTTTTAATAGCTGTAATGTGATATGAAAATATGTGTGATTGCTATTATGAATTAGGCATGTTAGATTTCAGTTAGAGTTTAGTGAGAATTAAGATGGAATTTTTTTTTCCTATCCATTTTCACAGTTATCAAACCCTCTGACATTCTAATGGTGGGAGTTCTCTTCAGCCACTTTTAGTTCTCTTCAGCCCCAACTTTTGATTTGGGAAAAAATAAATAGTTCAATAGGGAAAAGGATGTCATAGAAGGGAGCGAGGGTGCAACAAAGAGGAACAAGAACTAGAGGACAAACAAAACAAGTCAGGACTGTGCAGCAAAGTTGTAACAGAAGGGGAGTTGCTTTTTAAAATATTAAACAATCCTAACCAGAGCAAAGCCTGATGGAGGTTTAAAATCTTTCTCTCTGCTCAGTTTTGAGCAAACTATATTTCTGATAATAGAAAAATACTTTCTGTTTGAAAGTTAGTCTTCTAGATTCTAGAACATTGTGCAGAATTTTCCAAGCTACCTACATGAAATTTTCTTGAAGAATTTATAAACGTACTTTTGAAAAAGATTGTTGCAACATTTCCAGTGCATTTTGAAAATTTATACCCCTGTCTAATTCACTACTATTCTTTTCCCTCCAAAATGATGCTTTTTCTCCATTGTAGACTAGATTCTCCTCATTTCCTTTTACCAACCACTTGGCAGTCTCAGTGACTTGTTTAACCAACAAATATCATACCCCTGGGTAACAGACTGTTATGCCTTCCTTTCTCACCCTACCCCATCCTTTTTTCCTTAAGGAAAAAGCTGTGTTGGAAAAAGTTCTTGCCTAGGGTTAACCAACTAGTAGAGAACATGAAAGCTCTTGGCTAAATTTCCCCACACTTAATTCACTGGAAACCACTAAGACATTCTTCTTTTGACTATTTTACTTCTTAGTTCTTCATACTTTTATTTATTTATTTATTTATTTATTTATTTATTTTTATTTTTTTTAGAGAGAGAGGAAGGGGAAGGGAGGAAGAGAGAGAGAGAGAGACCAATGTTAGAGAGAAACATTGATCGGCTGCCTCCTGCACATCCCCTACTGGGGATTGAGCCTGAAACCAGGCACGTGCCCTGACCGGGAATCGAACCAGTGACCTCTTGGTGCATGGGACAATGCTCAACCAACTGAGCCACACCGGCCTGGGCCTTCATACTTTTAATTGAAATTTCCCTTTGTCCCTCAGGCCTGTGGACTTTAGGTCTTAAGCTGGCTTTAGTTGTGATAGGGGCTCAGAGAAAATTTGGGGTAAGCTACTTTCAGGTAAAATAAAGGAACTTAAACAGTTTAGTAATGCTTACTTGACTTGATAGTAGCCGGAATGGGGCCAACTCCTCTCTGTTTAGTTTACAAGCAAGAAGAGCTGTGGGGACTCTGGTCGGGTAGCTCAGTTGGTTAGAGTCCTGATATGCCAAGATTGCAGGTTTGATCCCTGGTCAGGGCACATACAAGAATCAACCAATGAATGCATTCATAAGTGGAACAACAAAAATTGATATTTCTCTCTATATAGTTCTCCTTTCCTCTCTTTCTCTAAAATCAATTTAAAGAAGAAGAGCTGTGGAAAAGAGGGCTAAAGGTATAGTGTTTGGTGGGAAATAGATATTTCATGAAGCGAGTGAAAAGAGGGAACTAACCAATCATTTTTTTTAGAAACAAAAAGATAAATAGAAGCATTTTTCAGAGCCTAGCTGGTGAAGGAACTGTGAAAAACTGCAGCGTCCACGCTGTTATGTGTTGTAGGTGTGTTTTAATGAAGGGACATGGCCAGCCAGCCTCAACAGGAATGTTGAGGGTATCAGTCTTTTGAATTACTGCTGTTCATCTGTTCTCTTCACCTCCCCCTTTTAAAGAACAGATCCGAGCATAAATTATTGTCCAGTAACCCTGTCTTATTTAGTCATAAACTGAGGCAGACCTAGCCTCACCTTTTCATTGTCCTTTCACCCAAACCCCTAAATAAATAAAATCTCTACACCATCTTCTTTTCCCTTCCCCTCATCTTGCCTGCTGGCTTCTCCCTACCCTAACAAAAAAAATTCTGCTTGCATTTTTATTCTGCCATTCCATAGCCAGCAGCATAGTACTGGCCCCTTTATGGCTCATGGAGCCCAGGCGGGCTGCCCAATGAGGGGAGACAGCATTTGGCCAATGGGGCTGGTGTGTGCCATTACCGCTGGCCATTGGGCCTCTGTCCTCTACAGCTCCATCCTGACTCATTAAAACCCTGAGCCAAATAGCTGGGCAGGCTCCTGCTGCAGCATTGTGGGGGCCAGGAAGTTAAATGGTTCTCCTAATCCTGCATAATTTATCTCCCTGTTAGCCCCCGCATAAATAGTCCATTTCAGCCCTACCATGGAGAGCTTAATTCTGAACTTCCTATTTTTGTGATGACCAGTGAGTGCCCAGCCTTTCCCTTCTCTCTTTATTATTATTATTAAAAATTATTTTCCCCTTGTTCACTATGAGTTTGCCTTAATGTGTGTTTTTTTTTTTCATTTGAAGCCTCCTGCCTGGATCCCACTTTAGCAACAATCTGTCCATTTCTCTCATTTGGACCTAATATTACAGAGCAGTTGGTGCTACACTCTTCCCCTTCCTCTTTCCTCCCAGCTTTATAGTGCCTCTTTTTCTCCTCCCTATTTTCTCTTTTTAAATCTATCACCTCTCCTTTCCTATCACTTCCAGTTTTTTCCTCCTTCCCATTCCCTGTTCAAATCCCTCTTTCCAGCAACCAACCTTATCACAGGATGTTTGGTAGGACATTTTAAAAGGGCACTGAAGTGTTGTTTTTTTTACACATCTCCATTTCTGTTTCGTTTCAGAGATTTACAAACGAGGACCACCTGGCAGTTCATAAACACAAGCATGAGATGACATTGAAATTTGGCCCAGCCCGAACTGACTCAGTCATCATTGCAGGTACTTTTTACCCCAGCAGCCACGTGCCTTGATATCACCAGACAGTTAAGATTAATACCAGGGACCAGATGTACTGGGAGCTATACTCCCCTTCTCCCATTAAGAACCCTTATGTGATCTGCATTAATCAGGAAAAAGGAACACTAAAAGCTCCCAAGTTTCTATTGTGCCCTCTACTCTCTATTTTTAATACAAGATTGGGTTCTTTGGTTTTTGAGGGTAGGTGTGTTAAGGTTTTATCTTAGCTTTTTTCAGTCTATTTCCTCCTTGCCTTCTTTTTATTAAGACTTTGGAAGATTTATAGACAGAAGACGCCTTTGACATTTCTCCCTACCCATAATGAAGGGGTGAACAAAAGCAGGGAAGCCGCCCTCGTCTGGCTGCTTCTCATCCACTGGGTGTCAGTTTTCCCCAAGCAGACAGATTGTCAGTTCGTAAATTCAGCTTCCCTTGTGAACCCAGACACCATTGAGGGCACATTTCCAAAGTTCAAACAAGACATTTGTCAATGGGACTTTTCTGTGCCAATTTGGGTGACCTGGAACCTCTCACTGGTTGTTTTAGAGTTTGTCTTGCTTACATATGCCATCTCTAGGGACCATTCTCAGCAACCTCTCTCAAACCGTGCAGCAGCAGTTCTGTTGTGCCATTTTCAACGAGACAGGCATACAAACCAAAGTGGGCTTTTTCTTTCGATGCCATGAGGGGGTTCTGAGTTAGCCTGAGTTAAGCAAGCTTACCTCAGTATTTAACCTCTCTCCATGCTTCTATACATGAAGAAAGGGATTTGCCCTTACAGACCTCCTATTTCTTATTGACTGAATATCTACTTTGCTAGGAGCTTGTAATTCCTGAAAAAGGACATGAGTGGATATCATTAATGATCCTTAAGAAAGCTCAGGGGAGCCCTGGCTGGATAGCTCAGCTGGTTAGAATGTTGTCCCAATATGCCAAAGTTTCGGGTTTGATCCCCAGTCAGGGCACTTACAAGAAGCAACCAATGAATGCATACATAAGTGGAACAACAAATTGATGTTTCTCTCTCTCTCTCTCTCTCTCTCTCATCAATAAATAAAAATGTAAATTTAAAAAAGAAGAAAGCTAGTGGAGGTTTTAGAGGAAAGAGTAACTATAGGATTTAACATATATTCAGGTAACATATTTAAATTTATTAAGTCAGGTCATGTATTCACGAAAATAATTTTAGTATTTGTAGTCTAATATAAGTGAATAATACAAACAATAAAAATACTAAGAGAATTAATATTAAATTGAATTAATCATAGACAGTTTATGAAAGAGGTAAATTTGAGGCAAGGTTATCAAGTTGGAGAGGTTATTAGAAATGGTGTAAATGCCTATGCTGAGTCTCTAGGAGTGGTGAGAAATTGATACAGAACAGTCCCAAGGAGAGAAAGTGATTTCTGTTATTTTTTGCATGCTGTTCTGGAATGCTCATCCCGTTGCACATAACTTCAGCTATTCTGTCTAGGCTGCTAATTCTCATATCTGTGAATTATGACCTGGTGTCTCACATGTATTCCAACCCTAATTGAACAGTTGACTTGCTGGCTTTCTGTCATTCAAATCTTCAAGTCAACGACCAAATTTATCTTTGTCCCCTAAACCTACTTCTTTTTCTTTGTTATTCAGTGATGATATTCGCAAAATTTTGAGTCGTTGTAGTTTTCTCTTCAGATTCTCTCTGTTCTGTTCCGTCCTGCTCTTCCTGCCACCACCCTCATTATGCTTGAATTCCTCCATAGTCTCCTAGCTGGTCTCTCTCTCCTTGACTACTCTCTTATTATAATCTATCTTCATTCTATTGAAAAGCCGATCTTCCTTAAATTCTTCTCCTCCACGCAAAATCTATTATTATTTTCCCATTTTCTCTTACTTTAAGGCTATTCATACTTGGATTTTCAGACCTTCTATAACCTAGCCCCATGGTACCTGCCCAACTTTATATACAACTTATGTACCTAACATGATTATCCTTTGACCTAGACCTACCTTTTTCTCCTCATCTATACATGGTGCCCGCGTCCTGCCTCTCTCTGCGCCTTCACCCACCTTACCATCTAAAGCCATTCTTTAAGGCCCAACTCAAGTCGTGCTTCTAGAAACCTCCTAACTACTCTGTCATTAATTTATCTTTATTTAATTTCTGCAATAATTTTATTCTCTACTGCACATGATTTTTGTATACTATGATGTTATTTATGTATAATTATTTTATTTCCTCATCTAGAAAGCATTCTCTTATTCTCTAGGGCAAGAGCCATGTTTTATATTTGGGCAAAACTCCTATATTCCTATTTCTCTTCTCCCCCAGATTTCTACACAAATGTATGCATGTAGCACCAAAAGTGAAAAAGTACTCAGTAAACACTTGTTGATTGCTTCAGAATTATCAGAGCAGGTTAAGGGTTTTCTTATACATTTTCTTATACATTGTTCAGAAATGGAAGAAGTTTGTATGAGCCTCAGATCAGAGATCCAAAGGCCCTCTTCTGCCATAGCCATGCCCTTAGCTGCCCCATCCTGGTTCACTTGAGTGGTAATTTTTTGTGTGTCCTTACTGAAGTGCTCTCTAAGCCTAAAGGATGATATTACCTCTACTCACCCGGGGATGGAGGGAAAGTGGCTTTATCGTTGGCCAACCAAAGCTGCCAGAGAAGCTTTTAAAACTATTTTGGGAGGTAGTGGTAACTTTTCCAAACACTCTGATTCAGAAGAGGTTTTGTTTAAAATTTTTTAAAATTATGTTGTTTCCATGGAATATCCCACTGAATTATTCCCAATCGATCATGCTAGAAGGAGCAATTTTAATACCAGGTGTCACTTCTTAAAATATTATTTAAACATTGTTCTATTTCTATCATTCAACCTAGTGGTTTGGGGTATGAGATGAATCCATGAGGTAACTATCATGTCAAGGAAAAATATCTAAAAGAGTTAGGATAAGGGAACAAGATTCAGCTGACCTAAGAGAAAAACTAGAAAAACAGAATGGGGAGAGAGAAGTTCAGATCTAAAATTCATGTTGCTTGGCCCTAGCTGGTTTGGCTCAGTGGATAGAGCGTTGGCCTGCGGACTGAAGGGTCCGGTCGATTCTGGTCCAAGGCACATGCCTGGGTTGCAGGCTCGATCCCTAGTAGGGAGCTTGCAGGAGGCAGCCGATCAATAATTTTCTCATCATTGATGTTTCTATCTCTCTCTCCCTCTCCCTTCCTCTTTGAAATCAATAAAAATATTAAAAAAAAACAAAACAGGTTTAAACATTTTTTTTAAATAAATAAATAAATAAATAAATAAAATTCAGGTTGCTTGAAAAGTTGCCATGGGTTATGGAGAGCCTTCCTCTTCCCAAGGGTAGAGAGGCACTGTGTTGAGGAAAGATTTGTGCAGCCCCTAAGAGGATATTTTGGCTGGCAAATCTAAATCCAAATATCCTGGTTTCCGGAATTTGCTCTGGGCCCAGGTTTCTGTTCTATTGTTTGCAGTTTCCTTTTCTAGCTCATGATCTTGCTGTCTTGTTCCCTCGCCCCTAGATCTGCCTGGAATGCCTTAAGAACGTAGCAGACCCTTACCTCAGGGTTAAATTTATTTTGTATGACCACTGAAAGGCAATGCACCATTTCTAATTTGGTAGCGTTAGCAAACAAACTCAACCACCTGAGCCTCGGTTTCTTCTCCTCATCAGATGTTAACATTCATCTGCTTATAACTGCTCAATTCAGACCTCGCAGGGAGTAAGTTTAAAGAGAAAATGTCGCTTAGCTATACTTGATTTTCAAATCTGGAGGTTTCACAAACTTCACCTGGGTGGGTGGTTTGGTTTTGTTTGGGGGTGAGGTAGGTAAGACCAGCCTCTGGGAGAAAGATGGTTACGTGGATAGTCACACAACAAAACATTGTTCTGTCTTCCCTCTGCTGGCCTTGAGGCAACACAGCACAGACACCCTCTGGTGGCCTAGCACCAGCCTTCACCTACTGGAGATCCATAAAAGCAAATTCGCCCTAACACCGAGACTCTCTCCAAAGAGAAGAATAAAATGTGCTCTCTACATACTCTCAAGTTTTAATTTTAGGTCAAAACTAAAATAGAATTTCCTTTCTTTTCATGTCTACAGATCAAACTCCTACTCCAACTAGATTCCTGAAGAACTGTGAGGAGGTGGGACTCTTCAATGAACTAGCTAGCTCCTTTGAACATGAATTCAAGAAAGCTGCAGATGAGGATGAGAAAAAGGTAAGAGGCGGGACTTATACTGAAAAACTGGTGGTGTTTGAATCTAGGCTATTCTCATTGTGCCCTGGGATAATTTGTTTAATTGGTTAAAGCACAAAATTACAGGTTTGGTTCTATAGAAACAGAGAATACCCACTAATCCTAGTCAGCCACTCACGTCTTTTGGGGGTCTGTCTTCATGCCAGTTTCAGGGCCCTCCAACCTGCTCAGGTTGGTTTTGTGGTCACCCAGTTATTTGATGGATTTTACCTGCTTATTCAGGTAGTGAATCTCAATGAAGTCAAACAAATGAAGGTCATTTTTTGTCAGTGGCCAGTTTGTGCAGTTCCAGTAGTGACTAATTCACTCTTTTTTCCCGGTGTAATGCACACACCATTGCATTCTGCCCAAACTTCCAGTCACTGAGATCTGGTTTCTTGATACCCTGAAGGACGATTCGGCCACCTAGTCGATTCTGCAGCTTCATCAGTTTCTCAGCATGTTCCGTCTCCTCATGAGATTGGTGAAGAAAATATTTGGCAAAGTTCTCCAAAGCCACATCATCACAGTCAAAGTAGAAAGACATGGACAGATGGGTTTAGGAAGCATAGAGCTCCAGGCTGATCTGGCAGTCGATGGAGGCCTCCAAGTCCAGGTGGCAGTTCTAGCGCCTGCGAGGTGGGCATGGTCCTCATGGTGGGTGGCTGAGGAGAGGCAGATAGGTGGCATTGGAGCAGTGGTGGGGGGGTCTTGAGGCAGTCCCAGGGTGCTGTGAGGAGGTAGTGGAACGCTGGGTCTGGGCGGCTGGCTGGCTTGGGGGTCAGTACTGGTTCCGTCCAAGCACTGTTGAAGCAGGAAACCACAGCAAGTCTCGGCGAAGACTGTTCTGCCTGTTTTCCTTTTTATGTATGGGTTGATTTGAGAAAGAGAGAGGGGTGAGAGAGAGAGAGAGACATCGAGACATCGATATGTTGTCCCACTTTTTTATGTATTCATTGGTTGATTCTTATATGTGCCCTAACTGGTGGGTCAAATCTGCAACCTTGGCTATCAGGACGACACTCTAACCAACTTTTCTTAAAGAAGGATGTTCTTACTGCTTTCCAAAGGAGATCAACCAGAATGGTTGAAAGAACTAGAAATTATGTCACTTTGGGAATATTTACAGAAATAGAGGAAGTTTTGCTTGGAAAGAGAAGACAATGTGAACAAAAGTTCAGTCTTAAATATTTGAAGAGTTTTCATGTAAAAGAAGGGTTAAATTTGTTTTGTATGGCTCAGAGGTAGAAGTATGGCCAGCAGGTGGAAGCTGTCACCGAGTGCATTGAATTATATGTAGGTCATTTAGTGTAGATAACTGTGGAAAGGATTAAAATGCTGGAATACCATCGCATCTTTAGGTGATGTGATTCTGATTTTAGACTTTATATTCCAAATCTCTAGAGAATCCTTCAATTTGGAAGACCAGAGGAAATAGTTCAGGAAACTGAGTCAAATAAAAATACTTCCCATGGTATAGGGATTTCAGGGAAAAGGTCAAAATTTATTCTACTTTAGAATTGAAATTCTGGGTTATTGGTCACTTTAAAATCAGGCATGTGTTCCCTAATAATTCAGAAAAATCCAATATATGATCTCAGAACATGTACACATTAACCACATGTATGCTCCACAATTGCATGACAAAGTAAGACATGAAATCCCATCAGAATATAGCAAAGCCAGAATATAAGAAAAAATGTCCAGGAAAGCTGTTGCCTTCTGAGAGGGAATTGTACATGATTTTTCCATTCAGCTTAAATTGTACCAGTAAGAATGCAAGATAAAGTGTCCGTATCACTGGAAGTCTTTATAAATTTCATACCTTTCTATGAGTTTCTTCTCATGCTGCCTCCCTCAAACTAAAAGAAGGCGGGGCAATTCAGTGGCATGTATTTGTAGTTCTACTTTCAAAAGGCAGAACTAACCTTCTCATTATTCTTTTACTTTGGAGACACAGGTCTCTTTTTTAAAAAAAATATGTTTTTATTGACTTTAGAGAGAGGAAGGAAGAGGGAGAGAGAGATAGAAACATTGATGAGAAAGAAACATCGATTGGCTGCCTCCTACACACCCTCTACTGGAGATCGACCCCACAACCTGGGCATGTGCCCTGATCAGGAATCGAATCTGCAACCTCGTGGTGCATGGGACGACGCTCAACCAACTGAGCCACACTGACAGGGCAGTCTCTCATTTTTCAGTTGTTTCATCCTGTGTGGTATAATTTCTCCCTCTCCCAAAACAAAGAAATCAATCAATTGAGCAAGCTGAATTACAAAAAAAAGAAAGAAAAAGGAAATACGTCAAATTTTTTCCTCCAGGATGTGAGGGATTTTAAACCAAACTCATTATAGGCAAACTCAAGAAAATTAGCCTCCCATGAAAAGTTTAAGGTCTTTTCCATTGCCATTTTTGCTCTGTTGACACTTCTGAGAAGCCTTTCATAGTTGGTCAGGCCTTTACTCATTGAGTATCTCTCGATGTTTCTTCCTGCCTGTCTTCACCTCGCCTTGATGAGAAGCACAGATTCAATGTAAGATTATCTCCAGGAGTGTTTTATGAGCCCACAACTTTCCTGAACCACAGCTTTTCTAGGATGTGCCCCAGAGGGATTTTAAACCTGTGGTTGAGAGGCCTCTCCTTCCCACCACCCTCTGGTTTCAGGGATCCCAGGATTAGCTCAGTTGGGCCTGATAACTTAGAAATGTAGAAAAAATTAGGGCAGAAGTGAAACCATCTTTGCTATTGCTCACCTCCATCATATTGGAGAAAAAGAACCATTATCACCTTCTCTAATGTGGTAGACACAAGACTATCTTCATTTTGCTCAACTACCAAGAACATTTTTAGGGATTAAGGTAGCAAAGGAAGAGTTAGAAACAAACTCCTCTTTCGCCAAGAATTCTAGGATTTAGGAAGACTAGAACAAAGGATTGACGTAGTCATAAAACTGAACTGCAATGCCATCGGGTCATGCCCCTGTCATGGTGCAGTGTCAGGGCCATCATCTCGGATTGTTTATTTTCCCTGCAAAGCCACTTATGGCTCCACAGTTCTGTGAGGTGGTGGCACCAATGCTAGGAATGTACTCTCTTTTATTTCTGGTTTTCTCCAGTCCTACTCCTAGGACCAACTTCCCATTTCTTTCACGGATCAAGTGATCAGCTTTTCCTTTCTCCATTACCCTGAAGCTCTGTCTTCCTAACTTTCAGCTTCTAGCACCAGATTTGGGGCTGAAGTCACCATCAAACATAGGGCATACCCTAGAAAAGGTCTTTCTTATGTTGTTTTCAGTACTTTAATCATCAATTTGTCTTTATTTGCTTTTGATAATTGGGTAATCTATCATGTGGTTGGCAGAAAAAGTGTTCACAATTCTCCAGTGGCCAATTGAGCTGGTTGGGAAAAGGCAGGCACTGGATTCAGGAATCATTTTACTTTCCTGAAAAATAATATCATAATACTTGGATGGATTTAAATCACATCTTTTTTTTTCCTTTCAGGGTCTTTATAAGCATTGTGAGTATTTTTTCCCTTTCAGAATCTTTCTAAGTGTTCACCCATGATGAAGCAGGTGTTATTTCCATTTTATAGTTAGGGAAGCAGAAGCCCTGAGAAGTTGAATGGATTTGGCCAAAGTTGTACATAAAACCTTGGCTTCACATTTCTTTGACTTGCAGTTTGGCACTTTGACCAAGGACTAAACTTCTTAGAAGTTTATTCCCTCATCTTTTAACTGGGAAGATACAGCTTCAACTTAAAGGGAATCATGGGGTTAAACTATGCGCATTTCTCTCTCCTAGCAGGCGGCTGCAGGGCCCCTTGACATGTCTCTGCCTTCCACACCAGACATTAAAATCAAAGAAGAGGGGCCAGTGGAGGTAGACTCATCCCCACCTGACAGCCCTGCCTCCAGCCCCTGCTCCCCGGTGCTCAAGGACAAGGTAAAATTCTCTATCAGAAGTCATCCTACATGTTAATTAATAGATTACATTTTGATTCATAGTTGTATAGTGTGTGATACAGGAAGATGGAATATATTCAAATAAATGTTCATTGTTCAGAAGATTTATATAAATTACACCTACTCTGTGACCCAGCAGTTCTACTTTTAAGTCAATGTGGAAATGAAATTAGTGTGTACGTCCACCCAAAGAAGTGTATGAGAAGGTTCATAACAGTTTTATTGATAATAGTAAAAAAGCTGGAAGAAGTCCATCAACAAGAAAATGAACAAAGTGTAGTATGTTTATAAAATGGAATACTACATGGCATTAAAAAAGAATAAGCTAATGATATACACAGCAATAAGGATGAATTTCACAAATGTTATATTGAACAATAGCAAAAAAATTCATACACAGAAGCACATACTATGTAATTTTATTTACATCAGGTTCAAGAAAAGGCAAAATTATTTGATGGTGATAGAACTCAGAATAATGTTTAACCTCTTGTGGGGAAAGGTATGGATTGGGAAGGGATGCATGAGAACCTTCCAGGGTGCTAGAAATGGGCTCTGTCTTGGTTTTACATATGTAAAAAGTCATTTAGTTGTACCTTAGTCAATGCACTTTACTGTATTTATGTAGTACTTTAATTAATAAGTGAAAAAGAAAATCACTTAGTTTATAAACTGGACATTAAACAATTTTTTAAAAAGTCTTCCCAGAGGTAAGTCTTCTAGTGACTTACAGGGAGTATCTACTAGGATTCTAAATATTTTTTAAAGGAAACATTTTAAGAAGAAGTATTTTTTATACATTTATTGAAATATAGTACATGTACAGAAAAGTACATAAATTGTAAGTATACAGCTCACTGAATTTTCACAAAGTTTACAGACTTTGTAACTAGTGCCCAGGTATTATCAGAACCTCAGAAGCCCCCTCATGCCTCCTTCCAATCTCTACTGTTCTACCAGCAGTTATTAATTTTAATATCCACTTTGAATAATGCATCTATAGCTCATTTTACTTCCCTCCAAACTTGGTTTGATAACTTCTAAAACCATTCCCTCCATAAACATTACAACGCCACTTCCTCCATCCCAGCCCCCCCGCCAAAAAAAAAAATTACAACCTTCCCCTCTCTCCTTTTCATCAGCAGCCAGGTCCTAGAAGCTGTCTGGAGATGTTTTCATGGCCAGTGTGGCCACTGGTAACCCAAAATCCTAACAGTGAGAAGCAGTTTGTTTTATTACAATCTGATCATTATTTAAACTTCATAGCCCTTTTTTAAAGAAGATAATTGGGTTGCCTTATCACCAGTCTTATACCTGTACCTGCCTTTTCCTGTTAGAGATCACAGGACACAAAGTTTAGAGTGACAGTATCAAGTTTAGAATGACAGTATCTAGATTGTGAAAAGTTATAACAATTTTTAGAATTTATATGATACTACAAGGCTTCTACAGAGATTTCAAGTGATTTTTCAACTCTCATCTCATTCATATGGGCATCATCCCTGATGAAAGGGGGATAGCCAAAAGGTCTTAACTCAGCATTTTTACTGAATGGGTGAGTGAGGTATGGTCCATGACCCTGGAGCAACATGACTTGCTCTAATGCTCTTTCCAATAAATTTGTGCTAGATTTTACCAGCTACGTATGTCTCTATAAACAGCCCCTTATAGCACTTTGTGATCTGTTGGTCTCTTCTCCCCAGGAAATTGCCCCCAAGCCTATTGTGATATCTACCCCAACGCCTACCATTGTACGCCCTGGCTCCCTGCCTCTCCACTTGGGCTATGATCCACTTCACCCAACCCTTCCCTCCCCAACCTCTGTCATCACACAGGCTCCACCATCCAACAGGCAACTGGGGTAAGTAAAGAGCAGAGAGAAATAATGAAGCCTGAATTTTTTTCTACTTTGTAAAATTATTTGATAAAACAGGGACTGTTTGAACACTCAAAGAAAATGAGTCACTGTGATTGTCTCTCAAAATAAATAGATTCCTCTCCCTTTTGAGTAGACCAGCAAGTATTTATTTTAGGATAATACTTCATTATTTTGGAGGTTTAATACTTCTTTGATCTAAAAGGAGAATCCTTAAAACTTTAGGAAGTTCATCATAATGATGGAGGTCGCACAGGAAACTATATAAGTTCTTAACCTGAATCAGTAGATGTTTATTGGAGCACTACTGAATGAGGGACTGAAACACATTGTCATCTTTTTTTTAGTGTTTCCCTCAGTTCCAGTTAGGATTCTTGGTCTTTGCTACCTCTAATTCTGTTGGTCTATTTGTCTTCACTCATGGCACAGCCTGTACAGATTTCATAGTGGGATGACTTGACATCCTATCCCTAGATGCCCATTGAGTTAAGAGGTTACTGTCAGAATTCAGCCTTCTGAAGCTTTATTGTTCTGTGGATCCACTAGGAAAAATACAAAGAGACATCTTTTTGGATAGGGTAAAGCAAAATGTGGAAAGGAACAAGAGAAACTTATTCATATTTGGCTCTCATATGGCATAATTCACCTTTGCAAAATAACTTTGGTCCAAGTCTCCCTTATCCAAGGCAAGACAGAATTTATACATGGCAGTGATAGGGAGTTTATTTAATTATTCAAAACTCTTTTTAAAAAATTATTTTTATTGATTTCAGAGAGGGAGAGAGAGATAGAAACATCAATGATGAGAGAGAATTGATCTGCTGCCTCCTGCACAACCCCCACTGGAGTTGGAGCCTGCAACCCAGGCATGTGCCCTGATCGGGAATTGAACCATGACCTCCTGGTTCATAAGTCAATGCTCAACCACTGAGCCACACTGGTTGGGCAAGACTCTTTTTTTCAAATATGCTTTTGTTGATTTTAGAGAGAGAAGAAGGGAGAGGGAAAGAGAGAGAAACATCAATTTGAGAGGAACATCGATTGTTTGCCTCCCATATGCACTCCAACCAGGGACTGAACCCACAACTTGGGCATGTGCCCTGACCAGGAATCAAACCGGCGACCTTTCAGTGCCCAGCATGATGCAACCAACTGAGCCACACTGGTCAGGGCAGTTGTTCAAAACTCTTAATAGGATTTGCTTCCCACCTATTTGAGTTCAGTGGTATTTCCATAATTTGCAAAGTGTAAAGATCTTGTAGCATTCCCTGCTTTTTCCACCTTCATGAGGGTGTCAAGATTATACAATGTTGCCGTTTAGCTTCCCTAACTAGAGAAGACTGGAAAATCTGCTATAATATAGAATAAAGATCCATAGGCAAAAAGGTCTGTATTATGAGCATTTCACTTCATGTGTCCTCTAGGTCTCCCACTGGCTCCCTTCCTCTCGTCATGCATCTTGCTAATGGGCAGACCATGCCTGTGCTGCCAGGGCCTCCAGTACAGATGCCTTCTGTTATATCGGTAAGCTCTGTAGTTGGGACAGCCAGCCCTACCAACACACAAACCCTCCCTTCCACCTGAATGCTCTTAAACACATGAGCCCCAGGGAAAAGTGGGCTCTGGTCTGTATTAGTGGAGCATAGAAGCCTGCCCAAACGCTTCACTAACCTCTGCCAATCCATTACTATGGAACACTAGACAAAGACTCATCTGGACAATTGGCTCCTGGTCTAGGAATTGATCTTGCCAGCCTGCTGATTGGTTGCTTTCATTTGGCTCTTAGCACCTTCCAAATTGCCCACCACTTTCCTCAATATAGCCCCAGCCCTTCCCATAGAAGTTGTCATAGCATTGGAAGATTAGATTTAGTGCTATGGGGGGAGGTATTTCCCAGGAGCCCTGTATCCCTGTATGCCCTATGGGCAGGTTGCACAGAACAGGCCCTAATGTGCCAATCTAAAAATCACTGCATTTTGGGAAGCTGTTGCCCCACCAATACTATTATGTTCCCTTCTGGTTTTTCTTCCTTCTCTTGATCCAGCTGGCCAGACCTGTGTCTATGGTGCCCAACATTCCTGGTATCCCTGGCCCACCAGTTAACAGCAGTGGCTCCATTTCTCCCTCTGGCCACCCTATGCCATCAGAAGCCAAGATGGTGAGTATATTCCAGCCTGGGGCAACATTGGCTCTTTCTAAGAGAAGTGGTATCAGCCTAGGTTTTTCAAGTGAGCCAAGCAAGGGAACCTTCTGGGACTTGGCAAAGCTAAAGATACCCTGTTGTGAGGGCTGTAGGAAAAGAGACCCTGATTTAGGACTCCCATCTCCTCCCTTCCACCTTTAGAGCCTGGTACATAGACCATGGCAGTGAAGAGGCAGCACAGATTGTTTGGAGAGGAACAGTTGCTGTTTCAGTTCCAGGGTGACAGATGGAGAGTGGATGAGTGGGCAGGAGAGCTGGCCAAGAGGTGAATAGCTGTGTAACCAGCACCTGGCCAGGTTCCAGGAGAGAGCTTTCATCTGGACTCTATTGCTTCAGCCACCCCCACCCTCCAACTGTGCCCAGGATAATAGCCAGGGAATAGAGTAGGCATTTTAGGGATCCAGGTGCACACTCTCCCCCTCCGCCCCCCCATTTTCTTTTATTTTCTCTGCTAAGGGAAAATTGTTGCGGAAATTTTTTTTTTTTTTTTTTTTTTTTAATATATTTTATTGATTTTTTACAGAGAGGAAGGGAGAGAGATAGAGAGTTAGAAACATCGATGAGAGAGAAACATCGACCAGCTGCCTCCTGCACATCTCCCACTGGGGATGTGCCCGCAATCCAGGTACATGCCCTTGACCGGAATCGAACCCGGGACCCTTCAGTCCGCAGGCCGACGCTCTATCCACTGAGCCAAACCGGTCTCGGCTGTTGCGGAAATTTTAACTATCTGTAAGCCAGTAATAAAATCCAAGCCCATTCTTCCCACCCTCGATAGAATCTCACCCTTGACAACCTTTTTTTCTCTTATCTTTTTCCACAGAGACTAAAAGCCACCCTAACCAACCAAGTCTCCTCAATCAATGGTGGTTGTGGAATGGTGGTGGGTACTGCCAGCACCATGGTGACAGCCCGTCCTGAGCAGAGCCAGATCCTCATCCAGCACCCTGATGCCCCATCCCCTGCCCAGCCACAGGTCAGTTGGGCCCTTAGATGGGGGAACCAGCTATGTCACCATTGCTTTTTATGTCCTATGTTTTTCAATGAGCAGAAAATTTAGAGAAGAATAGATTTCAGCTTTCTGGACACCTTCCTGTGCTTTGATTCTTGTTGACAGTTTGACAGTAGTAAAAAGTACCATTCTTTATTCACCCTTGTATTATACTTACAGGTAAGCGGACGAGATAATGCAGAACTGTCTCAGAGGAGGTCTTAATTTTTGGTGTTATCTATATGAGAATGGTGTATGTGTACCAGACAAAGGAGATTCTCCTAATCTCTTTCCCATCTATTGTCTTTTAAAAAAAAAAAAAAAACCCTGAGCAATGACGAAGTGGCTCGAGAGTTTGTGAAGCTCAAATCAGAGCCTCTTTCCATGGAGGAGGGGACCTGAGCACCTGAGCTCCTGTGCCAACCAGATGGCACCAGTTCCACAAGTCAGGGCCCGTGAGAGTTACTATGTAACCAGCTCGGGTCCTCATAGTTAAGAGATTGACTCCTTCAGTTAAAGAAATTTGAAGAAAATTTTGGGGCGGTGGGAGTTTGGTTTCCCACAAAAAGGGTCATGAATCCCTGACCAGTAGGTCTGTGGTGCTAGGGTGTTACTGCATAGGGAGATTTTCCATAAAGAGAGAGGGACAGACATTCTGAGAGTGTCAACCATTCTTGGTAGACACACCTCCACCCCACACCCCATGTCTCCCCCTCTCCATACTACACCTTACCCAGTTGGACCAGTCATTAGAAGGTACTCCCCCATGTACCAATCACTAGAAGAACAAGTTTGGAGGGCCAGGAGCTTGTGCCTGACTAGCTAAGTAGTCAGTTGAGCCTATAGGTATCACTGAGCCCTGTAGTCTGGATTGAAGTATAGTCAGGGCAGGAGCACACAGAATAGAAGTCACACTGTCCCTTGAGCAGAATCCACTGGTTTTGTGTGCCTCCAGTGAGAAAAAAGGCCTTGAAACTGAACAAGATACCTCTAGAAATGAGCTCTGTTAATCCATTACCCAGTTTATATCTGTCATGAGCAAAAGCAGGTTCATATGGTGCTTCAGAGCCTTGAGCAGAATATTCTTTGGAACCCAAGTACCAGAGGTAGGAAGGGAAGTGATGCTTCAGGACATGAGAGGCTGTTCTTATGTGTATGCATCTGAGGGCTAGTTGAAGGATCTGGGAGAGAGGACTATATTTTCTTCTTGGCTAGGCTCCGAACAGAGCCAAAATTTTTTGGAAATTAGTCTAGAAGGAACCCTCCTCACTTATGGCCACTGCCTTCTGGCTGTCCTCCCCTTGTAGAATGAATTTAGCCTTTGACCTCACTCCCTTTCATTCGGTCAGTTATGTCCCCCTCACAGACGTTCAGCCCCCTGGAAGAAACTTGGTCTATGATCCCTCTATACAGGCTGGATGGAGGAGGGCCTCAACACTCCCTGGGCGGTTAGAGACAAACTCTTTCGAGGGGTCATGTGGACTTCCCAGGCCTTTGCTCAGAGAAATGACATGGTCCTTTAACCCTTTGCGGTCGTATTAAATTTGGACATGGGTGTCGTACTGGTCGAAATTAATTTCCATTGAAAGAGCAGTGATACATAACATGCAAGATTATGAAGGATAAACAAGATTTATTAATTCTTTTTTGGAACTACGTCACTACTAGTAGAATCACTACAAACGTTATCACTTTCTACATCAGAGTCAGTATTCAAGGTGCCAAAATAAAACTCTTCATCGTTACTTTCAGATTCGCAGTACACTTCTTTCGGTAACTTTCTTTTTGCCATTTTGGAGTATTATTTTGAAATATCTTAATAAGAGAGAATGCCTAATTACAGTTAAACGTAATTTGTAAAGCTTTATTTGAAATTCTGCCAAGTATCTCCGAAGTTTGTCGATTTCTTCACTCTCAAAAGGCGACTGACTCGCCACGGTGTTTTGCATGGCGAGTGTGGAACGACCGCGTTTGTTTATATTGAGTTTCGATATCTCCGATTTGTCGGGGCAATGTTTTGGTTCGTGACAAGGTCGCTTAGACACTTAAGAGCTTTCAGAGAAATTATGAACTGATACATGAATGGAATTAAGATTCGTACAGTTCCTTGCTGTGGTGGCTGAGAGCAGACATATGACCGGAACGGTAAAAAAGCTTTGGTGGCTGAGAGTAGACAAGCGACCGCAAAGGGTTAATATCCTTGGTAGCAGCTTCCTGGACTTTCTGAGGACTCTGCCTTGTCCACATCTCTGTTGGTCATTATATTAAACAAGAAACTAAGCAGATTTGCTGTTAATTATTGTATGTGCCATTGTTATAGGAGATTATTGGCTAGTGTGCAATAAATTATCTTATAGCAAAAAAAAACAAACAAAAAAACAAACCCCACCTTACTTGATTATATTTTATAGCAAAAATCAAATAGTAATATATTAATATGTGATGTCACAGTATTAAGATGGCTCAGTAAACAAACACAAAAATTCAACTTTTCCTTATCAATTTAATCCCTTAAAACAGGGCAGTCCCATTTAGATGCCCAGTTCTTTTCTCAAGGAGGCCTCAGTTTTAGTAAATTTCTTTGAAAACCAAATAGGCCTCAGTTTTGTATTATCTGTACTGGACAGGTGACAACAATCTGAGATCGGTTTCTAGAGTTGCATTCTTTGCCCAGCCCCTTTTCCTGATGTCACCACCACATGTCCTAAATGTAATGTAGGATATTTCATTACAATGTAATATATTCACATACATACACACAAAGAGGTAGAACCTGGTATAGCTAACACCAGGTTTAATTCCTTTCATATGCTGCTTTAAAGCTTGGCCAGCAACAAAAACCTTCATTGGAGTTTTCTTGTTGGAAGCTAAGCCTGCCCACCCTCATGTACCCCCTTCCGATGCCAGTCCTTGGAGATGGTAGAGCAGTAACCCCTTGCCTGAGTTGTGCTGCTTTGCCTCTTGAGGAAATTATACGACCTCCTTTTTAGTCACCACGGATTCCTTTCCTTCTCGTTCTTCCCTCTCTCTTGGGCTGTTCTTTCACATCCATTCCCTGCATGAGCTGTGAGTTGCCTGTGAGAGAATAGGAACCTATCATTTCCTTTTCCCCATCCTTGGTAAAGCGTCAACCTTTACATGTGGTCCAATGAGCTCAGGGCAGAGAAGAAGTTTTGAATTTCAAAAGAATTAGTGTAGCCCTAACCGGTTTGGCTCAATGGATAGAGCATCGGCCTGCGGACTCAAGGGTCCCAGGTTCTATTCCAGTCAAGGGCATGTACCTTGGTTGCAGGCACATACCCAGTAGGGAGTGTGCAGGAGGCAGCTGATTGATGTTTCTCTCTCATCGATGTTTCTAACTCTCTGTCCGTCTCCCTTCCTCTCTGTAAAAAATCAATAAAATATATTAAAAAATAAAAAAGAATTAGTGTAAATTTCCCTAGGTGTAGTGAGAAGCATTGACCTAAGGCTTCTAGCTCATTAAATTAAATTTGAAATTTCCTCCCCATTTTTTCTTTTGGGAGAGATATTAGTCTGAATAAATAAAATTATCTCTTGATTATCTTAATGAAGAACATGATTCAGTAGGGCCTGAAATGGAGTATAAGATTCTGTTTTTTATAAGCTCATGCTTATTCTCATACAACTAATGTGAGCTCTAGCACTGGGGAACTAATATAGATATTCTTTAATAGCAACAGATCTAGAACATATTTTGGTGGCATTTTACATTATATAGTTTGTTTTATGCAGATGGTTTACCTCTCTACATTTTTATTTTTGCTGCTATTATAAAATTGGTCTATCAGCTTAACAGAAAGGAAGATGATCCAAAAGTCAAGGGACATCAGCCTGAGGTTTGAAGACAAAAGACAATCCTATCTCACCAATTTATAAAGGGATTGAAAAATGCTCTTCTGTTTAAAAAAGAACAAACAGGGTGGGGGGAGGGTTGATGAGGATTGTGAATAAAAAGAATATACTAATCCATAGTTCTCCATAATAGCCTAATTCTCACTAGTAGTAAATCTTTTCTTCTTTTCTGAAACTTATAGCATTCAGTTGTTTGTATATATTGCTTGTCCAAATCAGTGATTTGTAAACTTTTTATTCCAGTCTTGCTAAAAGTTCCCGATATCCTCCTTTATGCTTTCCTTCCCTACAAGATTCCCTATTCCTAAGAAACAAAAAGTGATCCTAGTTTCATTTTGTCTGTCTGTCTCAGAAATAATCAGTTTCCAACTGAACTCTGGTTGTCTACGTATGGGACTTGAGAAGACTGGAAGGAAATGGGAGACAGAATGAGGAACAATTACAAAAGAGAAGCTAAGGGTATACATAGTGATGAGACTTGCTGTGGTTACAGAGATTGATACATCCCTTTACCGGGTCTTACTAATATACCTAACACCAGGTTCAATTCCTTTCAAGTAACTCCTCTTCCTTCTTGGGCAACAGGTCTCACCAGCCCAGCCCACTCCTAGTACAGGAGGGCGCCGGAGGCGCACAGTGGATGAAGATCCGGATGAGCGGCGGCAGCGCTTTCTGGAGCGCAACCGGGCTGCTGCTTCTCGCTGCCGTCAGAAGCGGAAGCTATGGGTGTCCTCCCTAGAGAAGAAGGCAGAGGAACTCACTTCTCAGAACATTCAGCTGAGTGTGAGTGGGTCCTAGATGGTTGTTGAGATTGTTGAGTCTCGAAAGTGGTGTTGAATCAGAAAAAAGTGGGACGATATAATAGAAGATGGTAATTATTTAAGTTAGGACAGATACAGAAGATGTTCCAGGAAGAATGCAGAAAGAATCTCTTACTGTCAGAGTTGAAATCTCTTCCCCAGGGATTGGAAAAGACATCATCAATGGCTAAATCTGCTACTGGAATGATTTATTCATAGACCCATTTGGATGAAGGGAATTAGATTAAGCACCCCAGGATGCTCTTTTAAGTCATCAGTAAACTCTGACTGGGGTCATGGAATACCCAAAGGGAAATGCATTTGCCCCAGATAATGCAGCTTAATAAAAGAAAGAAAGAAAAAGCCACACAAGCAAAAATAGAACAATTATAATCCATACATTTTCTTGAATATTATTTTTCCTTCTTCTGGTTATTTAAAATATTTCATTACAATGTAATATATTCACATACATACACACAAACAGGTAGAATAAAAACACAGAGTCAAGCCCTGGCTGGTGTCCTCAATGGTTAGAGCATCACCCCTACTCCACCCCACCTCTGAGCACCTAAGGGTCACGGGTTCAACTCCCAGTCAAGAGAACATACCTGGATCATAGGTTCGATCCCTGGCCCCCACGGTTGGGGCACTGCTGGAGGCAACCAATTGATGTGTCTCTATTTCACACAGATGTTTCTCTCTTTCTCCTCCTCCCCCTCCCTTCTACTCTCTCTGAAAATCAGTGGAAAAAATCCTCGGGTGAGGATTAACAACAACAAAAACACAAAATCCCTCTTCAGCATGCCTTTACAGACTCATTCTTTTCCCTGTAGGTAAGTTTGATATGCACCTACCAGACACTTTTTTTAGAGAGAATGAGAGAAAGAAAGAAACATCAATTTGTTATTCCACTTATTTATGCATTCATTGGTTGATTCTTGTATGTGTTCTGACCAGGAATTGAACCCACAACCTTGGTGTATCGCGATAATGCTCTAACCAACTGAGCTACCCAACCAGGGTCCAGACATATATGTATTTCTAAATATTATCTTCATTTATAGTTTTGTAGGGGAGTCAGGGAGGGATTGTGTGTGTTTTTTGTTGTTGTTTTTTAAAATATATTTTATTGATTTTTTTACAGAGAGGAACGGAGAGGGATAGAGAGTTAGAAACATCCATGAGAGAGAAACATGGATCAGCTGCCTCCTGCACACCCCCTACTGGGGATGTGCCCGCAACCAAGGTACATGCCCCTGACCGGAATCGAACTTGGGACTCTTCAGTCCACAGGCCGATGCTCTAGCCACTGAGCCAAACTGGTCAGGGCATGTGTTTTTTAAAATAGCTGTATAGTAGTACACTCTATAGTGTGGTTACATTACAAGGTGTGGGTATTTGTAATGTTTCTAACTTTTTGCTAGAACAGCAGTGCTGCAGTGAACACTGTATGCACTTGAGTAGGTAGTTCTGTTAAATAGATTCATGGAAATCGGCTTTCTTAGTCAAAGGACATATGCATTATTAATTTTGGTATAATCATGTTTATCCTGTATAGGAGTAATTTTTCTATTGTAAATCCCTACCTTACACTGTAAGCAGCTCCGTCATTGAACTCATGATTCTACTGGCCCTGGGCTAGCTGAAGCCTGGCTGGGTCAGAAGTCTCCAGATTTGGAAGAGAAAATCGAGGCAGCATTCTGTCGTCACTTTGAGAGATGGTCACTGGGGGTTAAAGAGTGAAGGATGGATTTTCTTGATACTGTTTTCTTCCCTCCCTCCTCAGAATGAAGTCACATTACTACGCAATGAGGTGGCTCAGTTGAAACAGCTGCTGTTAGCTCATAAAGACTGTCCAGTCACTGCACTACAGAAAAAGACCCAAGGCTACTTAGGTGAGTGGCTTACAACCTAAGCAAGGTCAGAATGTACTGAGTATCTCAAATGTTTATAATTTTACTAGAGGCCCAATGCACAAATTCGTGCATCAGTGGGTCCCTTGGCCTGGCCTGCAGGACTGGGCAAAACCAGCTCTCCAACATCCCCTGAGGGGTCAGGCCAGGATGAGGGACCCCACTGGTGCACGATCAGGGCCGGGAGGGACGCAGGAGGTTAGCCAGCTGGGGAAGGACTGCAGGAGGGCTCCAGGGCATGTCTGGCCCCTCTCGCTCAGTCCCAATCATCCAGACCCCAGCAGCAAGCTAACCTACTAATTAGAGTGTCTGCCCCCTGGTGGTCAGTGCACATCATAGCGAGTGGTTGAGCAGCCTTAGAATATCATTAGCATATTATGCTTTGATTGGTTGAAAGGACGACTGGACACTTTGCATATTAGGCTTTTATTATATAGGACTAGAGGCCCGGTGCACAAAAATTTGTGCACTCGGGGGGGAGGGAGGGGGGGTCCCTCAGCCCGGCCTGTGCCCTCTTGCAGTCTGGGACCCCTCAGGAGATAAGGACCTGCTGGCTTAGGCTTGCTCCCGGGTGGCAGAGGGCACGCCCAATCCCTAGGTGCAGCCCCTGGTCGGGCTCAGAGCAGGGCCGATTGGGGAGTTGGGGCGCCGCCCCCTGTCATGCACAGAGCAGGGCGGATCGGGAGGTTGCGATGTCACCCTCAGTCACGCTCAGGGTAGGGCCGATTGGGGGGTTGGGGCGCCACCCCCTGTCACACTCAAGGCAGGGTCGATGGGGAGGTTGCGACGCCATCCCCTGTCACGCACAGAGCAGGGCCAATCAGGGGGTTGGGGTGCTGCCCCCTGTCACTCACAGAGCAGGGCCGATCAGGGGGTTGGGGAGCTCCCCCCTATCAGGCACAGAGCAGGGCTGATCAGGGGGTTAGGGCGCCTTCCCCTGTCACAAACAGAGCAGGGCGGATAGGGAGGTTGTGGCCCCGCCCCCTGTCGCACACACAGCCGCAGGGCGATCAGGGGGTTTGGGCGCTGCCCCCTGTCACGCTGATCCCGGTGCTGGGAGGCATATTACCCTTTTACTATATAGAATAGAGGTCTGGTGCATGGGTGGGGGCCGGCTGGTTTGCCCTGAAGGGTGTCCTGGATCAGGGTGGGGGTCCCCACTGGGGTGCCTGGCCAGTCTGGCTGAGGGGCTGAGGGCCGTTTTCAGGTTGGCAAGTGACTGAAGCTCCCAGCTGCTCCTTTTTTTCTTTTTTTTTTTTCTATTCTGGGCCAGCTTTAGCTCTGAGGCCTCGGCTCTGGCCTTTACCTTCTGTATTTGATACAATGTTGCGGTCTGGCTGGCTGAAGCCCGGCTGACTGAAAGCCGGTTTCTGGGGTTTTGTTTAGCTTCTATATTTGCAACATAGTACATAGTTGCTTAGAGTTGCAGCTGAGAGGCCGGCAAGTCAGGCGGGGAACGTTGGAGTCCACAGTCACTGGAGCAAGCAAGCCTCCCTGTTCGCTTCAGTGCATGGCTGCCGGCTGCCATCTTGGCTGACAGTTAATTTGCATAAGGATATGCTGATTAGCCAATGGGAAGGGTAATGGTCGTACGCTAATTACCATGTTTCTCTTTTATTAGTGTAGATAACTCTATTCTCAATGTTCTGGGGGGTCCAGACTGATGAGGGAGCAGCCTTTGTGGAGCAACCAGTACTGTGGGGGAAAAATTTTTTTTAGAACGCAGAACTTTCCTAATTAACCATCACAGATAAAGGGTGACTATGTTTATTGGGAACCTAATTTGTGTTAGGCACTCTACCATCTTTCTAGTTATCGCTTCTTTTTTTTTATTTCAGAGAGGAAGGGAGAGGGAGAGAGAGAGAAAGATCAATGATAAGAGAGAATCATTGATTGGCTACCTCCTGCACGCCCCCTAGTGGGGATCAAGCCTGCAACCCAGGCATGTGCCCTTGACCAGAATCGAACCCTTTAGTCCCCAGGTTGACACTCTATTCACTGAGCCAAACCGGCTAGGACGTCATTGATGTTTCTATCTCTCCCTCTCCCTTCCTCTCTCTGAAATCAATAAAAAACGTATTTTTAAAATTTTTTAAATAGTAAATGCTTGGAAGAAAAAAATAAACATGAAGAGAAATATGCAGTGTTGGCAGCAGGGTTGAATTTTTAGATAAGGTGGCTTTTAGGGTTATTTTTGTTTGGTTGGTTTTGTTTTTTTGTTTTTTTATGAAGTAGCTTTTGAATAAAGACCTTAAGGAAGTGAGGGAGCTAGCCATGCACTTATGTGGGAGAAAAGTACTGCAGGAAGAAGAGCAAAGACAACGATCCAACGTGGGAGCTTGCCTGGCACATTGTAGGAACATTAAGGAGGCTGCGTGGCTGGATTGGAGAGAATGGGCCTGGAGGCTAGTTGGAGATGAGCTAGGGAAGATAAAGGGAGTATCTTTGTGTGGGGCCTTGTCAGACATGCTGAGGACCTCAGCTTTTACCCTACACTGGAACCATCGGAGGGTTTTCAGCAGAGCTGTGAAATGACTGATCTGACTCACATTTGGACAGGATCACTCTGTCAGTGCAGGGGTGCAAGGGCAGAAGCAGGCAGTCCACTTGGGAGGCTATTGCAATTTGCACAAGAGTTGTTGGAGCCTTGGACCAAGATGGTGGAAATGAAAGTGGTGAGAAGGAGTTGAATTCAGGATATTTTGAATTTAGAGCGACAGAGTTTGATGATGGGCCAAATGGGACAGTATATATGAGAACAAGAAGAATAAAAATTACACCAAAGTTTTTGGCCCAAGCAACTGCAAGAATGTATTTGCCATTAATTGAAGTAGGGGAAAGTGTAGGAGGAAATGAATTGGGAAGTATATTTGGAGCTCAGTTTTGGACAAGGTGAGTTTAAGAAGCCTGTCAGTCTTTTTGTTTGTTTGTTTTTGTTAATATTCACCAAGGGTATTTTTCCCATTGATTTTTTTTTTTTTTTTTTTTAGAGAAAATGGAGAGGAGGGAGGGAGGGAAGAAGAGAGAGAGAAAGAGAGAAACATCAGTGTGAGAGAGACACATCGATTGGTTGCCTCCTGCACACACCCCGATCAAGCCTACAACATGGGCATGTGCTCTAATTGGGAATTGAACCACCACCTCCCAGTACATGAGACGAGGCTCAACCAGCTGAGCCACACGAGCTGGCAGAAGCCTATTTGTTTTGAAGGCGGAGTCAAGCAGACAGCTGGTTACATGGGTCTGCAGTTCAGAGGAAAGTCTGCAAGATATGACGATGGGAGTCAGCAGCGTATAGTTAGGTTTTTTTAAATACAGTTAGTTTTTTTATTGATTTTAGAGAGGTAGAGGGAGAGAGAGAGATGGAAACATCAATGATGAGATAGAATCATTGATTGGCTGTCTCCTGCATGATTGGGGATGTAACCTGACCAGAAATCAAACCGTAACCTCCTGATTCATAGGTCGATGCTCAACCACTGAGCCACCGTGGCCGGGCTAGTTAGTTTTTAATGCCATGAAACTGGATGAAATACTATTGTCAAGGGAGAGCCCATAGGTAGAAAAAGAGAAGTCCCAGGGCTCAGCCCTGGGGTACTACAACATTTGAGGTCAGAGAGATGAGAAGGAACCCACAAAAGTGACAGAGAATGAGCAGCTTAGAAGGTAGGAGGAAAACCAGCTGAGTAGCTGAGTGTAGTGTTCTGTAAACCAAGACTAAGTGTTTTACAATGTGTGATCAACCATTTCAGAAACTTTTCATGAGCTAAAGCAGGGGTGGGGAATGTTGGGCCCACACAGTCATTTGGTCTGGCCCTGCCAAGGCATTACGGGTAAGTTAATTAAATGTTTGGGACCAACGATAGCAGACTAATTTTTTTGTTATTGTTGTTGTTAGTCCTCACCTGAGAATATTTTTCCATTGATTCTTAGAGAGATGGAGGGGAGAGGGAGAGACAGAGAGAAACATCAATGTGAGAGACACATCAATTGATTGCCTCCTCCATGCGCCCCGACCAGGGCCAGGGATCCTGCAACCAAGGTACGTGCCCTTGACCTGACTCGAACCCAGGACCCTTCGGTCCACAGGCCAACACTCTATTCACTGAGCCAAACCAGCTAGGGCAGCAGACTAATGTTTTTCCCCCCATAGGAAAAAAAAAAGCCCTCTTGCTTATTTGATTAAACAAAAATAAAATAAGTTGCATAGGAACAATTTTAAAGTCCAAAGAGACACCAACTTTGTTTTAAGGCTGCAGTAGCTGATACAGCATCTCTTTGCTACCTTCAGCCTTCTCTGTGGACCACAGTGATACATTCAGAAGCCCGTTAGCCAACACAGGAATTTTTGAACACTTTCCCATTGTTTCTTCACCTGCTCATTGCCTGTCATGCCTGTGGCCTGCAGTAGAACATTTAAGATGCAAAGTAAAAATCCACAGGGTTTAATGAAAAACCCCACCCCAAACAAACACGGGCAGCAGACTCATTTTTAAGTTGTTAATTTTGTATGGCTCTCGAATGATGTTATAAATATCCAGGTGGCCCTTGGCAGAAAGGAAGACAGGGGTATCTATCGGTATGAAATCATCTATATACAGTAAGTTTTCTACTCAATCCCTACAAGAACTCTGACATGTAGTCATTCCATTAAACTACTTATTTGTTACAGCAAAAATGAATGTAGTTCCTGCTTTATGGTGTAGACATTATAGTAGGTATTTAACACAATACACATGAGACACTGTCTCTACCTCTGAGAGACTCAGGGCTATCAGGAGATAAACATGTCAACCTGTTAGTAGGGTAAGCACAGATATCCCTGTTAAGAAAGCCCTTAGACTGGGAGCTTCCTAAGGACAGGGCTACCGTTTTATTCTTTATGTACCCCAGTGTCTGGCATGGACGATGCTCAGTAAATATGTGATGAATAAATGAATGTGTGCTCTGAAAGCACAAGCAGAGTGATAGTTACTTTCCTAAGTGCAACAAAGAAGGCTTCACAGATTCTAAAAGAAGACTCAGGCATTCTTCAGGTCAAAAATACAGTAACTATTGGAAGTTTTCCCTCATTCCACACATCTCTATTTAAGCAGCCATCGAGGCTGTCTGCCATTTAAGAAAGCTCCTTGACTGATGAGCAACATGGAGTTATCAGTATGCAGTTCAGATATTTGTGTTTAGTGAAATGTTATTGTTACGTTAGGTGGAGTGGCATAACTCATCATAAATATTTTAAATCGGTAATACCCAGCTAAGTAATAGCTTGGAGGGTAAACTCTTTAGGGTTTGTTGTGTTAAGTGAACCTTGGCCAAGGACTAATTATTTATGACATTATTTGATTGTAGCTTGATATTTATTAGGCTTACCTATGGTGCAATACATGCTAAAGGAATATGAAAAAGAACGGAATGATTCAGTTCCTGTGCGAATTAATCAGAAAGGATACCTAAAAATAAAGCTATTTTAAATCACCTTTAATCCTGGCTGGGTTGTTCAGTGGTTAGAGCATTAACCCATGCACGAAGCGTCCCAGCTTCAGCTCCTGGTCAAGGGCACGTACCTGGTCCTGGTGTGTGCAGGAGACAACCAATTAATGTGTCTCTCTCACATCAATGTTTCACTCTCTCTCCCTTCCACTCTCTCTAAAAAAACCAATGGAAAAAGTTTCCTCGGGTGAGAATTAACAACAACAACAAAAATCACCTTTAAAAACATGACTAAGAAGACTGTTCCAGTAGGGCCATGGTCAGCACACCGAGGCTCGCGAGCCACATGCGGCTCTTTGGCCCCTTGAGTGTGGCTCTTCCACAAAATACCACATGTGGGCACGCACATACAGTGCGATTGAAACTTCGTGGCCCATGTGCAGAAGTTGGTATTTTGTGGAAGAGCCAGTATTTTGTGGAAGAGCCACACTCAAGGGGCCAAAGAGCCGCATGTGGCTTGCGAGCCACGGTTTGCCAAGCCGCAGTTTGCTGACCACTGCAGTAGGGTAATGAACTGCATACAGAGACCTAGAAGCCAGACAGTGTAATTAGCATGTTGGGGATTCGCTTTATTGGACTAGGTAGGTTAACTTGTTTAGTTTTTATTTCCCTTCTCACGGCTTACTGCGTCCTAGCTCATTCATAGCTTAGAAGCCAAGATTCTGGGAAGTTTCTCCCCAATCAAAAAAAATATAGGCTTCCTTTTCCTTTGGCCTGCTTTAGAATTGTGGCAAAAGGTAGTCTCGCCTGTTTCCTCATTCTGTTGTCTAACCACTTGCTCTCTGCTATTTGCCCTCCTTCCCTGGCAGAAAGCCCCAAGGAAAGCTCGGAGCCAACGGGTTCTCCAGCCCCTGTGATTCAGCACAGCTCAGCAACAGCACCCAGCAATGGCCTCAGTGTTCGCTCTGCAGCTGAAGCTGTGGCCACCTCAGTCCTCACTCAGATGGCCAGCCAAAGGACAGAACTGAGCATGCCGATACAGTCGCATGTGATTATGACTCCACAGTCCCAGTCTGCGGGCAGATGATGCCTCCCCTGGTGGAGAGGTCCCCAGCCAGAGCTCGCCCGTTCAAGAGCCAAGAAAGATGTCATCTTATCCCCTCCCATCTGTCCTGGACACGGCAGTATGGGGGGGAACTGTGTGTTGTGAGTAAAGGACAGATGTGGGGCTTTTCTCTTCAGCCACATGGTTGTGTACGTTGACACCTGTACTAGGAGCCTCCCAGCCCCAGAGCCACATAGATCATCCCCTAAGCGGGGGTTTCTGATGTCCTCACAGCCAAAGGCCCTTCCAGATGGTCTGAACAGTCAATCACCCTTGCCACGCACCTGTGCTTCTCTCTTTTAACACTAACCCTTGCACTTCCAGGTTTCAGGTTTCCCAGTTTCCTCTCTTCCCAATAAGCCATAACTGTTACCTTCTTGTTCCTTAGCAGCATGTCACTACCTGCTAGGTAGAGAGAGCCAGAATTGATGGAGTATCACCTGCTAACCCATCTCCAGCCCCTCATGGACTCAGGACATTGTGTCCCAGTAGCTGCTTACATCCCTTTTTACCCATCCAAAATTCTAGTCAAAATACTCACTTAGGGAGATTGTAAAGTTACCTTTGATGTATGAAGTAGCAATATTTTTTCCAGCTCTTCCATAAACTTTAGACCTTCTCCATATCTTCTACCAAAACAAACAAACAAAAACCAAAAAAAGGAAAAAGAAACAAAACCCCAAGAGTTCTAGTCCTTTTTAATCTCTTTCCAGAGCTATTTGGATACCACATTTTGTCTCTTGAGTTTTCCCAGTCTAGTGGTGGGCTCTTTTCCACTTCCCACCAAGCCTTGCAATCTCACCTGGTGGCCTTATTAGATATGGCTTGGTAGTGCAAAGGGGAAGAGCCCAGGATCTGACTGGCTGACTCCTCCCCTCCCTGCTCCATCCTTCAGTCTAATCATCAGGTCAGGCAGGAAATCTTGTTCCATCAGGTTAATGGAGGGATTCTTTGTGTTGTACAAGAGTTGTCTGACCAAAGCATACATATTCCTTTTGGTCAGCTTTCCGCTTCTGCCTCTCCCTCTTCGTTCTCCTGTCTCTTCCACGGCTGGTTCAGATGCAGCCCAGGGAGGCTGTCCCTCACTTTCCCCCATCTCAGCCTCTCACATCTGTCTTCTTTTCTGAGCTAGGGTCTTGTGTTCACAAGTGTCCCACGCCCTCTGGATCTACCTTCTTTCTCTTTCAGCTCGTAGCCTGGCCACTAGGTCTCTCTTCAGCTCTTTTCTGCTTTTTGCCCCCTGGATGCAGTGCTTCTCCATAGGCCAATCCCCGGACTCAGGCATCATAGCCAGGGTCCTGAGAGGGCTTCTGAGTACGAGGTTGGATGGGGGAGGTTGGGCAGGGAGGGGGGGCGGCGCAGGTGCAGTACTGATCTCAGCAGAAGAACCCGGCTTGTTGAAAGGTCCAGCCTGCCTGGGAAATCGGTGACTATTGCTCTCAGCCATTCTCATTTTGAAAAGTTGGGTTACAGAGGAAGAAATTCATCCCTCTGGTCTCTCTTTCTTCCCCATGAAGACTTCTCATCTTCCTTTGGCTCTGAACTATGCAATTTCTGCCAGGGCCATAGGAAGCAATCCAAAGCCAGGGGCCTGTGGATAGGTATGTCAGCTTTAGTAGCTCTTCAGTATGAAACCCTTCCAATTGTCCCAGAGCCACCTTCTGCCATCTGCCAAAGCCAAGAATGTCCTTTTCTCCATCTCTCTACCTCCATCTTAAACACACATACAGATAACTCCCAACTTCCTTTGTTATTTTGTCTTCCAAAATTGGCTGGCATAGGGGAACGAGGAAATGTTCTAAGCTACAAGATTGCCATCTCCTCAGTGATAAACTGGTCAGCCAGTCAGGTGACATGTTCTACTGCATTGTTTTTAATTTCCCCTTTCAGAGCCGGTGCTGAACAAGCCACACCTGGTGAAGAGAAAGGAGAGAAACGTGGTTTTCTCATCCTCTACCACCCGGGACCCAGCAGGAACAGCCCCTAGGTGGCTCAGATTAGCAAATGGCATGGCAGATGGTCAGGATGCAGGTTTCCGCCTCCGGGGACTCCACTCGCCTGTAAAATTCACAGCCATAACTCGTGCTCAGGGCTCTCAGACGCTGCTCCCGGGCTCTTCTGCTTTAGTTTGTTTCAGTTTTTTATTCTATTGATTTCCCACCAGCAGCCTTGCCCTTAAGCTTGACTGAGTTTATGGCTCCTAAGGAGCCTTCGTAAGACCTTTCACTATTTTCTTCCCCCTTCAGTCAAGTGTGTTTCAAGTGAAGAATCTCACACAAGCCCTGCCTCGCTGCTGGGCGCTGGAGGAGGCTGTCCTGCCATCTGCCCCTGAGTAGGATGGCTCATTTACATAGAGGGTCTCAGCTCGTTCCTTAACCCCATGTCTAATCTCATTTTCATCAGTGGGAAGTTAGCACTGGGGACCTATATGAGGGGCATTGACAGACCCTCAGTAGAAAAGCAGCAGTGACTTGAGGAAGGGGGAGGACAAGCCTCCAGCCAGCTCTTCAGTTGGTCCTCGGACTCACTAAGAAGACAGAGCAGTTGCTTACCATGAAGCCTGTCTTATATTAAGGGGAATGTTATCGACCTTGTCCTTGCTGCCAGCCATGTGGCCACTCTTCCCTGCTCTTTGCCTTCCAGACTCATCTGGACCAGAACCAAACATCATGGAGGGCATTATTTAGCCCTTTTTAGGTTGCCTAGGGAGCTAAGGGAAGACATTTCTGAAAGGAGCTGGGGTGTGGACCCTAGGACTCTTCCAAGTGAACACAGGACTAGGCCTCTCACTTCACTCCAAAGACATAGCTGCTAGACATGCAAGGCCAGAAAGCAGGGGTGGGGAACGTCCGGCATGCAGGCCATTTAAGGCCCATGGAATCATTTGGTCTGGACTTGGCAAGGCATTAGGGGTGAGTTAATTAAATGTTTAACCAAATATAGATGGCTAATTTTTTTAAATTAATAATTTTTATCACCCTTGAATGATGTTATACATATCCAAATGGCCCTTGGTAGGAAAAAGGTTCCCCACCCCTGGCCTAGAGAAAGGGGCCAGAACCGGGTGTGGTGTGCAGGCTTCTGCCCATTTCCTTGAAAGCATGCTTAGAGCTGGAAAGCCTGAGAAGCTTCCCCACAGCTGGGAGAGACAGAAAGGGCAGGCGCTTCTTTACTGATTCTTCCCCTGTTGGTTGTATAACCCAGATCTGGCTTCCTTCAGCTTCTACTCCTCTTCTTGGCCCTAAGACTAGACCATCTACTCTCAGTGGTGGTAAAAGAGGTGACCTAACTGAACCTCACCTTGTTGCCTTCCTATGCCTGTTGTGCTGTTCTTGGCTCCTTTCCTGATTCCCTGCCCTCCAGCACCACTCCTGGACAGGGTGCTTTGTCATAACCAGGCCTGTTTACAGCCTGCCCACCAAGCAGACATGAGGTATTCTCCTCTGGCTTCTGAGGCCCGTGTCCCACACTGAGAGGCTCCATTAAAGGTGCTACCCTGAGACAGCTCTCCCCCCACAAGTTCTCCCTTTCTTTCAGAACTTCCTTTCCGTCCCCACGTCATTATTCCCATTAGTATTGTACATTGTATACACAGGAAGGAAAAGTATTGTTTTTTATTTCATAACCAGTCTGTTTAGAATCCAGTCCTTCTAGCTATATCACATATGCCTTTGTTGATGTGCTCTTTATGCTTTCTTTAGACTTTTGTTTGACAGGGGCGGAGGGAGGAATAAGATAAGTGAGGATCCTCAACTTCCCACACCTTAATCTCCCCTCGGAGTACAGAACTGATTCTCTGTTTCTGTTTACAACACACACGTGCACACAGACACAAATCCCCCCTCCCAGGGTGCTGATCCAGCTGGAGTGAGCATAGGTGGCTGCTGGCCACCATTCCCACGCTTTGTACCACTTCATCTCTTTTTGGGAAAAGAATGAGAAAAGGCTGGGAGAGTAGGGAAGGTTAAGGCAGCTTATGTCCTTTGTAGAGGCAGGTTTGTATTGTAGCTGGTAGGGTTGGTTTTTCATGGGGGCTGGTAGCACAGAGATATCTTACTGGCATCAGCTGCTACTGGTGAGTGAGGCTGTAGCTGTAAGAAATGGCTATGAGCACTAGTTTCATTGACTTTCCCTTCGGGCGATGGTTCTCAGAACATGGTCCAGGACAAGCAGCACCAGCGTCTGGGAACTTGTGAGAAATGCACATTTGGGCCTCACCCCTGACCTGTTGAATCAGAAACCCTGGGGATGGGCTCTAACAAACACTCCGAGTGGTTCTTATCACACTAAAGTCTGAGAACCACCGCCCTCAGAGCAAGCTCGGAAGTTCTTGTAGGAGGTCGAGACTATGAGTACCATCCTCTGCCTTAGCACTAACATATGTATTTTCCCATTTCCTCCAGTCCTTCTCTTCACCCCCATTAAAACAACAACCACATCATTCATCTTGAAATCTAGGTTTGTCTTCATCCTACTTATCCCTAAACCCTGTCCTGCATCGGTCTGGGCAGGTGTTGTCCCATATTCCCTTGCAGACTGGTCACTCCACACTCTGTTACAGGAAGGACCAGCTGGAGTTTAGCTGTTCAGTTCTCACACACACATACCCCTTCAGGCAGGGAGACGAGCCTCCAGCCCCAGCAGCAGATGCTGCAGCCTCCTGATATAGTATCTGTTGAAAAGAAAGCAGTGTGTATCTATGGTTATATCTCTGCTCATCTGTATATCTTTGACATGTAGCAAAACCTCTCCATCTCATCAAGGAACTCCACTGGGGGGTCTGAGTCTCCCGGGTGGTGGTCTTTGACAGGTGGGAGCATGCAGTGCTACAGGCTATTTTGTTACAAAACCATGGTCTCCCTTTCCCCTCCACCCCATTCAGCATGACCCCTGTGAGCAGGCTCACAATCCCCCGGGACGGGCTGGGGCAGAGGCTTCGCTCCGTCCTCCCTCCCCGTCCCTCTTCCCTTCCCCTCCCACTCCGCAGCTACCCCAGCCAGGCCTCCCCCTCTCCCTTGCCCTGACATATATTGTGCCTTATTTATGCTGCAAATATAACATTAAACTCTCGAGAGAACCACTGTTATGTCTGATGTTTCGATCCTCTGATCTACAAGTCCCACTGTCACTTCCTGGGGACTCATTGGGCTTTCACGTCTGATCTTCCTCACTTTCCCATTTCTTAAAACAGAAGGAGCCGGGATTCTTACCCTTCCTTTTTATGCAGTGAAAACACAGTCTAGAGAAGGTGGTGGCTTATATAAATACATAACACAACCGAAGGCAAGGCTCAGATCTGTGCACTGCCCTGAGGGCAAGGGCCCAGAGCATCATGGGAGCACTCACTAGAGGAGGTTGTGCTTTATGTGGATGGGGGATGAGATGGTGTTTGAAAAGCAAGTGTCCTCTCACCTTTCAGTGTTTTGTACCCACCCCCTCCCAACAATTTTTTTAAAACAACAAAAATAAGCCCTATCTTCAAGAAGTTTCCAACATGACGGGGGAATGCAGAGACCAAAAGAGAACCTTTCTATGATTGTATAAATTCTATGGGCATTGCGGGGGGGGCGGCATTGGTTAGAGAGCAGGTAAGAGAGTTCTCAAGAAAAACAGGTAGCACTGGCCAGTGTGGCTCAGTTGGTTGAGTATCGTCTCATGCACCAAGAGGTCGCCGGTTCGATTCCTGGTCAGGGCACATGCCCGGGTTGCGGGTGTGGGCTTGATCCCCAGTGAGGGGGTTGCAGGAGGCAGCCGATCAACGTTTTCTCTCTCTCTGTTTCTCTCCTCTCTCTCTCTCTAAAATCAGTAAAAACATATTAAGAAAAAGAAAAGGAAGAACAAGAGGTAATGCCTAGGAACCATATGGAGTATGGAGGTGTAGGGCAGTCACTACTTATTGGATCGGTGTATTCCTTCACTATCACAAGCGCGGAGAGTGAGCGAGGCTGAAGAACTTGACCAGGAGATGGCAGGTGTCTCTGGGTTTCCCAATAGGAGAGAAATTATCTTAAGAAACTGGCTGATGTCGGGATTAATTGACACAAATAGGGAGACTGAGTCTCCTCCTAACTTAGAAGTAGGAAAGGCAGTCGTGGTCTTCATTGTGTTGTGGTCAGGAACACATGGAGGGCCAGAGAAGGGTCAAAAAGGAAGTTGCTGAAAGCCAGATCCTGAAGCCAAGATGAAGAGGTTTGGGAGGGTTGGGATGAGACTCTGAAGGCAGGGCAGTTTCCCATGAGAGCAGAATCAACCCATTCCAACTACTAACCGCAGGAGACCAGTCAGCTCCGTCCTGACATAGGAAGCCAGCTAGATCAGCTCATTTCTTCTCATAGCCTCAGCTCAGATAGTGGTGTGCTTGGTGATCAGAGAAATAGAGGGGAAGCAGCAGGGTGGTAAACATTGAGTGCCTGCTCTGTGCTAAATGGAGAGCTAGATGCTTTGCATCACTTACTGTTCATAGCAATCTCTTGATAATAGGAGTAGTTGCCTCATTTTATTGATGATGAAGTGAGGTTAAGGTTAAGACACTTCCCCAAGGCACACAGTGAAGTGCCAAGAGCTAGGATTAAAATTGAATTCTGTCGGACCCCAGAGCTGCTCTTTGCAGTGCTCCCCCCACTCTGCTCCTCTGGACTTCTGTGGGGCCAGATCCATTTCCCACAGAAGAACCATCTACCTATGGTCTTAATTCTCCCCTTTAAGAAGTGGTGGAACTGCAAGATGCAGTGGTGAATGCCAGGTTCTGTGCTTGGGACCAGCGTGAGACAAGCTCACAGAGAGGCTCCCCTCGCTTAGTCTGCTCTCATAGAAATGTAGTATCTAGAGCATCCAGATCAAAGCCTGATCTAATCTACCTGCCCTAAGTACATGTTGGTTTACAAATGCCTTACTTTAAAGAGAGACGCCTCCCCTTGAACAAAAAAAAGACTATAGAGTAGAAGAATGAAATGTCTTCAAACCTGTGAAAGGCTTGCATACTTGAAAGAATGGAGAGATGATCTGTGAGACTTAAGAGGCAAAACTAAGACCCTCTGGTGGAGGCCACAGGAGACGGAAACCAGCTCAGTGCAAGGATACATCTGCGAAGACTCAGGAGATGGTAAGTTCCCGGGACTCGGGGGTGTCAGCTCCTCACAGCTAACGTTCTGAGGACGCTTGCTCTGTCAGATCCTCTACTGGATGGATGACCAAAAGTAGCTCAGATAATGCTCGTCCTAGGAAGCAGTTTCTCATGTCGCCATGTTCTGGGTGAAGAAACTGCAGGTTAGAGGTAGACAGCTTGCCAGGCCGGGCACAGGCTCTTTACATCATGGCACCTCTCCAGGCTGGTACAGAACTATTATTGGAGGGTGTGGGGGCAGGGATCCTAGGATCGGAAAGGAAAGGGCACCAGGTGACTTGAAGGACCCCTTCCTGAGAAGCAGGTATTTCCCAAGGCTGGATTCTAGTCTCGCGCCCCAGTAGGTCAGTGCCAGGCGGAGGCGGGGGACTAGAGTGAAGTGGACAAAATCATAGTCCAGCCCCTGGATTCTGTCCCTGCCTGTCTGGAACTCCGTAGAATCAGGGCTCTAGGCACCTCCATCCACCTGGTCCAGAGAAGGAAATGGCTAGGCCTGACAATGTGGAGCTGTGGCCACAGGGTGGCAGCAGTGCCTCAGCTGCGGGGATGGCTCCCGAGCCCCAGGTGAGGCAGGTCCTAAGCAAGCAGTTGCCCTCTAGTGAGGAGGGGGTCCGTCTACAAAGATTTGAAGCAATCCCCACTCCGTGAGCTCCCCACTTTCGTTTTGTTCCCTTCTGCATCTCATTTTCCTATCCACAGGCAAATCTCAGAGTAGTGGCTCTGAGAGGCACATACACAGGGGTGTGGATGGGCTGGGTGACCCTGGCTGCAGCCATTAGGGGAGGGACCCTGACTGGGTCATCCCGGCCAACTCTGACCCTAACTCTTCTCCCCACTCCCTCTGTTCCAGGACACAATACCTAGCCCTTCCTGACAGGGCTTTCTTTATGCTCTTATTCTACAAGTTAGAAAAGAGAGGAGGAGGTGATCAATTGGAGCTCTCCAACCTGTTGAGGGATTGGGGGTTCTTAAAGGCCCCCCAGGGCCTGGCGCTGACAAAGCATCTGCAATTAATGATGCTTCTCAAGCTCTGGAGACAGGATTTATGCATCTAATAAAAGTCTGTAATTCCAGGCTTAGGGGCTAGGGCCGGAGGCTGAGAGCAGGAAGTCCCGGAGGGGCCATGGGAGGGGATCTCAGGGGCTCTTAATGGAGCCGTGCATTTCCATTGCCTGCTCTAGATTCCCCCTCCAGCTGCGGTGGGGGTGGTGGGCAGGGGGACAGCAGGTATAAGAGGCAGATGTGGCTGGAGGAAGGCAGATGACAGCATGGATTCCAGGCAGGCAGCAGTGCTACTGCTGGTGCTGCTTTTAATAACAGACTGGGGCCACGCTGAAGGACCAGGGGGCCAGGGTGGAGATCACATCTTCCTGGTAAGTTAGCACCCCTCCCCACATCACTTTTTCTCTCTACCTCAGCATGGGACTTGTGCTCTAGGTTCAAACACTTGTGGCCAGGGTCTTCATTGGAAGAAATGGCTACTCAGCTTCCTACAACTTGTCACTGGAAGCCACATCCTTCCCCTACTGACCTGAATGTCCAAAGTCTTTGCCCATATTCCCTGCTGGATGTCCCTGTACCACAGGAGGAAGACACCGGACCCCGCACGCCACAGGATGCCGAGGCCACTGCGTCACTCTTACTCTCCCTGCTCCAGGCCATGCAGAGACCCGGCCGGAGCCCAGCCTTCCCGTTTCAGCCCCAAAGGTGAGTCTGAGAGGGACACAGGCAAGGCAGGGGCCAGGGGAGGGTCGAGGGAGGGGGCTAGAGAAGGGACTGGAAGGACCTACAGCTGAAGATGGATCTCTCCTAAGGTTTGGCAGAAATACTCAGGGCTCCGGGAGCAACGACCGGCTGAGTACCCGAGCTGGGGAGGGGCTGAGCACCCCGTTCTGGAGTCTGGCTGCCCCTCAGCGCTTTGGGAAGAAGTGACATGTCATCTCTTGATCCATCTGCATGCAAAGCCCACACCCAAAGTGCCATGTATCTCTCCCCCCCCCCCTCCCAGCCCCAAATAAAGCTGCCTGGCTTCTGAATCAGGTGTCTGTGTCTAAGACTTGATGGGGCTGGGCGAGAGCCCATGGCAAGAACCACAGTCCCTCCATCTCCACCAAACTCTCCAGAAACACAGGTGATGGGGTTCCCAGAAGTCTCTGCACCCAGCCTCCCGCCACGCCACCAGAAAAGCAAGCACGGGGACATGTGAGGAACAAGGTGGGGAGGCAAAGGGGAGGTGATCTGGCACGAAACTGCCATCAACTACTCAGGGAAACAGGAAGATCAGGGTGTAAGATTCCGAGGAGCAGCACATTTATTCTGGGCTCTAGGGGACAGTCCGATGTCATTCCCCTCCATCACCACCAGTAACATGAGGACGGATCCTGGGCCACTGAGGCACTGTGGTCCCTGGCTCCTGGGCCCATGCCCTCCTCGGCCTGCAGGGAGGCAGTCTGTGTCAGAGGTAGAGATGGCACCTCCAGAGGGTACCCGAGCTGGGCAGATGCCTGGGCCGAGAGCAGGAAGAGCAGGGAGTGAGGTTGTATGTCCATGAGTCCAGCTGGAGCTTTACTTGCTGCCCGCCATGATCTTGAGGTACTGCAGGGCACGGCGAGCAGCCTCGCCACGAGCTGCCTCCCTGGTGGCTGCAGAGCCATGACACACGGTGATCGGCTGTGTGGACAGCTCCACCAGGCACTGGCAGAGCCCACTCAGGCTCAACTCCTCTGGAGACCAAGAGAGAGGAGGAGGCAGTGTTGGGTGGCAAGGCAGCACCGGGGGTGGGGGGCTGTGATCTGTGCCACCATCATGCCCTCCCCCCACTCCTTATACCCATGTGTACTTGCTCTGGTCCAGTCCCCACCATCCCCCGGCCCACCAACTAGCCATACCAATATCCAGGTAGCTGACATGGAAGGCCTGCTCCTCAGACAGCTCGCTGAGGACACTGCAGCAGGCAGGGCCCAGGGCACCTAAGGAGCCCAGGGAGCAGCTGCGGAGGGACAGGATCTTCTCTCCCACCGAATTGCGCAGAGAATCCCAGGTGCAGCCTGGGCCCCGGTTCCGAAGTCCATCCAGGCGGGAGCCCACACCCTGATGAGGTGAAAACAGTGAGAAAGATGCGGCATTGGGCTGGGAGGCCCTGGCATTTAAGAGACATTTAATGTCCCAGGAGAGAATAGCCCAAAGAATGGTACCTCCAGCCTGCCTCCCCTCAGTCAATTCCCGTTTGACCCCCTATCCCTATCAGACCCTGGACTGGATGGCCAAGCTGCCTTCCTCATCGCAGGAACAAAAGCCTACAGGCCCCTGGCCTGCACCAGCTCCCCCAAGGCACTCACCAGGTGGGCCTACAGCTGAAGCTGAACGGGAACCCCAAGAATCCTGGCTCCGATAGGAAAATGGACAGAAGCAGGCCTGGGACCCAGAAAGGCTCACTCCCGAGTCACAGAACTGAGTCCCCAGTGCCCTGGCCTGGCAGGGAGGACGGCCCACAAGCCACTCACAATGGAGAAGTGATCATCGTCAGGTTCTGCCTCATTCCCATCCCGGGCATCCAGAGGCACTGTGTGCACACGAAGCAGCATTTTGGCGGCCGCATTCCGCTTTGCCAGCTTTTTGGAAGTGCCACTGCCTGCATGGGGGAGAGGGTTATGGATTATAACTCCCAACAGACTCAGTGCTTTCCACCAGGCTCAAATCTGGGTTGAGGGTCCCCTAAAGAGATACCGATTAGAAAGGGGAGCTCAGGACCTGCCTGGCACCTGAGAATCTGGTTGGCCAGAGAGGGGGGAAGACAGGGCGCAAGGAAGAAGCTAAGGGGAAGGAGCCAAGCTGGGGGTCTCAGCCAAAAGCGCGGGGCTGTAGCAGAGAGAAGCTAGGCGCTGCCTATGGCCAGGACTGGAGTGTTGGGGGACAGTAGCTGCAAGAACGCCCTTCTGCCCAGTTACCAATCTCAACGAAGCGCTCCACTCTGCAGGTCATGGTGAACTCTTTGCGGTGGGCTGGCCCAGACTCCTGAGTCACCGTGTACTCAGGCAACCGCCAGCCCTTCTGCACCACCAGCTCCTTGGAAGGGAGAAATATGGGTGGACAGGCTGAGTGAGAAGAGTCCAAACATCCTTTCCCTCCTACCCTAGATCCCAGCCTCAGATTCCAGACTAGAGGAGGAATAAATGGGGTGAAAAAAAGCCCTCAGGAAAGGCAAACACCCCCCATAACCTTCCCTCATGGCCCCTGGTTCAAGGGAGGACAGGCATGCACAGGAAATGAGGAGGGGCACACCTGCAGAGCACCAACAGGGTTGCACTCAGACTGCTGAGGGGAGACAGGGGGCTGCACCTCCATGGGGGGGCTCCTGAAGGAAAAAGGGTCCAGGGCCAAAGCTGAGGGGGCTAGTTTTTTCTGCTGCAGCCCAGGAGTCCTCAGCCTCGTTTTGGTTTCCCCCACTCCAAACTTCCAGCCTACTTCCTTCCCCCTCCCCTGCAAGTGAGGTCTCCTCCAGGTCCCAGGCCCATTTCACTTTTCTGGAACATGCGATCATCACCTCGCCAGGACAGTGGGAGAGGGGCTGCATATCCAGACCCTGGAAGCACCGGATGGGACTCAAACACAGGACCATCATGGGGCCAACTCAGAAGAAAATGGGGCCTGCAAGACCCTTAACATGGGTCAAACATCATCCACATGGCCATTTAAAATCACTGATTACCGCTTGTCCCAAGAGCTTACCAGCTGGTGCAAATTCTTCAAACTCTGGTCCCCAACTACTCCAGCCTCTGTTTACTCTCAGACTTCCTCATGCCTGACCAGCCCAGGTCCAAGGGCTGGGGGCCAGGAGCCAGGACCCATTCCTCCCCCCTCAGGCAGTCAGAAGACACAAGATACCTGGTTGGGAGAGCAGATGGAACAGGAGTAGCAGCCGCTGCAGCAGTAAAAACCGGACCGTCCTCAGGCAGTGAAGAGTCTAAGGGAGAAAAAGAACTTCCCGAGGGGAAGGGAGCCTCTGATTCACACCCTTGTGGGGCGGGGACAGTGAAAGGGTGGGGGACCCAGGTCCTCCTGACCTGCTCATCCCCTAAGAAAACTCCTTCCCATTCGAGTCAAAGACTCAGGGAAGCTCAACCACCAGCTCTTCCTCCTGGGATCCTTTGCTTGCCAAACACTGGATCAAAAAGACTGAGAAAAGGAGAAAGAGGGTCTCTCTACCCAAGAACTATAGGAGCAAAAAAACTCCAACCTCAGTGCAGAAGAGGAAAGGATATCTTGCTAGACAGAGAAGGCAACGCCCTCCAGCCTCAGCCTCCACCCCTCTCCCTCCTTAGCCTGAACCCCAAACCACAGCCACAGTCCCTCAGTGGAGCTGGCCATTCCCCCCTGGAAGCACCCTGCTCAGGTCCAGAGGAAACTCAGGAAGAGAAGGTCAAGGTGGCTCAGTGTCACCAGGTCAGGCCCACTGGGCAAAGGGGCTGATGCAGGGGCCTGGGTTCCTGGCAGGGCCTCTGGGATGCCTCAGCTCTTCCTCCCTCACCTGCTGTCCTCCAGGGCCGGCTCCAGCATGCTCCCCCCTTTGAGGTGTTTGAGGGCCACCTCAGCTGCCTTGTGCTTGGCTGCCTTCTTGCTGGGGCCCTGACCTGAGAGAGGGGGCGTGGGCAATACTGGGGGTCACTGGAAGAGAAACCAGCATCCCACAGCCTCTCTCCTCACAGCTACAGCGAATCAACCAAGCTCCTCCTCACTGACCTCCCCCTGTCCAAGACTGGAAGTGTTCTGTGAGCTCCCCACGTCAAGCCATGCCAGACAGAAGTGCTCCCGAGCTCAGACACCCTGGGTGGAGATTCTTTCTCTGCCTTACTTTCCTTTGGGAAGCACTTTCTCTCAGTAAATAGAAATGGCTGGAGAAATAGAAATAAGGTAGGTTCTAGCGTCAAAGCCTGGCTCTGACTTACTAAGGATGGGACCTTGCACCAGTCATTGAATCCCTCTGAGCCTGTCTCCTCCTATTCAACATGAGGGAACGACCACCTACATCACTGGATTAGACTAAACAGAAATTTAATTAAGCACCTGCTACAGAGCCCAGCACAGCTGACACTCACTCCCCAAACTTCGCTGAGATTTCGGTTTATCTCCTTTTCCTCTAGGATGCTGACGACCGGCCAGATCACTGTGGCAATCTTGCTTGCTCCTCTAACTCTCCCAAGTCCCACCCACCTCCTCACAGACCTGTTCTCCCAATCCAGTCAGTGGCTTTCCCCCTTAAAACCTCCCCCTCCCTCACTGCTCTTGGAGAAGAGGACTGTGAAGAGACTCCAAGAAATAAAGCCAGCGGGGCCCTGTGAATGAACACCCCAGCAAGGCTGGCCCACGCCTTCCTCACCAGTGCAGCTGGTGTCGCCAACGGTGACCCGAAAGGTGAAATTAGGCTGGTGGGCTTGGCCCTCGGCTTTGAGAAGGTCGTACACGGGCGTCTTCCCTATTCTGGTCCCATACTCCTGCAGAAGGCTGATCGGGGTCTTGCCTGGGTTGGCTGCCAGCATTTGCTCTATACTGGGGGGAGGGGCACAGACCCTCATCACACCTCCCCTCTCTGCACCCACCTGGCCAAGCACGGCTATATCAGACCCAGGCACACTATGGGGGTCACAAGGTCCAGGGGACCCCAGGCAGTACAGCAGTCACAGGCTAGGTTCAACGTGTAGAGGTGCAGGCTGGGAAAGCAGGGTCCACTGCCCTAGGGCAAGCGGGGAATGCACTGTTCCTGTCTCAGTTAAGGCGGGGGATCCTGTACCCGAGTGCAGGTTAGAAGTGCACGTCCCCTAACACAGTGCGGCCAAGAACCCAGTTACCCACCAAATGCACTGAATGTCGGGGGCATGAAGCCCAATGCCCCAGTGCAGTCTGGGAACCGGACCAGCCCCAAACTATTTCGAGCTCGACGCAGTGGCCACTGCTCGGATGAATGCCGGGAACCACGGCCCACTACCCCAGTGCTTGCCGGGAACAACCCTCAGGCCAGGTGCATGCTGGGGCCGCGCCGCTACCCCTCCGCACAGCGCCACGCTCTTCGCCCTGCAGTGATGGATGCAAGGCCGCTCACCTGGGCAGCCCGCAGCCCGTGGTAGTGCCGGAGCCCTGCTCCTCTTCACTCATTCCCTCCTCCGTCCCCGCGGGCGCCACCGTGACTTCTGCCCCAATACACCGCCGACAGGCTAGGGCCGGGGCCAAGCCCGGAGTCGCGGCCGGTCGGGCCCGCCGTGACGCATTCTGGGATATGGAGTCCCCCCGCCCACCCGACTCTATGAGTCTCCATCAGCAGGGGAGCTATCCGCCCCACAACCCTCCGCGTGGTCCGCCCTCGCAGGCAGCACCGCCTTCTGGGAGGAGCAGACCCCTACACCGCCGCTCCCCGGGATGAGGGTGGGTTGTTTGTTTGTTTTAAATACTATCCCGCCTCCTTCCTTCCGCGCCTCCTCTCCCCTGGCTGCGGGGGGGGGGGGGGGGGAGGCTCTGGGCATGCGCGGTAGCAGCGTGGAAGCAGCGGGGCGGGCGGTAGGGCTAACTCCAGCGGGGGTAGGCGGGGGGGGGGGGGGGGCGCGCAAGGCTTCGAGCGCTCAGAAAACTACCGAACCCAGGAGCTCGCGTGTCACGTTTGTCGCAGCTGGAGGGGTAGGGTCCAGCCTGCACGAGAAGCTTCCGGCGCAATTGGTTATTCCCGACTGCGCTTACTTGCTCTAGGTGTATTGCGATTGGTTACTTCCCCCGAGGGGCAGGGACAAGGAAAAAGTCAGTCCCCTTGACCCCGCCTCTTTCTGGAAGAAAGGTTGTGATTGGCTCGTGGTGAGACTGCTGTCGGGTCTGACTGTCCGCGGGTCGGCGAGGGGAGGCCTGATCTGGGCGCGGAGAGCACTGTCCTCTGCCCCTCCGAGTGCGAGTCCGGCTCAGACAGTTCGCCCTGGGCGCTCAGCCCAGGCCCCTGGCGTCCGAGCCTTCGTCTCACAGAACCTGCTTCCTTCCCCGGTTGTCCTTTACCTCTCTCCCCATTGAACTCTGCCCCGCAGCCTGTCGGTGTCCGTTTCTCTTCTCAGGCCTTTTTAGAGGGAACCTTTCTGTGGCTGTGCCCAAGTTCACCCTAGTGAGCCTTGCTGTGGCGGCCAGGAGACCCCTCCGGAGCCTGAGAATCATGGGCACGACGGGATTGGAAGGACGAAAGCACGTGCTGGTCTCATTTCCTCGGCCGTGGGCCTTGGGTCTCAGTTGAGAGCAAGAGAAAATTTTGGCCTCTGAAAACAATCGCCTGATCTGGCTTTCCGAGGTCCAGTCCCTCCTTCCCAAAGTCTCCCAACCACTGAACTGGAAGGTGAAGGAAAATCTTGTGACCTTGCAGAGAAAGAGATCACGAAAAATACCTGATTCTAATAAGTGTTCTGAGAATGGGTCAGGGAAGAGAAGGCTGAGCCCGGGGTGGAGGTCCAGAAGAATCTGGGAATATTGGGGGGTCATCCAGGAACACGGAAGGGGGAGGGAACTGAGCTGCGTGGATTCCCATTGGCTGGAACTGGAGTGGTGACAATTAGGGGAAGGAAAGCTGGCAAAATTGGTATGACTGGGGGAGCAATGCTAGTGCAGGGTGGGGTGTTTTCCCCTCTAAGGGCCTGCAGCCTCAGGGTACAGGAGGGAGTTTATGACTAGTCTTGGGGGGCGCCTATGGGATCGGCATAAGGCCCGCGGTGGGACCGCCCGCGGGAGGCGAGGGGCCCAGACAGACCGGGGACGGGCCTGGAAGCGCGCCGGTGGCAGCAGCGGGCGCCTTTAAGAGGCCGGCGGCTCCAGCGTAGCATCCCCCGCTCAGGGCGTGTCCGTCCCGGGGGGCCGGGGCCGGGGCCTGGGCAGGAGCGGGAGTTCAAGCGGAGTGGGGACGGGGCGAGGGGTTGGGGGGTGGGGGGAGAAATCTGGGGCTGACACCCGTGCACCGCGCGAGCACCGCCTCTGAAGGCGCCCCGGGTCCGGTCGAGGGCAGCGGGGGGAGGAGAGAAGGAGGAGGAGGAGGAGGAGGAGGAGGCGGGAGCAGCATCCGGAGCCGAGCTGCAGCAGCGCCGCCTTTTGTGCTGCGGCCGCGGAGCCCCCGAGGTGAGAGCCGGGCCGAGTCGTGGGGGGGTCGGGGGAGGGGGCAGGGATGGGTCCGGGTCCTGGGGTCCAGGTAGCGAGGGAGGGTCAGGATGCAGCTGTGGCGGGTGGGGGAGGGGGCAGCGGGGATGCTGAGGTTGTGGGAATGGAGGAACCGTAGACCTGGACCCGACGCCTGTGGGGATGGGAAGGAGAGGAACGGAGCGGAGGGACGCTGCGGCCCAGCTTGGCCCAGCTTGGAGATGAAGAGCCTCCAAAGCTTGTATGGGTGGGGGTGGGGTATGGTTGGGGAACCGACTTAAGGACAGCGGGCAAGAGACCATCCACCTCTCCTCCCACTCTTCCTCAAGAAGGAGGAGGAGTAGTTTTGGCCCTTGAGAGAGGAGAGGAAGGATGGACAAGGCCTGGTGTGTCCACGGACCCCTACAGCCTCCCCCGAACCACACACTCGCTTAGCAGGCTGCACCTGAGGGGTACAGGCAGCGAGCACCTGTTCCTGGAGGCCCAGGCAGTGGTCTCGTCCCCCGTCCACGGTGAAGCCCCTAATCCCCTCCAGCTATGGCATTCACCTTCTCCGTCCAGCTGTTGCATCCTCCCCTCCCCCGTTCATATGTGGTTTTCTCCCTCTGTCCTTCCATCTCCTCTGGTTTTCCTAACCCATTTCCCAAGCCCAGGCCTTTCGTGCACCTCCTCCTCCCTTTTACCCACACACTCCTCAAACTCCTTGGCTTAAAAATACACAAGAATCCTTTCCACAGAGTTGAGACTCCCCATAATCATGGCCTTGGCTGAGGGGAGGGAAGAGAAGGGGTCAGAGGCTTTCTAGATAGTGGAAGGAAATGGTGGGGCGACCCTTAGAATTTAGGGAGTAGTCCTACCTTTTCACTCCATGACCTGTTCCCTCTTGGGAGGAGAGTGAGTGGGTGGTCCTCAACCAGGAGGGAGTGCCCATGAGGTCCCCCCACCCGAGTTATCTCAGGACAGTCAGCGCCCCCCACTGAACAACTGCAACTCCCTCCCAACTTTCAAGATCAACCCCATGGCTCTGGGAACTCTGATTTTCAGCCAGAGTGTCATTCACACCAAGGAAAGGCAAGCGGAAAGGATTCAGGAAGGAAAGGACCCAGGTGTGCCCGGGGCCTTCCTACGCAGACACCAAAGTTCCTCTGAGCTGGTAGAGCCGACTCTTTTCTGTCTCACACTTAAGAGTGGCAAAAGCAGCTTCCCTCTCCAGCCTGCCACTCACCCACTCACACTGGGGACTGAGGGGATTCTGGGAGACCCACCTCCGGCGCACGTGAAAATGCACAACTAAATATCCACCCCCTCCTTAGACACAGTTATGAGCAGAGGAGGCAAGAAGTTTAAGTAAGGAAGTGGCTCAGGACTTCCTGGACGTCCTTACAACCGAGGACAGCAGAACCCCTCTACAAACCAGCTGCTGTTCCCCAGGCCTTCCCAGGAAGTGATGGAAATGATGATGTGGTCTAAATTCTCATGAAGAAGACTCTAAATTCTAGTACCCTCCACCCAGGACTCACCTAATGGAAAAATGGCTCCTTGTGTGCAGTCCTGCCTGGGCCGGGGGGAAATAAGGGACTAGGGATCCACCCTTCAGAAGTCCCTGCTGGGGGGAAAGGAGCAAAGTGTGAAGGTGCCAGCAGGGGACACAGGGGCTTCGTGAGGGGTTGCCCACAAGGACTGGTCTCTCTGCTTCATCTGCTCCCAGGACTAGGGTTGTGTGTTTTGGGGGAAGGTGGTGAGGAAGCAGGGACTCTATTGCAGAAGAGACCAGAGATCTCCCAGGATAAAGAGCCCTTGTCCTTTCTTCTTTCCTTGCTCCCCTTTCTCTCCCCTCCTGTTTGTCCATGTCCCTTGCCCCTTTCCATTGGTACCCTGCCTACTGCTTCTTGTTTTGTGGAAGAGGGAAAGGGAAAGAAATGATGGGAACTACATGAATAAAGCCCCTACTAATGCTTGTCAGGCACTTTTCACATGGCTAATGCTTATAGGGGGCTTGCTGGGTGCCAGGGACTGGGCCAAGAACTTTATTCAATAATATTTACAACAGGACTAAGAGGTAGTGTTATTATCATGATCTCTATCTTAGGGATGAGGAAACTAAAACTTAAGTAATCTGTTCGAAGTGAAAAGGTTAGTATGTGGCTAGAGCTGGACCAGAGCCTGTGTTCTTACCCACCACATTATATATTGCATACCACTGTGTGACAGAGGCACCGCTGCCCCCATTTAGAGATGAAGGAACCGATGTCTGTTAAGAAGCCTCATATCCCAGGTTTCCCAAATGATCAGGAGCAGAGACAGGATGTCAACCAAGCCTCTCTGATTCTCAGGTCATCTATTGCACACTGTCCCAAGCTAGGTGACAGGAATGGACAACACTCTGTCCTTTTCATCTCCTCTTTAAAAATAGATTTTTAAATTTCTTACTTTAAAGCAATTTAAAGTCATTACTGAAATACTAGGAAATATAGATGAACCACAAGAAGAAAAACACCCACAATTCCACCTACCTAGAAAATGGTACACTGGTATCTATCCCTCAAGCTCTTTTAAAATGCACATTCAGCCCTAGCAGGTTTGGCTCAGTGGATAGAGCGTTGGCCTGCGGACTGAAGTGTCCCAGGTTCGATTCTGGCCAACGGCACATGCCTGGGTTTCGGGCTCGATCCCCAATAGGGGTGTGCAGGAGGCAGCCGATCAATGATTCTCATCATTGATGTTTCTATCTCTCTATCCCTCTCCCTTCCTTTCTAAAATCAATAAAGAAAAGAAAAAATAAAATGCACATTCAGCTCAGGAACTATTTGTTAAAAAACTCTGAACTTCCTCCTCCACATTCCTCTGAGGTCCTGAGCAGGAAAGACCCTCTGTGAGCCCCGTGGCCCATCATATCTTGCTCCTACCCTGTCCTTCCCCTCAGACTTTAAAGGGCAGGTTGAGGGGTGATCCTAGACCACATTGGCCAGGGGGTGAGGATGGGGTGCAGAGAATTAGCCTTCCTCCTCAGACCAGAGGAGGAAGTATGGCAGGATTTGCAGAGGAAGGACAAAGGATCTGGTAGAGGAATGACGGGACTCTAGCACACACTGCCATTGTGACCTGGTGTGCCTGGAACCTGAAATTGAGATTTGCCTTGGGGAAGTAGAAGAGTGGAGACCAAGTCTCCCTTTTACTGGTCAGACAGAAAGACATGGCCTTTCCAGAATTCACAAAGAAAGACCTGGTGTCCAGCCAACCAGGAAGACAAGCCAGGGACTGTGTTCAGAGCATTCCTACATGGTTTTACTTAACCGTCCCCATGAGGTACCGTTGAGAGGCTTGGAGAGGCTACATTTCTTAAACTAACTTTTGGCAAAACTGAGGTTCTACTTCTGATCTATCCAAATCCAAAGCTGGCTTTGTTTCCCCCCCATTTCTCAGCACCTTCACTGCTGGGAGATGTGGTGGCCACTAGGGTTCTCGGGGCTTGGCCTATATGAGGCTGAGGGCCCGGATTTCGTTTTCTCCAAGGTCTCAGGAGAAGGCATTTCCCCCTCATGAGGGCACTGAGAAAAGCTGTAGTTCTTTTTGTCTGAGAAGAACCCTGGGGCCAGGACCATGGATTCTGTAAGATGCAAAACAACAAGCTGCAGCCAGATGACCAGAAGGCATGGCCAGAAGGGGTCGGTCCATCCTCTAAGGCAGTGGTTCTCAACCTTTCACAGGGGTCGCCTAAGACCATCCTGCATATCAGATATTTACATTACGATTCATAACAGTAGCAACATTACCGTTATGAAGTAGCAACGAAAATAATTTTATGGTTGGGTCACAACATGAGGAACTGTATTGAAAGGGCCAGAAGGTTGAGAACCACTGCAAGGGTCTCAAAGCCTGCAGAGGCGAAACTAACATTCCAGTCTTGGGTCTCCTTTCCCCATGAAGGCCTCCCTTCCCACCCCAGCTCAAGGAAGAAGGGGAATCTTCCTCCTCTTCCTGAGTGCCAGGTGAAGTCCAGAACAAGTGGCTCGTGCTCAGGGTGAACACCTAAGATTTAGGCAGATGGCCTGGCCTCTCAACAGAGCCTCCAAGACGCCAGATAAGCAGCTTGGCGTTGAGATTATGCTGTTAGGAGGAACCAAGAAAGAATTCAAAGGGTTTCCTTGCCACGGGCCTCCAGCATCTCAGGCTGGAGAACCTCGGGGGAAAAATTAAAGGGGGAAGAGGGTATTCCCTGCCTTCACTCCACTTATACAGCCTCCTGAAGAGGAACTCTAGGAACCAGCACCAAAGCAGAGAATCTAGTAGCTGAAACTGGGTGCCAGGGTGTCCAAAAAGCCTCTTACCCTGGAAGATGTATAGCTTAGGGACCACTCTGTCCCCTCACCCAATCTGGAACAGAGTTCTGCACAGTAAGCACTTGATAAATATGGTGGACAGGTGACTGACAGATATCCATCCACTCCTGTCACATCCCTGCCCTTTCCCAATGCTCTGCATAATTGATGTCTGGGGAGACAGCTCCCCTCCCCTAGGTGACCAAATGTCTGGGCCAGGGGTTCCTAGCCATGTCCTCCCAAAGCCCTGGCTCCAAGGCCCAGCTGGGGGGGGGGGGGCGGGTAGTGGGGCACAGCTGGCAGGTCAGAGAGAAAGGAAACAGAGAGGGGGGCGGTGTGCTGCTAGAGAGAAATCTCCCATTTACTACAGCTCCCTGGAGCTTCACCCCTTCAGGTCAATCTGGAAGAGTAGTCATTAGCCTGAGAACAGGCAGAGGGTGGATTGAGCCTGGATAGATTCCCTCCCTTTCCCTTAGTCCCATCTTTTCCTTCAGCTGCTCCCACTGCCCTGAAAGACAAACAGGTGAAATGGCTTCTCCCTCTCTCCCCAGCTGCTGGCCCTGGATACCAGAGGGTCTCTGGGGAAGTCTGGTGAACTGCAGAGAGGCTGGGCTTCATGTCACCCTCTCTATGCCTGAACCTCTTAGTTGCCAAACGCCAAATGAAGGCTGAAAATTTCCTTTTAAAAGCCAGGTGTTGTGCATACTCAAGGCTCAGCGTCTAAACAGAAAACGAATCATCCTGTTCTTCAGTCAGTCCCTTTTGCTCTCCTTTTTCTCAGTGTCTTCTCTGCTTTTCAAAGTCAGTTTTTCAATCCGTTCTTCTCAGGTTTGACTCTCCCTGACTTCACGCTGTTTCGGTCTGTCTCTCAACTCGTCCCTCCCTCTCTGGCTGTGCCTGTTGTCCTTTCGGTGCTGGTTCTCCCTTCCTCCCGAGTTCCTGCTTTCCCTGTGACACTGCGCCCGCCCTGCCAAACTAGGTCCACTCTCCAGCATCAGTCTCCTCTGCTTGCGCCGAAGATCTGAATGAGGGGCAGAGGGAGGCAGGGCAGGTGAGGGGCACCGAAGCAGCCGGCAGCTGCACGTGGGCCAGCCCGGGTCGGGGGCGGGGCGAGGCGCAGCCCCACCCCCGCGTCGCTGCTCACGTGACTCAGGGCTAATCTGGTCCCGGTGACTTCACGCGCCGCCTCGGGCCCAGTCGTCATGGTTACGCTGCAGCGCCCAGCGCTTTCCTCAACCTGCTGTGTCCCCTCCCCTTCCCGACCCGGACCCCCTCCTCCCGCTGCCGGGCCTCCACCCGCAGCCACGCGCCACGTGACGACCGGGAAGCGGGGGTGGGGGTGGGCCCGTAACCCCTTCCTCTCCGCCTCGTTTGGGCTTCTAGCGGGCCAGCAAGTGGTCCTGGCTCCTTCTCCAACGCCCACCCCGCCGTCCTGCCCTGCTGGCCTGCCAGGGAGCTCCAGCCTGTCTTCTCAGGGGTTCGGAAGGGAAGCCCCGTTTGAGGGCGCTGGTGGCAGCTCTCAGATCCTCCAGGCGCAGCGGTTCTCAACCTGTGGGTCGTGACCCCTTTAGTGGTCAAACGACCCTTTCACAGGGGTTGCCTAAGACCATCCTGCATATCAGATATTTACATTATGATTCATAACAGTAGCAACATCCTATATAATAAAAGGCTAATATGCAAATTGTCCCCTTGACCAGGAGTTCAACCAGTGGGCGAGGCCAGCCGGCCAGCCACCCACGGCCCCTCCCCTCGGCTGGTCTGGCCCCATCAGTCTGATCAGGGCAGGCCAGCTGGACCCCACCCATGCACAAATTCGTGCACCAGGCCTCTAGTTATAGTTATAAAGTAGCAACGAAAATAATTTTATGGTTGGGTCACAACATGAGGAACTGTATTTAAAGGGCCAGAAGGTTGAGAACCACTGCTCCAAGGGGAATTCTGCGGCGCACTGGCCTGTGTTTGTCATTTGCATTGCAGTGTACATCTAACCCGTTGAAGGCGCTTATCTCGTGGGATATGTTGGGGATTCAGAGGCTGGACCTGACTGATTTCAGCTCTCTGCACGTGCTTTCTCAGGAATATAAAGGGGCCAGTGGTAATATTTCCTTCGCTGACTGGTTCTGAGGAGTGATAGGTAGTGTAGGTGCAAAGTGTAATAAGACATTCCTCTGGGGTGAGTAGAACAGTGGCCCCATCTTAGTGAGCTACTGTTTGAGGCCCCGGGATCGATCCCATGTGAAATCATAGCTCTCAGAGGAGCCAAGAGCCCTATCACATGCGGCCTGGGTAATGGGAGCCATGACAGAAGCACAGGGGACTGTGCCACAGCAGCAGGGACAGGGAAGAAGACTTCCAGGATGAAGTGAGATGGGAGAGCAAGAGATCCGGCTCGAGAGCACACCTGGGGACCGATTCTGAGCCTCTTCCTAGCTAAGCTTCTTGGGCAGGTTAATAATACCTCTGTCAAATGGCCAAAGGATGCCTACCATAGAGCTTTGAGCATTAATGAGCTAATGTGTCTATGACAGAGGCTGACATATATAGTAAGCCTTCCATGAGAGTTAGCCATTCTCAACTCAGTTGTGTATGGCCTGGGTGGGTACCAATAGCAGTGGGAGATGAGGCTGGGCAGGGGCCAGAGCTCAGAGGTAAGGCAAGTGGACTAAATGCAATGGATCTTACTAAAGGGTTTGAAGCAGAAGAGGGGTTGCTAGCCAACTTTTAGTTTGGAGCATTGTCTGATACACCCCAAAACGTTTTGACTTCAGTTCCTGGTCAGGGCACATACCTGGGTTTTCAGCTCAATCCCCCATCGGGTGGGTACAGAAGGCAACCGATCAATGTTTCTCTCTCCCTCTTCTTCCCTTCCTCTCGCTCTCTCAAATCAGTAAATATATCCTCGGGTGAGGATTTAAAAGAGAAAAAAGTTATTTTAAAGGCTGGTGGAAAATGGGCAGGAGCGGGGGGGGGGGGGGGCGGCGGCTTTGGAAGAACTTGGAAACCATTTAAGAGGCAGTTGTCCTAGGTCAGGTGACACAGCTAATAAAGCCTGAATTAAGTAGTAAAGTGGGAATAAAGAAGAAAGAATAGAATGGCATTGGGTCAGAACTTTTTAAACGTGTCAGGTACAAGAATCACCTGAGGTGCTTGTTCTATACACAGATTCTGGGTCCACCACACACCCACTGAAAAAGGCTTTGAGAGATGCCAAACGTCCATGATGATCTGCGTCATTATCTAGTGCAGTGATGGTGAACCTATGAACTCATTTTTTTGGTCAATTTTTCTTTGTTAAATGGCATTTAAATATATAAAATAAATATCAAATATATACATCTTTTTTTACTATGGTTGCAAATATCAAAAAATTTCTATATGTGACACGGCATCAGAGTTAAGTTAGGGTTTTTCAAAATGCTGACACGCCGAGCTCAAAAGGTTCGCCATCACTGATTCTAGGGAGCTCGCTCTATGTGTAGATTCCTGACATCCCTCTCCTGATGTGACTCAGGTTCTGGTGCAGGGGGTTAAGGAACAATGAGAGGATTGCTGTCCTCAGGAACCCTCATATCACAGGATTTGGTAACTGGATGTGGAAGGAGACGGGCGACTGGAATGACCCCCCGTGTCAAGCTCTGGATAAGTTTGGTACAGGGTGCAGAATTGGTAGCTGGTTTACCCTTTGTACAGTTGGAGAAGCTGAGGCTCAAATACAGCTTGCCTGAAGTCACACAGCCAGTTAGTGGCAGAAGCAAGGCCAGGATTCAGAGTTCTTAATGATTGCTTTTTAAGTCGCATCCAGCTATGGGTTGGGACATATCTTCATTGTCTAGAAAGCTGGGTCTTGGTTTGGGGATCTGGGAATGAGGACGTGGAGAAAGAGGAGACAGGGTTTACTCTAACTGACCCCTGGGGGGAGAAGCTGGACTGATAGGGGTGAGGCTAAGCAGGATGAACTTGTCGTGACACAGCTTCTGCACCCCCATTGAATGGTTCTGCCTTGTTCCCCATCTGTGCTGGGGAGATAGTGGAGGTGATTGGTTACTGCCTTCACTTACCTGGAAGAAGCCCAGGTGTGTATCTCTGAGCACCCTCACGGGAGACCAGATGTGAGCTCTGAGCCTCAGGATACTCTCACCTGAGTTTAGTGTTCCTGCTACCACCTCAGCTGTATCATGTGTAAGTACATGAGCGTGAGGCCCAGAAATGTCACCTGAGAGTGCTTGAGTGGCACTGAGTGTTATTATCACTGTCACCTTTGTGTGCTTCAGTGCAAGGGCCCTAGGTGTTACTTTTAGGTGCCTAAGGTTCAGACTCAAAAGGTATATATATCTGAGACCCTTATATGACATGTGTGTGTGTGTGTGTGCATGTAAGCCTCAAGTGAAAGAAATATGTGCTCCTAAGGCAAATTGCAGTAATCTTACAGGGAGAAGGGACTGGTCTGTTGCCATAATACTTGAACTTGAGATATATTTTACCAGTACCTGAGCAGGGCTGTTACCTGTGTCTACGTGAGGATGATACTCAGGTATGTTACCTGTATACCTGAGTATCATTCTCAGACTTGTGTTACTAATAGACACTTTAGTGGAAGCCTGTGTATCAGGTTTCCTAAGATGGGTCCCAGGTGAAACTTGTGAAGGGGGATGGGTACCTGAAGGTGAGACTCAAATGTTATTTCCAGTAGGAGCCCAGCTCCCCAACTTGTGCCTGTGACTAGAGTGAGCATTCTGAGCAGACGCGCCTGTGGCTTTGACCATTCTCCCTCCTTTGTTCCTATAGGGCCCATCGCTCACCGCCACATTGGGGCCTAGAGGCCATGGCCTGCCTCCATGAGACCCGCACACCCTCCCCTTCCTTTGGGGGTTTCGTGTCCACCCTCAGCGAGGCGTCCATGCGCAAGCTGGACCCAGACACTTCTGACTGCACCCCTGAGAAAGACCTGACGCCTACCCAGTGTGTACTTCGAGATGTAGTGCCACTGGGCGGGCAGGGCGGGGGTGGACCCAGCCCCTCCCCAGGTGGAGAGCCACCTCCTGAGCCTTTTGCCAACAGTGTCCTGCAGCTACATGAGCAGGATGCAGGAGGCCCAGGGGGAGCCGCTGGGTCCCCTGAGAGTCGGGTGCCCAGAGTTCGAGCAGATGAGGTGCGGCTGCAGTGCCAGAGCGGCAGTGGCTTCCTGGAAGGCCTCTTTGGCTGCCTGCGCCCTGTCTGGACCATGATCGGCAAAGCCTACTCCACGGAGCACAAGCAGCAGCAGGAAGGTAGGCTTTGTCCACTTTGTCCTCAGGGACTGTCCCCCTGTTTCCCTGAGCTTGAGATCTGTTGGACAATCCCATCTAACTCACCTGTTGACCCTCTCTCCTGAGCTTGGCCAAGCTCCTTATCCATCCATCAGCTACGGACTTCCCAGCTTTTTTTTTTTTAGGCCACCCATTCATTGCCTTCCCTGTCCCCCCAAACCTAGTCGTCTTGATCTATTTTGGCTACTTTTTTGCCTCACCCTCCTTGAGTCATTTCAGCTAAGCCAATCCTCTCCCCTGTGCCTATCACAAGGCCCCGAGGGTGGCTCTCTCTGAACCTTGTGGCACTGTGCCTCCTGTCCACAGACCTTTGGGAGGTCCCCTTTGAGGAAATCCTGGATCTGCAGTGGGTGGGCTCAGGGGCCCAGGGTGCTGTCTTCCTGGGGCGTTTCCATGGGGAAGAGGTGGCTGTGAAGAAGGTACGGGACCTGAAGGAGACTGACATCAAGCACCTGCGAAAGCTAAAGCACCCCAACATCATCACTTTCAAGTAAGGTTCAGGGCAGGGGTTGGGGATACTATGCTGAGGGCAGGGACCTACTTGGGTGGCAGGGATCTACTCCACCTTGGTTATTTACTTTTAAAAAATATTTTTATAAATTTTTTTTAATCCTCTCCTGAAGATATATTTTTATTGATATGAGAGGGAGAGAAATATCAATGTAAGAGAGAAACAGCGGTTGGTTGCCTCCTGGATGTGGCCTGACCGGGGATTGAAACCACAACCCAGGTATGTCTCCCGATCCAGAATCGAACCTGTGACCCTTTGGTGCACAGGAGGACGCTCCAATCGACTGAGCTACACTGGCTGGGGCTATCCTACCCTTTTATTTTTTTTAAAATGATTTTTATTGATTTCAGAGAGGAAGGGAGATGGAAACATCAATTATCAGAATCATTGACTGACTGCCTCCTACATGCCCCCTACTAGGGATCAAGCCTGCAACATGGGCATGTGCCCTGACTGAGAATCGAACCCTGACCTCCTGTTTCAGGGGTTGACACTCAACCACTGACCCCCACCGGCCGAGCTACCCTACCCTTTTATTTATATTTTATTTTTTTAAATATATCTTTATTGATTTGAGAGAGGGAGAGGGAGAGATAGAAACATCAATGATGAGAATCACTGATCGGCTGCCTCCTGCATGCCCCCCATTGGGGACTGAGTTGGCAACCTGGGCATGTGCCCCTGACTGGAATCAAACCTGGGACCCTTCAGTCCACAGGCTGATGCTCTATCCACTGAACCAAACCAGCTAGGACTACCCTACCCTTTTTATTTTTATTTTTTTATAAATATATTTTTATTGATTTCAGAGAGGAAGGGAGAGGGAGAAACACCAATGATGAAAATCATTGATCGGCTGCCTCCTGCACGCCCCCTACTGGGGATCAAGCCCACAACCCAGGCATGTGCCCTTGACTGGAATCGAACCTGGGACCCTTCAGTCCACAGGCTACTCTATCCACTGAGCCAAACCAGCTAGGGCTACCCTACCCTTTTTAAAGGAGTCACCCAAATGGCATGGGTGGGAATGGGGTTCCAGGTATACTGGGCTGGTTCACACTACTGTTTGGCCCCCAGGGGTGTGTGCACCCAGGCTCCCTGCTACTGTATCCTCATGGAGTTCTGCGCCCAGGGCCAGCTGTATGAGGTACTGCGGGCTGGCCGCCCTGTCACCCCTTCCTTGCTGGTTGACTGGTCCATGGGCATCGCTGGTGGCATGAACTACCTGCACCTGCACAAGATTATCCATAGAGACCTCAAGTCCCCCAAGTGAGTAAGCAAGCAAGCAGGGAGACACTGATGTGCATGGTCTCCTGCAGATAACCCCACCCACATCAGTGTAGCCATCTCCCTGCTTCCAGACCCTGTCCTATGTCCATGTGGCCATCTCAGAAACCCCTCCCAGGGACAGTCCTATCTCAGGAGGGTTGTGGTGAGCCCCCTGCCTCTGGGTGTCCCAAATGATTTAACAGAAAAGTAGGGTTGCTGCACTGGATGAGGTGTGTGGAGGGGCCTAAACCCCAGCTGACTACACTCTTTACCAGCATGCTAATCACATACGACGATGTGGTGAAGATCTCCGATTTTGGCACTTCCAAGGAGTTGAGTGACAAGAGCACCAAGATGTCCTTTGCAGGAACAGTAGCCTGGATGGCCCCTGAAGTAATTCGTAACGAGCCTGTGTCTGAGAAGGTCGACATCTGGTGAGGGCCAGGCTGAGGACTGCAAATAGCAGGTGGCCAGCATAGGGAGTGTGGGGGCGAGGAGGGTTTCCCGGGCCTGAGTGCAAGTGAGATGTGTTGGTAGCAAGCAGGTCCTTTGGAGGGATTACCTCCCAAGTGATGTCCCCTCTAATCCCCAGGTCCTTTGGCGTGGTGCTATGGGAACTCCTGACTGGTGAGATTCCCTACAAAGATGTAGATTCCTCAGCCATCATCTGGGGTGTGGGAAGCAACAGTCTCCACCTGCCTGTGCCCTCCAGCTGCCCAGATGGCTTCAAAATCCTGCTTCGCCAGTGCTGGTAAGAGTGGCCTGGCAAAGCTGGGAAGCTAAGGGGTATTGCTGATGGTTAGCCAGCATGTAGAATCCAGGCATTCAGGCCTAGAATCCTGAACAGGGAAAAGGGGACAGCGTTGCCATATATGGCTCTTAAAGACCCCAGGATTCAGACCATGAATCCAGGGGACGACAATGTAGAAATGAGAGGTGGATTGATCAGTAAGCTGCATGCGTGCATTCGATTCAAAGCCACACAGGCTTTCTGTGACCATGGGCAAGCACTAGAGTTCTTAGAACACAGAAGGGAAGAGCCCTAGTCCCTTATTTGGAACCTAGACCCCAAAGGACGGTTGAACATTTCTAATCTTTGGTTAAACATTTCCCAAAGTGTGTTTCTTTTAATGGAGTCATTAGGGAAAAGGTTCTGTTTTGATAAGCAAGTAGAAAATGAATAGGTTTGCTGCAGGATTCTGATATGCTAACAGATAACAGACGAGGGAATTCTTTTATCAGCGTACATTCTAGGATTGGATTCATGAGGACACTAAGAAAGGATGCCCTAGTTCCTTTCTGGTCCTCCCTCAAATTCCTTTCTCTAATGCAACTCCATTCCCTCCAGGAACAGCAAACCACGAAATCGTCCCTCATTCCGACAGATCCTGCTCCATCTAGACATTGCCTCAGCAGATGTCCTTTCCACACCCCAGGAGACTTATTTTAAGTCCCAGGTGTGCTGTGGGTAGGAAAATGAACACCTCAGCTCCCCCTCTTTGAGGGGAAGCTGGGAAGGGTTGATTGGGTTGGAATAAATGTGCTTTGGGGGGCTGAGACCTGGTGTTGATCAATCATGTACTTCACTCTCATGTTCCTCACCCCTCATTATTTTTCCACCCCCAGGCAGAGTGGCGTGAAGAGGTAAAGCTGCATTTTGAAAAAATTAAGTCAGAAGGGACATGTCTGCACCGCCTAGAAGAGGAGCTGGTGATGCGGAGGAGGGAGGAGCTCAGGTGTGTGCCTGTGTTTGGAAAGGGGATTTCAGCAACAGCAGGGACCGTGGACCAGTTCCCAGGGACTGGGATCAATTATGGCACCCGGTGAAGCCAGCTAACCTCAGGGACCCTTCTGCTCATTTCAGACATGCCTTGGACATCAGGGAACACTATGAACGGAAGCTGGAGAGAGCCAACAACCTGTACATGGAACTTAATGCCCTTATGTTGCAACTGGAACTTAAGGAGCGGGAGCTCCTCAGGTAACCATACGGCCCTTATGCAACCCTAATCCCACTTTCATGAAGCTGTGCCTGACTCAGATGCTAATAAGCCTGGGTCCCCCTTCCTGGTCACATGCCCAACTCAAGTGGTGTGTGTCTTTAGGAGGGAACAAGCTTTAGAGCGGAGGTGCCCAGGTCTGCTGAAGTCACACCCTTCGAGGGGCCTCCTGCATGGTAACACAATGGAGAAGCTCATCAAGAAGAGGAATGTTCCACAGAAGCTGTCACCCCACAGCAAAAGGTAAGACCAGAGTTAAGTGCTGAGGTTCAAAATTGGCAAGAGGGATGCAGAAGCAGGCAGTAGGAGTCAAGGATGCCAGGAAGACTGGTACTGTATTTAGAAAGGGGAGAGAAGTGCTTTGTGCACTGCCCAAGGTTAGGGCATGCTTTCAGTTGATAAACTTGTTAATCTCAAACTTGTCCTTCCCCTCTCCCACCAGGCCAGATATCCTCAAGACTGAGTCTTTGCTACCAAAACTAGATGCAGCCCTGAGTGGGGTGGGTCTTCCTGGGTGTCCTAAGGGTCCCCCCTCACCAGGACGGAATCGCCGTGGCAAGACCCGTCATCGCAAAGCCAGCGCCAAGGGCAGCTGTGGGGACCTGCCTGGGCTTCGTGCAGCTGTGCCACCCCATGAACCTGGGGGACCAGGAAGCCCAGGGGTGCTAGGAGGGGGACCCTCAGCTTGGGAAGCCTGCCCTCCAGCCCTCCGTGGGCTCCATCATGACCTCCTGCTACGAAAGATGTCCTCTTCATCCCCAGATCTGCTGTCAGCAGCACTGGGAGCCCGGGGCCGGGGGGCCACAGGGGGAACTGGGGATCCTGGCTCACCACCTCCAGCCCGGGGTGACACCCCCCCAAGTGAGGGCTCAGCACCTGGCTCCACCAGCCCGGATTCACCTGGGGGAGCCAAAGGGGAGCCACCTCCACCAGTAGGGCCTGGTGATGGCGTGGGGCTGCTGGGAACTGGAAGGGAAGGGACGGCGGGACGGGGAGGAAGCCGGGCTGGGTCCCAGCACTTGACCCCAGCTGCACTACTGTACAGGGCTGCTGTCACCAGAAGTCAGGTAAAGTATGAGGGTTCTTAAGTTCTTTTTCTCCCTGGGGTCCAAATCCATAAACTCACCTCCCACATTAGGCTCTTTATCGTAAGCCATTCCCTCCTTAATGCTTTATAATTATGTTCCCCTTCCCTGGGCCCATTACCTCTTCCCACTTTTGACCAGTCTATTCATCTCTCCTACAGAAACGTGGCATATCATCAGAGGAAGAGGAAGGGGAAGTAGACAGTGAAGTAGAGCTGACATCAAGCCACAGGTGAGTGATGGAGCACAAGAAGTAATGACATTCTTTTGCTTCCTGGGCTGCAAGAAGTGCAGTCAAGCTATAGGTGTCTTGCTGACCTATAGGTGGCCTCAGGGCCTGAACATGCGCCAGTCACTATCTACCTTCAGCTCAGAGAATCCATCAGATGGGGAGGAAGGCACAGCTAGTGAGCCATCCCCCAGTGGCACACCTGATGTTGGCAGTACCAACACTGATGAGCGGCCAGATGAACGGTCTGATGACATGTGCTCCCAGGGATCAGAAATCCCACTAGACCAACCTGCTTCAGAGGTGGTTACAGGCCCTGAACCCTCCTTGCCCATCCAGCACCAGGACCTACTCAGGGGGGAGCAGGTGAGTAACAGAAACAGCCAGTACTGGGCAGGGAAGAGATACCTGGTCATTTGAGAGCTATTGGGGAGATAGATGCAGAGGCCAGAAGATAGGTTTTTTGCATTTTAGTCACTCTACCTGAACCCGTTTTCACCAATATTAAAGAGCAGTATCCACATGGTGGAATGAAGCCTATAGTGTGGCAATTTAGTTCAACAGGCTTGCTAACACAGTAGCTAGAAATTGCAGCCAGGGAGGAATCCTGAAATTAGAGGAGTCTCATGCCTTGGAGAATGGCCTGAGCAACAAAATCTGGGGGCAGTAAAAAGCAGTAAGTTGCTGGCTATTATAACAAAGATTTCAGTGAGGGATCCTAAAGGAATCTACAATACAAGGGATTCTGAGCCTCACACCTCCTTGCATGTCTACTTTTCACAGGGCCCTCCCAATTCCGAGGACTCAGACTGTGACAGCACTGAACTGGACAACCCCAACAGTGGCGAAGCCTTGCAGCCCCCAGCCTCCCTCCCTCCATGAAAGCCACTCTTGTTCTTGTACATAGGAATATTTATATAAATAATATATATATGCGCCACATAATCAACAGAGAAAGACAGGGCTATCCCAGCCTTAAGTCAGGCTCAAGAGACTGACCCCCTGACCAATTCACCTAACTGGCAGCTGTGGAAATGAAGAACAAGGACTGCCCTAGATCTGTGGCTAAGGGCAAACTGGCCCCTCCCTGCTTGACCCGGTTATGTTCAACAAGCAGTCAGGCAGTAGAAAAGCCCAACTTGCCTATGATCCTCTATACCCTCCCCCCCCCACCCCCAAATACCAGGGAGAAGGAAAGGGAGCCACTTAACTGCACTTTTTTGTTTTCCATTTACTGTTTACACATTTTGCACCTGGGAGGAGGGAGGCTAAGGCTGGGTCCCTCCCTCCTGAGGTTTCTCAGGTGCAATGTAATTTCTTTGTCTCTTCATTTCTCTGCCCAAGCCCTGGCTTAGGGTCTAGGGGGGAGGTTAGAAGATTGTACAAGCATGTGATGGCTCAGGCTGAAGAACTGGGGTTTTAAGTCCCTGCTTTTATCTTGGTGCCTGATTGGGGTGGAAACTGTCCTATTGTAACCCCTGTGAAAAACCTTGAAATATAACCACTCCATGCAGGCCCAGCTGTCGAGGGTTTTCTTGGTGAATGAATGAGGTAGCATACATGATCAAGTAGGAGCCTTGGGCTCCAGACATTATCTGAGGACTGTGGATAAATTACTTCCTCCTTTTATGCTCTTCTCTCTAAATGAACATCACTTAAAGCTCCAACCTTCTAAACTTATCTGCATAAATGGGAGCAGGTAACTCTAAAGGATGTTAGAAGGCAGATCTTAAAATACTCCATCCTAATATGGAGGACTGTAAATGAACAGTTATTAAAAACAAGGTACTGATTTTTTTAGCTTGGACAAGGGAATAGACATTCCTAGCAACCTGAATCCCAGTCACACTTCCAACAGCTTCCAGGTGTATGCATGTGCATCCTTTCTCACACCCCAACTCCCAGTTGACTGCCTATTCTTTACAGATAAATCCTAGGAAAATGTAACCCCCAACCTTTGAAATCAAGGGCACAGCCAGCTTGCTATAGCTACTAGGTCACCTTTCAACGCAGGCTCAAGAGAAAATCCAATGAAGGGCTACTGAAATAAATAAGAATGGAGTGGTAAAACAGAAGAAAACATCTTAACTGGAATAAAGGCTTATATTCAAAACCCAAGCAGGGTCCTTGTCCTTTGAGGGATAAAAGGTGCAAAAATAACAGCAAGACAACAGGAATAAAACCCACATGAATCACTGTGGCATCCAGTTTCTATTCACAAAGAAAAAGCTCCAGTCCATCTTTTAATTTTTTTGAAAAATTCCTGACATTACAGAACTAAACTGAAATGTATTAATATTCCACTCTTACATTTCCATGACAAACAAAAAAAAATTCATGAGCCAAAAAAAAAAACCACCAAAAAAAAAAAAACAGGGAGAAGCTTATAAAACTAAATATGGATCTCAGCATTAACAGCTGAACAGAGAAAGGAATTAAAACGCTTTAATTAAAAAATCACGAGTGGATGATAAAGTGTGTAGAAACTGAAAATTTACAAACTATTTAAAACCTGGAATCGCTCGCTGACTGTTCAGAAACTACACAGATGGATCATGAGTGGTGGTGAACAGCAGAAAGGGATTATGGATGAATCTGCATTGTTCTAGCTGCTCCCCATGCCACCCGTCTCCGAAGAAAGCCTGTAACACAAAACAAGAACTCAAAGTTAGTTTTTTTTAATGCACCTCAACTCCAAATGTTTCAACCTGATTGGTTGGTGAACTGTGAAGTAGAGTTTATGTGAAACAATCAGTGGTTCAGTAAGCAAGGTTTTTGAATCAACAAGTACCATGTGCCTGTAACCCCTGCAATCGAAGAAACTTCTTGAGGGGAAATTACCTCAGAATCAAACGAAACTGAGAAGGCTTGGTTACCAAGTGTGGGCGTCCCTCAAACTATGTTCCTCCGGAACCTTTGTAGATGTTAAACACTTTATAGAAGTACACCGTGACAGTAGGTGTATCTTCTTCAAGTCACAAATCACAGAAGCAATGGTTCTTTACTGCTGAGCTTATTTCCAAAAGGAAACATTTATCTGAAAGTAGCCTCACAAAGCTAGTCTGAAACAGCTTTTTATTCTAGAACAGTCCTGGGTTTCTCTATCAATAAAGGCCATTATTCACTATTAAGAGATAATGAAGTTTCAAATGCTAAGAGATGTGAAACAGGTAACAAGTTTAGCAAGGATCAAGAATTATACTCAAGCTATAGTTTTTATGGTTTTCAGAACTTAAAGGTGGAAGCCAAAATAATTTGTTTCAGCAACTCTCTAGAAGCTCCCAAATCTGTGGTCTTAAGACAAACATACCAGGCTATAATGCCTTTGTTTGAAAACATCATTTGAAGCCCTAGAGTCCAATTTTGGGCTTTGAAGGAAAGGTATGTAGGCATTTGGCTTGCTTCACTGATATTAGGTAGCCAGCAAGACTTAGTTTCCATTTTAAAGAGAACTAAATCTTACAACTGAAATTTCAGTTCATAAATTTATTTCATAGACTTTAAAATGACTTGCCTAAGTCAAGGGAGCATAAATATTTTCCCATCTGTATCTCTTCTACCACAATGAAAGCCCAACAAGCTGGCCAGCTGGCTAGAGAGGCAAGAAAAACCAAGGCCAAGATAGATGGGTCTTTCAACTACAAATTAGTATTTTAGTCAGAAATTGTTATTTCTACCTGGGTATAAAGGAGGATATTGTGTTCTTAAAGAGAGTAGATCCTTGACAATGCCAAAATGGGATATCTAGAATAATGTAAACAACAGGCCCTGAATGAAAATTTAGGGGGGGGATTGCTGGAAACAGTTTAGATCTAGGACCTAAAAGAAATTAAATTGATGCAAGAAGGTGGTGGCACTATTCACCAAAGAGTTTAAAAAGAAGTGTTCAGCCCTGGCCGGTTTGGCTCAGAGGATGGAGCGTCGGCCTGCGGACTCAAGGGTCCCAGGTTCGATTCTGGTCAAGGGCATGTACCTTGGTTGCGGGCACATCCCCAGTGGGGAGTGTGCAGGAGGCAGCTGATCGATGTTTCTCTCTCACCGATGTTTCTAACTCTCTAACTCTCTCCCTTCCTCTCTGTAAAAAAATCAATAAAATATATTTTTTAAAAAATAAAAATTAAAAATAAATAAATAAATAAAAAGAACTGTTCATGCACACAGTCTGAGCAGGATTGGAAGAGGGTGCAGGTATAAGGGAGACAAGGAATAGGAAAACCCAACAAAAATATTGTTAAGGACTCTATGTGACGGTAGTCAGCCCCTTAAAACATCTGGATTCCTTCCTAGCAATCTTTCTTTAGGAAGAACTCATTAGGTGAAGAGGCCTTCTAATCAAGAACTAGATAAAATAAAACCAGGTACCTGGGTGGAGATGATTATCAGCAAGATTAAGTCCAAACTACAGAAAGAGCTTACCTAAGGGAGAACTGGACTACATGATAAAGGAGCAACTATAGCAACTAACAAGAAAAAGTCTATGTGGACAATTTACTAATGTTTGCCCCTCCCATCCCATGCAGACTTGGGGGACATGTAAAACGAATTCATAGGCCCAATCTGGGATTGAGGGCCACACCACTAATGTAATATATTGCAATACTCACGAGCAATTCGTTTTAACACTATAACATAAACCAAAGGGACCCTGCCCCGTATGGCTGAATGGTTAAGAGCAGTGGTTCTCAACCTTCCTAATGCCTCGACCCTTTAATACAGTTCCTCATGTTGTGGTGACCCCCAACTTCATTGTTACAAATTGAACATAATTAAAGCATGGTGATTAATCACAAAAACAGTATGTAATTATATATGTGTTTTCCGATGGTCTTAGGTCCCACGACCCCTGTGAAAGGGTCGTTCGACCCCCAAAGGGGCCCCAACTCACAGGTTGAGAACCGCTGGTTAAGAGCATCAGCCTGCACACCAGAGGGTCTCAGGTTCAATTCCCGGTCAAGAGCATGTACCTGGGTTGCAGGTACGATTCCTGCCCCAAGTCGGACACTTGCGGGGGGCAACCAATCAATGTCACATCAATGCTTCTCTCTACCCACTCCCTTCCATTTTCTCGAATCAATGGGAAAAATCTAATCCCAGAGGAGTGAGGATTAAAGCAAAAACAAAGGGAATGTGGAAAAAGGTCATCAGGGGAAAAAACCTCTACACTGGTGCTTTGGGAAGAGTATTATACTTTCATTAGCCCTGTAATTTGTATTCAGGTAGAATGTAATCCTACCAGATGGCTTAAGCCACTATACCTACATTATTTCTACCCTTTTATGGAGAGAGAACTATGGTCTTGGATAAGAAAAATAATAAGGCTTCAGGGAGATTAAGTGCATTTTGAGTTGTTAGTCCTCACTCGTCATCCCTGTGATTTGCAGATTTAAGTTTTCTTAGGGCCTCTATTTTTTTTAACCTGATAAATGAGTAGATTGATGAATTACAGCTGATATTAATGGTTCCTTCCAAATTTAAGTCTATAATTCTCTACACATGATAAATTAAGGAGGTTGGTGGGGAGACAGAAGGGTATAAGCAAGGAATAGAAAAAAAGATAAAGTCTAGTAAATTAGGGGTGATTTAGGATGACTGGACAAAATCCTATCAAATTTGGGGAGATGTCACAGGTTGGTTGTTTAAGATTTACCCAATGTCATAGGAAGAGGACTAATGCTAATTCAGAGGAATGCAGACATGCTGGCAAACTTTTGAGACTTAAACTTGCCTCCCCATTCTGGGTAAAGAAATAACTTCTTTGAGTAACCACTCATCAGAAACAAGCCTGGGATGGACACCCGTTACTTGCTGCTTTTGGCAAGGTAAGGGATCTGAGAAATCAGAGAAAGTAATCTTCACTAAGTAAACTTCTTGCCAATTATGGAAGACCCTCTGGATTTAATCTGCCACAGGCCCATCTCCCTTTGTGAGGAATGACAAAGGATTACAAAATTAACCAGGGATACAAAGAGGTCCGATCAGTTTTATAGACTCCCTAGTCAAGCCACAGGTCACAAGTTCCCACCCCTTTACACTTCACAGCACACAGTCAACTAAGGTTCTTACTGTGGCAACTTTATTATAGCTAGAAACACAAATCTGGCCAAGGCCAGCTGATAACTTAACCATTAAATAATAATAATAAAAAGATTAACGGAGAAGCTTTTATTCATTAACACAGAGCCTAACACATTGTTATATTGCAAGGCAGAATAAAGCTACAAAAAAGTAACAGAATGAGAAAGCAAGAACTGTGGCTCTAGATAAAATATTCAACAAATCAGACTCAGAAACAGGCACTCAGCTGAAATGGCCTAAACCTACACACGTTACCATTGCCCCCACCCCCACCCAGTTATCCCCCAAATAGTAAAAAGGAAATGTCACAAGCTCACAATTGTTTGATTCTCACCAATGTTAACAAAGGAAAACAAAGTGAACCAAGAATTACTTGAGGGAGTGCCTCAAGATATGCAATCAGTAGGGGGAGAATCTCTGTTTCTCGCCTTTCAGTTTGTTAGTTACACATGGCACGGCAGAGGTGGTGGTGGTGGTAGCTGAAGCCCCGGTACCCTTAGCAGCAGACACAACATTTAGAGCCAGGAGAGGGATGGGTTTCATGCCAAGCAGACTGGAGACACAAGGGGCGGTCGGAAGAGGGTTGGGGAGGCTGGAGGGTGCGTCGGAGGTCCCCGCTGTGGCGAGCGAGGGGGTGGTGGTGGAGGAGGAAGAAGAAGAAGGGGTGGAGGGTTGAGAGAGGTTGATGCTGAGGTGATCAGGGATCGTGACGGAGGCTGCCTGGGAGGAGGGTTTAGCGTTTTCTAAACTGTAACAGAGGAAAAAAGGAACAAAAAAAACCGGGTGGGTGGAAGGGAAGACCACAAAAGGGAAAAAGTACAGGACAAAAACCGCTTCAGTTATCAGTGTTTCTGGTTGCAAATTAGGAAGACCTAACACCAACTTGTGACAAGCTGTCTCCCTTTTACCTTGCATCCCACCCTCTAAAACTGTATACCTGCCAAATTTCATTCCACAGTGCTATTTAAAATTGCTATGGTGAAGAAAACGCTCATAGACTGAAAAAAGAAATACATTTCCACGAATGACATATTGATCCAACCCCGAGGTCAGAAAGGAATGATTTCAAGTAGAAAATGAAAGCACTCTATCTCCAAACAAGAAACAAATGTTTCAGCCACCAATCACTTGTGAAGCCTTGGGATATTAACGCACAGAATTTTTTAAAAAAATTTACCCTGTAATATGAAATTTTGCTTCCATCTCCATTGCAAACTAACCAATATATTAGGATGGACAGGGGAAAGAGACCAAAGTAGGTCAATGACTAATTTCAAACCTGAAAGAATGTAGCGTTTTCAAAGAAAAATGCTGAGAACAGAAGCATAGATAAGAACTAAGGAAGCTTCATTTCTGGTGAGGGGTTATGATGGTGGTGGGGGGAGCTATTTGTTTTGTGATTGACCATATTTGCAATACAGAACTTACAGAACTGGAAGAAACTCAAGCACTGCCAAAAAAATTATGTTCAGAAAGTAAAAATACTGTTTCTATTCCTAAAATAACTCCAAATGACAGTAATGACCTGCAATTCCCAAATGACTACACATGTCTAAGTCTGAACTTCTTTAGTCTGCCTGAACAACCCAACCCAAAGGATGAACTCTTCAAGGGTAAGGAGGCTCCTCTTAAGACTCCATTTTGTCTATTTAAGTCCAGGACAGCTGCAATCCATAAAGGAGGGGATAAAGGAACCCAGATTGCCAGAATCAGGCCAGAAATGCTCACAAACCATTACTGAAAGCATAGAAATATTTCTTGTCTAGTATTAACAATAAGACCAGTGTGTTTTTTGCATTCAATTGGGCTAAGATGAGAAAATGAAGACTAAGCATTGTGCACACAGAGTCCTTGCTTTGATGTTAACTCAAGCTTCAAGAGGTTTTGACCCAAATCCATAGCCTAAATGGTTTTATTAAATAGGATGATCATGAAGAGGAACTAAACCAGGAAACCAAGTTCTGCTTCCTTACAATGTAGCCACTGACCTAATATAGGGGGTCAGGCAAGAAGGTTGCATTTCAACACTATCTGACAATATTCATGGCAAGCCTATCAAAAAAAGAAAATAACTTCCAGCTTCCAAGAACAGCTTCCACTTAACCATCCCCAACTAGAAACAAGAGGACAAAACCTTTGTAAACAGCTTCTGTGAAAAGCTTACTACCATTTGAGTCTGAACATTAAGAAGTTGATGTTGCTTGGTAGCTGAAGAAAAAGCAGACCTTAACATAGAAAAGTCTTTTCCACATGAAGATTAGTAAATACCTCACAACATAAAAAGACTGAAGGGGGGCGGGCGGGGGACCAGAACCACTATTGAGGAACTGATAAATTCTTAACCAGGGAATAGAGACCATGGAATAATACATGTTAGTGTAAGCATGACAACAATATAAAATTCATACTTATGAATCCCTTTGTCTTGCACTAAGATTCAAAACTAGAATGCACAGAGACCAAATAGTTATAGAGGTAAAAGCAACTAGACAAAGGCTACATAAAATGGATGGCTAAGCTCCTTGGAAAATGGGCTAACACTGGTTTGAAATGTTAGTAAGCAATGAAAATGTGACATAAGCACTAATGCTGAAAAAGCAAGAAATATATTTATTTTTAATGCCTTGTAGGATGCCCACTGGACTATCAACAGTCCTGCTACAATCACGTATTTAGTAACATTAGCTAGCTTTGGATAAGGAAACTACAATCTCGGGAAGTCATTATTGAATGAGATGGTGGGGGAAATTATTTCTGAAATATTCCAAAACCTGTGCCTCCACTTTCCCACAAGCTCTGAACAATGAAACTCATTTGTGATTTGAGAAAAATTCATGTTTTCAGAATAAAAGTAATAGCTACCCCCAAGAAACTACCTTGCTGTCACATTACCTCATTATCCTTATTTCAATTAAGGGTACTTTGGAGCCTTAACCCAATCAGTGAAAGAAACATTGGGCTATATGACATGTATAGCAAAGTCCCACATTTGAGTCTAAGTATGGGTGGCTCCAGCCAGAGCACCTGACCTATTGCTAAAGACACAGTCCCCAACCTTTCCACTCCCCAAACCATGAAGTCAAATCCGAGCATTCTATCCTCCCCGCTTCAACCTCATGCAAGCTTACTACAATCTGATTCCTTTTTCTGCTACACTAAAAATGGATGAAAACAGGGCTAGACTTAAACTTCTCCCCCATCTCCATCTATCCCCATTCCCATCCCCTAAATAATCCCTCATTTAATAATACATTTTAGCTTTCCCCAACACACACATTACTTGTGTGTTGACATCACTAAGACAAAAAAGGCAGGGAGCTCTTACCTGACATTGATTAGATATTGAGCCAGGCTAATGCTGGCAGCAGATCCAGTGATGGTAACCTGCCTATCAGTAGATCCTTCCACTGGGTTCGCAATTTTGATCTGCGCCCCAGACATCTGACGGATCTCATTGATTTTGGCGCCTTGACGCCCGATTATGCAGCCAATCAACTTTAGGGAGAAAAACAAGAATGCACACCAAATTAGGAATAGCATGGCTAGGTCCAAGAATTTCATCCCACCCCTCCAGCCTTCTATAACTTGGGTCCATGAACAAGGCAATGGAAACTACTACTATCTGCATCCTACACACTCCACTCATAAACTCCAGACTGAGTTACAGATTGTGCTCAACTCTTACCTATTCTTTTGTCAGAGCCAACTGAGCCTCCTGACTCCAACATAGCCAACTGAGCATAGCTCATTTTCTTAGAGTAAATCCAAAGACAAAATAAAACAGAGCCAAGATAACAAACCTAATTTATCATAATAAACCTGGAAATAAAGGTAACGGTATCTTTGGGTTTTTGGGCAACATAGATATCTAAAACTCATCCTGCCAGGATTACCACTTTACTATGGATTCTGGCTAATTTCTAAAGTTTTTACCTTGAGAAAAAGTAAAAAATTGGTCTATATTTGCATTGTCCAGTACTGTAGGTACCAATAAAATGTGATTATTGAACACATCCAGTATGGTGTGGCTAGCGAGATTGAAAAATTGAATTTGTTTTGTTATTCTTAATTTAAATAGCCACATGTGGTTAGTGAGTACCATATTAAATAGCACAGATAAAACATCCGAAGACCACTGCTTTAAGGATAAGGCTTCAGATTCTACAAGAAACAAAGGCAAACAAGAATTTCTACTTAAGAAGGTCCTCTCTGCCTCATGAATACCCAACAAGTGTTACCAATTTTCTCCATCTATTTTTATTCAGAATTCTAGATACTATAAAGTTTTTAATTTGGTATCTAAAGCAATTTTCTTTCCCTAGGCCTTGAAAGTGGCTAAGACTTCTATTCTTTAAAGCCAATTCTCTTATTTTCATCCCATGCAACCAAACTAACTATACTTACATCATTTGGAATGGTGAGTTCATGAGAAGTAGTCTGAGCAGATGCATCCAAACCTGCTAAAAGACAGAAGAGAGCAAGAAAGTTCAATGTGCAGCATACAAACCCCAACTGATTTGCACATTAACCTAACAGAAGGAAACAAACTGGAAACCCAGCATTGGCTGTTGGGATTCATCACTAACTTAGAAACCTCAAAGAGTAAAGAGGGGTAGATGGGTATAGAAATAATTCTGGAAAGATTCCTCTGTACACTCAGGAGAGCTGATTTCATACCATTTCCTGCAAAGCCCAGCCTATTAGGGTGTAAGGGGATGGAAGCAAGGGGAAAGTGAGTGTGGTATCCTTAAACAGGACCAAAATCTAACCAAGTCAGTCCTTCTGCACTTCTCCCTTTTTCTTAGAATTTCCTGCTGTTGTGTTCCAATTTTATCTCACCTGATGCTCACTAGCACCAGTGCCAATATCATGCCTGTTATTGGTACCATGGACTCTTGGCACACATGCAGAGTTGCTTTAAATATACCTGTATCAGATTAACAGTGCCTCCCCCCACCAACCACACACACACTATCTTAACCTATATTTGAAGGTCAGAGAGAATGGCAGTCAGGTGAGGGAAGTTCATTTCTCCAGATTTATTCCCTGTCTTTTGCTCAATTGCTCATTAATTTGTTCTGGTTTTTATTGTTTTCCAAAGAAAAAGAAAAAGAATCTAATCAGCAAACACTCATAACCATCTATAATGGCACCTGGACTGGAGCAGGGCAGCTAGCTAAGTCTCAAGGCTAGCCCTGCTCTCAAATGTGGTTGCTAAATTCAATACTTTTAGAAGGGGGTTGGCCAGATCCGTCAAGGGACCCTCAGGGGCACCAGGCCCACCCTTTTGCTCTCTCAGCTTCTTTCTGCCATGTGTATGTTGCTGGTATGTCATGGGCAGTGAAACAAGACTCCCACCAGTTTATTAATATAACAGTAGAATACTACAGATTTTTTTTTAATCATTACCCCAATAGCCTTTCACCTCTGGAGAGCTGGATTCAATGCCTGTTAAGATACAAGTGAAAATGAGTTTGGTGGTCTCATCCTAACCCTATCGGACAAGTTATTCCTTATACAAAAAAAAGCCCAAAACAAAACAAAACAAAAGCAAAAAAAACACTACACAATTTGGCACAAATGGTTTGTTGTCTCTACCCAGGTCTGTGAAAGCTGGTGGAAAGAAAGGGGGTGCCAATCAGATCAAAGGGGCAGCAATGAGAATGGGTTAGAGGAAACGTCAGCCTACCCTTTGCCTGACAAGCATCCCCTGACTTCACCCCAAACCTTCCAGGGCCTTTTTTTTTTCTTTTAGAATAACTCATCCCATATGAAAACCAAGTTAAACACATTACCTCCTTTGGTTTAGCCACAGAAGATAGTCAAGTTTAAACCAGCAGGATGCTGGGTAACGAAGTTTGTCTTAAACAGATGTCAAACTGAGACCTTGGGGCTGGCCTCTGTCTTGCACTACACCTTACAAAAATAAACACTGAGGTATCCATACCACTGAATCCGGTGTTGCCATGCGTCATGGGAAAATGAGACTGTTGCATTGCCAACTGGTGCAGCTTGGTCAACTGCAGGGAGGAAACAGGAGAGGTTGACATTAGGAGAGTAACAGAGTCAGGGTTCAAGAGCATTCAAATTTGAAAAAGCAGAGCTCCTGATGATCCCCCAAAGTTGTCTCTACTACTCAAATTACAACTGAGGGTAAGGATGGGGCTTACCCTCTGGGGATAGACAGAATATGAAGGGTTAGAACAGGAATCAGTACAAGAAAATGAATGCCATTTTGGGTGTGTGAAAAGAAAAGCAGCAGCACCCACCCAACAACCATTCCCTTGTAGGCTATTTAATGAAGGTGTTTGCAGCCATTGCCAAAGTTGCCTCAGGGACAAGCACAGACAGGCTGGGTAAATAAACTGTGCAGTGGTGCTAGGGAAAACACACCATGCAGGGTTCTGTCAGTATTGGGTAAAGGGAAGGAGATGGGGGTGGGGGGGGAGGAAAGAGACTGTAAGGAGAAGAGAGATTAAAGATGATACCAAATGGGTTTTAGTCCCTCCCCCACTACTAGTTTTTACAGCTATTTTTCTTCATGTATATAAACTGTCTTGGCTGTTGTAAAATAATCCCTCTTCAAGTATACTTCCCCTTCTGGGCCCTAACACTAACCAAGAGCCAAACTTGAACTTCCCTAGTCTAATGCTCAGCACCTAAAAGGGTTAGTAAGGATAAAGGAAAAGTGCAGAAAGAAATATCTTTAAACAAAAGTCTGATTATCAACACTTTTTAAATAGGAATTTTTAGTGGCAAAGAAGGTTCCATTGAGTTGAATAGCCAAATATTCAGCTTCCTATCCCTCCCTGTATAAATAAGCCCCTTTTCCACCCCTCTGGATGCTTTTAAAATTACTATCTCAAATTGAGGAATATCCAAAGACAAAACCATCTCCCACCCCAACCCCAATTGAAGACTCCATACAGAGATGCACAGTCCACTGTTAATTTAAATTATCCCCAGAAATAGACAGAATACCATGGAACATTTCCCTTTTAGACAGAGTAATCTGGAACAGGCAGGAAAGTAGAAACTAATATTCTGCCAATCATAATTTCCAGGGATTAAATGTCAAAAGTGCGGCAAACAGGGTGCCATTATACCCTGATTAAGGATTATTTAAGGGTTGAAATATGGGATTCATCTTATGAGGAAAACAACTTATTATTGCAATTGTTTTAAGACCCAACTCACTTCTGCCTACATGGAGAAGAAAGGAATGAGACAATTTTGGATGGGAGAGGGAGCTTTTCAAAAGAAGAAGTGAAAACAAAACTTACATCTGGCTGTGGAATGGCATACTGTCCTTGAATGGTATAGGCCTACAAAAGGAGGAAAACAGTTCCTATTAAAAAACCAATCACGGACAGCCACCCAGTTGGGAGAAAAAGACATTTCAACTAGCCAGGAAGCCAGAGTTGAACTAGAGAATGGGGAGGCCAAGATTGAGGCAGTAAATGATATCTCACAAATACAGTCAGACCCAAGTTGGCCTTCTTTGAACCCTAAATATGACTTATTCTGGGAAGCCTTTAAAGGGAGCCATAGCCATGTTCCCTGCAATCAAAGGCAAAATACACATCAGTTCCTAAATGAAAATATGAGGAGTGGGATTAAGCAATGCCTGGATTGACAAGCCCCCTTCTTTCTCCCTATGTACAAGACAGCCTGGGAGGAAAATGATCTCTTCCCTCAAACCACCCAACCCCTCTACCAACCACGGTGTTGTGAATGATTTGTTTGCACAAACCTACATGGCATGTTTTGAAACACTTCCCTTTCCCTATTTTATTTTTCTCTACATCTGCCTAAAGACCTTTAAATGCACTGGAAGCTAGCTTAGTCCCTAAGTACTAGGGAGCTGACCACAGAACACACACACAAAAAAAATCACTGTGTTCTAAGTCCTGCCTTCTCCCACCTCCCCTCAATAAAATGCACTTGCAGCTCCCACTACGCCCTCCTCCCCCCACACCATAACCTCAGAAAAAGGAGCTGGGACTTCAGGGCAATGGGGTTGGGAACAAGGAGTAGGAAGGGCAGGGAAGGAAGGAGTGGCTGGCTAAAAGGATATGAGATTTCTCACATCAGTGGCCAGTACCCCCAAAAGTGCACCCAGGTAGGGGTGGGAAGGTGAAAATGGGGGAGGAGTGGGATAAAGGGAAGAGGGGTTGAACAAAAAGAAAAAAAAAAGAGAGTTGGTGTTACCATCTGGTGGGCTACGCGGCCTGTGTGAAATGAGGTGTGGGGGGGGTCAGTCCAGGTCCCCGTGGACAGGTGGTGTCCACAGCACAAAAATCACCAGCGTCACTGGCCCCCCGCGTGTTGGCAGTCTCGGCTGAGGCGGAAGGATTGAGTGAGCCTTGGAGACTGAACATCCCCTCTCACCTCTAGAGGTGGTCCCTCCAGGTCAGGGTTGAGGCACATGGACGGGGTGGTGTGGGGAAAGCTCGCACTGTCGCTGCCTGTGCTGTACCTGTCCTGTGGATAAATAGAGGATTTCAGTCTCCAGGGCTGTCAATCCGGCACCTTGTCACCAGCATGAAATTCACATAAAAAAAGTTGTTTAATTTTTTTCCTTTTCCTTTAAAAAGTAGCTCACAACACAATTTGAAACGAGCTGCAATCAGTCAATTAAAAAAAAAAGTTACCTAGAGGCAGGTTTCACACTGCACAATTGGGCTATTTTCAGTAAGAATAAAGGGGTAAGGCAACAGAGCTGATGCCAGCTCCTGGTCAGTGAGGGATTAAGTTAAACCCCTATAGAGCCCACTTTATCACAAAGGAACAAAAGACACAGGTCCATCTGTGGGACATTGCATGAACTGGTCCATTTAAAAAAGCTCATGGGAATAATCCATGACAGGGCCACTCGTGGGAGAAACTGCAAGCTTTTAGAGGGTGGTCAACTGAATAAAGGAGAGGGAGGGAGGGGAAGCAAATAGGAAAGAAAGGGAAAGTGGGTAAGGAAGGGAAGAAAAGGGAAATGAAGTAAGAATTGTAAACAGAAAGGATTGCTGTGGCACAGCATGGGACTCTTTATAAAGGGGAGTAGTAGAATCCAGAAGAGTAGGAACCTGGAGTTCCTGGGGAGAAGGGAAAAAACTCCTAAAGCTAAAACTTGCTACACTGACTCTAGCTGGGCCTTTGCTTATCCTGCCCCTAACCAAACTGACTGAAAGCCCTTTGATCAAACCAGTTTGTACAAGGCTAGTGTTAAAAGTAAGGTACTAAATTGTTTCAAGGTAACACTGTGACATGATTAACTTGTGAAAAAAAACACCCAGAACTACATTACAAACTAAGTTCCCCAAAACTTGGTCAATTTTATGCCAACTCAACAGAATATGAACGAGACAGATTTCAAGTTTATGCTTCCCCAGTTTAAATACAAGATGGGACTAAATAATTGTGCTTGCAAACAGGACAGCCCCATGTGGGAAAAGGTATTTTGAGTAAAGCACTTGTTTAAGGCGGGTACCAAAATGAAGATCACTATTCCAACCTGAATCCCAGTATTTTAAAAACTGACCTACCTACTCCTCAAATACTAACCAACAAAGCATAAAACTACCATGGTGATCACTGCTTGTGTCATAAAAATCTAACTTCATAATAAACCATCCATGTGCCAAGGATCAAGTGTTTAGGTGAGTGAAGGAGTAGAAGAAGCCCAAGGGGCTGCTTTAGTGTTCTTACTCAAACACCAAAGGTCAACATCACCACTGCCCAACATGCTCTCCCCCTTCTATTCTTGCACACTGAATCATTACCCCAGCTCATTTGTTATATGCCATGTGGGTTCAAACCAGTGTTTATGAGGTTAAGAACCTGGGGGACAATACACTGGAGTTTGGGAGTGAAGGGATAGGAGTAGGGGAGGTGAGGTGGGGGGAAGGGAAGTTTGTAGGACACTCAAGTTCTGGACCCCCAATTTTGAGAATACCATCCAGAATCTCCTTCAGAGGTCCAACTCTTTGCTACCTTTATTCAGACCTCTGAAGAATACCCCACACATAAAATAAATATGGATGGGGTGGAGATAGGTAGGGTAGTGATACTGAAGCAATTTAACCCTTTCTTCTAAGCCAACCCACTTTAAATCACCAAGTAAATGACCTCTTCGAGTGCCTACAAAACTCCCATTGCCTACTAAAAATTAAATAGGGCTTGGCATTCACAGCTTTCTCCAGTACAAAAATATAAATAAATAAAACTAAAAGCAGGTCAAACTATGGCCAGAGTACAGGTTTCAGCAAGCATGCAGAGTGGCCTGATGTGCTGCTGGCAAAGTTGACATTTCAAATATAAACCTCATTCTTATCTAGCCCAGCAATAAGAATTTTCTTACCTGACCACCTGCAAAGATGACTGGTGAACTGGACGGCTTGGGCCGGTACGGGATGGTCACGCCCTTCGGGGGGGACTGGGAGAGAGTCAGAGGGGAAAAAAACAAAAAGAGATAAGGTTTCAAAGCTGCTTCAGCTGTGTGGCTTAAGCTCACACAGGTTAGTTAAATAGAAAACTGTATTTCCATCCCCCTCACCTACCAACGTTGTCTTTGGCTAGATCTAATCTGAAATCATCTGCAGTTATTTGCCTTTAAAGTAGTAAGATGGTCCGTGGACTACACAGCTCACACTAATTCTCATCAAGGCAGATCCCCCTGTAATAATTTAGGCATTATTTCCATGTTTTCAAATAAGCCTAACGAATATGAAAAACCTCTATGTGTACATATGTACATTTTAGTTGGAGACTTTTTAGTATAATACAGACACTGTCCATAAATAGTCCAAAGGCTCAATATTTTTCTACTTGGAAATTCTACTTTCCTTTGTTGCCAAGATGGGTCCAACGCCATATAACAATTCTAAAAAGGCTTACTGTCTCTTAATTTTGCTATTCTTGCTTTAATCAAATAACACATACCAGGACCTTATGTCATTCATAAGCACTGTTTTGGATTTATTTTTTCTATACAACTACCACTTTGAATATAATCCTGCCACAAAACACAGAAATTTAAATGTTTCAAAGTTGAATGTAGCAAAAATTCTGTAATCCAAGAGGCAGCTTAAATTAGAATCTCAGAAACCCAGATACATCTTTTATCCACTCAGTCCAAGTAGTGAATCTTCCCCTACCAACCCCACTAGAATTGCTACAACCCAAAAGATCACAGCTACTTAGCAGTTTCTATTTTTTGCTCAGACTATAAGAAAAGCCAAAGCTGGGGAAAGGAAAATATGAACTCAGGGATCTTCTTCCCCACCCCCATTGGAGGCTTCTAAGAGCCTCACCTAATTCTAGTCTTACTAAATATAAATTAGGCTGTCTCCCCTAGAATTACCCTCCCCCCATTCTCAGCATGAGCCTGAGGGCTTACCTCCAACATGACCACGCAGATCTGTTTCACACACTCAATGATGGATTGCGGAATGCCAGCAATAGTGATGGCCCGCTCAGTTGAGTTGGGGAGCATATCCCCTGCCACCTGGACTTGAGCTCCTGTACTCTGGGGTAAAAAGAAATTTAAAAATCAGAGAAAAACAGCTCATACTTACTCTTCCAATACCTCCCAGTAGCAACTTTAGAATCTAAAGATCAATAGACACTTACCCCACCTCCTACCTTACCCTTTTTGACTTCCCTTCCCACTGCTCCCTTATTCCAGTTAGGACTGTTTAATCAGTTATAAATAAATTAGCCTTTGAAAGCCAAGAATAAACCTGAATAACAGTCTAAATTTAACCTGCTCTCAAGAAAAAGGCCCTTCTAGACAGTTTCCTTTCAGCTAATGTTAACTGTGGGCCATCAAACAAAATCCCTACAAATCTCACCCACCTTTCATTCGTATTAATCAAATATTTATATTAAGCCCATTTTATGTGCCAGGCACCGTTCCAGGTGCTAAGAATACATCGATGAACAAAACCAAAATCCCAGCTTTCTCCTGGTATTTACAATACTGAGGCTCCAAAAACTCCAAGTAGTTTTCTTTTAGGAGTCATTCCAACATACAATTTGATAATTCCCAGATATAATTAAAAGCTTCCATAATTCAATGTAACTTCCACAATTTAAGAGAGCAAGATTACCACTACATCCCAATATACCTTCCAATATACTTTCCCATTTTCCCCTCCCTATTTAGGAATTTGGCCAAGGAAAATATTTGCTACTATTATATATCAAATTGTAAACTCTTTAGACATAAAAGAATTATGCAGATTCATGGAAAAGTTGTCAAATTAATAAAAAGATCAATTGTACAATACTTTTCATCCCAATATAGTCAAATTATAATCTTCTAGGACTATTTCTTTAATAATAATCTTCACCTCAACAAATGCTAACCTTTCCTAGTCATACTTAAAGCTAATAGGAAAAGCCGCATTTAGAATACTTAACAATTCTAAAAGGAGCACAAAAGATACCAACCTCTCTTATTTCCTTGATCTTGCAACCACCTTTCCCAATGAGAGAGCCACACTGACTAGCAGGCACCACCAGCCGCAGGGTGACTGGGGGTCTACTGGCAGCTGTGCTATTGGTCATAGAGCTGCTGATGTCCTACAAGAAGAAATTAGTCAGAACACCAAAATATAACAAGTTTCTTTTTTAAGGAAGTTTTTAAAAATGTGTTTTTACTGATTTCAGAGAGGGAGGGGGAGATAGAAACACTAATGATGAATCAATCAATCGTTTGCCTCCTGCACACCCTCTATTGGGGACCAAGCCTGCAACCTGGGCACGTGCCCTGACCCCCTGACCAGGAATAGAACCGTGACCTAATTCAAACTGAGCCACACCAGCTGGACAGAATATAACAAGTTTTAAGCAGATCCCTTGGAACCCATAAATGCCATAAAAGAACCACTTACCCTTAAATAAAGGACATATTATATATATCACAATCCACCATCAACAAATGCCCAAAAATGTCCCTTCAAAATAACTATTTCTGAAAAGATAAAAACACCCACAAACTTCCTCAGAATTAGCCCTATATTTATTCACTCACCCTGGGGAAAGGAAATGTTCTTGGTAGAGGAAGAAAAACAATTATTAGTTTTGGAAATTAAAGAGTTGACTGGCCAAACGAAATCAAGATTGAAGTTACAGTTAAATAAAATATTAAGGTGAAGTCCTAACCGGTTTGGCTCAGTGGATAGAGCGTCGGTCTGCGGACTGAAAGGTCCCAGGTTCGTTTCCGGCCAAGGGCATGTACCTTGGTTGCCGACACATCCCCAGTAGGAGGCGTGCAGGAGGCAGCTGATCGATGTTTCTCTCTCATCGATGTTTCTAACTCTCTATCCCTCTCCCTTCCTCTCTGTAAAAAAATCAATATATATATATATATCAATAAAATATATATATATTTTAAAAAATATTAAGGTGAAACAATGCAACCCCAAATTCAAATAACCAATTCTGTCCTCTTAGAAACCTAGAAAGATTAAATAGTATACGTCTATATACCATTGTTTTAATTTCTTGGTAATGTTACCATTGTACAAGTAATGAAATTGAGCTTGAGTACTTGTCCCAATCACATCTATAAAGCTGTAGATTTAAAATTATAAACTCTATTGGCCCCAAAGCCCAGTTTTCCCCATAACAATGCTGCATTCAAAAAGTCATGGTTTTAATCTATTTAGCCTTTTGAAAATTAACTAGTTTAAATATCACTACCCAGCCCTAACCTTTATATAGTAGCTAGACCTGGGAATTGCTTAAATATAAATATTAAAGTCAAGGACATGTTTCTTAGTTGGTTCAATTACGAACAGATTTTCTGAATGTTTTTTAAGCCACAAGTTCTGGATTAGCAGGGTCTTGTAGGTGAAAAGGTTAACATTTCTGACTTGGCAAGGATAAGATTTCAGCCACCATTAAGTATCCAAGGACCAATCAAGCAGCAGCCAGAAGCTCTCCTCTGCCTGTGGTGTCAATTAGAGATTAGCAGTATTAAGGCAGAAGGGAGAGGAAGCCAAGACTTAAGACCTAAGGCAATGGTTAATGGCTGTTCAGTGAGGTGGCTTGGTGAACAACAAAAAACTTCCTTCTGCCAAAAAGCTTGAAATCACTATTTTGCTTCTGATAACCTGTAAAACATTCCCTCCCTCCTAGCTTCGACACAAAATTATCAGATTGATTTTTTTTAAAAGTATAACTGAACCCCGTGCTGGAAGATATCCATATTTATAAGGTATATTAGTGTTCAGCAGGACCATTAATTAAAAGCACATTAATCTAATTCACTCAACTATGAATTGAGGACAAAGTTTACCAGTGCAGTGGTGGCATACCTTAAAAACCATTGGTCAATAAATAAACATAAAAGATGCTGCTTTTTTAACACAATTATTTTACAGGGAGTCCCTGGTAATAGTCAAACTATTTGTTTTAATACTCAAGTGACTTATTTTCTAAACAACCAAATTTTGGGGATGCTGAAGGGGAGCAAAGAGCCCATCTACAGATTTTTATCATCGTCTGTCCTGAAAATTAAAAACTCCTTTGAAAATCAATAAGGTATCTAGAAGCAATTTTAAATGAAAAAAATGAGAATGAGGGAGGCGGGAGAACAACAAACCTCTTCCAGTTTGTCAATGATCATAGCGAAGGCTTTGAAGATGGCATTAGTGGGTCCAGCCAAAGTGATAATTCTCTCAGGACAATTCCCTTCTGAGATGTTGATACGTGCACCACTCTGGATAAGAAACAGAAACAGGAGGTTAAGTAGACAAAATATCTAGCATATGTAGATATAGAGACCTACTAAATAAGATGGGCAAGGAGCTGCCTATATACATGATCCTGATACTAGGTAATGTCAACATCACTGCAAATACTGTTCTATGTTTGTCCTCAAACAGACTATAGAAATTGCCTTAAGCTCTCGCCCTTGTAGCTCAGTTGGATAAAGTGCCAAAGTTGTGAGTCTGATCCCTGGTCAGAGCACATACAAGAAGCAACCAATGAATGCATAAATAAGTGAAACAACAAATCAATGTTTCTCTCTAAAAATTAATAAATTTAAAGAAAAGTTGCCTTAAGTCATGAATGAATTAAGTCGTGCTAGAAATACATTTCCCAGCATACTATTTGTAACCACAAAGCCAAAAAAATATTAACTTCTTGAGACCTTCCTTCTTCTAAGCTCTCCTTAAACAGAATTTTTGCTTTTAAGTTTTTAACTTCCCAAGGCAACAATTCCCCAAATCCCCCCATAACTCACCTCCTCACGCATCTTCTTAACTGATTCTCCTTTCTGTAAGAGGAAAAACCAAGAGTGACTTAAACTGCTATTTCAACCCAGACTGACTAAATAGTAATTAGAGTGGAAGTGAAACTATCTTACCTTTCCGATGATACTGCCAACTTCCTGCAATGGAGAAAACTAGTGTCAAATACAAGGAAACTCGAAGTGCTCATTATCATGAAAAGAAATTTTTAACTGTCCAAACTAATGAAAAAACTAAGGATTATTGGAAAGGGGAGTGGGCGGGATTATTCTTTTCTTTGCTCAAAATGTTAAGTGAAGCTCTCAATAAGGAATAATAATGCAGGAGTGATTAAATGCTGTGTGTTCAATATAAGTTATTTTAAAATAAACAAAAAACACATCATCCACCCTTAAAGTTTCCCAAAATTGCAGGGACAATCTACCTACCACAAGCTATAGCAACCTCTATGAGAAAAATCTTATCCAGGTATGACATAGTCTTTGGCTCTAGGCTCTAGTTAAGCCTTTCCTGCTCAGTGGAGCTTCCCAGAGAAGTCTGTCCATTTTCCCACTACACTCTCATCTACTCTGCTAGAGAAGAGTGCTTAAAGCCAGACACCCTACAGTGCTAATCTGATGAGCTCCAAGACACATGCCCTCTCTTCCTGGCCCCTCCCCTAGCAGTTACTACGACCCAATTTCCCAAGCTGGTGCATACCTTTCCATGCATAAGTAGCCGGATGGTGAGAGTGACGTTTAATCCACCTTCAATCACACCAGTGTCCATGTCGAGCAGTATTCTGGGGAGCTGGACTTTGAGTGGTCAAGTCTTTGGTCACTGGTGGAGGGGAGGGAGGGTGAAAGCCAAGAACTGAAATACAAACATGACCAAATGAGAGGAGGAAAACAATAGAATATTTCCCTGTTATTTTCACCACTATCAATGTTTTCAAACTGACTCTTCTTTAAATGACAGCCTTTCATTTGGCAGGCTTGTATACACCCAGCAAAACTGCAGTAACGACCCCCCATTAACAGCTCAGGTTCTATTAAATATGGAAAGCGACTTTGTCCTCTCTCACTAATGGTCGGGTTTCTGCTGACTCTCAGGATGAGGAAGATTCCTTCAATTGGCAATGGTTCTAAGGGGAACTGCTGAACGTGCACCAGTCGTCCTTCACCAGAATTAAACTTCAATAGGATACAAAAACACTTGGAAATTAGGAGGGCAAACCTCAAACTAACCAACTACAACAGAGAGGGCAAGTGACCTTCTGCTTCCCTGTTAGGGAGCAGCTCAGGCTGAAGGCTAAAGAGGACACATGTAAATTTTCTTATTAGTAGCAATTTCTAGGTAAATTGAAATGAATCTATCATTAAAAGTTTGTGTTGATAAAATGACACCAAATAATTTTGCAAAGATTTACATGAACAACCTCACTGAAAAAGGCATCATCTGAAATGCCCTCCATGTAGGCTGATGTTCCATATTCCCTTTAGAAAATGACTCAATACATTCATTAAGTATAGCCTTCTCCCAACCCAAGTTGATAGTCATTCAGATCTGAAAATTTCTTTGCTTCTATGTATTAACCTTTGTTACCACTCAGTCTTTATTCAAGTCTCTTAAATTTTCTTGCAATCAATCAAAATAAAACTGGTACTGCTAAAAATTTATTGTGTAGTTGTTTTGAACAACAATGAGCCTTTCCTACTGAGGAAGCCCTTTCCCCATCTACCCTCTATTTCTTAGCATTTCTGTTTTAGAACATTGACTATGTGAAGATGATTTGTTTTGGATATACCTTTGCCTACAATACCGCCTTAGGACCTAAAATTAAAGTGGCAACTTTAAAAAGACTCTCTCCAAAGTTGTTAAATTTCTCCAGTGACATTTCTAGTATCCCTCCCTTTAAAACTGAACAAGGATCTCTTACTAGTTTTTTCTTCACAAAACTAGCCACCGTTTTAACTTTGCTCTACACAAAGCCCTTACCCTAGTACTTGTGTTTAAGTGGCTGCCAGACCATTCTGTGTATGGCAAGCTGCCCCAGAGTGTGCCTGCCCCAGAGTGTGATTATTTAAAAGATGGGCTTCGCATCCCCAAAGCACTCCTCACCCATTTTCAGAATAATTAATTGCTGGCAAAATCCCAGAATTCAACAATTTTTAATCATGGAAAAAAAAAAGTGCTGGGGGGGGGGGGGGGAGATGGGCCAGACTTCGGTCTACAGGAATGACTTTCTTTTTTAATAAAGCTATTTTAACAAATTGACGGTTTAATTCCTTAGCCCCACTCATAGGAAGCACTTTACAAATACAATAAAGCAAGTTTGAAAGGGCAAGAAAACTGAAAACCTATTTGAAGCCATTTCTTGAGGTAAGGCACAAAGGTGCATTTCTAATTCCAAATCACCCCAAAAAATCTCTCCTGACTAGGTCAATAGAAGTACACAATCCCAGCAATCCAGCTGTTAATCCGGCAGTCCATTACCCCTTCTATAAATAGCTCGCTCTGGGTCTATATCGACAGGCATTTTGTAATTTCAAAATTCGTTACCCCGAGAGAACGTCCTGAATAACTCGGTAACTGGGAGGGCCCGTCTACCCTTTCTTTAACTCCGCAGCCCCCCTCCCCTTGGCCATCCTAGCATTTTCCACTTAAAAAATGCCCCCCCTCCCATCCCTCGACTAGACTAAGAGGAAAAAATAAACGGTTCGGTCGGGGGGGGGGCGCTGCAACCCAGGGGGAGGGGCCGAACTAGCAGCGCTTCTTCGCGTGGCTGCGCCAGCGCCTGACCCCCGCGGGGAGCCGCGCTCACCCGCCCGGCCAGCAAGCCGGCCATCGCCTCCCCTCACCCCCCTCAACCAACAAATCCACCGCCGCCCCCCCAACCGCGCGCGCGCCCTCCTTAACTCCTGCGCAGCCGTCACCGGGAAAAGGCGGGGGGAGGGGGGCAGGCCTTCACGAGGCCTACTAGGCCGCGCAGGAGCCAGGACCTCGCGTGAATGGCCGACCTGGCTGAGTGAGGGAGTAGGCGCTCACGCGAGACTACGCGAGGCCGGGGCTCGTGACGAGGACTGGAGCCCGCTAAGAAAGATGGCAAGAAGTGAAATAGTGCTATAGCCGGGGGCGGAGGGAGAATTTTGAAGCTTACCTGCAGGCGCGAGGCGACTGAGGGGAAAAGGGGAGCGGGCGGGAAGGGGAAGGGCGGGAGGCCGGGGGCGGAACAATAGGGGCGGGCGGGAAGGCGAGGGGGGCCCCGCGGGCGGGCGGAGGAGGAAGGGGGGGGTGGAGGAGGAAGGGGGAAAGAGACCCCGGGGCGGGTGGAGGGCGGCGGAGGGCGGGCGGGCGGGCGGAGGGCGGGCGGGCGGGAGAGGGCGCAGGCTGCGGCTGCTCCGGCTGCTGCCTCTGCTGGTCTGGGAGGGGGACGGGGCGGAGCGGCCCGCTTTCAACCCCGCGCACCCTCCGACCCCGGAAGCGCTAACCGCCCGGGGGCCGGCGAGGCGACTGCGTCGTCCAAACCTTCCCCACGCAACATGGGAAGGCCTCCCAATATCCTAGAGCGGCTCCGTGGACAGCGTCAGCACCAGAGAGACAACAGCTGATAGTACATGGCGAAGTCTATGATAGAGCGGCAGCATAGGGGCAAGGAGGAAACTAGTGTAGTGGCCTCTAGTGGCCTCACTGGAAAGTCCAGGCGTAAATGCGGAGAATTGACAGTGGACGTGGATAAAGGGAAAAAGAGATGGCTGAGGACATCCATCCGAGATGAGAAGAATTGGGGAAAACTCGGTAATCTAGAGTAACACTCAAAAACAGAAAGAGAAAAAAACGAATTTGCCACATTGGAGGTAACTTTTACACCACCTCCTTATTCTGAAAATTGCTAACTGAAAGGGAAGATTTAAGCATTTATCCTCTCTTCTTAGAAAGAACTGTAGCCCTAGCTGGTTTGGCTCAGTAGATAGAGCGTTGGCCTGCGGATTGAAGGGTCCCAGGTTTGATTCCAGTCAAAGGCACATGCCCAGGTTGCCAGCTCAATCCCCAGTAGGGGTTGTGCAGGAGGCAGCCAATCTGTGATTCTCTCTCATTGATGTTTCTATCACTCTCTCCCTCCCTTTCTGAAATCAATAAAAAATAATTATTTTTTAAAATACTGCAATTCATTCTTAGTCAATAAGGGAAAACTTTTTAAAAAGACATCTACCTAATAAATGTAGAAGAAATAAAAGGCTTAGAAAATCACCATTCATTCTGCAACCCAAAATGAAATAATTGATTCAGGCAAGTGTTATAAATCACCAAAACTTTAAGCAAAATGTTGTTAGGGAACAAGATATTATCTGGTGCCAAATATCACCACACAAATTATTTGCAAATCGTACAGGGGGAAAAAAAAAAGATAACTTAAAATGGAGTGACCTGCCTAGCCAGTGTAGCTCAGTGGTAGAGCATCGACTCATGAACCAGGTCATGGGTTCCATTCCTAGTCAGGGGTGTACAGGAGGCAGCCAATCAATGATTCTCTCTCATCGTTGATGTTTCTATCCCTCTCTCCGAAATCAATAAAAAAAACATTTTTAAAAAAAGAATGAACTGATAGTCAACATCTTACCCAAGTGATCAAACATTGCATCACTTATAATAGGACAATTTTGACATTATTTGGTCTATTAAGTATTTTTCTCAAAGTGTTTAATCTTAATCTCATCAAGCCTTTAGACTTAACTTACAGTTTATAGGATATTTACATGGGCTAAAGAAACAGGTTAAACATATCACACTATAAAGAGGTAACCAGCCAATCCAGAATGCTGGACATTCTCTAAGACAACTAGCCTGGTTTCTTCAAAAAGGCATTACAATAGAACAAAGAAGGAGCAAAAGGAAGGGAGAAGAATGAAAAATTTAAAAGGCAATAATAATCTAATGTAATGTATAGTCTTGTTTGGATTCTGGTTTTTAAAAAATTCCTATCTAGGATATTTTGGAGACAATTGAGGAAATTCAAACATGAACTGAATATTTGCTAATATAAGGAAGTATTGTTAACTTTCTTAAGTGCAATAATGGAATTTTGGTTATGTGGGAGAAATACTATTTAAGAGGTGCATGATGAAATATTTAAGGGTGGAGTCATGATGGATACAACAGATTTTTAAGTGCTTCACATAGTATATCCATAAATACGGTAAAATGTTAGCAATTGTTGAGTGTAGGTGGTAGGTTTATGGGTGATGATTGCACTGTTTAAACTTTTTTATATTTTATTTCAGAGAAGGGAGAAGGAGAGCTAGAAACATCAATCATGAGAGAGAATCATTTATTGGCTGCCTCCTGCATGCCCCAACTGAGGATTGGGCCCACAACCCAGGCATGTACCCTGACCAGGAATCGAACTGTGACCTCCTGGTTCATAGGTTGATGCTCTACCACTGAGACATGCTGGCCAGGCTGTTTAAACTTTTAAAAAATAATTTTCATTGATAAAAATTGGGAAAAATATGATGTGGAACGGAACAAGATTGGCTAAACATTGATAATTACTGAAGGGAAATTATATATAGGAGTCCATTAAACTGCTTTCTCTACCCTTGTAAATTTCCACATTAAAACTTTTTTTTAGCCCTAGCTGGTTTGGTTCAGTGAACAGAGTGTCGGCCTGCAGAATCAGGGGTTCCGGGTTCGATTTACATGCCCGCAGAATCAGGGGTTCCGGGTTCGATTCACATGCCCGGGTTTCAGGCTCGATCCCCAGTGGGAGGGATGTAGGAAGCAGCCAATCAATGATTCTCTCTCATCATTGATGTTTCTATCTCTCTCTCTCTCCCTCTCCCTTCCTCTCTGAAATGAATAAAAATATATTTTAAAAAAACAAAAAACTTTGTTTAAAAAAACAGGAGCCCTGAAAGGAAATAAGACAAAATAAGGAGAAATGAAAGAGACATCACATACAAGGTTATTATTGAACCTTGTTCAATTCCTTTGGGTGTTGGTTCTGGCCTTAACATTAGTCAAGTTTTATTGGGCAACCCCAATTCAGTAGAGTCATCTGAAAAGGGATAGTTTCCTGAAATGGAAATAAGGCTTGGGGACGCCAGTGCCTTTCTTCCCACCCACTCCACTACCACCGCCCCCACCCCCAAATGAGGGAGTGGACATTAGGATCAAAGTGAAATAGAATTAAAGAAGTCTAAAAGAAAAACAGAGCAATAAAAAAAGTTTTTTTGGCAAAGGTGCCAGCAGACCCTGAACGACGGATGAATGATTACTCCGACACAACAGTTGCTGTGAAAAAGAAGGCTAAGGGACGGCCTGGCTAAAGGAACCAGGCAGCCTCGATTGCCTGCCTCGTTAGGCTTTTATTGCAGTTTGATATAAAGTTTATCTTTTAGATACAATCAGTAGGGTGAGTAATCTTGGAAAAACACATGTGTTTGCATTGTCCTCTAGGCAAGGGCACCCAAAGATTGGGCATAAGGATTCCAGTAAACACCTGGGGATCTGCACGTGCACAGACTTGTTTGGAAAGGTCAAGGAATAATTAGGGGTGCCGCTTTCAACACTCCCCTAAGTCAGATTTCCAATAAACAAAGCAGGCGGCTTTCCGCACACTTCCCTTTTCTCAGAATGTCCTCCTTACAAACTTTCCAACCAAATCTCATGCTCCCCCACATCTCCCCCTTTTTTGTTTTGCCGGGTATAGAAGACAGAGGGCTGCGGTGAACTTGACGCCTGGGAATGTTGGGTTCTACAAGGCTTGTTCACTGTTGAGTTCTGATTCTATAGACTATAAGAAAAACAAAAAGAATTACAATGAAGGCAACAGTTAGTCCGATCAGGTGCCAATTGATTCCAGGAAACCATGTGGTAGGGTCTATCCAGTTTAAATGCTCCTTTACTGCATTCCAAGCAGTAGTATGTTGTTTGTGCTCATTAATAGCAAGTAGGGAGTCTTTGATTTGTTTTTGTAAAGCATTCACTTCTTCAGTAAGATTGTCATGAAATACTCCCCACGAATGCTCTTAATGTCAACCTACTGATGGTGACTGCTGTTCCATTTTAAGGGGGTGACACATATGTGCTTATGTCCCCAACTGCAATTAAGTATTTGTCTGTATGCTAAGGTGTCCTGTCTTTTCCCCAAATATTCAATGGCTGCTTCTACAGCTTGTAACCTAGCCAAAATTTTTTTACCTATGTGCTGCTGCATAGTAAATTCTTTAGTTACATTCTTGGCCATACTGTCTACAAACGTGGCAGTCTACACAGACTCAGGAAGGCCCACCACAGCTACGCTGGAAGTAGTAAGAATAACAATAGCCAAGATAATGGCTGTTATGAGCATCCCCAAAAATCTTTTAGGCCTCAAATGACTTAATGCTTTCTAAAATTTCAATGGATGATGAACCTTGCCACTCCCTAGTAAGGTTAATGGGTATTAAGACCTCAGCCTGTCTCCTCAATATTATAATGGTGTTTATATTCAATGAGGTGACATTTTGATTGGTAATACAGGATGAATAGTAGGCCCTTTCTCCTACCTGTATTAGAAAAGAATTATTGTTAAGTAATTTGTAAGCTGGGACCCATGAGAAATACATAACGATGTATGGTACATACCAAACTACTATCTGAATGATATTTTGAAAAGGTCCTAGTATAATTATTGGACTTCTGTTGATAATCTCCATCCCATAAGTTCAGTGGATGGAAAACATGTCCTAATCTCCATAAGGTTTCCTGAACCGGAAAATCTTGTAGTTGAGGGCGAGGGGAACCAAACCTCCTCCTGTCCATGCAAGGGGGGATTGTAGCTGACCCCACAAAAGTGCCATTGGAGGTACGGTTGGACTAAACTATTAGTATAATTAGCTTGCAGGCAGCCATGTGGGCCCCAGTCTACAATCCGATGGTCTCCCAGCTGATAATAATGAGCCCGTTCCCCTCGGCAGACTTCCCAATGTAAGGCCTCCAGGGAGGGATCCCACTTCTTATTTTGCTTACATGGAGGCAGTGGTGGAGCTGTAGCACAGGTATATCTGCCCTTGGCTAGACTTCCTGCTGAGAGGAAGATAAACTGGGCCCTTGCTTGTCCTTCCTTGGGGATAGTATGTAACCAGATCTGATTATGAGCCTTTAAACAATATTGGGGTGTAGAGGAAGTAGTAACACAAAGAGATAAGAGGTTAGAGTGGAAGGTAGTATTAGGGGACACTGGGGTCCAATGTGTCCCATTTTCAAGACTGCCTATAGGTGGCAAGTCCACGCATCCTAGGAAGGAGGTCAAATTGTTAGAGACAGGGAAAGGGGTATCTCCCCAGTGAGGGATCTAAAGAAAGGTGGGTCTATAACATGGACCCAATACATGGTGGCTGATGCTGGTCCAAAGCCAAATAAGAATACTAAACCATACCGAACAAGAGCTGAGATGAATCAAAGCAGTCATAGCAAGAAAGAGGTTATCTGGCGTGAGTGGAAAGGAAGTACGCTGCAACAGTTCCTCAGCCTCTTTCATCAGCTTCTTTATCATTCCCCAGGTTATTTCGGGGACCGTCCGGGTCCGGCGAATGCGCAATGTTCGGTTCTGTGGAGTCCCCGAGCCAGAATTCTTCATTTCTGGAAGAGTATTGGCCCCGTGCAATGCCACGGCAGGGTTTGATCCAGCGTGCTGTAATCCACAGCAGCCCTGTGGGGGTAGAAATACACGCATATCCCTCCCCATGTTAATAATTCATTGGATCCCATTCAGTTATTAGTGTCCACATCTCGCCACAAGACTTGTGGTTTCTAAGGTGGGGTTCTTGAGGGTTAAAAATGATTATTCAGATTCAAAAAAATTAAAGGTAAGGACTGCTTTAGATAGTAGTATAGCAGGATCCTTGAGTCCCATATTCCCTCTTTATTGTTTTACTAGCATAACCTTCAGGGTAGCATGGGCACGTTCAATTATGGCCTGCCCTTGTGGATTGTAAGGAATTCCTGTAGAATGCTGGATGGACCAAGTTCTGCAAAAAGCAGTGAAGCCCTGGCTGCTATAAGCAGGCCCATTATCTTGGTTAATATAGCTACAATTGGAAACAGGTCTTATTGAATTCATGCAAAAAAACGTATTGCCACTTAAGAATTGCCAAATACTGGAGGGACAGGGAGGGCTTAAAATGCAAACCTGGAAGGATTGTCAAATTTATTTTGCCAAAAAAATCATATTTCAAAGTGTATTAGACACAAACATAGGCTAGCAAACGTCAATTCCCATGGTTAATAGATGGCCTTTAAAAAAAATTTACCTGATTAATATAACATATAACAATTTCAATAATTTATAGAACTTTTGCTTCCTGGGTAAAAAAAAAAACAAGACAGATTTTTTTCCTTTTAACAGACTAGAAAAGGACTCTCCAAAATAAGGTTTATTTTCTAATTTCATTTGTCCTTGGGTGAGGTCAGCAAATGACACTAATTGGATTTCTGCTACCTGTATCCCTGAGTATATTGATATAAGCTACTTACCCTCTAGTTAGGGAGGCAAAATGCAAATCATTTACTCTTAAGTTTCCTTGGTTTAGAGAAGATAGGATTTACTAGATGGCTCCAAATTGCTATTTAACCATTTCAATTTCTCTATTTTACTTGTCCTGGCTTACTGGTCTGTGTTATTTATATAATTTCCTTTCAACATTTCTCTTTATAAACAGTCTACTTTCACAAACCTTTCTACAACTTCCACAAACCTTTCTTCAGAACCTTACAACTTTCAGAAATAACCAGCTCTAGAAACCACTTTCTTTCTCCTTCAAAATGCATCTCCATGCCTCATCCTTCTATTACACCAAAAACATACCTTCTTTCCAATTAGTTAGAATTCTTAACCCTTAAAAAACTTCATTTTTAGGTGACATATAAGTAATTAACATTCCACAGATTAGCAATACATTCATATTTTAATAGACATTTCAAATAAAAAACAACTTATTAACAGATTCAAATCCATCCTCTAGATTCTCCATATGAAGCAAATTCAGATTGATTAATATTTCAAAATACCTCGATATTTAATAATTTTTACTATCTAATCCAGCAAACTCCAAAGTTTTGAGTTATCAAACACTTTGGAAAACTATGTTTAGGCATATATAATTACCACTGAAAAAGCTTTATCATATACCCTTCATTTCAGTTATATTTATTTTGCGTTAACAACTTTGAGATTTTAAAGCCAATTATTATAAGCCAAGGCATTTTCTTGGCAAATTTTGTAACAGGGGTAACTCAGTGGCTTTAATGTTAGAGTATTAATTTTTTTTTTTTTACAAAAATGGGAGTGGCCTCCAAACTGCTATTTCTGCAGCCTGCTGGAGGGCACTTCTACAGATCTAATTATTTTAGGAAAAAGACTTGGGGGGTTTAAATGATTATTTCCCATACTTTTTCTCTCTGAGTAGACTAACAACATGAAGTCTTACATATAAGAAGAGATCTTAAAAACAGAAACAAAAAAAAACAACCCTATAGTAAATAGATGCGAACTCATAAAAGGGTGGATTGGGACATTAGCCTTAGAATCTTCAAACTAAGTCCCTCAAAGATAAGAAAGCAAGCAAAGAACATCAATCAGTAACCAAGTAACATTACAGATAGACAAGAACTTCTACTAAGAGTTTCTAGTGGCTGATGCCTTGAGAGGGAGAGCAAGAAGGATCCCCAAGATTAAGAATTCTTGGCAGCTGCTGGGAAATTCCTGCAATCCCTGCCATGTCTTCAGCCTGCCACAAGTAGCTGGGACCCCTAGCAAAGTGAAATATGCCCCATCTTTAAACAAATTAAACCAAACAACAAAGACACATAAAGCAACAATCAACAGATGCTCATATATGATATTTACAAGCGTGCATAACACACAGACAAGACTTAATAAGTCAGAGTTCTTTTCATAGATCTTTCAGAAGATATTTGAAAGTACCTGGGACTCACAGCCTGAATGGGGCCCAGAGGGCTCCCAGGTGAGGTCGCCAGTGAACAGCCATAAACAGCCTGTTGTTCACAGATCTCATCATATTCTGTTCTCTATCATAAATACTGACTGGCATCCAGAGTTGTTTTAGCCAAATCTGCCAGTCCCAAGGCGTCTATGGTAATTTTCTGACAAGGCATTAAGGAGTCCTTTTGTAAATGGACTGCTAGCCTCATTTTCTCTAATACTTTTCCTTATTTCTTTAAAGGTATTAAAGAAGAGTGGTTCATGTATCTGATTACCTTGCTGATCTTGCATAACTGGGCAGGCCAAAAGCTCTCCTTCTATCATAGCTTGCCTGACACATGATCCCTTAACTGAGGATCTAGTTGATGAGCCTTCCCACACCGGAGGCAGAGGATTGGGGGCCTTAGGTATTACAGGCTTGACAGGCTCTACTTCAGGAGGAGGGGGCAGTGATAAATCCTCCTGGCGTTCTGTAGGCTTTTAATCCTCAATATGAAGTGGGCATAGTGCAGCTCGAACAAGAGCCCACATAGTTAAAGATGACAAGGGCACTCGTTTTCCCTGGGCCTGATTTCTCTTTAAATTCCTACCTACTTGTTCCCAGAGATCAAGGTCTAATGTTCCAGCATTAGGGAAACAAGGACTATAAATTATAACCATTTGCAACAGGCTCTTTAATTGTTCTTCTATAAATGAGGCACCATTTGCTTTTAATTACTTTTTAAATTTTTTGTATGTGATGAAATTTTCACTTCTACTTTTTTTTAAAATAACTTTTTAAGTAACAAAGAGATCTGTTATTCGGTGGACAGTTGCTGTCCTATTGTGAAACCTTAGCTGAAAAACATTTCCCTCAAACTTAGATATCCCAAGTGGGTTCCAATGACTTACTGCGCAGTTACTTTCGTTTCCTTCCTCTTTGTTTTCAAGGGCTCCACATGTCTCGTTGCATTCCTTCGTCTTCACACCGGGTACCACATTGCCAGGGCTGGTCAGCAGACCCTGAACGACGGATGAATGAGTACTCCGACACAACAGTTGCTGTGAAAAAGAGGGCTAAGGGACAGCCTGGCTAAAGGAACCAAGCAGCTTCGATTGCCTGCCTCGTCAGGATTTTATTGCAGTTTGATATAGAGTTTATCTTTAGATACAATCAGTAGGGTGAGTAATCTTGGAAGGACACATGTTTGCAATGACCTCTAGGCAAGGGCACCTGAAGATTAGGCATAAGAATTCCAGTAAATGCCCGGGGGTCTGCACATGCACAGACTTGTTTGGAAAGGTCAAGGAAAAATTAGGGGCGCCGCCTTCGACACTCCCCTGTCGGAATTCCGATAAACAGGGTAGGTAGCCTTCCACATACTTCCCTTTTCTCAGAATGTCCTCCTTACAAACTTTCCAAGTCTCATGCTTCTCCACACAAAGGCAAGAGGCAGACCAAATATTGAAAGAGAGGAAACAAATTAGAACAATGTTAAGACACCCAGAAAAAGACAAAATAAGGAGCAGGCTTACTGTGAAGCCTGGGCTAAAGGTCAGATTAATCTCAAGACTTTACAATTGGGTCATTTATAACCCAGGGGTTCTGAGAGCCAGTGTGACAGGGAGTGGCTAGCCATCAAATTCTAATGTACAGGACAAAACAGATAAGATTAAAAATTGATAAAATGATATCATCCTCTAACAGTGACATGGCTACTACTGGGGCTGGCCTACAATTGTAACCAGCTTTGAAAGAGAAAGATGGGATGCACCTATTCGTAATAGCTAATAATTTCATGAATCACCAAATTCTTCTCAGAAAAGGAACCAAGTTAGTCAAGAGAATGAACTTGCCTTAGGGCCACAAAGCAACCTGATATAGGGAGAGGATTCCAAAGGCAGCAAACTAAAGATTCATCCCAAAGCTGGAGTGTCAATTTGTATTTTAGATTTCAAGGATTTCCTATCCTTTCCCATTCTCAAATGTGTGAAATCTTGCTATTGCTTCTACTAAGAGAAGAATGGCATGGACACAGGGTAGTAAGGGCATACAATAAAAACATTTGAGAACTATCATCTTGAGAGTCTTAAACTGATGTACAAAACAGAGGGCACAAACCAAATGCTCTCAGGAGCCAGCCAAGTAATGTAATTGGGAGAAGCTGGCCTAAAAAAAAAAAAAAAGGTAACAAGAAGTTGAAAAGGCAATGAGAAGACTGGAAAGTACAAGACCTATCTATAAGGAATGACCACTACTCAGGGCCATATTTCTGTCTTTAGAAATGTGGGCCCAGCTCCCTCGGGTGGAGTGTCCCTGCCAGCTCGCTCCTGGCTCGCCCGTCCCCCGAACGCTCCCCACCTCATGCGCACCCTTGCCCTCCCGCTTTTGTACGCCGGTGCAGCGGGTGGTGGGAGCATCCGGGCATTTCCACCGCCGAGCAGCGACCCACGCCACGTCAGCGGTTGAGGAGCTCCCATGGCAGGGACGAGGCGGGAGGGGGCAGGAGGCAAACAGGAGTGAGGCAATAAGCCGGAGCCGCTCTGCGGCGGGTCCCGAGGGAGGCGGCGGGGGCGGTGCTCTTGCGGCCGGGGGAGGGCTGGCGCGGGGCTGGTGTAGCCTCTCGTGCATTCCCTGGCCAGCCTGGCTCCAGACATGCATCTGCATCAGGTCCTCACCGGTGCTGTCAACCCTGGAGACAACTGCTACTCCGTGGGCAGCGTCTGGGATGTCCCTTGCATGGATTTGGGATATTTGAAAGATGATTTAAGAAATTATAATCAGGAGAGGAGAACCAAGATGGCGGCGTAAGGTACAGACCTGTGCGTGCTGCCTCCCACAACAACATCGAGACTACGAACTATAAAACAAACAGTTATCATTCAGAACCATGGGAAAGCTGGCCCAGTGGAAGCTCTACAACTGAAAGGAAAGAAAGAAGAGCATTGAGACTGAGTAGGTTGTGCAGAGGCTCCAAGAACGGAGGTACGGAGTCATGCGCCAGGTGGGCTGCAACTGGATGCGCGGTTTTTTTCAATCAGAAGGGGATGCAGACTCTCAAATCCACTGAGCTTGTTTGGGGCGGGGCCTGAGGACCCAGACCCCTACGGGGAGAGGCGGGACGGCCTTGAAACGGGCCGGAGAGTGAGAGTGGCTGTCTTGCGGAGCTGCTTGCCAGCACTCGGGTATGAGAGATGCTGAGTCTCGGAGAGGCGAGGAGACGCCATTGCCCTTGGCCCCGCCCTGGTGATTCGCCAAGAACAGAAGTGCAGAGTCGCGCGCCAGGCTGGCTGCAACTGGATGCGCGGTTTTTTTCAATCGGAAGGGGATGCAGACTCTCAAATCCACTGAGCTTGTTTGGGGCGGGATCCTGAGGTCCCAGACCCCTACAGGGAGAGGTGGGACAGCCTTGCAACGGGCCAGAGAGCGAGAGTGCCTGTCTCGCGGAGCTGCTCGCCAGCACTCAGAGACGTGAGACGCGGAGTCGCGGAGAGGCGAGGAGTGGCAGAGACGCCATTGCCCCTTGCTCTGGTGATTCCCGGGGACCCCGCCCTACTCAATTTACATCCCCACCCATGCTGTGCTAGTGGCACAAAGAGAACCACCAGCGCTTTTGCAGCCCAGCCCAGCAGAATGCAGATTTCAACTCCTCGCATACATAAGGGATACACTCAAGAAGCAGAATCAGGTTCGGAGGAAGCCGGAGCCAGACCCGCCTGGGCCAGCAACGTGGAACCGCTGTACCAGCAAATGCACAGGCAGGTCCACCAGATCCAGTCTCACATGGGATGCTGGGAGACGGCAGACAGGCAGTCTGTGCACTTGATAGAAAACGAAATCCAAGCAGGCATACCAGATATTCAACCACCAGGAACGCCTGGAGATTTTGTCAAGCAAGAAGCCACCCAACAAAGGACAGAATGCCAAACTTCGTGTTGCTGAGACGGCCCCCGTGAGGCCGAGGCGGCCCATGTGAAGTTGAGACGGCCCCTGTGAGGTTGAGACGGCCCATGTGAAGTTGAGACGGCCCCTGTGAGGTTGAGACGGCCCCGGTGAGGCTGCGACGGCCCCGGTGAGGCTGAATCGGCCCAGGTGAGGTCGAGACGGCCCCGGTGAGGCTGGGACGGCCCCTGTGAGGCTGGGATGACCCCGGTGAGGCTGGAACAGCCCCGGTGAGGTTGAATCGGCCCCGGTGATGTCGAGACGGCCCCAGTGAGGCTGAGACGGCCCATGTGAAGTTGAGACGGCCCCTGTGAGGTTGAGACGGCCCCTATGAGGTTGAGACGGCCCCTGTGAGGCTGAGATGGCCCCGTTGAGGTTGAATCGGCGCCGGTGAGGCCGAGACGGCCCATGTGAGGTTGAGACGGCCCCTGTGAGGCTGGGACGCCCCCGGTGAGGTTGAATCGGCCCCGGTGAGGCCGAGACAGCCCTGGTGAGGCTGAGACGACCCATGTGAGGTTGAGACGGCCCCTGTGAAGCTGGGACAGCCCCGGTGAGGCTGGGACGCCCCCAGTGAGGTTGAATCGGCCCCGGTGAGGTCGAGACGGCCCCGGTGAGGGTGAGACGGCCCCGGTGGGGTTGCAACAGCCCTGGTGGGGTTGAAACGGCCCCGGTGAGGTTGAGACGGCCCCAGTGAGGCTGGGACGGCCCCGATGAGGCTGGGACGGCCCCGGTGATGTTGAGACAGCCCCGGTGAGGTTGAATCAGCCTAGGTGAGTTCGAGACAGCACCGGTGAGGTCGAAATGGCCCTGGTGAGGCTGAATCGGACCCTGTGAGGCTGAAACGGCCCCGGTGAGGCTGAATCGGCCCTGGTGAGGTTGAGATGGCCCCGGTGAGGTTGAGACTGCCTCAGTGAGCTTGCAACAGCCCCGGTGAGGTTGAATCAGCCTAGGTGAGGTCGAGACGGCACCGGTGAGGTCGAGATGGCCCTGGTGAGGCTGAATCGGACCCTGTGAGGCTGAAACAGCCCCGATGAGGCTGAATCGGCCCTGGTGAGGTTGAGATGGCCCCGGTGAGGTTGAGATGGCCCCGGTGAGGTTGAAACTGCCTTGGTGAGCTTGCAACAGCCCCGGTGAGGTTGAGGCAGCCCCTGTGAGGCTGGGACAGCCCCTGTGAGGCTGAGATGGCCCCTGTGAGACTGAAACAGCCCCTGGGAAGCTGATAAAAGTACCACATGAACTCACTCATTTATGGATAATAAGGACCATTATAGACTGATGAACAAAAATGGATATTCCGGCAAAGCAGCATTGAGCATAATGTCAAACTACAGTGGGAACCCTGGGGAGTGTTGGTGGGGGTAGGAGATCAACCGAAGGATTTATATGCATGCATATGAGAATAACTAATGGACACAAGACACTGGGGGGTGGGGGAAGCCAGGGGAATGTCAAGGGGGGGAAAAAGGAGACATGCGTAATACTCTCTGTAATACTTTAAGAAATAAAAAAAAAAAAATTAAAAAAGAAAAAGAAATGTGGGTCCACAAGCTAGTTTCCAGCTTGAAATCTGAGCCTTTGTTGAAAATGGCTGATATTTAATGCAGAGTGGTCCCTCAAAAAAAAAGGAGTCTCATAGTCAGATATAGCCATGGGCATCCAATTTTGAATCTCTGGCAAAGATATATGTACCAAAATGTTCACTGCAGCAGATTAAGTGTATAGTAACACTAGAAACAATAAAACATTCCAGCAATAAAAGAGTGGTTGAATAAATTAAATGCTGTTAAAACAATCAATGTTATCTACATAAAATATACACACACATACATAGACACAGAAATGGAATCAACTCCAAGATATATAATTAAATGAGAAAATGTTAGGTTCAAAACAGGGCCTGTACTATGCTCCCATCCTACATAATAAGAGAAACATACAAATTAGCCATCCCTCAGCTACGCTCAAGCCATGCCCACCAGCCCATCAGAGTGACTATGCAAATTAACCCAACAAAGATGGCGGTTAACTTGCATATGCAGGTGTCAGGTGCCCCAAGAGGTGATGGTGCCTGCAGCCGCAGGCTCCCAAGACTTTTGCCGGTTGGGGAGCCGAGGCTGCCTGTGCCTAGCCACGCCCACGGGCTCCCAGGACCTTCGCCAGTTGGGGAGGCGAGGCCGCCTGCGCCTAGCCACGCCCGCGGGCTCCCAGGACCTTCGCCAGCCCTGGGAGGCGAGGCCATAGCCACACCCACAGGCTCCCGGGGAGGCGAGGCACCCACGTCTAGCCACGCCTGTGGGCTCCCGAGGCTTTCGCCGGTCGGGGAGGCGAGGCGCCCACGTCTAGCCATGCCTGTGGGCTCCCGAGACTTTCGCCAGTCAGGGAGGCCAGGCCACCTGTGCCTAGCCACACCCGCGGGCTCCCAGGACCTTCGCCAGCCCCAGGAGGCAAGGCCATAGCCATGCCCACGGGCTGCGGGGACTTTCGCAGGTCGGGGAGGCGAGACTGCCTGCACCTAGCCACGCCCATGGGCTCCCGGGACCTTGCCAGCGGAGAGCGGGAGGTTTGGAGGACTTGGCAGAGCAGGAGACCGCTGGACATAGAACAGAGCAAGAGAGAGGGCGGCTTGGAAGGCGCAGCTCCGTCACCCCAGCTTCCTCATCACAGCTGTGGAAACTGACAGCAGGGAGGAGGAAGTCCTACCCCCACAGAATCAGCCAGAATCAGCCATTGGTCAGATAGCCAGGACTCTCATTCACCTGCATCTCAGATCGTGACAGTAGAGAGGTGGGACTATGTCTAAAGAACAACTGTTGATACAACGTAGCTCTGCAGCCAAAAGATGCCAGCGTTATCGACAGAAAGTGTCTGCAGAGCAGCGTGCGTCTGATCTTGAAAGAAGGCGGCACCTGCGACAGGATGTATCTGAACACCAGCTACTAGAAAAACGTCACTCTGGTGCTGAAAAACACCGGTGTTATCGACAGAAAATGTCTAAAGACCAACGTGCCTTTGAAGTTGAAAGAGGGTGGTGGCAATAACAGAATATGTCTAGAGAACAGTCATCAACAAGTACTACCAATACCGGTAGGAACTGCCTTCTCAGCGAAAATGGAGTACATGAGGATGCAATCCTCGAACATAGTTGTGGTGGAATGACTGTTCGATGTGAGTTTTACCTATCACTAAATTTCTCTGATGAAAAACCATCCGATGGGAAATTTACTTGATGTTGTAGCAAAGGGAAAGTCTGTCCAAATGATATACATTTTCCAGATTACCCAGCATATTTAAAAAGATTAATGACAAACGAAGATTCTGACAGGAAAAATTTCATGGAAAATATTCGTTCCATAAATAGTTCTTTTGCTTTTACTTCCATGGGTGCAAATATTGCATCGCCATCAGGATATGGGCCATACTGTTTTAGAATACACGGACAAGTTTATCACCGTACTGGAACTTTACATCCTTCGGATGGTGTTTCTCGGAAGTTTGCTCAACTCTCTATTTTGGATACAGCCGAAGCTACAAGTAAAAGATTAGCAATGCCAGAAAACCAGGGCTGCTCAGAAAGACTCATGATCAACATCAACAACCTCATGCATGAAGTAAGTGAATTAACAAAATCATACAAGATGCTACATGAGGTAGAAAAGGAAGCCCAATCTGAAGCAGCAGCAAAATGTATTGCTCCCACAGAAGTAACAATGGCGATTAAATAAAACCGTAACAGTGATCCAGGTAGATATAATTCTCCCCATGTAACCGAGGTTGCTATCATATTCAGAAATGAAGATGGAAAACCTCCTTTTGAAAGGGACTTGCTCATTCAGCACCCAGAATACAATATTTCCTCAATAAACAATTTTCCAGAAAATCATTCTGGGATAGTATATTCCAAAATATACTATGGAGCTTTCTGAATATGCATCTAAGCACATTCCCTTCCCAGCTCCTCTCTGCCATTCACCTGGTAAATCTCATTTTTCCCACTTATATTTTTCACACTCAAGGCACAAGAGGTATTTGAAAAGTTGTAATGTCACTTTTCCTGTGAAGTCATCTTTTTCTTTATCACAATCACTTTTTTTATTTTATAGTAAGTATATTAGTTTTCTATTGCTACTGTAACATATTACCACACATTTTGTGGCTTACACCACCACAAATTTATTCACTTACAATTCTGGAAGTTAGAAGTCTGAAATGAGTGTTATGGGAATAAAATCAAAGTTAGAAGGGTCGGTTCCTTCTAGAGACTAGAATAGAATCTGTTTCCCTGCCTTTTCCATCTTTGCATTTCTTCGCTGCCGGCATTCCTTTGCTGTTGGCCTCATTCCATCTTCAAAGCCAGCAATGGCCTATCTAATCTCTCTCACATCATATCTCTCTGATCTGTGAAGTCATCCTTGATTCCTCCTTCCCTTCCCAGTTATTTCTAGGTTTATTTCCCTCCGGACCCCCCATCTGTCTTTATTAATGAACTAGAGGCCCAGTGAATGAATTTGTGCATGGGGGGGTCTGGCTGGCCTGGCCGGCAGGTGTAGAATGAGTACAGGCCACAGGAGGTTGGCTGACTACCCCCAGATGGGGTGAGGGGGCCGATCAGGGGCTGGGCTTGCCAGGAGAGGGGCCGAGGGCGGTTGGCCATCTGGCCCCGCCCCCACCAGGGTGTTGGGGGCCCGACAGGAGCCCGGATCAGGCTGATTGACTGCTGCACGTCATAGCCACCCTTCATTGACGGTTCTGGTCGCTGGGCTTTTATATATATAGATTATCTTAGATGTCTTTTTCCTCTACTCAACAGATCTTTGAGAACCTGATGTGTAGTACTGTGCATGGCACAGAGTGAACCAGTGGCCCTCAATTCTAGCTGTGCATCAGAATCAAACAGTTTCTTTAAAATACTGACTTATAGAATCCCAGCCTTAAAGAGTCGTATTCAATAGATTTGGGACAAAGTCCTAAATTACTTTCTGATAGGTAAAGGGCAACCAGGGCTGAGAACCTCTGTAGCAGATACAAAAACTTATGCCAAAGACCTATACCCATTCATTAAAAAGAAGACATAAATATTCATTCCACCAAGCCTGAACCAATTTTGAAGGTTCCTTCCACTTAAGAAACATAGAGACAGTATGGTCTCTTGTTCACTAATGCTCTGGTTCCTTACTATTAAACTGATACACTTTATTTTTTTTAAATATATTTTTATTGATTTCAGAAAGGAAGGGAGAGGGAGAGATAGAAACATCAATGAGAGAGAATCACTGATTGGAAGCTTCCTGCACACCCCCCACTGGGGATCGAGCCTGAAACCTGGCATGTGCCCTTAACTGGAATCGAACCGAGGACCCTTCAGTCCATAGGCTGACACTCTATCCACTGAGCCAAACCAGCCAGGGCAAACTGATACACTTTAAAGCGACTGTGGAAGGGCAGCAAAAGTAGTGGAATGTACTAGGCCCAACCAAGGTAATGGCACAGGTGTGCAGAGACCAGGACAAACAGCTTTATTTGGATTGAGAGTTGGAGAATGTGGGGAGGACCTGAAAATAGCATACTGAACTAAAGAATAGAGATTAAATTCCAAAATGGCAGTCAGAACTCATCAACAAATGGACTCTACTTCCCAGCAGCCTTGCAGTTAGTGCAATTAATTAAAGGTCTGCAGGGAAATGTATTTGCCATTAAATTGGCCAAGCATGCCACAATTAAAAAAAAAAAAAAGTAGTTTGTTTTTCTCCCACAATTAAGTTTCCACAACACCTCCCCAACTACAAATATTACAAAAGAAAGTTAAATCACATTTTCTAGATCTTTAGACTTATTTTCAGCATTTAGCTCAAAGGTTTCACCATCTTCAAAAAATAGTTCTCCTTAAACCTCATCAGCTAAAAGCTCTATCCAAGCACTGTGAAGATGGCCTTTGCTAGCCCATGGCAATTCTTTTCCCATTTCCCCTAAGCAGTTAGGGCTGAACAGCAGAGTGAGTCTCAGATTGGGGTAGGGGGGAGGGGGGCACAATGGCTAATTTTCCCCAGTGCAAGATGGCATTGAAGCTTGATGGGAGAGCAGAACTGGAGAGACTTGAAGGTAGGGTCCAGACCCTGTATTCAGTCAGAGTCACTGCTGGAAGAGGAGGAGGAGGAGTGCTGCAAGGGGAAAGGGGAAAGGAGATAGCATCCAATCCAAATGACATTTGATCACTCCATGGGACATTCTTTGATTCTCTACCCTGCCACTCAGGTACATTAAGAAGGTCAGGAGTTTTAAACCAGATTGTCCCTTAAATCGCAAAAGCAAGGATTTCCTTAAGCAGTGAGGATATAGGAATGGATTAAACCATCCTAATTCATTGTACAGAATTTAACATACTTCATATAGAGCAAGTTTTCCAACCTTCTTTACCAAAGCCAATGCAAGGAATAAATTATAGGCACAAGCTAGGGAATAGCTGCTTCCTTATAAATGTTAATTGATTAGCTGCATGGAAAGTTCCTAGAGCAGTGGTTCTCAACCTTCCTAATGCCGCAACCCTTTAATACAATTCCTCATGTTGTGGTGACCCTCAACCATAAAATTATTTTTGTTGCTACTTCAGAACTGTAATTTTGCTACTGTTATGAATCATAATGTAAATATCTGATATGCAGGATGTATTTTCATTGTTACAAATTGAACATAATTAAAGCAGTGATTAATCACAAAAACAATATGTAATTATATATGTGTTTTCCGATGGTCTTAGGCGACCCCTGTGAAAGGGTCGTTCAACCCCCAAAGGGGTCCCGACCCGCAGGTTGGCGACCCACAGGTTGAGAACCACTGTTCTAGAGGCTATAAACCTAAGAAAAGTGAATAGAAACAATAGCTGTGTGTGCATTTATATCTCTACTTTTTCCTAATTGGGAGAAAGTGGGATAGAAAGTTGGGAGACTCCTAGTCGAAGTACTTTACACGCATACTCCCATCAACAACTGTCATTGAAAACATTTTGAACCCTGGCCGGGTAACTCAGTTGGTTAGAGCATCATCCCAATATGCCAAAGTTGCAGGCTCAATCCCCGGCCCTGGTTGGGGCATGTGTGGGAGGCAACCAATCGATATCTCTCTCTTACATCGATGTTTGCCTCTCCCCCTCCCTTCCACTCTCTCTAAAAATCAATGGAAAAATATCCTCAGGTGAGAATTAACAAAAAAGTATACACACACACACACACACACACACACATTGATTTCAGAGAGAGAGAGAGAGAAGCATCAATAATAAGAGAATCATTGATTGCATGGCCAAAGTGGGGATTGAGCCCACAACCCAGGCATGGGCCTAGGCCCCCTGACAGGGAATCAAACCATGACCTCCTGGTTCACAGATCGATGCCCAACCACTGAGTAATACTGGCCAGGCTAAAAGATTTTGTTGTTGTTGTTAGTCCTCACCCAAGGGTATCTTTGGTGAAGGGAGCAGGAGAGACAGGGAGAAAGAGAAACATCTATGTGAGAGAGACACATCGATTGGTTCCCCCAACCAGGGCTGGGAATCAAGCCTGCACCTGAGATATGTGCCCTATACTGGAATCAAACCCACAATCCTTCAGTCCGAGGGCCAACACTCAATCCACTGAGCCAAACAGGCTAGGGCTAAAAGATTATTTAAAAACAAAAAACAATTTTGGAGTCTCTCCAGGGTAATTTATCCCCCATTCAATCTCACCTTTCCTTCTCCTCAGACTTCTACAAAAGATCCAGAACCAGGAATTAGTGCCCAAAGCCATAAGGAAATAAATACTAAGCAGTAAAATGTTAATTAAGGCCTCCTCAAGATCCAGGTTGATGCAATCCTTACAGAGTTGTCCAGAGAACTACTTTTACCCTTGCTAATTAACACTCCTCTAGAGCAGTGGTTCTCAACCTTGGCTGCACATTAAAATCACCTGGGAATCTTTTTAAAATCCTGATTTCTGGGCCCCGTCCTCCGGAAATTCTGTTTCTTTGTTATGGGGTAGGGCCACAACATTAGTAACAAAGAAACAGAATTTCCGGAGGATGAGGCCCAGAAATCAGGATTTTAAAAAGATTCCCAGGTGATTCTAATGTGCAGCCAAGGTTGAGAACCACTGGTCTAGAATGAGGATACTTACTTAGCCTTGGGGCTGAGCATAAAACTTAGGTTTTGAGGCTGAGAATCACTAGTCCTCAATTTCCCCACTGGGTGGGCAGGGCAAAAAGGCCTATGTAATTAACACAACACCCTGAAGGAGAGAAAGGAACTCCAGGAACTAGGGCCAGATTATTATTTATTAATTATAATATAAGACTGTTTTGTCAAAAGACTGACCCTACTGCCCTGATGGGTGTGCTCAATTGGTTGGAGTGTTGTCCCGTATACGGAAAAGGTTGTGGGTTTGATTCCCCAGTCGGTCAGGGCACGTATGGAAGGCAATACTCTCTCTCACCACCACCCTTCTCAAATCAGCAAGCATATCCTCCGGTGAGGATAAAAAAAAAAAAAGCTGACCCTGTTAACGGACATTTGACCACCTCAGTGGGTATGTACAATTAAAATCGCATCTGGGAGTGAGGGAGGGGTTCAAAAATTCTGGGAGAGAAAAAAGCAGACAAGAAAGGCTTTTGATTCTGAGATCCATTCTAAGGCTCAGTCTAGCCCAGTGATGGTGAACCTTTTGAGCTCGGCATGTCAGCATTTTGAAAAACCCTAACTTAACTCTGGTCACATATAGAAATTTTTTGATATTTGCAACCATAGTAAAACAAAAATTTATATTTTTGATATTTATTTTATATATTTAAATGCCATTTAACAAAGAAAAATCAACCAAAAAAATGAGTTCGCGTGTCACCTCTGACATGCGTGTCATAGGTTCGTCATCACTGGCCTAGCCCCTCACCTGTAGAAAGCCCAATTAGCTTAATATTTCTTTTCAAAATTATCAGATTCTTCCCAGTGGGAATCCTATATAATAAAAGGCTAATATGCAAATATCCCCTCGACTGGGAGTTCGACCAGGGGGCGGGGCCAGAGGGCCAACCACTCGCGGCCCCTCCCCTGGCAGGCCCTACCCCACCCCCTACCGCCCCTCCACCCCATGGGGTAGGCCGGCCAGACCCCACCCATGCACGAAGTCCTGCACTGGGCCTCTAGTCCTTTATAAAAAGGAAGAACCATCACCAGAGCAACACAATCACTGCCCCATGTCCTCAGACTGTGAATCCCCCTCAATCACCCCCTACTTGCCTAGTCTCTCTGAGGGGGCACCCCTTCCTAGCCAAGCTCCAGAGGGCACTGACCTTGCCATGCTTATGGTGCGCCTGCGACTTTTTTTGAGCTTTCTTCATTTTCTTCCGCATCTTCTTGTCTGTCACCATTCCTGGTGCTACCATGCCAGGAGCCAAGGGATTAATAGGAGGCATGCCAGGGGCAGGTGGTGGATATGGAGGGGGATAGGGGCCTGATGGTTGGTATCCTGGATATGCTGGTGGTGGCACAGGATAAGGGGGCCCGATTGGGGGGAAAGCTGGATTCCCCTGGGGAGCTCCTGGGGGAGTGGGAAAGGGGCCAAGGGGAGTAGGAAACGGGCCCGGAGGAAAGGCAGGATTGACAGGCGGTGGATGGGCAGGATTGGAACCTCCAGGGTACCCGACATTAGGGGGATATGGATTTGGCCCTGGCTGCCCTGGTGGAAGAAGCAAAGAAGAAATTAAGATTAGGATTACCCGATCAACCAAAGGACTTGTATACATGCATATAAGCCTAACCAATGGACACAGACAACGGGGGGGGGGGGGGTGAGGGCATGAGTGGATGAGTGGGGGGATGGGGGCAATGGGGAGAAAAGGACACATATGTAATACCTGAATCAATAAAGCCAAAAAGTTAAAAATAAAAGATCAGGATTACCCAGGGCCTCTGACAACAAATAACAAAAAGGCAGGGATTCAGTTTCTCACTCAATACTTAAAGGGAGATGGAAAAGTGAGGAAGGAGAATGGAAGGTAAGGGAAACAAATCCACGTAGAAGAGATAAAAGGTCATGTCCCTCTCCCGCTGGGAAGAGAGGGAGATGGTGAACTCGAAGGAAAGACAAAAGCATGGGTCAGCCATAGTCTAGGGACGTGGCCTTTGCAGATGAGGGGAGAGGTGGAAGGAAAACAGAGACGTCCTGTTGTGGAGCCCATTTGGAAAGGGGTTGGGGTGGGGAAGAGAGCACCCCAAACACCTACCGGCACTGGGATTCCACATGGTCAGGTGTTCGCTACAGCCTGAGGAGAAAGAAGGCAAAAAGCTGACCGCCCGGAGGTGGGGAGGGGATTTAGGGACCGCGCCCCACCCCAAAGCCCCCAGCTCTACAGTGGGCTCCGACAACCACCATGACCCCCACCTAACACGTGTTTCTTCCACTGTTCCTTCGCCCTCAATACCCATTTTATTCCTAGTCCCCTAACCACGGGAACCCAGCTCCCAGGGCAGCTCCGCCGTCCACTACCTCGGTCCACAGCGGGAGGTCTCCACCTCCGCGAACTTCGCAATCCCCATCACTCATCTCCCTTTCTGTGTCCGTGACTTTAACCACCCACAGATTCAAGAAGGATTTTAAGCAACTTCACCACCATCCCCCCGCGGGGACAGGGGACAGCACCCCCACCCAGGCTAAGAGAAGGACCCTCCTCCAAGCCAAACCTGGAAGGTGTAAGAGAAAAAACCAGGAAGGTGGCTCAGAAAAGATCCTCCACTGCTTACATATGTAGACTCACACCCTTGCCCATTAAAGAGAGCACACGGAGACCCTGGCTCCCAGCTGCGAAGGGACCCCTGACCCAGGAGCGGGAAAGGGAGAAAACTGGGGAACCCGGAGGCGCCGTCACCTTTACAACCCCACCTGGGCTCGGCTGGTCCTTCTCAGGCTCCGCTCTCACTTCCTCTCTCACTTCCTGGTCACGCCCCCACCGCTTCCGCTCCGGCACTCGCCTCTGCTACCGCCTAATTGGTAATTATGTGGTCGTTCGGCGTTGTGATTGGAGAACGCGCCCGTCAATTACTCTACCTGGCAGGCTAGCCGGCTGCGGTTGCAATAGGGGCGGAGCCGGGCACTCTCAGGGCGAGGCGGGCGGGGCGGAAATTCCTAGGTGTGGGGCTGGGAGAGACTGGTCCGGAGAGGGAGAAGCCGGTTTCTGGGCACAGCCCCTAAGATACGAAGAAGAAATTCAGCACCTGCCCCCTGAGCTTCTCATCCAGGGGATGCAACACCTTATAATGTGAATGCGGTACCCTGTGGTATATGCAGAGCGCTTAGGGACGAGGGGGAAGCGCTGAGTCTCAGCGCCAGCCTCAGTATTGCCACCTCCCTCTTAGTTGCCGTGGGAAGTAAAGAAGCGTTGTTGCCGGAAATAGTGAGATGTCCTAATTTCTCTTAGGATGTCCCATCTCCATTGCATAGCTCCGCCATCTGTCAAATTGCAGAAACTAGAAGCCACCTATGCTAAGTGAAGGATCCTCTTCCAGGCGAAATCAGGAAAGTGGCTCAGGAAAGATCCTCAAATACTTTATGTGGACACACCCACTCCCAGCTATCGAACTGCATAAACCAGAGACCCAAGGAGGTCACCCTTGATGGCTCTGCTCTCTCGGTCGCTTCTTCCCAACCCTTGTGCAACACCACTGCACTGTAGAACCGTGCACTTCTCTTCATCTTCCTTGCTCCCAAGCTACCGTCATCTCCTGACTGGATTGCTGCAATGGCCTTTGTTTTGTTTTGTTTTTGTAAAACACAATTAACAAGCGTGATTTAGTGAATATATATAGAACCATGCACCCAAAAGTTTAAAAATACTCATTCTTCTTAAGCATACTTAAGAATATTTTACAAAAATTGGTCTCAACTGAGTTTGCCATTTTGAACTAAAAACTTTAATAGATTTATTAAATACTTTTTATTTTGAAATATTTTTAAACTCACAAGAAGTTGTAAAAATAGTAGAATTCCCATGTACCCTTTATCTGACCTCCCCAATGATAGTATTTTACATAACCACAGTCCATTTTGATATATTTTTAAGTGAACATATTAAGATTTTATCCTATATAATAAAAGCCTAATATGTTAAGTGTCCGATCCGTTGGTTCCGCCATTCGACCAGTCGCTATGACATGCACTGACGCTCCCACCGGTAGGTTAGCTTGCTGCTGGGGTCCGGCCCGTTGGGACTGGGTGAGACAGGCTGGACACTCCCTGCAGCCCCCCCAGGGTCCCTACCCAGCCCAAGCCCTGCAGCCAGGGACCCCACCGGTGCACAAATCCATGCACTGGGCCTCTAGTTGTCATATAATAAAACAAAATATGAAGCTTAGAACTGGATCACTTGACCCTTCCTCTTCTTATCACCTCCTAGTTCAAAATGCTTGCATCTCTTAACACAGTAAGCATCATGTCAGTCACTGGTGACTGACACTATACTTTCTGTCCGGACCAGACCAGTCAGTCACTGGTGCCTCCAGCATATCGGTGAAATCGAATATCTTGGGCTAAACGAAAAGGAAGACAAAACAGGCTTGGCGCTTAACGTGTTAATAGCCAGCATTCTCTTAGATCTGCAGTTGGGCTCAATGCGTTTAAGCCTCAGCACAATCTTCTTTGTAGTTTTAGCCTTTTATTCAGAAAATCAGCTTAGTCTGCCCATCATAGCCACTCTGCTTCCTGTCATAATGCCGCTTTCCCTGTGCATACAGAGAATCCTTGCCCATCTTGTACTGTGTTACTTTGTGGGGTTGATGCTTGCCACACTTCTTACAGAAAGTTGGTGGGTTTTAGGAACGTTCACCATGTTTTCGAGAGCACTATCTGCAGAGAAAGCCATTTTGATATATTTTTACCAGGTTTGTGCTAAATATTTGAGATGAATTAGAACATTTTCTATTTTTTTTAAGCTCTAGGGCAATTAATATCTACATTATTTCTTTCTTGGAAGATTATCGAGTTTGAAAAAATTATTGATAATGGGCATGATGCTGTTAAAAAAATTTTTTTAGCTCTAACTACTTTGGCTCAGTGGATAGAGTGTCAGCCTACGGACTGAAGGGTCCCAGGTTTGATTCTGGTCAAGGGCACATGCCCGGGTTGCAGGCTCAATCCCAGTAGGGGGCGTGCAGGAGGCAGCCAATCAAATGATTCTATCTCATTGATGTTTCTTTTTTATGTATGTATTTTTTATTGATTTCAGAGAGGAAAGGAGAGTGAGAGAGAGATAGAAATATCAATGATGAGAGAGAATCATTGACCGGCTGCCTCCTCCATGCCCCCTACTGGGGATCAAGCCTGCAACCTGGGCATGTGCCCTTGACTGGAATCGAACCCAAGAACCTTCAGTCCACAGGCCGACGCTCCATCCACTGAGCAAAACCAGCTGGGGCTCATTGATGTTTCTATCTCTCCTTCTCCCTTCCTCTCTGAAATCCATAAAAATATATTTTAAAATTAAATTAAATTAAAAATTGTTTGTCTCCTTCCACCCAGATCCTGCCCTCCCCTCCCTCTGGCTCTCACCACATTGTTGTCTGTGTCCATAGGCTATGCAAAAAAGCTCTTTGGCTGTTCTCTTCACCTTCTTTCACCATGTCTGCCCCAGTCACTTCCCCTCTGACATCTGTGAGTCCGTGTATCTAGTGCTCTGGTTCTATTTTGTTCGTCAGTTTATTTTGTTCATTAGATTCCATATATAAGTGAAATCATATGATATTTGTCTTTCTCTGACTGGCTTATTTCACTAAGCATAATAATCTCCATCTCCATCCATGCTGTTGCAAAAGTAAGAGTTCCTTCCTTTTTACAGTCACACAGTATTCCATTGTGTAAATGTACTACAATGTTTTTATCCACACATCTACCTACCAATGGACACTTGAGCTGTTTCCAGATCTTGGCTATTGTAAATACTGCTGCTATGAATACTGTATAGGAGTGCATATATTCTTTCTGATTGGTGTGTTGGGATTCTTAGGATATATTCCCAGAAGTGGGATTGCTGGGTCAAAAGGCAGTTCCATTTTTAATTTTTTGAGGAAACTCCATACTGTTTTCCACAGTGGCTGCACCAGTCTGCATTCCCACCAACAGTCCCTTTTCTCCACATCCTCTCCAGCACTTGTTGTTTGCTGATTCATTGATGGTAGCCATTCTAGCAGGTTCGAGGTGATATTTCATTGTGATTTTAATTTGCATCTCTCTGATGATTAGTGACCTTGAGTATTTTTCATATTTCTATTGGCCATCTGTATGTCCTCTTTGGAGAAGAATCTATTCAGGTCCTTTGCCCACTTATATTTTTATTTTTTAATTTATATATTTTTTAAAATACATTTTCATTGATTTCAGAGAGGAAGGGAAAAGGAGGGAGAGATAGAAACATCAATGATAAGAGAGAATCATTGATTGGCTGCCTCCTGCACATCCCCTCCCCGCCCCCCCCCACACTGGTGATGGAGCCGGCAACTTGGACATGTGCCCTGACCCAGAATCGAACCATGACCTACTGGTTCATATTGACGCTCAACCACTGAGCCACGCCAGCCAGGCACCCTTGGTCCAATTTTAAATTGGATTGTTTGTTGTCCTGGTATCAGTTGTATAAGTTCTTTATATATTTTGGAAATTAACCCCATATCAGTTGTATCATTGGTGAATATGTTCTCCCATATAGTGGGTTCCCTTTTCATTTTGTTGATTATTTCTTTTAGTGTGCAGAAGTTTTTTAGTTTGATGTAGTCCTATTTGTTTATTTTTTCTTTTGTTTCACTTGCCCTAGAAGATATATCGGCAAAAATATTGCTACAAGAGATGCCTGAGATTTTACTGTCTATGTCTTCTTTTAGATTTTTATGGTTTTTCGACTTACACGAAAGCCTTTTATCCATTGTGAATTTATTCTTGTGTATGGTGTAAGTTGGTGGTCTACTTTCATTTTTTTTTTACATGTACCTGTCCAATTTTCCCAGCACCTGGATTAAAATTCTGGCTTCACCACTCATTGTGAATAAGTTATTTAACCTCTGAGCCATCGATTCCCTCATCTGTAAAATACAGCTGTCCCTCTATATTCGCAGGTTTTGCATAGGGCAGTTGTGATGAGATAATCATGTATTTGTCACATAATAAACAGTTACTATAACAATACTATAACAACTCTCATTAATATTAAGAATTATTACTATTTGACCAGAATAATTTTAACCTCTGTGCAGGACCCTCATAAGTTGCCAATATCTTCCATATCTCTCTTCACCAACCTGCTAGTTGGAAAATTCTCCTCAGACTTAAACTCAGATTATTTAAATAATGCTTTTAGCCCTAACCGGTTTGGCTCAGTGGATAGAGCGTCGGCCTGCGGACTCAAGGGTCCCAGGTTTGATTCCGGTCAAGGGCATGTACCTTGGTTGCGGGCACATCCCCAGTGGGGAGTGTGCAGGAGGCGGCTGATCGATGTTTCTCTCTCATCGATGTTTCTAGCTCTCTATCCCTCTCCCTTCCTCTCTGTAAAAAAAATCAATAAAATATATTTTTTTAAAAATAATGCTTTTAAAGCTCACTTCAGCTCATTCATTAAACCAGTCATTATTTACCATGCTCTGTCATTCATTCATTGAACAAATATTTCTCAAGCTAGCCATGTACTGTTCTAAGCACTGGAGAAAGAGTGAAAACACGGTAGAAAAAAATAAAACATCTCGCTTTCATGGAGGTAATATCCTTGTGGAAGATAAATAAATATATAATAAAATGTCAGAAAGTGATGTATATTATGTAGAAAAATGAAGTAAAGGGAGGAGCTGTGATGCAAGTATTTATAGATCTTTGGAAGCTGTGGATAAGAGTTCAGATCTTATACTAATTGTGAATGGAAGCCTCTGGAGCAAGCATGCCAAACTCGCATTTATTTAAATAAATGAGGCATGCAGCCCGCCGGCCGAGAGTTTGACATGCTTGCTCTGGAGGATTTTGAGCACAGGAATGACATGATCTGATTTTCATTTTTTAAAAATCATAAAAACATCCTATATAATAAAAGTATATTATGCAAATTGTCCCCTCCACCGGGAGTTGTCTGGGAGTTTGACCAGGGGGCGGGGCCCACCGGGGGAAGGGTGGGAGGCCCCAGCTGGCTGCCAGCATCCAGCAGCTGCTAGGGACCCTACCAGTGCACGAATTTCGTGCACTGGGCCTTTAGTTATTCATAATACCCCAAAGGCAGAAGCAACCCAATATCCATAAACAGATGAATGGAAAAACAAAATATGGTATATAAGTACAATAGAAAAGTATTCAGCTTTAAAAGAAAGGAAATCCTGCCCTGGCCAGTGTACTCAGTTGGTTGGAGCATCGTCCCATACACCAGAAGGTGGTGGGTTCAATTCCCGGTCAGGACACATACCCAGCTTTCAGGTTCCATCTTCCAATGGGGCAGGTGCAGGAAGCAGCCAATCCATGTTTCTCTCTCACATCAGTGTGTTTCTCTCCCTCTCTTTCTCCCCTCCTTTCTGTAAAAATCAATTTAAAAAATTAAATGAAGTGACTCAGTTTTTAAGGGTTGATCCATGAATCAAAAAGTCATGATTCAATTTCTGATCAGGGCGCATGCCTGGGTTGGGGGCTTGATCCCCATTAGGGGGCATGCAGGAGGCAGCCAATCAATGTTTCTCTCTCATTGATGTTTCTATCTTGCTGTTCCTCTCTCTGAAAATCAACAAAATATATTTTTAGATTACATTTTTTTTAAAGAAAATTTTAACAAGGAAAGGAAATCCTGTCACATGCTGCAACATGGATGAACCTTTTAAGTGAAATGAGCCAGGCCCTAAAAGACAAATTCTGTATGATCCCACTTATATGAAGTACCTAGAGTAGTCAGGTTCATAGAGACAGAAAGTAATTGCCAGCCACTGGAGGCAGGGGAGAATAGAGAGTTAGTGTTTACTGGGCACAGTTTCAGTTTGGAAAGATGAAACAAGTTCTGAGAAGAATGGTGGTGATGGTTAAACAACAATGTGAATGTATTTATTGTACTGAACTGTATGCTTTAAATGGTTAAAAAAATTTTGGCATCTGTGTGGTGATAAAACAAGATAGGGACACCTGATTAAAGTGGAAGCAGGGAGCCCCGTTAGGAGGCTACTGTTGTAGTCCAGGGGAGGGATGGTGGTGATTTGGATGGAAATTGTGGAGATGATCGGGAATGGTTAGGTTCTGGTTATTTTTGTAAGGTGGAGCTTAGCAGATTTGGACTGGATGTAGAGTGTGAAAGAAGCAGCCCTAGCCAGTTTGGCTCAGCGGATAGAGCATAGGCGTGGACTGAAAGGTCCCAGGTTCAATTCTGGTCAAGGGCACTTCACCCACTGAGCAAATGGGCTAGCACTGATGTTTTTTCACCTAATATTTTTTCTGGATATAGACTTTTAAATTTAATAAGCAAATACAGTTGGCCCTTGAACATGAGTTTGAACTGTGCAGGCCCACTTACACGTGGATCTTTTTCAATATCTGTACAGTTTTCAACCCACAGATGGGAGTCTGCGGATGGGAAGGGCCAATTTCATGCATTGATCTATGCCATTTTATATAGGGGACTTGAGCATCCTCAGATTTGGATATACACAGGGGGTCCTGGAACCAATCCTCCACAAATATCAAGGGATAACTTAAGTGATTTTCAACTGTGCGGGGGTTCATGCCCCAAAACCCCACGTTGTTCAAGGGTCAGCTGTATTTAATTTTTTTTTTTGCCCCACCCGCTAACACCATCACATTGTGGGTTTAGATTTCAACCTATCAATTGTGGAGGGACACAAACATTGTGTCCATAGCTGTATTTCCGTCTCTGTAAATTTAAAATTATTCTAAAAACAGTTTTCAAATATTGGGAAGATGACTTCATAAGTTATATAAATGTCTAACCACTGCTGTACACCTGAAACTAATATAATATTGAATACCAACTGTAAATGAAAAAAAAAATGTTTTAATTAAAAAGCAAATGGACAAATGGAAAATAAATAATAAAATGGTAGGCCTAAATCTAGTCATCTCAATATTCACATAAATCTTAATGGCCTAAACACTCCAATTAAAAAGTAGAATGAGCCTTAGCTGGTGTGGATAGAGTGTCGACCTGCAGACTGGGTTCGATTCCGGTCAAGGGCACGTGCGCAGGTTGTGGATGCAATCCCAGTGGGGGTGTGCAGGAAGCAGCCCATCAGTGATTCTCTCTCATCATTGATGTTTCTATCTCTTTCTCTCCCTTCCTCTCTGAAATCAATAAAAATATATATATATTTTAAAAGTAGAATGATCAGAATGGATAAAAGAGACCCAACTAGCCCTGGCTGGGTTGCTCAGTGGATTGGAGCGTTGTTCTGTACACCTAAAGATTTCAGGCTTGATTCCCAGTCAGGGTATATACACCTGGGTTGCTGGTTTGATCTCTGGTCGGGACATATACAGGAGGCAATCAATTATAGTTTCTCTGTCACATCCATGTGTCTCCTCCCACCCTTTCTCTCTCCATTCCTCTTCTCTCTGAAAGTCCATAAATATAAAAATATTGTATTTAGCCCTGACCAGTTTGGCTCAGTGGCTAGAACGTCGGCCTGTGGACTGAAGAGTCCCAGGTTCGATTCCAGTCAAGGGCATGTACCTTGGTTGCGGGCACATCCCCAGTAGGGGGTGTGTAGAAGGCAGCTGATGGATGTTTCTCTCTCATGGATGTTTCTAACTCTCTATCCCTCTCCCTTCCTCTCTGTAAAAAATCAATAAAATATATTTTAAAAATATTGTATTTAGCCCTAGGCGGTTTGGCTCAGTGGATAAAGCATCAGCCTATGGACTGAAGGGTCCTGGGTTCGATTCAGTCAAGGGCACAGGTTGTGGACTCAATCCCCAGTAGGGGGCATGCAGGAGGCAGTAGATCAATGATTCTCTCTCATCATTGATGTTTCTCTCTCACTCTCTCTCTGAAATCAATAAAAATATTTTTTAAGTGTGTTTAATTTTAATAGACAAAACATGCTAACAGCTCAAAATTCAAGAGGTAAAAATACAGGTAGATAGTAAAAATCAGTCTTCTTCCAAGATCACCACCTCTGCCTTCAGCCATAATTTTTCTCCCATAAGTTCACTCTACTCAGATATGTATGTTTTCAAACTTCTAAAGAGCTTATTTACATGCATTCTACCTCTCTATGAGCATGGACTCACTAATCATGGTAATACCAACTAGGTAAACACTAGATTTGGTGAAATATTCCCATTTTATCATAGAATCATAGAATTATAGGGTTGGAAATGACAGAGAATCATGCTTCCAACTTCCTGAGAATATTAAATAAATAAACTTTTCGAAGAGTTCATAGTTAGGAGAGCCAAGATGATAATCTCGGTTTTTTGGCTTCTGTTAGTGATGCCTTCAATGCAACACATTACAATACACCCACTCAAAATTACTGCAAATAAACATTGTAATGCTTACCACAACCCGCCCCTTGTTCCTTGTAGTTATGGCCTCTCTGACGTTTTGGAGATGGACATAGTTGTTGTTTTGGTTTTTTTTAATAAGCTTTATTTTTTTTAGAACAGTTTTAGGTTTACAGAAAAACTGATACAGAGTTTTTATATTCCCCACACCCAGCTCCCCTATTATTAACATCTTACATTAGTATGTTATGTTTGTTACCAGAATAAATCAACGTTGACTTATGATTGTTAACTTTATTCGGATTTCTTACGTCTTTACCCAATGTCCTTTTTCTGTTCCAGGATATCACATTCCATTTAGTCACCATGTCTCCTTAGGCTCCTCATCATTGTGCTAGTTTCTCAGGTTTTCTTTACTTGTGATGATCTTGAAACTTTTGAGGAGTGCTGAATGGGTATTTCATAAAATGTCCCTCTATTGGGATTTGTTTGTTTTTCTTGTGATTGTAGGTTTATTTTTATTTAACATAACCCTATGCTTGCCAGCATAGGTCTATATATTCTTTTCCTATGACATTACCATTTCTAATAATTTATGGCATTTTCATAAACATCGTTTTTAATGATGAAAATTCCTGCTCTGTTACTTAAGGTCTGTGTGACCTTAGACATATTCTTAAACTTCTCTGAATCCTTGGTTTCCTCCTTTGTAAATGGTGCTCATAGGAATGTCACGAAACAAGCAAGTAGACTGTTGTGCAGAGGCAAAATACAATGCAGTTATGTTTAAAGATTGTTTACAGTGGTGTTTAACCTAGATTGGGGGAAAAAGAGGCGGTCAAGCGGTAATTTCAGTAGTTGAGGCTGCCAGACCTAGGAGGGAGGAAAGGGGGATGGTACCCAGCAGCTGGCCCTGCCCATACAACCTCAACGGGTAAGATGAGCTGGGGCCTCAGGAAGGGAGAAAAACATCTTCCTTATTGGGATCTTCTAGGACCAAGAGAAACTTGGTGTCCTTGAGAGTCAAGGAAGAAGGAAAGGCAGCCCTGTTGTTGAGGGGGAGGCAGGAGCTTGGATTTTGATGTGTTTAGTTTCATGTGGTGGCTGCCTATCCAAGAGATGATGTCTTGTAGAGATTTAGAGACCTGGGTCTGAAGGAAGGTGAAATCTCGGGGCCTGAGAGTAGATGGGCTCTCCAGAGGCTAATCCTGGAACTCTAGAACAACCAAGCTAGAAAGGGGCTAGAATAATCTCAATGCTCAATCACAACTGCTACCATTTACAAAGTGTTTACTAAGGCCAGGAGCTGTGTAAGACGTGTCACCTTTTTTTCACCCTGAATTGACCCTGCAAAGCAGGGTAAGTGTTTTTCTCCACACGTCACACAAGATAAAACTGAGATTCCAAGGGTGAAGAAACTTGCCCGAGGGCACAGAAGTTAGTTGGTCACCGAGCAGGAAGCAATCCTGTGGTAGTGAAATCAGGACTCCCCCACTGTTCTTCTGGGATTGGACAAAAAGGCTTCTAATTCCTTATATAGCAAATAAGGAACCTGAGCCCTAGAAAGAAGAAGTAACTTGCCCAAGGGCACTTGGAGAGTTAGAAACCGAGCCAGGGTTATACACCAGGCAGGCACTTGTAACTGGACTGACCTTGAGGGGTACCCATTATTAAAGATGCCCGGGTTGGGAAAGAAAAGCCAGTAGAGAAAACATAAAAAAAATAAATGACGGAAGAAGTTCTCAGCATGGCTCGCAAAGCCTTGCCTACAGTTCTCCATGTCACCTTTTCTCTTTTCCCGCCACCCCCTCCCCCCACCACACACACACACACACACACACACACACACACACACGCACGCACACTTTTGCTACTCAGGTTACCTGTAGTTTCTTGCTGCACCTCATGATACACCTCACTGGGCAGGAATGTCGTACTGCCCCAACACTCCTGGAAAATTCCTCCTCATTCAAGACCCAGCTCAACTATCCTGTGCTGTGAGGCCTTCTACTCAAGCCTCAGCAAAGAACACCCCCTCCCAGGACACTGTACAGGACCCCAACAGAGTGAGTTGTGGATCTCCGAGCACCTTCAGAGCAGCAAGTTCATGGTTTCATCCCTCTTTCCCCAGTGCCCTTCATTGCCGGGAGCCGGTCCATCCTTGTTGCTTGACACAGTCGCTGCAGAGAAGAAACATCTGCACAGCGTATGTTTCGGGGGACCTGGCGTATGTGGCATACTGTTCTTGATATATTTGCTCCCCTTAGCGCTATGTGTTTTAACCAAGGTCACCTCTCCGAGAAAGATTGTTTCCCCAGGTAGGGATTTTTTCCCTAAAGTTAGGGAGGAGATAAAACCCCTTAACTAAGTGCCAGGTGGGTAGTTAATCATGCTTAAGCTACATAATCTTTACTCCCTGGAATGGAGATAAGAAACGCCCTAACCTTTGGAATAGAGATTGATAGGATTGGAATCAACTGGGATAAATACAGATGTAACAAGACAACAGAAGACAGAACCTAGAGACAGGACTAGGCTGGAGATCCAAGACAGAACCTAGACACAGAACCTAGAGACAGAACCTAGGGACAGAACCTAGGGACAGAACCTGGACACAGAACCTAGAGAGAGAACCTAGGGAGAGAACATGGCAAAAGATCCTGGACAGAACCTGGCTACAGAACTTCGCTGGAGAACCTAACCAGAACTTCGCTGGAGATCCTGACCAGAACTTGGCTGGAGATCCTAGCCAGAACTTCGCTGGAGATCCTGACCAGAACTTGGCTGGAGTTCCTGGCTAGAGATCCTGGCTAGGCTGCTGATCAACTGAACGCTGTCTCCACGTCATTCCTTCATAGCCGACTCCGTCCACACCTTTGGGGACCCCTGGACCCGCTGGGGTTGGACCCCAGCACTTCATGGTATCCCACCAAATAAAGGCTTGTTGAGGAGAAGGAAAAGAAGAGCGCCAGGAGGAGCCCAGGATCATAAGAAGGGAGGATGCCTTAAGGGTGTGGAGTCAGGAAAGCTGACTTTATCTCTTTCCTGTGCACACCTACCCTCCGTCACTGGTCAGAATTATAGTGGACTGGATACCCACAGAAGGGTCCAAGCATTTGGCAAGCGGGAAAGCCAGTAGTGAGGCAGAGCAAACAGGCATATGATCACCATGTCTAGTTTGCGCATACATCGATTACACATAAACTGCATAGTTACACATGAGAAATGGTATCGGTAGGTTGAGAATCCTGAAACAAGGGCCTTGCTGAATGCTGAAGTGACAGATTCTCAGCCGAGGCCTACAAGGGAGAAGGGTGGTGGGGAGGAGTCGAGAGGCAGTCTTCTGCGCAGAGAGGCGGGCAGCTATGTGAACAGCCCTCTGGGAAGAGGTGGGCCTCCTGAGGATGGGCCAGGGCAGCCAGGCGCTGCTGTACACACTCAGCTGTCAGCCGTGCTTCCGGGTCTGCATCCCAACAGTCCTCTAGGATCTCTCTAAGAACACCAGGGTCCTGGGAATAATGACCAAGAGGCAGGCTTGATGCCAGGACCCTGAGTAGGTCATTAAAAGATGTCCACCATCCTCCCCTGCCCCTCCCTGAAATCCAGCCCTCTGCATCTTGTTGCCTGAGACGTTCTCTGGGTGCCTTCCAAAGGGCCCACCTTTTCCTCTGAGGAGCTAATTCTGGTTATGGCTTAACATGTTGATGAGAAACTGCTCTCCTTCCTTTCAGGCACACAGGGTCTTCTGCAAACAGTCTCCGGGCCTCTGTTATCTAACACAGCAAATACTTGTGCAGTGGAAATTTTAGGCCAGGTGTTTCAGACCAGGTAGCAGGGACGGGGTTTCCTGTTAAAACTATTGGTGCAGACCACTAACATTTCATTCTTAGACTACTGCTTTAACCGTTTATCCCCAGAACTGTCTTTATTGGGTCATGTTAGAAACACAGATGTGTAGGACAGAACGAGGAATGATTGGATTGAAGGCTGGATGCCAGTGTACCGGGAGAGAAGCCATCTTGGGGACAGTGCTCAGGGCAGGAGCAAAGCCAAGGAGGACTTCCTGAAGCAGGGGGCTGCAGAGCAAGGCTAACGGTTGAGGAGAAGAAAGACAGACTGAGCAAGGGGGGAGGGGTGTGAGCCTCAGGAGTGGGCTGTGTGAGACCTGTGGTGGAAGAGGATGAACTGAAATACAGAGAAAGTTTGCCCAGCTTCAGCTGAACATGGTGCAGGGGTGGTGGGGAAGAAGGGATGGAAGGAGTAGAGGGACTGGTCCTGGCCGACAAGCCCTTGAAGCCTGTGCCCAGACTCTCCAGGTCCCCAGCCCACCAGCCAGTGGCTTCTTACTGTGGCAAAGCAGCACCAAGTGGGTGGGATGTAAGGGCGCCTTCTCTCCGCCACTGCCAAGGTCCATAGCTCACAGGTGGTGGGGGTGCTGCCCAGTTCTGCCTCATAGGCCAGTTGGAAGGGTGGTGGTCTGCTGTCTGGGGGAAAGCACAAAGGATTACGTGTCAGCTAGCGCTGGGGGTGCCTTCCTTGTGGAAAGACCAAGGGGGAGAAGGGCAGAGCTTCCTGGGTCAGGAGGTAGGTGGATCTGGAATGGATGGGTCCACTGGGCACGAGAGGGGACTGTTGCACCCATCCTTACCAGGCCACAGATCCAGGCAGCGGCTAAGGATCTCCCACAGGAGCAGAGCCAGAGAATAAACATCGGCACGCCGGAGGGCCATGCCCCAGTCCTGTAGGTCCAGAGTCTTGTCCAGGAGCTCCGGGGCCATGTACCTCTGGGTACCAGCCTGGAGAGAAAGACATGGAGGACCAAGAATCATCTCCTTGATAGCCTTCACCACAACACTGGTCCATGCAACATCCCCCAACTACAGACTCAGCAATGTCCCAAATGCTGCAGGCGCTGCTGCACTGTTGCTATAGCAATGGGCACATCTTCAGCAGCAGCAGCACCATTATCATAGGCCTCATCCTTATCCAGGGTACTTACCTCCATGATGGCAGCTGGGCCTTGGGGTCGAGTAGGGACCCAGGTGGGGGGCGGAGTGAGGCCAGGTAGCACCAAAGCGAGGCCCAGGTCTCCAATGGCACATGACCCATCCTCCCTAATGAGCACATTCTGGCTGCTCAGATCTCGGTGGGCAATACCTGGTTTATATTGGCCTGTGGGAGAAGCCAAGGTTGAAGGGGCATGGATCTTCTTCCTTTCCCTTTGGACCCAATCCTTCCCCTCCAAGCTAAGGGAGAATCAGAAACATAGTAGTGTGGCTCCTGATTCCCATGGCTTCTTGCTCGCAGCTCACCCACCATCCTGCCAGCGCTCCTCATGGAGAAATGCCAAGCCCTGTGCCAGGGACAGTGCCATCCGCAAGGAACGTCCCCAGTCACTGGTGTGCTGGGTCAAGTAGTGGCACAGGGAACCCTGGGAGAAGTACAGAGAAGAGGGGGACACACAAAGCTGGAGGTGGCTGATCCACCCCAGAAGAGAGGTCAATTGACAGACATCCCCCTGCATCTCTCAGCAGACCAACACACTGACACATTTAGGGCAAGATAACAGGCAATAGAGGAGTGAGAATGCGCATAGTCAGATTGACAGGAAAAATAGTAACTCCAGTCTAGGGGCCTGAGCACTAACTGCGGGCCAGGCCTCCTGCAACCCTCACAACTCTAGGAGGAAGGTATTCCTGTCGCTCCTGTTTTACAGATGAGGAGCTTGACAAGAGCTGACTGAGCTTGCTGGAAGTCACTTGGTGAAAGAGAAGTGGAGCTTGAACCCAAGCAGTCTGACTCTAGAGCAGGGGTGGGCAAACTTTTTGACTCGAGGGCCACAATGGGTTCTTAAACTGGACCGGAGGGCCGGAACAAAAGCATGGATGGAGTGTTTGTGTGAACTAATATAAATTCAAAGTAAACATCATTACATAAAAGGGTACGGTCTTTTTTTTTTTTTTTAGTTTTATTCATTTCAAACGGGCCGGATACAGCCCGTGGGCCGTAGTTTGCCCACGGCTGCCCTAGTGTCACTCACAATTAACTGCCTTAGACTGCCTCAGAGGACTTTGGACAAAGGCAGAAAAAGGAGAGACAGGATGAGCTAGGCCCAGGCACCCCTCATGAACCACCTGGCTTGAGGTGTCAAGCCTGTGTGGTAGAACTGGCCAGTGAATAGATCTGTTGGGTAGGAGAGTGGCAGTTGGGAAGCAAGGGAAAATTGTTGGGAAGGAGCAAGAGTCCTGCATTTGAGCCCGGCCAGTGTTGCTCAGTAGTTGAGCATCTACCCATGCACTAAGAGGTCACCGGTTTGATCCCCGCTGGGTGGCAGGCAGAAGGCAACTAATTGATGCTTCTCTCTCATCAATGTTTCTATCTCTCTCTCTAAAATCAATAAAAACTTATTTTAAAAAAAAGAGTTCTGCATTCGACCAACATTGAGCACTCTCAGTGTGCCAGGAAAGTTAAACAAATAAACAAAACCAAAAAAGCAGTGATTTTTGAGCTGAGCAGTGAGGCACATGGTCAAAAAGGGGACTTTCCAGAATTCAGGATTTCAGAGGTGGAGGAGCTATGGGTGCTGACAAACTCCCAAGTCCTTAGTTAGGCCCACAAGGCCAAGTATGGTCTGGTCCTTGCTTACCTCTTCCTCTTCATCCTTATTGCTCATGGTCCTCCCCTTGAGTCACGTCTCCTTATTCTTCTCTTGTAAGTAGCATGGCCCTGTCTTTCAACACCTAATACAGTTGACATTTTAAACCTGTTTTTGTGTTTATTTGACCCACTTCTGTCTCCCCTACTACTCCATAAAATCTGTAAAGGCAGGGAGGGACTCGGAGTGTTTGTCCTAGCACTCAGGACAGTGCCTGACACACAATTCATAAATATTTATTGAATGAATATATGAATAAATTTGAAGGGCTATGCCTCAAGGTATTTCTTTTTAAAAAATATGTTTTTTTAATTGATTTCAGATAGAAGAAGGGGGAGGGAGAGAGGGATAGAAACATCAATGATGAAAGAGAGTCACTGATGGGCTGCCTCCTGCACTATCCCTACTGGGGATCGAGCCCACAACCTGCACATCTGCACATATGCCCTGACCAGGAATTGAACTGTGACCTCCTGGTTCATGGGCTGATGTTCAACCACTGAGCAATACAGGCCGGGCGTGTGCGTGTGTGTGTGTGTGAGTGTGTGTGTGTTGTTTGTTTGTTTTGGTTTTTTAATTGATTTCAGAGAAGAAGGGAAAGGGAAAGATAGAAACATCAATAATGAGAGAGAATCACCTCCTGCACACCCCCTACTGGGGATCAAGCCTGTAACCTGGGCATGTGCCCTTGACTGGAATCGAACCAGAGACCCTTCAGTCCTCAGGCCAATGCTCTATCCACTGAGCCAAACCAGCTAGGGCTTTTGTGTGTGTTTTGAATTACTCACCCAAGGATATTCCTTCCATTGATTTTCAGAGAGAGTGGAAGAAAGGGAGGGAGGGAGGGAGAGAGAGAGAGAGAGAGAGAGAGAGAGAACCATTGATGTGAAAGAGACACATTGTTTGCTTTCCACATGTGCCCCAATGGGGCAGGAATCCAACCTGCAACCCAGATATGTGCCCTTGACTGGGAATCAAAACCGAGACCTCTCAGTTTGCAGGTTGACATTCTAACCACTGAGAAACACTGGCCAGGGCTCAAGGTATTTTAAAAAATATATTTTTATTGATTTCAGAGAGGAAGGGAGAGGGAGAGAGAGATAGAAACATCAATGATGAGAGAGAATCCTTAATTGACTGCCTCCTGCACACCTCATACTGGGGATTGAGACCACAACCCAGGTATATGCCCTTGACTGGAATTGAACATGGTGTTCTATCCACTGAGCCAAACAAGTAGAGCTCAAGATATTTATTTATTTATTTATTCTTTATTTTTGGTTAATTCTCACCCAAGGATATTTTCCAATGATTTTTTTAGAGAGTGGAAGGGAGGGGGAGAGATGCAGAGAGAGAAACATTGATGTGAGAGATACACATTGATTAGTTGCTTCCTGCAAGTGCCCCAACCCTGGGCCAGGATTGAACCTACAACCAAAGTACGTGCCCTTGATCAGAATTGAACCTGAGACCCTTCTGTCCATGAGCCGATGCTCTAAATACTGAGCCAAACCAGCTAGAGCTCAAGGTCTTTCTTTAACAATGATTTTCTTTAAGGTACAGAATATAAATTATTTTGATTTTTCCCTTTCCTTAGCTATTTTTTTTAATATATTTTATTGATTTTTTACAGAGAAGAAGGGAGAGAGAGAGAGAGAGAGAGAGTTAGAAACATCGATGAGAGAGAAACATCGACCAGCCGCCCCCTGCACATCTCCCATTGGGGATGTGCCCGCAACCCAGGTACATGCCCTTGACCGGAATCGAACCTGGGACCTTCCAGTCCGCAGGCCGATGCTCTATCCACTGAGCCAAACCGGTTTTGGCTTTCCTTAGCTATTTTATGGGTTAAAAGTATTAGCAAGGTATTTCATGTGTGATAGAAAGAAAAAATATGAAAAATAATTTTTAATGTTTTAGAGAACAGGAAATCTAAAGCAGAAGAATAAGCATGGACAGGGCCCAGCTGACATCCAGCTTCCCCCACCCCCATCTCCATCCTCATTCACACACAGGCAAACACGCACATGTACATGTCTTGGTCCTCACCTTGGGGTGCAGTTCCAATACCAGCAGGGGCCCACAGTGCAGGGGCCCAGGTCCCCCCCTGCTGGCAGTGATAAAGCGGACAATGTGGTCGTGCTGCAGGCCTGGCAGCTCATACAATGCTCTCTCTGCTCGGAACTGGGCCATAGCCCTCAGGGGGAAGGTCTTGATGGCTACCAGCTCGCCTTGCAGCTGCCCAGCCCACACCACTGCGTGACCTCCTTCCTGGATTACCTGGTGGGATACGGTGTTGGGTGTGGACTAGGCTTCCTCCCCAGCACACCCTCTGGGAGCACTTAGAGGACACCTTCCTCCCGCCCTGGGCACCTGGGAGAAGCAAAGCTCAGGCAGCTCAGGAAGCTCCGCTCTCCAGTCCCTGCCTGCGTCTGGCTCTGGCTCTGGCGCTGGCCCACCTCTCACTCTGCAGGCCTTTCTCTGTAGCAGGGCTGGGGTAGAAAGAGCCTTAGAGTCAGCGTGCACGGGAATGGAGACTGGGAAGGGGGCTTTGTGGGAGGTAATGGCAGTCAGGTTGTAGAGATCTCAGAACCAGAGGGTCAAGGAAGCCTGGAGAGGGGTCAGAGCTTTGGGGCAGTGTCTTGGGGTCATAAGTGAGGGATGGGGCAGATTAATACCCAAGATGATGCTGCCCAGCAGCAGCAGGAGGAGAAACAGCCCCAGCAGCACCAGCGCCATCCAGATGGACTCGCCTAGGCATTAAGGCAAGAATGCAGGCTGGATGATCCCTGCCCCAAATCTACTCTCTGCTCCTCTCCCCTCCTCAGAAATCTTGCTTCTCCACCCACCCTCACCCTGGTCACAAGCCCTGTTATCTCACAGTCACCAGGGCAACCAACTTTTCAAGGCCAGAAGGAGTGAAGCTTGGGACGGGGGTAGGGTGAGAACTGGCCCTGGTTCTACCTCTCCTAACCTGGGCCCCAGCCTCCACCCAGGTTCAGCACCCCAGGGGTTACCTGCGATGGCCTGGGGACCCTGGGAACCAGGAGTCCCAGGGCTCCCCAGAGGAGGCAGGTGGCTGTAATTGGCATTGCAGAAGTCAGTGCCACAGGAGCAGGTGAAGAGAGTGGAGCTGGGACTGGGCTGAGCTCGGGGGCTTGGGTCACATCGCGGGGACTCACAGCCTGGCTCATCACTGTCTCGGCATCCTGACAGGGTAGGATTAGGAAAAGAGGAGAGAAAGGGATTAAGAAAGAGAAGAAGAAAAAAAGAGAGATGGAGAGCGAGAGAAAGAGCATAATGAAGTCTGGGGAGAGAGAGGGTAAATCCCTTCTCAGAGGCATCCCTTCCATCTGATATGGGCTTTTCTTTTCCCTCCACACATTCCATTTTTCCTCCTCTCCCTCGGTTGCCACCCCCACCCCAGGATGTACCTGTCTCCCGCCCTACCTATCACCTGCCATATATTTTGCCATTCACCTTGCATCTCCACCTGTGCCTGGTCTTGGGTCAGGTTCCAGATCCCAAAGCAGCAGTGGCTGTAGAGGCAGCGGATAACCCTGGGGGGCCCTGGTCCTGCATCTAGCAGCTTCCCCAGTGTCTTTGTGCTTCCCCGCACTCCAGGGGCCTCAAAGAACACACAGGTCCGCCTGCTTGGGGGTGCTGTGGCCCAGGGTGGGGAGGGGAGGTTTAAGAGAGTGAATGCAGGGGCAAAAACAGCAGCGAAAAGGAGAGACAAAACATGTTTCCTATCCCAGGGCCAGCATGGTAAAGCCATAGGAGGAAACAGTGTCAGCAGAGGCCTGGAACCTGACCCCCACCATGGGGACACGTGGCTCTACCCGTCACCCTCACTCACCCACCCCACTCACCACTCTTCCAAAGGGGTGGCTGCTGCTTCAAATGCTCCTTTCCTCAGTGGGTGAATGGAAGGACCCTGCCCCTCCCCATAGACACTTACCTCGCACAGCTTTGGGAAGCAGTGCCCAAAGCCCCAGAGTACCCAGCATCATTTTGAAGGAGGCAGCAGACCTGCCCCTGGCCAGAGCTTCCTTCAGATACAGGGCCCTAGGGCTTCTGATCCCTCAGTCCCCTACTCCGCCCTCCTCCCTCTTTCCAGTCTCTGTGGGGGAGATGGCTGCTGTGGGGGAGAGGATGGGTGTGGGGAAAAGCAAGGGGAGGGAGGAGCAGAGAACCAATCTCATATCCTCCTCTATTCAGCCACCTCCTCTTTTCTCTGCAAGTGGGAGGAGGGGGCCTTGGAGGCCCGGCTGAGAACCCAGTGATGCTTAACTTCAAACCTCTGCCCTTTGCTGACCCTGGGAAAAAATTACGGGATCCTGTTAGCTAAGAAACCAAAGTGAGGTCAAGTGCACAAAGCCATTCAGCTATGCCCAAGATCCCTTCTAACCCTTATCTAACCCTTTTTAGGTCTAAGATCCATAACTCCCTGGGCAGAGAGAGACTTCACAGCCCATACTAGAGTTTACCTCATTTTCCAAATTCAAGAATCAGAAATCAGTTATATAAAATTTCTTGGATTTTTTAAAAAATCACATTGAAAATGGTACCATGGTAAACTTTATGTTGCCAGAATTTTAAAAATCACTTTGAGTCACACACTGAACCAATCACTATTAATAAGAATGTAACAAACTTCTATTGAGCACCTATGTGCTAGGACACAGGTAGGGTTATGCATTTATAATCACTTCATCTAATTCTCCCACTAAACTATTTGTTATTATTTTTTAAAATTATTATTATCTTCACTTTATAGGCAAGAAAGCTGAATTCAGGTAACTTGCCCAAGATGATTTGAACCTAGGTCAGTCTGACTCCAAAGCCCAGGCCCAAAAGAAGAAGAAAAAAAAGAGCCCAGGTCCTATTCTTTGCATTATGCCTGAAAACAAGTACAAAACACAGCAATAAAAATATTTCCATTTAGTACAGCACTTGAATATTTGAATTTGGATGGTTGAGAAAAAAATAGACCATTACCTGCCAGCAGGCCACTAACTAGAAAGAGAAGGTACAGTTCAAACTATAACCACCAGAGGTCAGCAGATATAGGAGAAACTTGGGTGCAGGGAGGGGCCAGCAACAGCCTCTTCTGATGATTAATGCCCATGGTACACTTCTATATCAATTTTTTAAAAAATATTTATTGATTGATTTGAGAGAGGGAGAGAAACATCAATTTGTTGTTCCTCTTATTTATGCATTCATTGGTTGATATTTTTAAAATGTTTTTATTTTTTAGTATATATATACGTATCTTTAAATGATATATTTATACATACATACATAAATAGGGTTATTACACAAATACACACATATATGCATAATATAAATATAAACACAAAATTGTCTTTCTTTTTTTTGGAGTTGTCATTTTATTTGATGGCATCTAGAAACATCCTTATCGTGCACAAACATAGACTTAAAATTTTGTTTTTTGTGAATTATGTTTGCAATTTATGTTTTTTGTGCTTATGTTCATGTTTTAAGTAGGCAATTTATTTTATACTCTTTATTGATTAAGCATTACATATGTCTCCCTTTTCCCCCATTGAACTCTCCCCAGCCACTCCTAAACCCCAGCAAATGCCCTCACCCCACTAGTGTCTGTGTCCATTGGCTATGCTTATATGCATGCATACATGTCCTTTGGTTGATCTCTTACCTCCCACCCCCACCTCTGCCTTTCCTCTGAAATATGATTGTCTGTTGGAAGTATTTCTGTCTCTGGATCTATTTTTGTTCATCAGTTTATGTTGTTCATTATAGTCCATAAATGAGTGAGATCATGTGATATTTATCTTTCTCCGACTGGCTTATTTCGCTTAGCATAATGCTCTCCATGTCCATCCATGCTCTTACAAATGGTAAGAGTTCCTTCTTTTTATAGCAGCATAGTATTCCACTGTGTAGATGTACCAGTTTTTTAATCCACTCATCTGCTGATGGGCACTTAGACTGTTTCCAAATCTCAGCTATTGTAAGTTGTGCTGCTATGAACATAGGGGTGCACATATCCTTTCTGATTGGTGTTTCTGATTTCTTGGGATATATTCCTAGAAGTGGGATTACTGGGTCAAATGGGAGTTCCATTTTTAATTTTTTGAGGAAACTCCATACTGTTTTTCACAGTGGCTTCACCAGACTGCATTCCCAGCAGCAGTGCACGAGGGTTCCTTTTTCTCCACATCCTTTCTTTATTGATTTTTTAGAGAGAAAAGAAGTGAGAAGGATAGAGAGATAGAAACTTCAATGAGAGAGAAATATCATCAATGGGTTGCCTCCTGCACGCCCCCCACAGGGGATCGAGCCCACAACCTGGGCATATGCCCTGACCAGGAATCAAATCGGTGGCCTCTGGTTTCCTGGGTGGATACCCAACCACTGAGCTACACCAGCTGGGCATAACTGGCTGATTCTTTGTGTCCTGACCTTGGTGTATCAGAACGATGCTCTATCCAACTGAACTACCCATCCAGGGCCATCTCCTATATCTATTAAGCTGCAGGGACTGTAAAAATATGAAAGGAGAGCACAGGGTGTGTAGAGGGAATGTCAGCATGGAAATGGAAGGAAAAAACTATAGCTTGTGCTGCAGCAGCAAGACAATGGCTCAGAAACAGCAGTAATCATTTCCACAGGTGTGAGTAGCTGGCTCCCACAGGAATTAGAATGAGAGGGGATCAGTTCCCTTCTTCTCTAGCTACTAGCCTTCTGTCCCCCTGGTGGCTGTCTGGAAACACTTTCTGCCTTAGACAAGGGGTGAAGGTCTGAGTATTGATTCTTTGATTCTTTGGGAACCTGAATGGAGAGTAAAAGCTCCAGTAGTTGTAAAGCCAAAGCTAGAGTAATGATGAGGGCTGGAGGTAGGTGGACAGTTGCCCATCCCTTTTTGGGAGTTTGCAGGACCCTGTCTGTGAGATGACTAGACTGTACTTAGTTACAGCTATCTTCCTTCACCAGCTTCCAGATCAGATAAGTCCTGGGTAGGAGGGATGATGGGGGAGGAGTTGAAGGTCAAATAACTTCTTGTTTCTGGAGTGTCTCATGAGACTATCTCCGCCAGAGGGGAGTGAGGTAAGGATCAGGCAGGAAGACGGAATCTCCTCACCCAAAGCCTTGGATAACTACTTGTCTCAAAGACAAACATTCCAGTGGGGTTTATGGGAAATATACCTGCTGTGGGCAGAGTTTAGAGTTGAGATGGTGATAGAAGGAGTGAAAATCTGAGAGGTAAGGGATTAGGAAGGTCCTGAGAAAGGATCTCAGCATAGGAATAAAGGCTTCCTGGATAAACATAGACAGAGATCTTCATCAGAATCCCCTGATTAAAGTCTGCAGAGGCCCATTAATTGACCTTTGACCCCACTGACTACAAGGCTAAAGCAAGTTTATTCATTCAACTCAGAAAATATATATTAGGTCCCAGTCTTAAGGTATTTCATTAGGTGCTGGGCCTGCAATGATATGTGATTCCTGCCTTTCAAGAACTCATAGTCTAGCCTGGTCAGTCATTGAGCTTGGACCCATGAACCAAGAGGTCACTGGTTTGATTCCTGGCCAAGGCCACATGATAGATGTTTCTCTCTTATCAATGTTTCTACCTCTCTCTCCCTCTCCCTTCCTCTCTCTCTAAAATAAATAAATACACATCTTAAAAATCTTCTTAAACAAACAAAAAATTAAAAAAGATTCTAAATAAGCAGGAAGGTCAAATAAGCTAATTCTGTCCAGGGCATAAAAGACAGGGGAAGAAAGGTGCCCAGAGGGTTTCACAGAAAAAGGAATCTTTAAATTGTCTCAAAAGTAAACACACTGAAAATAACTAAAAGGAAGGTGATTGCTATAGGCAAAGGGAATCGCAAGAATGCACACAAAGAAAAAACAGGAAAAAAGCCCTAACTGGTTTGGCTCAGTGGATAGAGCATCAGCCTGCAGACCGAAAGGTCCCAGGTTCGATTCCGGTCAAAGGGCATGTACGTTGGTTGCGGGCACATCCCCAGTAGGAGGTGTGCAGGAGGCACCTGATCGATGTTTCTCTCTCATTGATGTTTCTAACTCTCTATCCCTCTCCCTTCCTCTCTGTAAAAAATCAATAAAATATATTTTTTTAAAAAAACAGGAAAAAAAAAGGATACACACAAAGAGGTATGAACACAAAGTGTATGCATTGGGGGAAGAGGGTGTGAGCAGGAGAAAGGTATAAGATATAAAATCACCCTAGAGATAGACTGAGACCAGATTGGAAAGGTTTTCTATTCTGTATCAAGGAGCTTAGACTTTTCCTGAAAGCAAAGGATTTTAGGCAAGGGTCTGGTAGCAATGTGGAAGATGGATGACTGGGGTTCAGGGAAACTAAAAGCAAGGTCAGCTACAAGACCTAAGAGTAGCCACGGTGAGTCCCAGGACAGTGGAAATTTAAAAAAAAAAAAGAGAGAGAGATGCATTGTATTGGACAGGATTGCAATGAAATGAATGTTGGGACATAAGATGATCCTGAGAGTTCAAGTATAAAGGCTCAAGGGGTAGTAATACTGTTAAGTGAGATGGAGAACACAAGGGTTATTTCCCCTTCTTACATGTTGAATTTGAGTTATCTCTGGATCCAGATGAATATGTTCAGTAAGCAGGCTGCCAGGTTGAGAGAAAATTTAGGGCTTAAGATTTGGGAGTCACCAACCTAGATTTAATAACTAAAGAGTAGCCCTAGCCGGTTTTCCTCAGTGGATAGAGCGTCGGCCTATGGACTAAAGGGTCCCTGTTTGATTCTGGTCAAGGACATAGGCCCAGGTTGCAGGCTCAATCCCCAGTAGGGGGCGTGCAGGAGGCAGCTGATCCATGAGTCTCCCTCATCATTGATGTTTCTCTCTCTCCCTCTCCCTTCCTCTCTGAAATTAAAAAAAAAAGAGTGGATGTAACTTGCTTATGGGGGTGAAAGTAGAGTACAGAAAGGACACACGACAGGGAAACACCAACATTCAAGGGACAGAAGAAATGCCTATGAAGGAGACTAAAAATAGTCAGAAAGGCTAATGGAGAACCAGGAGAGTATCAGTTTCACATTCCATGGGAAGAAAGCTCTAAGATGCATGTAGCTGCAGCGAGGTCTGAGGCTAATGACTGAAAGACCACTGGAGCTGCAACCAGGAAGATGTTTGTAAGAAAGAATTTGGTAAATGATGGGTACTGAACTAAGTGCCCTGAGGGGTGAATAAGAGGAAAATTGAGTATAAAGTATTTTCAATAACTTTGGAAATGAAAGAACTAGATCAGTAGCTTGAAGAGGAAGCAGAGGTTTACAAAATGGAGGGAGGGAAGGGATTTTAACATGCTGATAGGTTGACAAAAGAGAACCCAGACAAGACTGAAAACAAAGAAAAATAAATTTAAGAAAATGAGCACAGGTGACAGGGTTGAGCTTGCAAAGGAAAAACATTTTTCCTAAGAAATTGGTGAATACATCAATGTTTATAGAGAGGGATAGGAGAGAGAAGTTTGAGGAAATTCATGCTTCTGTTTTTTCCATGAAATAGGAAGCAAATCATCTGCTGAAAAACAGGGTCAGGCTTGGGAAACTTGAAATTAATAGCATGTCTCCCTCACCAGACTACGAAGTACTTGGTGGCCTGTCTTATTTCATTTTTTATATTCAGCCTAACTTAGTGTAAAGCACATAGTAAGGGCTCAATAAATGTTTATTGAATAAATAGGTGGCACTATTATTATAGGCCCATTTAAGGCTGCAAAACCAAAACCAAAACAAACAAAAAACAACCTCCCCTCACCCGCCCCCCCCATAAAGTCAAATGTTAAAATGTTATATTGCTGTTATATTTCCATAAGAAAATCACATGGCTGAGTTTACCCATGGCTAAGTGATTGACAAAGCAGAGTCAAATGCACAAGATAATTGAGAATGTTGGTAGTCATAGTATAGACAATTGATCAAGGATTCTTACATAGGAAGGAACGTGAAGCTGTAGGCTGATGGAAAACTGGAAAGGCTGTCAAAATAATGTCAATTTCAGTTTCAGATGGGTTCACAATCCAGATTCAATTATGTTAGAAACAGGCTGGTATTAACTGAATGTAAAATATGTTAAGGCTAGACCTCGGTTCCCAAACACAATTCTATGATAAAAAGAACCAAGGCCCTGGCTGGTGTGGCTGTTGGTTGATATCCTATGCAGCAACTAAAGGTTGCTGGTTAGGGCACATACCCATGTTGTGGGTTTGATTCCTGGTTGGGATGCCTATCGGAGGCAACTGATCTCATATTGATGTGTTTGTTTTTTCCCTCTCTCTCTCTCTCTCTCCCTCCCTTCCTCTCTAAAATCAATAAAAACGTGTTTTAAAAAATGTTTAAAAGAAACAAGGCTCCTTGGATAAATGGCTGATTCTAGGGCTTGGATAAATGGCTGATTCTAGGGCTGGGACAGGGAAAAAACAAGATGAGCCTGAAGCATTGTATCAGAAAGTAAGAAAGGGCTCAAAAAAAATAAAAGGATGTAGACATATCCAAGGGACATAGGAGCCAACCTGAAAGAGCTGGCAATGGCCAAAGCTGGGACAATTTTAGCAACAAAATAATGTAGTGTTGGACTATAATAAACTATAAATTTACCCAATATTTCATTAAACCCAAGTATAAAAAAACGAGTGCATATAATAGAGGAGACAGTTTCCTCACAGAATCCCAAAAACTCTATGTAGATAGTACATAGAGGAAGCTTAATTCCCATTAAAGGTGGGGTAGACTTATTGACTTGCCTACAAATAGGGACACTAGATAAATCTTGTCAAACACTACCTTAACCAAGTGATGAAAATTAGCATTAGTAATGTCATGTGGTTATCACATACCCCTTGACAAGATGTGATGAGAAGGGCATTTCACCTTATGGTATTTTTTCCAAAAACCCATAAGCTCAGTCAAGTAATGAGAAAAACATCAAATTCAGATTTGGGGATATTCTACAGGACACCTGGGCAATAATCCCAAAGACTGTCCTGGTTATGAAAAACAAAAACTGTGATAGACTAGAGACTAGGTAAATGTATCAACTACATCCAGTGTGGTATCCTGGAATGGGTCCTGAAACAGAAAGAGGACATTAATGGAAAAACTAGTGAAATCTAGAGGTTTAGCTAATGTGATGTATCAATGTCAGTTTCTTAGTTTTAACAATGTTCCATGATGTTAACAATGGGAACTCTTTGTGTATCTCTGCAACCTTCTTTTAAATTTAAAAGTATTCCAAAATAAAAAGCTTATTAAACAAGAGTTGGTGCTGCCTGTTCCTTGTGGACCTCCACAGTTCTATTAAGTCATGGCATACTGATCTGCTCATGACAGTTTACCTGGAAGTTAAGTGTAGGGCAACTGTGCATGTATGGAAACACAAAGGTGTAGCTGGAAATCTTTGTTGGGTTCAGTATATTAAGTTATGGCTATATACTCCCCATTCCCAACCCTCTCAACACACCAGAGACATGCCTTTTTTATTAAAAAAAAAACAAAACTTTTAATTGGTTTACAAAGGAGCTACAGACTACATTGAAACTAATCTTTGTACAAAAAGGCCAAAAAAAAAAAAAAAAAAAAAAAAAGCCCCCAAAACACCCAGAGACAAAAGGTAGGAGACACAAGATAGATACAAAAGAGCAGGAAGAAACTGAAAGACAAGAGATTAGCATCATACATACCAAATGGTGGGGGTGGGGAGAGAACAAGATGAAAGAGCATTTAAAAGTATTTCCCCACACAGCTCTGGTGATAATCTAATTAGAACCAACAACCAACACAACATGAAATCATTAGGTTTAAAAAGGCAACAGTGGTAGGAAGACTGGTTATCACCAGTGTTGAAACTTGTTTTAGGCACCAGAGACTGGAGCAACGCCCCTCTCCCCTCCGCCGCCCCCCCCTCTCCCCCAAGGATGGCAGATTCAGGAAGAGGAGGCAGGCTCTCAGGCAGCTGCCATTGGTGTGTGTAGAAGGGGAATCCTCAGGTCAATCTCAGCATATTTTCCCCAAGTCTTTGAACCCTGGATTTCAGATGAGAGCTATGGGATGCCACTGGGAGAAAGGGGTGATCAGAAATATGAGGACCTGTCCTTGTCCCCACTGTTCAAGAGCAATTGCTGGGAAGTGGAGGACTGAGCAAAGTCCATTCCCCTGTGGAGAAGGCACAGTGTCATTCCTGAAGGTGAGGCAGAGAAAAACACACCCCAGGAGAGATAGCAACAGTTGTCACTACCTGCAGTCCCAGCTTAATCCCACTTATGTATTTTTTTCCTGATACTGAAGGAGTTGAGGGACAATCACCACACCTCTTCTCCCTTAGCAGACACAAAGAAAGGCTGGAATTGATGAGGAAAAGGGAAAATACTAATTTCTCTCAAATGAACTTTGTGGAGGAAACCTTTTTGAGTTTGGGAAGTCAAAGTGGAGAAGACCTCGGAAGGAACGAATCCAGGGACGGCCCTTTTTTTCCCTTTCCCAGCCTTCAAATTGAGGCAAGCAAGCCAAATCTAAGAGAGGGAGTAGGAATTTAAGCTTAAGGCTGCTTTATGTCCTGCTGGGGGCTGGTGTTTAGGGAAGGCAGACAAAGAAAAGAAACAGGTCAACCTCAAAGCTGGTCTGCTCATCCTCCTAGAAGAGGTCTGTAGCCCAGGAGGAGAGCCAAGAGAGGCACCAGAGAGCAAAGGCTCCCAAACAAAAGTAAAGCAACCTGCCCATATTTTATCAGCAGTTTTCCAGGATTGGAGAAGTGCCATGTCCTCCTCCCTTTCCCCAAAGCTACTGCTACCACCTTTCATCCTTGCACATAAGTTACTGGCTCTCTTCTAAGGGAGATGAAACTCTGAGATTTCACATTTCTCCCTTCCAACTCCAATAACCTACCCAGCTTTGAATAGGGGTAAGGAGAGGTATGCAAAGGGCACCTCATTTGAGGCAGCTAGACTATCCTCATTTCCTTGGTACCTAGATCTCCAAAACTCGTTTGATCTGATCCCAAGGTCCAAAAGGCATCAGGGTACTTACAATTGAATGAAAACTTTAAGCAAGTAGCACCAGGGCTCCCCCAAAGCATAACAGGGGCTTGATTAATACCCTCAGAAGAACCCCTCAAAAAGTATATAAATTTATTGCGTCCTAGCAAAGATCTGCAGCTTCCAGTATTCACACAATGTGAAGATATTAATACAAAATATATTCTGAAAGTCAAACATCTGCAGTTCATAGTGCTTTCTCAGATTTGTTAAAAAAATACAATGCTGTTTCCTATATAGGATATACAAAAGCAAAAAATATATATATGTATATAGTAGAAATAAACCAATCAGCCATAGTAATTTACAGCTTTTGTCTCTAACCTTCCTCCAATCATAATCTTTACCCCACACTGCAGTCTATACTTTCTGGGATAAAAGGTTCTATTTATTCTGAACCAGGCTGAGAAATATCCATTTAATTTCATGCTGTACAGCACCTACAAACATGGTGCCAGCTGGGAGGTCCCTGAAGGAAGATGGGTTGTCACTGCTCTGGGTAAAACGTGAGACAAATAAATGATAAGCAGATGAAAGTGAATGGGCAACCTGAAAGGACAAGGGAATGAGTGCTACAATGTTACCACTCCTTTGGGTATGCCCTACCCTGCACAGTTTGGTCATTTAAAAAAAATGAAAAAGCAACTCATGTAAAATTTTTAGAATCAATATGCCTGTCAGTCACATTTATTTCTGCTGGCCAAAAGTTCAGGGAAAGGGATTTTCAACAATAAGCTCCTGACTCAAGGAATGTAGGCTCCCAATTTCCTGTGGAAAAGACTGAGTGGCTCACTGCTGCTGGGAGACTAAAGCAGAAGCTGCTTCAGTTGTGGGGCCAAACAAGATACTGGATCTGGAGCTTCCTTGGTGAGAATAGGGCATTTGGAAAGAACTGGATGTAAATTCACTCATAGTAATGCTAACGAAAGTGGGGAGGGTAAACCAACATTCTATTCCAGAGAGAAACTTCATCAAAATAATGTTCTAAAAGCTTGTATTTCTCAGCTTCATTAAGCTAGTTTGTCTCTAATAATGTCTTACTGGGGAAGATTCCATTTCTTGAAATGCTCTAGTAAAATACTGCAAACTCCAGTGAGTTGTCCTGCCCCTTTCCTCCAAAAGATGCCTATGTACATGATTACAGACATAAAATAACAGGTTCTGAGTTCTACCTTTCAAGGAATAAAGGGTAGGACATGTGGTTGGGCATGGATAACTTTTACTTTAGTATTAACAAAATCTGACCTGGGGAAAGTTCCTTGCAATGGTTCCTGAGTGTTAATAACAGTATTAAGTCTTCAGAAAAAGAACCAAATGGAGTGAACTATTGTTTAGAATATTAACAGTTATTGTATTTCAGGTTAAACAATAACACAAACTTACCCAAACCCTAATTCAGATAGATTTTATAAAAATATATAGTGGAATCATAGCATCATCTATTCGTAGTCAAGGTAAAAATATTTATGAAAGGAACTAAGATTCTGCTATAGATGGTTTCTCTTTCAAACACAAAAAATAGTTTCTTCTTTTTTAAAAGTGCAGTAGAATATCCCCCATTCATAATTGTAACTAATTTATTAGCATAAGCAAAGAAATGACCTCAGGAACATACCCAGGTTTTAAAATAGATTTCTAGGTAATGGGCCTGAAAGGCATTTTGATCTGAATTTGATTTATTTTCCAACAATTTTAAATATAATCTCTCATCTGTGTGTAGATATATACAGGCACAAACACACATTCACACATGGTCATACACAAACATTTCACTATCAGATCAGGGTAATTTTTATTGCCGGTCTCTTAGTAATGGCTAACAGAAAACCTATCCCCAACCTAACAGATTACACACATACACACAGCCATTTCCACACTTCCTCACAGTGAAAAGCCCTCTGACAAGATACCAGAAGGTCAAGAGAGACGATGTTTTAATGGCTGGGCCTTGAGGACAACTCTGGTTGCATTTAAATCTCAGTACCAAATGCACTGAGTTCCCTGCCGCTATAATTTTTGGATCAGTCTCTTCAGGAATCAGGCCATGAAGAAAACAGGATAATTTCCCCCAATCTCTCCTATAAACCACAGTGGTAAGACAAGATTTATTTTTGTTCTGGGCTATCATTCCCATGATCATGTGCTTCCTTTTCCCTTAGGAACCACCCAAGGAAGAGTTAAGGGAAAAGATCAAAGAACCACTGCCTTGCCACTATTACATGCTCTGGAGTTCTGCAGAATGGAAACCTGGAACAGATTCATTGCCTGATGCTCCTTAATAACATAATGAAAAAGAAACTACTGGGGATGTTCAAAAGAGGAAGTGTACTTCCTTTCAGAATGTGAACTCAGAAGTTTATGTGAAATCAAAGCTTAGAGCCATCTTGGAAGACAGCTATACAAAGTCCAAATACTCCCCTAACTCCTGAACTGGACTACTATGAGTCACTTCCAACTTCTGAGCACATCATTTTCCTATTAAAAGCCCCCACCTATTATCTGACCATCTTTTGATAGTTTATATAAACTAATCCCAAATTATAACCCTCAAAGGGTCTCTTGAACAATTAACATAGAAATACTTCTGATTCTTGATGCTTAGAGCAGCTGATAGAGAGGTGCCTTTGACTCTTCAGCACCAAGAGGGTACCTGCGTCAGTAGTATTTTGAACACTCTCTCCACAGTTACTTCAAGCATCATCCTGGGCTTCAAGGTTTCTCTATTCTGCTGCTGGGACTAATGACTTTAAAAGATTCACAGAAGTGCCTCATCCAGGAATCACTACCAAAAACATGAAATGATCAGGTGAGAGAAAGGGAGACAGAAAGGATTGAGCCCAGAAAGGAGTGCAAGAAGCTGATCCCAAATAAAAAGACAAAATTAAGGAAAAACATTATGTATGTATATATAAACTAAAAGCAGAGCATATGGATGCTTCATCTACATGGGAAGCCAAGACAACATCTATAAAAGCTTAATGTGTCACAAGGCTCAGCCATAAGAAATAAGGCAATATAAAAAAAATGACCAAGGTATTTTGGTCACAGAATGGTCTCTTTCCTCCTCCCAGCCAACCCCTGCAAATGCATCTCTATATATCTTTTTTATATATATATATATAATATAGAATCTGCTTTTTTGTTAAAAAGTATTTCAATGATCATATATATTTATCAAGGCATGATGGCTTTAGGAAAGGGGGGAAATCCATCATGAGGGAGTTGCGAAGGGAAACACAGGACAGGGAGGTTGGGGTAAGAAATGTAAGAAACTGGGGTCAAACAAATGCTCATCAAAGGGTGGCACCCACAGAATTTTCACTGTTTCCCACTTCAAGGAGGTACTGATGATATAGGTGAGTGCCAGGACCCCATCTCTTCTCTTGTATCCCCTCCCCCAATTCTTCCCACCACCATGCATTTTAATGCCTCATGGCTCTCTCTCCCACATGTCTCTTGGACCCATGCTACCTTGCATCCCAGGGTTAATGGGTATAACCCATATGTCTCTGGCCCTGGGTGCCTGATCTCAGAAGCCATTGCCACTGATATTAATGGACTGAAGATCTGCCACCTGCATGACATTGATGCCACTGTTGGCAAGACGGGCAATGCCCTCTGGACAGATGGCCTCCATAGCTACCATATTGGTGGTAATAAGGGCCGAAGAAGTGGCAGCACCACTGCCTTCTGAACCAGCCCCACTGTCCAGGGGCAAAGTGCCCACACTCAGGGCTACGCCTGTGCCTCCCTTCTTATTCTGATGGGTCTTGATATGCTTTGACAGGTGGTCACTCCTCATGAAGCGCTTGGGACACTCAGGGCAGGCAAATTTCTTCTCACCTAAGTAAAAAAAAGAGAAAGAATATTAGAAACGAACATCTCAGGATGTAGGGGGTACCTTGTCCAATTACCGCTTTCAAACTTTATAAGCCATACTATTAGGCCAATTTTAGAAGGTGAAAAAAGAAAGAAAAATCTAATGAGTATCTTTTGCTTTTTGGAGGAAGAAAAACAGGTAAGGGTTGGGGAATAGCAGTTCCTGGCCATACATTTTCTTCACACCACACACCCAAGAAGGAGAAAGTGTCTGTGGCCCTGAATTCCCAGCATAACTCCCAAATTTCATTTTTCCTGGACAAACTCAATTGCCCACCCCCTGAACCAAACATCCTGTGGTGAAGCAATACAGTGACTGGCTTAAGCCAATCATGGCCCATTCCTGGAGGTGGGAGTAGGATTAATCCTGCCCAAACCAGGTAACTATGAATAGAGACAGAGGGATTGTTTTCAAAGGAAACTTGGCTTTCTGGTACCAAGGAAGAGAGGAATAAATGAAAAACAAAAAAAGGAGAAAGGGATGGAGAGAGGGAAGGAGGTTGATATTCAGAAAGGAAGGATTAGAGCAAAAATGTCTGGCAGGACTGAGACTAAAAAGAGTAATTGGATCCTCCAAAATTCCATTCAACTAGCTCCTTCCTTCTTTTTAAAAAAATTTTATTTTATTATTTTAAAAATGTTTTTAAAGTGGTTTTTTTTTTATTTCAGAGAGGAAGATTGAGGAAGATAGAAACATCAATGAGAGAAACATAGAGATGACTACACACCCCACCAACAGGGATTCAGGAATGCAACCCAGCCCTGGCCAGTGTTTCTCTGTGGTTAGAGCGTCAGCCCTGCACTGAAGGGTCACAGGTTTGATTCCTGGTCAAGGGCATGTACCTGGGTTTCAGATTCCTCCCTGCCCCCAGTCAGGGCGAGTACCAGAGGCAATCAGTCAATGTGTCTCTCTCAACACTGGTGTTTTTTTTTTCTCCCTCTCTCCCTCCCACTCTCTCTGAAAGCAATGGAAAAAAAAAAATCCTCAGGTGAGAATTAAAAAAAAAAGGAAGAAAGAGACTGCAACCCAGGCATGTACCCTGATGGGGAATCGAACTGGCAACTTCTTGGTGCTAGGGACGAGATGCTCAACCAACTGAGCCACACCAGCTGGGCAGCTCCTTTCTTTTTTTTTTTTTAATAATATATTTTTATCGACTTCAGAGAGGAAAGGAGAGGGAGAGAAAGAGAGAGAGAAACATCAATGATGAGAGAGAATCATCGATCAGCTGCCTCCTGCATGCCCCCCCACTGGGGATCGAGCCCACAACCGAGGCATGTGCCTTGACCAGAATCAAACCGGGGACCTTTCAGTCACAGGCCAATGCTCCATCCACTGAGCCAAACTGGCCAAGGCTCCTTCCTTCTTAAAGGTTTTCCAGATTAACTCCAATTCCATTTGTGATCCATACATTTAGTTTTAATCGTAAGTTGCTCAGTATTTTTAGTTATTTCATAGGTATATTTTGTGCCTTTCCATTCTGGTCTATTACTATTTCTTTCTTCTCCAGGCTCCTACTCACCTGTGTGTGTGCGTTTGTGCCTCTGCAGCTCATCTGAACGCGTGAAGCGTTTCCCACAGTATGACCAGGTACACATGAATGGCCTCTCGCCTGTGTGCCAGCGCAAGTGTGCCCGTAGGTGTGAGGTCTTGCCATATACTTTGCCACAGCCTTGAATGTGGCAAATGTGCTGTTTCTTTTTGCCAGGATCCCCAGAGCCCCTGTAAGTGAGAACACAAAGTATTCATCATTCATTCTAGAGATAAAAATGAAAGTACCACAAAGTATCAACAATAATTACCCGACCCATTCAAAACTAACTAGAACTTTTTTAAAAAATGGCTTCTCTTTAGCATCAAAATATAAATCTTTAGTTGATTCTGGTTCTTAATACCCAAAATTCAAGCTGTAGGTTTCCTCTCTACCAGACATTTTCTCTTTTCTGCTTTCCTGTTCCTTAATCCAATTTTGTTGTTTGAAGAAATAATCATTCTCACAGTGATTTGTGAAATCTGTGGGGCATTTTTTTTTTTTTGAAAGAAGTTTAAATCTCAATACAAGCATTTTCCACAGGAACTACTGTGAATGTGGGGGTATTTTTTGCTAGGAATGTATTTATAAGCAAAGGGTTTCTCCATTTAAGCACCTGGTTAAGGAAAATATTTTACACCTGTAGAGCTTTTTCCTAAAATAAAGTAAAGAACCATATGGTGAAGATTAACAGCTGAAAAGCTGAAGCAATATCAGGGAGTTCAGTGGAAGAGGAAAATGGACTGAATAGAAGTTAAAGAGGGGAATAAGAATCCTAACTAATTCAAGGCTTGTAAAAAATTATTCTGTATGGAGCAGATCCTAAGCTCCTCAAAGGAATCAGCTCTGAAATGTTTTTGCAAACCAATTTGTTCCATGTGTAATCCATTAGTGGGCATTGGGGAGATTTCCAAGAGGGACTTTTCTTTGGTTTTAACAATACATATTAACAGAAGGGGGAAAAAAACATAATAAAAACTAGAGGCCCGGTGCATGAAATTCGTGCACAGGTAGGGTTCCTAGGCCTGGCTGGCAATCAGAGCCGATCAGGGCCTTCCGGCTGCTGGCCAGGGCCTCCCTTCGTTTCACACCACCCCCTGGTGGTCAGCACACATCATAGTGAGTGACTGAACTCCCAGTCGAACTCCCAACGGGACAATAGGCATATTAGGCCTTTATATATACAATACATAAGAGAAGATAAAGTTACTCTTAGGTGGAAATCTGAGAAGTTCCTTCAAAAATTTAAATCCACTTTAAGCTTTGTTAAAGGCAAACACTATTGTACTCAGTGCTTTTTTTTTTTTAGTAATCCTCACCAGGGAATTTTTTTCCCCATTGTTTCTAAAGGGGGGGAGGGAGGACAAACATCAATGTGAGAGAGACACATCGATTGGTTGCCTCTCAAACACACCCCAACTGGGACCCAGGTACATGCCCTTGACTGGGAATTGAACCCACAGCCTTATGGTGTGCAGACTGACATTCTAACCCAGCCGTGGGCAAACTATGGCCCGCAGGCAGGATCTGGCCCATTTGAAATGAATAAAACTAAAAAAAAAAAAGACCGTACCCTTTTATGTAATGATGTTTACTTTGAATTTATATTAGTTCACACAAACACTCCATCCATGCTTTTGTTCCGGCCCTCCGGTCCAGTTTAAAGAACCCATTGTGGCCCTCGAGTCAAAAAGTTTGCCCACCCCTGTTCTAACCACTGAGAAACATCAGTGTGGGCATACTCAGTGCTTTAATTCAGGTTTTTCCTGTAATGTAGTGTTAACCTACAAATAACTCAGATTATTTTTGTTTTGGTACTTTTCTTACTTTTGTGCTTATTTTTATTGGGACAAAACTTTTTGGGTTTTTTTGTTAATCCTCTCCCAAGGATATTTTTTTCATCATTGATTTTTTAGAGACAGTGGAAGGGAGGGGGAGAGACAGAGAAACACTGATTGGTTGCCTCCCGCACCCACCCCAACCAAGGCTGGGATTGAGAGCCTGCAACTGAGGTACATGCCCTTGACTGGAATTGAACCTGCGACCATTCAGTCCGCAGGCTGACACTCTAACCACTGAGCAAACTAGCTAGGCTGGGACAAAACTTTAACAGATTTTCTTTTTCAAAGGCATTTAATCAGCTATGTAACTTTCTATTCTCTCAAAAGTAGTGACTTGCCCAGCTGGAGTGGCTCAGTTGGTCGAGTGTCATCTCACGAACCAAAAGATCACCAGTTCGATTCCTGGTCAGGGCACACACCCAGGCTGGGGATGAAGCCTGCAGCCTGGGCGTGTGTAAGAGGCAGAGGAACCATGTTTCTCTCATGGATGTTTCTCTCTCTCTCCCCCTTCCTTCCTCTCTCTCTAAAATCAATATATATATATTTAAAAAGCAATGACTTGAAAGAAAAAAATAGAACTTGAAACTCTCCAGAGATAATACTAAACAGTATTACTAACGAGAAAATTGTCAGAACTTTATTCTGCAGAACATGTTAGGGTCCCTGATGGAAGAATTTTCTATCTGGACTAAGCCATTTTTGTTTATTTTGAAGGAAAATAAGACTCTGGAAAACTCTTATTCTCACAAGCCATTGTAAAAACACATTAGTGTAGCTTTTTCATTTCTTTGCAAGGCTGTTTTACAAAGCAACCTTGTTAAAACCATCTCAATATAGACATACGGTAACAATCATTAGACCAGCTGGCTCCATCTGATTTCCTTATCTCTAAGAGATAGCAGGCGCCTATTAAGGCCCAAGGTATTAGAGTCAATAAAAGGATCAGAGCTGGAACCAAGATCTATAATATGACCTAATCAAATGTATTGTGTTATCTCTCATCCCTCTGCAACACTGCCAAGTCTTAAATGTTTAAAAAAAAAAAATCAACCTCTTCTTACCTCCAAATCCATTCACTACTCTTAAGATACTGGCTTAGTCAACTTACCTTCCTTCACTATCTTTACAGTAGGGGCAGGTGCATGCTTCCCGCCGGGTCCTCCGACCAGCTTGGGGTTGGGGATCTGGGCTATTATCTCCTTCCTCTCCTCCTGCTGTGTCATCATGTATTCCATCACCACCAGCCCCATGGAGGCCAAGCTGAGCTCCATGATCACCTGAAATTAAGAGTAAGAAAGGGTCAAAGCAGGAAATAGGGGAGGTCATCACAGCTGCAAGCATCTCAGTGACTACATTTTTTATAGCACCATTTCTTCAAAGCTTTGAAGTCACATTCACTGACATCACCCAAATTTGAAATCTCAAGAATTACTGAAAATACAAAGAGCCACCTTGGCCGGCATTGCTAAATGGTTAGAGCATTGGGCCTCATACCAGAGAGTCTCAAGTTCGATTCCTTGTCAAGGGCATATACCTAGGTTGCAGGTTTGATCCCTGGCCCAAGTTGGAACACGTGTGGGAGGCAACCAATCGATGTTTCTTTCTCTCTCCCTACCATCCTCCCTCCCTCCTTCCACTCTCTCTAAAAATCAATGGAAAAAATATCCTTGGGTGAGGATTAACAAAAAAAAGAAAGAAAGAAAGAAAGAAATACAAAGGGGCCAATTAAATTTATGAAAGCCTAGTCAATCTCACTCAATTTTTAAAATGCAACTCTATACTGGACTTTTGTAAATTTTCACCAGATTACAAAAAGTTAAAACTCTAATAATGCACAGCATCAGCAAGGGTATGGGGAAATAGGCATTTTTATATATAGGTAGTGACAAATAGAACAACCTTTTTGAAGGCCAACTTGGCAATATTAAAATTTTAAATGCACACCATCAAAGTAATTCCACTTTGAACCAGCAATGTCCTATGGTGTACAAATATATGAAAACAGGGTTTTGTGTAACAGGAAAAAACTGGAAACAATCAAAATGTACATCACTGAGGCACTAAAATTATAACTTTATGCAATGGACTACTATACATTCATTAAAAGAATGAGATAAAGGTATATACTGCTACAGAAAGATGTCCAATAAATCTCTTATTCATTCCCTGAGTTAAACTACTATGGAGGCAATCAAATAGTACTGACTAAAAATAAGACTTTAAGGTATTCCAAACTAGAAATCATACAAAACCTAAGAGGCAAAACTTCCTCAAATGAGCAGAAAATTGTGCTGAATATTCAGCAGGGAATAGTAGCTATATATTGTAAGTTTTGACACAATGGGGAGAAGGAAGAGCTAGCTATACCCTCAGGAAAGTTTTTAAAAAATATATATTTTATTGATTTTTTACAGAGAGGAAGGGAGAGGGATAGAGAGTTAGAAACATCGATGAGAGAGAAACATCGATCAGCTGCCTCCTGCACACCTCCCACTGGGGATGTGCCCGCAACCAAGGTACATGCCCTTGACCGGAATTGAACCTGGGACCTTTCAGTCTGCAGGCCAATGCCATACCACTGAGCCAAACAGGTTAGGGCCCTCAGGAAAGTTCTGATGTGAGATTGGATCCTTTTCAGAATGCTAGAAAAAGGAAGAAAATATAAAGCATACATACATTCTATTATGTCTTTTGATGTCATTTGCTTTTAAAGATAAAAAGTGAATGAAATCACTAATTTTTGTCCTCAATAAATTAAAATAGATAATCATAAAGCTCTAGGCCAGTGTTTTTCAAACTTGTAAAACCTGAAACCCAGCTCGGCCAGCATGGTTGAGCATCAACCTATGAAACAGGAGGTCACCATTCGATTCCCAGTCAGGGCATATGCCAGTGTGGGGCATGCAGGAGGCAGCCTATCAATGATTCTCTCTCATCATTGATATTTCTATCTCTTTCTCCTTCTCCCTTCCTCTTTGAAATCAATAAAAATATATTTTCCAAAAAAACCCAAACCAAACAAACCTGCAATCCAAAGTAAAAAATACATTTTACACTGTGACCTAGTACATATAACTGAAACAAGTTTCATACACAATGCTTACCTTTATGATAAACAATGTAATCTTAAATTTTCTAGACTCTACTTCGTTTTTTTTCCCTTAGTACTGTTGATTTTATGGGTTAATTACATTTGACATTTTCAAAAACTGCTCTAGGCCAGTGGATAAACATAAGGTTTTAGAGGAGCAGATAGCATTCTTCTCAGGTTTTCAAAACATCTATTATGAATAAGTAAGTATTCACCTACGAAAGCAAATGACTCTATCCATACTTAAGATTTCTATAAATGGAGTGTTGAATTGGCCTGCTTTGTTTTACCTCTTCTATAAAGAAGGGAATAAGTGCGGTAGATCAAACTCACCATCTAAAATCTAGGCTCTTGATTGTATTCCTGTACCTAATCTCTACTCTTCCCAGTTCATAAACATACTTTTGAGTTACTATGCCTAATAATAAGCTCTTCTTGTGCTTTCCTGCTCACTCCACCACTTCTAAGTACTAGCCTATGGTATTAAAATAAATTTAACTAAAATGTTTTGAGAATTTCATAATATTGGTAGAGCTAAAACTGGATATTACTAGAATACAGGGTTAAGAACAGGTTCTGAAGTAAAAACAGACCTAAATATGAGTTCCTGCACCACCATTTGAGTAGCTTTTAACAGTGAGCAAGTGACTTCTCATATTATTAATCTCATAAAGTTATCATGAAAAAGAAATGAAATAAATATAAGGTGCTTAGTGTAATATCTGTCACATAACAAACATTCAACACATTGTAGTTAACATTAGCAAAATGTCTTGTGGGAAAATCACACCATGAGAAATCATGGAATAAAATATATAGAGCCCTTTGAGACAACATGGATGGACCCAGAGATTATTGTGCTAAGTGAAATAAGCCAGTCAAAGAAAGACAAATATTGCATGATGTCACTTATTTGTGGAATCTAATGAACAGAATAAATTGACCAACAAAATAAGTCGAGGCATGAAGGCACGGAACAAACTGACATATTGGGGCGTGGGGGGTGGGAAGAGATAAACCAAAGAACTTATAGCCCATGGACACAGACAATAGTGTGGTGAAGGCGTGTGTGTGTGTGTGTGTGCAAGGGCTGGGTGGAGAGGGGCAAAGTGGGTGGGGGACATCTGTAATACTGTCAACAATAGAAAAAAAATTTTTTTAAAGGAAAAGATATACAACAGTATTTTTTTGATCAACCTGCTTTAAAAACTGTGTTACTGATTAGAAACTGTCCCTAGTGGGGATGGAGAATTTATCCTTTGACATTAGCTCAAATAGCTCAGCAGATAAGGCTAGTTAGGAGCTAGTTAGTATCACCAAAAATTATCTACCAAAATTTACCTTCAGAAGAGAAATTTATGAAACTGTAGATCCAGCTATCTATCTACAACAGGTCTTTAGAATCAAGGTAAGACAAAACTGTGGTTATACCTGAAACTAATACAAAATAATATTGAATGTAAACTATAACTTAATTTTAAAACAAACAAACAAGAAAAAGCATGGTGCTGATAATCAAATCATTTTCTTGATCTATTTTCCAAACTAACCTAAGACCATTAAATTTAGAGATGCAATTCATTAACCCCCAAAGGTTTCCCCTGTCCAAATCAACTGGGAAGAGGCAAACCTTTCTCCATTTTATTGAAACACTAGAGGCCCGGTGCACGAAATTCGTGCAAGGGGGTGGGGGTGGGGAGGGGTCCCTCAGCCCAGCCTGTGCCCTCTCAGTCCGGGAGCCCTCGGGGGATGTCCAACTGCCACGGAGGCAAGAGAGGCTCCTGCCACTGCTGCTGCGCTCACCAGCTGTGAGCCCAGCTTCTGGCTGAGCAGCACTCCTCCTGTGAGAGCATATTGACCACCAGGGGGGCAGCTCCTGTGTTAAGCATCTGCCCCCTGGTGGTCAGTGCACATCATAGCAACCAGTCATTCCACCATTTGGTCTATTTGCATATTAGGGTTTTATTATCCTAGCTAATAATAGACAAAGATGGTAATTGACCATACCTTCGCTACGCCTACCATTGGCTAATCAGGGCAATATGCAAATTAGCCGCCAACAAAGATGGCGGCTAATTTGCATACAAAGGCGCGAAACGGCAGAGTGAAGACTGAAGGTGTGATGACTGAAGGCAGCTCCGGCTGGAGTGAAGGCCTGGGTCCCGGGTGCCGGAGGAAAACCGGTGTTGGCAGCCAGGAGAAGGGAAAGCCTACTGCACGAATCTCTTCGTGAAACAGGCCTCTAGTATAGGATAAGAATGTTAACTCAGGACAGGGCATAATTAAGTAAAGAGAGAAACAAAGAAATACTTAAGAGATATTAGGATTCCTTAAAACCATTATGTTTAACGGTAATCAGTTTGGCTCAGTGGATAGAGCATCAGCCTGGGGACTGACAGGTCCCGGGTCCAATTCTGGTCAAGGGCACATGCCCGAATTGTGGGCTCAATCCCCTGTAGGGGGCAGCCAATCAATGATTTTCTCTCATCATTGATGTTTCTCTCTCTCCCGCTCCCTCTCTGAAATCAATAAAAATATATTTAAAAAGCCCCAAAACCCCACGTTTAACCCTTTTTCAACAGTGGTTGAGTATTGACCCATGAACCAAGAGGTCACAGGTTCAATTGCTGGTCAGGACACATGCCTGGGTTGTAGGCTCGATCCCCTAGGGCAAGCATGTCAAACTCTCAGATCACAATGAATATTTTTGCAGCCCAGCCAATATAACGGGTATGTAAGAAACGTTTTAATAAAAATTTCGTAACTTGCCCAGCTGGCAAGGCTCAGTGGTTGAGCATCGACCTAGGAACCAGGAGGTCATGGTTCGTCCTGGTCAGGGCACATGTCTGGTTGCCAGCTCGATCCCCAGTAGGGGGCGTGCAGGAGGCAGCCCATCAATGATTCTCTCTCATCATTGATGTTTCCATCTCTCTCTCCCTTTCTCTCTGAAATCAATAAAATATATTCTAAAAAAATTTCGTAACTTAATTTTTACAATATCCTGTTATACGTAATTATTATTAACAAACTACAACGCTCACTAATGACTGATTACTATAATCGTGTTGCATTCATTTGCCTTACATGCCTTATGCACAGGCACACCATTTCTCTCCACTAATACTAGAAGCAAATATTTTAGCAGCCAATTGCCACGTGTTAGTCTTGTACTGACTTGTTTGGTGTGCACAACAGGAAATATTTTGCTTTTGGAGAACAAGAAAAATGTGTTTATTTGCGTTACACTTATTAATCTGTGCAGTTATTCAGTGTCTGGTAAGTTCATGTTCAAGAAAAAACATTAATTTTTATTAAAATGTTCTATTATTTTATGTTAATGACTACTCATTTATTTCAGCCCTTTGTATTTAGCATGTCTCTATCGAAATAAATCTACTTTTCTATGAAAATTGAAACTTTTGTTTTTTTTGCGGCCCACAGAAACTTAAACCTCGTTTATGTGGCCTGTGTTAGCCTTTGAGTTTGACATGCTTGTTCTAGACAATGTTATCTGTAGTACTGAGACTTTAAGGGAGCTAAATAAAATGAAGTTTGCTAAAAGTTTGACACTTCACATTTTGATACGTGGGACAAATTTCCTGACGGTTAACACTTACAAACAGCATCAAATTCCTTTGCAAGCAAACCAATGATTAAAACCAAAATAGTCCATGGAGTAAACATTTTCAATACCAAAAAAGAAGTGCAGGAAGTGAAGATTCCTATTTTATGTAACCCCTATTTCATATGCCTATTTCTTAAGTTGAAATGCCTACTTCTTAAGTTTGTGTGATAAGGCACAAGTAGATTTTATTGCAATAAAATTTTTTTAAACTTAAGCCCAAGCTGGTATGGCTCAGTTGGTTGAGGGTCATCCCTTGGATCAAGAAGTTGCTGGTTTGCTTCCCAGTCAGGGCACATGTGCTGGTTGTGGGCACGATCCCCAGTAGGGGCATGCAGGAGGCAGTTGATTAATATTTCTCTCTCACATCGATGTGTGTGTCTCTCTCCCTCTCCCTTCCTCTCTCTCTTTCTCCCTCTATAATTAATAAAAACGTATTTTTTTTAAAATTTAAGACTTAAAGTCAATTAGTTGTCAGAATGTTTTCAGGAATAAATCAAAGAACCATCAGTAATTAAGTCTAGACATGATGCTATGTTAGTGCTTTTATTAAGACAGCTCTGGGGGAAGAAAGAAAAGACAGCTCTGACCAGGCATTTGACTAAAAGTTTAATTACCACTACACCAAGATGCTTCTGAATAAGCTAGAGATAAGAATATCCATTGTCTGGGATGACAGGACAACTGTCATTTTCTAAGGCTCAAGGGTGTCATTTAATTAATTTCAAAATGGGAAATGCTTGCCAGCAACAAGCCATCTTTGCTTTCATTGGTCTTTTACGTATGAGTAATTAAAACAAGGAGATAAGCAATTACCAGTCACTAAGAATGATTTACCTTTAAAAAGCATGTTCAAACACACTGTAAATTTCAACAATTTTCCTTGTGCAATCCTAAGCAGCAATAATTCCTGTTTCAAGTCTCAACCCTTGAGGTCTATTTTAAGCATCTTACTTTACAAATATTCAAGATTTAAATAATATAAAAGCAGCTGGATCAGCTACAATAATATTAATAATCTTGCACCACTAGGTTCAGAAATTTGGAAATAATATTGTAAGAAAACTAATCAGAAATGCTTAAAATGTAATTCTGACTAAAAACATAGTATGAAATGTGACTTTTAAAATATATATATGTATTTTTATTGATTTCAGAGAGGAAAGGTGAAGGAGAGACAGAAACATCAATGATGAGAGAGAATCATTGATCAGCTGCCTCCTGCACTCCCCACACTGGGGATTGAGCCCACAACCGGGACATATGCCCTGACTGGGAATGGACCATGACCTCCTGATTCATAGGTTGATGCTCAACAACTGAGCCACAACGGCTGGGCTAAAAATGTGAATATAAAAAATATATTTGTTTATAGAAACTAAAAGCAAAGTTTCAAAAAATTACTGTATCTCCTCAAAAAATTAAAAAGAGCCCTAGCTGGTTTGGCTTAGTTTAGTAGATAGAGCATCAACCTGGGGACTGAAGGGGCCCGGGTTCAATTCCAGTCAAAGGCACATACCCAGGTTGTGGGCTCGATCTCCAGTAGGGGGTGCGCAGGAGGCAGCTGATCAATGATTCTCTCTCATCATTGATGTTTCTATCTCTCTCTCCCTCTCCCTTCCTCTCTGAAATCAATAAAAAATATATTAAAAAATTTAAAAACAGAACTGGCATAAAATCCAGCAATTCTATTTCTGGTTATATAGCCAAAATAATTGAAAGCGGTATCTCAAAGAGATATTCATACCTAGGTTCACAGCAGCGCTATCCATAATAAACATGAGGTTCTAGAAACAGCCCAAATGTGGACAGGTGGGTAAAGAAAATATTGTAAATGCATACAATGGGATAATATTCAGCCTTGAAAAGGAAGAAAATCCTGTCACATGCTTTAATATGTATGAACTTTGAGGACATTATGCTCAGTTGAATAAGCTAGTCACAATATTCTGTGATTCTACTTATATGACATAAGTAGTCAAATCCATAGAAACAGAAAGTAGAGTAACAGTTGCAAAAGCTGAGAAGAAAATGAGGACTTTAACGGGTATAGCATTTCTGTTTTGTTTTGTTACTCCTTACTTGAGAATATTTTTTCCATTGATTTTTACAGAGAGAGAAAGGGAGGGGTAGAGTAAGAAACATTGATGTGAGAGAGAGATATCAATTGGCTGCCTCCCACATGCGTCCCGACCAGGGTCGGGAATCAAGCCTGCAACAGAAGTACGTGCCCTTAACTGGAATCAAACCTGAGACCCTGCAGTTGGCAGGCTGACACTCTAACCACTGAGCAAAACTGGCCAGGGAGCATTTCAGTTTTGTAAGATGAAAAAGTTCTGGAAATCCATTGCATAACAATGTGAGTGTACACTACTTACCACCATGAAACTACACTTGAAATGGTTACAGTGTGTTTTTTACCACAATCCTATCTAATAAGAGGGAATATGCTAATTGACCCTCATGTTGTCACAAAGATGGCGGCTCCCACAGCCAATAAGGAGAATATGCTAATTGACTGCCACGCCCTCAAAGATGGCAGCACCCATAGCCACAAGATGGCAGCACCCAGTCCCCTCAGCCCCACTGGGGCGCCTGCCTCTGGAGTCCCCCAGCCACCCAGGGCCGGCCAGCCCAAGGCACAGGCAAGCCTCAGATGGCGGCCGCCCAACCACCCAGGGCCGCCTGAGGCTCAGGTAACCAGGGCTGGCTGAGGCTTGCGCTGCCAGCAGTGGCAGCAGCAGAGGTGTGATGGGGGCGTTGCCTTCCCCTGATCAATGGGTCACCTCCCATCCCTGAGGACTCCCGGGCTGTGAGAGGTGGCCACTGGACTGAGGGACCCCCCTCCAGTGCATGAATTTTCATGCACCAGGCCTCTGATTATTTAGTCCAGCTGGTGTGGCTGTGATTAAGCATCGACCTATAAACCAGGAAGTCACAGTTCGATTCAAGTCAGAGCACATGCCTAGGTTGCAAGCTTGATCCCAGTGCAAGGTGTGCAGGAGGCAGCCAACCAATGATTCTCTGTCATCATTAATGTTTCTATCTCTCTCTCCCTCTCCCTTCCTGTCTGAAATCAATAAAAATATTTTTTCAAAAAGTAATCCTAGCCCTAACCGGTTTGGCTCAGTGGATAGAGTGTCAGCCTGTGGACTCAAGGGTCCCAGGTTCGATTCTGGTCAAGAGCATGTACCTTGGTTGCAGGCACATCCCCAGTAGGGAGTGTGCAGGAGGCAGCTGATGGATGTTTCTCTCTCATCGATGTTTCTAACTCTCTATCCCTCTCCCTTCCTCTCTGTAAAAAATCAATAAAATATATTTTTTTAAAAAAATAATTCTATATAATAAAACCCTAATATGCAAATCAACTGAACGGTGAAACAACTGGCGGAACAACCAGTTGCTATGACGCACACTGATCACCAAGGGACAGACGCTCAACGCAGTAGCTGCCTCCAGCCCTTAGGTCCCGACCCGTGGTGGCATGCCCCCCAATTGCCCCGCTGAGGGAGGTGACTGACGGCAGTGGCAGAGGGCGGTGCCAGTGCCAGGCCAGCCAAGACAGGTGCGAGCAGGGGCCCCAACTGCCCCGCCAGTCACCCAAGAGATCAGCCCTGATCTTCGACCAGGCCTAAGGACCCTACCCATGCACGAATTTTGTGCGCCGGGCCTCTAGTCTACACTAATAAAAGAGAAACATGTAAATAGATGACACTCCACTACGCCCACCAGCCAATCGGATGAGTATGCAAATGAACCCAACAAAGATGGCGGTTAATTTGCATATGCAGGTGCGGAGCGAAGACTGAAGGCTCTGGCTGGACTGAAGACTGAAGGCTCTGGCCAGAGTGAAGACTGAAGACTGAAGACTGAAGAGGCTTGGCTTCTCCGCTGCGGCCGGACCAAAGGCCTGGGTCCCGGGTGCTGGAGGAAAACCAGTGCCAGCAGCCAGGGGAAGGCCCATTTCACGAATCTCTTCATGCAACGGGCCTCTAGTCTATATATCAAAGCCTAAGCAACCGAAAGACCAGAACCTATGACATGCACTGACCACCAGGGGGCAGACGCTCAACACAGGAGCTGCCCTCTGGTAGTCAGTGCACTCCCACAGTGGAAGCACCACTCAGCTGACAGACCCGTCCCGGTGGTCCACTGGCCCGATGGCAGCCACTCCTTCAGTAGTCCTACACCTACAGACCAGCACCACCAGCACGATCCTGACAGTGCCTCTGGCATCCTGGAAGTTGGCCTCAGGCACTGCGGCCGCTTCCCTTCCCTAGACACTCCACAAGGAAGAAAGGATATAAAGGCGGCCACCAGGTGGCTCCCGACAACCAGCGCAAATATCAATGGGACAGATCTGGATCCCGGGCCAGCAAGGTTGTCCCATCGCCCACCAGGAGAGCCGACTGCATCCCGGTCACCCTCCCTCAGGACCCCACTTGTGCACGAATTCGTGCACCGGGCCTGTAGTAATTTAATAACTAAAATTCTTCATATTTGTTCATTTTAAACAATCTCCCCCCCAATATGTAAATGCTAGGGATTTAACAGAACAAAACACAATTAAGTAAATCATAATATTTACGTAATTTTCTTCCCTCTTTCCCATGCATCTACTTTTACAAACATGAGCCAAAATTTTAAGTAAAAGGATAAACAGTTAAAAAAAAAAATTTAAAGACCCTGGCTGGTTAGGCTTAGTGAATAGAGCATCGGCCTACAGACTGGAGGGTCCCTGGTTCAATTCCAGTCAAGGGGACATTGCTCAGGTTGCTGGCTCAATCCCCAGTAGGGAGCATGCAGGAGGCGGCCAATCAATGATTCTCTCTCATTGCTGAAGTTTCTATCTCTCTCTCCCTTCCTCTCTGAAATCAATAAAAATATATATTTAAATATATGTATATTAAAAAAAACCACACCAATTCCTACAGCCAGTCGGCCTGGTGGTCAAATCCCTCTAGTGTTAACTACAACAATTAAGGCTTGGCTAGAACAAGACTGCGCACAAAGACCACAAGGGGGTGCACCAAGAAAGCATAAAAGATGTGGAGACAAAAAAACATGACAGAAATGGAGGATATGGAGCTAAGAATCGCAATTTTGAGGGCTTGCCATAAACTTGTGCAGAGCCTCACGAAAACTAATGAGACCCTCGATGCTACGATAAAGAAATTAGAAAGTAAGCATACACGGACTGAAATAAAGAATATTATACCCAATAGCAGACCAGAGGAGCACAAGAATCAAACCAAAGATTCGACAAAAAACACCCAACTGGAAAAGCAAAATGAAAAAAGAATCCGAAAGTGTGAAGATAGTGTAAGGAGCCTCTGGGACAGCTTCAAGCGCACTAATATCAGAATAATAGGGGTGCCAGAAGATGAGAGGCAGCAAGATATTGAAAACCTATTTGAAGAAATAATGGCAGAAAACTTCCCCCACCTGGTGAAAGAAATGGACTTACAGGTCCAAGAAGCGAAGAGAACCCCAAACAAAAGGAATCCAAACAGGACCACACCAAGACACATCATAATTAAAATGCCAAGAGCAAAAGACAAAGAGAGAATCTTAAAAGCAGCAAGAGAAAGAGACTCAATTACCTACAAGGGAATACCCATACAACTGTCAGCTGATTTCTCAACAGACACTTTGCAGGCCAGAAGGGAATGGCAAGAAATATTCAAAGTACTGAATACCAAGAACCTACAACCAAGATTACTTTATCCAGCAAAGCTATCATTCAGAATTGAAGGTCAGATAAAGAACTTCACAGATAAGGAAAAGCTAAAGGACTTCATCACCACTAAACCAGTATTATACGAAATGCTGAAAGGTTTCCTTTAAGAAGAGGAAGAAGAAAAAGGTAAAGATACAAATTGTGAACAACAAACATGCATCTATCAACAAGTGAATCTAAGAATCAAGTGAATAAATAATCTGATGAACAGAATGAACTGGTGATTACAATGAATCAGGGACATAGAAGGGGAATGGACTGACTATTCTTGTGGGGGGGGAAGGGGAATGGGAGATGCGGGAAGAGACTGGACAAAAATCGTACACCTATGGATGAGGACAGTGGGTGGGGAGTGACGGCGGAGGGTGGGGCGGGAACTGGGAGAAGGGGAGTTATGGGAAAAAAAGAGGAACAAATGTAATCAGAACAATAAAGATTTACAAAAAAAAAAACAAAAAAAACAAAAAAAAAACCACACCAGCCCTAACCGGTTTGGCTCAGTGGATAGAGCGTCAGCCTGCGGACTCAAGGGTCCCAGGTTCGATTCTGGTCAAGGGCATGTACCTTGGTTGCAGGCACATCCCCAGTTGGGAGTGTGCAGGAAGCAGCTGATCGATGTTTCTCTCTCTCATTGATGTTTCTAACTCTCTATCCCTCTCCCTTCCTCTCTGTAAAAAATCAATAAAATATATTTTTTAAAAAAAACAAAAACAAAACACCAAACCAAAGAAATTTCTTCATAATATGGAAAATTAGGTTTCAGGGTTATGGGCTTTTTACTTTTCTTTTTTAAATATATTTTTCTTTATTTCAGAGAGGAAGGGAAAGGAAGAGAGAGACAAACATTAATGATGAGAGGGAATCATTGATTGGCTGCCTCCTGCATGCCCCACACTGGAGTTCGAACCTGCAATCCAGGTATGTGCCCCTGACCAGAATCAAACCTGGGACCCTTCAGTACGCAGGCCAATGCTCTATCCACTGAGCCAAACCAACTAGGGCACGGGCTTTTTACTTTTACCTTCTTTAAGACAAATGGTCTGTATAAAATTAATACTCTTTCTTTCTTGAGTGCAAGAAACTCCCAAAGAATTCTAAGCAGAGTACTTTCAGATACATCATCAGTAACCATATAGAACCTGGACAAAACTGGGCCCTACAATAGTCTTTTTTTTTTTTAAATAGATTTCAGAGAGGAAGGGAGAAGAGAGAGAAACATCAATGTGAGAGAGAGTCATTGATTAGCTGCCTTTTGCAAGCAAGGCCCCTACCAGGGATCAAGCCTGCAATCAGAGCATGTACCCTGACCAGGAATTGAAAGGTGGTGACCTCCTGGTTAATAGGTCAACACTCAAACACTGAACGGGGCCCTACCTAGACTTTAAAAGGGTTGTTAACCATATCCACAACCGAAATGAAGGGGGTAAGGAAAGGAAGGTCCTGACAGGGAAGTTACAGAATAACATGAAAAAACAATAGATGGAGAGCAATAAGGAGATCAGATTTGCTATAAAAATGTTTCAAGCATATCAGGGAGAAAAATAAGAACTGTCAAAAAAAATCTTTCTAATTGTCAAAAGGGGGGGAGGGTAATTCCCACATTCCCAATATGACACGTTGACCCTTATGTGTTCAAAGACTGATTATGTCTTTGATTTCTCTTTTGCCATTTTGTTCCTCCCTTCATTATCATTGATTATTTATACTTTACTTAGAGATTAAATAAATTCAAATTAATTCATCTGGTTAAAACAAATTCAAACTCATAACAAAGTTTATAAAGAAGTTGTTGATTAACCATGCCTTTTGTTTCTTTTTTTCCAATTATCTGTCTTAGGCTATAAATGTCAGTAACACCTCAAAACTGAAAGAGGGGTTGAGGGGGGGGATCAAGTCTATTCTTCTACTTGATAGAAGTGGGGTAGAAAGGATCTTGATTTGAAGTAAAAAAAAAAATGTGTCACTAAATTTTGTCAGTAGCCTTTGGCAAGTCATTGAATCTTTCTACACCGTTAACACGTTAAGCGCCCAGCCTGTGTTTTTTTTTAATATATATATATTTTATTGATTTTTTACAGAGAGGAAGGGAGAGGGATAGAGAGTTAGAAACATCGATGGGAGAGAAACATCAATCAGCTGCCTCCTGCACACCTCCCTTGGGATGTGCCCGCAATCAAGGTACATGCCCTTGACCGGAATCGAACCTGGGACCTTTCAGTCCGCAGGCCGACGCTCTATCCACTGAGCCAAACCGGCTAGGGCAACGCCCAACCTGTTTTGTCTTCCGGATGGAAAGTATAGTGTCAGTCACCACTGACTGGGCACTTAACATGTTAAGTCTGAATGAAGGTACTGGAAGGGATGAAGGTTTCCAGATCTAGCAACTGTCAGTTTAACTGCTATTACCATGGCTAGTCTGGTTTAATTTTATTAGGTTTGCAAAGAGCTGTAATTTTAAGCAATCAAAACAGGGTCAATTCAATGAAGAACTTACTGAATAATTTTTAAAAATCTAGCTCAATAGCATTTAACCTTAGGTTATTAGCAACAAACATTTGCTTGCCTATGAAAACCATTTAAAATAATTTTCCAGAGATGTATACACTTCTAACTTAATTCTCTCATCTCTTAAAGGGCAAGTCTTTGTTGTGACCTAGTTATATTTTAACTCCTTCTTGAAATTGTTAAATTATCTTTTATTTTGTACACAGACACATCATGAGAAGGAGGATTCCGTGTAAATTAGATAGGCACATCCAAACTTGCTGAACAAGAAATACTGCCTAGTTTCCATAAACCATTCAGAGTTTTAAAAACATTAGAGCAAAAGTACAAATTCAAATTACAGCTCAGGTTTGCAACCAATTCTGAAAAATACTCTTTCTACAGAAAATTTTTCAGGTCTTTTAAGGAGAACAACTCTAAAAAACCTAGGATAGTATTAACAATATAGTCATAGTTGGGCAAATAAGTTTTAAAATAATCCTTCTACACAACAGGGCCTGTATGTTAAATGCTAGCAAAAGGAACAGTACTATTGTGACACACCTTCTGCAAGAAATATGAAAAATACGCTTGTTTTTCAATTAAATAGTAAAGTGAAAAATTTCAACTATTATGTAGTGTTTACACACACAATACAAAGCATTAGTTACAAAAAGCATTACTTATATAAAGCTTTTCTACAGATGTTCATCTTACATCTTACAACATTTTCAAAGCCAACAAAACAATTAAAAGCAAGAAATGACCAGAACTAATTATTAGTGGTAACATTTACATACTACTTTACAAAGTGGAACAATTAAAAGGAAAGGGAGATTGAGAATTGAACAGATACTAAAGTTTTCTCAAACACTAGGCACTCTTGTGCTCTTGTTATTTAATTAAGATCTAAAATGGCCACATTACACAACGCAGTATGATTTAACAATGACGTCATTTACTGAAAGCCACTGGAATGAATAAATAGGAGCAACAGAAAAGGTTTGAAGACTGTCTTCTCAGTCTTTTCAGATCAAGACACCTAAGTTTTAAAAGCCTTTTCTACTTAAAATCATTTAAAAAGTACTAACATCACCATAAGAAACAAATATATTTGATAAAGAAAGCAAATGAGCAAATGATGCAGAAACATTTGATATATTTGATAAAGTGTATTATTTTAAAATAGGAAATTCTCTTGTATGATCTTTTGCACTAGAACAATTCTCAACACATTTAAATAATCTAAATCTACTTATCACTAATGTTCAGATGCACTAGGCTAAAATAAAAGTTTTTAACAAATTAGGTCTCAGCTATCTGACCCCAAGCTTAGTGACACTATTGGCAAACCAACTCTAGTATCACGTTCAACTTAACTTCTAAGAGAAGACATTTTCCTGACCCCGATAAAACCGAACAGATGTGAATTTTTTTATTTTTAGTGCCTGAAATTTGCTTCTTCAGTGAATTATAGCCATCAAGGAAGTATGTTCTATTCTCCTGCCAAAGCCCTGCACTCTTTATTAGGCAGAACTCCCACGAAGTCACCCAAACTCAGTCTTTCAAAGCCAGCCCCTACTCAACCTGGGGTAAGAGTTTTCAGGTCTCAGCAGTTATTGGGGGGAAAAACCTGAAGCTTTGAACTGGAAAAAAAAAAAAGATCTACGAGTATGACTACAAAATGAGAGGAAAGGGTGTTGGGAAAAAAAGAAAAAGCTGCTAACTTTAAAAATAAAACAAAAACTAAGCCCATCAATCATTTCACTGTCTGGAAACTAAACTTAGTTTACTGGGTGGTCCCTTCCTCACTACCACTCACCAGGGGCAGGGCCATGAAAAACACAGAAATAAAGAGGTGGCTGGTTTGTTTCTAAGTTTGTGTCTTTGCCTGTGTATTCAGCAAACAGAAGTAAACAAGAGTAGAAGTCAACAGGAGAGCTTAGAAATGTTTTAAAAGATTCTTTTATTTTTTAATAATAAATGTAAACAGACCAAGTGAACACCATGGAAGCTTTAGTCTTTCACAACCATGCTATCTATCTACCTATTCTATTCTACTACATCATACTGCCAAGAGCTTGAGTTTTTCTAGTAAAATAACTATATACCAGAAAAGGTAAAATGAGACACCGCAGCTTCTAGGCAACAGCTGAACAGCACTAAGCTTCAAGGAAGTAATTTTATTATCTTTCATTAAGAATGAAGTCAGATCAGTTGAAGAGAAAAAAATGTTGCACAAGTATGACTAACCAGAAAGGAGGAAACTGTATCTTCAGAAACCACTATTAATGAAGCAAAGAACTTCAATTCTCACAAAATGGCCTTTCGGTGCCTCATCTCATTAGTGAATGTCAAGCTCTGCTATCTTACAAAAAGGCATGCATTTTCTTGAGCTCAGAGAACATCTATAACAGCTAGGTAGCCCTATCCTATGACATATTAAATGGCAGACTTCCCCAGAGCATGATTTAGCAATGAGTGCCTCATAACTACTCCTTAGAGCTTAAGTTATAAACCTTTAAGAAATTGCAGGGATCCAAATTATTATTAATGGGAACAATCCTACAGCTTTGCTTTCCTCTGAAGAGCAAACTACTGGATACAACCTCAGAGCAAAGAGAAAACAAATGTGCTAATGTAGATTAACCAGAAAGTATCTAATTTTCCAGGCTGTTAATTTCAGTTTTTTATTAAACTTTCCTCATAATTTTGAGCCTACAAAACACTTGCCAACTCTAGAGCATTAAATTTCAAAGAAGCAAAGCTACACATTTTTAACAATCTAAAGGATTTCTCAAGTCCAGACTTAAAACAGGTAATGAAATGCCTAGGAGAACTAACCACAAGCCCAACCTCTGGCTGTAGTCTCATCACTTAAAAGTGCTTTTTAGTATCTCAATGTCCTCACCGAGAAAATAAAGCAATTTACAGATGATTTCTTAGGTCCCTTCCAACTGTAACTTTCTAGTGTAAGATCACTAAGAAAACTACTGTCTTGATAATGCTCAAAATGTAGTCATTGTAAATACACCATAAGAATGTAAAAAAGTTAGGGAACTTGACCCCCCAACCCAGATTTTCCAAACCTTCAGAAGGCAGGAAATATGGCTGGCTGCCTATTTGTTATTCTCACTTATATAAAAACCAGTCTAAATGGTATAACATGCTATAATAGAAGTAAGCATTTCATATACCTACATATATTCCAATAGAACTAGGAGTTCAATGGCAATAAACAATTCCCCATAATTTTTATATATCGTGTCAGAATATAAAAACGTATATGTATCCTTTTATCATGCTTTAGTAAAGATTAGCTACCTTGTGATGAAATTTAAAATGATACATTCTAAATAGACTGTAAACTTTTTAAATAGATATGATTTAAATTTCAAATTAACCAATTTGAAATTCACTTAGTTCAAAGTAAATGACTGAATATTGTGGTCAACTGATTCCATACACATTCCAATATATATACTCTTCTCTAAAGACTATATATATACCTCTTCTCTAAAAGACTATATATATACACCTCTTCCCTAAAGACTATTTTTTCCTTCAATATTCTCCTTATTCCTGATTCCTCTCCACCTCCCCACTTCATTCCAGGCCTCACTCCCTTTCTCTCCCACACACTATTCCTTCCTCAATCACATACTATTTTCATAGCAGTCTTAAGAAGTGGTTCTCTTATCTAGGAAGTATCAGAATCATCTACGAAGCTTATTAAAAATATACATTAGTGCAAGGGCAAGTGGATGGCCTCTACTTTTAAGGCAACTAGGAGTTAAAAAAATAATTAAACCTTGAGTAACCAGCTTGCTCAGGGCAGAACATCCTGATTAACTAAAGATTAACCAGAGAACTTATTGTGTTGAAAAAAATCCTTCTGGAACCCATTATGTCACTTTTCCCCTCACTTAGGAGTTACAGTTCTTCATGAGAAATATCTGATGATTTAATAACTGTCCTATAAATAAGTCGAGTTTATAATCAATTTTTATCCTACACGAGAGTGGACCCCAAAAGCTAAATAAAACCATCAAGCTAAGAATGATTTTATATTTTTTTAAAGGGTTGTAAAAAACAAACCAAAAAAATGTGATTAAGACCACATATAGCCCTTGCTCTAGCCAGGTTGCTCAGTAGATAGAGCACCGGCCTGTGGACTGAAGCGTTTGGGGTTCAATTCTGGTCAAGGACATATGCCCAGGTTACAGGCTCGATCCCCACTAGGGGGCTTGCATGAGGCAGCCAATCAGTGATTCTTCTCATCATTGATGTTTCTCTCTCTCCTTCTCCCTTCCTCTCTGAAATAAATAAAAATATTTTTTTTTAAATAGACCATTTAGAGCCCTAAAATAAACACTATTACTAGGTCTAAAATAAGTACTATCAAGCCCTTTACAGAAAATGTTTTCAGATCCTTGTTCTGTAGTACTAAAGGCACTGGAGGTACAGATTCCAGGGTCATTGCCCAGAAGTGCTCCTTTCTCATCAGATTAACTGGGGGAAAAATTTTCCGTTAAATCAGTTCCAAATAGAATCATTGCTATTTCTCTAACTGACTTGCCTAAATGATTAGCCCTTAAGAAAGTTACTCCCTTCTTTGGAATCAACAGTTTCAGCTGAGGTGCTAGTTAAATGTGCAACTAAATGCAAAAAATTAGAAGCCTTACCTGGGGCATTTGCTATAGTCAAGGGCAGGCTTGGAAGCTGGTGCACCTGGATTCCCGAAGCACCCAAAGCACTGAGGTTAATAGTCTGGAGACCAGGCATGGAGGATAGTTGAGCAGCATTCACAGTGACTGTGCCCGCAGGAATAGAGGCAGCTGAGGCTATGGGTGTAAGGGTGGTATTGCTGCTGCTGGTCTGCCCCAGGGAAACACCCTGCATTGGGGCCAAGGTGATTGTCTGGGCCTGTGGGTTTTGAACTTGGAGGTTCTGCAGCTGAAGAGTCTGCCAACTGACCTGTCCATTGGGCCCCACTGTTGGTGTCCGGATGATGATGGGGCCAGAGTTTGGAACAGCCTGAAGCTGGAGGTTCTGGAGGGTTTCCTGGGAGATAGCTTGAGTTGTAAAGGTCTGCCCTGACAATGGTGCTGCTTGAAGAGCCTGGAGGGTCTGTCCCCCTTGAACTAACTGAGGCTGGATAAGAATCTGTTGTTGCTGTGACTGCTGGTTTTGTTCTCCCTCTTTTTGCTGACTTGTTTGCAGTGAACCTCCAGATGTCTGGTTCTGCTGAATGTTCAGAGCATCAGATCCCTGGAGCCCACTAACCCTCTGGGATGTCTGTCCCTGAGAGTTGGTCCCTGCTGATCCGCTGGTGGTAAAGTTCATAATTCCCATGTTGCTGGTGGTAGTAGTTGTTGAATAGCTATTGGCATTGGTGAAAAAGGAGCTAGAACTGGCTTGTGACGATACCAAACTGGCAGAACTAATGGCAGTCCCTGAGGTGACGGGCTGTGAGCCACTCTCCTGGGACCCAGAGCTGCTGATCGTGACTGCCTGAGAGCTAGGAGTCAAAGTAGCTGCAGAAACACTGTTAACAGGTAGCAAAGTGATATTCCCATTCAGGGCCACCGGCACATTGGTCACATACTGAGTCTGTCCTGAGAGGACATTATTAGCCAGGCCTTGGAGGGGGACAGCCTGCTGGAGTAGATTTGGCATAGCAGCAATGATGTTGCCTCCACTTCCTCGATTTGTGATGATCTGTTGGTTTGCACCTGGTATAATCTGTATTTGACCAGAACCGTCCTGCTGCACTTGGGCCCCAGTAGCAGCAAATTGCAGCTGTTGCCCATCAACGGTCTGGAACTGTGGGATTACCTGATACTGAATATTAGGCATCACACCAGGTAGTCCTGTCAGGACTTGCTGGTTCTGTAAGTTGGAGGTGGCAGCCACAACATACTGCCCACCAGAGACGGTACGATTCTTGGAAGACTCACTGCCATTGCTGCCATTGGTACTGCTGCCACTCTGTTCCTTTGAGGTAGGAGTAGCCCCAGAGGAGGAAGAGATGATCTGCCAGCCATTGGCACCCTGTGAGAGTTGTGTAGCTGTGAGGTCAAGCTCACTGGTGCCCCCTGACTGGGTTGGGCCCTGGGAGTTGTTGCTGTTTTCATTGGGTGATTCAATTCTGCTGCAAGTTGCTGCCAACAGAGCCAAAGGGGATGGCTGGGATTCCTACCCAAAAAAATGAGAGGGAAAGAATTAGTTTAATGACATCCAGCCTAGGGGGCAGTATACAACAAATAAACAGCCAACAGTGCAGAAAAACTAAGAGCAAAAAAACCCAAAAAACGAACAAAACAAAAAACAGCCTACGGACTGAAGGGTCCCAGGTTCGATTATGGTCAAGGGCACATGCCTGCCTGAGTTGCCAGCTTGATCCCCAGTGTGGTGTGGGCAGGAGGCAGGGACCAATGAATCTCTCTCATCATTGATGTTTCAACCTCTCTCTCTCTCCCCCTTCCTCTCTGAAGTCAATTAAAAAATATGTATTAAGCACTACCTGGTTTGGCTCAGTGGATAGAGTGTCAGCCTATGGACTGAAAGGTCCTGGGTTCGATTCCAGTCAAGGACACATGCCCAGGTTGTAGGCTCGATCCCCAATAGGGGGGATGTAGGAGGCAGCCAATCAATGATTCTCTTTCATCATTGATGTTTCTGTCTCTCCCTCTTCCTTCCTCTCTGAAATCAATAAAAAATATATTTAAAAAATTTATATACATATATTTTTAAAAAACAACAAACATGAAAAAAATCTGTTGCTGAAATTCTCATCTTTGGGGAATCTTCTCCAAGTCACCTATCTCTCTGTACTTACTTCCCTATCTATAATGTGGTTAGCCCCTTCGTAAAACTTATTCTGTGAAAAAAACCATCTAAGACTATACATCCTCTCAACACTTTCTCCTCTCTGTCCTGATTGTTCCTTACCTGTCCTCCTCCTCCTCCTCCTCCTCCACTGCTGCTGCTACTGCCTGTGCTGCTGCTTCGAGCCTGAGAAAAGGCACCACCACCATTACCATTGCCCCCATTATTGCCACCAACTCCTTTCTCAATCTTCACCACGGCTGTCATTTCATCCATGGAGTGATCTTGGTCTAAAAAGAAATAAAAGATAAACAACTTAAAGTTGGGGGAAGAAAAAGGGTAAGGTGAGGAAGGGTAGAGGAGGTTATGAGGAAACAGACATGACTAAAAGGTGAAAGGCGCGGGGCGGGGTGGGGGGGGTGGGAATGGATGGGAGAGAAGGGACAGTTGTAGGACATGTAGGATATGAACTAGGCTCACTGATGCCAAACTGGGTCTCAACTCTCCTTTTCACAAACTTAAACTCAGAAAACATTGAAAAGATGCTTTTGGTATAGGAAATGTGAAAGGCCGTGGGCATGTTGAAAGAGTTTCAAAAGAAAAAGTATGGGGGGGGGGGGGGAATAGGTTAAGGCAAAAAACATGTGGATGTATAGAAAGCTTGCTAAAATTAGGATCAAAGGAGAAGAATGAGGAAAATTCAAATACAAAAAGTAACAAAAGGAAAGAAGGCGAAAAAAGAAAAGCGATAAAAGGTGTGAGTGGGGAAACATTTGTGAATTCTGTTTAAGGGACTAAAGGGGTCCAGGGATTAGAAATCTGGAGGTTTCCGGGCGGACTGAGGGCGGACCCTAGAGGGAAAGGGCGGTTTCGGGGTGAGGGGCGTGGAAAGGGCGGGACGGTAGGGGGGGAGGGGGAACCTACGGAGGGGGGGGAGGGCCCTGGGGCAGGCGGTGACCAGAAGGCGGACCAGGGAGGCGGTTGGCCCGGGCGGGGCCTGCACTGCTCGGGCCACCCCCGCAGCTCCAGCCCCCGACGGGAGGAGCCTCAGGCAGGCGGCCGAGTTGTGGGGGGTAAGGCCCGTCCCCCCGCGGCCGGGGCGGGCAGGGGGCGGGCGAGGCCATTCTGCCCCCTCCCCCGGGGCGGGTGGCCCATCCCCCTCCTCCTCGGAGGCCCCGCCACTGCCCCTTCTCCCTCCCTTCCCTCCGCCCCGGGCGGGACCAAGGCCGCCGCCGCCGCCTCCCGCCCGCCCCCCCTCACGGCGGGGACCGCCCGGTCGGCCCTCGCGCGCGCCCCCTCATTCCCTACCACCCCTAAGCTTTGAGTGGACTCATCCTTACCGCTCATGGTGGCAGCTGAGGGACGAGCTCAAGGGGTCCTGTCCGGGGGGGTTGGGGGGGGCCGGGAAAAACGCGGACGCTGACGAGGCAAGCGAACCCGGACCGGACAGGGAGGGGGGGGTAAGGAGGAGGGAGCAGCGCGCCACAAGCCCAGCCTAGGCCCCACCTCTTCGCTACTGCCCCGCCCAATGAGGGAGGGAGAAAGGAGGGACTCGCAGAAGAAAGGCGGTCAGGTAACCCAATGGCAAGACTCGCTTGCTCTCTAAGGCGTGTAAGACAAAGTTGCGTGCCGGGTGTCCGCCCTAAAAGGCCGCCTCCTCAGTTTTAAAACCCAATGAAAGACGCAGGAAGTGAAAATAGGCGGGAACCATAAATGATAGGCTTGGAAAGCAACCAGTCAACTGCCAGGCGGGCTCCCTGAGAGGTAAGGATAGGAAGAGCTTTGATCGGAGTGACAAAACAACGACCAACCAAAACCCTGGACGTGCCTGAGCAAAGTTCTGGTGGGAGGAGAGATAAAAAGTAGGCAGGAATGGGATAGGATGAAGCTCATCGAAACCAATTAAGAATCAGGCGGGCATCCAGGAAAGTTATGATTGGATTAACGCTGAAAAAAGACAAGATAAGACGCGAATTGACGGAACTAAAAGCCAATTAAATGCCGAATGAACTCTGAGGGCGGCAACTTAGAGTAAGCAGAGGAGAATTAGCGTCTCCGTCAGTCACTCGGTCCAATGAGGAAGCGAAGAGAGCCAGGGCACCGCCTCCATCTTGGCCAATGGGCGTTACTAAAACTGCCTGTTGCGGGGGAGGGAACAGGGCTGTGCCAGGAGGGGTTCGTCGCCATATTGGCCCTTCTCAGGGGACGTCTTTACAGTCACTAGGTGGTATCTTCAACGGCTCAGCAAGTGTCAGGGCCAAGAAACTCGAGGCGCAGTTATCACTCGCCACAGGGCTCGTTTGAGTCTTCCTTTAAGGACCCTTAAAAGCACTTCTCAAATCTGACGGCTCCCAGGCGAGCCCAGAGGCAGGCGGATGCCTCCGAACGTGGGTGTAAACCCTGACGGCGCGGGCGCTCACCCCGTCAGCCAATACTGAACTGACCAATTTGCAAGGTCTTTATGAGGCTCTAGCAAAAGCCATTTTTTTAAATAATTTTCCCTAAAGGTGTAGACACTGTAACGTATAGCGGGTTAACTTTTCAAGAGCTTGTCTTAAAGCCGGGGTAGGGAATCTTTTTTCTGCCAAGGGCCGTTTGGATATTTATAACATCATTCAAGGGCCATCCAAGATTATCAACTTAAAAATTAGCCTCCTATATTTTGGTCAAACATTCCATTAACTCACCCCCGAATGCCTTGGCAGAAGCCAAACCAAATGATTTGGGGGTGGGGGCTTTATATGAGCTACTTACTCCCCACACACACAATTGTAAATACCCTTTGTCCATAAAACAAGATAGTAAGAGTTCCTGCTTTTTGTGACTACAAAGATGAAAGAAGATTTTTCCCCAGGCACCTGAGTTTCTGGCCTCCTGTTCTGCCTCTCCTTTATCCTAGTTTTGGTGGAGGCGGCCTGGGTAGCTTGTCAATGATATGATGAGGTCATTTTCTTTAGCACTTGTATATTACGTGTTGTCACTTTATTATCTACAATTTCAGCACTTGATGATAGATTGTCATGTTTTAAAGTATGGATTCCCCTAAAACAGACCTTTGCTGCTTTGGGCAGAGGCTAAAGAAAGTGAAGTGATTGTGGAATGTTAGGTACCTGGGTCATGTAGGTATTTTTTTATTCTTTATGTCATCCTCGTAAGGAAGATATTAGTAAGTATTAGAGATATTATGTATTTTATAAGTGAAGAAATTAAGGCTGGGAAGTAACTTGCCCAAGGTCACAAAGCTAATGAGTTATAGTTCCAGATTCCAACCCAGAATAGTCCCATAAAAACTCTTCCATTAATTCTTTAGTGAATAAAGTAATGCCTTGTGTAACCATTTATAAAAATGGGCTTAATTGGGAGCAGGGTGGATGGGGGGGAGGGGAAATCAGTACTTTCAACAATAAAGATAAATTTAAAAAATAAAAGCTATGTGAATGATGAAAAAAAAAAGGCTTAATTAAAAAAACCAAAACACTATTTTTTTTCCTGCCTCTTTCCCTGCTCTGGCTTTTTCCTCCCAACTCAAGAAAGTCCTTCTCCATGGCCTCCCAGAAGGGGTCTGAGCCTTTATTGTTTTTGTTTTTAATGTTTTTTGCTGTTACCTTCTAGCTACTGGGGAAAAACAACCTGCCCATACTTCCAGTTCAAATGGCATCATTCTCTTATTTTATTATAAAACATCACATTACATTAATATTCGCATCTTTCCCTAGATCAAAGCTTCTCAAAATATAATGTCAGACAGTATCAGAATCCTGTGACTGCTATTTTAAAAGGTAGATTCCTAGACCCCTTCTCATACCTAATAAATCTGATTATCTGAGGTGGGGCTTGAAGATATGCATTTTTAAGTAGCTCTTTCAAAGTGATTAGTCCCTAAGCCAGTTTTAAGAAACACTAAGGGAAGAAACGAGAGAAGAAACTTCCAGAAGGGAAGAAACTTCCCAGAGGGAAGAAACTGCTTTACTCATCTTTGTAAACCAAGCTCTGGGGATTCTAACAGCTGTTTAATGCATTCAGCAAAAGACCACACCTAAACTTGGGGGCAGGGTGGGGGGGGGGAGGGGGGGAGGGGGGGGAGGGTGTGTGCTGTCTAACATTGTGGAGCAGTCCTGTGAACATTTCACATATCTTGTCTAACTTAATCCTTTCAACCAATTTAAGAAACTGCCATCCCTTTTACAGATGAGAAAACTGAGGCTCAAATTCTTCAATTAAATGATAACAGTTCTGTTTCGTTCCGAAGCATGTGCTTTTTTTCCATGGCTCTAAGCCAGGGGTGGGCAAACTTTTTGACTCGAGGGCCATAATGGGTTCTTAAACTGGACCGGAGGGCCGGAACAAAAGCATGGATGGAGTGTTTGTGTGAACTAATATAAATTCAAAGTAAACATCATTACATAAAAGGGTACGGTCTTTTTTTTTTAGTTTTATTCATTTCAAACGGGCCGGATCCGGCCTGCGGGCCGTAGTTTGCCCATGGCTGTAAGCTCTTCTATGTCTGAAATGGGAACTCGGGTTTTATTTTATTCCAGGTATTGAGAAAAAGGCTTAGATTTTGACTAAGGAATTCAAGAGCCATCATCCTTTTCACAATACTCTCTCTTTGCTTCTCCAGCACAAGACAGAATTCAGAACCTGGCCAGTGAAGGATGTCCTCAACATATGCTTATTGATGGTCCCCAAAAGCAAGTGGACATGATCCATCTTGTCTATTTCACCTGTGAAAACCTGAACAAATTTTGTTTAGACTAAACACAAAATACAAAACCAAAAATGAATAAACTTATTTCAATACCTCTCAAATTACTTAAATAACTTCTACAGACTGTGTTTAAAAAGCAATGTGAGGCCCTAACCGGTTTGGCTCAGTGGATAGAGTGTCGGCCTGCAGACTGAAACGTCCCAGGTTCAATTCTGGTCAAGGGCATGTACCTTGGTTGTGGGCACATCCCCAGTAGGAGGTGTGCATAGGGCAGCTGATTGATGTTTCTCTCTCTTCAATGTTTCTAACTCTATCCCTCTCCCTTCCTCTCTGTAAAAAATCAATAGAATATATTTATAAAAAAAATAAAAAGCAATGTGAGAAAAACAAAGTTGGAGAAATCACAATACCAGATTCCAAGTTATACTACAAAGCCACCGTAATCAAAACAGCCTGGTACTGGCACAAGAACAGGCATATAGATAAATGGAATGGAACAGAGAACCCAGAAATTGACCCAAGTCATTATGCTCAATTAATATTTGACAAAAGAGGCAAGAGCATACAATGGAGTCAAGACAGTCTCTTCAATAAATGGTGTTGGGAAAACTGGACAGATACATGTAAAAAAAATGAAACTAGACCACGAACTTACACATACACAAGAATAATCTTAAAATGGACAAAAGACGCCGAAACCGGTTTGGCTCAGTGGATAGAGCATTGGCCTGTGGACTGAAAGGTCTCAGGATCGATTCCGGTCAAGGGCATGTACCTTGGTTGCGGGCACATCCCCAGTGGGAGATGTGCAGGAGGTGGCCGATCGATGTTTCTCTCTCATCGATGTTTCTAACTCTCTATCTCTCTCCCTTCCTCTCTGTAAAAAATCAATAAAATATATATATTTTTAAAAAAAAAGGACAAAAGACTTAAATGTAAGTGACGAAACCATAAATATCCTAGAAGAAACCATAGACAGCAAAATCTCAGACATTTCTCGTAGCAATATGTTTATAGATACATCTCCTAAGACAAAGGAAACTAAGGAGAAAATAAACAAATGGGACTACATCAAAATAAAAAGCTGCACAGCAAAAGAAACCACCAACAAAACGAAAAGAGAGCCCACTGTATGGAAGAACATATTTGGCAATGTTCTTCCGTGGGGTGGGGTGGGGTGGGGTGGGGTGGGGTGGGGGTCAATGGGGAAAAAACAGGTGACATATCTAATACTTTCAACAATAATTTTTTTTTAAAGCAATGTGGCCTGACCAGTGTGGTTCAGTGATTGAGCATCAATCCATGAACCAAGAGCTCACCAGTTGATTCCAGGTCAGGGCACATGCCTAGCTAGAAGGCTTGATCCCCGGTGAGGGGGTGTGCAGGAGGCAGCCAATCTATGTTTCTCTCTCATTAATGATTCCCTATCTCTTTCCCTTCCTCTCTCTCTAAAAATAAAACATTTTTAAAAAATCAATGTGGATTATTTGTGTCACAATAAAACCACTCAGAAAAACATGAATTATGCCCGGCTATATAATATGAAACTTCACAGGTAGTAAGTGGTAATATTCCAGTGTGGCAGTCAAGGCTTAGTGGTCTGACCTTTTATTCAGGCTCATCTTCCATTTCTGTCCGCTGCATTCTCTTACCCTTCACTTTGTTGATATTTTTTCCAAACCCATGCTTTCTTGGGTCTCCAAAGACCAGAATCACAGTTCACTCAGCTTGTCCTTCTGGGGTCCTAAAATTTTACTCTTATGTTTTATAAGAACAATTTCTATGAAGTCTTTCTGTCCTCCCCCAGGAATTAAATACTCTGTCCACTGTCTTCTTTGTATATACCTCCATTAGAGATATATAAAGATCTTCAAGTAGACAAAGCAATCTGAAAACCCATACAGTGCCTTTTCACTTTGTATCCTCAGAGCCTGGCATATAGTTGACACTCAGTAAGAGGAAGGGGAAGATGTAGTTCCTGAACATCCTATATAGGTCTCCAGATATTGCAATGCTAAGGATTGATTGTCAGCCTTCAGTTGGTTGCCTTTTGCACGTTAAATCATGGGGATGTTCATGGTGAACATTAAAGTGCCTCGCGCCTAGGTGCCTAACAGGCTCCTCTCTCAGCTCACCCAGTACCTGTGCAGACCACTGCCAAGCCCACCAGCTACATCATGGTGCATGTGATTTCAGACCAGCACTTTCACTGTACAAGTGAGCCATGTGTACTCTGCAGCCTGCACAGTATGGGCAAGATTGGTGGCGCGCAGAACAGAACCATTCCTACAGTCAGCTGCTGTGTGACCTGCTGGCCTAGAGCCCAGACATAAACTACTGGGACAAGAACAGCTCCACCTTTCCCTGAGGGCCAAACCAACCCAACCCACCTGCAGCAGGTCCTGCAGCCCTCCACATTTTCCCACCCTGCTCCCAGGGACCCCAGCGCCTGCTCCGAAGAAGTAAATGGTTTAGAGACTAATAATGATAATAATAATAATAATAAGAAGAAATCATTCTTCCTGATTTTGAAAACACTCTTTAGCTTTCATCAACTTCCCACATAGCAATCTGGTAACTGGGAACAGTTTACAAATTAAAATACAGATGATTCAAAACCTTCTTTTTATACCATCTTTGTAACATTCCCTCTCAGTAAGCTTTCAACTACAGCTAAGTGCAAAATAGACTAACGTTTCTTTTACTTGTCCTGTCTACTCTAAGATAAAGGAGCTTGGAAAAAAAAGCAAAAGTCTCTGACAAGTTAAGTCCTAACAGCCTCAACAGATAATGTTCTAAACCTTTATTCTAGCTCTCCAAACAAGAAAACAAAGTGTTTATGTTTTTATTGATTTTATTTCTTTAATATATTTTTATTGATTTCATTTTTTAAAAATATACTTTCATTGACTCCAGAGAGGGAGAGAGAGATAGCAACATCAATGCTAAGAGAGAGAATCATTGATTGGCTGCCTTCTGCACACAACCCACTGGGGATCAAGCCCTTAACTTGGGCATGTGCCCTGACTGGGAATTGAACCTTGACCTCCTGGTTCATAGGTCGACGCTCAACCACTGAGCCATCGCTGCCTGGCAAGCCTACGTTTTTCACACATGCAGTCTAAAGTAATTTCCCCATGCTATGGTGTCTGTAGAAGCTGAATGGATCATCAGCTTCCTGTCTTTTTAGGGCCCTGGAAAGACAAGAAACAACAAAACTGTAACAAATCAGGTTATTTTCTGTTTGGGAAGCCCAGAACCTGTTCATGAGAAATCCGGGACTGGCTGTAGGTATTATTATTATTATTATTATTATCATCATCATCATCATCATTAGTTTCAATGACTCATTCTGTACCTGTGCTATGTCTTTGTTTCCTTATCTGAGAAGCACTGTGGCTCATCCCTGCCTAGACTGTACCTTATACTAGGAAGGCCTTTGTTCACTGTGGCAACCAGTCTGTGGCTCTGATGGTTTCCTAGAGGAGGAGGGAAGTCTGAGGGGGAAAATTGAGTTTTTATCTTAAGAGTTGGGAAGCATGGTCAAGAATACATTTTAGTTATTGTTGGAACTGAACTCTGGCCCAACCTTCTAGAATATTTTCTTTTTTGAAGAGGGCTGTAAAAAGACAGGCCTGACTGTGCACCTTGCTGATGGTCTCTGGAGCTTGAAGATCCTTTGGCAAATAAAAGCAGAGGTGATTTGAGGCCTTGTGGGGAAGAGGAAGAGAAATTGCTGAATGACTCGAAATTCCACCATCTATCTGCATCTTGACAGCTAAAGAAGCAGGCTCACTACCCCACCCTGCATTCCATCCAGCTCAGAGAGGAACCTGGTTTCCAAACTGAGCAACTAGAGGGCTTTTCTGAACATTTATATCTGATCCCTAGGGACTCCAGCTTGAAACAAAGACATAATCAAAACATTTCCCTTACCCCAAATATCCAAACCCCTCAGGCTCCTCGGGGCTCCAAAGCTCAGCTGACCTGGCAGAAAGCTTGTGCTTAATGCCAATTTACTGTTATCAGCTACCCCACTCCAACCGGACCTCGGCATCCCAACGATGACTGGGGTGCAGTAAAGAATTTTATAGTCTATAACCAAAAATGAAGCAGTTTCCCTTTCTCTTTCCCCTCGTGAGAAAATTAGCCCTGTGTCCCCTCCAGAGTCCAAAGTTGAGGAGAGGGTTACACTATTCCTAGCTTCCTGTATCCAGAAAAGAGGATGACCCCCAACAGGCTCAACAGATCTGGAAAAAGGGCCTGCCCTTAGCTGACATCCACAGTAGAAGCTGGAGGAAAGGTTTCCCCCTCCCACGCAACTGGAACCTGGGCTAACCTGGAGGCCCGAGCGCCGGACTGGGGGAGGAGGAAGGTGGATTCATAAACAAACCCGCCTGGGCCACGAGGTACCCAGAAGGGAATGGGGTGGAGTTTGTTGGCCTCTTAGACCCAGCGAGATCTGGAAAACTGCTGTGGGCTGGGCTGGGCCTCTTATTTCCGGGGCTAGGGTGGACCATCTGGCTCTCCTCAACCACAAACCCCTCCTTCCTGCTTTGCCCTCCCTCGAGAAGCCAGCTGAGGTTCGTTGAGGCCTGACACCTGACTTTTCTTCAGGGAGTTTTCTTTGTCCCCAGGGTGAGGGGGTGGTTCATGTGGGGGAAAGGCCCTGGAACATCATGTTAATTCCTTCTTGGGGGTGACTTGGGAAAGGACAGGAGCTTCACAGACTTCTGCCTCCCAGAGGGGTTTTCCCTCAGCTTCCCTAACGCGGATGCCTAACTTAGGGGTAACTTTTACCAAGGCCTTCCTTCTTTCTGCTCTCCCCGCCCCCCACCGCTTCAGGCGATCAGAGGTGCCTGCACAAAGGTCCCTGGAAGTCTTCCAGGAAGAGCTTACCTTAGTCACTCACTAGACTAGTAACTAACATCTGTAGATTTTATAGCATATCTTTATAACTGATTTAGGAAATAAATTAAGCCCTTGAGAAGTGTGCCCAATCAAGGTCTCAAGGCAGAGTTGGTGGGGCTCCCTGACACCAGTTCTACTCCAGCATTTCCCAAAGTGTGAGGCACTTACCACTAGTGGAATTTGAACATTTCTGTATGTTCTTGTTAATCCTCACCCAAGGATATTTTTTCATTGATTTTTAGGGAGAGTGGAAGAAAGGGGGAAAGACAGAAACAATGATGTGAGAGAAACACATCAATTGGTTGCCTCCTGCACGAGCCCCAACCAGGGCTGACCGGGTAGGACCCTGCAACCAAGTTACCTGCCCTTGATCAGAATCGAACCCAGGACCCTTTGGCCCGCAGGCCAACTTCTAGTCACTGAGCCAATCTGGCTAAGGCTCTGTGTGTTCTTTTAATGAATTTTAGAAGGAATTTGAACTACATATCAAACCTATCATTTCACAGATGTTATTGTTAGGATAAAAAAATTAATACTATGGAACACGGAAAACCTGAAAACAGTAAAAATTATGAAGGTGGAGCCCTGGTCAGTGTGGCTCAGTTGGTTAGGCTTGATCCCATGCATTGAAAGTTTGCTTGTTCGATTCCCAGGTTTCCAGCTGGATCCTGGGCGGGGGATTCTCTCTCATCATTTGATATTTCTATCTCTCTCTTCCTCTCCGTTCCTCTCTGAAACCAATAAAATTGTATTTAAAAAAATAAAACAGAAGAGGCAAAACAGCATAATCTTATTTTGAACAAACCAACTGTAAAAAGATATTTTGGGGACAGATGGGAAAATTCGCATATAGACTGGGTATTAGATGATATTAGGAATGATTATTAATTTGGAGGGGATGAAAATACTAGGGGATTATATAAGAACTTTTTAAAAAATCCTCACCTAAGGATGTTTTTATTGATTCAAGAGAGAGAGAGAGAGAGAGAGAGAGAGAGAAGATCTAACTCAAAAGCTAGGTATGTGCCCTGACTGGGAATCCAACCAGCAGCTTTTTGGTGTTTGGGAAGACGGTCCAACCAACTGAACCACCTGGCCAGAGCAGAACATTTTTTAAAATTTCAGTCGCTCAGTGGTTGAGTATCGACCTATGAACCAGGAGGTCACAGTTAGATTCCTAGTCAGGGCACATGCTTGGGTTATGAGCTCAACCCCCGGTGCAGGAGGCAGCCGATTGATAGTCTCTCTCATCATTGATGTTTCTATCTCTCTCTCCCTCTCTCTTCCTTTCTGAAATCAATAAAAATAAACTTATTATTCACTTCAGGTGTACAGTATAGTGATTAGACATTTATATACCTTATGAAATGATTATCCAGATAAGAATAGTACTCATCTGACACCATGCATAGTATGAACAAAAAAGGAATTCTAAAAAAGTAATCTCACAGGGTGATCTGATCATAAATTCCTAACTGGACAAGTCATGATGGGTAGTCACGCCCCAAGCATATAACTTTTTTAGTAAAAGGCTTATCTTTGCCTTAAGCAAGCCCTGTTCATTGTTTTTGTGCATCTAGGTTAATACATTTTTGATCAAGCAAACCACCCTCAAGATAGCAATAATGGGGCACACTCCCTCCCAGGAGCACTTCGGTGTCTTGCCCTTCCCATTCTCCTTCCCTTCCCTTTTTCCTCCTCTCCTCTCCCCTCACTCCTCACCCTCTACCTCAGGGCCCCAGGCTCATTACCATTAGCTTCCTCACTCCCAAGCTCCAAAGGCCCTTCCTTTGTCTCTAGAACTTATTTGCTAAGTCCATTTCTTCTAGGAATTACTTTTTCTACCTCTGCAATTTACCCAATAATTATTATCTTAACAACAGCAACAAAAAAAGACAGCAAGTATGGTACATTTACACAATGAAATACTACTCAGCTACAAAAAAGAAGGAAATCTTATCTTTTGTGTCAGCATGGATGGACCTGGAGAGTATTATGATAAGTGAAATAAGGCAGAGAAAGACAAGTACCATATGATTTCACTTATATGTGGAATCTAATAAACTAACAAACAAGATAGAAAAACTCAGAAATACAGAGAACAGACTGACAGCTGTCACAGGAGAGGGAGGTTGGGAGGCTGGGTGAAAAAGGTGAAGGGATTAAGCAAAGGGGAAAAAAGATTAGAGACAGACAACTGGTGATTATCAGAGAGAAAGGGAGGTAGGACTTGGTAGAAGAAGGTAAAGGGAAGGTAGATGATGATGGAAAAATACTTGACTTGAAGTGGTGAACACACAATACAATATACAGATGATATATTGCAGAATTGTATACCTGAGACATATATAATTTTATTAACCAACTAGAGGCCTGGTGCACGAATTTGTGCACAGGTGGGGTCTGGCCGGCCCGCCCAGATGGAGGCTGATTGGAGCTGGGCTGGCAGGAGGGAGGGGACGTGGGTGGTTGGCCAGCCCCACCCCCAATCAGGGTGGGGGGTCCGATCAGGGGCAGGGCCAGTCAGGGGGAGGGATTATTGGGGCCCCCATCGGGCCAGTTGGCCACCGCAGTGCGTGTCATAGAGACCAGTCATTCTGGTTGTTCCACCATTCCGGTCGCTTGGCTTTTATATCTATAGATGCCACCTCAATAAAGTCAATAAAATTTTTAAAATTTCTCTACAGGTCTGGATGTTTCTTACATTGACAGTAGTTATTACAGTATTAGTTTTTAAATTTTCATTTGTTGATTTTTAGAAAGAGAGAGAGCCTGGGCAGCATGGTTCAGTGGTTGAGCATCAACCTATGAACAAAGAGGTCATGGTTCGATTCCCAGTCAGAGCACATCCCAGGCTCCTGGCTTCCAGTAGGAGGCATTCAGGAGGCAGCCAATCAATGATTCTCTCTCATCATTGATGTTTCTATCTCTCTCCCTCTCCCTTCCTCTCTGAAATCCATAAAAATATATTTTAAAAAAGAAAGAAAGGAAGGAAGAGAAACATCCATTTGTTGTTCTACTTACTTATGCATTCATTGGTTGATTCTTGTATGTGCCCTGACTGGGGATTGAACCCACAACCTTGGCATATTGGACAACGCTCTAACCAACTGAGCTACCCAGCCAGGGCAGTTATTACAATATTATTAACTTTATTTCTTATGCATAAATGCTTTTTTATTAGCAATGCATATTGAAATATTTAAGAGTTTAATGCCATTATGTCTGTAAATTATCTTAAATATTTTCCAAAACACTGACCTAAATATGGTAAACATTAATAATTGTTAATGCCAAATGATAGTTATATTACATTCACTTTCCTTTCTATTCTGATTTAAATGATCTTTAATAAAATGATTACAATATTTTAATTAAATAATAATAATGATGAAAATGCCCACTAGCACCTTTCTCCTTTCACATCCCCAGTCTCAGGCCCCTTTCCTTCCTGTCTGCCGAAGTTCACACCTTCTTGGCTGTTCTCCCTGTTTTCCCCTTGCCACATCAGCCTGTGACATCCTGCCAAAGACATGCCACCTCTTGCCACTGATCTCAAGGTTTGGTTGTTTAGAGAAAGGAAGTAGAAATCTGGGGCTTCTCCTACAGTGCCTTTTTAGAATCAGGTTTTGGGTGGTGGTACTGAAGCCACCTGTGTCTCAGTCAGTCAATACTATCATACTGTATGGCTAACCCAGAGAAGGAAAGGACTGAAGAAAAATTGAACATTCTCCCCTGGGACAGGCTTCTGACCTACGCTAAGAAGGAGGTGGAAGGCTGAAGAACTTCCTGCCTCCCAGCCTTTATAATTATTTGATTTGGGGTGGTGAATACACAATATAATATACAGATGCTATATTGCAGAATTGTATACCTGAGACCTATATGCCTGTAAATAAGCAGTGAAGGAGACACATATATAAATGATGCCTTTTGAAGGAACTTTGTGCCCAGTTTTCTCCCCAACAAACTTCTCCCTTTTTAAGCCCTTATCATCCCCTCTCACAGTAGTAATCAGTCATCAAGTCCCATTAATCTTATTCCACAAATGTCTTTCAGATTCATCCCCTCCTCTCACTATCCCTCATCACTACCTGAATTAGGCATAGTCATCATTGCTTACTTGGTAATGTTAATGTTACTGTATAGAATGGATTCCTTGTCTCCAGCTTGATCCTCTTCAAAAGGGGCTGCACACTTTGGCCTCAGGGAGTCTTACCTTATTGAATACGGATCTCAGTATCTGGTACAAATCAAATCAAATCTTTGCAGGCCCTACCTTTCACCTAGAAATGTAACTAAAGTTCCAGCCATATTCACTCAACTACTTATTATTCACTATTTAGGCCAAGTGTTTCCTCTGTGACATCCATTGATACACACATAGGTATGTGCCTGGAGTACCCTTCCCCCATAGTAGTTTAACAACTCACCTTTCAGAGCCTTTGTGCACTGCTGGTGGGAATGTAAATTGGTGCAGCCACTATGGAAAACAGAATGGAGGTACCTCAAAATATAAAAAATAGAATTACCATATGATGTAGTAATTATACTTCTAGATATTTATCTGAAAACAAAAACACTAACTCAAAAAGATATATGTACCCCCATGTTCATTGCAGCATTATTTACAATTTAAGGTATGGAAACAATTTAAGTGTCCAATGGTGGATGAATGGATAAAGAAAATATATAAATGGATAAAGTACATATATAAAATGGAATATTATTCAGTCAAAAAAACAATGAAACCTTGCCATTTGCAACTACATGGATGGACCTTGAGGGCATCATGCTAAATGAAAAAAGTCAAACAGAGAAAGACAAATACCCTATGATCTCACTTATATGTGGAACCAGAAAATAGACAAAAAACACCCAGCTGGATGACTCAATTGATTGGGGCATTCTCCCATACACCAAAAGGGATGTGGGTCAGATCCCCGATCCGGGGGTGTATGAGAGGCAACTGGTTGATATTTATCTCTTACATCAATGTTTCTCTCTCAAATCAATCAATGCAATCAATAAATTGAAAATATTTTAAAATCAGTAACTATGTATGTTGACGGGTGTTAGCTAGACCTAAATATTAAATTATTGTGTTATACACCTGAAACTAATGTAAGGTTGTATGCCAATTATACCTCAGTTTTAAAAATTTTAATAATAATAAAGGTACCAAAAGGAGAAAAGAAAACTCATCTTTTAGGTCTTAGACCAGTGGTTCTCAACCTTCCTAATGCCATGACCCTTTAATACAGTTCCTCATGCTGTGGTGACCCCCAACCATAAAATTATTTTTATTTTTATTTTTTTAAATATATTTTATTGATTTTTCACAGAGAGGAAGGGAGAGAGAGTTAGAAACATTGATCAGCTGCCTCCTGCACATCCCCCACCGGGGATGTGCCTGCAACCCAGGTACATGCCCTTGACCGGAATCGAACCCGGGACCTCTCAGTCCGCAGGCCAACGCTCTATCCACTGAGCCAAACCAGTTTCGGCAGTTTTTGTTGCTACTTCATAACTGTAATTTTGCTACTGTTATGAATCGTAATGTAAATATCTGATATGCAGGATGTATTTTCATTGCTACAAATTGAACATAATTAAAGCATAGTGCTTAATCACAAAAACAATATGTAATTATATATTCAATATGTGTTTTCCGATGGTCTTGGGCGACCCCTGTGAAAGGGTTGTTTGACCCCCAAAGAGGTCTCGACCCACAGGTTGAGAACCGCTGTCTTAGACTGTTGTAGGCAGTTAGACAGATATGAGCAGGGCAAGGACCGTGGCCCAGGTACAGACACACCAATGCCTTTCCCTTTCCCTACCTTTTCACTTTCCTCCCTCCCTCTCCCCGCTTCCCCTTCCTGCCCTAGGCACCTTACCATTAGCTTTCTTACTCCCAAGCTCCAAGGGCCCTTCCTTTATCTCCATAACTTGTTTTTTAAGCCCACTTCCTGTAGAAATTACTTCTTCTACTTCTGTAATTTACCAAATAGATGTTCTCTTACAGTTTGGGTCTTGGCTCTGAATTCCAGAACCCCAGTACCAAGGTTGCTGAACCCAGGTTTGGTCTGATCCCACAAGGTCCATCCATGTAGATGCCTTTCTACAGTCTAAACAAGACCAAGCTTCATCTCTGCTCTTTTAAGCATACTTGCAATGTTGGTATTTTTTTTAATGTAAATAGGTGTGGGGACCCCATTCAGAGTACGCTGAATGCTCAAGGCCACTCTGAGTGTAGGAATCTTAATCAAAATGTTCAAGATTACTTTGCTATACGCAGGTGCAAGGATGCAGTAATCTATGCACTGCACAAGTGTGACCTTTTATAACCCAAATGATTGATGTCACTATTTGGAAAGAAGCCTCTTTTGTCTAAGTAGTATAAAGTTGTTACTGACCAGCCAGAACAGCTGCTTGGAGGGGACTGCTCCTATGTAAGGCTAGACTACTTCTTGTGGGACTGTATTATGGGGAAGATCTATTACTGACCAGCGGCTGCTCAGATAATGGCTGTGGGTACAGAGGCTACTGCTACTATGTAGGAAAGATGTATTGTTACCTAGCCGTGTGCAACTACTTAGCTTTGAAGAACTGTTTTGTCTAGTGGCTCCCTGTTAGCAATGGCTACATGGCCACTGGCTTCTACAATAAAGACTCTCTTATATACCTACAATTTCCCTTGGCTTCTTTGTCGAAGACCCGGGGTCCCAGGAGGTCTAGCCCCTGGCAGAGGCACTCAGACCTGACAGTTGGCTTACAGAGCAGGATCAGGAACTGAGTTCCAACAATCCTATCTAAAAAAGAGGGAATATGCTAATTGACCCTCACACCATCGCAAAGATGGTGAGCCCACAGCCAAGAAGGAAGGAATATGCTAATTGACTGCCCCGCCCTCAAAGATGGTGGTGCCCACAGCCACAAGATGGTGGCGCCCAGTCCCCTTAGCCCCACCCAGGGTGGCAGGCGCACAGCAAGGCTGGGCCCGCCCCCAGGCAGACCCAGCTGCTCTGTGTGCTTGCCTCCAGAGACCCCCAGCCCCCTCAGCCTCCCAGCCGCCCAAGGCTGGCATGAGGCACAGGCAAGCCTTGGATGGCAGCTGCCCAGCCGCCCAGGGCCACCCGAGGCTCAGGTAACCAGGGCCGGCTGAGGCTTGCATTGCCAGCAGTGGCATCAGCAGAGGTGTGATGGGGTGTCACCTTCCTCTGATCGCCAGGTCGCCTCCCACCCCTGAGGGCTCACGGGCTGTGAGAGGGGGCAGGCTGGGCTGAGGAACACCCCCTCCAGTGCATGAATTTTCATGCACCAGGCCTCTAGTAGGTATTATAAGCATTATTCTATAGTTTGCTATTTTTTTTTACTTAAACTATGTTAAAGATCTTTTAATATTAGTTTTATTCTTTCTTAATATTTTAAACTCAACTGCAGCAAACATCTTTCTATATATATATTAGTGCCCATGTATGGTATTTGGGAGAGAGTGGAGAGCTATATAGCAGAGTGGTTAAGAACACAAGTTCAGCCCTAACCGGTTTGGCTCAGTGGATAGAGCGATGGCCTGCGGACTGAAGGGTCCCAGGTTCGATTCCAGTCAAGGGCATGTACCTTGGTTGCGGACACATCCCCAGTAGCGGGTGTGCAGGAGGCAGCTGATTGATGTTTCTCTCTCATCGATGTTTCTAACTCTCTATTCCTCTCCCTTCCTCTCTGTAAAATATCAATAAAACATATTAAAAAAAAAAGAACACAAGTTCAGGAGACAAATTATAGGTGTGAATCTTGTATCTATTACTTACTAGGGGTATGACCTTAGGCAACTCACTTAACCTCCATGTCTCACTCATCTCATCTATAAAATTAGGAAATAAGAATATTTACTCCATAGAATCCCTGCATACATATCAGGGTTATCAGTATAGATTCCTGGAAGTAGAATTGCTGAGTCAAGATTTAAATTTTTTATACACTGACAAATGATCTTCTAAAAATATTCCCAGTTACGTATACCCACACTGTGAAAGTGATAGTTTCCCTGAATTCTCACCAATTTTAAAAATTGTCAATCTGACAATTCCATTATTGAAGTTTGTTTTTTCCTCATTTATTGAAATTTATAAGGACAAATGTCTTTTCTTTGTTATTGTCCACTTGCATTTTGTCCTTTGTGAATTGTCCTTTCATGTCCTATGTCCATTTTTCTATTGAATTGTTTGACTTAAAGAAGCTCTTTATGTGTATTAGACATTAATTCTTTGTTAAAACATGTCAAATATGCCCTGACCGGTTTGGCTCAGTGGATAGAGCGTCGGCCTGCGGACTGAAGGGTCCCAGGTTCAATTCCGAACAAGGGCATGTACCTTGGTTTGTGGGCACATCCCCAGTAGGGAGTGTACAGGAGGCAGCTGATCGATGTTTCTCTCTCATCAATGTTTCTAACTCTCTATCCCTCTCCCTTCCTCTCTGTAAAAAATCAATAAAAAAAAACCATGTCAAATATTTATCTGTCAATTGTCTTTCCTTCTTTTTTTTTAGTTTTTCCTTGTGATTTTGAAATGTAAAAAAAAAAAAAACTTAAAAAAAATCAACTTTAGTGAAATATAATTTTTACACAATAAAGTGCACCCATTTTAAATGTACATTTTGATGAGTTTAGATAAATGTATGTAGCTGTGTAACTATCACAACAATCACGGTATGGGATATTGCACTAAAATAAAGTTCCCTGTGCTTCATTCTCCTAGACCAGCGGTTCTCAACCTGTGGGTCGCCAACCTGTGGGTCGCAATCCCTTTGGGGGTCGAACGTCCCTTTCACAGGGGTTGCCTAAGACCATCAGAAAACACATATATAAACAGTGGTTCTCAACCTTCCTAATGCCACGACCCTTTAATACAGTTCCTCATGTTGTGGTGACCCCCAACCATAAAATTATTTTCGTTGCTACTTCATAACTGTAATTTTGCTACTGTTATGAATCGTAATGTAAATATCTGATATGCAGGATGTATTTTCATTGTTACAAATTGAACATAATTAAAGCATAGTGCTTAATCACAAAAACAATATGTAATTATATATGTGTTTTCCGATGGTCTTAGGCGACCCCTGTGAAAGGGTTGTTCGACCCTCAAAGGGGTAGCGACCCACAGGTTGGCGACCCACAGGTTGAGAACCGCTGTCCTAGACAATCCCTACCAACCCTTCCCCCACCTCAGCACCCACATAGTCACTGATCCACTTTCTGATTAGATTTTATTCTAGATTCAATTATAGAAAACAATTAGATTTGTCTTTTGTAGACTTCCATAGAAATAGAATCAGACTGTATGTACTAAATAAATAAATAAATAAATAATGGGGGGAGGGCATTGTGGTAACTCAGTTGGTTAGAGCATCATCCTGATACGCCAAGGTTGCACATTGGCTTCCCCAGTCAGGATACACACAAGAATCCACCAGTGAATGTATAAATAAGTGAAAAAAACAAATGGATTTTTATCTCTCTCTCTCCCTTCCTTCCTCTCTCTCTAAAATCAATAAAGAAATTTAAAAGAAAAATTTTGTTCTAGTTTCTTTGTCTCATAATAGTTTCAAGATTCTTCCATGTTGTTGGCTATATTGGTAGCTTGTTCCCTATTATTACTTAGTAGTATTCCATTGTATGAATATACCACAATTTGTTTATCCATTTGCCTTTTGAAGGACATTTGGGTGTTTCCAATATTTTGACTATTATATAGTAAAAAAGCTGCTGTGAATTCTATATGTCTTTGTATGGATTTGTTTTTATTTCTCTTGATAAATACTTAGGAGTAGAATGGCTGGGTCTTATGTAAATGTATGTTTAACTTTATAAGAAATTGCCAAACTGTTTTCCAAAATTGCTGTACTATTTTGCACTTTTAAATGTACATAAATACTAGATACTAATCTTTTAGAAAATTTATTGAAAAGATTTTCTGTCAGTTGCTTTTTAACTTTTTTTTTTCTCTTTTAATTTTGCTATTATCTATGCAATAGAACTTATTTTTTTTAAAGATCAAATCTATTTTTCTTTTTGTATCCCCAGTGTCTGGACTTGTGCCCTGCACAAAACAGCCCCGATTGAGTGTTTACTGAATGACCCAACAACTGTGAGGAATTCCACTGCTATTCCAGGACTTTGTAAGAAGGGTCACATTCTGATCATTTAGCTAACACAACAAGTCACAGGAGATGAATTTAACCATTAGTAAGACTCCAAAATATTATCTGCAAAGGAAAGGCAGATGATTGGGAACATCCAAATCCAATTGAAGTTCCACTCTACACGCAGATCTTAAAAACCTCATTTGATTATATTACACTCCTCTACTTAAATCTTTTCAAGACTTCCCGGCACTCTTGGGATCAAGTCCTCAACCTTAACTTGGCCTATAAAGCTCTGAGTCATCCTGTCTTCAAGTTTGGCCACAGTTTCCTCCTTCCTGTCCTTACATGTTTTCAGTTCTTTGAATGTGCCATGATCTTCCCCAAGCCAGGGTTCTTGATCATGCTGTTACTTCTGCCTGTAACACTCCTCCTTTCTTTCTTTCTTTCTTTCTTTCTTTCTTTCTTTCTTTCTTTCTTTTATTTACTTATTTATTTTTATTTAATCGTCACCCGAGGATATTTTTCCATTGATTTTTAAAAAAATATATTTTATTGATTTTTTTACAGAGAGGAAGGGAGAGAGATAGAGTTAGAAACATCGATCAGCTGCCTCCTGCACATCTCCCACTGGGGATATGCCCACAACTAAGGTACATGCCCTTGACCAGAATCGAACCTGGGACCTTTCAGTCCGCAAGCTGATGCTCTATCCACTGAGCCAAACCGGTTTCGGCTCCATTGATTTTTTAGAGAGGGAAAGAGAGACGGAAAGACAGAGAGAAATATTGATGTGAGAGAAACACATGGATTGGTTGCCTCCTGCATGAGCCCCAACCAAGGATGGGGCCAGAGAGGAGCCTGCAACCTAGGTATGTGCCCTTTACCAGAATTGAACCTAGGTCCACAGGCCAATACTCTATCCACTGAGCCAAACCTGCTAGGGCTCTTTCTTTCTTTTTAAAAAAATTTTTATTTATTGATTTGAGACAGAGAGGCATTGCTTTGGTGTTCCATTTATTTATGTATCCATTAATGTATTTATTAGTTGTAGTTGTTTTTAAAATCCTCACCTGAGGATATGATTTTTTTTGTTTTTGTTTTTTTAAAAAAATATTTTACTAGAGGCCTGATGCATGAAATTTGTGCATGGGTAGAGTCCCTAGGCCTGGCCGGCAATCGTGGCTGATCGGGACCCTCCAGCTGCTGGCCAGGGCCTTCCTTCGTTCTGCATCGCCCCCTGGTGGTCAGTGCACATCATAGCGAGCGATCGAACTCCCAAGAAGACACTTTGCATATTAGCCTTTTATATATATAACTAGAGGCCCGTTGCACGAAGATTCGTGCAATAGGCCTTCTTTCCCCTTGCTGCCAGCACCAGTTTTCCTCTGGCACCCGGGACCCAGACCTTCGCTCTGGCCACCGCCTTCCATCTTCACTCTGGACACAGTCTTCACTGGGGCTGGAGTCTTCAGTCTTTGCTCCTCACTCCGGCCGGAGTCTTCAATCTCCGGCTGCTGGAGTCCAACCCCAGCGGGTCCAGGGGTCCCCAAAGGTGTGGACAGAGTCGGCGAAGAAGGAATGACACGAAGACAGCCTTCAGTTGATCAGCAGCCTAGTCAGGACCTCTAGCCAGGATCTCCAGCCAAAGTTCTGGTTGGAGTTCTGGTTAGGAACTGATCAGGATCTGATGAGGGTCCGATGTTTATTGTCTTGTTACGTTCGTATTTATACCAGCCGATTTTAATCCTGTCAATTTCTATTACAAAGGTTAGGGCGTTTCTTATCTCCATTCCAGGGAGTAAAGATTATGTAGCTTAACTACCCGCCTGGCACTTAATTAAGAGGTTGTATCCCCTCCCTAACCTCAGGGAAAAATCCCCACCTGGGGAAACAACCTTTCTCAGAGAGGTGACCTTGGTTAAAACACATGGCACTAAGGAGAGCAAACATATTAAGAACAATATGCTATATATGCCAGGTCCCTTGAAACATATGCTGTGCAGATGTTTCTTTCCTGCAGCGACTGTGTCAAGCAGCAAGGATGGACCGACTTCCGGCATCTGGCCAGAGCTGCTCCTGTAGCTCCTTCTGCCCCCCATCCTCCCCCTCATAGCTTGACCGCTACTTTGCCTGCAGACCTCCCCGACGGGCTCCTGGGGCCGCCTTGCCTGCAGCCTGGCTTTCCGGCGGCTCTTGGGGTCTTACAGGGAGGCCTGGATGGTGGCTCCCGGTGTCCCGCCCTGCCTGCAGTATGCAAATTAGCCACCATTTTTGTTGGTGTTAATTTGCATATTGCACTGATCTGCCAATGGCGATGGTAGTAAAGGTATGGTTAATTACCATGTTTGTCTATTATTAGATAGGATAGTGGTCTGGTGCATGAAATTCATGGTGGGGGGGGTGTCCCTCAGCCTGGCCTGAACCCTCTCCAATCTGGGACTCCTCAGGGGATGTCTGACTGCCGGTTTAGGCCTGATCCCTGTCAATCCAGGACCACTGGCTCCTAACCGCTACCTGCCTGATCCCTACCTGCCTGATCTCCCCTAACAGCCTCTGCCTGCCAGCTTGCTCGCCTCCACCTGCCCCCCCACTGGCCTGATTGCCCCTAACTGCCCCCGCCCCCCCGCTGGCCTGATCATCCCTAACTGCCTCTGCCTTAGCCCTGCCACCACGGCTTTGTAAGGAAGGATGTCCGGAAGATCTCCCGGTCTAATTAGCATATTACCTTTTTATTAGTATAGATAGATGGATTTCAGAGAGGAAAGGAGAGAGAGATAGAAACATCAATGAGAGAGAGAATCATTGATTGGCTGCCTCCTACATGCCCCCTACTGGGAATCGAGCCCACAACCCGGGCATGTGCCCTTGACCGGAATGGAACCAGGGACCCTTCAGTACGCAGGCCAATGCTCTATCCACTGAGCCAAACTAGCTAGGGCAGGATATGTTTTTTTGATGAGAGAGATCAACCTGCTGTTCCACCCACCCATGCCTTCCCTGGTTGATGTTGCAACTCTGTTGAAGATCTAACCAACTGAGCTACCCAGCCAAGGCCCCACTTAACTTCTAAGTCACCTTTTTGGATTCAGTTTAACTCCCATCAACTCAGGGAAGCCTTCCTCCCCCAACTCCTGAAATAGCCTTAGGTTTCATATAACCCTGTAATTACTCATTCAACCCTTATCTTCCCTCAAAGATTGTAAACTCAGCAAGAGAGAAGACTGCTGTTCTTATTTGTCTTTTTGTCCCCACTGTTTACTAGAGTGTCTGATTTATAATAGGTACTTGACAAAGGTTCAATGGATGAATGAATGAAAGCTAAGGCAGAACCAACCAGCGTGGCTCAGTGGTTGAGCATTGACCTATGAACCAGAAGGTCAAGGTTCCGTACCAGTCAGGGCACATGCCCGGGTTGCAGGCTGGATCCCCTGAGTGGGGCGTGCAGGAGGCAGCCAATCAATGATTCTCTCTCATCATTGATATTTCTATCTCTCTCTCCCTCTCCCTTCCTCTCTGAAATCAATATATATATATATATATATATATATATATATATTAAAAAGGAAGGTCAGGACCAGGAAGAATTATAGGATTCATTGAGAAATAAAAAAGAAGTCTAAACTTGATCTTAGGGGTAAGGAGAGCCACTGAAATATTTTCATTATTTTTTAAATAATGAGTTATATAGAAGGTGACTAACTTTTAAAAATATATATATGTTTTTATTGATTTCAGAGAGAAGAAGGGAGAGGAAGAAAGGGATAGAAACATCAATGATGAGAGAGAATCATTGATTGGCTTCCTCTTGCATGTTCCCCACTGGGGATCAAGCCTGAAACCAGGCATGTGCCCTGACAGGGTATCAACCATGACCTCCTGGTTCATGGGTTGATTCTCAACCACTGAGTAGCACAGGCCGGGCAGCCACTGAAAGATTTGAAGCAGAAGAGTCAGATACAAAAGGCTCAATCAATCTCACTAGACTGAGATGAACTGTTTGGATAAATTGACAGTCGATAGAATGAACACATAAAGGGACCATAATCCAGCCTGGAAATACCTGAACTGAGTGGGAAATAAATCGTGACTCTTAACCTACTTGAAAATATTTTTTAAAACACTCATATATGGCTTTAGTCCAGTTCAGTTAAATCAGTACCTCTGGGGTTGAAGGTCAGACATCTATATATTTTGAAAGCTCATAAAATCATGGCAGACAGAGAGCAAAGGAAAAACAGCTAAATATTGCTGGGCATAAAGTTCTAGATAGAGAGAGACTTGGACTTTTCTAGATTACAAAGAAACTTTGAAGGGTTTCTCCCTCCCAGTTTTATTGAGAAATAATTTATACACATCACTCTATAAGGCATACAGCATGCTGGTTTGATTTACGTATTTTGTGAAATGATTGCCACAATAAGTTCAGCTAACATCCATCTTCTCATAAATATATGATAAAAAGAAAAAAAGAAAAAATTTTTCCTTGTGATGAGAACTATTAGGATTTATTCTCTAAACAACCTTCCTACATATCATACAGCAGTGCTATCAATAGTCATCATGCTGTACATTATATCCTTAGCACTTATCTTAAAATTGGAAGCTTGGCCCTAGCCAGTTTGACTCAGTGAATAGTGTGTCGGCCCATGGACTGCAGGATCCCGGGTTCGATTCTAGTCAAGGGCACATACCTCTGTTGCAGTTTCAATTCCAGGCCCTGGTTGGGGCGCATGCAGGAGACATCCTGTTGCAGAAGACCAAAGAAATACCAAGCACGCTTCCTAGAGAAAGGGAGGGACCCTGTTTATTAACACTAGTGGACTCCGGGAATAATTTCCAAATCAGAGTGAGTAACACACAGAGGGCTTCACTTTTTATAATCTTCTGGGGTCTTTATCTTGCAGATATGGTTCCGCCCCCTTTCATGGGCTTACAGGAAGGCCACCAGGTGTTGGGGGTCCCCAGGCCATATCCGATGATCTGTCCTGGGGCCAGCGATAACGACCTCCCCCCAGGGCAGTGCATTGTTCACAATTTTTATGGCCTGACTCATCTTGCAAGACCAGTTTCTTCCTCACTACTGGGGATTGAGCCCACAACCAGGGCTGTGCTCTGACGGGGAATTGAACTGGCAACCTCTTGGTTCTTGGGTTGATGCTCAACCATTGAGCCACACCAGCTGGGCCTTTTTTCTTTCTTAAAGTCTTTTTTTCTTTAATATGTTTTTATTGATTTCAGAGAGGAAGAGAAAGATAGAAACATCAATGATGGGCCTTAGCCGGTTTGGCTCAGTGGATAATGTGTCAGACCACGGACTGAAAGATCCTGGGTTGATTCTAGTCAAGGCCAGATACCTTGGTTGCAGGCTTGATGCATGCAGGAGGCAACCAATTGTGTGTCTCTTTCACATAGATGTTTCTCTCTGTTTCTCCCCCTCCCACTCTCTCTAAAAATCAATGAAAAATATCCTCAGGTGAGGATTAACAAAAAGAAAAAAAATAGAAACATCAATGATGAGAGATAGTCATGGATTGGCTGCCTCCTGCATGCCCCACACAGGGGATCAAGCCCAGAAACCAGGCATATGCCCTGACTGGGAATCAAACCATGACCTACTGGTTCATAAGTCAATGCTCAACCACTGAGCCATGCTGACCAGGCTGAAGAATCTTTATGTGGGAAAATGAGAGTGTAGTACATGGAATTTTTTTTCCCATCTAGGTGCAGAGTCAATAAGTTAATCGTATTCTTTGGTTCAAAGTGTAAAAACATTCAAACCTGTAAAGAATGTTTGTGAGTTTATTTGAGCCAACCTGTCAACAATTGCCGGGAAGCAGAATCTCAACGGACTGGGATAATGCTCCAGAGAATGATGGTTTTTCACCTTATTTTATACATTACATTCAAAGGAGGAAACATAAGTGGGTTACATAAAATCCATTGGTGATAGATTAGGGAGGCGGGAGAAAGCAAAGGGGGGGGCCTCTGGGATGGGATAAAAAGTAAAATGATAGACACATACTTCTTTTACTTAGGTGGGTACAGGATAGTTAACAGTCAACAATTAACTTGATAACAATAACAATTAAGGAATTTGTCAGCGCCCAGGGTATTTGGTTGTACCTTGACGGGTCCGGAAAAAGGGGAAGTTACAAGTTACCCTGACATTTCAATGATATGTTATCATAGATGCAAAAAGACAATAAGCTCAGTTAAGGTAAAGATTGACCTTGTCAGGGAAAATACCAGCCTAGGAGGTGATTTTAGTTAAAATTTAATTTCAGTCCATCCTTTGTGGTTACTTTAGGTCTTTGAGTTTGCAAGACCGCCATGCTGCCCTTCCCTGAGCTTGTCAGGTTAGCATGTGGCCTCTTTCGTCCACAAAAGTACACACTATCATTATTTGAAATCACACAAGGTCCCTCTCTATTTTATTTTTCTCTTCTTTAGTCCTAAGCCCTTCCTCTCCTCTCTCTAAGTGCCATGTAATGTGTTTACTTCTCCCTGTGAAATCAGACAATCAGTGGGTCTGGGCTGCCTGTCACTACTTGAGCCAATTAAGCAGAGACAGGGTTGAATCACATATGAGTGATTTATGCCAATACTGCCGGCAGTATGGGAGAACAGCAGGCCATCCATGAACCAGATGCTTATATTGTGTAGAAGGACAAAGATTACATGGGGAAATAGGTAAAAGGGATAAGAATGGATATACAAGCCCTAGCCGGTTTGGCTCAGTGGATAGAACATCAGCTTGCGGACCAAAGGGTCCCAGGTTCAATTCCAGTCAAGGGCATTACCTCAGTTGCAGGCTCCTCTGGGGCCTGGGCCCTGGTCAGGGTTCCTGCAGGAGGCAACCAATTGATGTGTTTCTCCCACACTGATGTTTCTCTCTCTCTCTTTCATTCTCGCTAACAATCAATGGAAAAATATCCTCGGGTGAGGATTAACAAAAACAAAAAAATAAATAAAGGTGATTAAATGTTTTTTTAAAAAAAGAATGGATATGCAAAAGGAATAAAAAATGGGTTCAATGGTTACAGATTATATGCAACGTGGGCTGCTCTGGGACTCCATTGTTTTGGCAACAAGGTTGTCAATCTTTCCTTCATGTTAGGCAGTTCTCAGATAAGGAAAATGGGTCGCATTCCATGGTTAACTCCTGGGGCATACAACTCTCCAGCCAGTTCAGAATATGCTTTCTTTCATTTTTATTTATTTATTTTTAAAATATCTATTTTTATTGATTTCAGAGAGGAAAGGAGAGGGAGAGAGAAACATTAATGATGACAGAGAATCATGGATTGGCTGCCTCCTGAGAATATGCTTTCTTTGAACAAAACAGTCACGGTTAACAGAGCATGATTAATATTTCTTATAACTACACTTATTCTCTATTATTCTATTTCTGCCCCTAACACCTGAATATATATGTATCTTTATTTTGTAGGTATGTTTAATTTGCTTATAGAATTTAATTGTGCTAATTGTTTTCCTTTTCCACACAATACTCTTTTTAAGATTTATTCATGTTGCTACAGATATATCTAGTTCATCACTTATACTGCATAGTATTCCCTTAGAGATGGAGAGTGAGCTTCCTGATATCACAAAACTGTCATAAATATCTTCATACATGTTCTCCTATGGTTCTGTGAAATATTTTCTTGTGGTGATGATTCTAAAATAAGGATTTGGCATTTCACCTCCCTGCTCCACATTCTTTAATACTCCCATTTCCTTAGGGTAAAACACAACCTTCTTAGGATGACAAAGGAGTCAAGTCATTTTAAGTCTCTAAACTTCTCTTTCCTTCCTAACAAGATCTAACAATGCTTGCCTACTTGATAAGGCACTTGTAAAGATCAAATGAGTTGCTGCAGGGGAAGTGCCTCTGTAGCCAGTAAAAGAACTATAAAAATGTTGATTTTATTAACAGATTTCTTTGAATATGTTTTTCCCCTTCAAGATGGGCCTCATGTTTACTTTAGCCAGACTTGAGTGATGTAAAAATGTGGATGGTAGGGAGTGGGCAGCCCACTCATTGGCCTTCCCGGCAGTATCCAGACTCAGTGCTAATTTGGTATTATGAGTGAAGGGTGAGAGTGAGAAAGCTGGAGGTGAGGTCAGGCTAGTTAGCAAGGCTTAGAGCAGAACGTTTGAGCCCCTGCCCTCCTTTCTTCTTCCCAATTTCTTTTTTTACTTATTGTTAATTCCCCGCCCCCCCCCCCCCCCCCGCCAGCCCCCAGGAGATATATACTACTACATTTAGAGAGAGTGGAAAGGAGAAAAGGGATGGAAGTGGGAGGGAGGAAAAGAGGGGGAGAGAGAGAGAGAGAGAGAGAGAGAGAGAGAGAGAGAGAGAGAGACACGTGAGAGAGACACGTGAGAGAGATACACATCAATTGGTTGCCTCCTGCACGTGTCCTGACTGGGGCTGGAGATTGAACCTGCAACCCAGGTACATGCCTGTGACTGGGAATCAAACCCCCGCTCGCCCCTTCAGTGCTCAGGCCAATGCTCTAACCACTTAGAAACACTGGCCAGGGCTCTTCCTAATTTCTATAGACTTCCTAAGAACAAAGATCAGACCTTTACTTTTTAAAATTTATCTCTTTGAACCTTTGAGAGGACGCTCAGAGTAGGTGCTCACTAAATGCATTCATGGAGAGAATCCAGACTATGCCAGCCTCGGATCTGAGAAGCTAGCCTTGTCTTTGTCCCTATTGCTGGTGAATCAAGGGGTGTGCATCCATGATCCCCAGAGTTCATCTGTCTATTCCTTCCTTGCCCACTTCCCTCCACTCCCACCCACCACTTCTCCCCCCTTTCCCCATATACTAGCTTCTACTCATCCTTCCAATTTCTACAATAGTGGTCACCTTCTCCGTTAAGTATCAAATTGAAATGGGTGCTGCCCCTAGCACTCAGCACTTACAATAAGAGCTGTATGGCAGGCAGTGATAATTTTGTTGGTCTTCCATGGGGGTCATTTGCCTCCATTTTACAGAGACTGAGGCTCACAGAGTTTGTACAACTAGCAATTGGTGGAGCTTGGGTTTGCACCCTAATCTGTCTGACTTCCACTACTCTGACTGCCTCCCAGTGTCATAGCAGCGTAGTTGTTTACCAGGTTCTCTTGCACTAGACTGCACACTTCTTGTTAAATGCTATATAGCACACTCCCAGCACATACCTGGCACACAGTAGATGCTCAGGAAACGTCTGTGAAAGAAAGGCAGGTAGGTGGGGCAGGAAACAGACCCTTGGCTGCTAACTTCTAGCCTGGGAGTCAGGACGTCTTTGGACCTTTGACAAATGCCTTGCCCTTTGTGAGCCAAGACTGGGGGAAGGGTTAGAATCTGAGACTTCTTCCCACCCTCATCCTTGCCTCAGTGCCGACAACTTTGCCATTGTCCCCTGCAAAAAACGTGCCCACGTTCTGCTCCCAACACCAAGCCCCAGTGTTGCTGGGTGGAGTCGCTGAGCAGCTCACTCCTGCCACCTGGTGGTGCTGAGCTGCCTTGCTCAATCTTCTTTCTCCAGAGCCGCAGATCTACCGGATCTCATCTGAAAGAGTCTAGCAGCAATTTGCATACTGCCCCTTCCTCCAAGGGTTTGTCTTTCTCTGTAATCCTTCCCCATTCCCAGCACACAGCCACGTTCCTGCTATTCCCACAAAGCCAGTTGAGCTGGCTGGAGTTAAGATCCTTAAAGATTCTAAGGTCTGAAAAGGCTGTGGTGCACACCTCCACCATAAGGACTTCCAGACAAAATACTAAAAGGAAAATAAGCCACAAATAAGGATGTGCTACAAAAGTCTTATTTCTCTTACAATGATTACTGTAACTCTTTTATTTTTTTTAAATATGAAATAAGTTATTTATCTCACACATCCCATTTGTTTTAGTGCCCCTGCTTTGCAGCCCTGTGCACTAGCACTACTGGGTACTTCCAGGTACCACTGGGTAACACACCACGGACCCCACTTTGGAAGGGAGAACACAAGCCTTATGGGCTACTTGAAGGTTGTACTTATAAGTTTTTGTCTTTCCTGGGACTCCACAGTGTCTGGGAGACAGTAGGAGCTAATAATCAATGTTTGTTTGTTGGTCTTTACCTGAAACAAACTCCTGGCTAGCCTTTCATCAGGATTTTTGGGAGCCTACTCTACCTACCTATCTCTCTGCATCTTTTTATTTTTTTTTTATTAAATTTTTATTGTTAGATTACATTTGTTCCCCCCCCCCCCATAACTCCCCTCCTTCCAGTTCCCGCCCCACCCTCCGCCCTCACTCCCCACCCACTGTCCTCATCCATAGGTGCACGATTTTTGTCCAGTCTCTTCCCGAATCTCCCATTCCCCTTCCCCCCCCAAGAATAGTCTGTCCATTCCCTTTCTATGTCCCTGATTCATTATAATCACCAGTTCATTCTGTACATCAGATTATTTATTCACTTGATTCTTAGATTCACTTGTTGATAGATGCATGTTTGTTGTTCACAATTTGTATCTTTATCTTTTTCTTCTTCCTCTTCTTAAAGGATACCTTTCAGTATCTACACTAATAAAAGAGAAACATGGTAATTGGCGTACAACTGCTACCCTTCCCATTGGCTAATCAGCATATCCTTATGCAAATTAACTGTCAGCCAAGATGGCGGCCGGCAGCCATGCACTGAAGCAAGCAGGGAGGTTTGCTTCCTCCAGGAACTGCAGACTCCAACATTCCCCGCCTCACTTGCTGGCCTCTCAACTGCAACTCTAAGCAACTATTACTATGTTGCAAATAAGAAGCTAAACAAAACCGGCTTTCAGTCAGCCCCGGACCGCAACATTGTATCCATGTTTTCAGCAGCGAGGCCTCAGAGCTAAACCTGGCCCAGAATAAAAAAAAAAAAAAGAAAAACAGGAGCGGTTGGGAGCTTTTAGTCAACTGCCAGCGGGAAAACAGCCCTCAGCCCCTCAGCCAGCCTGGCCAGGCACCCCAGTGGGGACCCCCACCCTGATCCAGGACACCCTTCAGGGCAAACGAGCCGGCCCCCACCCGTGCACCAGGCCTCTGTTCTATATAGTAAAAGGGTAATATGCCTCCCAGCACCGGGATCAGCGTGACAGGGGGCAGCGCCCAAACCCCCTGATCAGCCCTGCTCTGTGCCTGATAGGGGGGAGCTCCCCAATCCCCCAATTGCCCTGCGGCTCTGTGTGTGACAGGGTGCAGCGCACCAACCCCCTGATCGGCCCTGCTCTGTGTGTGACAGGGTGCGGCACCCCAACCCCCTGCCCCCCCATGGGCCCTGCTCTGTGTGTGACAGGGTAGAACCATAACCTCTCCATCGGCCCTGCCCCGAGTGTGACAGTGGCGGTGCCCCAACCCCCTGATCGGCCCTGCTCTGTGGGTGATAGAGGGTGGCCCCCCAACCCCCCTCCACGGGCCTTGCTCTGTGTGTGACAGGGTAGAGCCATAACCTCCCCATTGGCCCTGCCCTGAGTGTGACAGGGTGCAGCGCCCCAACCCCTTGATCTGCCCTGCTCTGTGTGTGACAGGGGGTGGTGCCCCAGCTCCCCTATCGGCCCTACTCTGTGAGTGACAGCGGGGAGCTCCTCAACCCCCTGATGGGCCCTGCTCTGTGAGTGACAGGGGGCAGCGCCCCAACCCCCTGATTGGCCCTGCTCTGTGAGTGACATGGGGCAGCGCCCCAACCCCCTGATCGGCCCTACTCTGTGCATGACAGGGGGTGGCGCCGCAACCTCCCCATTGACCCTGCCTTGAGTGTAACAGGGGGCGGTGCCCCAACCCCCGAATCAGTCTACCCTGAGTGTGACTGAGGGTGGCATTGCAACCTCCCGATCCGCCCTGCTCTGTGCATGACGGGGCGGAGCCCCAACTCCCCAATCGGCCCTGCTCTGAGCCTGACCAGGGGCTGCACTTAGGGATTGGGCCTGCCCTCTGCCACCCGGGAGCAGGCCTAAGCCAGCAGGTCGTTATCTCCCGAGGGGTCCCAGACTGTGAGAGGGCACAGGCCGGGATGGGGGACCCCCCCTCCCTAACCCCCCCCCCCAGTGGACAAATTTTTGTGCACCGGGCCTCTAGTTTCGTATAATACTGGTTTAGTGGTGATGAACTCCTTTAGCTTTTCCTTGTCTGTGAAGCTCTTTATCTGACCTTCAATTCTGAATGATAGCTTTGCTGGATAAAGTAATCTTGGTTGTAGGTTCTTGGTATTCAGTACTTTGAATATTTCTTGCCATTCCCTTCTGGCCTGCAAAGTTTCTGTTGAAAAATCAGCTGACAGTCGTATGGGTACTCCCTTGTAGGTAATTCAGTCTCTTTCTCTTGCTGCTTTTAAGATTCTCTCTTTGTCTTTTGCTCTTGGCATTTTAATGATGATGTGTCTTGGTGTGGTCCTCTTTGGATTCCTTTTGTTTGGGGTTCTCTGCGCTTCTTGGACCTGTAAGTCCATTTCTTTCACCAGGTGGGGGAAGTTTTCTGCCATTATTTCTTCAAATAGGTTTTCAATATCTTGCTGTCTTTCATCTTCTGGCACCCCTATTATTCTGATGTTGGTACGCTTGAAACTGTCCCAGAGGCTCCTTACACTATCTTCACACTTTCGGATTCTTTTTTCATTTTGCTTTTCCAGTTGGGTGTTTTTTGTCAAATCTTTGGTTTGATTCTTGTGCTCCTCTGGTCTGCTATTGGGTATAATATTCTTTATTTCAGTCCGTGTATGCTTACTTTCTAATTTCTTTATCGTAGCATCGAGGGTCTCATTAGTTTTTGTGAGGCTCTGCTCAAGTTTATTGCAAGCCCTCAAAATTGCGATTCTTAGCTCCATATCCTCCATTTCTGTCATGTTTTTTTGTCTCTGCATCTTTTATGCTGTCTTGGTGCACCCCCTTGTGGTCTTTGTGCACAGTCTTGTTCTAGCCAAGCCTTAATTGTTGTAGTTGACACTAGAGGGATTTGACCACCAGGCCACTGGATGTAGGAATCAGCTGTGTGGAAAACTTCAGTCCTCTGGGGAGGCGCTAGTCCAGCCTTTGCCTGAGGCGATCGGCAAATGGCTCTGCGCAGGGCCTGGGCGGAGCGGGCTCAACAGGGCCGGGGGAGGGAGCAGCTATGGCTGCTCTCAGTTCGTCTCCAGGGGCTCTGCCTCTCTGTCCCCGCAACCGCTGCAAACCTCGGAGGGACCATAGCCAGACAGTCCCGCTTCTCCCGTTTGAGTCTGGGTCCCTAGAGACTCGCCTGGATCTGTAGCTCAGAGTCTGAGACTCCCTCCTGATTGAAAACGACAACCGCGCCCTCAGCCACCAGCCTGCTTTGCGCGCGCACCGCCGCACCTTTAAATTTTTCACACTGCGCCTCTGAGCCTCGTAATGCTGTTGTTTTTCCTTCTAGTTGAAGAGTCTCTCCTCAGCCAGCCTTCCTGTGGTTCTGGGTGATGTCCGTTCCGTCTTTTAGTTGTAAATTTGAAGTGGTTGTTCGAGGCAGCAAACTCCGGTGTTTACCTATGCCGCCATCTTGGTTTCTTCCTATCTCTCTGCATCTTTAGTTTTTCTCTTTGCAAGTCAGAACCCTTCTCCCCTTTTAAGAAATCTGATTTCAGTTCCAAGAAAGGATATCAAAACCCTAGAACTTTGGAGCTGGAAGGAACCAAATACTAAGAACAACCTCTACCATTTGTTGAATTCTGTTTGTTGTTTTTTTCAAATAGGTTTTATTAAGAATAACCATTTTGGCCCTGCTGGTGTGGCTCAGTGATTATCAACATATGAACCAGTAGGTCAACAGTTCGATTCCAGGTCAGGTCACATGCTTGGGTGACAGGCTCCATCCCCAGTAGGGGGCATGTAAGAGGCAGCCAATCAATGATTCGCTTTTCATCGATGTTTCTATCTCTCTCTCTCTCCATTCCTCTCTGAAATCAATAAAAATATATTTAAAAAAATAGAAAGTAACCATTTTGAGTTTTGTCAAGTGTCTTCTTTGCATGTATTTAATTGATGAATATATTAACATGTTCCTTATTAATGAACTAGAGGCCTGGTGCATGTATTCGCCCCAATGGGAGCTGATCAGGGCCGGGCCAGTGTGGGGGAGGGGCTGAGGGCGGTTGGCCGGCCCCACCCCTGATTGGGGTGGGGGGGCGATCAGGGGTGAGGTCGGCAGGGGGGAGGGGCCGCCAGTTGGGGAAGGGGGGGCCAATCGGGACCCCAAGCGGGCCGGTTGGCTGCTGCAGTGCACATCATAGTGACCGGTTGTTCTGGTCATTCTGCCATTCCAGTCACTTGGCTTTTATATATATAGATTCCATTATTTAAAAAAAAAAAAACTATTCTAGCATTCCTGAGGTAAATAAAAAGGGACCTTAGACCTCATGGAGGTCAGTGGTTCTCAGTTAGATGTAGTCAAATTTATTTATTTACAGGTGAGAAAAACAGGCACTGAGAGGTAAAATGGGGGTTATCTATACTTTCAAATATGGTTCCTGGTTTTTTTCATGTATATATTTTCCCATACCAGGCTGTTAAGATCCCAAAGAGCAAGCAGTGAGGATTCAATGTAGCATTTTCTCTATAATATTTCACCCAGGAGGGTACTCAATAAATGCTATTGATGACTAGATTGATTAGTAGACTTATAGTGGAGCTAGAGCAAGAAGCTGCAGGCTAAATAGGAAGATGGTCCTGGCTGGTGTGGCTCAATGGTTGAGCATCGTCCCATGGTCTAAGAGTGGTCACCCAATACCCAGTCAGGGCACATGCCCAGGTTTCCAGTAGGGGGCAGCCAATTGAAGTTTGTTTTTCTACCTCCCTCTCCCTTCCTCTCTCTCTGAAATCAATAAAAACATATTAAAAAGGGGGTGGGAACGGCTGGAGAGAGGTCAATGGAGGAAAAAGGAGACATACTAGTATGTAATACTTTAAACAATGTAGAATTTTTTTTAAAGCCTTAAAAATATACTTAAAAATAAATAAGCCGATGTGACTCAGTGGTTGAGCATTGACCTATGGACCAGGAGGTCATGGTTCCATTCCCAATCAGGCCATATGCATAGTCGGGGGGCATGCAGGAGGCAGCCGATCAATGATTCCTTCTCATCATTGATGTTTCTGTCTCTGTCCTTCTCCTTTTCCTCTCCGAAATAAATAAAAAATACATTTAAAAATAAATAAATAAATAGGAAGATGGAAGACTATGGTTATACCAAATAAAGGACTTCTACATAGCTAGAGAGATAAACCATTAAACAAATGAGAAAAAGTGGCTTGAGGCAATCCCTCCCCAGATGAGTTTGAGGAAGAGGAGACTATATCTTCTAAGTAGAGCACAAGGTCCAGGAAAGAACACAATGACTTTTGGCCAGACAGGTTAGCTTTGGTTCTTACCATTGATTATCATATTCCCTCTTCCCTCTATTCCTTGTAGAACTTGACAATTCCAAACATTCCCGGTAAGCTAGTGAGATGTCCCAGAAAAGAGCAGACTATGTATCTCCATCCTCAGCTTTTCCAAAGCTCTGTCCCATGTTCATATTGTACCCATGCCCAAATCTGTACCCTTCTCAGCAAAGGACAAACACATGGGATGTAAGGATTAGGCCTCTGAACTGGAAAGCAGGTGGGCAGAAGAGGCTAAGGCTCAGGAATGGACTGAGCTGGGGACACAATCCCCACGCTCTTTTATTCAACGATTCTGGCTGAGATAGAAGGGATCAGGAGGAGCAGTGGTGACGGGTGGAGGGCAAGCTGTCACCAATGAGGCAATAGGTCCCCAGGTTCCCAGGCTCCTGGAGCTCTGTGAAGCTGAATATTCTTGCCTGCTCTTTGACCCATGGCTGCCATAAGTGAGCCCACTGGACATCATATGCTTCTTCTCTAGGAGTTTGGAAGCAGAAAGTTCTCTGAGGGTAGCACCTATGACAGGAGCATCCCAGACTTCCCCTGTCCTAGTTGGTTTCCATGATTTTGGAGAGAGGGGTCAGGCCTGAGAGTCATTCAGAAGTGGAATGGGGTGGTGGGTGTTGTCTGGCAGGACACAGGCAGCCTTAGACGTCTCTATCTTCTCACCCTCTGTTAACTAAGGTCTCCCTGCTGTCCTACTCCTGTTTTCTTGGATTTCGAAGATATTCTTAGCTGCCAAGGAAGGCTCAGGGCCCAAGGAGACTTTAGAGGGGTAAGGGACTGGGCGAAGAGAGAGAGAGGGAGAGTGTGTGTGTGACCCTCCACGTGTTTGTTGAATGTATTTATGTGACTTTGTATGCCTTCTTCTAAGACCTGGCTTCTGTGGTTCATGAGTGTCTCCATGAATGCCCGTGGGTGCGTGACTGTGGTATGTGGTGTGTGCCTTTGTGTGTCAGGGTAGGGGCTCCCTGTGGAGGGCATGTGTTGAGAGGGGGTTGATTGTAAGAGCCTGGCTCCCTCTCTTCCTTCCCCATCCCTGCTCCCATCTGGCCTTGATCAGCCGGTCCCTGGGGAGGGAGCCGCGGTTTCGGATATAGGAAAATGTTCCAGGAAGCGGCCACTGTGCTGGGCCCTGCTCCTGCTCTCCCAGCGGAAATTGTTCCAGGAGGGAGGAGGGAAGGGAGTGTTGAGATAGGATTAAGGGAGGAGGGGGTAGCTCTTCTCTGCACCGGATAAAGCAGGATAAGTTGAGAGGAAGCTCAGGTCAGCCAGTAACCTGGATGTTGCTCCCTAAATCATTTAATGCAGGAACATTAAGAGCCAGCAAGAGGTTTCCTTTTCGTATCTGGTTCACTCTTTATTGAAGTTTAAGGATTGGGACCTGGGTGGCCCCTAGGGGTCCCTTTTCTGGCCCTGCTAGCCGGTACCCACGCGGAGGAGCTGGACACTTGGGTCTTGTCTACAAGTAGCTGGCTTGGTGGTGGGGGGTGGGCACAGGATTCAACCTCCTCTTCTCCCCACTGAGGGGGCTTTGAAGCTTGGATCCAGGACTGGGAGGGCTGCCTAATTTGGATAATGGAGGTTAATGGGGCGCCTGGAGGGGGTGGCCACGCTCCTAGATCAAAGAAGCCAGCTCTTCCCAACCACCACAGCTGGAGGTCACAGCTGGAGGGGGAGGGGCGGGGGCTTCGGGCCAGCCAGCAGGGGGTGCTCTGGCCCCAGAATACCTGTCTTCCCGAGTCTCTGACCCCTTCTTTGCCTGGAACTACTTTTGCCTAAAGAGTGCTTGTGGGGAGTCGGGTGGGGAGATGGGGGAGATAAGGGGATGGGGGAGCCTGGATAGTCAGACTCCTCGTCTTGTGGGGAGGGAGATGAAGAAGAGAACGGGCGCGAGAGGCTGGCGGCCTGGGGTCCAAGGGACATTAGCGCCTCGGGAACCGCAGGGTCCCGCAGGAGGATGCCTGGGACCCGGGTCTGGAGAAAAGCAGGGCTGGAGGGGAAGGACTCCTGCCGTCGGTCCGGGCGGCCAGGAAAGGACTGGGCGGGGCAGTGGGGATGCTGGCTGGGCGGAGGGGAAGGGGCACATGGACTCCCCCGCCGCCGCCTACTCCCCCCTTCCCCCGGTTGGCGCTCCCTCTCGGGCTCTAATCGGCGTGGCGGCCGCAGCGGGCAGAGTCAGCGCCGCCAGTCTCCGGGACGCGACTCCCAGCAATTGTGGTCGGGACCGCAGATATGCAGCTGCCTCCTGCCCGGGCGCCCGGCCCGGCCGGCCCCGCCCGCGCCCCGCCCCTCCGCCTCCCGGCCGCGCGGGGACACTGAGGCACGGAAGGGAGGCGACGTCCCCGGCCGCCCTGGGCGCAGCCGAGGCTGCCAGAGACGGCTGGGGGGGGTCCTCGGCCTCTCCCCACATCCCTAGATCTCACGATCGGTGGATCTGGGGGCAACTATCTCCGCCACAGCTGGAGCTGAGGCTGAGGCCCCCCGCCTCTCCCCCCAATTCTGGGGTCTTAACCGCTCGCCTTGCTTTAAACTTCACGCTGAGAAAGTCAAGTTCCGCTTTGAGATCCAGAGGGGGTGTCCGATTGTGTGTGGGAGGTGGTAATGGTGGTGGCTGAGTCCAGGAGACTCAATAACCTGGACAGTGGAAAAAGGGAAGATGGGGAAGGGTGGCCCAAGCAGACTCTGGACTTACAGGGAGTTTCTTCCTAGAAGAGAAGAGGAGGAGGAAGGGGGTGGAGAGAGGCAGGGGTGGGGGAAAGGAAATAGTTAAGGAGGGATTAGAGCAGTGTGTGTGTGTGTGTGTGTGTGTGTGTGTGTGTGTGTGTGTGTTGGGGGCAGGGATCCTCCTGGGAGGTTGGCGACCAGGTCCTCAGATACCGCTTGCCCCCTTCCTTCTGTTGACCAGATCCAGGGCCATTCTCAGAACTGAATAGATACTCTAAGATGCCAGCATGTCCTGTGTGCATTTGCACACACAAACACCAGTGTCCAGGGAAGTCATTCTTGATGGCTCTTTCTCCCTCACTTCTCACATCCAATCAGGACCCAAGTCCCATGTATTCCACTTCTAACTGACACCCTTCCACTGACTCCTCACGCTCTCCGCTCTCTGAGGCTACAAGCCACATCTTCTAACCTCCTGCCAGGACTGCTCAACCAACTGGTCTCCTTGCCTCTAACTTTGCCCTCCTCCAAACTTTGACAATGCTAATAGGCTCCACTGATGGAATAATGACCAAGTGCCAGACCCTGTGGTAAGAGTTCCACATGCATTATTCCTAATCCTTGTAACAGCCCAGGGAGGTTGCTGTATTATGTTTCCCCTTTCTAAAAAAGAAGACTCTAAAGCACCGAAGGTTAAATAACCCAAGTTTGCACCATAGTCAATGGCTGATGTACCCAGAACTGCTGGCTCTAAGACCTAGTTCCATTCTTCTCTCTGTAGCCAGGGTCACCTTTCTAAAACAAATATTCCCATATGTTGCTTGGAATCAAGTTTAGGTCCCTTGCACAACTGATTAGACCTTCCCCATCAACCTCCACTCTCTGTGCTCCAGTCACACGCAACTTTCAGCACCTCAAAAGTGCCCTTACCTCTGGGCCTGTGCATATAGGGGGAGGCAGGATTTAATAACACTTTTCTCTTTACCTGGCTAACTCCTACTCATCCTTCAGTTTCTTTACTTAGTCATCCCTTCTTTCAGGAAGCCTTCCTTGATTCCCCCAACACCAGCTTAGATTCACTCTTTTTAAAAAATATATATATTTTTATTGATTTCAGAGAGGAGGGGTGAGGGTGGGACAGAAACATCAGTGATGAAAGAGAATCATCAATTGGTTGCCTCTTGCATGCCCCACACCTGGGATAAAGCCTGAAACCCAGTCATATGCCCCAACTGGGAATCGAACCATGACCTCCTGGTTCATAGATTGATGCTCAATCACTGAGCCATGCCGGCCTGGCTTAGATTCACTCTTTTGTCTCCAATAACATCCAATACTGACTCTCTTTAGATACTTCCCACTCTTTATGTTAGCTGCTGGTTTGTGAGGCAAAGGGCTGCGTCTGTCTTGTTTATGGTTGCGTGCCTAAACCTCGCCCTGTGTGCATGGCACAAAATAGGTGCAAGCTGAGTATTTGTTGAATGAAAGAATGTTCCTCAGATCCAGCCCCAAGAAGAATCTGAGTAAGTTAGAGAAAATGGGCGTGCGGTGTGGTGGCTAAGCCTTTGGTTGTGCAGTTCATGGCTAAGGATAGAAGATGTGATCAGGATCCCATTACCCCAAGTTCTCTTTTTTAAAGACATTAATATAGTTCATGTTTCAGATTCCATGGTGTATTGTTTTACAAAGAGACACTTCCTTGAGATGACCAGAGTCTGTAAAAAAATAAAATAAATTATATATATATATATATATATATATATATATATATTCCTTACCTGAGGATATTTTTCTATTGATTTTTAGAGAGAGTGGAAGAGGGAGGGAAAAAAAAAGAGAAATATTGATGGATGTGAGAGAAACACATCAATTGGTTGCCTCCTGCACACGCCTCAGGGCCCAGGCTGGGGAGGAGCCTGCAACCAAATGCAGGTACGTGCCCTTGACCAGAATCGAACACAGGACCCTTCGGCCCGCAGGTCCGCAAGATGATGCTCTATCCACTGAGCCAAACTGTCTAGGACTAAAATAATTTTTTTTTATTACTTTGAAAAACCTTTATTTACTTTAAATTCTCACCCAAGGATATGGTTTTTTGTTTTTGTGTTATTTCTTCTTGAGAGGGTATGTTTTCACTGATTTCAGAGAGAGAGGAAGGGAGAGGGAGAAACAGAGAAACATCTATGTGAGCTCCCATACACGCCCAACTGGGGATCAAACCCACAACCTGGGTATGTGTCTTGACAGGGAATTGAAACCACAACCCATTAGTACATGGGACAACGCTCCAACCAACTGAGCCGCACTGGCCAGGGCCAGATGACCAGAGTCTTCATTCCATGCTGACCCATGTGAAATACCTACCCAGGGCAGGTTCCCTCCTTCCAGGGTCAGGCCTCAGTCTTCCCCTTCCCTCCATTTTCCTGTCTGTCCCTTGCTGTCCTTGATCCTCCTTCCCCTCCCATAGCACTTCTCTTTCTAATTCTGATCTGCCTCCTCGGGGATTTCTATATTGTCTCAGGGCTTAAATGTCCACTAAGGATACTGAGGTTCAGAGCAAAGGAGAACCAGGGCTAGCACCAGGATGCCTGCCCTGTAGCCCTGGCCCCTGGCAGCGGGAACAGGGAGGCCGAGCAGAGGGAGAGACTGGAGTTATGCTCGTATGTGTAAATGTGTACAGGACGTGGTAGGTGGGGAGCACCTTTTCTAAGCCATCCTAGGCAGAGGCTGCAGGTTTCTTAAGAGCTTCCCTTCTTCCCGGTGGAGAAGAAAACTGGACCCTCTTCCCCAAGGACCCCAGGCTCAGAATGTGAGGCCAAGGCACTGGGTTTGTCCATATCCCGAAGCCATGAGTGGATCTTCTGCCACCTGAGGAGTAAGTCCCCAACCCCATGGCCTTTGGAGGACCCTGCCATATTAGCAGCTGCCCCTCAGGGTTTCTTATCTGTATTCCTGCCATCTCTGTTTTCTCCTAGCTCTCTCTCTTCCTTCGTCTTTCTGTTTCCCTGTCCTGGGTGCCTGTTTCCTGTCCCCTCTGTGTTCTCTGTCACCAGTGTCTCTACTAGAGACTAGGGTTAGGCCTGGGTACATGGCAGGGCAGGGCCGGGGGGGGGGGGGGGGGGCGGGTTAGTGGCCAGACCAGGGGCCCGGGACATGAGCGCAACTTTCCAAGCTTCTCTTCCAGGCCCCTGTGGTTGGGGAGCTCCACAGAGGGAGAGATGAGTCAGCGGGGCCGCAGAATGGGGTGGGGGTGGGGGTGGGGGTCTAGGTGGGGGTGGGAATGCCGTGGTTCCCCAGGGCCAGGGAGTTTGCTGGGGCCATCTGGGTCTTAGAACTCTGGTGGACATGGGGTGGGGGTGAAAGATCAGTGAGTTCTCCGAAGGTATACTAGAGGTTCCCACACTAGTAGGAGTTGTAGGATGCAATTGTAGGACTGGCAGTGCCCTCCACACCACCCTTATCTATAGATTCTTGTAGGAAAAGGGGTTCCTAAATCCCGTCTAGAAGAGCTCAGGGATCTCTAAAGCTGTAAGATTGTGATGATAGACCCATGTGTATGTGTGTATGTATGGGACATTTACCATATTGTAACTGTTGTGTGATGTGAGTCTGTGTGAGTCCGTGTGTGTATTCTAGGTGTCTGTGAGTCTCTCTGCATGTATGTACACTGGTGTGTGCATTCTTGTGATTGGGGGTTAAGGCAAGTGTCTTGGTGTAAGCATCATCCGTAATATATATATACATATATATATATACACACACACACACACATATACACACACATATATATACACATACATATATACATACATATATGTGTGTGTCAATGTGGGCATCTGCAGAGCATATATATTTTCATCATTCAGCATGTGTGCAAGTGTATATCTGGAAGTGTGTCACTCATTAGATCCATATTAGAGTATGTGTCAATCTTTATTTCAGGGTCTCTGTTCCCTGTTCACTGGGGATTTGATCTGGGGAAGCCAAACCTATAATAAGAACAAGGGAGGACTAGGAGTCCCTTTGCATTAGGGTTCTCAGAGGAGCCCAGCCTAGGAGGTGGGCAGAGGGCGGTGGTGTGGAAGGGGGCAGCTTCCTTGAGAAGTAAGGGGCTAGAAGCCTCCCACTCTCACCAGTTTAAACTCTCTCTCCATCCCCACTGATCATCCCAAAAAGGGCTAAAGAGAAGTGAGGCAGGTTCCAGATTCAGCCTCCTGTAACCTCGAAATCCCCCTCTGAGTCTCCTAGGGGAGGGAGGGAAGGGAGTGGTCCCTGTGGTTCAGCCCAGTCCTGGGGTTGAGAGATCAGAAAGACACCGTCCCACCCCTTCCTTCAGGGGCGTCCATCTCTGGGAGCTCAGTGTCTGGGTGGCCATGGGCGGAGGCTGAGGGGCCCCCAGGGTGGTGGGGGGTGGTGGATAGAAACCAGATGCCTAGGGGGTTTATACTGGAAGGACCAGAGCCGCAGCCTCTACCCGCCCCTGCCACATGGCGCCTCTGCCTAGGCTGCCCCACCCCCTGGGAGGCTGGGCTGAGGGAGGCCTGGGAGGGTGGAGGCAGGTCCTTGGTCAGGGCTCCCAGTTGCTGCCCCCCTCCCCGCCTTCCGTCCTTGGGGGGCACTGAGAGGGGGTTGGGAATCTGGACCCAGGAATATCTGGGCCTCAGTTGGGCTGCAGAGCTATCTTTTAAAAAGGTGTGGAAGTTGGAACCCAGGGTCCTGAGGGAGGCAGCTGGGGGCTTTAGGCAGCCCCTCTGCCTGGCTTTGGTACAAATCTTGGGAGGGGACCCTGTGTCCAGGGACTGGCCCCTGATATCTTCCTGGGGACACTGCTCCTTCCTTATTCTTCCTCTTTCTTCCCTGGCACTACTGCTCCTTCCCAGATAGGATTAGGGCTTAAGGTCCCCCAAAAGGAAGTGGAGAAGGTTCACCCTCCTTGTCCCCCAACTCTTCTTCTTTCCTCATTCCTCTTTTTGCCCTTCACTCTCTTCCTTTTCTTCCCAATTTAGTTTAAGCCTAATGCCTCTCCCACCTGCCATTTCTTCTCTGGAGTCCAGACTTTTCTCCTCTGCCTCAGTTGCCTGCCTCACCAAATGGACTTGAGCTTTTCTGCTACTGGTGCAGTAATTTCTCCAAAGCTTCCCCATCTTCTTCCCAACGTGTGTGTGTGTGTGTGTGTGTGTGTGTGTGTGTGTGTGTGTGTGTGTAGGGGGAGCAGAACGCCATCTGACACCTCAGGCTCAGATGCCCCCCCACCAGGGGGAGACTGCGAGGTCATGGGACACCCCACCACGGGCACTTCCTCTTGGGCAGACTGGGTGGGGTGGCCCATGTAATCATGGGACACAATTATGCGCTATTTATACTCCATCCCCGCCCCCCCACCCCCCCCACCTGCCTGGCTGCTTTAACCCTCTTGCCTCCTGGGTGCCTGGCCAGGCCTCGGGCTATTTTCCTTGTCCTGCCCTCTCTTGAAGCCATTGTCTCCTCATCTTTGTTCCTCTGGGCCAGTTTTTCTTCCTTCTGGGATTGTTTTCTGCTCTCTGTTTTGAATCCATGTACCTGGTGCTCTGTTTTCTTCTTTTCTCTCTCTCTCTGCTGTAGCGCATAGTATCTCTTCTGATTCTCTCCGATTGTTTCATTTGCTCTGTGTGTCTCTCGGTCTTTCTGCATTTCTTCTTTTGCTTCTTTTCCTTTGTCTGGCAGCTACCCTGGTTCCCTAAACCTCTCCCCAAAAGTTGGGCCCACAGTGTTCCTTGGGGGACATCAAATCATTAGGCTGGAATCTAGAACTCCTGGGTCCTTACCCTGCCTGCTGGTTAGGCTCCCTGGACTTCCATCAGCTCCTCTCCCTCCCTGCCTTTTCCTTGGAGAGCAAGGAGAGCAAAAGGGGCAAGGAAGTGGGCAATCAGGAAGGGAAAGTGAGGGAACGGTGCTGGGGAATTGGGGGAGTGGGAAGGGAAGGCCAGGGCTCCATTCCTCTGATGGGTAGGGCTGGGATGGGGGAGAGGGGTGTGTTGAGAATAACTTGTAAAACAACCCCAGCTGGCTGGGCCCCTACATGGGAGAGATGCTGGTTCTACTACTTGGCTGCCTAGTCCTCTCTCTCCCACAAACTTACCTCAGGAGCCAGGTTTCAGTTAACAGACTTTTTGGTTTCCCTCTCCCAACCTTCCTTCTCTTCTTCCCCATTTTGATAAGAAGTCCTGCCTAAACTCTAACTTCACTTCTTCCTGCTGCAGAGGGAACAGGTAATGGGAAAGGGAACCAGGGGCTCCCTCCCAGGAAAGCGTGATCACTCATGAGAACTATCCATCAAGGGATGATTTGATGTGTGGCCAAGAGGGGTCTGGGAGGGTAACTGGCAAGGAATAATGGAGGCTAGAAGGACATACCTTTTGGGGGGCTTAATCCAAAGGGGCCAGGCTTGGGCATGGATGAGCTGAGCCAATGGCCTTCTACTCCTACACTCATTCCTGCCTGCCTTAATTTCCCCAGAATCAGAAGATCCAGGTTCTGGTCCATAGAGTGAGGTAGGCCCAGGTGCCACTTCCTAGGAGGCATTGGGAAGAAGACTGGGGAATCCCCAGCCTGTGCCAAGCCCTCCTCCACTCTCTACCCCTTCCTCCAGGCCTTGCTCTGGGACCTACCTCAGTGATCCTAAAAGCCTGGGCAGCAAAAGCCTTCACCCCAGAGTTCTCCCTCCTGTCTTTCATAATACACATGTACACACACACACATGCATGTACACACACATGCACATACACACTGCTCTCCTGATCTAGAGGCGGGTGACTGGGGAAACAAGCATCTCTGTGGTCAACTCGGGTGTGTATGTGGTGTGTGTGCCTCCAGCCATGTCACTGAGCTCATTTGTGTGTGAGTTTGTGTTCATTCATGACAGCGGCTGTGTCCGTGTGGGCAGCACTCCGTGTACGTGTGCATGGATCATCCTATGTTTGTCCATGAGTGTGTATGCTGTGTGTTCCAGTCTCTCTGTGTGAGTGTCGTCCCCAATCCCCCATCCCCCCCCTGGATCTCTAATTAGTGGTTTGGGGTTTGTTCCTTTTCCCTCCTGTTCCTTCCCTCAGCGGCAGCAGCAGCAGCAGCAGCAGTCTCAGCAGCAGGAGCAGCAGCCGAGCAGCAGCCAGGACGCCGGAGTCAGTAGGATTGTAGGATTGGAGCCCAAGTGGCAGCAAGAGTGGAGCTGGCCTGGGAGAGGAGCCGAGCCCTCCCAGGACCCTCAGGCCACCTCCTGCCTGCGCTCCCACTGCCAGACCTCCAGAGAGGAGAGACCCAGGACAGCCAGCCCCAGATCCCCCAGGTATCTGACACTGGGGGGCGCAGGGAGGGGTTCCCATAGATGCCCATGGGATTGCTGGGGGCGGGGGTGTGGGACACCTGGGCCCACCAACCTTTCAACCCTTCTCCTCAGCAGCCCCCAGGACGCCCTGACTACTTGCCCATGTCCTTGTCCCCCTCCAGCTTCCACCCCTTCCCGGGGAGCCCTTTCTCCTCTCCCGCCCAAATCCCTTCTTTGGGGAGCTCAGCAAATGGAGCAGGAAATTTGGACCCTCTGCCTCCCTCTCTCGCCCTGCTCATTGGATCCGGAGCCTTCTCCTCTGGGAAAGCTGTAATTAGAGGGTGGATCCCTACAGACAGAGAGCAGCCCCCCCACTCCCACCCCCCAGTCCCTTCTAACTTTAGATCTCTTCTCTCCCATTCTCCCATTCTCCCTCCCTCTCCCTCTCCTTCTTTCTGCGGCTCGGCTCTCTCCATCTGCCTGGCTCCTTGGGACCCGTTCCCCAGCCTCAGGATGGCGTCCTCCCTGCTTGAGGTAACTGCCCCCTCTCCCTCCCAGGACACCAGCCACAATCTCAATGGTCCTACTCCCTCCCCGCCCGCCCCCGACCTCCCAACTCACTCAGACAGTTGCTGTGGTGCTTGTCACTCTCAAGGGTCCCTCTGATGAGGAGAGAGGAGTGGGGTTAGAGGAGGGGGAGAAGGGGGCAGGAGAAAGGACGGGGAGGGAGGGAGATCAGGATCAGGGGTCAGAGAGCAGTCTAAGGAAGAGGAAAGGAGATTAGGCAAAAAGAAGGCAGGACCCCTAAGGTCAACCAAGCACACCAACTCTGAGGAATGCAAAGGGGATGGAGAAAGGAGCTGGTGGAGGGGGCGGGTGGGGAAAGAAGGGTGGGAGATAGGTAAGCTGGTAGCACACAGGGGCAGAAAGAGAAGGTGATGGGACTGGTTGAGCGGGCACAGAGTGACAACTGGGTTCAGTTTCTTGGGGGTCCTGTCTCCTGAGCGGTGTCTTGTCTGGTCTGTAGGTGGGAAGGGGCTGGGCCTCTGGGCTGGTGTGTACAGGAGAGGAGGTGGGCTATGAGAAAAGGCAGAAGGGCAGCCCTGTGCTCCAGTGCCTGAGCGGGGGCTGACCAGAGGAACCGGGCCCAGGCCTGAGAGGAACCAAGGAGGAGGGCCAGGGTCTGAGGCCGCCTGCCCGGCTCACAAATATTTAGCTTTCAGCCAAAGACAAACTCAGCTCTATTTTGGGAGTGGGAGGCTCCAGGGCGGACTGGGCCACTTCCCCTCCAGGCTGGGACCCCAGCATCTCTTTCCTCTGGCACTGGGCATGGAGGGAACTAGGGTATCATCGGGGTCAGGATTTAGGGGTCTTGAGAAATCACTGATTCTACCAGGGTTCCTGAGGGAATCATGGCACATAGTTGGAAAGGGGGACTCAGCAATTCAGAGCCTGTTTTATAACGTCCTGAGTTTTCTCGGCTTCTCGGTCTCTGACTCTGTTTCTCAGTCACCATCTCTGACCTGCTGTCTGGGTCCCACCACAGGAATTTGTAGCCAGAGAGCCCTCCCTTAAAGCCGACCTCCTTACGTGGCCTTGGATCTTCCATATCCATGGGCACCTCAGAAGCCCCCATGGCTGTTTCCTGTGCCCTAGCTCAGGTCCCAGGGGTGATGGGCCAAACAGGAAGCCAACTCATTCAGCCTGCAGGAGAGGTGTGTGTGTGAGACGGCACCGGAGTCTTAATGCCTGTGTTTATTGGCCTGAGTGTAAGTGTTAGAATGTAAAGCAGTGACTGCATGCGTGGCTGGCTTTTTGAGAGCACAGGGGTGTGTGTGTGTGTGTGTGTGTGTGTGTGTAAGCTGGGACATATTTGTTAGTCCAGGTGGGGAATGGTGTATGTGTAAGGCTGAGAGAGAGTTTGTGACTGAATTTGAGGGAATGACATACAAGCTAATGGGGTGGACGCCATGTCCCTTGTCAGTACTCTGTACCCAGTCAGGAGTCCCAAGTGTTGCAATGAGAGCAAACTGCTCTCCCTGTCATCTCTCCACTAGACTCTCTATTGAGCCATCATTGAAACACCGGTTGGTCTTGAGGAAGCAGGAGGACTAAGGTGCATGGAAATCTTGGGTCCACCCAAGACAGGGGCAGTGTCAGTGGGTGTGGGCGTCACACCAGAGTTGCCAGCGTGGCACTGGTGCCTGGGGGAAAGGGACCCAAAGGCCTGCTGGAAAGACAACAGACTGGGATAGCACTTGGCAAGAGGAATTGCCATGAAAACTGGGTTTCCATGTCCCTCACTCCCTGTGAGCTGGAGATGTTCCAACATAAAGGCATTCCAGTCCCTCTGTGTCTTTTACCAATTTGGGGGCACCTGGGCCCTCAGCTATCCTTCTCCTTCTCCGCAGCCACCACCACCAGGAATCCCTCAGCCTGGTATGGGTGGGATCTTTTTTTAAAAAAAATATATTTTATTGATTTTTTTACAGAGAGGATAGAGAGTTGGAAACATCGATGAGAGAGAAACATCCATCAGCTGCCTCCTGCACACCCCCCACTGGGGATGTGCCCGCAACCAAGGCACATGCCCTTGACCGGAATCAAACCTGGGACCTTTCAGTCCGCAGGCCAACGCTCTATCCACTGGGCCACACCGGTTAGGGCTGGGTGGGATCTTTGACAGTGGGAAGAACTTGGGGTTCAGACAGGGAAGCAGTGGCTGCTTGATGGGAAGCTCGCCTGGCCTGAGTGAGATGCAGGAGAGCAGGGAGGAGGGGTACATGGCGGTCAGGGCCAGGTGGAGATGGAGAATTGGAAGTTGGGAGAACTAAACAACTTGGGAGGAGGTTGAAAAAGTGGACAACTGGAAACTGGGACCTTGGGTGCTCAGAACCTATGGCCAGTCAGTCCTCAGATATACAGTGAGTGAATATTCCAGGGGGAGGTCAGCCTGGCGCTGTGAACACCTTCCCAGCTGCACATCTGGCTGAGAGAGCTGGGACAGCTCTTGTTCCTCCTTCAGAGGTCCCCCTCCATACTTGAAGTCTGCTCCGAGTTGTTGTTTAAGGAATAGTGGGTGGGAGAAGGGAGGCGGAAAAACAATTGGAAGGTAAGACTCCTGGGTCCTGAAAAGGTCATGCATTTGATTAGGTATGAGGGCTCATATTTAGAACCCCTCTCCCCACTTCTCAGGAGAGCGCAAGCAGCCAGAGAAGGAAACCGAGTCTATGGATAAACTTAGCCAGGGGCCCAGCTCTTGGCTCCTGGAACAGTCTGAGCGGCCTGACAGCTCACTCCCTTTTCCTTGCCTCCAGGGCCCCGGAGGGGCTCAGCTCCCCAGGGCTGGGGTCTCCTGTTGGCCTGGGGCTGCTTGCCTTCTTTCACCCCTCCTCCCCTCCCCACAGCTGGGTGGGGTCCCTGGGCTTGGCTGAGGGCCCCTGTGGCCACAGTGTGAGGGCCGGGCGGGGGACGGCGTCGGCGTTTTTAAAAATAAACCGACCGCAGGGAAACCAACGGAGCCGGCCCGGGCTGGGCAGAGGGGGAGGGGGCGGTCAGGGGTAGAAGGCGGGAGAAGCGGCCTGGTCTGGGGGTGTTTTGGGGCCCAGCACCGCGGTGGTTTTCTTAGGTAGGAAATCTGCTTTCTTCCCTCCCCTCCTCCTCCCCCTTTCCTCTTCCTCCTGTTCCTTTCTGTTTTCCTTTGCCTTCCTAGCCCAGTCTCTTTCCATCACCTCTCTTTGTTTATACTGGTTGCCTCCAGCTCCCTCCCTTTTGTCTTTCCACCTTTCTGCTCTTTTGGGTCCCTGCCGGTTCTGCCCCAAAGCCAGTGTCCCCTCTGTTCCCTTCCCCCACCTCTGGGGGCTTTTACATCAGTCCCTCGCCCTGTGCCCAGTGCTTGGCTCCCGAGTCTCTGCGTCTCTGCCTCTCCCCTTCCTACTCCATGTTTCTCTCTCCCTTTCTGCTGGGACCCTGCTCCTGCCCCAGCTGCTACCCCGCCTCAGCCCACCCTCTGCTTGGGGCATCAGAGGCTCCCTCTGCAACCCTGGCTGGGAAGCACCAGGGCTTTCATCGTGGCCAGATCTGAGGAAGGTTTTGGTGGCCCAGATTTGGGAGTCCATGTCCATGGGGTAGTTGGGCAGGGGGAGCATCAGGTTTGCACGTGGGGAGCAGTGCAGGAGTGTTGGCTGCACACACCTTTCACTGCAACCCCAAGACCCTACCTGGCCCTACCTTGAGGATTGGTGTCACACACACACATGCTGGCAGGCAGGTCTGGGAACCCTGGGCGCCTGGGTTCCTTTTCAGCTTTACTGAAGGCACCACCAAGTACATTGGCTTTTGAGGATCCCAGTCAGGGAACTGTCCAGGGTCAGCTTTTGAGGACATCTTTTTTTTTTTTCTTTTTGGTGGGATTCTCAGTAATGGATGCCTATCTGTGCCAGCCAGGAATTCTGGAGGGCACCTCCTCCTAGGCTGTCCCAGGGAGGAGTACCAGGCTCCTGAGGGAGGACTAGTCTGGTAGCAACAGCAGGATGGGCATTAAGGGCATTCTCAAAGACCCTCATGCCCCACATCTACATAGCTTTCTTCACTCACTGCGCCGGAAGGGTGAAGAGAGACCAGCTACTTGGGCTGTGGGCTACGTGTTCAGGGACACTGAGGCATGGAGGGGTGTGGCTGTGAGCCTGTATCGTAGCCACCCCAATTTCTTACCCTGGAGGGGCATGAGGACTTCAAGCTCTTCCACCCCACAAAAGGGGTACCAGCTGGCTCCACGAAGCAGGAGGTGCCCACTGCCCGCTTGAAAGACATTCTTGCCTCAGCCACAGCCTTGGCTTGGCGGCAGCCCTGTTCCCTCTCAATGTCTCAGTGTCTCAGCCATCGCTTCCTCTTGCTCCCAAGGCTCAGAGTCCCTGCCAAGAGATTCCTTACCAGGGACATGAGGACAAGGCCTTGGGGAGACCAGCCTGGGCCACTGCCTTAGTCAGGAGCTGAAGTGGAGACAGGAAGTGAAATACGGGGTAATTCTGGGGAAATCTGGAATGGGGGTCACTACAGTCCCCTTATATTTTTCCTCCTTCCCAGGCTGCTCTTTGAGCCTCATCTTTCCTCTCCAAGTCCCTGACTATGGCCTCTGCTCCAGACCGCTCCCAGGGATCAGGATCCCTAATTCTTACCTCATCCAGGTGTGGCAGCTCTTCTCCAGGCCCTTTAATAGGCATCTCCTGTTTCTCTGAGGCTTTTGCCTACCCCCAGCTACATCACAGGGAACCCTGCTTCTCGCCTCCTTAGCTGGGTGTTAAGCGGTAGTCTTGGCTTCCGCTATCCTTCCACAATGCCACCTGAGCTCTGGCCTGGGACCCAGTCCTCGCTGGCCCCTCCTCTTACCTCTACTTCCCCATTCCCTCCAATTCTTCCCTGACCCCTCTGTTCTCTTCTTCTTGTGTCCAGGTTGAAAGCCTAGAGTTTACCATCTCTCTGCATTCTCCTCCTCTCCCCTAAGTACTGCTTCCATGTCTCCCCAGGAGGAAGCTCACTATGGCTCCAGTCCCCTGGCCATGCTGACGGCGGCGTGTAGCAAATTTGGTGGCTCCAGCCCTCTGCGGGACTCAACAACACTGGGCAAAGCAGGAACAAAGAAACCGTACTCTGTGGGCAGTGACCTCTCCGCTCCAAAAACCATGGGGGATGCCTACCCAGCCCCCTTTTCAGGCACCAATGGGCTCCTCTCACCTGCAGGCAGTCCTCCAGCACCCACCTCGGGCTATGCCAATGACTACCCTCCCTTTTCTCACTCTTTCCCTGGGCCCACGGGCACCCAGGATCCTGGGCTCCTAGTGCCCAAGGGACACACTTCTTCTGACTGCCTGCCTAGTGTCTACACCTCTCTGGACATGGCACACCCCTATGGCTCCTGGTACAAGGCAGGCATCCATGCAGGCATCTCACCAGGCCCTGGCAATGCTCCTACACCTTGGTGGGACATGCACCCTGGGGGCAACTGGCTAGGAGGAGGGCAGGGCCAGGGTGATGGGCTGCAAGGGACACTGCCCACAGGCCCTGCTCAGCCTCCATTGAACCCCCAGCTACCCACCTACCCAGCCGACTTTGCCCCCCTTAATCCAGCCCCCTACCCAGCTCCTCACCTTCTGCAACCAGGGCCTCAGCATGTCTTACCCCAAGATGTCTACAAATCCAAGGCAGTGGGCAATAGTGGGCAGCTGGAGGGGAGTGGTGGAGCCAAAACCCCTCGTGGCACAGGCACAGGGGGCAGTGGTGGGTATGGGGGCAGTGGAGCAGGGCGCTCCTCCTGTGACTGCCCTAACTGCCAGGAGATAGAGCGCCTGGGGGCAGCAGCGGCTGGGCTGCGGAAGAAGCCCATCCACAGCTGCCACATCCCGGGCTGTGGCAAGGTGTATGGCAAGGCCTCGCACCTGAAGGCGCACTTACGCTGGCACACGGGCGAGAGGCCCTTCGTCTGCAACTGGCTCTTCTGTGGCAAGAGGTTCACCCGTTCGGATGAGCTGGAGCGCCACGTGCGCACTCACACCCGGGAGAAAAAGTTCACCTGCCTGCTCTGCTCCAAGCGCTTTACCCGGAGTGACCACCTGAGCAAACACCAACGCACCCATGGCGAGCCAGGCCCAGGGCCCCCACCCAGCGGCTCCAAGGAGCTGGGGGAGGGCCGCAGCGTGGGGGAAGAGGAGGCCAACCAGACACCCCGACCTTCAGCTTCTCCGGCACCGCCAGAAAAAGCCCCCGAAGGCAGCCCGGAGCAGAGCAACCTGCTGGAGATCTGAGCTGGGTGGAGGGTCTCCAGTCCCAGGGCTGCTTGCCAGCCTCTCCTGGCTCCGTGGACCACTGCTTGCCCCTCACTCCTTTGCCCCATGCATGCTGCCCTTTGGGGTGCTCTCCATCTCTCCCCTGGCTATTCTGAGCCTGGGTAACTCCCTGCACGCCTCCTCAGCTCCCCTCTTCCCTTTGCCATAAGCACATCCCATAAGCTCTCATCTTAGGCCCTCACCTTGTGCCCGATTTCTGTACTCCGGCTTCCTAAACTCTTCTCTCGCCCTTGCTCACAGCTTCTCTCTCTTCTGCTCTTACCACACCAACTCACTTTCCTTCCATGTGGACTCGCAACACTTTATTTTTCTATGTTATTAGCTCCTTGACATCCATCCTTTCTGCTTCCGAAGCTCCACTATCCCTTTGCTTCCAGGCTCCAGTCTCCCCAAGTTCTTACTCCACTGCTGCCTGTGCTCCAGAGCATTCTTCCTTTTTACAAACACAATGATGATAACGATGATGATAATTTATTGCCCCCTGGTGGCCTCTTCATTAGGGACCAGAGTTAGGGGGTTTGGGGTTAGTGACCTGGCAGGGAGCAGGGTACCAAAAGGGGGGCAGACCAGTGGGGATCTAATCCCAAAGATGGGGTGTCCCCAGGGTCAGGGAGGCTGCCCCCAGGCCTGTATATTTAACCCCTATGTTCCAAGAGAAATGAATACTAATAATAATAATAATAATTCTATTTATCTAAGTTATGATGACAGGTCAGGTAGAGTGAGCTGGGGAGGGGGGGTGGAGGTCCATTTCTGCTATGGAAATTTTAGCCAAATGCATCTCTGTATAGAAGAAGTGTTAGTAGAGATCTTGTTAATAGAATTTCTATCTTCAGGGTCTCAGTTAAAGGGGTTCCTCTTTTAGTGGAATCTGCTAATAGGGCTGGTTAGCTTGATCAGTTAAAGAGTGATGGAGTATCTCTCAATTAGGGAATCCCTAATATTCCCACCCCCAGCCAGAAGCTGTGAAACTTCAAGTCCTATGGAAGGGGGAGGGGGGACTGGAATTACCCCAGCTTCCTCAAACCCAAAACCAGTTCTTCCACTTCTCCTCCCTTGACACCATGACCCCATCAGGCTAATCCCTTGTTGCCATGGTTACGGAGAATTTACAGCTGCCATTTTAGACAGGCTCATTGGAGAAGCCCACCTAACAGGAGGACATTGGCTTGGAGGCGCCTCTCCTGAAGAATAGGTGGGGAAGGCTTTCTCTGGGATCAGATGAAAATAAATCAAGTATTTATTGAGTGCCTACTCTGTGCAAGGCACTGGGAACAAGGCTGGTGCCTAGAGGCCATGAAAAAGAAGTTATAGAGCTAGGAGGACGTACTAGTCGGTCCCTAAGCTGATTTGGGTGCGTACAGAGGCCCCCAACCTGGGACTTTCGATGCTCCCACCTCCAGTGACTTTAAAGCCGCTTCGTGCCTTTGAATACCTTTCCTGTGACTTTGGATCCTCCTTTTCTGTCTCCTGCTCCCTCAAGGCCCCCAGTTAAAGGGTTAAAGCCGCTGGAGCTTGGGGAGAGGGTAATAAAATGGAAGGGAAGGGATCATGCCCTCATGGAGTCTTTTCTTCTTCTTTTTCTTAATTTAATAAATAAAAGTTCGATTTTAAACTTTGTCCTGGTGAGGAAAGGGGAGCTGGAAGGGAACAGAGTGAGCCACAGGATTCCTCTTTGGCCAGTCGGGGGCCCCTCCCGGGCGCTCACTGGAGCCGGTTTGCACGTTCTGCCCGCGGGAGCCGCTCCGCCGCCAGCTCTCCGGCGGGGTCCGTGTGGCCGCGCAGAGCTCTCCGCAGGGTGGGGAGGGCGGAGCGGCGTCTTCCTCTGCTCTTTCTCGGGCCCGGCAGCCATGAGCCCTGCAGGCCCGGCGCGGGACCCGGACCCACACCAGCCCCAGACCTACCGAGGGGCGGCTCCCGCGGGCGCCCCGGCCTGGCACGCCACCCGCCCCCGTCCCGGCCGCAATCAGCCGTGCCCGCCGCGGAGTGAGCGGAGGAACAAAAGCCACTCTGTGGCGGCCATCCCCCAGCCACAATAGGGCTTTGTGCGGCCTCACCCCCCAGGGCTCCCCTGCTGGACTAGGGGGGCCCCGGGCCGCGCCCCCGGGCCCGGGCCCGACTGCGAGGGCGCCCCAGCCCACGGTCCCTCTCGCGGGCTCGGGAGCCGCGTGGCGGCGCCAGAGGGGGCGGGAGGAGGTGGCGGGGGGCCGGGGCGGCGTGTCCGAGGCGGCGAGCCGGGCGGTCTCGGGGTGCGAGCCCCCTCCCCACTCGGCCGCCCTCCGCCAGGTGCGAAATCTCCTGCCCTCCGGCGCGGCTTCAAAGACGCTTTGAAGAAATCCACGTTCCGACGTCTCGGGGGGCCGAGCCGGGGCGGGGGCGGGGGCGGCTAGAGGCGGGGGCCGCTGGAAGCCGGCCCCCGAGAGGGGACCCGGAGTGGACCCCGGACTCCCGCCCCCGCCCGCCCCGAGACCCCCCAGGGCCTGGCCCGCTCGCCTCCCGGCCTCCGCCTGCCCGGTGCCAGCTCCAGCCCGCCGCAGCCCCGCGGTCCTCCCCTCCCCAGCCCCTCGGCCCCTTTCATCTTCCCTAGACTCCGCTTGGGGTTTTGCTGGTTTCTGGGAGATAAAAACCGCCTCAAACAGCGGCGGCGCGCCGCCAGGACAAACAGGGCTGGGCGGGCCATGTGCGCCTGGTTACCGGCCCCGGCCGGGTCGCCGGGAAGGGGCGGCGGGCCGGGCTCCAGGCACCCAGGCTCCCGCGATGCCTCCCCAAGTGGGGGGCCCCTGCCAGAAGTCTCGGGCGCTGCCTCGGTTTCCCGCCCGGGTCGCCGGGGGTGGGCGGAGACCTCCCGCTAAGCTCTCCCTGCGCCCGGGGCGCTGGGTCACAGGCGCTGTGTCGCCGGGGCCGTCGCGCCCCCTGGTGAGGTTCGTGGGGAGCGCGCGAGGCCTGGGCTTCAGTCTCCTTCGAAGCTGCAAGTTGTGAAAACCGTTCAGCGGACATTAAATAAGGAGTACGGGGAAGGCGGTGGCGGGAGGTGAATGCACAAAGCACAGTTCCTCCTTCCAGTGCCCATCGCGGGTTGAGAGGCAAGCACCCACCCGATAATGACAGCGCAACCTGTCGGTGGAAATCAGGCTTCGTCAAAGGGAGGTGGGAGTTGCAGGCCGAGGCCATAGTCATTTCTTGGGGGTATCTTCGGGTTGGATGGTGTCACGCCTGAGGCAAAACAAAATCTTTGCGGTGTGTTCTCAGCGCTTTCCACTAATCTGTCAGCGTCACAGACTCCTACCTCCAAACCGGTCCTGCTTCCCCTGCCCAAGCAGAGCTTTCCCAACTAGCTCCCCAAAGGGTTTTTACATTATGCTCTTGAAGCCTCCTGTGACTTCCCAGGCTACAGGGAGCGGATCTAGCAAAAATCGTTCTGTGCAGTATCACCTGGGAGCTTTTTTGGAAATTTAGCTTCAGAGGTCCATTCAGAATCTGCATTTTAGCAAGATCCTCAGATGGGTCCTAGGGCCATGAACATTCTAGAGTCCTTGTTTTCCGACCTGGGAATAACTCTTGGTAGAAAGGAGCAGCAGACACAGAAGCTAAGAATGCTAAACTATAATGCGCACTAGAGCCTCCCATGAGATGAGCAGTGTTTTTTTTTTAATATATATATTTTTTATTGATTTCACAGAAGAGAGAGGGAGAGATAGAAACATCAATGATGAAAGAGAATCACCTATCTGCTGCTGCCCCCTGCACGCCCCCCACTGGGGATCCAACCCACAACCCGGGCATGGGCCCTTGACAGGCATGTGCCCTTGACTGGAATTGAACCCGGGACCCTTCAGTTTGCAAGCCAATGCTCTCCAGCGGTTCTCAACCTGTGGGTTGCGAACAATGAAAATACATCCTGCATATCAGATATTTACATTACGATTCATAACAGTGGAAAAATTGCAGTTATGAAGTAGCAACGAAAATAATTTTATGGTTGGGGGTCACCACAACATGAGGAAGTGTATTAAAGGGTCGCAGCATTAGGAAGGTTCACTGCATCCACTGAGCCAAACCGGCTAGAGCAAGATGAGCAGTTCTTGGGAGTGAGGACTGTGACTCAAAAATTTCTCTGTCTCGCCCTAGCTGGTTTGGCTCAGTGGACAGAGCATCAGCCTGAGGACTGAAAAGTTCTGGGTTCGATTCTGATCAAGGACACATGCCCGGGTTACAGGCTCAATCCCCAGTAGGGGTTGTGCTGGAGGCAGCCGATCAATTCTCTCTCATCATTGATGTTTCTATGTCTCTCTCCCTCTCCCTTCCTCTATATCAATAAAAATATATTTTTAAAAAATTTCTCTGTCCCCAGAGTATGGTCTTTGGAATTTGCTCATTAACATTTGTTAAATGAATGAACCAATGCCTAAGTCATCTAGTCCATGACAGTTATGGCTAAGGATCTCTGATATCTGTTTAGCAGTTTATAATTTATTAAATGGCTTCATTTCTATTATTTTGAATGGGAAACAACCACATGAAATAAGAGGACATTCTGCAAGTGAGGAAGCGGAGGCTTAAAGAATTCAATGATTTTTCCCAAGGTCATGTAGCTGTAAGCTGAGGAGCCCCCATTCTGCATTAGACTCCTTGGAGTTAGATGGAATAAGATCAATTTCACTTTTATTCTGAAGTTAGAATGCCTGGTTATGATATTTTTAGGTCAAATTTCTCAGTGTCTGGTTCTCATGGGGACAATTGTTGTAAAGATTATACAAGCGCTTATAATAAATGCGCAGGAAATGTTACTGTTTTCCAACTGTTCCCCCTTTTCCTTCCAGGACGCCTAGCCCTGTGGGCCCTAGGTTCTGGCGGCCGCACTACTCGCTCTCAATGACTTTTCTTCTCCTGGAGGCTTTCCAGCCCATGTGACCGTCTCTGTTTTCCTCGGTGCGATTCACAGTCCTGGGAGGGTTAAATGAGGTACTTTCCTGAACGTGGCTTAGTTGGGGCTTTCCAAGCGCTGAGAGAGTGGGAAACTGTATTTGGGAATTCGGAACTGGGAAAAACAGCAGCCCCACAGGAAAAAAACAAAAACCTCCCAACTAGGGGTTGGCCCTGCGGACGTGTCCGCGCCGTTTTCCCTCCAGCCGCCAGGCGGCGCGCGAGGAAGCGCTAGAAGTCTATTCCCCCACCCACCCACCCCCGCTACCCCGACTGCGCAAGCGTCCTTCTTCTGCATTGTTCTCTTCACTTCCGTTGAGCTTTACTTCGCTGTTTGTCCCAGGCGGCTACCCGTACGCATCCGAATCTAGCCCGGGAACTGAGAGAGCCGCTGCGTCCGCGCGTTTGCCGCTTCCGGACGTCTGCAGGAGCGGCAAGATGTGCTCTCTCGGGTTGTTCCCTCCGCCTCCGCCTAGGGGCCAGGTCACCCTATACGAGCACAATAACGAGCTGGTGACAGGCAACAGCTATGAGAACCCTCCTCCCGACTTCCGGGGCCAGGTGGCCGGGGCGGGGAGGGAGGGACCCACAGGCTTGGGGCGGAGTCGGGGAGAACCGGGGACCCGAGGCTGTGCGGCGGGGGCGGGGTTGGGGTTGCAGCCCCCACGTTGGCGCACTGGACACTGCCTGGCCCGGGCTGGAGAAGGATAGAAGCGCAGGATGTATTTTAGGGCTGGGATTGGAGGATGAGGGGTGCTGAGAAGCTGGGGGGCAGGCCTAGAGAGAGTGCAGAGGATGTGAGGGTGCAGGAGAAGTCCTGAGAAGGTGGGATCAGTGTCTGGGAGAACTGGGAAAGCACAACTTGGAGAGTTTTGTTTTTCCCCGTGGTGTTCCTGGGAAGGAAAAGGAAGAAAAAAGGACACTTATTGAGCGTTTACTCTGTAAGGAGGCGGCTCTGAGTTAGGTGTTCACAAATATTATAAGATTTAATAATCACAACAACCCTGTGAAATTGTATTGTAGTTTTACAGATAAGAGCTAAGAGCTGTTTTCCGGTTTTTCAAGTGTATTTGTGGAAAAGGGAAATGGGTCTCTGGAGCCTCTTACCCTTAGGCCAGCCATGGTTCGGAGACGGCAGGGAGTTCAGCAGAAAGAGACGGACTCATTGCCAACCTCTCATTTCTGGGTTATAGTGGATCAATTTTCCTGTCCTAAACCTGTCTAAGGACCCCCTGAAGAACCCTGGGCGGCTGGACCATGGCACAAGAACTGCTTTCATTCATCATCGGGAGCAAGTGTGGAAGAGATGCATCAATATTTGGTGAGACATGGCAAAGGGTCTCCTGGAGATGATGAGGTCACCACCCCTCTGCCTCCGCTGCTAGGCTCTCGATCCTCATTGTAGAACTCAAGGCTGTGCAACAGTTTTTCCATTTCAGCTCCAATGACTTGCCTTGCTTTCTGGTTTGATCATGTGAACCTGCTCCCTACTCAGCAAGGTTGGCTCTAAGGTCGCAGCGAATGATCTGGTACCTAGGTCATTCATTTTGCACATACTGCCTGGAGCCATACTGCCTGGATTAATTTCCTGGCTGTGCCACTTTTAGCTGTGTGACCTTGGGCAAATTACTTATTCACTGTGCCCCTCAGTTGCTTCATCTGTAAAGTGGCACCTGTCTCTCAAGGTTGTAGTGATGATTAAATGAGTTAGTAGATGTAAAACACTTAGAGAACAATGCCTGGCCCATACGAATCCCCTCAAGAGTTAGCTACTATCATTGTCATTTGTAGAGTGAATTCCTACAAATGAAGTAGCTGGTTTCAAAGGGTATGTTCATTTGTAATTTCATGTGCTGTTGTCAAATAGTCCTCCTTTGAAATTGTGCATAGTAGCCCTACCCGGGTTTGCTCAGTGGTTAGAGAGTCAGCCTGGGGCGAGGTTCGATTCTGGTCAAGGGCATGTACCTCGGTTGCAGGTTGCAAGCTTGAGCCCCAGCCCCAGTCCGGGCACCGGGGCGCGTGTGTGGGAGACAACCAGTCGGTGTGCATCTTGCATTGATGTTTCTCTTCTCTCTCTCCCTCCCTTCCATTCTCTAAAAAAAAAAAAAAAAAAAAAAAATCAATGGAAAAAATATCCTCTGGCCTAGCCTGTTTGGCTCAGTGGATAGAGTGTTGGCCTGTTTACTGAAGGGTCCCAGGTTCAATTCCCAGTCAGGGCACGTGCCGGGGTTGCAGGCTTGATCCCTAGTGTGGGGCATGCAGGAGGCAGCTGATCCATGATTCTCTGTCATCATCTATGTTTCTATCTCCCTCTCCTCCCTTCCTCTCTGAAATCAATAAAAATCTATTTTAAAAAAAGAAAAAATATATATCAAAGAAAAAAGAAAAGAAATTGTTCATATTTATAGTCCTATCAGCAGTGCTGTCAAACTTTAGTATTTGGGCCCTAGCTGGTTTGGCTTAGTGAATAGAGCATTGGCCTGTGGACTGAAGGGTCCTGGCTTTGATTCTGGTCAAGGGCACATGCCCGGGTTGTGGACTCAATCCCCACTAGGGGTCGTGCAGGAGGCAGCCCAGTGATGGCGAACCTTTTGAGCTCGGCATGTCAGCATTTTGAAAAACCCTAACTTAACTCTGGTGCCGTGTCACATATAGAAATTTTTTGATATTTGCAATCATAGTAAAAAAAAGATTTATATTTTTGATATTTATTTTATATATTTAAATGCCATTTAACAAAGAAAAATCAACCAAAAAAATGAGTTCATGTGTCACCTCTGACACGCGTGTCATAGGTTCGCCATCACTGAGGCAGCCGATCAATGATTCTCTCTCATCATTGATGTTTCTATCTCTCCCTCTCTCTTCCTCTCTGAGATCAATAAAAGTATATTAAAACAAAAAAACTTCAATATTTGGTATTACAGTATGATTTAATTTGCATGTCTCTTGTATGTGAGTGAAGTTAAATATCAGTTCATTGTCTGAAAGTTATTCAGTCCTGGGCCCTTTCTCACTTTCTGCCTCTCCAGCTGCTGCTTCTCTTCCTGATGTTCCTTAGATGTTGGTGTCCTGGGCTGGACTTGCAACTGATGCTCCACACCTGGGTGTTCCCTTGTCTGCCAAACACCCCCTCTAACCTGCAGCCAGACTGATCTTTCTAAAATGCCTCTGCTTAGTAATCCTTCCATGGCTTTCCATTCACTGACGTAGGGCTAGTCTTTATTCCTTGACTGGCTCACAAGGCCCTGAAAGACATCTGAGCCTTAGTTGCCTAATTGGTAAAATGTGCAGAATGCTCATTTTAGTGTGATAATTAAATGAAAGAACAATATATCAAGTGCATGGCACATAGTTGCCACTCAATAAATGTGAATTCTCTTTTTTTTTTTTAAAAAATATATTTTATTGATTTTTTACAGAGAGGAAGGGAGAGAGATAGAGAGTTAGAAACATCGATGAGAGAGAAACATCGACCAGCTGCCTCCTGCACATCTCCCACTGGGGATGTGCCCGCAACCCAGGTACATGCCCTTGACCAAAATCGAACCTGGGACCCCTCAGTCCGCAGGCCGACGCTCTATCCACTGAGCCAAACCGGTTTCGGCAAATGTGAATTCTCTTAATTGTAATACATGTTTATTGAGTGAATGAATGACATTTGTAGAAGGTAGACTGAAGAGATCAGAGTACTCTGACTCACAGCTTCCTCTTCTCATCAGGCGTGATATGGGCCTTTTTGGGGTGCTGAATGAAATTGCTAACTCGGAGGAGGAGGGTAAGTATTTCTCCCTCCAGCCCTCTCTAGTTTTGCTATTGGCATCACCCCTTCATATTTTAACTCATCCTGGTACCTGTTGGCCCAGCCCCTTTCCCTTTAGCCCTGTTTTCCCTGGCCAGTTGTCTACACTGCTGCCATCTTTACTCCTCCCCTCTACCCACCCCGCATATCCCAGATCCCAGAGTGGGTGTCCAGAATGAGGTGTCCAGAAACACTTATTTGGTAGAAGGGCCTGGGGAGTGCTCATCCCTCACCTAAGAGGGTCCCCAGTTAGAGCCCTGTGAACGGTTTAATCAGAGCTGTTTCCTCAACCCCACAGTATTTGAGTGGGTGAAGACTGCGTCCAGTTGGGCCCTGGCACTCTGTCGATGGGCCTCCTCCCTCCATGGGTCCCTGTTCCCACACCTGTCTGTAAGTTTAGCTTTCTCCCCTGGCCCTTCCCACTCCCATCCCCCTCTCCATTTCCGTAAGGGCGGGGTGGGTGGGAAACCTGCAGAAGGGGGTGTGGTCCAGGGGGGACATTATGGGGATAAGCTCCTTTTGTCCCAGTGCATCCTTGATCCGATTTGCTCTTACAGCTCAGGAGTGAAGATCTGATTGCTGAATTTGCCCAAGTCACAAATTGGTGAGTGTACCAGCTCTGAGGCTTTGGTAGGAAGGAAGTCCTGAAACTTGCAGCTTCTTTTGGGGAGAGGGAAGTCTATGCACAGATTCCTCCCACCCCTTTCCTGACTGCCTCCCATATTCTCACTCCTTCTTCCTCCCCCCAAAAATAAAAGAAAAAGTAAAAAACAATAATGTCCTTATATGAAAAGGAATCTAAGCTTCTGGGTTGGGGTCAGGATAGGTATAGATTTGGACTCTTCATGCTCATTCCTGCCCCAGGTCCAGCTGCTGCTTGCGGGTCTTTGCATGGCACCCCCACACCAACAAGTTTGCGGTGGCCCTGCTAGATGATTCGATCCGTGTGTATAATGTTAACAGGTATGTGGGGGCCTTCTGGGCAAGCTCTGACTCTTCAGTCTCCATGGTATAGTCTCCACTTCCCTCTCCCGCCTCGGTCCCAGGGGAGTCCTGCAGTTCCTGGGCCTGGTCCACAGGGCTCCTTCTAGAACTGGATGTGTCCTCTATCCAGATATAACCTTTATCTTATCCTGTCCCACAAAACCCTGGCCCTGGGTAATGAGCTTTCTTCTCTGTAGATTTGCCTCTCAACTGTACTGAGTTCCTCTGAGCCTTAGTGTTCCTGTTTTGACTCAGTCTCCAACCCCTTCTTCCCAGCACTATAGTCCCCTCTCTGAAGCACCGGCTGCAGCGAAATGTGGCAGCTCTGGCCTGGAAGCCCCTTAGTGCCTCTGTCCTGGCTGTGGCCTGCCAGACCTGCATTCTCATCTGGACCCTGGACCCCACCTCCTTGTCTACCAGGTGAGTCCCACTCTGTCTACTGTGGCCTAAAGGTTGTGGCCCTGCTAGGTGTAGTGAGGAGGTCTCAAAGGAGAAGTTCTTTGTCCTCACAGCAGTTCCCACGGGAGAAGTAGACCTAAGGTCAAGGTGGCGGTGCTAAACACTTTAATCTAGAGAAAGGGACAGAAGCAGGGGCTTCTGGGATTCTGGGAAGTGTGTATCTATGAATTAAGGAGTGGAAAGGCTGTCTCTTTTAGAAGACTGTCAGATACAGGTTTAAGGGAAGGTGGGAAGGGAGTTAATATGGATATAAATTGAAACCAATGAAAAATAACCCCCAGAATTAACTAATATAAAACCAGAAACTGGTTGTTTAAATTATGAATAAAGAAAAAAACCTTTTAGTCAGCCTTGTTGAGGTAAAAGAAAATCAAAGTACATATGCTATTTTTAGAATGGGAATGGAGAGATAACCACAGCTATGGAAGAAAATAGAGTTATTAAAGAATATTATATACATGTTTAGACTAAGAGATTTGAAAATCTAAAGGAAATGTTCGCTTTTCTAGCAAAATATAAACTACTAAAGTGGATTGTTGAAGAAATTAAAAGGGATGAGCTCTACCACTAAAAACATGCCAGGCTGACATGGTTTTATGAGAGTTTTATCTAATTGTCAAAGAAAAGATCATCTCCATGCTATTTAATTCAGATCATAGAAAAATTAGGAAATCCTTCTGATTAAATTTTTACTTTTAATAAACTTCATTTTGGTATAATTTTATTTATTTTTTAAAAATTGATTTCAGAGAGGAAAGGAGAGGGAGATAGAAACATCAGTGATGAGAGGGAATCATTGATCTCTTCATTCCACCAGCCGGTGCGCTATCCATTGAGCCAAACCAGCTAGGGTGATGATTTTAAATTTTAGCAAAGATAGTGGAGAGTTTTGATATATCCTTCATGCAATTTCCCCATTTTAAATATATTTCCATGTTACATTTGTCAAAACTAAGAAACTGCCCAACAGGTGTAGCTCAGTGGTTGAGCGTTGACCTATGAACCAGGAGGTCACAGTTCGATTCCTGGTCAGGGCACATACCTGGGTGGAGGGCTCGATCCCCAGCATGGGGCATGCAGGAGGCAGCCGATCAATGACTCATTCTCATTATTTATTTATTTATTTTATTAATCCTTACCTGAGACATTTTTTCCATTATTTTACTTATTTATTTTTTCTTAGAGAGAGTGGAAGGGAGAGGGAGAAACAGAGAGGAACACCAATGTGAGAGAGACGCATCAATTGGTTGCCTCCCACACACACACCCAACCAGGGCCAGGAGCCTACAACTGAGGTATATGCCCTTGACTGGAATCGAACTCTGGACGCTTCAGTCCACAGGCCAACGCTCTATCCACTGAGCCAAAGCAGCCAGGGCTCATTATTTATGTTTCTCTCTCTCCCTCTCCCTTCCTCTCTAAAAATCAGTAAAAAACATAAAGGAAAAAGCTGCCGCAAAACTGAAATGTCCATTTGTGGAGGCATGCCTAAATAAATTGTGGTTATTTGTTCAGTAGAATACAGGGGAGCTACTGAAAAGAATAAGATAGGTCTCTATGAACTGGAAAGGTAACTATGACTTACTGTAATGGTAAAGCATAAGTTGTAGATCAGTGGCCTAAGACCTCATTGGAGCTAAAAGTGGTTCTAGGTAAGTGGAAAAGTGAGAGGATGGCACTAATTCAGGCAGTGGCCTGTACCTGTCAGGCCAAATATGTGGCTCTGGAGATGCAAAGCTAAGACACAGTGGTGCCCTCAAGTAGTTCCCAGTTCTAGTGTTGGAGGCCAACCCCTAGGCAGCATCTTTATGGCAAGCAGAAAACAAAGCAGGAGCAGAGGAGGGAGGCCGATTTAAAAAATACATATTTTTATTGATTTCAGAGAGGAGGGAAGAGGGAGAGAGAGAGAAACATCAATGATGAGGTGCTGGGGTCCCCAAAGGTGTGGACGGAGTCGGCGAAGAAGGAATGGCACGGGGTCAGCGTTCAGTTGATCAGCATAGCGAGGTTCTCCCTCCAGGATCTCCAGCCAAGTTCTGTGTACAGCTTCTCTCCTAGGTTCTCTAGCCAGTCTCTGTCCAGGTTCTCTTGCTATGTTCTGTCTAGGTTCTCCAGCCAAGTTCTGTAGCCAGGATCTTTTGCCATGTTCTCTCCCTAGGTTCTGTCTCTAGGTTCTTCTGTCTCTGGGTTCTGTAGCCTGTTGTCTTGTTACATCTGTATTTATACCAGTTGATTCCAATCCTATCAATCTCTATTTCAAAGGTTAGGGCGTTTCTTATCTCCATTCCAGGGAGTAAAGATTATGTAGCTTAAGTGTGATTGTTTGTAGTTAAAGTGATTAACTACCCACCTGGCACTTAGTTAAGGGGTTTTATCCCCTCCCTAACTTCAGGGGAAAATCCCTACCTGGGGAAACAACCTTTCTCGGAGAGGTGACCTTGGTTAAAACACATAGCGCCAAGAAGGTGAGCAAACATATTAAGAACAGTATGCCATATATGCCAGGTCCCTTGAAACAGCAAGGATGGACCGGCTCCCGGCAATGAGGAGAATCATTGATTGGCTGCCTCCTGCACACTCCCTACTGGGGATCGAGCCCGCAATCTCGACCAGAATCAAACCTGGGACCCTTCAGTCCGCCACTCTATCCACTGAGCCAAATCGGTTAGGGCAGGAGACTGGTTCTTATAAGGAAAGGCAAAAACACAGGTTTTGCAGCACAGGATGAGTTCTGGGGAGTGGCAGATGGTTCTGGCAAGAGAAGAATTTATCCCAGGCCCCCGGCAAGATGGTCCTTTGGGAAGAGGGCTGTCTTCTCTGGTGGAGCATGACATCTCCCCAGCTTACCAATTCTAGCTTTACTGGTCAGAAAGTTTTATTTCTCCTTGAGGACTCTAGTGAAAGCTTACTCCCCTTTACCCACTTTCCTCTATGGACCTACTGGTGGTGACATTGCCTTTCCTTATTTTTTCCTTTAACTTACACAACCCTTATTCATTTTCTCCAACCTGGATTTGAGCTCCGAGGGGCCACTGGGCTTTGGAAATTTTATCAGGAGGCAAGGAAATAAAATCATGGGGCTTTCTTCTTGTTGTCTTCTGACTTCATACCCTATTTCCTCTTGGCAGACCCTCTTCTGGCTGTGCCCAAGTGCTCTCTCACCCTGGGCACACACCTGTCACCAGCTTGGCCTGGGCCCCCAGTGGGGGGCGGCTCCTCTCAGCTTCACCTGTGGATGCTGCTATCTTGGTAGGTTGGTCTCCACCCTTCTTTTGGTCATTGCAGCCACTCCTCAGGCTGAGGAAAGAGCCTTCTTTGCCTAGTGGTGGAAAATATCCTTTAGGAAGGAGAGGGATAGTTGTCCATTCAGTCTTAAACTTACCTAGGGAAGGAGCTGCATCATCCAGACTCTCAGATTTAACATTCTGCCTGCTATAATTGTAAACATAAAACCTATTTTTCCTCCTGTTTTTTTTTTGTTAATCCTCACCTGAGGATGTTTTCTCTATTGGAGTGGAAGGGGGTTGGGGGGCAGGGGAGGCAGAGAAACATTGATGTGAGAGAGACACATCGTCCCTATCAGGGCTGGGGATCGAGCCTGCAACTGCAGTATGTGTCCTTGTGCCCTTGACCAGAATCGACCGGTGACTGTTCAGGCTATAGGCCAACGCTCTAACCAGTGAGCAAACTGGCTAGGGCATATTTCCTTCTGTTTTAACAGCCCCGTTCCTGTTCCCTTCCTTTCTGGTACTTTGTACCTTAAAGAGGGGAGCCCCTGTGAGATGATAGGGGTGCTTGAGTTTCCTGTCTACTCTCTTGACCCCACTCTCCTAGGTATGGGATGTCTCAACAGAGACCTGTGTTCCCCTTCCCTGGTTTCGGGGAGGTGGCGTTACCAACCTGCTCTGGTCCCCAGATGGCAGCAAAGTCCTGGCTTCCACTCCTTCAGCTGTCTTTCGGTGAGTGGGAGGACAGAAGGAGGGCAAGAATGACCTGGAGAAAGGCACCTGGCTCCTGGAACTTCCAGCAGGAAGGACCTTCTGTCCTCATTCCTGTTCTTTGACCTGACCCCGGGACTGACAGAGGGAGTGAAGTTTATATTTTGGAACCCAGAGGTCCTAAGCTGTGATTTGCTTCTCTCTGGCGCAGAGTCTGGGAGGCCCAGATGTGGACTTGTGAGAGGTGGCCTACTCTATCAGGGCGATGTCAAGTGAGTTTCAAAGAAGCTGGGGAGGAGTGGGGCCCCTGATTCCCCAAGCTTGTCTCCCCACCTCCTCTACTTCTCTTCCTCTTACCAGTACCTTCCCCTATGGACCACCCTTCCCCTGCCTTTTGCTTCCTGATCCCAGACAGGCTGCTGGAGCCCAGATGGAAATCGGCTGCTGTTCACTGTATTGGGGGAACCACTGATTTACTCCTTATCATTCCCAGAACGTTGTGGTGAGTTAGGGGAAACACTTCGGGGTGCAGACCATCTCTGGGGTAGTCAGAGGCAGGCAGGAACCCTCTGGAATATGCTACTCTGAAGGATAAGGGGAAGGAAAGCAGCTTGGGGGACGAGAGGTGTTGATGCCTGTGATGGAGAGGAGGCAGGGGACAAGTCAGATGTCCGTTTCTTGTGCAGTGGGGCCTTGACTTACAAGTTTAATTCGTTCCAAGACCGAGCTCGTTAAGGAGCTCGTTAACTCAAATTACTCTATCAACTCAATGCAAAAAATTGGAGGAGAGACAGCTGGTATCTCAAAAAACTCACTAGTCGGGACACTCGTAAGTCAAGACCCCACTGTACTTAAGAGCCTCTGCCCTTATCTACAGGTGAGGGAAAGGGGCGTGTTGGAGGTGCAAAATCAGCAACGATTGTGGCAGATCTGTCTGAGACAACAGTACAGACACCACATGGAGAGGAAAGGTGAGCTGAGTGGGTGAAGGGGAGAGGCAGTGGAATGTGGGAGACCGTGCTGAGCCCTCCCAACCTACTGTTCTGACCCATAGACTTGGGGGAGAGGCTCACTCCATGGTCTGGGACCCCAGTGGGGAGCGTCTGGCTGTGCTCATGAAAGGTAAGAGGTGGGGAGGAAGGACTATGCTCAGGCCCCAGCCACCTTACCAGAGTGTCCATGCCTGGCTGCAGTTCTTTGCCCCTGCCCTGCGATTCAGCCTCTGGGTTCCTTCCTGCATCCATTTCTTACAGGAAATCCCCAGGTCCAGGATGGTAAGCCAGTCATCCTCCTTTTTCGCACTCGAAACAGCCCTGTGTTTGAGCTACTTCCTTGGTAAGTGCTGGGCAGGCCATTAGATCTGGGCTTCTCACCAGCCTTCCCTCACTAAACCCACATCCCACCTCTGCCTCCAGTTGCCTGCTTATTGTTTCTTCTTCCCCTAGTGGCATTATCCAGGGAGAGCCAGGAGCCCAGGCCCAGAGCATCACTTTCCATCCTTCCTTCAGCAAAGGGGCTCTGCTCAGTGTGGTGAGTAGGCCAGGCTGCTGGGGTTTCCAGGGGTGAGGTGGAGGAGCTGAGGGCCTTGGCTGCTGTGTGGCTCTGCCATACGCCTCCTTTGAGCCCAGCCCAATAAGACTTCTCTTTCCCTTTCTGCAGTGCTGGTCCACAGGCCGAATTGCCCACATCCCTATGTTCTTTGTCAACGCCCAGTTTCCACATTTTAGCCCGGTGCTTGGCCGAACCCAAGAGCCCCCAGCTGGGGGTGGAGCGTCTATTCATGAACTGCCCCTCTTCACTGAGACATCCCCAATCTCTGCTCCTTGGGACTCTCTCCCAGGGCCACCACCTGCTCGGCCGCACTCCCCTCACCCCCATTTCTAATAATAAAAATTTCTTTCTGTGTTTCCCACTCAATTATGAGACTCTTTGCAAGGGAATTGCATTGGGGTATAGTGAAGAAGAAGAAGGCATAGACTTTGGGTTAAGATTTTGGTTCTGTCACTTTTAGCCACTTATGAGTTTGTCAAGTTATTTAACCTTAGGAACTAGATGGTTTTCAAATGATTATGAAAGAAAAGCTGAGAAAATACCAAAAGTCCTGAAGGTCTAGCATAGGCTCTGGCACGTAATAGATGTTTCACTTTTCCCAAATTCCAGCAAGTTCCCAGGATGGTGCAGGTTGGTAATGTGGCAAAGACTTGGTCAGTATGAGATAGAAAAAATTTTATTGGATGAGGGGATGTGAGGGAGATATAAGTGCTGGGCGCTGGGCCAAGGTGGCACGGGCCATACTCAAGGCACCCTCTCGGGTGCGGTGTCCACCAATGAAGCCGCTGGCATGGACAAAGATGCAGCCAGGAATTCCACTGACCTGGTCCAGAGCCTCATCCCGAAGACCCCGCCATGACTCTGGCAGGGGCAGCCTACAAGTGAGCAGAAAGAGCAAGTTGGTGAGAGCAAATGGAGGCCTTGAGGAACTGAGAGGGGGAGCAGAACAGAGGCCAAGACTAGTGGACTCCTCTATAGGGCTGCAACAGGGCCTCACCTGCTCTGGAATGAATGGAGCTCCTTGGGCACACACTGTACCCGCCACTGTCCAGCCTGGTCAGTGTAGATAACAAAGGCAATGGTTACTGGGGGTGACAGCCCAGATTCCAGGTGATAAAGATGCTCTTTCCAGGGGCAACCACCTTTTGCCAGTTCTATTATCTCCCCGCTTGGGTCCACCTGGAAGGGAAGTGGGGCGTGGCTGGAAGGTTCAGGGTAGGAGGAGCCTCTGTTGACCAGCAGCCCACCAGTAGTCACTAATGCCTGAGCCACAATGCCTCCTCCCACGCCTGTACCTGTAATCGCTGGGTCAGGGCCTCTTCCACCAGGGCCCGGGCTGGCATCCAGCTGTGCTGGTAGAAGTCTAGTCTCTGCAGAAACTCCTCCCGCACCAGATCCATTGCACGCTTGAACCCAGCCTGGGAATCACAGCCACTCTCATTTCCTCCCCTGAGGTCTTACATGCCTCATTTTCTTCCCCTGGGCCTTCCTTACCTCAGTGTCTTGGTTGGGCTGGTTCCAGGTGGGATTGAGCCGGGCCACCCGGGCACTCAGTGTAGTGGTCAGCGCATATCGAGGCTCTCCCTCCCACTGGGAGATCCCATTGTCCACTGCATCCACCTCCTCCACGAAGTTCTCATACATCTAAGGCAGCAGCAGAAATGCTCTTAAGGGTACCTACCACTTGCATGGTAAAGTTTTACAGGTTTCAAAGTTATGTGCATACTCTCTTATTTAATCTCAATGCAATGAGCCTGTGGGGATCTCCCAGCAACTGGATGAGGAAAGGGAATTGGGGTGTCCAGTAGCTTGCTTAAGTCAGAGCCAATAGTGCTGGAATTTGGATCACCTGATTTCTAATCCAGTGCTCATTCTATCATACAGGCCCTAGCTGAGGCAGCATGTGTGGGGAGGAGGCTGCTGACTCCTGAACAAAGATCTGGAGTTCCAGGAAGGGCCTGTGGGAGTGGACCCTGTGGCTGAGGGAGGGTAAATCTCTAGGGGGGTTGAGTAGGCTACTCAGTGACCTGTCTAATGAGGCCCAGGAGGGCCTGGCCAAGCATATGAGTCAGTTGGGAGAGAAAAGGTGCTGGACTAGACACAGCGCTGGGGTGTGGTCCCAGAGAAACCCACGGGCTGCATGGCAGCAGCAGCTGCTGCGTCTCCTGAGCCTTAAGAAATGGTAGGACAATGCTTCAAGAGTCTGGGGGCAGAAACGATATGGGATATCAGTGTTTAAGGCAAAACTGCCCTACAAAATAGGCTTACATGTCAACACGTGTGGTATGTAAAAAAAGTATTCTCAGGGAGAGCCAAAGAAGAAACTACTCTGTGCCCAGCACCTCTCAGTCTGGACCCCAACCTGATCATCAGTTAAAACTTGGGTGCAATTTAGTTCCATTGCTTAGAAACCCCTCAGCAGAAGGAAAAACTAGCCCAGGCAGTCTACAACTTTAGCATCCCAGTCTCCAATTTAACCATTCCTGTATTTTCTTACTTTTTTGGCTCATATTAATGCTGTGCCATAGGGGCAGGTAGGCTGAGTCAGAGAAGTGAACAGTCTGTCTGCAAAAAACAGAGCTGGCTGAATCTGAAGTTTGACTTGTGAACTTCACAGGAGTAGGTCTAGTACAGCCGTGGGCAAGCCGGATCCGGCCCGTTTGAAATGAATAAAACTACAAAAAAAAAAGACCGTACCCTTTTATGTAATGATGTTTACTTTGAATTTATATTAGTTCACACAAACACTCCATCCATGCTTTTGTTCCGGCCCTCCGGTCCAGTTTAAGAACCCATTGTGGCCCTCGAGTCAAAAAGTTTGCCCACCCCTGGTCTAGTAGGTGTCCTCGGAATCACTGATCCGACAGCACCCCAGGGCCGCTAGCCCTGTTCCTTCCTCAACAGCAGGAATCTGCTGAACCGCTTTCAGGAGACGCTGGTGGAACCTGAAGGTATTTTCATAATCCGACCCTTCCCAACTCATGTGCCTCTGGTGAATTACAGTGGTGCCTGACATGCTCCTCTCCCCTTTCAGGGCAGCCAGAACCTGAGCCATATGCTTCCAAATGTCAGCAGCCTCCTCTATTGCCAAGAAACAGTCATTTCTTATGTATGTCAGGTCAAGAAAAAGACTGGAAACTGCTTTATGGTTTTCAAAGCTCTTCTCCACATGTTACTTCGCACCACCACCGCATGCCCTTGTGAGATGAGCCTGACTGAGGGAGACAGTGGGCTGGCTATGGGCTGGAACCCTGATGTGAGGTCCCGTCCTAAGAGCTACGTGAGTGCCACTCCCAACTGGCCTGGTGGAGATGCACGTGGGGCATCTGTCCTCAGGTCCCCACCTTGTCATAGAGGGTGCCCACCATGCTGTCCTCTTCGCTAGTGCCCAGCAACTGGGCCAGCAGCTTGTGCCCGAAGTGCAGATAGATGAGTCCCGCACTGCTCAGCTTGGTCTGCCATGGCTTCCCAGGGGACAGGGAGCTCATGGTCTCTGTGAAAGACCTGAGGAGCACAGGGAGGTGGGGCTGAGGCAGAGCTGCCCCAGTTAACCCTGTGTATGTGCATGCGGGGGCACAATGTGGGGTAGGGGGGCTGGGGAATACTGCAGGAGCTGGAAAGGGAGAGCCCAGCTGGAGAGGCTTTGGCTTTTCCTTAGGGGTCACACAGACCGAAGCTTAAAGTCTGTGCATGCATTCGACAATGGTAAACTCAATGCTTACAACGTGCCAGACTTTGTGTTTAGACATTGGGGATAAAAAAACAGACCATGTCCCTGTCTTCAAGTTTACCTGCTAAAGGCAGACAGACACACAACCAACCAAGCGAATGCTATAGCTATGTTATAAGCAAGGAAGTGTGTGTGTGTGGGGGGGGTGGGGGGGGGGCGGGATTTAGAGAGCTTTCAGGTCATACCTGAGCAATGAATTTACGGGGTGTTCACCAGATAAAGGGTGAGGAAACATGTACATGGCTAAGAGGTCTCTTCATGGAATTGCAAGAAAGGAGCTTGGGTGTGAGAGGTGAGTGGTAAGAAAAGGTGGAAGGGCAAGCAGGGGCCACGTCATGGTAGGGCTTGCATGACATTCTTTGGAGTTTGGACTTCTATTTGTATGTAATGGGAGCCACTGAGAGACTCTAAGTAGTTAAGAGCATGTTAGAAAGAGCATTGTGCCAGCCAGCGTGGAGAACAGACGCACGATTACCTGCAGTGGTCCGGGTAAGTGAGGAAAGCAGGAATTTGAGTAGCAGTGGAACAGAGAATAGGGAAAAGTTATTAAGGAAGTAGAAACCATAGCTATAATTTGTAAATACTAATTAGAATCACCTAGGGAGCTCATTTTTTTTTGTTTTAATGATTTTTATTAAATACTGAGTAAATACAAAACATTTTAATAAAATACATATAAGGTATAGCCATGGTCAGTGTTGCTAAGTGGTTAGAGCCCTGACCCACGCACTGAAGGGTTGCAGGTTAGATTCCCAGTCAAGGGCACGTACCTGGGTTGCGGGTTTGCTCCCTGCCCTGGGTTGGAACGTGTGGGAGGCAACCAGTCAGTATATCTCACATCAATGTTTCTCTCTTTCTCTCCCTCCCTTCCACTCTCTCTGAAAAGCAATGGAAAAAATATCCTCATGTGAGAATTAACAACAACAACAAAATATATATATATATATATACATATATATATATATATACACACACACATATATATACATATATATATATATATATATATATATATATAATAAAGACTAATAACAGCCCAGCCAGTGTGCTCAGTGGTTGAGCATCAACCCATGACCCAAGAGGTCTCTGGTTAGATTCCTGGTCAGGGCACATGCTCAGGTTGGGGGCTCGGTCCCCACCCAGTAGGGGGCATGCAGAAAGTAGCTAATCAATGTTTCAGGCATCGATGTTTCTATCCATCTTCCTTCCTCTCTAAAAATTAATTAAAAAATCCCACACAGGTGAAGTTCAAAAAGAAGAAAAAATGCCCTGGCTGGTGTGTTAAGTGGTTTGAGTGTAGGCCTATGCACCAAAGGGTCACAGGTTCTATTCCTGGTCAAGGGGGTCAAAGGCAAATCCCTGGGTTGTAGGTTCGATCCCTGTGCCCCGAGGCAACCAATCAATGTTTCACTCTCTCCCCCTCCCCCCTTCCACTCTCTTTGAAGATCAATGGAAAAAATATCCTCGGATGACAATTAACAAAAACAAACAAAAAACAAAATAAGTAAAACTAAATAAATTGATGATGGAAACAGACATATGCGCTAAACTATACACAAGGGTATGATGAACACAAAATTTAGGATACTGTTTACTTTTGAAGGAGGTGGGGGGATGGGATAGGGAAGAAGCACACAAGTACAGATTCAAAGGTAATGACGGTGTTCAAATTCTTGGGTTGGGAGATTAGTTCATGGGTGTTCACTTTATGTTTTATATTCCAGAAATGTTTTTTTAAAAAATATTTTTTTTATTGATTTCAGAGAGGAAGGGAGAGGGAGAGAGATTGAAACATCAATGATGAGAGAATCATTGATTGGTTGCCTTCTGCATGCCTTCTAATGGGGATCAGCCTGCAACCCGGGCATGTGCCCTGACCAGGAATTGAACCCGGAACCCTTCAGTCCTCAGGCCGATGCTCTATCCACGAGCCAAACTGGCTAGGGCCAGAAATGTTAAATACATTATTTTATATGTCAAATACTGCATAATTAAAAAAAAAGTTTTTTAAATCCTCACACAAGGATAGTTTCCCATTGCTTTTTATTTTAAAAATATATTTTTATTGATTTCAGAGAGGCAGGGAGAGGGAGAGAGAGATAGAAACATCAATGATGAGAGGGAGTCACTGAATGGCTGCCTCCTGTACACTCTCCACTGGAGATCGAGCCCACAACCTGGGCATGTGCCCTGACTGGGAATCAAACTGTGACCTCCTGGTTCATAGGTCGACACTCAACCACTCAGTCATGCTGCTGACTGGGCTATTTTTTATTTTTATTTTATTTTTAATATTTTTGTTGATTTCAGAGAGGAATGGAGAGAGAGAAATATCAATTATGAGAGAAACACTGATCCGCTGCTTCCTGCACAGCCCCCTACTGGGGATTGAGCCCGCAACCCCCCCCCTTGACCGGAATCCAACCAAGGACCTTTCACTTTCAGTCCACAGGCCAACGCTCAATTCACTAAGCCAAACTGGTTAGGGCTTTCCATTGATTTTTAGAGAGTGGAAGAGAGAGGGAAAGACAGTGAGAAATATCAATGTGAGAGAAACACATTGATTGCCTCCTGCAGGAGCCCAGACCAGGGCTCGGGCGGGGGAGGAGCCTGCAACTGAGGTTTGTGCCCTTGACCACAACTGAACAGGGGGCCTTCTGGCCACAGGCTGACGCTCTATCCACTGAGCCAAACCAGCTAGGGCCTGCATAATGTTTTAAAGAAAGTATGTCAAATCATTAGAAAAAAGGAAGAGTCAATAATGTCAAGTCCCACCAAGAGGTGCGTTAAGGTGAGATTCTCAGCCAGTAACCTGAGCTGGTGTTGAAGTCATCGGTGGCCTTTTCATGAGCATTTCCAGTGGAGGGAGACTGGGAGAGAACCAGCTGAATGAATGACATGATTTGGAAGGGATATGGAGCCAGGGTCAGCTCTTCTTTTGAAGAATGACAGTTTAGGCTGTAAATATTGGAGGGTTCCCTCCTAACATCATTTATGAATATGTACACTTAATCATAATCACTTTAAACAGTGTGGTGTACAAGAGAGAGGATTTTTTATCTACTAGTATTTCTATTTTCAAGATGGGAGATGCCTAAATAGAGTTGTAAGTTATTGGCAAAAAGTAGAAACTGGTGGGAAGTCCAAGAGGAGAGAGTAATAGATTGGAAAGGGGACAAACAGAAGGGAACAGTGCTGCACTGGAAGGAGGGAGCGGAGGATGTTTACGAGTGGGAAACAGGAGTTTGATGAGATAGGGGCTTGAGGAGAGGGGAAAAGGATTGGAATGAAGTAGAAAACCATACATATGTGAACTGTCACCAACCACCACAATCAGGTGGGCCCAACAGTGTGAAGTGGGGCAGCAAGGGCACATGAATGGGTTAGTCCCAGCTGGGGTATTAACTGGGGAGAAAACAGTACTGGTGGGAAAAAAGTGACAGCCAGAGAAGGAGGTGAGCTGGGAGGGGCCTGAGGACTGACTAGGAGCCAAGGGAGGCCTGGGCAGGTTAGACTCGGAGGTCCACGGCCAGGTAGGCAGGTGGAGAGCCAGAAGGATGGAAGGCCGCCGTGGCACGGGACTCGACACAGCCCCTGCAGTGGATGGCTGAATTGGGGCACTGAATCAAGCTGAAGTGAAGAAAAGGTATCTGGGGACCCACCTCTGGTGATGGTCATATCGGTGTCTCTGAGGGTCGTACTCGCCACCCACATCTACCACAACGTCGCAAGAAGCCAGTTTTTCAGGGTCCCGGGTCCTCACAATCTCTGCATCCTGTAGGGGGCACCGGAGGTGAGGAGCTGCCAGGAGTCGCGCGGGTAGGGTTAATGCTAGGTTTTAGGGGGGTCGGAAGGGTAGGAGGGGGGCTCGGGCCGCCCCAGGTACCACAGGGACCCAGTGAAGGCACGCGGCCGCCCCAGGCGCACCGTACCTGGTACTCCGGCAGGAGGCGCAGCAATGCGCACGCCAGGGCTTCATCGCAGTGGAAGGTGCCGTTGTGCGTTCCTATTCGGGGCGGTGCCATGAGGCTGCGGCGGGGTCGTTTGGAGGGCTGCACGCTCTCCAGGCTGTGCATGCGGTGCCGGGCACGGAGGGGCGGCGGCGGCGGCAACAACAAAGGTAGGAGTCCCCGCAGGAAGCGGCAGCCCATACAGCTTCTCCGGTGCGAAGGCGGGAGCGCCGAGCCGGAAAAGGAAGTGCCCGCGCAGCCCCACTTCCGCCTGTCAGCGTTTCCCACGGCCCCAGGCCCCGCCCAGCGGGGCCGCTACACCGCTAAGGCCTTCCCGCTCCTCCGGGGGTCAGACGGAGCCTCCAAGATAAGCCCTGCATCAAGCTCTGGGAGGGGCACACTCTCGACCCCTCCCCTCCCATCTCTTCACCAGTCCCGTACTGATGCAAGAATAGACCAACATTCTGCCCAGCTGGAACATTTATTGGCATTAAACACAAAACCCTTCTCTCCCCACCACAAAGTCCCAGGCCCTTGAAGTAGGGTCCCTCGGCCTGGTTTCTGAAACAGGATCTCAGGCCTTGGCAGCCTGAGTTGCCCCCAGGGCTGTGAGCTGCTGAATCTTCTGGCTCATCATCTCCATGACAGCTGTGGGGGGAAAAAACAGTCAGACCCTGGTCAGGAGCTGAAAGGAAGAACCCAGAGTTAAGAGAAAGTGACAGGGAAATTTAAGGAGTGGCAGACACCAACTACAGTTAATAAAACTTAACACAGTGATCCACTACCGCAAAATTTGGAATCTACAATGTATCAGTAAATATGACAACCATTGGGATATAAAAATGAACAACTTACAATATTGAGTCAGACATACCCAAAAATTATAACGTGAAAATATTTTTGCCTTTATTATTTTTTTAATGTGTAGTTTTATTTTTTATATGTTTTTATTGATTTCAGAGGGAGGGAAGGAGAGATAGAAACATACATGATGAGAGAGACCCATTGGCTGCCTCCTGCACACCCCCTACCAGGGATCGAGACCTCCTGGTTCATAGGTCGATGCTCAACCACTGAGCTACAGCGGCAGGGCTATTTTTACCTTTAGAACAGTGGTTCTCAATCCTGTGTTACATAATCACCTGGGGCATTTTACGAGACCCATGCCTTACCATTTGACTACCATCACCCGGGCTCTGGGACATTAAAAAAAAATACCGAACCCTGGAATCCTTGCCCACCCCTAGCCCCCACCACTACCCAGCTTGATTTACTAGTAGTTTGTTTGGAGGGGGCGACAGGCTTTCTTTTTTTTTTTTTTTTAACATTTTTATTGATTTCAGAGAGGAAGGGAGAGGGAGAGAGAGACAGAAACGTCAATGAGAATCACTGATTGGCCGCCTCCTGCATGCCCCACACTGGGGATCAAGTCCGCAACCCGGGCATGTGCCCTGACTGGTAAATGAACTCTGACCTCCTGGTTCATAGGTCAATGCTTAATCACTGAGCCGGCTGGTGTAGCTCAGTGGTTGAGCATTGACCCAGGCTTTCTTTTCAAACTCCCTTGGTGATTCTAATGTATAGCCAAGGCTGCAATTGCTAGTACTTAGTTAGGGCTATTTCTTTTTTTTTTTTTTTAATATATTTTATTGATTTTTTACAGAGAGGAAGGGAGAGAGATAGAGAGCTAGAAACATCGATGAGAGAGAAACATCGATCAGCTGCCTCCTGCACATCTCCTACTGGGGATGTGCCAGGGCTATTTCTTTCCTGTGTGTTCATTTACATGTATCTTTTCCCCCATTCAATCCCCATTAAGAACACAGACATGATTTCTTTCCTCTAAATTTCTCAAACACTCAACCCAGGAATCTACAAATAGTGGGTATGTAATATACTGAATTTAGAGAATAACACAAGACACAAAAGAGAAAGACATGGTTTTAATCCAGCAAAGGGGACATCCCCATGGTTCACACTACAATCCATGTTCTTTATCATGGAGGTACAAAGGATGAAGAGGTGCCTCAGGCCAAGCTTACCCTGTTTCATGACATGCTTCTCTTGAAGGGCTGGCTGGATTTTCTCCATTTGCTTGGTGAGAAAGTCTATTTTCCTCTTGAAGAAGTCCTTGGCATCCTCAGCTGTCTAAAAGGTCAGAGGTGAATGAGGGGCTAAGAGGACTGGCCAGTGTTTCAGTGGTTAGAGTATCGGCCTGCACAATGGAGAGTCACAGGTTCAATCCCCTGCCCCAGTTGGGGTGTGTGGGGAGGTACCCAATCGATGTGTCTCTCTCACATCAATGCTCCTCTCTCTCACTCCCCCCCCCACTCCCTAAAAAAAAAAAGAGGACACCCCACACTGTCTCTAAATCCTCCCCTAAACTTCCTTTCCTTGCTCAGAGGGACATGTACGTGGTTCCTTCCACTCACCTTCTCTACATAGTAGCCAGTTCCCACATCGATGAGCACGTGTTCTACATCATGGAGCTTCCCAGGGACATACATCTGAGAAGCAACAGTTAAGGGAAAACTAGCCCAGCATGAGCCCTGATTCCTTGTCAGCCGAAGACCCTCTTTTCTAAAAAGCTACAAGGCGCAGGAATAATAGAATTATACCTGTACACTCCTCCACATGTGGAGACAGAGAAGTTGGTTCCTTATGGAGAAAATGACAGACACACACTGAGACACTGTCTGCCCTGAAGCCATCGCCCACCCTTTCAGCAGTTAGCCCCTCCAGAAAGACTCGATACAACATGTTCTTAGGGCTGTAGAAAGTGAAAGCGGGAAGCCAGCCCCGCTTCCCCTCAACACCCCAACCATGAGCTAGCTAACTCCTGATGGATTTAATGTTCATTATTTAGGTAACCCCTAGTACACGATTATTTCAGTGTTCCTCTCTCAGCCTGTCAGTTCTCAGACGACAGTCTACAGGTGTCCTGTTGTCACAACTTGATCAAGTAAAACACTCAACAGGGAGACACAACCCAGGTTTCATAGTAACCACAGTTTAGGAATAAGAGCCGCAATTAAACTGAAATTGAGAATTAATAAACAGAGTCAACCCCCTTGTTTCTATATCCTATTCTATGTTGGCCCCAGGATACAGACAGGAGAGCTAGGCAGTGTGTCTAGTAAGAGCTCTCAGAATCATGGGGCCCTTTGGAGTCATCAAAACTACCCCCACCCTTTTTGGAGGGGGAGGGAGGGGTACAGGAGAGAAGAGGAGGGCTGGATGGTTCCTCTGGAAAGGATACAGAACTTGTCAGTGGGACAAGTAATTCTTTCCCTGTGAAAGCAATTAAGACAAACATCTGGGGAAGGTTGTCCGCTCCAACGTTAAGACGTTAAAGGGCCCAGCGCAGAGAGCATGGGAAGAACGGCAACAACAGGAGCACTGTCCTGTCCATTTCAATTCTAGGTGGGCAACATGCAAAAGGCTCACGAGAGGTACAGAATGAGTAACGGATCGTTCTCTCGTCTCCGGTAAGGAAGTCTGGTTTAGGAGGCGGGACCAGGAGCCGCGCCCCACATCCCCCTGCTGCCTCCGCGCGCTCCCCCCATACCCTCATTGCTCTTGTTCAGCACGTTCAGACAGTCCTTGGCTTCCACGTACTTGGTCTGCACCACCTTGAGCTGGGCAATGGACGTGGACAAGAACTCCACTTCCTACAGGGCGCAAGAAAGAGTCAGTGTGGGGCTGGAGGGAGAGAGGAGCACCGCCCGAGAAGGCGCGAGGGTTTCGCAGGGGAAGGGAAGCTTCCCAAACGGGGGAAGTGGGGAGGGGGCGAGGGCGTTCGCGTGGGCAGAAGGGATGTGAGGCGGGAAGGGGTGTCTCGGGGGCCCGTCCCCACCTGGTCCAGCTGGTTCTTGAGCATTTCCAGCTGCGGGAGATTCAGCTCGGTGATGTTCACCGACTGCGCCATGTTGGGAAGGAGGACTAGGACTGAAAAGCTGAGAGCGGCTTCCCGAGCGACGCTCTAGCCGTCCTCTGCGCATCTCGATGGCTGCCAGGAGGCCGCGCTGCCCCGGACATCTCTATGATCCTCCGCCTGGGGCCGGGCGCCACTGAGTCACGCCTCCTAGTAAAGGCAGCGGCGCGTGCCTTTCATAAAACATAGCACGTCTAGCGTAGTAAAGTTGTAGCAGACACGACTGCTGCTTCCAGGAGCTTAAAAATCTTTAAAATAGTGAGGCCATAACTATAACATTACAAAGCAATGTATGCGACTCCACGTGTGTGGTATGGACCTAGTGACTGATTAGCCAGGAAGCCTGAGAAGTTCTCTGGCGGAGGGGGGATAGCATTGGGAAAGTGGTGCTTTGGAAAAATTAAGCAGAAGAGAGTCTGGTGGTAGAGAGGACAGTGAGGAGGCACGTTGTCAACCAAGTACAGCCCACGTTTGTTTATTATTTTAATATATTTTTATTTATTTTAGAAAGAGAGGGAGAGACAGAAACATCAATGATGAGAGAAATCATCAATCTCTCCTGCACAACCCCTATGGGAAAGAGCCCACAACCTGGGTATGTGCCCTGACTGGAAATCCAACATAACTGTGACCTCCTGGCTCACAGGTTGGTGCTCAACCACTAAGCTACACTGGCCGGGTCGGCATAAGTTTATTAATCAATATATAAGTTATACCATGTGTTAGATGTGAGGGATACATGAACGTGTAAGATATGTGTTTCTGAGGAAATTAGCAATCTAATTGGGGAGAGAAAACTATATATAAGCAGCAGAACCCTACAGAACCTGCTACCAAAGTACACTGACAAGTGTAACAGCTATATGTGGGGAGAAATCAGCCTTTAACCTTCACTTAGGAGGGGGCACGGGAAGTGAGGCATTAAAGCTGGTGTCGCTCCCAGGATACCTGACGGCAAAGACAGGACAGATGTGATGGTATCTGGTCAAGATTCTCAATGGGTCCATCTCTACCCTTAACAACTCTGTCCCCTCTTAGGGCACCTTGATGCCCCTCTCTTTTAGCTTTTTCTGCTGAGGCCAAGCCAGGCCCCGTTTTGTCCTATGGTTTTGCCTTTCTTCCCGATGCTCTCAGATGCACTCCTGCAAGCTGTTCTATTTATAGTAACACACAGTGGGAGGGGGCAATAGTCTTGTCCTCAAATGTTTTCAAATGAACTACACAAAGCTGGGTTTAAGTCATAAGTCTTTATTATATTAAGGTTAAGTTAAAAGGAAATATTTTATATAAAATATTGGGGAAATCACTTAAAAATATTTATCCTGAGGGTTCAATCTAAGTATGGGAGGTAGAAGAGTCACATGGCTTCCATCAGTGATAGGACCGCTCCAAGGGCTCACCTCAGGGAGACAGGCAAGCCATAGGCTACAGGTGCAGCCCCAATAAGATACTTGAGTCGGGGAGCCTGGCGGGCCTGGTTGACATAGTAGAGAAGAGGGGCTCCTGGGCCTCCTCCAAGCCAGCCCTGCAGCAGCGCCTCCGTGTATCGGTCAATGTCACGGTCAGTCACATCCCAGAGGTTACCCAGAAACAGGGGACTGGAAAAAAAGAAGAAGAAAAACAAAGGACTCTAAAACAGAACACATAGGAACATACAATTAATAGCGGTGATGGGTGAGTAGAGAAGATGGAGCTAATGAGGAAGTCCCTTGGAACTAGGATGGGAGGAAAGTGGGGCACAGAGGAGGAAGGATTTAAACTTCAGACCTAGGAAAAAACCTGGGGTGGGGACGTAGGATGGGCCTTGCCCCTCAAGACTCACCAGCCAGCCATGATATACTTGAGCACGATGCCAGCCCCCTCCAGGTTTCCATGCACAGCCAGGGCTGCACTGCTGCAGCCAAATAGCAGTGCCACTGCCCGACAGTTCAGCCTCAGGACAGCCTGCCCATCCAGGAAGCGGGCACCAGCCCCGTGCCCGGCATAGCTAAAGCAGAAGGTGAGATGAGTTTGACGTAGCTATACTAGGCCTCTGCTATGTCTCCAGAGGTGCTCTGAGTCAACCAGGGGCTTTAAAACCCCAAAGCAAACCAGAGCAATACCCTCTCTGCAACTGCTTCCCCACCTCCCCACCCTAAGCACTCACATATATAAGTCACGCTCCATCAGGGCCTCCTGCACCTGTAACGGGCTCGGCACCTCCCCAACCACTCCTTTCCAGCCAGATTCACTGCAGGGAAAAGGTAGGAGTAAGAATAAGGGTCATGCCCTAGCCCGTTTGGTTCAGTGGATAGAGCATCGGCCTGTGGACTGAAGGGTCTTGGGTTCGATTCCGGTCAAAGGCACATGCCAGGTTGCGGGCTCGATCCCCAGTGTGGGGCTTGCAGGAGGCAGCCGATCAATGATTCTCTCTCATCATTGATGTTTCTATCTCTCTACCTCTCTCTTCCTCTCTGAAATCAGTAAAAATATATTTGAAAAAATAAAAGGAATAAGGGTCATGTGGCAAATTGGCAGTGGGAATACTAATGAGAAGGTGGGCTGTCACATCTGATTCTTGAGAAAAGGACATGTCCCTATGCGTTGTTGCTACCCCTCCCCACTCCGTTTCTTACTCTTATCCTCCTGACCTGCTAAAATTGGCTCGAAATTGCTCCTCTGTGCTTGACAGGTTGTTGTGAGGGTTCAGAACGTAGAAGGCACTGCGAGGATCCACCCCTTGGCTCAGCACTGGCGAGGCCCCAGACTGATGAGGAGACACTGGTGATTAGGATCCTGGTCTGGCGCCAACAACTCCAAGCCCCATTCCATGACTGATCCATTCCTAAGACCCTCTCCTATCTTCCCAATAGCCACCAATCAGCCCCAGTCTGCACTGCCTGAATCCTACCTCTTTGATGATGGCGTAGCTGAGTAGGAAACGGAAGGAGGGCAGCCGCGTGACAGGCAGTGCCCGGAGGCTGGGCATGCTCTCCCATGGCAGCTTCTGCAGGTCCTGGGCAAAAAGCACTCAGAGGTTACGGTCCCTAGCCGGGTATATGCAGGAGTCAGAAGAGGGTGCGTTGGTGCCCACTGCCCACCAGGCACTGCCTCTCTGGCCCTTAGCTCCTTACCTTGTCCAGCACTAAGACAAGGTGCCTACTGCTTGGTATTGTCTGCCCCTGAAGACGTCCTATTGCCTCACTCAGGAGTTCTTGGGCTCGCTCTGGCTGGGCGGGGCACAGCCCATAGGCCAGGGCCTGAATGTCTTGAGGGGTGAGGGTATTGGCACCACTGAGCATGATCTGTAGGGGAAGAGTGGTCAGTGAGTACCATAGCTTCCATTTCTACTCACAGTGGCAGGTGGGAAGGAATTAAATCTAGCTTCTTTCCCTTGGCTGATTTCTCAACTCACTTTCAGCAGAGTGGGATCAGGATATTTCCAGCCACATTCCTGCAGCAACTCTTGTAGGCGGGAGGCCTCCTGGGCGGGGCCCGGGTCCTCACTGAGTGGCAGCAACAGCCCCCTCCAGCAGCCCAGCACATCCTTTTCTAGGGAAGTGATGAGAACCTGAGTGCAGAAGAACAGGACCTTCAGTCGGAGATGAAGCCAAGTTTCTTTCCCCACAGGCACCGACATTCTGGAGATGAGGAAGTGGGCTTTCCAATGTGTGTATTTGTCTTACGTATCTGCCAAAAGGCAAGAAACTAGAAACATTTTTCACTTGGTGAGACTCTGTTACATATCACTATAGCCGGGTGGGCAATGAAAGCTAAAGCTGGGAAGCTGAGGCATGGGCGTCAGTCCTTCTTCCTGTGTGTGTATACCTTTAAGTGCTCCATTGCCATAACCCCTCAGGTTTGGGGCTCTTGTTTAAAGTCCTTCCCACATAACGTAATTTTTTATTTAGGCCTACAATTCCAGAAAGGATTCGAGATACCTTAGCACTGACAGGGCACCCCTGAGAAAGAAGACATTGGCACCCCCAGGCCATTCGTAGGACAGGCCTGACCCCACCCCACCTTGGGGGCACACACCTCCATCCTATGGTCCAGCTCTAGCCGCCCTGTCCACCATTCTCGCTTGTCGGTACAGCTGCTGTTCTCTTTCTGTTCCTTCTGGATGGCATCAAATTCTTTCAGGGCCGAGCTCAGAGGAAGCTTTGGGAGATGGGGTTGTGAGATTTCTGCTTGTCCACGTGATCACCATCTCTCTATCTCCCAGCCACAGAATGTGAGCAGTCTGACCAGAAGCCTACCCCAGCCCAACTGTGCTCCCTGGCCCAGGAAACGTACCTTGTTCTGGGCAGTTGGGATCTGCACAGTGACTGGGGGATTGTCTTTTTCCAGCCGGGTCAGCAGGAGGGTGTTGCCCGCCGTTCCAGGCTGGAGGGAGGCCAGGGCCAACACACACACAGTCACCTCTGACACAGAATATACCCAGAATCATTTCAGCTGTTACAAGGAATTCCCTTCAATGTCTTCTGCACTCAATCCCTATCTGGCACTCAAGACAACTCTAAGAAGTCTCCCCTGGTCACTGGAGGTCAAGATGCTCTCCCTAAGAGTTCCCTGGGAGCAGAGACCATGTCTTATACTTCTTTGTGTCCCTTACAGAAATAAACAAAGGGCCCTGCACAGCAGGAGGCACTCAAATAATCTGTGAACGTGTTTCATGCTAGCATAGGGAGCCCGTGGACATCTGGACTTACCCCTGAATAAAGACATTGAATTTGTTGGTAAGTCAAAGTTGAGGTTAAAAAAAAAAAAAAAAGACGTCCAGCCCAGCTAGTGTTGCTCAGGGGTTGAGTGTAAACCTATGAACCAAGAGGTCTAGGTTTGATTCCCAGTCAGGGCACATGCCCAAGTTGCAGGCTCAGTCCCTAGTAGGGGGCGTGCAAGAGGCAACGGTCAATGATTCTCTCTCATCACTGATGTTTCTCTGTCTCTCTCTCTCCCCTCCCTGCTCTCTGAAATCAATAAAAATATATTATAAAAAAAAAGACTTCCAGATTTAGGTTATGTGTGTTTGGTGAAAATAACAAATGACTAATCAATGGAAAGGTATGACCTGTCCTTCCATAAGGATCATAAATCTATGTGAGCTAACTAATGCCTTAAACACCTTCACCCAGCCTTTCAGTAAGAAGATGAATAAAAGGACAGGAGAGCCACCATACCACTGGGGATCAGAGCCAGGCACTCCTGGAAACTCTCCTTCTCAGCCTGGGGGAAATGGCCAGATCCCGATGTTCTGAAGGAAAAGAGGTGCCGGAGGCGGGCCAGAGGGATACCTCCAGGCCTCTCCTGGAGGCTCAGCCCCTGCAGCTGGTCTGCTATTTCCAGTGGCTGGTGCTTCTGGGCTTTGCTGCAAGCAACACAAGTAGGGGTGAGTTCTCCCTCCTTCAAAGTCGGGACCCTCCCCCCGAATCTGCCACAGCACAAGTCTTCGGGACGGTGGACACTCACTTGAGCTGCCTGTGGAGGTGGGTGAGCAGCTGGTGGCGACAGGTGATAGAGACAGACTCGGTGACAAGGTAGGCAGTGGCATAGGGATCCTGGTGGCCCAGGCACAAGGCCAGGAAGCGGCAGAGGTGAGCGTAGAGCCCACTAGGAGGGCAGTGACTGATCCCACGGAAAGCAACGCTCAGTGAGTCACAGATGGAATCCACGGTAGAGACACCTAGACGAAGGTCGACACTTGCTATAGATGAGCCCCCTACTTCCTAGCTGACAGGAACTTGCCAAGGAGTCCCTATGTCAGCTCCCCCTTGGAAAGTAGCAGCTACCATTTACAAAGGGCAATGTGCCAAGTAGGGTCCTATGTAACTCACATGCATGAACTTGCCCCATCCTCCCCAAACCCATTTGACAGTTAAGTCAAAAGCTCAGAGAGGTTGAGTGGCTGGCACACAGGTAGCAGAGAGTGCTGGAACTCAAACCCAGGTTCAGAGGCTACCAGATCCAGGTGGGATCCAAAGCCAGAACCAAGGACAGACTGGAAAAGCATTGGGATCAAGAGACCTAAAGGCTCAGCCCTCTGCAAGTGACTGGACCTCACCAATGGCTATAGGGGCTGCGGGACGTTGGCGCCGAGAACCAAGATCCTTGTCTGTCTTCTTGCTTGGGCATAGGATGGGCAGCTCCTCTTTGCTGGAATCCCGTCTCAACAGTTCACATTCTCCTATGGCTGTGTCCGGCCCTGGAGCTGGTGTCTTCCCATCTGGGGAGAACATGACATTTCTACAGAGCTCCCTGCTCCTGCCATCCCCTTTGTTTTCCCTTCTGGGGTCCAGTCCAGAGCCAACAAAAGACCGTCTTTTGGCACTAGTTATTTCCGTGCTTTGGTCCCAGGCAGCCTCCCCCAAACATATGCATCTCTACCTCCCACCTTTGCCATCATACCTGCGGCCGAGTCTTCCCCATCAGAGCCCCGGAGGATCTCAAAGCTCATTTCCATCTGGTTGTCAGTCAGTTCCTCCTCAGGGATGGTCCGCATAATCTCAGGGCCCAGCTCCTCACCATATCCTGACGCCACCTTCTTGGCCCTCCGGATCCTGCCGCTGCGGCCAGAGGGCCCGAGGGCACTACCTGGGTCAGCCACCACATCAGTCTTCACACTTGGGCCCTTCCTAGCCTGGCCCCAGCCTCGCCCCCGAGAAGCAGTGCCCCGTCTCTTGGGCTCCTCTGCAAGCCGTGCCTCTACTGGGTCTTCCAAGTCACTGTCATCACTGAAGTTCACCTGGGATGGGAGGGAAAGAGAGAAGGTCCAAGGGGCCTTCAGTGACAAGACATCATCTGACAGCAGATGGCGCTGTGCGGCACCAACACAGAGGCCATTGGGGAAGATTTGAGAATTAACCTCCCACAAATACTGCCACATTCAGTCAGGGGCAGTAACTCCTGGGTGTGAAAACAGGGAGAGGAGGGGGCACTAGAAGATGAGGAGGAAGGGTGAAAGGGGAAAGGAATCCTCAAGTTAAGGAAAGTGCCTTCTGTTCAAAACAAAGGAAGACTTCGAACTAGTTCTTCCTGTGGAAGATGTAGGGGTCCTGCAGGTAACTGGGGAGCTCAAGGTGAAGCCAGGCCCTGGGAAGCTATTCCATAAGGGCCCCTGCTCCATAGAACTCTCCTCTGGGACCATCCCCACCCAACACCAACACTGCCTGGCCCCGATCCCACCTCACCTTCAGGCGCGTCTGGACTCTCTGTTGTACCTTGGGGGCCTTGGGAACCTCAGGTTTGCTCTTTGTAGGACATACTTCCTCAAACACGGTGAAAGGGACTCGAGGGCCAGCCTGCGTAGGCCGGCCAGGGGGCTTAGGTGTACATGGTGTTCCTCCACCTTCCCGACCTTTCCGAGAGGTCTTGTGGATGGGCAGGGCCGCAGAGACCGCCTGTTGGCGCCCTCGTCTAGAATGCGTTTGCTTCCGAAGCTTAGCGGGCTCTGAGCCTGGGGGAGTCTTTATTGATGGTGGCTGCCAGCCCCAGGAGCTTGCAAAAAGTTGGGTAGTGCAGCAGCTAAGGCCAGCCAACTTCGTAAGGGCCTGCATCAGGAGCAGGCTGGCTCGCCAGGGCTCCAGGTGGGGTATCCGTGCTGCCACAAACTTCAGCCCTGACTCTAGGACCTTCCTCAGGCTGTTTGATGGCTGACTCAGCCCCTCCTGTGCCAGCTGTGTGTATGCCTGAGCCAAGATCTCATCAAAGAGGCGCGAGTCGGGGTAGGGAGGTACTTTGTGATTCAGGGAAGCTTGCAGGGCTTGGCCGAGGCGCTCAGTGGCTGCAGGGCAACCCTTCAGCACCACCTGCAGGAGATTCAGACCCTGGGCCTGATGGCCCAAGGCCAGGCTCACCCCGGCCGTGACCAACACCCAGCGTAGACAGACTGCCGAGAGGACAGGGCTGGCACAGAGTGGGCAGTCACAGGTGGGCAAATGGGTCAGGAAGCCAGGGCTGGGCTGGGGCTTCGTTTTCAGGATTGGGGAGGAGTTAGTAGAAGGTGCAATGGGGCCAGGCTCCTTGGCCACAGTGGCCACCAGCTCCAGAACAGGGCCTCTGAGGAAGACCTCCTCCTCTGGGAGCTCCAGAGGACAGGGGACCGGGGCCCGCTGCTTCCCCTTCTGCAAGTGGACTTTCTTCACAGAGTCTGGGCGCTGGGCTGGTCCACAAAACTCTGAGGAGAGAGCAGAACAAGAATGATAAAACTAGGAGACATGATGCCAAGTGCTTCTCGAGCTACCCCAGGGTCCAACTCCCTCATATGTGTGTTAATTACTTACTAATTACTCAGATATTACTGTACTAGCATACTAAATATTAGTACGGTTTATTCTTTTGTTTTAATAAAATCCCTAATGTTTTCTTTCCTTTCAACAATGGACCAACACAGCCAGCAAAGCCCCCATTATTTGCAGCTCAGAAGACTGCGTGGATCAGTAAAGCAGGTGAGCACCAGGAGGCCCAACTCTTAATCCTGGCTTCTGCCCCTGACTAGCCCCGTGATTCTGGCCTAAAACATTGAATTTCTCAACTTTCTCATTTTACAAATGGAAAAAAAAATCCATGGCCCCAATTGACTTTTCAGGGTATTGTGTGGGTCAAATGAATTACTAGAGATAAAAGGGGTTGATAAGAAAAAAAAAAACATCATAAATACAATATTTTATCATTAGCTTAAGCCTCCTGAGGACACTATATTTGTATTGTCTAATACAATAGTCACTAAATACATGTGGCTACTGAACGTGTGAAATGTGGTAAGTGACTGAGGAACTGAATTTTAAATTTTATTTAAATTCCATTTAACCATAAATGGCCCAAATGTATTAGATGATACTGAAAACTAGAACCAACAGGGTTAGTCCTGGACAGGTTATCCGAAGGAGGGGCACCAATGGTCTGATTGAAATAAAGGGAGTTTTGCCCTGGGACCAGAAGTCTCTGATTTAGAAGGAAACCAAACCCTGACATAGAAAGATTTGTTAAATAGTGTATGTGTCCCTCTTACCATAGCCCATGGGCATGGGCATGGCTGCTCACCTGTGCAAGACTCAAGCAAGAACAGAACCTGCTGCAGGTCCGACTGACAGAGGTCAATGTCATTGCGTGCCAACTCCAGCTCTCCCTTCAGCACCAGGAACAGGGCACACCTTTTTGGGAGAGGAGATAATAACCAGTTAGTGGGATCCTTTGCCTTCCTGGAGAGTCTTTCTGCTCCTTTCCTAGGCAGAGCCATCAGTCTTTTCCAGCCTCCGCTCCCTGGGGAAAACCTACGCTGCCCTCAAACCAACTCCTCCTTATGTGTGAGGACAGGATTTCCCAAACTGCATTATTTAAAAAAAAAAAGGATCCTGTGGACAAAGAGATTTAAGGAAAGACTGTACACTAGATCTCCCATTTGGAGATTTATAATGTGTATTAGCATATTGGAGGACATGAGAAGTCCTAAAGGAAAGAAAAAAAGTCAAACTTGATTAACTCAGCATTTCCACTTATTTAGCCACGGGAAGGGTTCCACCAACCCCTCCACCCATAACATGTTATTAATCTGTGGAATAGTTTGGGAACCCATAGTCAAGGCACAGGCACTCAGATTCCAGAACTGGCATCCTCTTGGTCCCTGTACTCACTGGCGCGGTATCTGTAACTTCGTTGTAAGTTTCAGGGCCTCCAAGCAAAAGGCCTTGGCTTCGCTCACACTGCCCAGGCGGCCCAGGTGGGAAACCAGCTTCTCGGAGCAGCTCAGCACCTCTGTAAGCACCTGCCATTTTTGTACCAGATTTTCCCCTGTAGTAGAGGAGAGAGACAAGACCATGATCAGTCATAGCCTGGATCCTCTGGAGACAAAACTGCCAGCCCCACCATCTCGCCTGTTTATTCTTACAGGACGTTGCTCTGCTCCTTGGACTCACCATAGTCCAGAAAAGGTGTCTCCATGGCTGCTTTTTGAGTAGAGAATACACCACTGCCCATGAGCAAGAGGACGATGCTTCGGAGAAGCTTGTGGGAGTCGATGAGTGCTGTCTCAGGTGTCTGCCAGCCTGTGCAAGTGAGGGAGGAGGGGACAAGAAGGGAGATGATGTGGCCTGAACTTCACCACCTTCAACTGTTAAGATAGCAAATGCTGCTACTCTTTTCCATATGCACCCAAGGCAGGAAGAGCTAATCAATCACAGAACTCCCTGAGACTACATGGGGTCTCAGAAACACTGTTGGTATAGTATCCCAGGCAGTCACTAGGCAATCGATTCAGCAGTGGTTCTCAACCTGTGGGTCGCGACCATCGGAAAACACATATAGCATATCAGATATTTACATTACGGTTCATAACAGGAGCAAAATTACAGTTATGAGGTAGCAACAAAAATAATTTTATGGTTGGGGATCACCACAACATGAGGAACTGTATTAAAGGGTCGCGGCATTAGGAAGGGCGAGAACCACTGGATTAGAGTCAGTAGGAGAACTGAAACTCATTTGCTATCCCAGGCCTGTTCTGTGCAGCTTCTGGTTAGGCTCATCCACATAGCTGGACAGCAGAGGGGACGAGGGCTGAGAAGAGATGACAGTGCACAAACCACACACATCAACCAAGGAGGGCCATTCACCCTATTCTTTCACCTTGGGCACAGAGTTGCTTCCACAGAGAGGCTGAGAGGCTGTCTGATGAGAGGCTAAGGTAGACTGCCACCAGCTGCAGGGCCTGGACACGCAGCAAGTACCAGGCCTTGGATGACTTTTGGAGGGCAGGATCCTGAAGCACAGCCAGCAACAGAGAGGCGCCCTCTGTCACCTGAAGAAGTGGGGGGGGGGGGGGGGGGGCCAGAGGAGAGCAGTGAGGTCAGATTGGCAATTCAGAGCTTGAGATGCCCCTGGAGATCATCGGGCCCAATCCCCTGCTACTCAGAATGATAGAAGCTAAAAAACAACAACAACACTATAACGTGAGTGGGCATAAGACTTGGAAAAGTCACACAGCTAGTTTATGAGGAAGTGCAGGTGTTTTTGGATCCCACTGGATTTCAGGCTAGGGCTCCAGTGTCATCCCAGTTCCCATTCAGGGAGACTTTCCTCCTTGCCCTGAGGAAACTGGAGAAAAAGGGAAAGGAAAGTATCTCTATTGGAGGAACACTGGTGAACAATTCTTTGGAAGGCAAAGCTAGGAAACAGCATTGTTTCTCGGGGTCAGGAATATTCTTAGCTCCAGGGAATTCTCAGAAGCCAGACAAAGATCTAGAAAATCCTAAAATCCTTCTAATACCCAGGATCTTTGGGTATACGAACGTGGGGAATACCTTGTGGTAAGCATAGTAAAGTTGACTTCTCAGTAGGTCACAGGTCAGGGAAAGGAGCAGGTACATGTCAGTGGTACGATCCAGTAGCTTCAGACTTGATTCCGCCTCTTCCAGGTGTAACTAAGGGAGCAATCGGGGTTTGCAAGCATACTGGTGAGGAGAGGCAGCCCGAGCCTTCAAATTAAAGTGGATTAAAGCACTCGCAAGCAAATGTCAAACATGTCTAATTAAATATCATTTCAAATATTATAATCTACACAGGAGTTATTCACTCACTAAAATGTTCATTGAGTACCTTTTGGTTAACCGCTATGTTAGAAAGACAAATGAACAAGGAGTAAGTAGGACCTTCCAACCAATAGCTTGCAATGCAGTAGGCGCACAGGCAATCCAATATAATCGTGATATAATACCATTAGTGCTATGGGGACTCGGGGGAAGGGGCTGATTCTGCCCTTGAGGAACATGTGAAATGCTTCACGAAGAAGCAAAGAATTGAGCTAGGCCCCGAAAAGAAAGTACAGGTTTACTGAATGAAAATAAGCAGGTCGGGGGGAGAAGGTGTGTTTAGGGCGGAGAAACTAATACAACCAAAGACAGAGAGGCACATGCAAGGAATATAAAGTAACCGGGACAGATCGGCATAAGGTTCACGGTAGGGAGTGGCAAGAAAAAATGTGAGCCAGAACACAGAAGGTGTCAGTACAAAGTGAAGGGTCTGGACAGTATCCTTTAGGTAATGGAGAAGCCAGATTAAAATCCTTTAAGTAGGAAGGAGACTAAGATCAGATCTGTTCCTAAAAAGACCATGAGAGTAGCAAACGTGGAAAAGGAAGAAACTGGAGGCAAGGAGACCAGCTAGGAGACGTACGTGGTAACAGTCCTAAGTGAAGGAGGATCAACCAGGGCAACAGAAATTCATGACAAATATAGGACTGGCATCATATTCCTGATGCAGAATCTATTAGACTCAATGAACAATTGGCTTTGCAGTGAGAGGAACTGGATGCCTGCCTCCCAACCACTCCACACTTTATGAGCCTCCAGCTGAAAGTGGTGGTAGAAGGCAGTGAAGCTGTATCCTATCTTCTAAGAGAAAAGATGGGTTACTACAGCCATGTCTCCCCTGCAACCCCCAGGCTAGACAGGCTGGGCACTCACCTGGGCGTAGCTGGGACAACCGAGTGTCAGCAGAAGTTGGGCGACATGGCAGGAGGAGCCAGCTGCCTTCGCGTGGTCCTCTAGTCTCTGGGAGACGATCCGTACGAGCAGGAGGACCTCCAGAGCCTGCAGGGGCTGGTTGGCCAATAGCAGCAAGTTTACCCAGTTCCTGCTCAAGCCTCTATTTCTACCCTCTGCTCCTGAGCCCTTTGGAACCTTGGTCTGACCTCTGGCTGGAATGTGGCTACCCAGACAGAGCAACCATCAGCCCTTCTCAGGGAGCCTGAGCAGAGAGCAGTGAGGGAGCCTGCAGACCTTCCTACCCGCTTCTGTTTGAAAGCCTAGACGCCAGTCATCATCAATAGCCAGGATTTACTGAGTACTTGCTCTGTGTCAAGCACTGTGCCAAGAGGTCTACATGCATCAACTCATTTTATCTTCATAGCAATTCTAATCCCAATTTAACAGATGAGGAAACTAAGAATCACATAGGTTAAGTTGTCTACATTCACATAATAGGTACGTGGTAGAGCCAAGACTCAAATCTATGGCTGAGGAAGATTCCCAGGTTCCCTGTGCTAGAAATAGAGCCTAAAGACCCACAATAACAAAGATCCTTTAAGTGCCATGTTCTTTTTCAGGGGTTCCTAATGTGGGCCCACACTTCTAATGTGGGATCCAAGGAAGAGCTTCAGGGAGTCTGTAAAACCTTCTGACAATGCATGTAAATATGTAGAACTGTGTTTACAGGCATGTATATATTTTTCAGGCGTTTATGGTCTCCAATTATCTAATAATTAATATAATAATTACGGTTTACATTCGAGTATTCTGTTTATGTGCAGCATCTCCCATGCATTATCTCACCAAATGCTAACAATGTTATGAGGTAGTTATTATTATTACCTTCATTTCAGAAAGAATGAAACTTGGCCTTAGAAGGTTAAGTAATTTGCCTAAGGCCACGCACTAATGAATGATGGAGTGTGGATTTAAACTCAGAGAGGCCTGTGATAGAGCCCACACTGGGTTCCTTGGCTTCTCAGCAAGTACATGGGCAAAGAAAGTGAAGGCACTGGGTTTCTGTTCTGGGTCAATGCCCTGCCCCATTACCTTTGCCACCAGCTGATAGAGGGCCGCTAGGATCTGCAGCGAGGCTGCTGTCTGCTGGAGACACCGCACAGTGGGGGCCTGCCCCTTTGTAAGCACCTCCTTCCACAGGGCCAGGGCTTGGTCCAGGCATTTGGACTGAGCTGTAAGTCAGAAGAAAGGGACCAGCCACTCTCTCAGCGTGGGCCATCTGGGGAGAATGCCACCTTCTCCATAACACCCTCTGCTCTTTTTGCCCACTCACCTCCCAGCCTACAGGGCCAGTCTCCCCTACACCTGGGGTGTCCGGTTGGCTCTTAGGAAGCCACAGAGGAGACTATCCCAGCACACTATGACCATGGTCCTTACCAGCATCTGCAGCCAGGTTGAAGGCAATGTTACTGTATAGAAAACGATCTTCCTGGAGTTTATCTTCATAGTTCAGGTCATTGACTTCAAATTCCTCCAGGTTACTAGGAGCCTGGGCTCTCCGATCTCGCTCAATACCCTGGATGAGAGATCAGGGTAAAAAAAAAAAACAGGGCCAGTGCTAGCTTACGGGGACCCAGGGAGCACAATTCCTATACCCAGTGCTGCTCAGCCCCACATACTTCCTGCATTTTGGCCTCTAGGATACAGATGTAGAGCCACAGGAGGGCCTGTGCTTTATCATCCAGGAGCTGGTCTTCGGCCTGAGCCTCAGGCCTCACTGATTCCAGAAGCTGTAGGGCTTCCCGGATTGCATCCAGGGCAGAGCTGGAAGGAGAGGGTGCACTAATTGGAGCCTTCTGCAGGACCGCTGGCCTCAAACAGAAGGGAGTGCTCAGGGACATATAGAGAGGGAAACAGGCTCCACAGAGTCAGAAGACCCAGGGCAAGAAACAAGAGTGGGCTCCCCAACTTTCCCCCTTACCAGTCAGTCTGCTGGGCAAAGTCATGGTAGCAGAGCACCTGAGCTAATTCCACCAGATGGATGGCTCGAGCCCAGGTCCCAGCTGGTGTCTCCTCGGGGCTCAGCTCCAGGAGGTCGCAGATGACATTGAACCGTTCCTGCCCTGTGTCAGCCCGCACCGCCTTGTAGGCCTGCAGCTCCTCCCTGAGCAGGAAGGACAGGGTCTCCGGGTCCCAGCCGCTCAGGCTATCTCGCAGAGTTCTGAAAGAGGGTGGGCTCAGCACCTGGGGAACCGTGAAGCAAGGAGCCTCTACCCCAGGCCAAGGAGTCCCAGCTTTGGCTTACTGAGAGCTCAGAAAGTTTCCAGTCGTGAAAGCAACACTACCTGCCACCACCGTTTCCCCAGAACCGAGCACAGTGCCTGGCATACAGTAGGCACTCAGCGAACAATAATGGAGGAATCAGTGCCCTTTTCAGACATAAGGATGAACATAACCATGAATACAAAAAGCCAGCCCTAGCCATGGGGCAAACGTGGTTGTCCTACCTCCTCCCAACTCACCTCAGCTGTAGCTCCTTGTCTCCGGCTCTGGCTGCATCCATCTTAACCCGGACCCAGAAGGTGACTGGCTCAGCCATGTGTTTGGGGCCACAGGGCCGTAGGGCTGCCAGCCACAAAGTCACCATCTTGCATCCATGGGCCTGTTTACCCAGTTTCTTCAAACTCTCTACATGCAGCCGGAAGCACCTGTGCAACTGACCAGAGAAAGGAAACAGACCAAATTGGAGAGGGGACCCAATGAATACGAACAGTGGGAGAGGACATGCAGCTACAGGTACATATATCACCTGGTGGGGGTGGGTGGGGTCCTCTGACCAACACCCCTGCCCTAAAGCAGGAGACACCTAAGAACTAAATACCCTGGGTGCTCTCAACTTGAGGCTTCAATCCAACCCACCCACATATTCAGTCTTCACCCTGAAAACCTCCTCTTCCTCCTATAATCCTCCCATAAATCAGCTGACTCCTCCTTCCCCCTCCCCCACCAGGTTAAGCCTTGACTTCTTTCACCCATCAGTTCTTTCTATCCCTTGGGACGCTCCTTCAGTTCAGACACCCACCCTCTCTGCCCTAGGCTACTAGGGCAGCCTGGGTACCCGGTATTGTCCTTGCACTTTGTTTACTCATCACAGTGATGCCAGAGAAATCCAAGACGCCAATCTGCTATCATGCCGCCACTTCAATCCATGTACCTCGTGATGAAACCCAAGGCCCTCTATGACCCACCTTGCCTGCCGATCCAGCCAACCCCTCATTTCATGGGTATTCTTGCTTTAAGATAGTGGGACTCCCTCTGGTTGTCCAAAGGACCACTTAGGACAGGGGTGGGCAAACTTTTTGACACGAGGGCCACAATGGGTTCTTAAACTGGTCCGGAGGGCCGGAACAAAAGCATGGATGGAGTGTTTGTGTGAACTAATATAAATTCAAAGTAAACATCATCATATAAAAGGGTACGGTCTTTTTTTTTTTGTAGTTTTATTCATTTCAAACGGGTCGGATCTGGCCCGCGGGCCGTAGTTTGCCCATGGCTGACTTAGAACACTTTAAATATCCAGATGTCTGAGCCCCAGCACCATAGACTCTGATGCAATTGGATGTAATTAGCTTAGGGCAGGCATTAGAATTTTGTTAAGTTTACTCAGGTGATTCTAATGTGCAGCGAGGCTGGGAACCACTGGCTTAGAACAAAAAGAGAGTAAAAAAAAAAAAAAATTGCCCTGGCCAGTGTGGCTCGGTTGGAGCATTGTACCGTGCACCAGAAGTTCTCGGGTTCAATTCCCAGCCAGGGCACATACCTAGGTTACAAGCTCAATCCCTGGTGTATGGGAGGCAACCAATCTATGTATCTTTGTCACATCAATGTCTCCCTCCTCTCTCCCTTCATCCTCTCTTTTATAAATAAATAAGTAAAATTAATTAAATGACAGTACAGGTGAGGTCTGAGAAGTAATGGTGCCAATACGTAGCTCCTAACACCGTACTCCAAAGCAGGGTCTTGGACAGGCCCTCTCATGCTACTCAAGCCCCTTCCTTCCCCCAACATAACCTCCCTCCCCATCCTCATACCTTCTCAGGAGGCACTTCAGGATAGGTACTTGGCTTCGCCAAGCCCAGGCACTGACAGAAGGGCTCGGAGATGGCACAGGCCTCGGCATAGAGCTTGTGACTATAGAAACTGTAGGCCAAGTTACTCGTGTAAGAGGCTGCAAGAGAGAAAGAACAGTTGGCACAGGAATGGTTCCCACTGCCCTCTCCTGTTGGGACCGCTCAGCAGCTTCCAGATCAGACAGAACACCTATTGCTAGGGAATGAGAAAGGAGTAGCACTCCCCTTCCTGCTCCAAGTTAGCCCATGTCCTCCTTACCAGCCAGGCCTTCTGCACTCCTTTTACAAAAGCAGAGTCCTCATTCCCAAACAGGGCTCATCTCTCCTCACATTCCAATCCCTGTCTTCATCTCACTTCAAAGGTCAGCATTTTAGGAAAATACTCTGGCCTGCCCCTTTCCTCCCTCTTCTTCCCTCATTCTACCGAAGCCACAGAGCCTCCTTGCTATTCCCTGAACACACCAAACCCTCTCCTAGTTTAAGGCCTTGGCACTGGCTATTTCCTCTGACAGGGATGTCCTTTCCCAGGTGTCTACGTGGCCAACTCCATCACATCCTCGGTTTTGCTCATGCATCCTCTCAATGAGGCTTACCCTGACCATCCTGTTTTAAATGGTAACTTGCCCCCCTCACCTACTTTGAAATCTTAATTCCCTTATCCTGCTCTACCTTTCCTTTCCCCCATACTTCTGATCACTTTCTAATATGTTGACAATTCAATTATTATACTGTTTATTATCTTTCTCCCCCAACCAGGGTGTGGCTCCATGAGGGCAAGAATCTTTTGTTTACTGACAATATTCAAGTATTCAAAACAGTGCTTAGCACAGAGTAGATACAGATGGCTGGAAGAGAAAGTCAGTCTTCAATACTCTGTGGGAAGAATTTTCATACTAATAATTTTTGACCCCTGCTGATATTTTCATCTCTATAACACGGTTCAACCACTGAAAACATGAATATAACAAGCTCTCCAAAACCTTCAATGACTGAACTCAATAGGTGTATATGATTTAGACTAAAGGGCCATGCCTTTTGTAAACTGAGGGGGAAATTTATTATAAAATACAAAAATAGGCAAAACTAACTTATGCTGGTTGGACAGAGGTTGCTGTTGGGGGTGAGTGAACAGAAGGGGGCACATGGAGTCTAAATGATGCTATTACTTGAACTAGATGTTGGTTACAGCCGAAACCGGTTTGGCTCAGTGGATAGAGCGTCAGCCTGCGGACTGAGAGGTCCCGGGTTCGATTCCGGTCAGGGGCATGTGCCTGGGTTGCGGGCACATCCCCGGTGGGGGATGTGCGGGAGGCAGCTGATCGATGTTTCTCTCGCATCGATGTTTCTAGCTCTCTATCTCTCTCCCTTCCTCTCTGTGAAAAATCAATAAAAATATATTTAAAAAAAAAAAAAAAAAATTTAGATGTTGGTTACAAAGTACAGTACGTTCACTTTGTAAAAAAAATCCATCAAGCTGTACATTTATGATTTTAGTACTTTTCTGTAAGTGTATTTTAATTAAAAGGGGGGAGAGAAGTATATATGTTAGTTAATAAAAACATAGTATATCTCCAGAAGGATATATAAGAAATTGATCATATTATTGCCTCTGCAGAGGCAGACTTGGGTAACTAGAATTAGGAGTGGGAGAGCTTTTCACTGTATGCTCTTTTGTGCAAATTGAATTTTGAACTAGGTGAATGTTTCATCTGGTTTTAAAAAATTAAATTGTAAATGTTCTTTATATAGAAAGGTCATAAAATTGCACATCAAGTACAAATGTTTTCATGGAACAAATACCAAACCAGATTTCAAAACCAATGAGAAAAAAGTAGTATCTGCTATTACAAGTTAGTTTCATCACTTCTTTTCTGCTGTTAAATATAGAGTAACTGATACTTATACACATCTTTTTCACTCCCTCCTTGAACCATAAGGAGCCCCCACAGTGGTCAGAACCATCCAGTAAGTGCTATTTGCCTGCCTAATGAGTGATGGCCCTCCCAAGAACCTTGTAGCTGGGCCCCAGGGCACTAACCAGTCATCCCCAGGTAGACAGTCAGCTCTTGGCCTGACAGGCCCTCTAAGGCCTCCAGCATCCAGCAAACAGTAGATTTACAACTTTCCACCAGCTGAGCAAGGTCAGCCAAATCAGCTACCTGAAGGGACAAGAAGGGCTGAGGGTGAGAGGAGACATAATAGGTACATGACACCCACCCCACCCCATACCTAAAGCCATAGCCACCCCAAAGCTCTACTGAGGGCAGCTGAACAACCCCAGATCCTAGGACATGTCCAGGCTTTTTGATTCCCAGACGGTACCTGGCAGCCTTGGGCAAAGTCATAAACCACCACAGTATAGAGGTGAAGTCCCTGAAATTGCAGCTGAACCAAAGACTGCTGCTGCTTGGAGGAGTCCCCACAGACCTGAGGAAGGAAGGGGAAGGTTAGTTTGAGGAACAGAGATAAAGTGTGAGCTCCAAGGTAAAGACTGACCCAGAGTCCTAGAGAATTGACACAACCCAGAGAGCAGGAAGGACATCAGGACGGACCACTGCCCTCTCGGGATAGACTAAGCTGCATAGTCCAAGGAGGGAGCCAGGGCTTAGAGCCACATTCCCACCCTATCTCCAGGACCTTATAACTCACACCATCCTGAAGCTGTCGAATGAGGGAGCAGTACCCGCCAAGGAGAGCAAAGAGGCTCAGAATAGCATCAGGTCCATAGCACCTCTTGCTACCCCGCTCCAGGCCTGAGAGGAAGAACTGGCAGCTGTCATACAATGCCCGCAGTGGGGGTGACGGTGCCTCCATGCTGCTGTTCAGGATAGCTGATGCCTTGATCAGGAGCTTGGCCACTGCCTGGGGTTCTCCCTCCTGGACCTGCAGCATCTTTACCCCCAGCTGGCATATCTGGAGGCTGGGAGCCAGGCTGGTGTTCCTTAGGTAATCTTGGGCCTTCTTCACAGCCCTAGTGGCCTTGGCATGGAGGTGGCTCCAACAGAGGCGACGGCAGTGTTCCAGGGTGAGCTCCAAGAGACAGAGGGCTCTCTGGGGAGACAGAGGACCAGGGGAGTCCCCTTCCTCACCCACCAAGAGTCTAATCACATGCCTAGAGAGCAGGTCATCTAGGAAGTCAGCATCTGCTTCACTCAAACCATGCCCACTGGCATCAAATAGCTGATGGGCAGCTACCACTCGACAGGCTGTTGGAGAAGCAAAGTGGGGGACCTCACAAGGGATACTTTCATCCTCTAACAATACTAGAAAGCTCAAGGCCTTCAGTCGAGCTGAGTATGCAGCTCGTGGCTCCGCCAGGGCTTCTGCCCCTTTCCAAAGCAGAGAAAAGCTGCCCCGAACCACAGCCTCATAGTCTTGGGGAGCAGCTTGTCGAGAACACTGCAGCAAACAGGCATGGAGGGGTTGAGCTAATCGGAGTGTGGCCTCTGGGATTCCCTGTGCAGCAACATTCCGCAGAAAGATGAAAAGAATTCGTTCCAGGTAGAGGGGTGGGCACTGGGGGTTGGACGCCAAGTAGCCATTACAAGCCAGCTCTGCCAGCTCCAGCAGGCTTTCCAGGTGCCTGCGGCAAGCCAGTTTGGCAGTCAGCTGCTGGTTGCAAGCCCTCAGAATGGCATCACAAGTATGTCTTCTCTCCGCATCAAATTTGCAGCTGGGAAAACTGGCTGGAGGTTTGGACAGGAACTCCTAGGAGGAGAGGAAGATGTGAATGGGACAAAGGGAAAGAGATAAGGAAAGGAACTATAAATGGAGTTGCTACTAATCTGTCTCTTCCAATAAGGCAGAAACAAAACAGCTCAGCTTGGAAAGCCAGGTGTATGTAGAGCCAGACAGCACCCACACCTTCAAGTCAGGCAGCAACTCTTCAGCTTCCTTCGGGCTGCTTAGCAGAGTCCCAAAGTTGACTCCTTTAAAGCTCCTCATGGCGCTGGAGGGCTAGGGGAAAGGAGACGGATTAGAGAGGGCGGAGAAGATTCGTAATGGAATTAAATGAAGAGCAGGAGCAAAGAATCTCATTAGAAATCTTAAAGGAAAAAAGCCGAGGCCAGGACGCCGGGCTCCCGTTATAAACCGAAACTTCCGCTTTTCCTTCTAGGCGGCCGATCCCTGGACTCACTCTACCCGTCCCACCACCCCAATGCCCCACAGAGCCCTTCAACACCTACCAGGGCGTCCCGAGACCTCCGACCCTCCCTGGCAGAGCCGCCCCTGCCTCTCCCTCAAGTCAGTGTTGGGAACGCCATTCACCTTGGTGCGTACACAAGTTCACGAGTTCCTCCTTGCTGCCCCAGAGGTGCCCACCTTTGCAGGTCTAAGACTTACCCGCCAGGCTGAGTACTCTGCTAAGGATCCAAAATGTAACCTTCGTTTCCGCGCCAGCCCCTCCTTTCAAATATCCCCAGCGACCAATCAGCGAAAGCTGCGTAACGCCGGCGGGCCGCGCGGAGCACTGGGAGTTGTAGTTTATCTGTTGCGCTGCATCGTCACGTGATGCCAGCCTACCGGGTCCTGCTGATCCGGGCGTTAAGACCTCTTGGGGGCGCGAGTTTCTCCACATTTTCCAGTCGAAACCGAGTTCCTCGGCTAACGGTGGGTTAGTCGCTATCGGCAAGGCCAGCCTTCTGCCTCTTTCTTACCTTTATTTTCAGAGCTCAGAGAGAGTTTAAATTTCAAGAGAAGAGAAATAGGATAAACAACAAAAATAACTTACTTGGAAACTCAAGTGGTTTGGGTTATTAGAAAAAAGGGCATAGCCTTTCATGGAATTATTTTTTCTTTTTTTAAATCATATATATATATATATATATATATATATATATATATATATTTTTTTTTTTTTTCCCCAGAGAGGAAGAGAGGGATAGAAACATCAAGGATGAGATGGCTGCCTCCTGCACGCCCCCTATTGGGGATTGATCTCACAACCAGGACATGTGCCCTTGACCAGAATTGAACCTGGGAACCTTCACTCAGTAGGCAGACACTCTATCCACTGAGCGAAACCGGCTAGGGCTGGAATTCTTTCTTTTAAATATATTTTTTATTGATTTCAGAGAGGAAGAGAGTGAGAGACAGAAATATCAAAATGATGAGAGTGAATCATTGATTGGCTGCCTCCTGCACGCCCCACACTGGGGATGGAGCCCACAACTCAAAAGCATGTGCCCTTGACCGGAATTGAACCCGGGACCCTTCAGACTGCAGGCCAACGCTGTATCCACCGAACCAAACTGGGCTGGAGTTCTTTAAAAATATAGTTTGTGGGGGCACTAACATGAGTACCATGGTGACTTCCAGCACTCACTCTACCTACCAGCCTTGCTTCTTCCATCAGTTGGATTGTATGTGGAAGACAGAGGATCTAGCTCTCCTTAATGAGGATCTAGCTCTCCTTGAGTATAAGGTGGTGGAATGGGGGTTGTGAGTGTCAGGAAGAACTAGGAAAACTCATTCACCAGGATATTTCTTAGTTTTTAATGACATGCTTGGTAAATACTAACTACTTCTCCAAACATACAGATTCAATTGGCTCTGCTTTTCTTTCCTTCCTCCACCAAAGAATTCAAAACTCTAGTCTTTGGCAGTTAGATTTTTCCTGATGAATTCTATCGAATAAACCATTCTCTATCATCATTTTTCTTCATCACCATCAACTTCTTTTAGGAGCTGAAAATCTAGTAGGGAAGACTATTTAAACAAACAAGAACTACAACTTCTCCAAGGATTCTCAACATTGGGATGGTAAAATTAATGCAGGTGCTGTGTGTACATGACACACATATCTCTTTTATGGTTAGGGACCCAGCAGAGAGTTCATAAATGATCAATGAAATATCAGTTTTCTCAGTACTCAGTTCCTTTTGCCAATACCTTAGCAATCAATGTTTATTTACATGTTGTATAGCAAGTGTTCTAGGACTTTTTTAAATGTACTATATTTTATTCTAAATGCCTCAAAGGCAGAGAACTTACCCTTTTTTATTACTCCTTTCTACTTATAAGAAGTAGGAAATTCTGTAAGTATCAAGAGATCAATAAATGATGACCAATTTGAACTTGAGTCACATAATTCAATCCCTCACTTGAATCACAAGTTTATAAAGAGCACAGGATTGTGGAAAGAGCTTTGAACTTGAGCCTGGACAGAGGAGCTGGGTTTTAGTCCCAGCTCAATTTATTACTAATCTGTGAAGTGGGGATAGTAACATCAAGCCTCATTACCTTCCAAGGGTTTTGCTAGTCTGAAGTAGAATAGCCTTGAAATGCTTTTCAAAAGCCCTAACAATGTTTTGCAGCTGTTAAAAAATGTCTTATATGTACTGACATATAAAGATACCAGAGATATATGAATGCTTGTTATAGTCTTCCTGTGGATTTTGTTTTAAAAAGAAAAATAAGATATAGTTTATGTAAAAAGAACAATCAAACAAAAAAAAAACAAGTTATGGAATAGCATGAGTGATATAATTCCGTTTTTTATTAAAAAAAAATCTCTAACATTAAACCAGAACATTTAACAATGGTATGAATAGAGGGATTAATGGAGCAGAGCCTGTCATTTTTAATATATTTCTGTATGTATTTATAATATATTTATGTCAATATGTGTATTTTAATATACCATTATATATATGGTATATAGATTTACATTCACATATTCATATTTACAGATTTACATTCACATATTCATATTGTGTGTTTTTCTGTATTTGCATCAGATTATTTTACAATGAGCCCATATAAATGTATTGCAAAAAATAAACACCCTAAAGCAAATGTGAAATAATTTTTATAACATTAGATCTGATCCCAAGCATAACAAACTTGTTTTATAATTCTGTTCTGTAGTTCTATGGGGAAGTAGTAGCAAAAAATAATAAAAGGGACAGGGACAACCACAGGATGGGGGTCAAGGAGAAGAGAGATGGGGAATGAAACCTGGACCTAGCCTCAGGGCCATGGCCATTAGCTGGGAAACCCCCTCCCCTCTCTGAGCAAGGACTGAATTTCTAGGAAGAGGTCATCCTCCAAGCTTCAGAGCCCAGTACAGTTGGTTCTCAAGCCCCAATCCTCCTGTCTCTCGTCCATTGGCTCCTGGTTCCTTGTGATGTTTCTGCTCTCCTCAGGATCACTTAAAAGCTCCAAATCAAATAATCATGTGTCCAGCTGAATGGAAAATCAGAAAATCAGGAGCCTCTTAGTAAAAGATGGTGGTGTGTATCAAATCTGACACCAAAATGACCTTCCCACTTGAAGAGGAAATGAGTTCAAGTGGAACATACTAACATTCTACTCAGCTGCTCATGTGCCCCAAAGTAGAAGGCCTTTCAGATAGCTGGATACTTCTGTCTGGGCCAGGATCAGGGATAAACACTGCTAGGAATCACCCAACCACTGGGATGCGTTGGAAAGTTCTACACCCAGTTTTATAGCCCCATCCATTCATTCTCACACCCAAATCCGGATGGGCTTAGCTGGGCTGAAAAAGTTGAAAAAACATAAAAACAAACACTTATGTAGTGCTTACATTGTGGACTAAGTACTATTCTAAGCACTTAAATACAGTAATGCATTTAATATCATAAGAGCATTCGTTATAGGGTAGAAATGATACTATCATCCCCATCTTACAGATGAGGAAACAGGCTCAAATTTGAACCCAGGTAGTTGAGCTGTCTCCATGCTATTAACTAGTTCCCTATGCTGCCTCTTAGCAGAGTGTTATGAGCAGCATTTTTCAGGCAGTGTGCATCTGCTAAACCAATCCTTCATTTGACACACATGGGCATATACCCAAAAGTGGACCAGATAGCCAAGGCTAAATGCTCCCATTCTCTTGCCTTCTCCAGAGACAGGGTTTGGGATGAGGGAGCAAGACTGGAGGGCGAAAGGCAAGTAGGTAAAGGCCCAGGGGACACAGGCAGTACATGTCACAGAAGGGGAGCTGGGGGGCAACAAAAGGCAAGGTTTAGCCCTAGCTGGTTTGGCTCAGTGGATAGAGCATCAGCCTGGGGACTGAAAGGTCCTGGGTTCGATTCCGGTCAAGGGCACATGTCCAGGTTGTGGGCTCGATCCCCAGTAGGGGGCGTGCAAGAGACAGCCAATCAATGATTTTCTCTCATTAATGGTTCTATCTCTCCCTCTCCCTCTCTGAAATCAATAAAAATATATTTTAAAAAAGGGCAAGGTTTAGCTTTAGCTTTGTAATTCACTTGCTACAGATCCTTTCATTTTTTATTTTTTCCCATTACCATTTATCCCCCTGCTATATCTTTTTAAAAAATATATATATTTTATTGATTTTTTTGCAGAGAGGAAGGGAGAGGAATAGAGAGTTAGAAACATTGATCAGTTGCCTCCTGCACACCTCCTACTGGGGATGTGCCCACAACCAAGGTACATGCCCTTGACTGGAATCGAACCTGGGACCCTTCAGTCTGCAGGCCGACGCTCTATCCACTGAGCCAAACCAGTTAGGGCTATATCCTTTCTTTTTTAAAATAAAAAGTTATTGATTTTAGAGAGAGAGGAAGGAGAGATATGAGAAACATTGATCTGTTGCCTCCAGCATGTGCCCGACCATGGACCAAACCTACAACTCCGGCATGTGTCCTGACCAGGAATTGAACCAATGAATCTTCGGTGGATAGGACAATGCTCAACCAATTGAGCCACATCAGCCAAGGCCACATCCTTTCTTTAGGGGGATTTTCCTCTTGGGTGAAAAAAAAAAAAGTCACTACCACCTAGTTAATACCATGGATGGCATATAGTAGATACTCAATAAAAAATATATTTGTGGCCCAGCCGGCATGACTGAGTGGTTGAGCATTGACCTATGAACCAGGAGGTCACGGTTCGAGGTTCGATTCCCTGTCAGGGCACATGTCCAGGTTGCAGGCTTTGATCCCCAGTGGGGGACGTGCAGGAGGCAGCCGATGAATGATGTTTCTCTCTCTTGGATGTTTCTATCTCTCTATCCCTCTCCCTTCCTCTTTCTCTAAAATCAATAAAAACATATATATCTATATTTTAAAAAGATGCCTTTGAGGTGTTTTTTTAAAAATATATTTTATTGATTTTTCACAGAGAGGAGGGAGAAGGATAGAGAGTTAGAAACATAGATGAGAGAGAAACATCGATCAGCTGCCTCCTGCACACCCCCTACTAGGGATGTGCCTGCAACCAAGGTACATGCCCTTGGCTGGAATCGAACCTGGGACCCCTCAGTCCGCAGGCTGACGCTCTGTCCACTGAGCCAAACCGGCTAGGGCGCCTTTGAGTTTTTAATACCCTGTTGAATCTGACAGAAAAGCTCCCTACTCCATGTCACCAGCCCCTTTGAAGAAAACTCAGCATAGACAAAGTTAAAGGAACATTGGTCTGTCTACCCTCCAATTTCCTTACCACTTAGCAATGTTGGGCCCCCTCATATCCATATCAGTAAATAACTACTGTTATCCAAAACAACAAATCATTAACTAGGCTCTAAATTCTAGTCTAATAGCTGCCAAAAGGGCAGCTCTTGAAAAGCCAGGTGTGAGCTAGCCCATCTCCTTTCCAGACATTTACAGAGCACAGCTATGGGCAAAGCATGCACTTGTGTGCATATACAGGCAGACAAAGGCAAATAACATACCATTTCCTCTTATCCTTGAGGAGATCATAGTATGGTAAAGAGAGACAGAAAGTCTACAAATAACAATAAAATATATCTAGGTCCAGCTCAGGGCTAGAAAGAGGATGTGGAGTTATTGCAACAGATTCCGTCTTAGCTTCAAGGTGGGGGAAGGCAAAGGTATGTTTTTCTGTACTTAACCTCAACTTGTATTCCCTGCAGCCTGGGTGGGGGAACACATGTTGTTTTCTGCTCTAAGTAGGGACCTGAGACCACCACCCATTCCTCCCCCTCAGCTTTACCATGCAGAAGACCATCCATGCTGCATTCTTCTAGCACCAGTTGATGTTATCTCTCCACACAGGTTATAACTTGCAGGTCTTGGAGCATCTTGCATATTCCTGTCTGGGAATTAATCTGGGACCCAGGGAAAGGTTGTCAATTCCTTTCCAGAACAGGTGGGCCCCCATGCCCAACTCAAGCACATTCCAGGACACACCCTTGAGCCTGCCCTCCCTCCATCCCCACCCTTCTTAAAGTTGGCTTTGCTTCCCCTGAGAAGCCCAGGTGTTGGTGGGAGGAGTAAAGGCAGATACCATCTGAGGTGAGGCAGGGAGGGGCCCACAAAACTGGTGTTCCCACTGGTACTGTTTCCTGCCCTGATGGCTCCCTCACCCTCACTCAGTCTGGGTGGGGAAGAGTCAGGTACTGACAAGATGTCCCAGTCCCTCAGCCATTCACTGCTCTCTCCCCTTGGCAGCCCTTCACCTAGATTTCATGCAAAGATACAGGACCTAGTGGGCCCAGTGATGCTGGACAAATAGCACCTTCACAGCCCTCAGAGGCAGAAGACAGGTAGCATGCATGTGGGGAGCTGCAAGCTTCTTCCTGTAGGAAGGCCCTGAATTTGCCCCAAGGGGTGGATATAGAAGCAGCCCAAGCCCCTGGAATCTTTGCTCAGTGGCATTCACCCCACATGCTCCAGAGACTATCTCACCCTGGCTGTGGAGCAAGGGTTTTGCTTGGCAACTGGAGAGGATGCCTGTCCCCAGGGTAACAAGATATGGAGGACCGCCCTACCTGGTTTGGCTCAGCGGATAGAGCGTTGGCCTGCAGACTAAAGGGTCCCAGGTTCAATTCCGGTCAAGGGCACATGACTGGGTTGCGGGCTTGACCCCCAGTTGGGGGTGTGCAGGAGGCAGCCAATCAATGATTCTCTCTCATCATTGATGTTTCTATCTCTCTCTTCTTCTCCCTTCCTTTCTGAAATCAATAAAAATCTATTTTTTTAAAAAGATATGGAGGACCTAGTAGCCTCAGGCATTTCCCACCCATTTCTGCTTACAGAAAATTCCAAAACTCTCAGTTTAATCTGGATACAGTCTTAGGCTACAAATACAAACATTCTGCTGATAACTCCACCTCTGTCTTCTCCCCACCAGAAACTACTAAGGTGGGTACAGGTCAGGATGAGTAAATCAAATCAATGATCAGTGAAAAGTGTTTATTTTTAAGTTGAAAAGGGAAAGGGAGTAACACAGAGGCAACTTTTGGCATCTTCTTTCCAGGATATCACCCCCATGTACTCCCCAACCCAAAGCACTGGCAGGAGGGTCCCCAAGGATAGGCTGAGGGGCCAGATAGTCCCCAAGTCAGTCAACGAGAGATCTGTACAACCCTGGAGAGGTGGAAGTCAAGAGTCTGTCCCAGCCCCCCCGTCTTGAAATAGAGTTAGAGCTCAGGGGCATAGGGCTCCCCATTGGGCGAGGACACCCGCAATTCAGCATCATGCCTTACCACGGTGAAGAGCCCCACCACTGCCAGCAGAGCCATCACCATGACAGCAGAGCAGATGCTGAACATGTTCCGAGTGCCTGTTTTGCGATCACTATCATGAAGGACTAGGAGCCCCAGGCAGGCCAGCAAGTGCAGGGGCACCCGGAACCAGTTGAGTACACCCGCTTGCTCTGTCTCAGGGATCACCTTCCTCCGCAGGAAGCTCATGCTGGGAAAGTATAGGCCACAGGCCAATTCGATAAGTAGGAAGGCTATGAAGGACTCCACGGGACTCTCCTGGCCTGGACTGGTGGAGAAAGTCAGCATGAAGAGGGAGAAGACAACGATGAGGACAGCAAGGGAGAGCAGATGCATAGGCTGAAGGTGGTACCTCTTCGAGGTAGCGACGCGATACAAGGAAGAGCCGAGCAGGCTGGCTGCCATGAAGCTGGAGAAGATGATGCCCAGTGGGGCCCCATGTGGGTCCAGCACAGGTGTCCAGAGGAAGACAAAGATGAAGATGACACTCTCAAACAGGGCTTGTATGGTACCTAGCAGCAGCACACGGCGGTCCGAGAGGAGGCAGCGCAGGCCCCCAGCACAGGTCCTTGAGAAAGCACGCTGCCGATCATAGTTCTCTCCCCAGTTGTGAAGGGCCAAGGCCCCCGCCAGAGCCAAGAGAGGGATGGCAGCCACAAAGGGCGCGACAGGCCCTAGTCCCATCCAGCAGGCCACAGCCTCGGCGGCCACACCTGCCACTACAGCCAGCACATGGTTCCAGAAGGCAGCACGGGCAAAGGTGGCTGGGATCCACTCGGCAGGGAAGTCATGCCGCTCCAAGTGCTCATGGATGTACCAGGCCTCGAAGGCAGAGAAGAGCAGGGCGGTGGACAGCCCACCAAGGGCCCGGCCTACCAGCAACACAAAGTAGTCCCGAGAGAGTTTGGTTAGGCAGCACAGGGAGTAAGTGAGGGAGAAGAGGACACAAGACTTCTTCCGACCCAGCCAATCCACCAGGGAGGAGGCCACCAGTCCAAAGAGGACCGTGGAGGCGAGGCCACAGACATAGAGGATGGCAATCTGACCCTCCAGGAAGTGGTAATGCTGATAGAGTTTATAGAGGTAGGGGGCCTGCAGCCAGTCGGCGGCCAGGGCCAGGAAGTAGACCTGATAAAAGTCCAGTTGGAACCGCACGAAGGAGGGGTTGCTGCAGGCCCTTCCCGGGGGCTTAGCCCGGCATCTTGACAGCTCCAACCCCAGGCAGGAGGTCAGGAGGACCACAAAGACAAGGTAGGCCGTCACCAGCATGGCGGGCCCCCGGACGACCTGGGGAAACAAGGGGGTTTCAGAGTCACATCCATGGCCCGGGCAGCGCGGTCAAGGGGCTGGGTGTCTGCGCAGATGGCAGCTCCACCCTCCCCCCGGCCAAGGGCACTTCCCCACCCCTCCGCTCCACTCCACTCCCCCGGAGCGCAGACCGGAGGGACCAGTCGGGTGGGTGGGAGGAGTGGCCGGCCAGCGCGGTCTCCTAGGACACGGAGGGGCAGGGAGGGGCAGGAGGAGAGGGGAGAAGACTGACGATTCGCCCCACCCCGGCCTGCCAGGGCAAGGAAGTCCCTTCAATGATCCCCGCCCGCCCCTCCGGTGCAGGGGCTCCTGCCCTCTTCCACACAGCTCCTGCCTGCTTCCTTCCATCACCTCCCATCCTCTCTGGGGAGCCCGTGTTTGCCCTCCATGCCGCGTCTCCGGTCCCGGGCATCTCTGCCGCGGGCGCGGGCACCTAGGGTGGCGGCGGGGTCAGGAGCGTGCATCTCCGATTCCCCCTCCTCGAGGTCACGGGAATCCCCTGGCGCCCCCTAGGCCCCCGCCCGGCGCCCCAGCGCCGCCACCCCCGCTCGCGCCTCACACGGACCCCGTCTCACCTGCTGCCCCGGTCTGCGGGGACGCTCCGGACACGTCCGGCTCCAGGCCGCCCGGCCGCCCGGCCCGCTCCACCTCCGGCTCCGGCTCCGGCTCCGGCTCGGGTTCCAGCGGCGCGCCCGCCCCTCACAGCCTGCTTCCGGGAGCTTGGCAGGCCTCCGGTCGCCGCCATGATGGTCCCGTCACGTGACGGGGACGTCGCGCGCGAGCCCCGCCCCTGGCCCCGCCCCGCGCGCCGCGGAACCCCCGACGCCTGCGGGGGGACGACGGGAGGCAGGAAAAGTCGCCGATTTCGTCCCGCCTTGCCCACTGCCTCCTCCCCGAACCCGCTTCCTAGACTCCCGGATACCTGCGGGCCACCCCGAAGTAAAGGCCTGTTTAGTCTCTCTTTCTCCGCGCCGTGGGCCAGAGGGCACGGCTGTGCCCGGGAAAATGCCCGCGAACCCGCGGCTGGAGCTGCCCGAGGAACACGGCCACCCTAAGCCGGGACGGGTCTTCTGTCCTCTTTCTCTCATCGTGGTGGCGTCCAGGCCAGAAGTCGGTCTGGCAGACACCTGCGGGAGGCAGTGTGGTGTAAAGGACTTGGACTCCCGGCCGCGGACGGACTAGGCTCAATCCCACCCCGTCCCTTACCAGCTGCCTGGCCTCGGGCAAGCCACGTAACTCCGCGGTGTCCCAGTTTCTTCATCCGAAGTCAGAGCAGAGCGGTGCCCAAGTAAAAAGGCCGAAGGTCAGCAGCAGCACAGGGTTAGCGCCCGGAGCGCGCTAACCTCCTGTCACTTGCAAACCCTGTCACCTTGCCCACCGCTGGCTCCGTGGATACCGAGTGGTCCTGCGGACTGAAGGGTCCAGGGTTCCATTCTGCTCCAGGGCACGTGCCCAGTTGCGGGATCAATCAGCAGTAGGGGCCGAGGCAGCCGGTCAATGATTCGCTCTCATCATTGAGGTTTCTATCTCCCTCTCCCTCTACCTCTCCCTTCTTCTCTGAAATCAATTTAAAAATATATATTTTTTCAATTAAAAAATATTTTTAAACAAACAAACAAACAAACTGTGTTACCTTGGAAAAGTTACTTAACGTCTGTTCGGTTTTAATTTGATCTCGAGGCCCTCCAATAGTTTCCCATTTCACCAAGCACAAAAGCCAGAATCTTTATAATGGCCTGCAAACCCCTTTGTCCTGTTGGCGGCTACTTCTCTGACCTCATCTCCTACCGTTCTCCACTCTACTCCTGCTGTCTACACTGGCTGTCACCAGGGCCTTTGCACATTAGGCCCTGTAAGGTTCTGGTTCTCCAGATATCCACATGGTTCCCTCCCTCAGTGCTCCAGTTCTCTGTTCAAATGCCACTTTATCAGAGGGGCCTTGCTTGGCCATCCTGTTTAAAACAGCAACAACAATACCTCCACCACAGAAATCTACCTGCTTTCCCGCTAACACTCTATTCTTTGCTGCATTTTCTCCATTGCACTTACCATCTGGCATACCATATATTTTTACTTGTTTATTTATTTACTATCTCTGCCCTGCAGATTTTTACCTGCTTTGTTCACTTGTATTTCCAGTACTTAAAACAGTTACTGGTACATTTTTAAATATTTAATAAATATTTGATGAATAAGTTAATCCATGTAATTACCCTAAAAAGTGCTGGCCTACCCTAGCTGGTGTGGCTAGGTTGGTTGGAGTATCATCCCATCTTCCAAAAGGTGGCCAGTTTCATTCCCAGTCAGGGCACATACAAGAATCAACCAATGGACTTAGCCAATTTGGCTCAGTGGATAGAGGGTTGGCCTGTGGACTGGGGTCCCGGTCAAGGGCACATGCTGGGTTGTGAGCTCGATCCCCAGTGGCGGGGTGTGCAGGAGGCAGCCAATCAATGATTCTCTCTCATCATTGATGTTTCTCTCTCCCTCTTCCTTCCTCTCTGAATTCAATAAAAATATATTTTAAAAAAAGAATTGCCCTGGCCGGTTTGGCTCGGCGGATAGAGCGTCGGCCTGGGGACTGGAGGGTCCTGGGTTCGGTTCCAGTCAGGGGCATGTACCCGGGTTGCGGGCACATCCCCGGTGGGGGGCGTGCAGGAGGCAGCTGATCGATGTTTCTAACTATCTATCTCCTCCCTTCCTCTCTGTAAAAAATCAATAAAATATATTTTTTTAAAAAAAGAATCAACCAATGAATGCATTAAAAAGTGGAACAACAAATTGATCTCAATTTCTCTTAAAAAATATAAAAAATTAAGTTTGGAGCATAGTGGGTGGGAAGGTCTGAGATTACATCTCAGAAATTCTTATAATAAAGGAAATAGTTGAGATTTGTATCCAAGCTCCAAAGTTCCTTCATCCCTAACTGGCAAACTTCTAGAGAGTAGAAAGGGGTAGTGGTTCCCATGCATTCATCTAGAAACACTAAGACTCAAAAATCATTTTTCTCACGGAGCAGGCAAAGCGCTGAGGGAAGAGGCCTGTTATAAAGGTTCTTACATGACCCAGAGCCCTTACGAAGTCCTTCATGAGGTGTCCCAATTCCCTTATTATACTACAGTATTATCGCATTGGTATAACCAATACCACTGGTGAGTGTTCAGAATCTTATTGTTCAACAGCACAAAATTTTCCATTTCAGTAAGATTTAATAGGTCAATTTTTCTGTTGTTTGGAATAACAGATGTGAGACTGCTAAAAATTTATGAATAGGAAAAACAGCTTCATGAAGCTCAGAACCAAAAACTAAGGGGTGGGGAAACTCCCTCTTTTATGGGAATTTTTAATATGATACTGGTGATAGTGTAAGAAAATTTGATTTTTTATAGGGATAGAGATTAGACTAAAATTGTTATTACTGAAAGCCAATGTCACTATTATATATATATATATATATATATATATATATATATATATATATATACTCTAGAGGCCTGGTGCACAAAATTTGTGCACTGGGGAGGGGTGTCCCTCAGCCCAGCCTGCGCCCTCTCCAATCTGGGACCCCTTGGGGGATTTCCAACTGCCGGTTTAGGCCTGATCCCGCATCGGCAGTCGGACATCCCTCTCACAATCCGGGACTGCTGGCTCCTAACCATTCGCCTGCCTGTCTGCCTGATTTCCCCTAACCACTTCTGCCTGCCAGCCTGATCGCCCCCTAACTGCTCCCCTGCTGGCCTGATTGCCCCCAACTGCCCTCCCCTGCAGGCCTGGTTGCCCCCAACTGCCCTCCCCTGCCAGCCTGGTCACCCCCAATGGCCCTCCCTGCTGGCCTGGTCACCCCCAACGGCCCTCCCCTGCTGGCCATCTTGTGGTGGCCATCTTGTGGCGGCCATCTTGTGATGATTTGTGGTGGCCATCTTGTGATGACGTGAGGGCGTCACACAAGGGTGTGACATCACCTATGCTTTTATTATATAGGATATATATATATATTTAAGAGAAGAAAAGTACTACTTTTGTGTAATTTCTAATCTGTAGTATGAAACAAGTTATATAAGTGAAAGCCGGAACCGGTTTGGCTCGGTGGATGGAGCTTCGGCCTGCGGACTGAAGGGTCCCAGGTTCGATTCCGATCGGGGGCGTGTGCCTGGGTTGCGGGCACATCCCCAGTGGGAGATGTGCAGGAGGCAGCTGATCGATGTTTCTCTCTCATCGATGTTTCTGACTCTCTATCTCTCTCCCTTCCTCTCTGTAAAAAATCAATAAAATATATTTTAAAAAAAAGTTATATAAGTGAAAAAAATCATGATTTCTCTAAGGTCATTCAGTGAGTGAGGGCACGACTGACCCAAATGCCCTCCATCACAGTCCTGGACTGACGCTCCTTAAACTCATGATACCCAGTCTCCCAATTCTTAGTAGTCTTTTCTTTGAGGGTGGAGGTCATCCTGAATGAAGGCAGGGAATGGGACAGGATGGTCTTACATTTCTTGCCTTCTGTTTTCCAGGACTGAGGCCATTTTGTTCAGAGCACGTGACAGAGAGAGACTTAAAGCAAGATTATATTATTTGGGATTATAATTGTTTATATTAAGAACTATTCAAAATATGTTTGTTCTTTAAGGTTCTCCTGGCCCTGCAGAGCTGTGAAGCACAGCTGGAAAAGCCCTAAACATGAGGAATGTGCCAGCAGAGGACTGGAGGGGATAAAGGGCAGCCTGTGAGCACAACCCATCTCTAGTACACGCTTCCAGTAGAGGGCAGGGAGGGCTGGGGTCTGTGTGGGAAGTCACACAGGGGAAGTCTTCCAGGGCAGGTGGGGAGGATGCTCTGGGAGTTACTAGGAACCATGCTTACCAAAGGAGCATCATTTAAAACTTTTATTACAAAAATGCTCAAACATACACAAAAGTAGAGAGCATAATTCTGTGAGCCTTTATATACTTAATTCAACAATGTTGATTTTGTCACTTTGTTCCTTCTACTCCTTTCTTTCTGTCATTTTTTATTTGCCAAAATATTTAAAATTAAATGTCACTTCAGTCCATACTTCCATATGCAGCTCTAGGAAATAAGAACCCCCTTTTTTTTACATGACCCCAAAGCCATTTTTACATCTAACAAAATCAGCACTGATTCCTTGGCATCATAAACATCCGGTCCATAATTAACTGTCCTCAACTGCCGGAAACTGTCTTTTTACATTGGGTTGTCCAAATCAGGAACCGAACAAGGTCCTCATGTTCCATGTGGCAGTTGTCTTGTAATGTCACCTCTCGCCTTCTTCCCCCAGTCATTGACTAGTTGAAGAAACTGGGTCAGATATCCTTTAGAATGTCCTCCATTCAGGATGTGTCTTCTGACTTCCTCATTGTGTCATTTAATTTGTTCTTCTATCCCTAGTATTTCCTGTTAAATGGAGTTTTGGTTAAAATCATGTTCAGTGTTTTGTTTGGCAAGAGTCCTTCATAGACGGAGCTGAGTACTTCAGGCTGCATTACACCAGGGGTGCACAGTGTGTGGTTGTACCCCTTTTAGTAATGCTAAGATTACCCAGGGGCTCAGGTGGTGACAGCTTGATTCCTTCTTTGTAAATTTCTCCGTCAACCATCATACTTGGTTTTATCCATTGAAGATTCTTGCTTTAATCAATTATTACATTAAGGGTTACTAATGCTGATTTTTCTGATTTCATATTCCTTCCATATTAGCTGAAATTCTTCTGTAAATAAGAAGTTTTCTCCACCACTTACAGTTATTTGGCTACCTTGAAATATAGTTTTTACAGGACAGACAGCATAAATGTTTAATTCTTTTTCTTTTTAATTGCCAATTTTCAGAAAAAGAAGTTGGGAGGAGCATCATTTAAAAAATAATTTCGCCCTAGCCGGTTTGACTCAGTGGATGGAGCATTGGCCTGCGGACTGAGGGGTCCCAGGTTCGGTTCCAATCAGGAGCATGTGCCTTGGTTGCGGGCGCATCCCGGGTGGGGGGTGTACAGGAAGCAGCTGGTCGATGTTTCTCTCTCATCGATGTTTCTAACTCTCTATCCCTCTCCCTTCCTCTCTGTAAAAAAATCAATAAAATATGTTTTTTTAAAAATTTCATCTTAGAGCTGAATAGGGATAGATGGCCTAGATAGTGGGTGGGGCACTTGTGTCTAACCCTCACTCACTTCAGGGCATGGAGTGTGTGGGGGACAGACAGATACTAGAGGGCTTAGTGTCCTGGTCCTTGGACAGCAATGAGGTGGGCATATGACTGATTTGGCAGCTGCAGGATGGAGAGAGAGGGAGAGAGAGAGAGAGAGAGAGAGAGAGAGAGAGAGAGAGAGAGAGAGAGAGGAAGTGAAGAAACAGCTAGACACAGAACACAGGAAGAGAGATAAAGACAGAAAGGGAAACAGAAATGAGAGATCACAAATGAAATGTACCCAATAGCAGAATAGGACAGAAAAGCAGAGTGATGTGAGGTGGATTGAAAGACCAAGGAAGAAAATACACATGAAGATAAAGATTGAGATAGGAAGGGGGAAAGAAAAAGACGTATATGTTAAGTAGATTTAAAATTAAAAGGGTAAATAGAGGGAGGGAGAATTAGAGCTCTAGAGAGTAGGGAAAACACATATCAAGACACAAGTTAGGTGAAGGCAGAATGACCCAGTGATAGAGAGAAAGAAGGAAGCAGAAATAGAGAGAGTGATGTGGAAAGATAGAAGGAAAGATAAATGGAAGGATAAGCAGAGATGTAAAGGGAAAAAAAAAGGGGGTTCCAGAGAAGAAGACTGCGAAAGAGAAGACTGAAAAAGACTAGGGTCAGAGAACTTCAGAAATGTGGAGGCTCAGGGGCTCTCAGCTTAGGGTCCAGTCCCGGGCAGATACCCAGTCTCTCACTTCCAGCTTCCTCATGGTGGTTTCTTCAACCCCCCAGTCCGACTCCCCAGGGACAGGGGACTCATGACTGGCCATGTGTGGATGGGATTGTTGGGAACTGAGTCAAGGGTTCCCAGCTTCCCTCACCCCATACCAGATGAGCAGAGATGTTGCAGATGGGATTAATCCTGGAAGATTAAGGTCATGAGGCTGGGCTAGCACTCAGAGATTTGCAAGACAAGACATCCAGGCAGAGAGCACCAGATTCCTAAAAGCAAAAGACCATGTACGATGTCATGATATCCAAGGGGAGGGAGGAGCTAAAACTCTACTGTTCAGCCTCCTCTTCTGGTCCAAGAGCCACTGATCTATCATCTTTGCCTGACTCAAGATGAGAGGTAAGGGGTCCAGAGACTCTTGGGTCAGTTAGAAATATGGGTGGAGGTTCAAGGGCCAAAAAATGGCCCCTGGGCAGAGGGTCCCCTACCACCTCTAGAAGAAGAAGAATCTGTCTTATCTATGTGAACTCAGAGGAGCCAAGAAGAGTCCCCAGGGGAGGCTGACGAGCGGGGGGCGGGGGGGGGGGGGGGGGTGAGGGGGATGGCCAACTTGCTTACCTTCAGGGGCCTTGGAGGAGGCTCTGAGAACAGTTTCCATTCCAAACGTTGCAGAAGAAGAGTTTCTGGAACCAGCAGGAACATGCCCAGAAACGAACTTCAAAGCAGATGCCTGTTCTCACCCCCAGGACTGAGGGGGAGGGAGGCCAGGGGCTCTGAGCAGTGTGCTGCCTTTACCTTCTGGGTGAGGGGTCCAGGTGACCCCTCTTACTCCACCCAGAGCTTCTGCCTCCTACCTGAGGAAGCAGCTCCAGAAGGGCTCCAGAAGACTGACAGTCTCTTTAGGGGGCAAGAGCCCGCCTAGACTATCAGACAGTGCCACCGAGAGGTGCGAGAGGTGCGTTGTCCCCTGAAGCAGCAGCTGCAGTGGCCAATGGAGCCTGGAGGCCCCCAGGCAGGCCCTCTGCCACAGCCACAGTTGTTACTATAGGCCAAACAGGAGCTGGGACAGGTGGTTCGGCCCTTGGCACTAGGGTAAATGGGGCAAGGTGAGGGATGGCAGTAGGTCAAGTGATCAGAGCATGGGACACCAGAGCTATGGTGACAAGTTGAGGGAGGACAGGCAGGGCAGGAGCAGGTGCAGGGTGGGCCAGGGAGGCTGGGACAGGAGGGACAGGTAGCTGCGTAGGAGGAGGAGGCAGTGCAGTTGCAGGTGGGAGGAGGACAGGCAGGGCAGGGGCAGGCACAGGCAGAGGGAGGACAGGATAGACAAGGAGAGGCAGCTGGTGGGACATGCCCAGAGGGTGCAGGAGGTTGTTGGTGGGTGGCCTTCTTGTTTCGTGGCCCCAAACGTAGGCCCAGAGAGAAGTCCATTCAGCTGCAGAATCTGCCAGGCTCGGGGGTTGAGTGAAGGGGGGCAGGGGTAGAGTAGGAGGGGCGGACTGAGGTGGGGGCGGGTGGCGGTGTGTGGGGGGAGGGGTACAGGATTAAACCTAAGACACTGCTGATCCTTGTTGATCCTTCAGGGAGCTCAGACCTCTCCAATCAGCCCTCTTCTTCCAGGCCTGCCCAGCAATGCTCTCCTGTGGTGCTCCTCTCCACTGGAAACCTCTATCTGCACCAGACCAGAACATGCCCTTCAACTCGGACGTGCACTTGCATGCCTTCAGTCCTTGCTCACACTGTTCCTTCGGCTTGGAGTGCCTTTTCTCTTTTCTTCACTTGGCAAGGTCCTATAGCAGCGGTTCTCAACCTGTGGGCCGCGACCCCTTTGGGGGTCGAACGACCCTTTCACAAGGGTCCCCTAAGACCATCTGAAAACACATATATAATTACATATTGTTTTTGTGATTAATCACTATGCTTTAATTATGTTCAATTTGTAACAATGAAAATACATCCTGCATATCAGATATTTACATTACGATTCATAACAGTAGCAAAATTATAGTTATGAAGTAGCAACGAAAATAATTTTATGGTTGGGGGTCACCACAACATGAGGAACTGTATTAAAGGGTTGCAGCATTAGGGAGGTTGAGAACCACTGTCCTATAGTCTCTGAACTCTTTCCTTTTATTTAATCAAAAAGTATTTCTTGAGCCCTGGCTGGTTTGGCTCAGTGGCTAGAGCGTTGGCCTGTGGACTGAAGGGTCCCAGGTTCGATTCCGGCCAAGGGCACATGCCTGGGTTGCGGGCTCAATCCCCACTAGAGGACCTGCTGGAAGCAGCCGATCAATGATCCTCATCATTGATGTTTCTCTCTCTCTCCCCCTCTTCCTTTCTCTCTGAAATCAATAAAGAAATACATTTTTTTTAAAAAAAGAAAAAAGTATTTCTTGAGTTCCAGGCACCTGACACCTGCTTGGGTAAGGACCCCAGCCCATTACTCTCCAGCCCTGAAGAGATGCTTCAGGATCCCAGAAGTGACCTAGGGAAGCAGCAGCAGCAGCAGCAGCAGTGCTCTGAGACTGAGCCAGGGATATTGGTGGGAGCTGGCAGCAGAGGGGGGATGCCTGGGTTCTGGGTGTTTCCAGAAGGGGCAAGTCCCAGGGGTAGGTGTGGGGATGCCTGGCTGTCTCTGGGAGACTGACAACCAGCCTGGAAAGACAGCTAAGTTTCCTCTTTCATTGAGCTCCCATAAAAGTGAGGGGTGGCGCTAGATGGATATTAAAACCAGACAGGTAGTCCTGGCTGGTGGGGCTCACTTGGTTGGAGTGTCCTCCAGGACACCAGAAGGTGGTGGTTCCATTCCCGGTCAGGGCACATGCCAGGTTGTGGGCTGGATACCCAGCGGGGAGCGTGCAGGAGGCAGCTGATCAGTGATTCTCTCTCCGCATTGAGGTTTCTATCACTCTCCTCCTCTCCCTTCCTCTCTGAAATCAATAAAAAGATATCTTAAATAAATAAATAAATAAATAAATAGCTATTTTTTAAAAAACCAAATAGGTAAACAAACAAATACATTAGCTTTTTCAGAGCACGCAAATGGCGATGAAAAAAAACCCAGGGTGATGTGATAAAACGTGACTCAGAGAGATGGATTCGTCACAAGGGGCAGCTAGACAGCTCCCAAATAGTCAGGTATGACAGCCCTTAAGGGTTTGGGGGAGATACAATCTGTCAAGCCCTGGCCAACCCTGGGAGAGCTGCCTGAGGCTGAGTGGAACCCAGGAGAAATACAAAGCTGAGAAGGGGATAGGGGTTGCTGGAGATTGCAATCTAAAATCCGATGGTCAGGGAAAGTGCTACTGAGAAAGGACATTTTAGCAAAGACCTAAATAAAGTGAGGGAGTAAGTCATAGAGACATCTAGTGCAAGAAAATCCCAGAGAGGCGGGAGAGCAAGTGCCAAGAGCAAAGAGGAGTTATAATGGCAGAGGCAGAGAGCAAGGCAGAGGCCATGGGAGTCACGGTAGGGACTTGGATCTTATTCCAAGAAGAAGGGAAAACTACTGAGGGTTTTAGGCAAGAAAGTATACGGGTTTTCTTGACTCTATGCCTGCCCCTGGTTAGAATGTTCTGCTTCCTGAGAAACTGGTACAACCATGTTGGGAAAAAGTTTGGCTTTATCTGATAAAGCTGAGATTACCTCTATATACACTTTGACTCTTAGATTTGTAGCCTCAAAAATCCTTTGTTTAAAAATATATTTTTATTGATTTCTTAGAGAGAGAGGAAGGGAGAGGAAGAGGGAGAGAGAGAGATACAGTGATGTGAGGGAGAAATATTGATTGATTGCCTCTTGTATGCACCCCATGTTGCCATGACCAGGAATCAAACTGGCGACCTCTTGCATGTATTGACTGGGAAACATGTACAAAAATATTTTTAGCAGCACTATGATAGCCCAACTGAAAACAACTCAAACATCCACCAACAATAGAGTAAAAAAATAAACTGTGCTACTATGGAAAACAGTATGGAGGTTCCTCTAAAAATTAAAAATAGAACCACCATATGACCCAGCCATCCCACTTCTAGGTATTTATCCAAAGAAATCCAAAATACTAATTTGGAAAGATATATGCACTCCTATTTTCATAACTATAGCCAAGATATGGAAGCAACCTATGTGTCCATTGATAAATGATTGGATAAAAAGAATTTGGTACATATATAAAATGGACTATTACTCAGTCATAAAAAAGAATGAAATTTTACCATTTGTGAAAACATGGATGGACTTAGAGGGTATTATGCTAAGTGAAATAATCAGACAGAGAAAGATAAATACCATATTATTTCCTTTATATGTGGAATGTGAAAAACAAAATAAAACAGAAACACATTCATAGATACAGAGAACAAACTGAGGGTTGCCAGATGGGAGCGGGGTTAGGAGACTGGGTGAAATGAAGGTTTTAAGAAGTACAATTTGGCAGTTGTACAAAATAATCAAGGGGTGTAAAGTACAGCATAGGAAATATAGTCAATAATATTGTAATAACTATGTATGGTGCCAGGTGGTACTAGACTTATCGAGGGGGATCGCTTCCTAGGTTATATAAATGCCTAATCACTGTGTAGTATAGCTGAAATTAGTATATTAAATGTCAACTGTAATAAAAATTTAAAAAATAAGTAGATTGTGATATTCACGCAACTGAATATTACCCAATGGTGAAAAAGACAGTTATATGCAACAACTTGGGTATATCTCACAAATAAAATAAAGACAAAAAAGTAATATAATATCATTCCATTTATATAAACCTCAAAAATAGGCAAAGTTGAGCTATGTTGTTTACAGATGCACACAGAGGTGCTAAAACTATAAAGAAAAACAAGGAAATGATCTCAAAAGTCAGGATGGTGGTTACTTCTTAGGGTATGGAAGGAATTATGGAAGGGACACCTGAGGTGTAGGGAATACTCTTTCTTGGGTAGCAGTTGAATAGGTATTTATTTTATTCCAATTTATTTTGTACACTGTTCATAATATATTTATATACTCTTTCAGAAAGAGAAAATAAAAGTACCTCTTTTTTTTCTGCTGCACGCCATCTCATTCAAATCATTGTGTTGCAGTTAGATATTCCTAGTCCATACACCTATCTTTCCCACCCAACCTTGCGGCAGCAACCTTTCCAATATTTCCTTTTTAAAAAAATATTTTTTTTTTATTGATTTCAGAGAGGAAGAGAGAGATAGAAACATCAATGATGAGAGAGAATCAATTGCTTCCTGCACAGCCCACATGGGGGATCAAGCCTGCAACCCGGGCATGTGCCCTGACTGGGAATCGAAACGTGACCTCCTGGTTCATGGGTCAACACTCAACCACCTAGCTCACTGGCCAGACACCTTTCCTATATTTCTGGCACCTCTCATTGCCTGGTATGTAGCAGATGCTCGATAACTATTTGCTGATGGGATTGAATTGAATTCCCCCAAGTCTTTCATCCCACGTAGAGGTGAGCAGCTGCAGAAGAGGAGGAAGACTACCCGCCCCGGTGTGGCTCAGTGGTTGAGCACCAACCTATGAACCAGGATGTCACAGTTTGATTCCCAGTCAGGGCACATGCCCACGCTGTGGGCTCGATCCCCAGTAGGGGGCGTGCAGGAGGCAGCTGATCAATGATTCTCTCTCATCATTGATGTTTCTATCCCTCTCTCCTCCCCTCCTCTCTCTGAAATAAATAAAAACACATTTAAAACAAAGGAAGAGGAGGACGCCTGCTGTGGTGAAGAGGATCCCTAAGACCTGGGTTCCCATCATAGCTCTGCCACTTCCTAGTTGTGTGATATCGGGCAAGTCAATTAATCTCTCTGGTTCTCAGCTCCCTCTTCTGTGAAATGAATGTGATGGAAAATGGGTATGATAACTGCTAACTCTCTGGACTTCGGCATGGATTAAGTGAGTAATGTATATGCCTAGCACAATGTCTGGAACATTTAGGTGCTCAACAAAGGATAGCGTCCCAACGCCCTCCCCCCAGCATCTTTTCTTCAAAGGAGTCCACTAGAAAAGGGCAGCCAAACGTCAAAGATGGTACCAGAGTGTGGCCCACATCCTTGGGCCCCTTGAGGTTAAAGTGGAGATGCAGTCTGGTCAAGAGCTAGCAGATAGAAAGAGCTGATTGAAGCTGAACAGATCCCAGGCAGTTGGTGGGAGCTGGCAAGGTTAGTAAGACAGGGTCTGGGAATTTCCATCTAGGGGAAGTCCCAGGTGTGGGTAAAGGGGTGCCAAAATGGCCTCACCCAACACACTGGCCCCAGGGGATGTGGGCACATGGAGGAAAGTGGGTCAGAGCAAGGCTGGGACTTAACTCCATTGGTCCCATGACCTCTTTACCAGTTAGAGAGGAGGCACAGCCTCAGAGAAGCCTGCTCCCTCCTCCTTTTCTTCAGAAAGGAAGTACATTGGAACCTTGGGGTCTGAGCAGGAGGAACTAGAAGCCCCCATGTGGAGAGAGGAGAGGTAACCCCCTGGCCCCCAGATGGAGGTTCTGTACAAAACAGACTCTTAAATCCACCCACATGGTGACCGGCAGACACCTGGAGCACTCACCTCACACGCACTCCAGGCAACTGTGGAGGCAGACATGCTCCTCCTTCCAGGAGTAGGACAGGTCAGGGCTGGATGGAGAGGCGGGGCGGGTGCATGGGAGAACAGCTCAGATGAGCCTCTGGTGAGACTCCAACTGGGCAAACAGAGGCATTCTCACCTGAGGGCTTTGCCAACAACTCGGGGTTTTGTTTTCTGTGTCTAATCTTAGGTCTAAGCCTATGGATTCCTCTTCCCTATCTGAGCCTCTGTTTCCCTTTCTGGAGGAGGAGATGAAGGAATGGGTGGAATCATTCTAGGGCAGAGTGTTCCAGGGTCCTGCTTTGGCCATTAGGAGGTGCTTTGGCCACCCCCCATTTGTAGCATATCCAAAGCTAGGTGGTGAGCAGGAATGGAGGGTCCCTCTTCTTTCTGGGGGAGCAGGACGGCTGGGAGCCAGGATTCCAATTCCAGGGCCTTTGCACATACTCTTCTGCTGCCCTCCCTTCTCTTCACTCTACTCCTCACTCTTTCCCAGAGCCTTTCCTGATGTCCTTGGCTGGGGGAAAATCCTGCTCCTATCCATTCTCATGTACCTTATGCCTCTCCACACTGGTTATCACTTGCAATTTTGCAAATTTTTTGGTTAATGTCTGGCTCCTCCCCCAGACTAGGGGTTTGCAAGGGCCTAGTACAGTGCTTGGCATACAGTGGATGCTTAATAAAGATTTGTTGAATTCATAAAAGGTGCGAGTTTAGGGAAGAAATTTCTAGAATTGTTTAGGCTAGTTTTAAAATTTTGTGTTTAAAAAATCAAGGCCTTATTCTATGTGGGATCTGGGCAGCACTGAGGCTGGTAAGGGCCATCCACACACAAACTCATTCACCAGGAGAGCCAAGAAACTGGCAAGCAGAATAGGCCTGGTACAAGGGGTGGAATTGAGCAAATGCAGGGGTAACATCACAAGTATAGAAACATCAATGATGAGAGAGAATCAACTGCCTCCTGCACAGCCCACACCCAGGATCAAACCTGCAACCCAGGCATGTGCCCTGACCTGGAATCGAACCGTGACCTCCTGGTTCATATGTCAGCGCTCAACCACCTAGCCACACCGGCCAGACAGTGGCACAGAGCAGGCCTAGGGGAGGAGGTGGGAGAGGAGGGAAGGAAGGGAAAGTAGAAGACATGTGTTGTACAAAACATGTTTGCAACACACTCTCCCCGAGTGCCCTGGTCTCCAAGCCCCAGTGGCACTTCCACGCCTTAATGATGTCCTTGGGGGTTGTAACAGAGCTCCCCCAACCTCCCGCAGACACCTGCTAGCCACCTCTGAGCATGGCACAGGACATCCTCCCAGCACCATACTGAGCATGGGGAAATTACCTGGTCAGTGTCCTGATGCTGCTAAGGAGGGGGTGAGGGTGAAAATTTGGGGTGGGGCAATAATAGCAAAGGCAGGGCAGGTGGGACAGATGTCTGGATCCTTTCCTTCTTACCATCTCTCCTTCTGGTTTTTGGGATGAGGGGCAAAGGAAACCTGGTTCTAGGGTCCCCAAGATAGCATTTCTCTAAATTGCCAGTGTGACCAAGGAGAGCCACCACAAACAGAACAAAGCCTAGAAATGGAGATGACCCAAGAGAAAGAGGAATAAGGGAGCCCCCCCGCCTCGTTTCCAGAGTGGGCTGCCCTCTTCCCACTCCTCCTCCTGGAATCCCCGGATAGAAGACTGGCTCCATTGCAAGATAGAAGAATCTGAACCCATCACAATGCCCTTCTTCCTTGTTCCCTAATCCTGTCTAGAGTTTTTGGTTTGACTTCCAAACCCCTACAGCCACCAAACAGATCCCAGTCTCTGGGTCCTGGGGAGGAACCGGCGAGTTGTGGCAATCCCGAGGGGCGGGGTCATCATAGGGCGGGTCTTCTTGGGCATCGCCCCCTGGCTGCGGTCCTTGGCTGGGGACCCAGGAGGCTGTCAGAAGGGTGGAGTTACAGTTACCAAGATGGACAAACACTCAGCAGAGACAAGGACAGGGGCAGACTGACAAACCAGGACAAAGAGGCGAGTAAAGACATGGAATTCCAGACCTACTCTCTCTGTCCAGGCTCCCCCAAGCATTTAGTGTCCCATTTTAGCTTCCCTGTCCCCATCTGCTCCCCCAACTGCACAGCTTCAGAGCAGTTGGCCCGCTAAGAAGCAGAAGTGGAAGACTTGAGAGAGGGAGACCCAGCAGGAAGAGCGTCATGGGGTGGCGCCTGGTTCTGTGTCAGGATGCCAGGCCAGGGGCCCAGGAGGGAGTGGTGGCCTTGCCCAGTTCATGAGGACAGGAGACTCATTCACTGTAAACCAAGTACAGATGTGCCGGGAGGGGGCGGGGGAATCAGGGCCACATTCACAAACCACAGCTGGGTCTGCCCTCTTTCCCCCAGCCGCCACCCCCTGGGCTGGAGGGGTTAACTCTGCAGCCTCCAGGCAAGATCCCAGCGGCCCGCACTGGTGGGACACCATCCCACCCCAGCCAGGATGCCTATGTCCAACTCCCTGACACCCACCCCTCCCACACTGCCAGGAGCTTCTCCCAGGGTAACTAAGCACAGTCAACAGCAGCCAGGCCACCTGGGGACGGGACCCTGGAGTACCTATTCCCAGCCCTTCCCACCTCTGGAGTGAAAGGGAGGGCCTTGTCTGCACCCCCATTGACGTATCCCGTTCTCCAGAGATAACCACAGCATGCCCCTTCTTTTCCTCTCTCTTTCATCTGCCCCGGGCTATAAAAGTGGCCTTTCCCGGGAGGGAGGAAAGCTGGCCCCCAGGGTGGCAGTGAGGACAGAGCAGAGTAATTCCAGTAAGGAAAATGTGACGTGACCAAGCGCCCATGTCCCCAGAGCTGGCCACTCTGGGATTGTTGTTGGAAAGGTCCTCTGGGTGAATCTCTCCAGACTCGCCCAGCCCCTGCTACTGTTCTCCTTCTACACTTTCTCACTCTCACCCTTAATCCTTGTGGGAGTGCTTGGGGTTCCTGCACAGAGATTGGACTTCAGATCCCTTCTTTTCTCTTGCTCTGTCTGTCCTCAGTAGAATGGAAACTGATACTCTGGGCAGAGTCTGTGGTGGTCATGATGAAGTCAGAGAATGTCTCCATCAGACACTGACACTGACTCTGGGCGCGCACACACACACACACACACACACACACACACACACACACACACAATCAACCACGTTCGTGCAGCATCTACCAGGCAGGCAGGCGCTGGTTAAGGCAGACACACACGCCCTCTGCTTGGGCTTTCTCCCTCACACCCAGCCCGAGGCTCCTCCCACTCCCAGCACAGTTCCTCCTGCCTTCCTCCCCAGCCTCTCCCACTCCAGATCCAAGCCTAAAGGTGGGGATTGGCAGCCCTCACTCCCCGAGCTTACTGAAGGCAGGACGAGAGGGAGGAGGTCTTTGAGCCCAGGACTCAGCGCTGTGCCCGCTTCCCACTAATTAAATCTGTTTGCTCCTGGACCCAAAGGACCACTGCGGGAGGCAAGGGGCAGGAGAAGGCTAAGCAAAGGGCCAAGACTGGCATCTGCTCGGGCAGACTCCTGCCCCATCACTCCACCCCTGGGCGCACGGGGCTACAGCTCCCATCGCCCGCCCTGGGGAAGTGACAGAGACTGAATCCCAGCCTGGCCAGAAAACTCAACCAGTGTCCCCAGATGGCAGGAAGGGGGAAAGTGCCAGGAGAAAGGGTGGCATCACGGGCCCAGGACGCTGATCTCTTCTGCCAGCCTTGCCCGGCCTCCCGGGGAAGGCTCTGGAAGTTCAGCAAATGGGAGGGGCAGAGACCCAGGCGTCCGGGCCGCCTCGCCCAGCCCCCCTCCCACCCACCCTCCGCCCCCCAGCCCCAGGGCACCGAGGAGGGAGTCGGGCAGGGGCAGGCGGCAGGGGAGGGAGGAGCGAGGGCGGGAGGGGGAGGAGGGAGCCAGGCTGGGAGGGAGGTGGGGGGGTGGGGAGGGAGAAAAAGAAAGAAAATATTTTCCGTGTCCCCGCCTGCAGAGTCAGTGTGCGGTTTGGGAGAAAATGTGTCGGATATTTTGGGGCGGTCACGTGGGCGGGCGGGCTCCGAGAGGCCCCGGGACAGTCCCAGCCTGAGCCGGTGCCCCCCCCCCCCTCAAATGCCCCCCGTTACTGTGAGCCTCTGACGCTGCGACGCTCCAAACCCGCGACCGCCCGACGCCGGGACCTCGGGGCTCCGCGGCCTCCCTGCCTCCTCCCTTCCCCTCCAGGTGAGTCAGTGGGGGAACAGGCTCGCCCGCCCAGGACGCCTGGCTCCTCCAGTGAGGTGGGCTGGGGGCGGGGGCGCCGAGACGCGATGCGGGCTCCGTCCCTTCCAGGGCTGGTCCGGCTGTCAGAAGGGCTGGAGGGGAGCGCCCTGCCCCGACCTAGGGGTCAGCCCTGATGTGGGCAGGGAATGGGGAAGATGTGAGACAAGCTGGGGCTGGGCTGGGCGTCATCGCCCCTTCACCTCGGTGAGTAGCTGCGGGAGCCTTTGGGGAAGTCTTCAGCCGGGGCTCTCAGCCTACTGCTGCACTCGGAGCGGGAGGGAAGCCAGAGTTCAAGACCACTGCCCGCCCTCCCGAAGGCTTCCCTAGGGAGTCTGAGGGGTGGATTTTGGGTCCAGGCTGGTCCAAGTTGCTCCTTCCCCAGTGGAATGGCACCGCTTGGGCATCAGCAGGGCAAGGAAAGGGTCCCCGCCAGAATGGCCCTGGCACTCTGGGCCCAGGAGTTTGGAGAGACTGCAAGTGGATGGGGTCTGTGAAGCTCCTTGAACCCAAATTCAGGAGTCCCTTCCTCATACCCCAGCCAGGGGTGTGAGTCTTGGCTCCCTCCAGCTAAGGTGAGGGGCTCCTTGGGTGTATTCTTGAGGGGAGCCCAAACGGAACAAAGGAAGCACAGGGAGACCGGGACGGGGACCGGGAGTGGGGACCGGGAGCAAGGACCGGGAGCCCCACTGACGCTGCCTCTCTGTCTGTAGCAGCTACAGCCCAGTCCCCTCAACCTGACCCAGTATGTGAGAGGGAATTTCTGCAGGTGGCCAGAGGGTAAGCATGTGCATGGTTGCGTGCGTGCGTGTGGAGAAACAGGGGAACGGGGGAGCCTGAAGAGAGGTCTGTAGGGCAAGAAGCTGAGATGACTGTGCCCCTTCAGGGCCCATGTCCAGGCAGTGGCAACCCCAGTCCTCAAGTCTGAGGCTCCAGCCTTCACTGTCACTGCTCAGATGCTGAGTTGGGGTTGAGGACCACAGTCAGTGTCCCATATCCTTAAGGCAAGAAGAGAGAGGACAGGGGAGGGGGCAGAGGGTGGTGTGCTTGGAGCTTGGGTATCCCAATTAGACACACACACACACACACACACAGTGGCTTACAGCTTAGTAGGCAGCACAGGCACACACCCCCACCCGGCACACCCCCACCCCTGGCTCAGAAAGCCACCTAACTGGCACCTCCAGTTCCCCCCTCTGCCCCACCCTGTCCATGCCCTCCGTGCCCACACACATTCCACTGGCATTGCCTGCCTGCCTCCTGGGCACTGCCCCTCCCTCGGGCCAGTGGGGTGGAGGGAGGGCACCTGGGGATGAGAGGTGGAGACTCAAGGGTCTGGACTCCCCCAAGGGTGGCACAAAGCCAGGGAAACCCAGCCCACTGCTGCCTCCTGGGAGCAGGCCGGGGGCCCAGGCTAGAGCAGAGGATGCCCGGGTTCTCCGCCCAGGCTGGGGATGGGGTCATGGAAAAAGGTGGTCGTGTTTATACAGAGGGGAGGGGGGCAGTGGGTGGAGAGCAGCCGACAAGAGCAGCTTTGTTCCAGGCTCTGGAGCCGGTAGGGCAGCAGGGAGACGCTCCCCCCCTCCATCCGGCAGCCCCCTTCATCCATGCCCTCCCCTCAACTCCACCTCAGCTCTAAGAGAAGCAGCTTTGTACAGGCCCCTTTCCCCTAGTCAGCCCCACCTCTGTCTGAGGTGGCACTTGGGGAGGAGAGAAGTGTTCTCTCCCTCCCGCAGGTCCCCCAAAGAACCAAGCATCTGGGTCCCTAGTTTAGGATGTCCTTTTACTCACTGGACCACCTTCTTCCACTCCTTGGTCCCTTCCTCCACCCCGGACTTAAGACCCTCCCCTTCCCTTCCCAGCCATGGCAGAGAAACCAAGACTCAGCAATGGGATGAATCACTGTCCCCTTCTTGTCTTCACTCAACCCTCACGTCCCTTCTATGAGGAAAAATGGAGGGAAGGTCAGGTGGAGCTGGGCTGTTCTTCACTCCTCATAGCTTCATTCCTCAGTAAGGACCAGGAGTCAGAGGCATCTCTGGACGCCCTGCCCCTTCACACTCACACACACACACACACACACATACACATATACACACACACACACACACACACACACACACACACCTCCAGCCCCACCCTCAGGTCTCTGTTTACCATCTATAGGGAGAAGCAAACAGGAAGGCCTGGAGCACAGAGCGTGTCCATGTCCCCAGTCTAAGTCAGTCTGAGTGAAGATTTGGCGGGGGGCGGGGGGCTCTAGTAGCTTCTCACCCTTGGCATTAGAGAGGTTAATCCACCTGGAATGTGGCCCAGCCTGTTGAGCTATGGCCCAGGGGCCTCAGGGGCCCCGGACTCCTGGTTCTATCTGGGCTTAACCAGGGATGAGGATTTCTGGGAATAGGGGAAGGAAGAAGAGAGGGGCCCTGGGGGCGCTAAGTTCATACTTGTAGAGCCTGGGAAGATACTGGGCTGAAGAGACTGAAACTGCTGGGGATATGGGCAGGGCCTAGTGAGGGCAGGAGCTGCTCCATGCTTTGGGATGAGTGGAGCGTGGTGGTGTTGGGGTCTGAGTTTCTGTAACCTTCATGACAATTTACTCTCAGGAGCTTGAAGGCTTAGGGAGATGAGAGATAGGAAACAAAGAAAGAAAGAAAAAAAGAATGTAAGAAAGAAAAGAGAGATATTGACCTTAGAAGGAAAGAGAAGCAGAAATATTCATCACCTACCTCTGGGGCTTGCCTGCCCTGTGGTTTCTCTGTGCTTAACTTTCTCTTGGTCCTTCTCCCTTTTCCACCTCAGTCCATTATGGTTCTGGCTGGTAGAGGAGGTACCCAGGCTGGGGAGGCTTTCCTTCCTCAGCACCTAACTCCCTAGAGAGGTGGGTAGCTTGCTTGCTCCTGGGAAAGCCAGTCTTTCCCTTGTCAGAGCATCAGGAGAGGAACTACCTACCTAGCCTTAGGATTCCCAGTTCCTCTCTCCCTTCTTCTCCCAGTCCTGTGGTCTCAGGTCTAAAATCTCAGGGTAGGGGGCAGGCTACCTTTGAGGAGGAGAGGATGCAGGGAGGGCTTTCTTGCAGCAAAGGGATCAGAGAAGAGCGAGAAAAGGAGATGGAGAAGCAAAGTAAGCTGAGAACAAGGAAAGACGCTCTCTGGCATCATACCTGGTCCACTGTGGGGCTTCTATCAACATCTGTGGATTTGAAGGAGAGGGTGCAAGAACGGTTAGGGAGTGAAGGATAATTGGAGACAGAGAAAGAATTGGGTGGGGAAACTGGAAGAGGGAGTATTGAGGAAGATAGAGAACGAAATGCTAATTAAAAGAGAGGTATGAAAGAAAGGAAATTGAAGAGAGAAATAACATGAGATACATATAGCATTTAGTATATGCCCTATGTTATGCTAACCACTTTACATATGTTACATTGTTTAACCCTCACAACCTTATGAAATGGGCCCTATTTTTATTCCCAATTGACAAATGAGGAAACTGAGGTATAGAGAGAGTAAAGTAACACATCCAAGGTCCCGAAGCTCAAGCTAGCAAGCCATGGGGGTCAATTCCAGGTTGTCTGGCTCCAGAAAGGTATAGGGCCCCAAAGTTACAATAGAGATATTTGCTTTCTCCAGAATGGCAGAGAGTGAGTCTTGGCTATACCCCTTATAGCCATATGAACTTACGCCAGTCACTTAACCTCAGTTTTCTCATCTGTGAAATGGGAATCATAATTCCTACTTCACAGGATTGATGTGAGGGTTCAGTTAAGTGTCTAGCCCGGTTGTGGTGCTTGATGGTCACTTCTCAGCCTAGGAGTCTTCTCTGCCAGGAGTCCTAAGACTCTCCCATTTACCTTGGAAAGTCAGTTTATCCTTCCCTCCAGAGTTTCTCTGAGCCTGCCTAAGCACCTGCCCTGCCTCCTCCATGGGCCCTGAGCCAGGACAGTACAAACCCTAGCAGAACAGAGGGAAGAGACTTCAACTGAGAGGGACATGGGCTTGGAACATCAGAGTGATCATTCTCTCATCCCTCCTTTTCTTCTCTTTCTCCCTAGGATTCTTGGAGACCCAGTGGGCAGGCCAGGAAGGGCGGCACGGAGCCTCCCAGGCCGTTTAAGCAGTGGGCATGGGCGGGGGCTGTGGCTGAAGACCTCCCCCGCCCATTGCAGACCCCAGGGGATTCGGCCTCCCACATCGCAGCTGCCATGGCCACCAATAAGGAACGACTCTTTGCCGCTGGTGCCCTGGGGCCTGGATCTGGCTACCCTGGGGCTGGTTTCCCCTTTGCCTTCCCAGGGGCACTCAGGGGGTCTCCACCTTTTGAGATGCTGAGCCCGAGCTTCCGGGGCCTGGGCCAGCCTGACCTCCCCAAGGAGATGGCCTCTCTGTGTGAGTCTCATGGACATTGGGGATGAGGGAAAGTGGAAACAGAAGGACATGTGGAGGGTGGGTGACACAGAGAATTGGCATCCTAATTAGGAAGGCAGGCAGGGATAGGGGTTTGGTCTAATGGAATAGCTGACAGGGGCGGCTCTGAGGGGGTTGGATATGGAACAAATGGAAGTGTTTGCAAATGAGAGTCCTTCTGCCCAAACAGTATGGGAAAGTAGCATTGTCTAAATTTTGGGGGGTCTAACATTACCTCCTGAGAGAATCAACTAACAGTGGTGAACAACAGCTAAGGGGGTTTCTGCTGAAGTTTGAAGCTACTACCAGCATGTAGTGGGGGGTGTGGGGAGCCAGGCTGGGAAGTAGAGGAGTCTGGGAGGCTAGTCAGCTGACCCTGCGATCAAGAGATGAAATTGTTCTGAATTAGGGAAGGCTGCAAAAAGAGGAATGGCCTCTAGTGCCAAGTGCCCGGAGATGTGTGGGGTCAGGGGACCCTCCTGTTGGTTCTGGAAAGGGTAGAAATAGTCAGGAACAAGGTGCTTCTTCCCCAGAAGTGATCCAGGGTGGTGGGGGGTGCTCCAGAAGCACGTGGGTTCTGGACTCCTCCCCGGTCTAGGTCTGGCTTAGTGCCCACGGGCTGTGCAGATCCCTGCTTGTCCCTCGGGCTTGCCCTCTTTGGGTTAAGCCTTTGAGTGCTGACAGCTGGAAAGCCTTAGGCCTCTCCTTTTTCCTCTGGATCCCCTCTCCTCCCACTTGATAGTTGTTCTTCCTGACCAGGTCATTATAGGAGTGGGTGCCCATGCGCTGCACAGGAGGGATGCTGAACTTTGTGAGTGAAAGGGTCCGCGTGTGTGCTGCTGTAGAGAAGGCCTCACCTGCAAAGAAGGGGAGGTGATGGAAGGAGAGACAGGGAGAGGAGCAGTTCCAGAGAGACAGAAATAGAGACAAGAGGAAAAGACAAAAAGATAAAGACATCCTTTATAGCTCCACAAGCTTGGGAAGAGAGAGAGAAAGAGAGAGACAGAGAGAGGTGGGAGAGAAGGGTCCGTGCCTTCAGGAGGGGCAATTGGAGGGTTGTATGTATGTGTAAAGGAGTGACTAGACAGGGCTGGCAGCTCTACTGGAAAGAGTGTGCTCATCTGGAGAAGGTGTGTGTGTGTGTGTGTGTGTGTGTGTGTGTGTGAAGACCATATGTAGTTGTGTGTGCACAGCATGTCCCTTAGACTTTGCTTAGATACAGAATTCCAATGCGTGCAACAAAGAGTCAGTGTGAGGAGTGAGGCGGGATTTAATAGGGCTGCTGACGGTGTGTCTGGTGTTTGGTGAGGCCTGCTGGTGGTAAGTCTGCCGTCCAACAGGGGTTATTTGGGTGGTGTGCAGGTGAATTAAGAGAGCACAAAGCTCCCCTTTTTGAAAACCTCAGCTGGGCTTCCTCTACCTCATTTACAGCCCATGAATCTGTCCCAGGGCCTGGGGAGGTGGGAAGGAACCACCCTTCCCACATGAATGTACTTCTTATAGAGAACCATACAGCTCAATCCCTTGGGATTGGATTTCCCCAGGTTCTGGGAGAGGCAACTAAAGAAGCAGGAATAAGGAGGGAGAGGAGAAATAGGTTGGTAGTGCGGAGAATGCTGAGAGTCATAGCCAGTCCCCGATGAAGCTCTCCTGGATACATTGAGATCAAGGTCAAGGTTCAAAGTGAGGTCAAGGGAGTGGGAAGGGTCAGACTGGGCTCTATCCCCAAAGGCGGCCCTAAGGAGGGGGACTGAAAGGAAAAATCCAAGGGAGGAGCCAGAACCAGGGCAGGTAGCTGGGGAGGGTGTGGCTGGCAGCAGGGGACAGGCCTGGGCAGAGAGGCAGGGTTGGGGTGGGGAGGAGGTGAAGGTTTGGGTTCAGACAACTTGCATGGGAGTGGAGCAGGCAGCACCGAGAGTAAATGAGAGGGTGGCAGAGGGGAGGGGAGGGGATTCTGGAATCTGGGAGATCTCCCGCAGTGGGAGATCAGCCGAAGGGTGAAAGAGTGTGGTGTGTCATTTCTCTGACCCTTTGTCTGTCCCTTTTTGGCTGGGGCATCTAATGGAGAGGGGTTAGAGGCCAAAGTCTGAGGTCAAAGTTACACTCATCTTGAGTTTGTCTATCCCCTCACTCTCTGTCTGTTACTCTATGGGAGGAAGGGTCGTCCATGAAGGAGTCTGGACCTTCCCCCTGGGGCTGGCTCCTAGATCCCATGCTGAGTCCCTAACACCTTAGAGGCATCTTGTTGATAGGGGAAGTCTTTGCTCCACCTCTTGGGGTTCTCCAGAGGCCTGAGAGGGTGAGGCAAGCATCTTAGAACCCTGTGGTGCAGGAGGAGAGAGGGAAAGGGAGCATGTGCTGCCAAGGCAAGCACAGGCCTGTGTGCATGGGAAAGCAGAAGTGGGTGTGCTTGCTCACAAATGTGCATGTAACCCTGGTGTCTATGTCCCCACTCGTGTGTTGTATGTTTGCTTTATCAAGACTACAGGGAACACAGTGTGATAGGAGGGAAGGGAAGCTGTGCCCTCTTCTTCCTCTTTTTAAAAAAAATATATATTATTGATTTTTTACAGAGAGGAAGGGAGAGGGATAGAGAGTTAGAAACATCAATGAGAGAGAAACATCGATCAGCTGCCCCCTGCACACCCCCCATTGGGGATATGCCCACAACCAAGGTACATGCCCTTGGCCAGAATCGAATCTGGGACCCTTGAGTCCGCAGGCCGACGCTCTATCCACTGAGCCAAACCGGCCAGGTCCCTCTTCCTCCTCTGGAGGTGATACCTGTGGTTCTGAAGACCTAGCCCTGTTTGTCCTCTGAATTCGGTGACAGTATCCCTGGGACAAGGAGCTTACTGTACCACACTAAGCTACATGGAGAAACTGAGGGCAGGTTGGCACAGGACATAATGGAGTTCTACTTAAAATAAACTGAAAAAGACTCAGAGTCCTAAGCAAGATGAGAGAGAACTACACAGGCCAGAAGGCACAGTCACAGAGAGAACCCAGACATTGGGAGTGGCAAGGAGAATAAGCAGGCGGTAAGGGTGGCAAGCAGGAGGCAGGGAGGCCTCCTCCAGGAAAAAAACCCCAGCCGACTGCCTCCTTCCCCTCCCCTCCCAGTCTCTCCTGCTCAGGCTCGGGCTCCAGCTCCAGCTCCAGGCCGACACAAACGGGGCTTTGATTGCAACAGGAAACCTCTCTGGCGGGGGGAGCTGGGCAAGCCGCCGCTGGGGCCTAGGCTGCACCCCCCTCTCCTGGCCCCCTACCCAGTCCCAGCCCCCATCCTGCCAGCGCTCCTCACATCCCTGCTTTGGGCTGCGTCCCTCATTCACACCTCCATTGCCTTTTAGTTGGGACTCCTAAGTTAGGACTTACCCTTGGGGCTGGGACTTCTTTGCTTTGAGATGCCACCTCTTCAGTTCTTTTTGAGGGAAGGTTTTGGAAGAAAAGGCGAATTTAGCACGAGCAATTTAGAACCAGTTATCTTCAAGCCCCGTCCAGAAGGTGGCAGGAGGGGGGAAAGGAGGGGTGCGTAAGGAGTTAGCTGTCCCGCCCTCCACAGTCCCTCCTTGGCTAAACTCATACTTGCCAGAGTGGTAGAGGCTCTGAGGGGTGACCATGCAAGACTCTGAGTGCTAATGGCCTGGTTAGTGGGGGAGGGGTGCCCTTCTCTTTGCCTCTGGGGCCTTGCCTTTGTGGGGCTCTAGCTGGGAGGAGTGCGCCACTGTGGTGGTGGGGATCATAGGGAAGGGGGTGAGTCAGGCAGCAGCCCCCCTTATACTCCCACCAGGCTGGTGGAGAACATCTGTTTCCCATGAAATGCTAGAAGGCTAATGGGTCTAATTGCTGCAATAAGGGCCGGGGAGACTTTGGGGAAAAGAGGGGGCACTAGATTCCCCCATTCTCTTACCTTCTCTTCAAGGTCATACTAAGACTATCTAGAATGGGGGGTTGGGGTTGATGGGAAGGATGGGTCTGACACCCTAATGCCCGGTCCCTTAAAAGGTCCCCTCTCTCTGCAATGCCTGGGAAGTACACATGGATGGGGCGATGAGGAGTGGGGTGCATCTGGTGAAGAGCAAGGGGGGTTACTCAGGACTCATGACTTCCTGGAGCCCTCCCCCCACTCCTCCTGTGCCCCACTCTCACCCTCCTCCCTGTGGCCTGGCCACTTCTGGTTCTAATTACCAACCAGGCAGGCCTGACTTAATTGGGACCTTTCAGATTTTGGAGGGGGAAGGGTGGGTGGGTGGTTGGGTGGGGACTGACAGCCTGGAGTTGGACTAATCAGGGCTCTTTTCCCTCGTCTTTGAGGTATTCCTCATTTTGCACTTAATTGTTTTTTTGTTTTTGTTTTTTGCCACTGGCCAGATTCTGGTTCAGAAATCGATCACTCCGTTTTAGTTTTCGGCGCGGGGATTGCTGGGTTAGAAATGGGGTATTTGGGGTTGGGGGCAAGAGTAGGGAGCTCACGCTGGGTTGGAAAGAGCACTGCAAGCCTCTTCATCCCGGCTTCCAGCCCCCCCGTCAGCCCTGCCACCTAGCGCCCCCCATCCGCAAGCCAGGCCCTCCCTCCCGGCCCTGCCCCCCGCCCCTTCAGTCCCGCAGCCACTCGGCCCCTCCTCCGCGCCCGTCTGCCCTCGCCTCTCTGGCACCCCTTCCTGCTCTTTATTCTTACGCACTGGCGCCCCACTCCTGCAGCACCCCAGTGCGCCCCCCACCCAGCACAACAGATTCTTAGAAAAGTGCGCCCCGCCCTGGCCCAACCACAGCCGCCAGGCGGGGAAGGGGTCGGGTCAGGCGCCGCTCCCGCTTCCCCGGCGCTCCCCGTGTGAGCGGCGCGGACAGAGCCGGCTGGCCCGGCGGGCCGCGGGCGGGGCGCGAAGGAGGGGGCGGTTTCCGGGAGTCGCCGCGGCTGGCGCTGTCCCGGGGCCAGGGTTCCCATTCGGCCCGTCCGGGAGAGGGCAAACTCTTGACGTGGCCAAGTCCCCGCCTCCTCACCCGCTTCTCTGCCGGGCGAGGGCGCTCAGTGCCCGGCAGGGGCAACCGAGGGAACAGGGAGGCGGCCCTTGGAGAGCCGAAGAGCATGAAGTGGCACTGAGCGGAGAGGGGGCGGTTATTGCCAATGGCGGGGAAATTTAATGGGTCTGAGAACAGTTAAGGACCAGACCCGTAGTTATTGCCAAGAGTGGCACTTGGCATTTGGGGGCAGTTGGCACACTAGAAACTCCAAGGGAGGGGGCGCTGGTACTCAGGAGGGCACTTTCGTCTGAGGCGCAGCGGGCGCCGTAGGAAGAGTTTGGGGTAGTTTTTGCTCTAAAAGTGAAGTTGAGGTCGTGGACGAGGCATTGAGAGAGGCAGTGGAGGCGCTTAACGAGTGTCCGTCGCGGGATGGGGTTTCGGGGACTTGGACGGCGGACAGCCCAGGCGAGGAGGGGTAGACTCTAGGCTGCGTTGGAGGGGGCGGGGGATTCCGCTGCGGCGCAGGCGACTGCCTGGGCGGGGCGGGGCGGGGCCGGGTCAGGAGGAGGTGAGCGCGCCCGGCCACCCGCCCCGAGGGGGGTTCCCGGAGAGTTCACGGCGGGAGCGCGCTCCGGCCCTTCGACCGGGGGCGGGGAGGATGGGAAGGAAGGAGGCGGCCGTGCAAGCTGAGCCGCAGGAATGTACTGTTGGGCCCTGCATCGCGCGCGCGCGCGCGCGCGGGTGGCGGGGGGGGGGGGGGGGGGGCGGAGAGGGTGGAGCCAGGCCTGGGAACCAGAGGGTGGAGGTAGTGCAGGTCCCCGGGCTCCGGAGAATTGCCGGGCGCCGGGAGCCTCCATGTTCCAGACTTCCCAGTCAGTCTTGACACTCCTGCCTGTATTGACTTGTGTGAAAAAGGGAGTGTTGGGGGAGGGGGGAAGCTCGAAAGGAACTGCGTATGCTTGGTTCCTCCACTCCTTCCCCTACCCACGACCAGGGCACGCGCCTAAATGCAAAGGCGTGCAAAGCCTCCCTGTGTAGAGAATGCTTGCAAGCCAGGTGTGCTTGCTTGCACAAACGTGTGTGCAACTATGATCTTATGTGCCGGCAGATATGAATGTGCACTCTTGCATATTTGCAAATCGTGGTGCCTGCCAAGATAAATGCATGCACAGCTGTATGTCTAAGCAAGCTAGGGCGCCGCGGTGCGGGTGTGTTATATGTGTGTGCGCTCCACTCTCAGTTCTGCTCATCTTAGTGCCCGGCCCCCTTCGCTCTCCAAGCCCCACCTCCCACCCCTCCAGGCTTCGCTTTTACAAAAGGTCTCCCCAGCGCTAGCCGCCCGGACGCTCAGAGTGAGCCGGACCGCTGCTCTAGCGGCAGCCTCGGCGCTGCGCCCCGCCCAGTCCCTTTCCCCAGCTGGGGATCCCCCTCCTCCCAGCCCACCCCATACCCCCCATGCAGCCCGGCGCCCTATGCTAGCCCTCCCCCTCCCCCCCTCCAGGAGCTGGGCGCCGCTGGGGGAGGAGGGGGAATCGGCTGCGAGTCCTTGGTGTTCCTATCACCCAGCTTCCCCCCAAGCCGGGTCGCGATGTACGACTGCCTGGAAACATTTGCCCCGGGTCCGCGACGGCTGTACGGGGCTGTCGGGCCCGGGGCCGGCTTGCTGCGCAGAGCCACGGGCAGCTCCTGTTTCGCCGGACTCGAGTCCTTTGCCTGGCCGCAACCCGCCAGTCTGCAATGTAGGTACCCGAGCCCGGGGGTGGGGGGTGGAGTGCAGGAGAGAGAGCGGCTTACTCTTTCCATGTGTAAAAGGTGGAACTGGGGTGCGAGCGGAGACTCTGAGACGGGTGGGTGTGCAGGAAAGAGAGGTACTGGCCCTTTAAACGTGGGGGCCTCCGCGACTCCGTTGGGTGTGTGCTGTCGTATTTGAATGTGCGTGGTTTTTATGGTGGGTGTTCAGCTAGGACCTGTGGTTGATGTCACTCCACAGTTCCTGGGGGTAGGGAGAGACCGAGGTGTGTTGGTAGTTTGTGCCCGCAGGTCCGTGGCCCTGGAGGGATATGGCACTCAGGACCGCGGGTCGCGTTTGTAAAGTCCATTTGGGAAGTTGGGTGTAAAAAAAAAAATATTTGCAGAGCGCGCGCATCTCCAAAGTGTGCAGCTCCTTGCCTAGGCGGTGTAGGTGTGGGTGAGAGAGTCTCCACGCAGCGTCGCCCTCCGACAGCCTTGGCAGGTCCGCATGGCCCTGTCTGGGGCTGTTTGTGGCGTGAGACCGGGAGGGCGTGTGCCATGGCGTGGCTGCGAGGGCGGCTTTGGAAAGCGCTGTGTTCGAGGGTGCATCCTGTGTGTGCTCGGTGCAGGGTGGAAGGGGTGGTGCACACAGCCAGGCGAAGGCAGGCTGGGCGCTGGCGCTCCCCTCCCCCATTTTAAAAAGACATGTTTGGAAATGTGTCTAGGGTTGTGTGCAGAGAGATGACTTTTCCTTTGGCTACCACACACACAACTTCAGTAGGAAGCGGAAAGTTTAAAGCAAAGTCTGGGTATGGGGGTCGGGGCTGGACTGGAGGTGGCAAAGGCCGAGGTGGGGGGTGGAGTACGACTATTGGGTCCCCAAATACCCATTTTCCTTCTCTGTGAAATGGGAGATGCCAGGCCTGGGGCCCTGGAACCCCCTTCCAGAGCGGTAATAAAAAGCTGGGGACTGAGAGGCAGTAAAAATGAAGTCCAGATGAGAGGCGGCTTTGAAGCCTGGGCCCAAGTGCCTGGCGGGGGTGGGGTGTGGGGAGGAGCCGGGAGGGGAGCCTGGAACCCCCTCCCCCCCAAATTTACCAGGGGCTGGGACCGCGCTTGTAGCCGGGTGCGGACGCTGGGGGACGAGGCTTTGGGGCACGCTGGGAAGGGGCGGTCGGCGGGCGCTGGGGGAGTGCGCCTGCGGGGTCACCGAGCCCCGCCAACACGCCTCGCTCCTTGGCACTCCGTAGCGCTGTTTACGAGTTCAGCTTTTTTTTTTTTTTTTTTTTTTGGTCTTTTGGTTTCAGGGCAGAGCTGCTCAGATTTAACAACCGGGAGACTGGAAGAGGGAGGTGGCAAATAGGAGACTGTACTTTGGGGTGGGGAGGGGCAAGAATTAAAAGTGTGGCATTTAAAGGGCTCAGAGAAAGCATGAAACTATTGCTTTGCACCAAATCCTTGTGAATTCTTACCTTCTGGTTGCCCTATGGGATGCAGGTTTGGGATATGTTGGGAGGGGTGTTGAGGTTGAGAAAATCTAGGAAGGGTTTTTGTGGAGGCCGGGCAGGAACCCCGGTTCTTTTCAGGCCCACGGAGGCCCCTTGCATTTGGCTGGCAGTATGTTTTAGCATTTCAATTTGGACCAATAATTTTGGCCTCTAGGATCCTGGTGGGCTTCATGCCTGATCCATACACTTTCAGAGAGAAAGTCATTTAAACCTGGATGTCTAAACCAGGGAAGGAAAGAGGTCCTTTGAGGGGAGGGCCGCGTGGTTTGTTTGTGCATGTTTGGCAGCTTCAATGTCCTGGTGCTGCGTTGGCAGGCCTGGGTGTTTGTCTGGTAGCAGAGCTTCTCCCTTGCAAATGTGAAGTGGAGCGCTGGGAGTTGTGTGTCCGCTTTATGACTTGTACGTCCACCTCCACAGGGTAGCTGGAGCCAGTGTGCCCTAATGCCGCCTGTGTTCTGTGCCAGGGTCCAGTGGTGGTGTAGGAGCCCACTGGTAATATGCCTGCTTCAGTGCCCCGTGTGTTGTTGACGTGTGAGTGTGTGTGTGTCTCCAAGGAGGTATGTGGCAGATTGTGAGTTCGGGCTTCTCAGCCCTGGGCCTCGCAGCTGGGAGCGTTTACAGCCGGTTATAAAGAGTTTGTTTGAAGCTCTGCTCAGCCTGGCCAGGAATTTCCTCAATTTCAGCAATTTGGGCTTTAAAAGGAGAAAAACCCAGAGCCCACCCCTCTCCTCCCCAGCAGGGGCCCCAGCCTAGCCAAGGAGCTGCATCCTGGTGGTGGGGGCTCAGCCCTGGCTGGGTAGGGGATCTGAGCAGAGTTGACCCAATTCACTTTTCTGTGCTCTTCGCCCACTTTAGGTTTTAGGGGGTGTTCTGTGCCAGAGGGGTGCCGAAAAGGGTTGACAGTGCCACATAGACAGGAAAAGCTGCCCCTGGGTGTCTCCCTGGAGCCCCCAGTCTTATAATTGGCTGGCACTGCCCCGTGCCAGTCCGACCACACCCAGGCCCTTTCACAAGAGAGGAAATGAGGCAGCGCTCTGTGGGCTGGGAGGGTGTCAGCAGTCAGCACCACTCCACACAGTGGCCTGTGGCAGCACCGGTACCCACAGAGGACAACAGAGGGGTCCTGAAAGGCATTCCAACCCATCCCACATCTCTCAGCCCAACCCCTCCTGGAGTCTCCCGCCCTCCAATCTGAATAGACTCCAATCACCCTTCTTTTCCCCGCTCCTCTCTCTCCTTTTTCTTTGGGGACTCTCCCTCCAGCAGGATTCTTATGTTAATTGAGTGTCTGTGTGTTGGGGGGCGGAAGGGCTTCCCTCCTGTGGGGTGGGTGGAGCTACCCAGACCAGCATCCTGGGCATTCCTTTTGCCTTCTGGGGCATGGGGTGGACATCTGACCAGGTGGGATGCATCGGGTCAGAAGAAGGAAGGTGTTCATGAGGTGGGTGCATGGAATACTCCTTAGGGAGGGTCTTAGGGTTTTCTGGCATCGCTTGAGCCCTCCAGCTTTGGGCAACAAGTCCTACAGGTTGAATAACTTATAGATATTTCCAGTCTCTGAATATCAACCACACACCCCAAAAAAAGGTTTACTTAGCAGCCTGCTGAACAGAGGGTGTTCTCCCCACACACTCTGTGTGGTGCGGGCTGAGACCCCTTTTGAGCCGCGATTGGGCATTTGTGGGGAAGTTTAGGAGTGAGAACATAGGCTCAGAGAGGATCCAGATATAGCTCCCCTCCCCCATCAGCCCTGTTTACCCAGTGTCACCTGACTTCTCTAGTTTGCTACATTCCCAGCAGCTTCTAGACCTGAGAATCTAAGCAAATACCTCAGTCTCTCCTTCCAGCCTCTGACTCTCAGCCAGGCCACTCAGAGCTTGTCAGAAGACCTGAGAGCCTTGGCCCCACTGTCCACTGGCAGGGTGGCAGTGGGCTGGTCACTCCCCTCTGTTGGCCTCAGTTCCTTCAGGTGTAACGTAAGGTTATTGCATAGCCTCTAAACTACTTTCCTAAAACCGGTGTCTCATTTGCTCCACTGTCTCAGTGGTTTCTGGTGAAAAGGACATTGGCAATTACTGGGTGGGTAGTATGAGAGGGAAAAGCTTGAGAATTATCTGCCTTGTACTACTTGAAAGGAAATTAAGTCCTATTCTACCTACTGAGTATCCTAACAGGTCATTTAGCCAGATGCTGTTATAGGTGACTTGTAATTGCCTACCACCCCCAGATCTGTTGCCTCGTGAGGAGGAGGATGGTGAGAGGTAGATTACCTGAGAAGGATCAATTGATGTGACAGGGAGTGACTGAAGAGTTCAGAGCCATGGGCCATAACCCCTCCATCTACCCACTTTATAGCTAGGGAAACAGAGGCCCATAGAAGTTAACTTCCAGGATGGCCTTGGCCTGGAATTTAGAGAATGGAACAGTGTTATGTAAGTCTCTGGCTGGCATTATTGGGGGGTAGTGGGGAATGGCCAGATTGGGGGAGGGGCAGTAATAGTGGTTATTTGGGGTTTTCTGGAAGTGTTTACTATGGGGCTATACACAGTTGTTGGGACTTCAAATCACTATGGTGGTGATGGTGGTGTCTCTGCTGAGCAGGGGAAGTGGGAATGGGTATGTGTGCATGATGAGGATACCTGGAGGTCTGAGGGGTTCTCTCCCAACCCTCATATACTACTCCCCCTCCTCCCCCCAGCGGTGGAGACGCAGAGCACTAGCTCTGAGGAGATGGTGCCCAGCTCACCCTCACCCCCTCCACCTCCTCGGGTCTACAAGCCATGCTTCGTGTGCAATGACAAGTCCTCTGGCTACCACTATGGGGTCAGCTCTTGTGAAGGCTGCAAGGTGTGTACGCGGTGGGGGCGTTGGGGGTGGACGCATTGGGTGGACACATTACCCGGTGAGATCAGAGACCAGGGACCAGAGCAGAGGGGTGAGACAGTGTGTGAGTGGGCATCCCTCGGGTGAGAGGGGGCTGCTTTGCACGGAGGTGGTAATAGATTGGGTCAGGCCTGGGGTAACCTGCGAGGCCTATGAGAGGCTGGTGCTCCCAGCATCCTGCTTCACATTCCCCACCCCCAACTCCAGGGCTTCTTCCGACGCAGCATCCAGAAGAACATGGTGTACACATGTCACCGAGACAAAAACTGTATCATCAACAAGGTGACCCGGAATCGCTGCCAGTACTGTCGGCTACAGAAGTGCTTTGAAGTGGGCATGTCCAAGGAAGGTAGGCCCCTAGCCCTGGCCTGGGCAGGAGCGCTCCTAACCTAGCCTGTGTTTGCTGTGCTCTTTCTACTTCCCGGACATCTGAGATGCAGCTTGCCCTGCCGTGTTGCCTCCTTCCTAGCCAGTTCTATTTGATTAGCAGCATTCACCCAGGAAGCCCTGCCCATCCTCCCCTCTCGGAGCTTAATTAACCCTTGAGTAAATGGGGGCTATCATCGCACATTCTCCTGTTACATGGAGGGGTGAGGGAGGTTTGCCAGTCCCCTACCCTGCTCCCAGGACTGAGCCTGAGGTGGATCTGGGGTGCCCCCCCCCTGCGCCATTGTGCTGCCAAGGCTATAAGTGGATATCCTGCCGCCTGCATATCCTGCCCCCCCCACCTCAGCTCCTGCAGGGTGACAGGAAGGGCAGGATGGAGCTGAATGGCCTGGGGAGGGAGCAGGGGCTGTAGGCCCTGGGTGGGGCTGGGGAGAGCCAGCCTGGAAATGGGAGCTAATGTAGGAGACAGAGTAACTGAGGCACTGACTAGGGTCCCAGGGTGAATAGATGTTCACGATAAGGATGGAGCACATTAAATTAGGGTGTAGGGGGATATCCAGAGGGAGGTTCTGAGGGTCCTGACCCTCTCTTTGCACGTCCACCCTCAAGCTGTGCGGAATGACCGGAACAAGAAAAAGAAAGAGGTGAAGGAAGAAGGCTCGCTTGACAGCTATGAGCTGAGCCCCCAATTAGAAGAGCTCATCACCAAGGTCAGCAAAGCCCATCAGGAGACCTTCCCTTCTCTCTGCCAGCTGGGAAAATACACCACGGTGAGGAGGGGGCAGGGGACTGTTGGTTTTGGGGCATGGGTAGGGGTGTGTTGGAGGCTATGGCCTGGTGCTGAGGGACAAGGAAGGCATCAGAATGCAGAGGGGCGAGCTTGAGGTACTGGCAGAAAGAAAACAGCTTGCAGGGCACGTCTCAGCTTGCATTCTCACCTGCCCTCCCTGTAGAACTCCAGTGCAGACCACCGGGTGCAGCTGGATCTGGGACTGTGGGACAAGTTCAGTGAGCTGGCCACCAAGTGCATCATCAAGATTGTGGAGTTTGCCAAGCGGCTGCCTGGCTTCACAGGGCTCAGCATTGCTGACCAGATTACTCTGCTCAAGGCTGCCTGCCTGGACATCCTGGTGAGTTATAACCCCGTGGCCTGTCTTCCACCATAGCCTGACCCTCATATAAGACCAAGGAGTTGGTCCACTCAAAGATTTTTATTATTTCTCCTTCCTGCATTCAATCTGGGATTCCCCATATCTCTGTTTTTTGTTGTTGTTAATCCTCATGCGAGGATATATTTTCCATTGATTTTTAGAGAGAGTGGAAAGGAGGGGGAGAGAGAGAGAGAATGAAACATCCATGTGTAGAGACACATCAATTGGGTTGCCTTCCTCACACACCCCAGTCAGGGCAGGATCAAACCTGCAATCCAGGTACATGTCCTTGACTGGGAATTGAACCATTAACCCTTCAGTTCGTGGGCTGACTCTATCTACTGAGATCCCGGGATCCCCAGATCTCCTCTCAGCACCACCCTTTTTATCTTAACCCCTGTCCCTAAGATTGATCCTGGACTTCTGGATGTCCTCCCTCCTTTTGACTTCTCCCCCCTCCCCAAGCTTCAGATCTTACACACCTCTCTGTCTTCCCCACTGGCCTGCTTCAGGTTGCCCTCATTTTGGACCTAACCACCTCACTTTCCATGTGCACCTCATTCCCTCTTTGCCCTACGCCCACATGTGCCCCTCTCCAGAGAGAGCATTAACCCTCCCCTCACCCACCTCTAGATGCTTCGGATCTGCACAAGGTACACCCCAGAGCAGGACACCATGACCTTCTCTGATGGGCTGACCCTGAACCGGACTCAGATGCACAACGCTGGCTTTGGACCCCTCACTGACCTCGTCTTTGCCTTTGCTGGGCAGCTCCTGCCACTGGAGATGGATGACACAGAGACGGGTCTGCTCAGTGCCATCTGCCTCATCTGCGGAGGTGTGGGGGCGCCCCCTGGTGTTTTTTCGGGTTCCTTTCCCACCACACATCATACCTGATCTCTCACCAGGCTGGAAACCTTGGTCTGTACCCGTGGGATTGTTGTATTTGGCCTCATCCACAGACTTCTTAGATCCAGTGCCAGCTTCCTGAGCCTGGACAAAGGACAAAAAGGCCAGAGCTAGGGGGAGCTGGAGAGACCCCAGATACTGGTGCTGAGAGAGGGGTCTGGGCAGGAGTGATTTATCAGAGCAAGCCTCTTACTAAAGGGGAGAAGGTACAGAACCTGGAGCAGGGGAGATGGCCTGGATGGGGCTTAGGGATAATAGGCCAAGGGCTGATGGGACAACATTTGAGGCCTGGAGGCCCATAAGGCAGGCCAATTGAGGATCAGCCACTTGTTGCTGCCCTCCCCACCTCTTCCATTCTACACTGTGCTTGTCCTCATAGACCGCATGGACCTGGAGGAACCTGAAAAAGTGGACAAGCTACAGGAGCCACTGCTGGAAGCCCTGAGGCTATATGCCCGGCGGCGGCGGCCCAGCCAGCCCTACATGTTCCCAAGGATGCTCATGAAAATCACTGACCTCCGGGGCATCAGCACCAAGGGTTAGTCATAAGTGAGCCTTCCCTCTCTTCCCAGAGGTGCTGGTCTTCCAGGTCAGTCAGGTGGACAAATAGAGGCAAGAACTGAGTAGGTGAGAACCAGGGGCCTACAGTGGAATCTAGGTCTGCCACATGCTGGCGGGGAAGACTTTGGGCATATTCCTTTACTTTGTGTGCCTTGTTCTCCTGCTTGTAAACTGGACTATACTTATACCTACCTCATAAGTTATTGTGAGGTCTAAATGAGTTAACACACAACAGGCTTCGAACTGTACTGAATGAAAAATTCAGTTCCTCAGTGGCAGTAGCCACATGACTACACTTCCTATAGTGGATGGAGTAGATATTCCATCATCGCTTTAAGTTCTGTTGGACAGTGCAGGTTTAGAAGGATGCCTGGCAGATAGTAAGCATTTGCTAAATAATAAGCATGATTATATGCTATTAAAAACAGGCGTAGGAACAACTGGGGAGCTATGGATGTTGGAGGGTGGGGTCCCTGGGGAATGCGGCTGGAAGTGGGGCACAGTGTGATCTTTGAGAAGACAGCCTGAAAGAATAGGATGAATGGGCAACAGCTGGGCAGAGAAAACAGGTGGAGACTGCAGGCAGAGGAGTGGCCCCCAGAGCCCTAAACTAGGGAGAGGGTGAGAGGGCAGGCCTGTGCTGGGTGCCCCCAGAGGGGACTCATAGGATAGTTAAGAAAGGTAGCCTCAAGGGGCATGTGCCATTCATTGTCCCCTGAAACTCTTTGCCCCTCCATTGCAGGAGCAGAAAGGGCCATTACCCTGAAGATGGAGATTCCAGGCCCGATGCCTCCCCTGATTCGAGAGATGCTGGAGAACCCTGAAATGTTTGAGGACGATTCCTCACAGACTGGTCCCCAACCCAAGGCCTCTAGCAAGGATGAGGTTCCGGGGGGCCAGGGCAAAGGGGGCCGTAGCCCTCAACCTGACCAGGGCCCCTGATTTCCCCTGCCATGGGGGTTGGGGCTCCAGGCAGCAGACTGACCATCTCCCAGACACCACCAGTGACTGGGGGAGGACCTGTTCTGCCCTCTCCCCACCCCTTCCAATGAGCTCCTTGTTTTTGCCAAAGTTTCCAAGGGGGTATCTTTGTGTTCATTCCCTTCCTGCTCTAACGGGCTCCCTTTCCAGTCCTGGGAGCCTGCCCTGCTCCCTCCAGAAAAGAGGGCAGAGGGCTGAGCCTGGGTTTGGACTGTAAAATCTCAACACTGCCCTAGGACACCAGGGTCCCAATCTCCCCAGGGCAGGAGGAAGACCCTGCCATTCCACAGTCCCTTCCTCTGCCCGGTGCTTAGGCCTCTGGGAGCAAACAGGAACACTAGAGACCAAAAGAGGGGTGAAGGGGGAGGGCTGAGCCCACTCTCTTGCCCTTGCCCTTGGTGCCTAATGCTGCGTAAATGCACCCACTGGGTGCATGCTACCCTCTATGCCCCCTCCTCATGCCAGGCCCTGCATTTCTGTGGGGGTCCAGAGGGTGAAAGCTACAGATGCAGGCCCATTCTGCACCTCTTTGCTCGGGCCCAGAGTTTACCTTTGTGCCCTCTGTTATAAGCCCCTCCCCAGTCCTGTCATGTGCCTTGGGCTCTCCCTGCCCCCCATCTCAGCCATGGGGCAGGGAGCCTCCTACACTACAGAGGGGCCAGGGGACCCCTCTGCCCCTAGTGCCTTCCTCCCTGACCCCCAGAGCAGCTTGGCCCAGGGAGAGGGGGGGTGGGTGCTGCTTAGCTGATCCTGCCCTGACCCAGAGGAAGCCTCTATTTATTTATTAGCTTTTGTTTACACCCTGGAATTGACCCCTTCCTCCAGGGGTCTTGGGAGGGGGAGCCCAGGGCCCCTGTGACTCTCCCCTTCTTCCTCCAATCCCCAGTTTGTATTTAGCTGCCAAATAAGATTCCCACTGGCTCCCCTTTTTCCTGGGGGGTCAGGGTGCTGTCCCTTCCCCTCTGTTTACATCTCCCCTCCACCCCGCTGTATCGCATATTGCTGAGTTTTCTATTTTTGCAAAATAAAGTGATAGAAACTCATGGGATGTGGCTCCCTCGAGGAGGTGTCGGTGGGGGGAAAGGACCAGCTGACCTGAAGGGGGATTGGGTGAAGAGGGAGAGCTCCTAATCTACTGGGTTTTGCGCCTTTCTCAGGGGAACCAAGGAAATAGAATGTAATGTGCCTGGAGGGGAGGGTAGGGGTGGGGAGAGGAAGAAAGGCAGCCTTCAGGGTCCACCCTGAGTTTCTGGGCCTCCCACAACCACCCGGGGGGATTCTTAGATCAGACCCTCTGGACCTCTGGGAAGGCAGGAATGGGCCTCAGAGGTCTTTAAGCTGTCCCCACCCATGGTCATATATATGTGTATCTCTGCTCTTCTCTGGGGAGGGGGTTCATTGACCTTTCATTTGGTTCTCATGAGGGTCTCTGGCCCCAGAAGAAAAGACCCACAGCCTATATCTAAGTTAAGTGTTTGTTTATACCAACCTCTCACTCCATGAGCTCTCCCACCCTTTATGACCACTCTCTGTCCCTTCTGACCCCATTCTTCACCCCATGGCCTCCACTCAGCTTCCATGACCCCACTGCTATCTTCTGTCCTAATCTCTCCCCTTGCCCCTTTCTGCCCCACTGCCTTTGGCCTCTACCACTGCACCCTGTGCTCCCTCAGCATCACCTCTCTGCACCCCCGTGGTCCACCTTCTTCCCTGGGACAGTGCCTTGCCTACCTTGTTCCTGGCTTTCTTCACCAATGAACTGTGCATATGGAGAGAGGTTGAGGATATGGGAGTAGGGGAAGAGAGAACACTGGGGAAAAGCAGAAGAAGAAAGTGAAAGAAGCTCTAGAGGAAACCACAGGGCCTATGGGGTAGGGGAGGTGGTTGCCATGGTAACCTCTGGTAGTGGGGGAAGGGTAAAAGGTCCCATAGCCTGAGGCCACCCAAAGGAGGAACCCCTTCCCCCCAGTTGCTCTTCCCAGCAGCTATGCGCCTACAATCCAGCTGCCATTTACTGAGCACCTGCTATGAAATGGGGACTTTGCTAGGTGCTGTGTCTTCAGTTAGTCTTGTCCCAAAGGAGTGCTCCTGACACAGGAGACAGCCTGTGAACACAGACCTCGCATCAGTTCCTTCTCAAAGCTCCCTCTGGTCAAGTGTGGGCCAGGGCGAGTATTTCCACAACCCTGTCTTTTTATAGGCTTCATTCTTAAAAACAACTTTTTAAAATTGATTTCAGAGAGGAAGGGAGAGGGAGAGAGAGATAGAAACATCAATAATGAGAGAATCACTGATCGGCTGCCTTCTATATGCCCCCCACAGGGGTTCGAGCCAGTAACCCAGAATCAACCAGGAATTGAAACTGGTTCACAGGTCAGTGCTCAACCACAGGGCCACACTGGCCAGACTACAGGCTTCATTCTTGCCCTCGCTCCAGCTGCCATTCCTGCTCAGTATGTTTCTCCTAGGTGGCCCTTCCACCCCTTTCCAGGCTCCACAACTGTCTGGGCTCCTTGGCCCCGTCTCATTTTCTAAGCCTGGCCCTGTGCCGCTCTCTCAACTTCCCAGCTGTCTGGACCTTGAATTTCTCAAAGCCTCTCAACTTTTCACCCCATTACTTCTCATTCACTGATTCTCTCATCAAGCCCTTAGTATGTGCCAGGTTCTCTTCTAAACAACTGATATGAATTAATCTCATTTAATTCTCAACCACCAACCCTATGAGTTCCACTTGACAGATGAGAAAATAGCCACAGGAAGAGTCAATAACTTACCTAAGGTCCCAAGACTAGTAAGGGATGCAGACCCAGGATCTGAAGTGGGGCAGTTTGGCTCCAGAGCTGGTATAGTCAAGCACCCGCAAGGATACAGTGGACACGGGGTTTTCAAACTGAACTATAGTCACCAATTTCCCCCAGTACTTACTGCCTCCATATTTCTTCCTATCATGTTCTTATATATACAAGGAAGTGAAGACATCATCAACTCTGGAGGCAATCCTAGATCATCCGGTTACTAGCATCGTGACCTTGGGTAGTTTTTACTTTTTACCTCTAAGCCTCTACATCTGTGAAACTAGGGGGGCTGGGGAGATATTAACACCGATGTCATGAGGCTCCTGTGAGGATTAGTTATAACATCAGAATACACCCAGCACTACTAGGTGCTCAATAGATGATCTTCCAGATCCCTATATCATCAACTCTCTTGGCCCAGTTCCACCCTATCTGCTCCACTTTCTAGATCAGTCACCCCCACCACCCCCAAGTCTTCCCCACCCCGGGCGTGTCACTTCCTCCTCTGTAGCCTCCCAGATCAGTACACAAAGGCTGCCGCTGCCGCTGGAGGAAAGGCTGCCCTGCTCGCACCTGTGAGTACCAGGGCATCAGCCCTCCTGCCTCTGTACTGGTCCAGGCCCCACCTGGTTCCAACCTCCCTGGAAGGGGTTCTGACCTGAAGACTCCCAGGATTCACTGAAACTTGAGCAAGGCTCTGAACTCCTTTCTGCATTCCTAAGGTCCTCTGTCTTGTTCCTTCCTCCCATTTCACAAGCCCTCCTTCTCCCCACCTCTCTCTCTTGCATCAGTTTCCCAAGAATGGGGCTGGAGGGAGGAAAAGGAGGTGAGGGAATGTGTGGGTGCTATTAATTTGAACGCCTGCCATGTGCCAAGGATTATGTCAAGGTAGGGTCTCCCAATATTACTCCCCAGCTGCCATCCCTGCTGCTTAATGAGCTCGCAGTCGGGGGTGGGAGGGGGGAAGGGGGTGCTCAGCTCAGATACCCCAGTCCTGGGCGACTGTAGCCCAGTGGCTCGATTCTCTTTCCTCCTGGTGACTCCCGAGTGGACAGCACAGGGTTCTGCCTGACTTGGGAAGATCTGGATGGACTGGGAAGCCACTGGTTCTCAGCTGCTCAGGGAACAGTAGGGTGTGTACTGGAGTCAGAATTGAGTCCAGGAAAATGAGACAACCACGGAGGGAGAGAAGGGAAGACTAAAGAAGTCCTCCTCCCCCGTGGAAAGAGAAAGGGGATTAGGTAGAGTCCAATGGGGCTACTTGGGGAGAAGGCACTCACTTCCACACTGATGGTGCCTGGGTTGGAGGGAAAGAAAGCACCTGTCTCAGTCCCCGTTCTGCCTCCAATGCACTGTGTGACCTTGGGTGAGTCGCTTACCACTCTGGGATTCAGGTTTCCATTTGTATAAAGAGGGGGGTTGAACTAGAAGCTTCTGCCATCCTATGGTTAGGACCAGAGAGAAAAGAAGCAAAACAAAGAACTGTGAAGAAGTGGAGAAGAGAAAAGCAGCAGAAATGTAATAAAAATTTTGAATAGAAACGGGAGAGTGAGGCAAATCAAGAGAAGTGGCAGGTCATGTATTCTTAAGGAGGGGGGAATAAGGTGGAGGGAGAATTAGGAGAAGGGGATTGGAGTGGGCTGTCCAGGGAGTCCCTGGGCCCCCTTTATGGGAGATGAGTGGGGCTTGAGGTTTCTGGGGTTGTCCTATCCGGGGAACCAGTGTACCATGGGGGCCCACCTATGAGAGATGAGTCAAAAGTGGGCTTTGTACTGCAGCATCTCCAGTCTCCCCCGACCACAGGCGTGCAGAGCAAGCAAGGCTGAGGTTACACTGGGCTGGCCTGTCTCGGAGGGTGGAGCCTCCATTACACATAGATTCTATGCCTGAGGTCACAGGTGGAGGGGAACAGGACACGGTGGTCAATGACTTGGCACCCCACCCTTCCCCACACTCTGCAGCGCATCGGGATTTGAGTCTAGGTCCAGGCTGAGGAGGAGGCAGCTGCTTCATGACAAAGAGTTAGCTGGCCTTCCTCATAGACCACTGATGGGGATGTAAACTGGCACCTTCTTTAAGGCAGTTATGTTGGCAATACTCAGCAATATTACAAATGATGCCTATTTACTGACCTCACAAATTCTCTTCCAGGGATTTATCCTACAGATTCCCTTGCACACATGTGAAATGAAAATATATGAATTTTCACTGCAATATTATTTACAATAGTGAACAATTAGAAGCAATTTAAAAATCCCACCATAAGAGACTAACTACAATATGGTAAATCTATGCAATAAAAAACTATATGCCTGTAAAAATAAACAAGGAAGTTCTTTATTTTCTTGGGTAGCAGGATCTCTAAGAAAAGGAGAAAAAAAAGTAAGATGCCAAACTGTGTATTCTATCATTTTTAGAATTCTATCATTTGATTCTACCATTTGAAGAGTATATATACAGAATGTCCCCAAAGAATGTATACATACTTTATCAGCTGATAGCTGAATTACGAAAATGAAATGTATTTTAATAAACATTGCCTTTATAATTATTCAGTGTGTATACATTTTTTGGGACACCCTACATATGTTTACATTAGTTTGTATATGCATAAAACAATCTCTAGAAAGACTACAAGCAACAAATGATAATAATAAATGATGGTTATTTATTTAAAGTGGGTGTGGAAGTGGGTGGATGGGGGATTTCCTAGTATCTTATTTAACTTTGATCTTTTTTTATGGTGGTAAAATACACATAAAATCTATCATTTTAACAATTTTTAAAAAAAATATATTTTATTGATTTTTTACAGAGAGGAAGGGAGAGAGATAGTTAGAAACATCGATGAGAGAGAAACATCGATCAGCTGCCTCCTGCACATCTCCCACTGGGGATGTGCCCGCAACCCAGGTACATGCCCTTGACCGGAATCGAACCCGGGACCCCTCAGTCCGCAGGCCGACGCTCTATCCACTGAGCCAAACCGGTTTCGGCCATTTTAACAATTTTTAAGTGTATGACTCAATGGCATTAAGGACATTCACAATGATGTGCAACCATAAACACTATCTACTTCCATAACTTTTTCTTCACCTCAAAGGGAAACTGTCTATTAAGCAGTCACTCCCCATTCTTCCCTCCTCCCCAACACCTGGGAACCTCTAATCTACTTTTCTTTTTAAAATATTTTTATTTATTTCAGAGAAGAAGCGAGAGGGAGAGAGAGCTAGAAATGTCAATGATGAGAGAGAACCATTGATCAGCTGCCTCCTGCGTACACTACACTGGAGATTGAGCCCACAACCCAGCATGTGCCCTGACTGGGAATCGAACCATGACCTCCTGGTTCATAGGTCGATGCTCAGTCACTGAGCCATGCCAGCCGGGCATACTCCGGCTGTTTCACATAAGTGGAGTCATACATTATGTGGTTTTTGTGACTGGTTTTGTTCACTCAGCATAATGTTTTCAAGGTTCATTGGTGTTGTAGCATGGTCATTACTTCATTCCTTTTTATGGCCAAATAATATTTCATTGTATGGATATACCTATTTTGTTTACCTATTCATCAGTTGATGAACATTGGGTTGTTTCTACCTTTTAGCTATTGTGAGTAGTACTGCTATGAATATTCGTGTACAAGTTTTTTTTTCTCCATCTTTTTTGTGGGGGTGTGTGTGTGTACAAGTTTTTGTTTGAACACCTGTTTTCAATTCTTTAGGAATACACCAAGAGTGAAATTGTCAGGTCATAGGGCAGTGGTTCTCAACCTGTGGGTCGCGACCCCTTTGGCAGTCGAACGTCCCTTTCACAGGGATCGCCTAAGACCATCCTGCATATCAGATATTTACATTACGATTCATAACAGTAGCAACACTACAGTTATGAAGTAGCAACGAAAATAATTTTATGGTTGGGTCACATGAGGAACTGTATTTAAAGGGCCAGAAGGTTGAGAACCACTGTCATAGGGTAATTCTATATTTTAACTTATCGAAGAATCACCAAACTGTTTCCCACAAGTGTTCTCACCACTAACATTGAGAGTCCCATTTTCTCTACATCCTCATCAACACTTATTTTCCATTTTTTAATAATAGACATTCTAGAGAGTATGAAGCGATGCCTCGTTGTGGTTTTGATTTGCATTTTCCGGACAACTGGTGTTGAGCATCTTTTTATGTGCTTGTTGGTCATTTGTCTATCTCCTTTATCGAAATAACTATTTAAATCCTTTGCCCATTTCTTTTCTTTTCTTATCTTTTCTTTCAAAGTTATCAGGATACTCTCTTCCATGGTCCTGCTTGCTATTTTTTAAAAATTTATCTTTATTGTTGAAAGTATTACAGATCCTTTGCCCATTTTAAAATAGAGTTGTCTTTTTGTTGTTGAGCTGTAAGAGTTCTTTATATATTCTGGATATTAATCAGATATATGGTTTGTAAATATTTTCTCCCATTCTGTGACCCATCATTTTACTCTCTTGAAAGTGTCCTTTGATGCACAAGTTTTAAATTTTGATGAAGTGCAATTTATCTTTTTTCTTGTGTTGCTTGTGCTTTTAAAAAAAAATTGTAGCTTGTGCTTTTGATGTTACAGCTAAGAGTCAATTGTCAAGTCCAAAATCATGAAGATTTACCCCTATGTTTTTCCTAAGGATTTATAGTTTAAGCACTTTTTTAAAGGCCTTTGATTCATTTTCAGTTAATTTTTGTATATGTTGTGAGGTAGGAACCCAACTTCATTATTTTTGTTTGTTTGTTTTTAATTTTGTTTTATTGCTTAAAGTATTACAAAGAGTATTACATATGTCTCCTTTTTTTCCCCCCTTGACAGTCCCCCGGCCTCCCCTACCCCGCAGTGTCTTGTGTCCATTGGTTATGCTTATATGCATGCATACAAGTCCTTCAGTTGATCTCTTACCCAACTTCATTATTTTACATGTGGATATCCATTCATCCTAGCACCATTTGTTGAATATTATTTTCTCTTTATTGAATGGTTTGGCACCTTTGTTGAAAATCAATTGGTCATAAGTGGATGGATTTACTTCTGGACTCTCAATTCTACTCCATGAATCTATATGCCTGACCTTATGTCAGCACCACATTGACCTGTGACAAGTTGAGAAGTGTGAGTCCTCCTACTTTGTTCTTTTTCAAGATTGTTCTGGCTATTCATGCAATTCCATATGAATTTTAGAATCAGCTTTTCCGTTTATGTAAAAAAAAGGCCAATAGGATTTTTGAATCTTTATTTAAATATATTTTTACTGATTTCAGAGAGGGAGAGGGAGAGATAGAAACATCAATAATGAGCCGAAACCGGTTTGGCTCAGTGGATAGAGCGTCGGCCTGTGGACTGAAGGGTCCCAGGTTCGATTCCGGTCAAGGGCATGTACCTGGGTTGCAGGCACATCCCCAGTGAGAGATGTGCAGGAGGCAGCTGATCAATGTTTCTGACTCTCTATTTCTCTCCCTTCCTCTCTGTAAAAAATTAATAAAATATATTTAAAAAAAAAAAAAAAAAAAAAAAAAAAAAAAAAAAAAAAAAAAAAAAGAAACATCAATAATGAGAGAGAATCATTGATTGGCTGCCTCCTGCATGCCCCCTACTGGGGATTGAGCCAGCAACCTGGGCATGTGCCATTGCCGGAATCAAACCCCGGACCCTTCAGTCCACAGGCCAATGCTCTATCCACTGAGCCAAACCAGCTAAGGCTTTTTTTTTTTTTTTTTAAATTTTTGAAACATTGTAATGGGTTGCCCATTCAAAATTTTCATTAATATGTTTTTTAAAATCAGAAATTTACCTGGTATTCCCTAGAGGGCGTTCCAGGAATTACCCTGCCTTCAGGCTCTCTCACATTGATCTCTCTCTCTCTCCCCCTCCCTCCCTCCCCTCTCTCTCTCTTAAATATCTTTATTGAATCGGAGAAGGGAGAGGGAGAGAGAGCTAGAAACATCAATGATGAGAAAGAATCATTGCATATCCTCTCCTGCATACCCCCAATTGGGGATTGAGCCCTCAACCCAGGCATGTACCCTGACCTCCTGGTTCATAGGTCAATGCTCAACCACTGAGCCATGCTGGCCGGGCCTTCGGGCTTTTTCTCCACTCTAGATTCCCTTTGTGCAAAGCACAGAAAAAATTTTATCACCCCTTGCCCTTCCTTCCTGTGCTATTCCAGACCTTCAGAAAGTTCTTATGCTCTAATCTTTATTTCTCTTGCTACCATGTTAAACAAATACAGCTAATCTTCGTGCCTTTCACATATTCCCTCATCTGCCCCAGCTTTATTTCTTATCATTCCACTCAGACTCCCGCCCCCTTATTTACAGCCTCTAACACTCTTCCCTTATATAAAATCCAAGATTATAAAAGCTATAAGAGCTGTCAGATTATTCAATACCCTCACTTTACAGATGTGGAATGAGGCCCAGAGAGAAAGTCTGACCTGCCACACAGCCAATGAGTGACTGAGGCAGGACCAGAATCTGGTCTGTTTCCCTTGTGGTTCTATTTCCACTATGACTTGGAATCTTGTTGAACAGACATGTGTGTAGGCCATGGTGCCTCCAGGCCCAGTCCCCAGACTCTTGGCTAGGCCATTTTGCTCACCCTGGCCTCTTTTTTCAAATATATTTTTTACTGATTTGAGAGAGGAAAGGAGAGAGAGAGAGAGAGAGAGAGAGAGAGAGAGAGAGAGAGAGAAAGAAAGAGAGAGAGAGAGAAACATCAGTGATGAGAGAGAATCTTTGATTGGCTGTCTCCTGCATACCCTCTATTGGGTATCGAGCCCGGGCATATGCCCTTGACCGGAATCAAACCTGGGACCCTTCAGTCTGCAGGCTGATGCTCTATCCACTGAGCAAAACTGGCTAGGGCCCACCTTGGGCTCTTCAAGTCTGCACATAGGAGAGATGGGTCATGACCCAGTACTTGCCCCTTCTTGCCATTTTGAAGAAGCTGCTGAATCCACACAGGGAAGTGAAACTATGAGGGGAGATAAAGAGCTGGGGTAGAGCTTTGAGAGTGACAACCACAGGCTAAGTTTAGAGGACTGAGAACTTAGGTGGGTCCTCCCTAATGATCGACATGTCTCCCTTCATATCCAATTTCAGGCCATGGTGGCTTTGTCAATGGTTCTTGTTTTCCTGCTGGTTCTGAGCAGAAGTGAGAGTGAACTGGACGCCAAGATCTCATCCCCAGGGGAGGCCACAGAATGGGGTGATCCTGATCTGTCCCTGCTGGGATCCTGCAAGCCAGCCCCATCCTGCAAGAAGTGCATCCTCTCACATCCAAGCTGTGCATGGTGCAAGCAACTGGTAAAAATGGGCCTGTGGCCTTTGAGCCATGTATAGGTGTATAGGTGTATAGGTGTATATGCAGCCTGGATATGTGTGCATGAATGTGTGGGCACGTGTGTGATTTTTCTGGGTGCACTCTGCAGTCCTGTGTGTGACTGAGTCTGTGCACATAGGACTTTTGTGTGTGATTGTGTTTGTGTGTGCACAATCACACATGCAAGATTCCTGTGCATGCAAGTTTATATCTATTTTGTGTGTGTGTGTGTGTGTGTGTGTGTGTGTGTATGGACAAGACTTGTGACTATGAATTTGGAGGAAGTATATTCTGTTGGGACTCATGCTGGTGTATAGGTAGAGAGACCTATTGTGCATGTACACATGTGAGAAGTGTCAGCTCGGGCTGCCATAACAAAATATCATCGACTGGTTGGCTTAAACACAGGAATTTATTTCTCAGTTCTGGAGCCTGGAAAGTCCAAGGCCTAGGTGCCAGCAGATTTGGATCCTGGTGAGAGCTCTCTTCCTGGCTTTCAGATGGGCCACAGATCAAGCTCTTATGATTCTTCTTATAAGGGCACTAATCCCATCATGAGTGTTCTACCCTCATAGCCTCATCTAACCCTAATTTCTTCCCAGAGGCCCTATCTCTAATACTATCACAATGGGGGGTAATCCATGGCAGAACGTGTATGATTAGGTCCCTGAGTTGGTGTTGGGGGGTTGCCAGGGGTGTGTTCCTAGGTATGTATGCATTAGCCTGTGACTGGGGAAGTAGAGGGAAGGAGTTGGAAACCTGTGGGTTTGAGTGAACTACCTCAGTGGCCAAGAAGGATGGTGAGGAGTGGGTGTCTCTCTGGCTGGTCAAAAACAAGGCTGTTCTTTGTTTTTTTTAAATATATATTTTTTATTGATTTCAGAGAGGAAGGGAGAGAGAGAGAGAGAGAGAGAGAGAGAGAGAGAGAGAGAGAAAGAAATGTCAATGATGAGAAAGAATCATTGATCCACTGCCTCCTGCATCCCCCACACACTGGGGATCAAGCCCACAACCCGGTTATGTGCCCTGACTGGGAACTGAACTGTGACCTCCTGGTTCACAGGTCTACCCTCAACCACTGAGCAACACCGGCTGGGCTAGGCTGTTCTTTGTTTATGCCTTAACAAGGCAGGGCCCATGGAGTAGCAGTGCCTGAGACAGGGGTGAGGCAGAACACTCACAGAAAAATGGAGAATTAGATGAGATGAGAATTGAAGGCAAACTCACTAGGAGACAGAGCTACAGAGGCTGAGCAGGCCCAGGAGAAAGGTACACAGTGAAAGTGAGATGACCGGAAGACTCAGTCTGCAGGTGGCAGAGCAGAGGTGCCAGGTGGGGGCTCTTGGGACAGCTGGGTATGCCTGCCTCCTCCAATCCCCAGACCAGAGACTGGCACCCAGGCCAGCTGAGAAGCCACTTTAACCATTTCCTTCCTCTGTGGCTTCCCAGCCAGTCCCAGGGGTACCAGACTTATTGGGGCAACGGTGCCTCCTCTTCTGCCCCCATCCTTTCCCCTTCCCAGGAACTGAGTCTTAGCCTGATCCCCTTCCCATTTCCCCCTGAGCAAGCAGGGGAGGCAGGATTAGCAGGCAGGGCTCCTCCTTTTCTTGTGGAAGTGAGGCCCCAGAGATTCTCAACAGGAAGTCTGCGGCCCTAGGGGGAGGGGAAGGGTAGTTGGCTGGGGAAGGGGGGAGTCGAGATAAGGGAGGAAGTGGGCTCTGACAAGGAAGAAAGGCCCAGGGTTCAAGGACAGCTGTGGAAGGAAGGGGAGGGAAGGGGAGGGGAGGGGAGGGAATCAGAGGGGCTCAAGGAGTTGACCGAGAGAGGAGGGGTTAGAAGTGGCAGTATTTCGGGCTGGGAGCAGGCCTGGGGGTGATGGCGGGGGAGGGCGGGGGGGGGGGGGCAGGCGGCGGGGAGGATTAGGGTCCTGACCCATCTACCCTTGCGGTACAGAACTTCACAGCGTCAGGGGAGGCGGAGGAGCGGCGCTGCGCCTCGCGTGAAGAGCTGCTGGCTCGGGGTTGCCCCCCAGGGGAGCTGGAAGAGCCCCACGGCCAGCAGGAGGTGCTGCAGGACCAGCCACTCAGCCAGGGCTCCCGGGGCGGTGAGGGGGCCACTCAGCTGGCACCGCAGCGGGTGCGGGTCACGCTGCGTCCCGGTGAGTGAGCTGGGGCAGTGCAGGGGCACAAGTCTGGGTGCGGATCTGAACGTGCCCCGCTGACCCCCACTGCCCTGTCCCCAGGGGAGCCCCAGCGGCTGCAGGTCCGCTTCCTCCGTGCCGAGGGGTACCCTGTGGACCTGTACTACCTTATGGACCTGAGCTACTCCATGAAGGACGACCTGGAGTTCGTGCGCCAGCTCGGGCACGCCCTGCTGGTGCGACTGCAGGAGGTCACCCAGTCCGTGCGCATCGGTGAGCGAGCGCAGCGCAGCCCCACCACCTGCCAGCCTCTGCCTCGAACTTCAACCGCTGCCTTAGCCTCTGCCAACGTCCTGGACACACAAGGGCCCCACCTGCCCTCTCCCAGGGTTAACAGGCCACAGGTTGCTGACATCTTCCCCCAAAGACACGCATCTTCTAGGTCAGAGCTGGGGTGGATTTAAGAGACTGCCCAGTGGAACCATTCATTTCACAGGGAGTGTCACTGAGGCCCCGAGTCTGGAGAGATGTGTTCAGGCAGCTCCCAGGGCTCAGGCAGTGCCCTGGACCTACCAACTCAGCTACTGCCCTGTGCCTCTGTCTCAGCCGTGTCTCTAAATGCCACTGTCCCTGGTTGCACATCTGTGCTCGCCTCTCCTCCGTTCTCAGTCTCCTCCTTTGCCTCATGCTGCTGCTCCACCTTACACTCCACCTTCTTGCTCAGCTTTCAGGAAACCCTTGCCTGACACCCCCCCCCCCCCATTGTGTCCTCTTCATCTCCTCACTCCCCCCACTTCCCTGAGCTGGTGGATTCAGCCTTTTACCCGGCCAGGTACTGGGTCCCTGCCCTTCAGGAACACCTGGCTCCTCTAGGACCCCCCACCCCCACGGACTCCTCCCTTCCTAGTCCTCAGCAGTGGCCCTCCCATCCTGCTGCCGCTGCCCAGAGACTTCTGGCACAGCTTTCGTCCCTCCTCCCTCCCCCTAGGCTTTGGCTCCTTCGTGGACAAGACGGTACTGCCCTTCGTGAGCACAGTGCCCTCCAAGCTTCGCCATCCCTGCCCCACCCGACTGGAGCGCTGCCAGCCCCCCTTCAGCTTTCACCACGTGCTATCCCTGACGGGGGATGCCAAGGCCTTCGAGCGGGAGGTGGGGCGCCAGAGTGTGTCTGGCAACCTGGACTCACCTGAAGGTGGCTTTGATGCCATTCTACAGGCTGCACTCTGCCAGGTAAGAAGGTGGGGCAGGGGTCTGAATCTGAAGGACTGTTGGGGGCCAAGACTGCCACCTACAGTTGTGCAGTACACAGTTCCACAGGGTAGCATTTGTATTGTCACCGTAGTTTGCATATTTATTTTGACAATTTCCTAGTAAACTGAAGTAAAATATCTTGAGGAAGAGGCACGTTTTCTAACTCTCAAGAATGCTTCCACTAGCAGCAACCCTGCCTTAGGGTCTAGGGAAAAGAAGCAGGGAGCTGGGGGCAGGGGTATAGACAAACTGACTCAGAATGAAGCTGGCCAAATCCTTGGCTCACATTGCTGGCTGGGTGGCTCAAGGGCCATGCCCAGGTGCACAGCCTACCCCCTACCCCACCCTAGGAGCAGATTGGCTGGAGAAATGTGTCTCGGCTGCTGGTGTTCACTTCAGATGACACGTTCCACACAGCTGGGGATGGAAAGTTGGGTGGCATTTTCATGCCCAGTGATGGGCATTGCCACTTGGACAGCAATGGCCTCTATAGTCGCAGCCCAGAGTTTGTGAGTCCATCTTAGTCCCATGTCCCTCCCTGTCTGAGCCCCACCTCCTCTCTTCCCAGGACCCCCATCCCCCCAGCTTCATTCTCCTTGCTGGTAACCACCCAGCTGTTTTCCCCAGCAGCTCCACCCGCACTAGCCCCTCCCTCCCTTGCCAAGTCCCCAGGGCTCCTGTAGCTGGTGGAACCCCAGTTCCTGGATTTCCTGGGCTGAGGGTACCTGGAGTGTTTGGAGGACCTGCGGTGCTCACCTTGCCCCCATTCCCTGCTCCAGGACTACCCCTCTGTGGGTCAGGTAGCCCAGGCTCTCTCTGCAGCAAACATCCAGCCCATTTTTGCTGTCACCAGTGCCACACTGCCCGTCTACCAGGTGAGAGCCCTCCCACCCTGAACCTTCCTCAAGTCTCTCAAAGTCCCATTCTTCTCTCCCCCATATGCCCTCCTTCCAGACCCCCAGAAGCTCATTTCTCTTGAGTTGTGACCCACCCTTTCCCTCAACTCCTCATAATTCAGGAGCTGAGTAAGCTGATCCCTAAGTCTGCAGTGGGGGAGCTGAGTGAGAACTCCAGCAATGTGGTGCAGCTCATCATGGACGCTTATAATGTGAGGAGCTGAGGGGGCGGGGGGGGGATGGTGAGGGCAGACATTGGGGCAAGGTGGGAAAGGGCCCTCGAGAGGGGTGGCAGAACTAAGAGGGAATAATTGCTTTTTGGGTAACCCACCACAGCTCCTACCTGCAGCTTGCATAGGGTTGTCTTAATAGTTCATTCACTCAATCAGTCTTACATTCACAAATCTTAAGTGTTTGATTTGTGTAGAGAATGGAGCCCAGCTCTGAGCAAGGAAGGAAAGTAATATTCATTGAGCTTTTATTACATGCCAAGTGCACATACTTCGATTGCTATCCCATTTAACCTCACAAAACCTGCTGCTTGGTAACTATTACCATCCCTATTTTATAGATGGGGGTACAGACACAAGGAGGCTCAGTGACTTACCCAAGGTCACTCAGATAAAAGAGAGAAGGGCTGGAATTTGTCCTCTAGTCAGTCTGTACATAAATGATGTAATATCCAGAACCTGCTTTCATTAAGCTTATAAATAATCCAGATATTCTTCACAGGAAACATAGTTTTACAGGTAGGAGGAACCGTAAAAATTCTTAAGTGTTTCTTGGTTTAGGTCTTATCTTTGTAACTAGACTGTAGGCTTCTTGATGACAGGAACCATTTCCTAAAACCACAGTGAGAAAACCTGAGCCGGTATCAAATTTTCCAGGGCGAAGTCTGGGAGAACTGCCCTTTAGACCTTGTATGTACACAGGTTATATGTCCTGATTTGGGATTTGAGAACACAGCTGCTGCATGTTTACGGTGCCTGGCCAGCCCCTGAGCCCCAGCAAGCCCTGGCTCCCTGGCTGCAGCTGCACTGAAGTGCGATTAGAGGCCCTGGATCCCCCTGTACTCCCCTCGAGGTTCTCACAGGTCCCTCCTCCAGAGATGCCTCCACACTAGGCAGAATGGAAGGAGCCTTGAGGTGGGCTGAGGGCAGGGTTCTGGCAGAATTTGGAATGGCTGGAGAGGGCATGAGGTGGGGTCAGAGTCCACCTTCATGTGGTTACTCATTCTCTTCCACAGAGTCTGTCATCCACTGTGACCCTCGAACACTCTCCACTCCCTCCGGGGGTCCACATCTCTTATGAATCTCAGTGTGGGGGTCATGAGAAGAGGGCTGGTGAGCCTGGGGACCGGGGCCAGTGCAACCATGTCCGAATCAACCAGACGGTGAGAGCCAGTTGGAAGGGGCCCTGGCCAGGTAGCTCAGTTGGTTAGAGCATTGTCCCCACTATGCCAAGGTTGCGGATTCGATCCCTGGTCAGGGCTCATACAAGAATCAACCAGGGAATGCATAAATAAGTGGAACAACAAACCAATGTTTCTCTCTCTAAAATCAATTTAAAAAAACAGGCAGAATGAAGGAAGTGGGAGTGGGAAATTGAGGCAGGAAGGAAAAGATGGGGGCAGGCACAGAGGACAATGCAAGAACTTGAGGTAGTTCTCCACCCACCCTTTCTGAAGGGGTTTAATGATTAGCTTCAAGCATGTTGCTAGGAGATGGGTGTTAGCATTGACTGTCCCTTAATTTACTAAGGAGTGGGGTTCTGGATGATCCATAGGTTTGGGGTGTGTGCCCATGTGCACAGGGGTGCATGTATGAGTTTAGTCTGACTTCTGCCCATTCTGCCCTCAGGTGAATTTTTTGGTTACTTTCCAAGCTACCCGCTGCCTCCCAGGGCCCCATTTTCTGAAGTTCCGAGCTCTTGGCTTCTCAGAGGAGCTGACTGTGGAGTTGCACACACTGTGCGATTGCAACTGCAATGACACCCAGCTCCCAGCGCCCCACTGCAGTGACCACGGGCACCTACAATGCGGGGTGTGCAGGTGAGGGCCTCTAGCTTCCCTCCACCTATGTAGCTTCCCTCCACCTATGTAGCTCTCCACAGATACAGCCCCTGTATTCCTCCTCCTTTGCCTTCTATTCTTCCACTGGCATCTCTAGACAAGTTTTTCCTACACATCCCTAGATGGCACCCTGATTTTTATCTCCTGAAGCTTCCCAGAATGCTGAGACCCTCCCCTCCACCAGGACTCACTCTGCTCCTCCACTCCTTGGTACTTTACTATATTCCACATCCCTTCAGCCACCATCTAAACTCTTGTGAGACCTTGGGTTTAGAGTATCCTGGGAAAGACAGGTAAAGGAATGACCGAACTCTCAGACCCACCTCTCTCTCCCTTTCTTTCCCCTCTCAGCTGTGACCCAGGCCGCCTGGGTCGACTCTGTGAGTGCTCCGAGTCTGAGCTGTCCTCCCCAGATCTGGAATCTGGGTGCCGGGGCCCCAATGGGACAGGGCCCCTGTGCAGCGGGAAGGGACGATGCCAGTGTGGACGCTGCAGCTGCAGCGGACAGAGCTCTGGGCGCCTGTGCGAGTGTGATGATGCCAGCTGTGAGCGACACGAGGGCATCCTCTGTGGAGGTACCTGGGGACCTGTGGGAGAAGGGAGGGTTCAGAGTGGCTCTCCCAAGGGTATTTAGGCTCTGGGACCTTTAAGGCACTAAGGGCAAGTACAGAGACTCTGGTGTAGGAGCTGGGGCACACATCTGGCATACTGAGAGGGGACTGGATGCACGGGAACAGGTCAGCTCTAGGCTGTGATGTCCATTGTGTGTGTGGAACATGTTTGTCACCCTGTGTGTGACTCTGCTCCAGGCTTTGGCCTCTGCCAATGTGGAGTGTGTCACTGTCACGCCAACCGCACGGGCAGAGCGTGTGAGTGCAGTGGGGACATGGATGGCTGCGTCGGTCCCGAGGGAAGGCTCTGCAGTGGGCATGGACATTGCAAATGCAACCGCTGCCAGTGCTTGGACGGCTACTACGGTGCCCTATGTGATCAGTGCCCAGGCTGCAAGACACCATGCGAGAGACACAGGTGAGGCCTCAGGCCTGGCATTTGGGGCCCCTGCCTGCTTTCCTCCATGTGGTGTGGGTGACAACTGCCCAGTCAGTAACTTACTGGCGTCTATTGGACAGGGACTGTGCAGAGTGTGGGGCCTTTGGGACTGGTGTCCTGGCCACCAATTGCAGCATGGCTTGTGCCCATACCAACGTGACTCTGGCTCTGGCCCCTATGCTGGATGATGGCTGGTGCAAAGAGAGGACCCTGGACAACCAGCTGTTCTTCTTCCTGGTGGAGGAGGAAGCCGGAGGCAGGGTCGTGCTGAGAGTGAGACCCCAAGAGAGTAAGTGGACAGGGATACCTTGGACATCCCAAATGGAGCCGTGAAGGTTGATGGGTGGGGCCTCAGAACTCAGGTTGAGGAGGTAAAGACAGAGGAACCAGGCTAGGGATTGAAGCAGAGCTGAGAATCCAGGCAAAAGTGGCGGTAATGGATCAAGTGGAGGCTAAAAAACTGGGCACTGAACATAAACCTGCTGAGTTCCCTTTGTTTCCAATGACAGGGATGGCCGGGGAGGCCGGATGGGGCTGCACACACACTGGGCAACTGTTGCTCAATCTCTGTGTCCCACCCGCCCAGAGGTCTTTCTGTTTCACCCCCACAGAGGGAGCAGACCACACCCAGGCCATTGTGCTAGGCTGTGTGGGGGGCATTGTGGCAGTGGGACTGGGGCTGGTCCTGGCTTACCGGCTCTCCGTGGAAATCTATGACCGCCGAGAATACAAGCGCTTTGAGAAGGAGCGGCAGCAGCCCAACTGGAAGCAGGTGAGACTGCCTCCTAGTCTGCTGGGCTGGTTTTCACTTGCTTTCCTGGGTTAGGTCCTCTGCCCCAGCTGTCTCATTCCACCCTCAGCCCTGACCCCCCCCCCCCCCCGTCCCCCCCATCACCTAGGTGTTTGTGGCCTGTCCACAGGCTTTTAGGGTCCGGCTCAAGTTCTAGGTCGGCCCTTAGGATTAGCTAAAGGAGAAGTCCTGGGACTTTTCCTCATCATTTCCAACTTCTTCCCCCAGGACAGAAATCCTCTCTACAAAAGCGCCGTCACGACCATCATTAACCCCCGCTTTCAAGCTCCAGAAAGTCCTCTCTGAAGAGGGTAGGGCTACTCACTCCAGGGTTCTTCTTGCTGGGGGGATGGTGGGAATTGGGGCTCTAGGTCTATCAGGCAGCAGCCTGCTGGGGGACTAATCACCGCCTACTGTACTTGGACACCCCAGAGGGCCGGCCTCCTGCCGCACCCTTGCTTCCCCACCCCTCAAGAAGTGGGGGTTGCCCCATCCACAAATACAATAAAGAATCTTCAGATTACAGATCACTTTAACGAACACTGTGTATGCTGGTATCCAACCTCATTCTGTCTTGTTCAGCAGGGTTTTTTTCTCTTAATCAGAATTAATACATATATACGTATTTTAGATACCTCGGTTTCAATTCTACTTGTTGCTTGCCTGTGGAGAAGGGGAGTTTTAAAGTGGTGGTTTATAGGGTACTAGAAATTGCAGGATGGTTATATTTGGGGGGAAAAAGGAGATCATGTTGGCCCCAGTGAAAAAAATTCCCCACAAGATATTATTTTCAAAGATGAGATAGTATGTAAAAAAGCCCCACTTTCTTTTTATTTAAATATCCTAAATATATCACGAAGGAACATACACTGCACTTTAATGGTAAAAAGATACAAGTTTATAACATCTTATAAAAACTACCATTTAAAAGTGATCTTGTTCATTTGATATTCCCCACCTCCCCATAGCAAAATAAGTATATTAAAAAAAAAAGAGAGAGAGAGAGAGAGAGAGAAAGAGAGAGAGAGAGGGTGGGTGGTGAGGCAGGTAGGAGGGATTAAGATAAAAGCCCCAGAGCTACAGCAGAGGCAGAGTCTGAGGAGAGGGTTACTAGTAAAAGTCGTGGCGGGACTCTGTGTCTCTTAACCCTCCGATGTCAAGCCGTGGGGCACAATCAGTAGCTAAGTGATGACAAGAGGCTGTTGGGGGTGGACGGAAAAGACTTGGGGTGCTGGGAAGGGCAGGGCTGGTAGGGCCTGGTATAGCAGTTCACCCAGGAACCGGGGCTACTCTTTCCCGGGTCCAATTCCACAGCCTGGTCTCTGAGAGCCTGCCCTATCTCCCTTCCCCTTCACTCCAAACACACCTGAGGCATCTTTCCAGTGCTAGACCCCATCCCAGCAAACAAAGGGTGGGGTGTTGGGCCCAGGAGCCTTTGCGGCGGTCTTAGTCTATGGTTTCCCTGGGGTGTAAGTGGGGCTCCTGCCCGCCCTCCCCCCCCCCCCCCAACGGGCGCTAAATCACTCCTTTCACCTCTTTGCTTCCCTCTCCTTATACATCCATGGCCCCAGAACATCAGCACCTGGACAACCAAACTAACCCCCTGCTCCTGGGTCTCCCCCACACCCAGGCGTTGGCAGGGGTGGTTCTGGTATGGCTCTACATATCCACTTAATTTCCCCTCTCCCACCCCCTCAGGCAGGAAGCTGAGGCCTGTCGGGGCCAGGGCACATCCTGACCTAAACACACATTCACACACATAGGGGCATGGATCACTCACGTGCTTCTCTCCACACCCACCCACCCCAACCCACAACCCAGTGGCAGGGAGCGAGGCCTCCCATTTTCAAAAGCGCTCTTGGGAGGACAATTTTCTAAACGTATCCTCCTTCCCAGAACATATTCCCAGAGGCGAACAATAGACAAATTCCAGCCTGAGCAGAGCACTCTCCCAGGAAGGGGCTGGCTCACATGCAGAAAAATGCCCCAACAGGGGCCACAGGGCGATTCTGACACAACCCCTGGGAGTGCCAGCCTAAAGCACAGGGTGGCACACACATCCCCAAGGTCTCCCCAAAGGATCTCAGATGCTCTCAGGAAAAACCTAAAAGGTGTCATGCCCCTTTCCTCTTTCCCTGAGATCCTCACACCTCAGAGGTACGGAGGACTGCCCCACTCCCCCATGCTCTCTTCCAGAATAGGTAACAGCCAGGAGTATGTTGCTGCTGTTCCCTACACTTTCTGGGAAAGAACTCACATTTCCTAGAGGCCATAGGATCCCCACTGACAGCTTGGTCAGGTTCATCAAGTCTCCATGATTACGCCTCATTCCACAGGTCAGGGCAGGCCACAGAACACAGGCCACAAACCCCAGGCCTTCCATAAGGATCCTTTCCTTAGCAGGAAGAGGGCTTTTTATTTCACTTTAGAAAATTCACGTTCACAAGCTCCTGGCATAAGTTAGAAACATCTAACCCCCACTCTGTTGAATCAATCTAAAAACAGAAACAAAACAAAAACACCTCCAAAACAAAGCCCTCCCGTTCCCTAAATTGAGTTTCTCAGGTCCTGCTGGAACCTTACACACCCTCAGGTTTGGGGCGGGGGAGGCTGTTTCATGCTCATCCTCCCCTGCGCAGAGGCCAGAGAAGAGCCTGGCTCAATAATATGCTGTCTCCAAGCACACAAACACCAACACTCACACACACACACCCCAGATCATTTTTTTGAGGGTGGATAGGATGATGGTGTTGGGAGCAGAGAGAAGCAAAGAGTATGGTTAAGAATAAAACCTACATTAGGTTTCATCCTCAGTCCTTTCTCTGCAGCTCTTCTACTCCCCCCAATTCTTTGTTGGGTAGGAATGGCCATCAAGAAGGAAGCCAAGATCTTGTTCTTTGGGACCAAAGGCCAGACCCCTATCTCCTCTACCTGAATACAGTGAAAGGACTTGGGCAGAGAGAACAGCTCACACTGCTCAACTGTCATGTCAAGGGACACCAAATTCCTTTGTTTCCTGAACAGCTGTTACTCAACTTAGGACTAGTCTTGGGTGGTTCCAAAGAGGGCACAAGGAGGAAGAACTACTTTGATATCCATGACTCCCTGGCTCAACACCCCTGTTTGGCTTAGGAATCAATGGCAGCGAGGTAGCCACAAACTATTTCCAAGGTCAACTGCCCAAAGAGAGAAGGAAAGGGCTTCATGAGCCACTGTCACCCAAGTTTCCTCCAAAAGGCACTTAGGCTGACCCCATTAGGTACCAGTGTGGCTTGGTTCATTACAACATCCATGGGCACAACTCTTACTCTTCCCTGGAGGAAATAACAGGTACCTGTCCACTCTTCTTGGATCCAGCCCTCGTCTGCTCCTCCTACTGTTCTTCCTTTTGTCCCTACAGTGTATAAGGAAGCCAAAGTAAGCTCAGCTGCCATCCCTGATCCTATTCTCCTTCAAACAGGAGGTAAGGGGCAGGGCTGTGGAACACTGAGGATCAATTGCAACTAAAAACTCAATTCTGGAGGGCTGGACCACCCATCGTCCCTGTGGCCATGGTTCTATACCTCCAGATTACCTGTATCCACAGTGTACCTGCTGAAATTGCTTTTGGATAAACAAAAATAAGAACAGGACAAACAAATAAACAAATCCCTCTCCCAATCTTTTTCATTTCAGCTGCCAGTTGGAGTCCAAGGTTGTGGGAGCCACATTTCAGTCTTGGTCCTGTACCTTGAGTCCCCCACCTATGACCTCAGCCAAGGGTCCAGGGACTAGCTTTCCTGCCCAGGAATGCTGTAGGAACTTCCCCGAGATACTCATAGTCTCAGATTATTTACAAAGCTGAGGCTCTGGGGCTGTTGTCCCCTGATGCACTCTTCTGGTCTCCTAGGTCCACTCCTCCAGGAGGGGACAGGTACACACGGGGTGGTGGTGGGACCGTCAGACCAGAGGAGGGTGCGTTCTTCGGTAGATTCTTCTCATCACTCCCACCACCCAGGGCCCCTTGCGCCTATAGAGAAAACTGCCCGTCGGAAGTCTTGGACTGGCACCCTTGGCACATCCGTTTGTGTCTGAGTAATCGATCTGTCCGAGAAAAACACTGAGAAGAAAGGGAGGGTTAAGTGCCTGAGAGGAGGAACTCAGATACCTGTTGGCTAGACCTGTCTTCCCCACACAGGAGGCATATAACCAATTTTATGTTGCCTCAGAACGTACACAGATGGCATGAATGCATAGTGGTTAAGAACAAATAAACTGAGAAGTCTGAATCTTGGCTCTGCCACTAAGTAGCTGTGTGACTCTGGGCAAGTTACCTAATAGTTTACAATCTGCACATCTATCTGAAAAATGGGGCTAAAAGTACCTACTCAGACTGTGGCTCCTTCATTCATCAAAGTTTTATTGAGTCTCAATCTCAAGGCAGGTACAGTTCTTGGGGCTGCAGATACAAAGTGGAGAACCAGAGGGACAAAATCTCTGCCTCATGGAGCTTTCATTCTAGTGTTCTGAAGACTCAATGTAAGAGCATGGAGCAAAGCTTGAGTCATAGTGAAGCATCCAGGAGGTGTTATCATTTCTTATCTTTTGTCCTTTGTTTTGATCCTGGCTCTTACTTTCTCATCAGATCAGATGCTGACTCTCAGCGCGGAGATTACCTTTCTTCTTCCAGCTCTGAAGTTTGAATTCTGACTCTGCCCTTGACCTGCTGTGTCCTTGGGAAGCTTAACCTCTTTCAGTCTGTTTTCCCCCATGTGAAATGAGAACATCAAATTATGGAATGAATGTAAGAATAATCTATGTCAAGGATGCTCTCATAGTACCTGGCATAAATTAAGACCTTAAGAAATGCTATTATTATTATAATTTTTTATTACAATTATTCTAATGGCCCCTCCCCATGAGCAGTTGCGTAAGGCCAGGGAAATACACCTCACCCTGAGGTCCTGACTTGATCATGGCCTTTGTCGGGCTGGGAGTGGTGGCTGGGCCCCGTTCTTTGGGAAGGAAAAGTTTCTGTGGAGGGTGGATGGATGGCATGAGAGCTTACCTGATGACACCGTTCACACTGGTAGGGCTTTTCACCACTGTGCACACGCTTGTGACGCTCCAAGTGGTACTTCTGAATGAAGCGCATATCACATACATCACACTCAAATGGCTTCTCACCTGGCCCAGATGGAGAGAGAAGTTAATATCAGGAGGTATGCATGGCAGGGACCTCGTTCTAGGTATTTTCCCAGAAATTTTAACTTTTAGCAATGTGCAGACACCTAATGGGGAAGGGTCCACAAAGCTGCTGGTCTCAGTGACACTAGATACAGAGCCATGCAATCTCTATCTCATTCATTTTCCTTCTTCCTTTACTTCTAATACCCTTTAAAGTAAACCCAACAAAAAAAAATAACATAAAATAAACCTAATCACACACACACACACACACACACACACACACACACACACACACACACACCAAACTATCGACTGTTCTCCTCTCCTTGAATCTGAGAAAAAACTTACCGGTATGAATAAGGATGTGCCTCTTGAGGTGGTAACTGCTCCGAAAGGCTCCAAAGCAGTGTTCACAAACAAAATTTTTGGGAATCTTTACTTGAAAAGAACCATTTTGTTCCACTACTACAACCTGTGGGCAACAATCAGGCACGTCGTAAGGCTCTCTCTCTGTCCCCTTCTTGCCCCCATTCTACTCAGGGTCTATTCCAGCTGCTGGACAAAGTAACCCCTCTGATGCTGCCATCTCCCGTATCCCCTACAGTTCAGAGATCCTCCAAGAAAGGAGGGGGGTGGCTAAGCTACCTGCCTTGTCAAACTCAATATACATATTTTTCAAATCCTCACCTGAGGATATTTTTCCATTGATTTAAAAAAATATATATATCCCTATTAATTTCAGAGAGGAAGGGAGAGGGAAAGAGAAATAGAAACATCAATTTTGAGAGAGAGTCATTGATCGGCTGCCTCCTGCACGGCCCCTACTGGGGATTGAGCCCACAACCTGGGCATGCGCCCCCTAACCAGAATTGAACCCAGGACCCCTCAGTCTGCAGGTCAACACTCTATTTACTGTGCCAAACCAGCTAGGGCTCCATTGATTTTTAGAGAGAGTGGAAGAGAGAGGGAAAGAGAGAGCGAGAAATATCAACGTGAAAGGAACACATCGATTGGTTGCCTCCTGCACGAGCCCTGACCAGGGCCCAGGTTGGGGAGGAGCCTGCAATCGAACCTGGGATCCTTCGGTCCTCAGGCCATCGCTCTATCTGCTGAGCCAAACCAGCTAGGCAAACTCAATATTTTTAATGCGACCCGAGGCGTAGTCTGCCTGTCCTTTGACACAGGATCTCATGCTTCTCTAACCTTCCTTCCCTTACCAAGGATGTTCTGAAGAAGGTAGAGATGAACTACCAAAGTGGTCTCTGGATGAAATTAGGGTGACACAATCATTGGCTATGAGGGACCAAAAGAGGTAGGGAAAGCTCCAGGTTGGGCCATAGAAGAAAGATTACCCCATTACCAAACTACCAGTTTGTGGATAACCCCATTACCTGCCTTTTTAACAGTCTTTTTTGAATGAGAGGCCTCAGCCAAGCTGTCTTCATCTTTGCGGCTCCGGGACTTATCGCTGTCTTTTCGGTGGCCCTTCGAATACAAATCAAATCTAAACTCACAGTCCATCTCAGAACCCAAGACAGAAGACCAGATGCTACTTTTAGGCAACTTGTAAATGAGAGTAAACCACCTGCCCAAAGGTTAAGAGAAAGTACTCATCCATTTCTTCCCCAAGTATTCTGGGTTTAAGGGGATGTAGGTATAGAAAAGACCCTTCTTTGTTCTCTAAAAAACCCATATTCATTCATTCCCCAACTGGATCCCCTTACCCCACTTCCTTAAAGAGAAGCACTGAGGAATCAAAGCTTGGCATCTCCTGGCAGAGAGCTTGGGCCACCCGACCCCCAGGTGCCACAATGGATTCCAGCTCTGTACCTGACTGGAGCACCTCAGCACATCAGGGCTACCTGCCCGCTCTCCGTTCTCGGCCTGCTTGCTGGCAATCTGGCTCAGCATCATCTTCTTGCTGGCTGCAGTGGGAACCAAACTCACACCTGCTAGGCCTTCACAAGCCAGGAGACTTGCCTAAGTTGAAAGGAGATGAGGTATCAGGTCACCTGGCAGGGCAGAAACAGGCTGCCATCCTCCACAGAACTACCTTTTACAATCCTACCTATGAACAAACTGCTCTACGGACGAAACTCTGCTTCCTTCAAGAGTCCTCCCTAACTCATCTCACCAGGAATTAGTTACTTATTTTGTCATCCATCATTTAGATATAATAATCAAGTATTATTGACACTTTTATCATTAGCGCTGTGCTAGGTACAGTGTGGGTCTACAGGTTACTTTGAAGTGTTTCTAGGTCTTGGGAGTGGGCATGAGTCTGTCCTGCTGACCCACTGAAATGGGAGATTTCTAGAGGAACTTCCTCCTTCTCTCAATAACACTCAGTTTTACAGAGCCCACTAGCGCCAAGTATATATTCTATCAGGTTCCACAAATGTTTATCGGTAAAATTAGGTTATTTCTCTCTTTAGATTTTAAATCTCCTAAGTGTATCAATTATAACAGACATAAAAATTAAACAACTTGGAAGGATTTGGGAGCTGAATGTACAATTTCTGTTCACACACTACCTGGCCATTTATATGTGTGCATACCCGTATTTTTTCACATTCCTTGCTCGACATATAGTTTAAAATTACATAAGGAATGTTTAAGAAAATGTCCTCTTTCCACTGTTACATTCTTTAAATTGACTGTTTAGCCAGCACTAGAGACTATACTTTTCTTACTGAAGGAACTTTTAAGTAGTAGTTGGTCAGCAAACTTCCACAGTGATTTATAAAGAAATTCCTTTTAGATGATCAGTATATCCTGGAACCCCTTCTTTCACCTTCAAAGACTTTGGACTAAAGGATCTGGAGGTAAAAAAAAAACACAACACGCAACAACTTAGCCTTGCTGTTTGCATTATATAATCTTGGGCAAATTACTCCACCTCTTTAAGTCTAAGTTTCCTTAAATGGAAAATATTTATCATAGTATCTACCTTCACAGGGTTAAGAATTAAACTAGGATGTAAAATGCTCAGCTGTGCCCCACACAAAGTTAGTGAAAGGCAGTCTTCTCAGAACGAGAGTGAACATGATGCTGTGAAAGGGGTTGCAAACAGACAAAGGAAGAAACTAAAGGGCTCCTATTCTGCATGGAAGGGAGGAAGCTATGCACGCAGCTGGAAGAAAGCCAATTATACTGCAATCAGGCTGTCATCCTGGTGAGACTGGTAGGGGAGGGTCCCTGGAAGAAAGCTGAGAGAGGCTCTAGAGATCCCTGCACATAGCTTTCCTACCCAGACGATGAAAATATACCAATAGCCTATCAGGTCATCCTCTCTCCCCAATCCACCCTGTATCCCCACAATGGCAAGTACCTTCTAAATACACTGATGTCACTCTATTTAACATTCTTCAGAGTTCCCACTCTTTATAGAATAAGGTCTAATTCCTTAGCAAGGCATAAAAGACCCTTGGGTTACACTCTGCTTAATTCTCCAGGAAACAGCTCCCTCACCCCAATTTTTCCCTTTCTCTCTATCCTAACCCCCAACCACCCCCCCATTTGAATCCTTCCCTCAACGTAGCAAACTATCTCCATACCCCCAACCTCATCACATCATCCCATACCTCTAAGTCTTTGCCCATGAAGTTCTCCTTGTCTGAATGCCCTGTTCTGATTATTTAGCAAAATCCTATGCATCCTTCAAGATTCATCTTCTTTTTCCATCCAGGCAGAGGTATCATTCTCTCTTCTGCAGTACACATATCTCAATTATTGCACATTCCTTCAATCAACAGATTCACTGAATCTCTACTATTAGCCACTATGCAAGGTAGTGTGAACATAAAGATTGGTAACAGACTGTCTCTCCATCTCACCCCCTCACCCCCCACCCCCCAAGCACACCTAACCTAGAAGCTTGCTGGGGACTGGGAGGTCTTATTCATTTTTGTATCCCCAGCACAATGCCTTGCATATAACAAGAGCTCAATAGATTCCTGTTGAAAAAACAAACAAACAAACAACACACAAAGGAAGCATTCACAAGACTGTTTACTCCCTCGCGCCCCTCAGCACTTAATGTACCAAGTGTAAACTGAGTACCTGTTGCTTTGCAAAGGTCCCATCAGTGCCTGTGATGCAGTATAGCCTACCTCCTTCATTTGACTGGAAACTCCCTGAAGGCAGGGGCTGTGGCCTGTCTCCTTTCCTTCCTCTAGATCTCCCCCTGGTGCTTAATACAGAGCTTGGCTCACTGGGTTGGTCAGTATGTTGACTAAGGCAGCATTTAAGAGTGAAGCTGCAAACACGCTTCCCAGTTATCTTGAAGGAGGAGGACTCTAGAGCTTTTTACCTGAGCCATGCCGAGTTCTCAATGCAACCCCAAAGTTCTGGGTTTTCTTGATCCACCTTCCCTTAAGACACTGTTGTTGGAAGAACTGTCACCAAATCACTGTAACAACTCCTTCGTGTCCCTTCAGTCCTGCTGCCATATTGAACTGCCTTTGTCGTCAAATAAAACTTAGTGTCCTCCAAATGGAAGAGAGGTGTTTCAAGAATTCCTGGGCTCTGCCTGGCTCCTGCCTATTGTCTGAGGAAAAGGAGTGTGCCAGTCTTGATGTTCCAACTGAATTTTCTCGACGAAGTTCACGATCTGTTTCAGAAACCTGAAACTAGAAAGGGAGATGGGGCTGTTAGGTGCAACATCCTCAGGCTATCCAACCCGTAGTGACCTGAACTGTGTGTGTGTGTGTGTGTGTGTGTGTGTGCGCGCGCGCGCGCGAGCTCTCGCGCCAGTTACCTTTCTTTCTAGGCCGAGAAGAAACCGGTCTCTTGGGAAGGGGGGAGGGGACAGTCAAGAAGAGCAAAAGTAACCGGGGTCCCTTGTGGAGGAACCGCAACTGGCCAAACGCTCGCATTTGCGACCTGAGGAATGGAAGAAGGGAGCGGAGGCCCTGAAGGGGCTTTTGTGCGGAGTGGGCCATCCTCGAACCTCTATTAAGGTGGCCAGAACTGCGGTGGAGAGAAACTCAGGGGCTGCCACTGGGCACTTGGGTGCAGGAGGCAGAAACCAGACTGGCAGCGTGCACCCCGGCCGGGCCACGCGCGCGCCTTCTCCGAATCCGCCCGAAGGTGCAGAAACTCACTGCGGAGGTGGAAGGCAGGCATGCGAGGACTCGCGCTGCGCTTTCCTCCCTCCCTCCCTCCAGCCAGCCAGCCGGGGAGCCTAGCGACGGGATAGACACGCACAGCGCCAAGGAGCGTGCAAGGTGCGTGCTCGCGCCCGCGTTCCCTCCAAGCGAGCCCCCCTTTCTTGGGTCGGTCACGCGGCGGGCGCGTGGGCGGGGGGCGGTGCGCGCGCGCGGCCTCTTCCACTCCCCGGGGAGCCCCCTCCCGTCTCCACGCGCCCCTCCTCCCTTCCCCTCCCCCTGCCCGCGCAGCGCCCCACGGCCTGCGAGCTGCTGAAGCGCTGCTGTCTGCTCGGACGACGCTGCGCTCCCCGGGGCGTGCTCCTACCTGCCAGGCGCGGCCTCCAGCGGGCTCACCCACTGCGCGACGCCTCCTCCAGGCCCAGTACACTGTGCCAACCCCGTGGCCGCCGCTGCCCCCGCCGGGACCGAGGCAAGTTTACAAACACCAACCCCGGGCCTGCTTCCCCGGAAGCACTTTCCCCTCCCCCTCGTCCTCTCCGCTGCACAGCTATATCCACTTCCGGGCTGGGGAGCCTGGCCGGGCGGGGACAGCTAGCAAAGGGGTGCTGCCGAGGACGCAGGGAATGGGGTGTAGCTGGTGCGTGAGTGGGCGGTGCCTTCGCGCAGAAAGGAGGCTGGTGGTACGGCGCATGCGCCGGGGTGCGGGCGAGCCCCACGCGGCCATCTTGACTGAGGGCAGGAACGGAGGCCCAGAAATGACGGAGCGGCTAGGTGCTTTTAAAGGTTTTGCCAGAGACTCCTCAAAAAAGCGCCATCACTCTACCTACGTTCTTCATGGACGTTCTCTCAGTCGCTTTTGAACCTGGTGCCCCAAACAGAGCCAGAATAGTTCGTAATCCCACCATTTCACATAACTCGGCCGAGGTTGTCATTAATTGAGGTTTCCATCAGGCCCAGTCAGCTGGGAGAGGAATTAAGTTTTATAAATTTTTTTAAAACTGTATTTTATTGATTTTTTTTTACAGAGAGGAAGGGAGAAGGATAGAGAGTTACAAACATCGATCAGCTGCCTCCTGCACACTCCCTACTGGGGATGTGCCCGCAACCACGGTACATGCCCTTGACTGGAATCGAACCTGTGACCCTGTGACCCTTGAGTCCGCAGGCCAATGCTCTATCCACTGAGCCAAACCAGTCAGGGCTCCCAGCCACTTTTTGCACACGGGTTTCATTTCCTTGAACAGTCCATTAGTTGAGCCACTGGCAGCAAGTTTTTTCGCTCTTAGGATCATCATAAAATTGAGATAAAATGGAGTGAAACTGTCAGCAATAAGTTTTTACAAATTAGCTCATTTATTTTAACAATTTATGCAACAAAAGGATAAAAGGTAAAAAATGTTTAGTTTCCCTCTCTTACTGCCCCATGCTCCTGAAGGTAGACATTTTTGTCCATTTGGTATATATACTTCCAGGCTTTTTCTGTTCATACAAAAAAATTTTTTTCCCCATTTAGAACATTTTTTGAGCACGTACAGTATGCCATTCAGTGTCTTTTAGACATCTAAGTGAGTTCACATCTTTAAAAAATATATATATATTTTGTTGATTTCAGAGAGGAAGGGAGAGAGAGCGAAAGAGAAACATCAATGATGAGAGAGAATCATTAATTGGCTGCCTCCTGCACATCCCATTGGGAATTGAGCCCAAAACCCAACTGGGAATGAGCTGTGACCTTGTGTTTCAGAGTCAATGCTCAACTACTGAACCACACCAGCCAGGCTCAGTTTAGAATTGTTGCATAGTAGTCCAACTTATGTTTGTACTTTAGTTTTCCAGACCCATCCTGATGAACATTTAGCTTAGTTCCAATTTTTGTCTGTTTTATAAACAATGCTATAATGAACATCCTTATATAGTTAGCCTTTTGCATTAGATAGATTTGTAGAAAGGATATGTGCATTTTAAATTTTAACAAATTCTGTGAAATTGCATTTCAAAAGTTTGTAAGAATTTGTGCATTCACTCAGAACCATGTGTGAGTATCTCCATTTCCTACAACCTTGGCTATACTGGATGCTATGAATTTTTTATTCAGTTGCTAATTTGATAGGTGAAAAATAGTAATTTCATTGTTTTGTTTGTCATTAATAGTGGAATTGAGCATCTCTTGTTTTTTTTAAATATATTTTTTATTGATTTCAGAGGGAAAGGGAGAGGGAGAGATAGACAGAAATATCAGTGATAGGATGGAATCATCGATCAGCTGCCTCCTGCACAACACCACTGGGGATTGAGCCCACAGCCTGACATGTGCCCTGACCGGGAATCGAACTGTGACCTGGTTCATAGATGTATGTTCAACCACTGAACCATACAGGCCAGGCTACTCCCCTATTTTTTCCCCCATTTTATTTTATTTTTAATTCAAATTCTTTTTTTAAAAATTTATTAAATCTTTATTGTTCAGATTATTACAGTTGTTCCTCTTTTTCCCCCCATAACTCCCCTCCTCCCAGTTCCCACCCCACCCTCTGCCCTTAACGCCCCCCCCCACTGTCCTCATCCATAGGTGTATGATTTTTGTCCAGTCTCTTCCTGCACCCCCCACACCCTCTTCCCCCCGAGAATTGTCAGTCCACTCCATTTCTATGCCCCTGATTCTATTATATTCACCAGTTTATTCTGTTCATCAGATTTTTTATTCACTTGATTTTTAGAATCACTTCATAGATATGTATTTGTTGTTCATAATTTTTTTTTATATATTTTATTGATTTTTTACAGAGAGGAAGGGAGAGAGATAGAGAGTTAGAAACATCGATGAGAGAGAAACATCGATCAGCTGCCTGCTGCACATCTCCTACTGGGGATGTGCCCGCAACCCAGGTACATGCCCTTGACCGGAATCGAACCTGGGACCTTTCAGTCCGCAGACCGACGCTTTATCCACTGAGCCAAACCGGTTTCGGCTGTTGTTCATAATTTTTATCTTTACCTTTTTCTTCTTCTTCTTCTTAAAGAATACCTTTCAGCTTTTCATATAATACTGGTTTGGTGGTGATGAACTCCTTTAGCTTTTTCTTATCTGACCTTCAATTCTGAATGATAGCTTTGCTGGGTAGAGTAATCTTGGTTGTAGGTTCTTGGTATTCATCACTTTGAATATTTCTTGCCTCTCCCTTCTGGCCTGCAAAGTTTCTGTTGAGAAATCAGCTGACAATTGTATGGATACTCCCTTGTAGGTAACTGATTGTTTTTCTCTTGCTGCTTTTAAGATTCTCTCTTTGTCTTTTGCTCTTGGCATTTTAATTATGATGTGTCTTGGTGTGGTCCTCTTTGGATTCCTTTTGTTTGGGGTTCTCTGTGCTTCCTGGACTTGTAAGTCTATTTCTTTCACCAGGTAGAGGAAGTTTTCTGTCATTATTTCTTCAAATAGGTTTTCAATATCTTGCTCTCTCTCTCTTCTTCTGGCACCCCCATAATTCTGATGTTGGTATGCTGGAAATTGTCCCAGAGGCTCCTTACACTATCTTCATATTTTTGGATTCTTTTTTCTTTTTGCTTTTCTGGTTGGGTGTTTTTTACTTCTTCGCATTTCAAATCCTTGACTTGATTCTTGCGCTCCTCTGGTCTGCTGTTGGATCTCTGTATAATATTCTTTATTTCAGTCAGTGTATGCTTAATTTCTAGTTGGTCCTTTTTCATATTGTCGAGGGTCTCACTAGATTTATGGAGGATCTCACTAAATTTATTGGCAGTTTCTAGAAAATTCTTGAAAAACCTTAAAAGTGTGGTTTTGAACTCTATATCCAGTAGTTTGCTTTCCTCCATTTCTGTCATTTGTTACCTGTTTCTTTGTCTCTGCATTTTGGCTGCTTTCCTGTGTCGATAGAGTGGCTTTGTGTGCTAGGTGTCCTATAGGGCCCAGTGGCTCAGCCTCCCCAATTACCTGAGGTGGACACTCTTGGTGCACCCCTTTGTGGGCTGTGTGCATAGTCTTGTTGTAGTTATGCCTTGATTGTTGTTGGTATCACTGGGAGGAATTGACCTCCAGGCCAATTGGCTGTGAGAATCAGCTGTGTCTACGGTGGGAGAACTTCTGTGCTGGAAACACCCCTCCAGGGCAAGACTTGCTTCAGTGGTGCTTTGGTGCTCACTGAGTCTGCCCCCTGAGTGTGTCCCTTCTGGATCTGAGGAGTTGTAATATGGATGGTCCCACTCTGACCACTGGGTACACTGGCACTTGGATCTCTAAGGAGGTACTAATTTAGCCTCTGCCTAAGGCTACCCAGCAGGAGCTATGGAGAGATCTGCAGATTCCTCTTCTTTGTTTGGGGTTTGGAGGTGCCCAGATGAGGCCCAGCTGTGAAGCAATGCAAGCTGCTCTGGGGCCTTGGGCCTTCTTTTGGATGTTCTGGGTCTCTCTGACCCAGCTGTAGTTTGTTAGGTAATTTTAGATTGCAAAAGACCAGGTCATTCATGTGCAAAAGCCTCTGAGCACAGCTTGGGTAGGGCGGGGTCTCAGGGAATCAACAGGGCAGAGCAAACAGCTATGGCTGATCTTCAGCCCTGTCCTAAGAGGCCCCGGGTCTCAGTGTCCCATGGTCATCACTGCAAGCACCTCTGAGAATAGTATGATTTTAAAAATATTTTAAATGCATCTGATAAATATTTATCAGATGCATTTAAAATATTTTCTCTTGGATTTTCATTTATCTTTCAAGCTGCCCCCCGAGTTCCACCCGATGCCAGATAGTCCAGTTTCTCCCCATATGAGTCTGGGTCCCCAGAGACTCATCCGGAACTGGAGTTCAGGGCCGTCGGGAGCTTGTGACTCCCTCCCAATTGAAAAAGACAACCGAGTCCTCAGTTGCCAGCCCTTTCCACATGCGCCTCCGTACCTCTGCACTTTACTTCCACACCTCCTCTGGGTCTCAGTGTGCTTTTCTCTTTCCTTCTAGTTGTAGAATTTCCACTCAGCCAGCCTTCCTGTGGTTCTGGATAACGTCCGTTTTGTCTTTTATTTGTATTTTTAAAGTGGTTGTGCGAGTCAGCAATTTCAGGTGTTTACCTATGCTACCATCTTGGTTTCTCCTTAATTTAAATTCTTTATTGTTTAAAGTATTACATGAGTCTCCTTTTCCCCCCATTGACCTCTCCCTGGCTGCTCCCACCCCCTAGCACATATCCTTATCCCCCTACTGTCTGTGTCCATTGGTTATGCTCATATGCATGCATACAAATCCTTTTGTTGCTCTCTTAACCTCTTACCGCCTGTCTTCCCTCATAGATTGGACCGTTTGTTTGATGCTTCGATGTCTCTGGTTCTATTTTTGTTCATCAGTTTATGTTGTTCATTATATTCCATAAATGAGTGAGATCACGTGATATTTATCTTTCTCTGACTGGCTTATTTTGCTTAGCATAAGAGCATCTCTTGTTGTTGTTTTTTAAATTAAATCTTTATTGTTCATATTATTACATTTGTTCCTCTTTTTCCCCCCCATAACTCCCCTCCTCCCAGTTCCCACCCCACCCTCCGCCCTCACTCCCCACCCACTGTCCTCATCCATAGGTGCATGATTTTTGTCCAATCTCTTCGTGCATCTCCCACACCCCTTTCCCCCCCAAGAATAGTCAGTCCATTCCCTTTCTATGTCCCTGATTCTATTATAATCACCAGTTCATTCTGTTCATCAGATTATTTATTCACTTGATTCTTAGATTCACTTGTTGATAGATGCATATTTGTTGTCCATAATTTGTATCTTTACCTTTTTCTTCTTCTTCCTCTTCTTTTTTTTAAAAAATATATTTTATTGATTTTTTACAGAGAGGAAGGGAGAGAGATAGAGAGCTAGAAACATCGATGAGAGAGAAACATCGATCAGCTGCCTGCTGCACATCTCCCACTGGGGATGTGCCCGCAACCCAGGTACATGCCCTTGACCGGAATCGAACCTGGGACCTTTCAGTCCGCAGGCCGACGCTCTATCCACTGAGCCAAACCGGTTTCGGCATTCTTCCTCTTCTCAAAGGATACCTTTCAGCATTTCATATAATACTGGTTTGGTGGTGATGAACTCCTTTAGCTTTTTCTTATCTGTGAAGCTCTTTATCTGACCTTCAATTCTGAATGATAGCTTTGCTGGATAAAGTAATCTTGGTTGTAGGTTCTTGGTATTCATCACTTTGAATATTTCTTGCCTCTCCCTTCTGGCCTGCAAAGTTTCTGTTGAGAAATCAGCTGACGATCGTATGGATACTCCCTTGTAGGTAACTGATTGTTTTTCTCTTGCTGCTTTTAAGATTCTCTCTTTGTCTTTTGCTTTTGGCATTTTAATTATGATGTGTCTTGGTGTGGTCCTCTTTGGATTCCTTTTGTTTGGGGTTCTCTGCGCTTCCTGGACTTGTAAGTCTATTTTTTTCACCAGGTAGGGGAAGTTTTCTGTCATTATTTCTTCAAATAGGTTTTCAATATCTTGCTCTATATCATCTTCTGGCACCCCTATAATTCTGATGTTGGTATGCTTGAAGCTGTCCCAGAGGCTCCTTAGGCTATCTTTGTATTTTCGGATTCTTTTTTCATTTTGCTTTTCTGGTTGGGTGTTTTTTTGCTTCTTCGCATTTCAAATCCTTGACTTGATTCTTGCGCTCCTCTGGTCTGCTGTTGGAAGTCTGTATAGTATTCTTTATTTCAGTCAGTGTATGCTTAATTTCTAGTTGGTTCTTTATCACAACATCGAGGGTCTCATTAGATTTCTTGTAGATCTCATTAAGTTTATCAGCAGTTTCTAGAAAATTATTGAAAGATCTTAAAAGTGTGGTTTTGAGCTCTATATCCTCCATTTCTGTCATTTGTGTCCTGTTTCTTTGTCTCCGCATTTTTTTATGCTTTCTTGGTGCACCCCCTAGTGGTCTTTGTGCGCAGTCTTGTTGTAGTTAAGCCTTGATTGTTGTAGGTAATACAGGGGGGATTTGACCTCCAGGCCAAGTGGCTGTGAGAATCAGCTGTGTCTGCAGTGGGAGAACTTCTGTCCTCTAGGGAGGTGCTAAACTAGCCTTTGCCTGAGGCTATCCGGCAAATGCCTCTGTGCAGGGCTTGGGCAGGACGGGTCCCACGGGATCAACAGGGCAGGCAGAGCGAGCAGTTATGGCTGCTCTCAGTCCCGTCCCCAGGGGCTCTGCCTCTCAGAGTCCCAGCAACCGCTGCAAACCTCGGAGAGAAAGCTGCCCTCGAGTTCTGACCAATGCCAGACAGTCCCACTTCTCCCGTGTGAGTCTGGGTCCCTAGAGACTCTCCCGGATCTGGAGCTCAGAGCCTGAGACTCCCTCCCGATTGAAACAGACAACCGCGCCCTCAGCCGCAAGCCCGCTCCGTGCGCACCTCTGCACCTTAGTATTTGACTTCCGCACTGCACCTCTTCTGAGTCTTGGTATGGTTTTCTCTTTCCTTCTAGTTGTAGAATTTACCCTCAGCCAGCCATCCTGTGGTTCTGGGTGATGTCTGTTCCGTCTTTTAGTTGTATTTTTGAAGTGGTTGTGCGAGGCAGCAATCTTCGGTGTTTACCTATGCCGCTATCTTGGTTCCTCGAATCTCTTGTTTTTGTTGGTTTTTTTTTTGTTACTGTTTTTTACCATTTTCATTGTTTCACTGCCTGTTCATCTTTTACCCCTTAAGAAAAGTAGTCATTTCTCTATTTCCTATTGACTGGTAGAAATCTTCTCTATGTTATATTAACTTTTTATTTATCAGATGCATTTAAAATATTTTCTCTTGGATTTTCATTTATCTTTCAACTTTTTTTTCAGAGCAAAAGTTATGCTTTATGGAAAAAACTTGTAACATTCCTATATAGGCACAAAACAAGAATGTTTACTATCAAAACGATTATACTGCTAGAGCTCCTGGCCACTCAAAAAAAATCTCATCATTTTCATATATTCATCTACAAAGAGACTTAATTGACAAAATAGTAAAACTAGTGAGTTTAGTAGCATGGCCAGATGTAAGATTAACAAATTATATAATATAACAGCAATAACCAACCATAAAAATGTCATAATCTCATTCACAATAAAAGTTTTGACATTTCTAGAAATAAATTTAACAGGAAACTTCAAGTCATATAGTATTTTAAAAAATCATACTATTTTAGAGAAAGACAAAAAGGGCTAAGGGCTTGATTAAATGGAGAGTTTTACCATGTCCATTAGTAGGAAGACTTAATATCATAGAGACCTAGGTTTTTGTTATATGTTGTTAAATTCTAATTAAAACAGGACTTTTCATGGAACTTAAATTTATTTTTTTTAAAAAAAATATATTTTATTGATTTTCTACACAGAGGAAGGGAGAGGGATAGAGAGCTAGAAACATCGATGAGAGAGAAGCATCGATCAGCTGCCTCCTGCACACTCCCTACTGGGGATGTGCCCGCAGCCAAGGTACATGCCCTTGACCGGAATCGAACCTGGGACCCTTGAGTCCGCAGGCTCTATCCATTGAGCCAAACCAGTTAGGGCAACTTATTTTGTTTTGTGTTTTTCTTAATCCTCATCTGAGGATATTTTTTTTTTCATTGATCTTAAGAGAGAGAGGAAGGGAGGGAGGAGGGGTGTGAAAGAGAAAAAGAGAGATATAACTGGTTGCCTCCCAAACTGGGGATCAAAGCTGCAACCAAGGTATATGCTCTTGACTAGGAATTGAACCTAAGACCCTTAGGTCTGCAGGCCAACTCTCTAACCACTGAGAAAACTGTCCAGGGCTAAACTTATTTTAAAAATTACATGGAGAGCAATAATTGCAAGGAGAGGAAAAACCATTTTGGAATACACCGAGTTGGGGGAAAATAAAGCCATCAGTGATCTTTAACCAATTTAATGGTGTCTGTCTTTACACAGACTTTTAAAAATTTTTTACCTAGTCAAATCTGCCTGTGGCTTTTGGGTTTTTATGACATGCTACTTCAAGATTATAAAAATATTTCCTTTTGGTGCCGAAACCGGTTTGGCTCAGTGGATAGAGCGTCGGCCTGCGGACTGAAGGGTCCTGGGTTCGATTCCGGTCAGGGGCATGTACGTTGGTTGCGGGCACACCCCCAGTAGGAGATGTGCAGGAGGCAGCTGGTCGATGTTTCTCTCTCATCGATGTTTCTAACTCTCTATCCCTCTCTCTTCCTCTCTGTAAAAAAAAAAATCAATAAAATATATTAAAAAAAAAATTTCCTTTTGGTATTCTTATACTTGTATATTTTTAGTTTATATCTTTTGTGTCAGCTGCAGTTTATTTTTGTGTATGGTGAGGGGTAGTTAGAAATACCATACTTAAAAGGGACTAATAGGTACTAGCCTAGAAGTCAGAAATCAGCAATCTAGGCTTGCTCCCATATTACCTTTGTAATCTTAGACAAGTTAATTCTATCTGGCCCAAGAGACCTCATCTTGAAAATGAAGATAAATAAGTAAATAAATAAATAAATACCTTTTCAGACTAATTTCTAGCACTACTGTGAGGAAATAATGAGATTATAGATGAGAAGGCTTTGAGAAGAAAAGAATATTTTGCAAATCTTCTAAGTAATCATTAGTATAGATTTTTTTTGGTTTATGCAAACCAAATGTTAGTGGAATGCAGTATTATTTTTCTGTACTTGAAAATTATTGATTCACCAAATGTTTATTGAGTGCCTTTGTGCAAGACCTGGGGGAAGGGAGGGAAGAGTGGGGAAGATGAAAACTTAACTTTTTTTTTTGAGTGCCTATTTTGTATTTGGTGCCTTTTAAAATTTATTTCAGAGAGGAAGGGAGAAAGAGAGAGAGAGAGAGAGAGAGAGAAAGAGAGAGAGAGAGGAAGAGAAAGAAACATCAGTGATGAGAGAGAATCATTGATTGACTGCCTCTTGCATGTCCCCCACTTGGGATCTACCCTGCAACCTGGACATGTGCCCTGACTAGGAATTGAACCTGTGACCTCTGGCCTGGCTGTATTTAGTGCTTTTCTTTAAAAAAAAAAAATAAAAATAAAAATAAAAAAAAAAATATATATATATATATATATATACACATATATATTTTTTTATTGATTTCAGAGAAGAAGGAAGAGGGAGAGAGAGATAGAAACATCAATGCTGAGAGAGAATCATTGATCGGCTGCCTCCTGCATGCCCCCCACTGGGGATCAAGCCCACAACCCAGACATGTGCCCTTGCCCGGAATTTAATCCGAAACCCTTCAGTCTGCAGGCTGACACTCTATCCACTGAGCCAAACCATCTAGGGTTTTGGTGCTTTTCTTAAAGAAGGCTAAGAATTAGTCCTCTCCCTCACAATGGGTACTTAAAGAGAATAGGCGCCTCTCTATGAATGTGGGTGTTGAGTCAGTAGATACCATAGAATCAGTGTTTTCATTTTCTAACAAGCCTGGCTGAAAGGGCTTTAAGAAGCTCCTTCCCTAATCCATTTGCCCACAGGCAGGCCCCCTCCTGTGTGACCTTCCCAGACTTCCTTGGTACACACTTCTCTCAGGACCACTCCATCATTTATTCAAATGGTATTGTAATGAATACCAATTAGTTTTTTCCTGCACCAGCTCTCTATAGCTTTAAGGAGAGCCTAAGTGTTTTTTCCTTTTTGAAGGCTACTCTGGGCCAGTTGAGCAGAGTTCATTAGCCCTGCCTATCCATGATAAACTTCAAATCTATTGTGGTGAGCATGCCTTCATTTTACCTGCCAGCCTTCCTTCTGGCCTTTTAGCTGACAACTAGTAAATACTCAGCCATGTTTGCTGAACTAGCTAAACCCAGTCCTTTCTCTGAGAGCCAGCTGGGCTCTGTGATAGAATTGAGCAGTATATGGCTACCTTTGTCACTCACATCTTTGGGATGATAGTGGGTTGAGGAATTGGGAAAGCACATGATGTACTAGGGCAGTGGTCGGCAAACTCATTAGTCAACAGAGCCAAATATCAACAGTACAACGATTGAAATTTCTTTTGAGAGCCAAATTTTTTTAACTTAAACTATATAGGTAGGTACATTGTTATTAACTTAATTAGGGTACTCCTAAGGCTTAGGAAGAGCCACACTCAAGGGGCCAAAGAGCCGCATGTGGCTCGCGAGCCGCAGTTTGCCGACCACTGTACTAGGGTCATTCCTTGAGCCTGGAGCTTTGTGTATTTTGGAATTCTTGTTGCCCCTTAATTCCTTCTTAATCTTTTTTTGTTGTTGAAAAATAACCTTTATTTTAATTATATAAGTAATTGAAATTATCATATAAAATTATAAAAATATAGAGGCATATAAATAAGAAAGTAAAAATTATAATTCCAATACCCAAAATAACCACAGTTAATATTTTGAAGACTTTCCCCATCTTTTTCAGTCTTTTTGTATAGAGAGTGACTGCTAGTAGCTATGGGGTTTCTTTTGGGGATGATGAAAATGGTCTGGAATTAAATAACGTAATCAGGACACAACTGTGAATAAATTTTTCAAAACCACTGAGTTGTATCCTTTAAAAGGGTGAACTTTATGAGCTTTTATTTTTCTAAAAATGTTTGTAGATACATGCACACAGTATTGTCTTTTTCTGAACTGAAATTGACAGTATTTTTGCTCCTTTATTGCTGTGTGTTTCAGCATGTTTTCTAAGAATAAGAATGTTCTCTTAGCCCTAGCTGGTTTGACTCAGTGGATAGAGCATTGGCCTGCAGAGGAAGGGTTTCCGGTTTGATTCCTGTCAAGTTGCAGGCTTCATCCTGACCCTGGTCAGGGCGCATGTGGGAGGCAACCAATCGATGTGTGTCTCTCTCTCTGTCTCTCCCCTTCCTTTCTACTCTTTCTAAAAATCAATGGAAAAATACCTTTGGGTGAGGATTAACAAACAAACAAACAAAAGAATGTTCTCTTAGCCCTGGCCTGTGTGACTCGGTTGGGTGTCGTCCCATGCACCAAAAGGTTGCTGGTTTGATTCCAGGTCAGGGCACATTGGTTGTGATTACAAAATCCGAATTCATAAGGTGAGTCACACTGAAATCCACAACCACATGAAATTGCACCAATGTTCCCAAATGCGGATTGGCTCTTAACCGGTTAAAAATGCAGATTTTGTAATCAAAGAAAACACGATAATTTCAAGAGAAACATCAAAAGTGCTTTATTCAAAGTAATGTCCATCGCTAGCTACACATTTCCCCCATCTTTTAGGTAATTTGTGGATACCGTCCCAATAGAACTTTTCTTGTTTTGAGGCAAACCATTCAGAGACCCAATTTTCCACTTCTTCGTATGTTTTTAAGTGCTGCTCAGAAAGTGCATGTGACATTGATCGGAACAAATGGTAATTTGAAGGAGCTGGTCACAAGGCTTTAGCTGCACCCTGACTCTCAAACTTGCTTTCTATTCTAGCATCTCATCAGAGCTCGGCCTGACCACCTTCCATATGAGTATCTGTAGCCCCAGGACACCTCCACGTGGATGAGTGTTTCCAAGAAATAGGCATTTACTTTCCCTCCAGCTTCCCCTTTCTGCACCCTAATTTCTTTCGGGGGGATGATTATTTTTCCAGTCACCCAGGCTTGAAACCCCAAGGTTATCTTTGACTCTTCCTTCTCCAACGTAGATTCCGTATGTGTTGAATTCAGTGTAATCTAGTGAGTGGCCAAGCCTGCAGCTTCCTGTATCTGTCCTTTCCTATGGACACCATCCTATTCCAGTGTGGACCACCTCTTGTCTGGTTTATGGCAACAGCCCATTACTTCTGTATCCTGCTGCTTAACACTGGTCTTTGGAGAGCATCAATTTCATCACATTTTTCTTGACACGGAATCTTTCAGTGACTTCCCATTTTCTGCAGGATAAAATTTAGATTCCTTGGCCTGGCTGGCACTCCAGGCTCCCCATAATCTTGTGCAGCTGTGCTCCTGTATCACTCTTGCAGACCCTTCCTCCAGCCAGCTGGGCCCTTTCGCTGACCTTAGAAAAGCCGTACTCCTTCCTGATGTAAGCTCATGGCATTCCTCCCCTACCCCTGCATGCCTCTCTTCCTCCTTTTCGCCAATCTGAATTCTCCTGCCCACTTTCAAGATTCAGCTCCAGTCCCACTCTGATCTTCCCCAGTCTTCAGCCTTCTCTTTTCCTGAATAATGCTTGGGGTCAGCACCCAGCCATGCCCTGGGTATAACTGTTGCGTGTGCATCTGTGTCTTCCCACTGGGACAGGGAGGCTTTCTCAGTCCCCAGCACCCTGTCATGAACACAGCTGGCGTTCGCTTCAAACAGCCACTCCCTGTTTATTGAGCACTCTCAGCCTGCATGGCACAGGGTTACACTTGTTTAACAAAATGCTTCCTCAGTGTAACCTCCTTTCCTTCCTGCTCTGGGAGAGGGCTTTAGAAATCGGGACAGTTCTGAAAAGACTGTGCGGGGCGGGATGCAGAGATTGGCCTCTGAGACCTGCCTAAACCGTTTCGCCGCCACTGGTCTCTCTCAGGCTCCCTCCCCCACCTCAGTCTCCCCTCCCCTTGCTCTTGTCTCGCTGCCAAACATATCCCAGGAACCCTATCCAGGGCCCTTTGGTTCAGGTGGAAAGCCACTCTTTCTGCTGGCTCTCTGCTCCTCTTAACCCTGATGTTAATGTGGCACGTGTTTTTGCCTTTTATCTCATCTCCCCCTTCTTCATGCCAGCTAATGATTATTCAGAGGACTTAACCTAGTGTCCCTATCCCAAATCTGTCCATTTTCTTTAGGGCAAGGTCATGGGAGTGATGTCATGGTCATGTGACTGCTGCCTGTACTCATTTCCTCTGCTTCCCTGGTACTAACATTCTGAAAAGCAAATTGTGTAACCTGCCTCCAGCTCACCGGGACAGAGACCTGAGCAGAAAAGTAAGCCTCTTGTTGCTGCGTTAGGTGGGCAGTGGCCACTAGATTTCACCTGATCTGTGCTAACTGCCTTCTTCCCTCTCACCTGTTTCTCCTGGCTTTCTCCCTGGATGCTCTCATTTGCCCTTGTCTATACAGTGAGGGCCAGGACTGAGCTGCAGGGCTGGGGCCTTAGGCTCCTTAAGGGATTGGGGTTGGGGTTCTTGGTTAGGTCCAGGTGGGGTACGCAGGCTGAGTAGGGAATAACTCCTGCTCTGCTCACAGATTTTATCCTGATGGCTGACTCTAAACCACTCCCCTCCCTTGACTGGGACCCCGTGGCTGCAGAAGCCTTGCTTCGGGACGTGTTTGGGGTTGTTGTGGATGAAGTCATTTGGAAAGGGACCAGTGCTTCCGAGAAGGTGGGTCCTTTCTCCCTGTTCTTTCTGCCCATCAACGCGGCTCAGAACTTTGCTCCCCCAACAAGACTTTGCCGCAGACTTCTCCCACTGTGTGCCTCAGGGATTATATACTGGGTCTTACTGTGTTTAGTTACCCTTGTTCATGTGTTGTTTTAAAAATATTCCTGACTTGTTGCTTTAAGTGCATGTTGGTGGTGTCTTGTGTATACTGAGATGTGGTTTGGGCAGCAGTCAATAGAGTGTCTAAGGGCCCCCAGAATTTCCCACTTCTCCCCCTAGGTCTGCGAGTGGAAGGAGCCAGAGGAGCTGAAGCAGCTGCTGGATTTGGAGCTGCGGAGCCAGGGGGAGTCAAAGGAGCAAATCCTGGAGCGGTGCCAGGCTGTGATCCGCTACAGCGTGAAGACCTGTGGGTCCTGGGTTCTGGTGGGGAGAGTGTCTGGAGTTTGTACCCAGCTCGACTCTGAGCCCCCTGTCCCCTTCTCCAGGTCACCCTCGCTTCTTCAACCAGCTCTTCTCAGGGTTGGATCCTCATGCCCTGGCCGGGCGTATTGTCACCGAGAGCCTCAACACCAGCCAGTGAGACATGCCAAGGGCCCCTTCTACCACCCCTCGGAGGATATGGGTTTGCACATGCCTGGGGGGAGGGGAAGAAAATGATTTTTCCCCATCCCTGTTTTCTGGAAGTCTCTGTTGGCAGAGTCTTCCCCTTTGTGCCCTTCAGGCTCCCTTTCTCTAAGCTTTCTCCTGCCTCACCCTAGTTTGTTCTCATTCTTTAAAAAAATAAATAAATCTATTAATTGGTTTTTAGAGAAGGAGACAGTGAGAGAGAGAAACATTGATTTGTTCCATTTATTTATGTATTCATTGGTTGATTTTTTTGTTGTTATTGTCAGTCCTCACCTGAGGATATTTTTTCCATTGATTTTTTAGAGAGAGTGGAAGGAAGGGAGAGAGAGAGAGAGAGAAACATCGATATGAGGGAGACACATTGATTGACTGCCTCCTGTAGCCACCATGACCAGTACGTGCTCTTGACTGGGAATTGAACCCCCCCAACGCTCTAACCACTGAGAAACATTGGCCAGGGCCATTGGTTGATTCTTGTATGTGCCTACCTGAGTATCAAATTTGCAACCTTGGTGTGTTGAATGACACTCTAATCCAGGGGTCCTCAAACTTTTTAAACAGGGGGCCAGTTCACTGTCCCTCAGACCGTTGGAGGGCCGGACTATAGTTTAAAAAAAAACTATGAACAAATTCCTATGCACACTGCACATATCTTATTTTGAAGTAAAAAAACAAAATGGGAACAAATACAATATTTGTATTTGCATGTGGCCCGCAGGCCGTAGTTTGAGGACCCCTGCTCTAATCAGCTGAGCTACCCAACCAGGGCCTCTTCTCATTCTTGCTTCCTTGGTTCTTTGTCACCAACTCCTTCCTCTCTTTGGGCCCTTCCCTCACTCCTTCTCACCCCCTGCTCTCTCTGACTCCTCTGAGAGTCTCACCTGGCCTCCTTCCCTGTCCCTTCCCCTTTCTCATTGTCCCTTCTCCTGGCAGGTACACTTATGAAATCGCCCCCGTGTTTGTACTCATGGAAGAAGAGGTGCTGAAAAAACTCCGGGCGTTGGTGGGCTGGAGCTCTGGGGATGGGGTCTTCTGCCCTGGTATGTGAGAAGGAGGGGTGTCTTTCTTTGGCCTTTTAAAGGGTTCTTCCTTCCTCACCATTCTCTTACTCTAAGCTGGCAGGGCTTAGAGCTCTTTGCTTCCCCTCCAGCTAAGCTCTGGCCACACCAGAAAGAGGCTGCCCAATACCCTGCCTCCCCCTGTTTGCCAAACAGCCCATGGGATCAATGCTCCAGTGCCTGCTCTCTCCGGGTGGGGGCTGTCTTGGGGACAGCCCAGGATATGTAGGGCAGTGATGGCGAACCTTTTGAGCTCGGCGTTACAGCATTTTGAAAAACCCTAATTTAACTCTGATGCCATGTCACATATAGAAATTTTTTGATAGTAAAACAAAGACTTATATTTTTGATATTTATTTTATATATTTAAATGCCATTTAACAAAGAAAAATCAACCAAAAAAATGAGTTCGCGTGTCACCTCTGACACGCGTGTCATAGGTTCGCCATCACTGATGTAGGAGGTAGTCAGGGGATCTAGATCCCTGGCTGTTCTGGGCTATCGTGGCATTTGTAGAGACCTGGGAGCCAATCCTTCGTGTTTTTTTAAATCAGTTCTTCTGGGTAGAGAGGTCAAGAGGGGCAAGCTCCAGTTTTGACCCACTGTCTGTCCCTCTTGCCACCATCCCCTCCCTATGACAGGTGGCTCTATCTCCAACATGTATGCCGTGAACCTGGCCCGCTATCAGCGCTTTCCTGATTGCAAGCAGAAGGGCCTCCGGGCACTGCCACCCCTGGCCCTCTTCACAACGAAGGAGGTGGGGAAGAGGCACAGGTCTACCCTGGGCTCCTGATTCTAACCTCTAGCCAGTGAGTCCAAGATCTGTCAGGTTCTCTGCTGCCCAATCCCATCTCTTCCAAGGCCAGCCTGCCCCCAATGTGTGTGCTTCCTTCGAATCAGGGGCTCCCATCCACCTTGCCTTCAATTGTGGGGGAGGGAATGGGAAAGGGCAGCTAGTGAGGTGGACACAGTCCACACCCTTTCTACCTAGAGGGTGGTGCTTGGACCAGCAGCATCAGTATCACAAGGCGTTTGTTAGAAATGCAGAATTTCAGGCCTCACCCCAGACCTGTTGTATCTGACTCTGCATTTAATCAAAGACCCTGGCGATTTGAAGGCTCATGAATGCTTGAGGAGCCCAGGTCTACAGGATCTCACCTATTACATCTTACACTTGACTTCTATTAGTCTCTCTCTCCTCCCCATCCTCCCTGCCTCTCACCCTAGCCTGACATGCTCTCTGTCTTTCTCCACAGTGTCACTACTCCATCAATAAAGGAGCTGCTTTCCTGGGACTTGGCACCGACAGTGTCCGAGTGGTCAAGGCAGATGAGAGGTGATGGTCCTGTCCTTGTGACCCTGACCGGCTTGGTGCAGCATGCCTTCCTGCTGTGAGAGGCTCTGGCCGCAGGCCCACGCCTGTGGTGGACTTCTCTTTACTCTCTGTTTCTACACAATAGTTGCTTCTGTCTCTCAGTGCTAGAGTCTCCTGCCCTGTGCCCTGAGATGTCTTAGGGAAAAGATCAACACTGTGGCCTCTGTATTGAGAACCCCACATTACCCTGCTCTCAACACTTCCTGGCCTAGAGAGCAATTACTCCGTTACCCACTCGGTTTTCTTTCCCAGAGGGAAGATGATCCCTGAGGATCTGGAGAGGCAGATCAGTCTGGCCGAAGCTGAGGTGAGTGAGTGAGGGGTGCAGGGGTGTGGTGTGGGTGGAGCTGGGAGTGTTCTTTTCTTGGAGGATTCTTTGGGCTCTCCCTGATCAAGGCACCCTCATCCCTCTCCTTGATCTCGGTGCCTGCCTCTACTGAGAGAGCCTGAGGGCCAAGGACACTCTGCGGTCCTCTCGGGAACCTGCTGAGACCCACAGGCAGGAGCAGGACTGAGTCACTGAGTGGAACTCCGAGGCGGCACCACAGAGAGGGTGCTGGCGGCCTAGGTGTAGGTGGAAGGTTCCTGTGAGCTGAGGGTCGGTGCAGAGAGCCTTGGGAGGATGTGTGGGCCGGTGTGAGGAGTGCAGGCTGTGCGAAGTGGGAAGGGTGGAGGCCTCCACACGGGGGCTATTGGACGGCTGCAGCCATCTTGGAGGGCATTTTGGCACTATCTATAAATTGTAAATGTATCTGTCCACTGATTCAGAGTCCCACTGCTAGGATCTATTCTATAAATAATCATCACAGTACTTAGAATTCTGTGCACTGGAGCTAAGTGTAAAATTTTTAAAAATTTAATGTCTATCAGTAGATAAATTATGATACCATATCTGTGTGTCTTGGTTTCTTCCTTTATAAGATGAGCATAATGTAGAAGTTATCACATAGGATCATTGTAAGGATTAAGTGAATTAATATATGTAAAGCATTTAGAGCCCATGAAGCACTATACATATTGGCTACCATTATTGTTGTTATTATTATTGGAGTACTATGTAGACATTTAAAAGAATAAAGTGGGGATATAGATACTAACATCAAAATACCTCCACTATATATTTAAGTCTGTATATATATATAAAGTTTATATAGCAAATTGCAGTAAAGGAAGGACAGTGTGATGAGCCTATTGTTACTGGGAACAATATGAATTTATTGACATAGGGATGTTACCTCTAGTAGCAGTATGAGCAACAATTAGAACAGTAGAGTAGGCCCTGGCCGGGTAGCTCAGTTGGTTGGAGTGCCATCCTGATATACCAAGATTTTGGGTTCAATCACCGGTCAAGGCACATACAAGAATCAACCAATGGCCCTAGCTGGTTTGGCTCAGTGGATGGAGTGTTGGCCTGCGGACTGAAGGGTCTCTGGTTTGATTCCGGTCAGGGGTACATGCCTGGGTTGCGGGCTCCATCCCCAGTAGTGGGTGTGCAGGGGGGAGCCAATCAATGATTCTCTCTCATCATTGATGTTTCTATCTCTCTCTTCCTCTCCCTTACTCTCTGAAATCAATAAAAATATATTTTTTTAAAAAGAATCAACCAATGAATGTATAAGTGGAACAACAAATTATTGTTTCCCCACCCCTGTCTCCCTTCCTCTCTCTCTCAAATCAATTTTAAAAAAGTAGAACAGTGGGGTATCACTTTTATTGTATAAACTTTTTTGGGTAATAGCTTTTAATTTTTTATTATTTACTTATTTATTTTTAAAATATTTTAATTGATTTATGAGAGCCTGGAGCCTGGGGATGTCCCCTGACCGGGAATCAAACCATGACCTCCTGGCTAATAGGTCAATGCTCAACCATTGAGCCATGCCGGCCCGGCCTGGGTAATAGCTTTTTTGAAAAAAATATTTTTTTATTAATTTCAGAGAGGAAGGGTGAGGGAGAGAGATATAGAAACATCAATGATGGGAGAGAATCATTGGTTGGCTGCCTTCTGTATGCCTCCCACTGAGAATTGAGCCGGCAACCCAGGCATGTTCCCTGATCAGAAGTCGAACCATGACCTCCTGGTTCATAGGTCAGTGTTCAACCACTGAGTCATGCTGGTCAGGCAGTAATAGCTTTCTTTATTAAGATAGAATTACATTCTCATGCCATACAATTTACCCACTTATAGTGTACAATTCAGTGGTTTTAAACATATTTACAGAGTTGTGCAACCATCAGTACAATAAATATTAGAATATTTTCATCACTCTCAAAAGAAACCCCATATCTTTTAGCCATCAGTCTCCAATATTCCCATACTTCTTTCCCATTAGGAAACCACAAATCTACGTGCTGTCTCTATGGATTTATCTATTCTGGATTTTTCATAGAAATGGAATCGTCCTATACATGGTTTTTGTAATGGACTTCTTTTGCTTAGCATGTTTTCAAGGTTCATTCATATTGTAGCATGTACCAGTTCTTCATTCTTTCTTATTGCTAAATAATATCCCATTCTATAGATATACCACACTTTATTTATTAATTTCTTAGTTGATGGACATTTGGGTTATTTCTAGTTTGGGGATATTATAAGTAGTGCTGCTCTAATCATTTGTGTACAAGTTTTTATGTGAACATATTTTTTTTTATTTCTTCTGGTTATATACCTGGTAGTGGAATGGCTAAGCCATATGGTAATTCTATATTTAACCTTCGAGGAACCACCAGACTGTTTTTCAAAGTGACTGCTCCAGTGTATAATCCCACCAGCACTGTATAAAAGGGTTCCAATTTCTCCACATCCTCACTGACACCTGTTACTTCTCTTTCTGATTATAGCTATCTTAGTGGGTGTGAAGTGGTATCTTGCTGTGGTTTTGATTAGTATTTCCCTGATGACTAATGATGTTGAGCATCCTGTCATGTGCTTATTCTTTTCCATTCTAGATATAAATCTCTTATCAGATATATGATTTACAAATATCTTCTTCCAGTCTCTACATCGTCTTTTCACATTCTTGAGGGTGTCCTTTGAAGCACGAAAGTTTTATATTTGATGAGGTCCAATTTATTTTTTCTTTGGTTGCTTGTGTTGTTGTTTTTTAAATTGATTTCAGAGAGGAAAGGAGAGGGAGAGAGAGATAGAAACATCAATGATGAGAGAGAATCACTGATAGGCTGCCTCCTGCTCAATTGGGAATCAAGCCCGAAACCTGGGCACATGCCCTGACTGGGAATCGAACTGTGACCTCCTGGTTCATAGGTCGTAGGTCAACACTCAACCACTGAGCCACTGCAGCTGGGCTCTAATTGACTTTTTAATATTGCTCTTATACCCTGCAAACTTGCTGAACTCATTTATTAATTCTAATGTGTTTTGTTGTTGTTAATCCTCACCTGAGGATATTTTTTCCATTGATTTTTAGAGAGTGGAAGGGATGGAGGGAAGGAGGGGAGAGACAGAGAGACTTGACCGGGAATCAAACAGGCAACCCTTTCAGTGCATGGCCCTATGTTCTCACCTCCAAGCCACACTGGCTAAGGCTAATTCTAATAGTTGTTTTAGCAGATTCCTTAGGATTTTATAGATACAATATCATGTTATCTATAAACAGATCTTTTTTTTCCCTTTTCAATCTGATTGCCTCTTATTTTATTTTCTTACCTAATTGCCCTGCTAGAACCTCAGTACCATGTTGAGTAAAAGTGAGGAGAGTGGGTGTCCTTGTCTTGTTTCTGATCTGAGGGTGAAGGCTTTTAGTCTTTCACCATTGATTATAATGTTAGCTATGGTTTGTATTTTTTTTTGTATGTTTTGTGTTTTTTATTTTAGAGACACAGGAAGGGAGAGAGAGAGAAACACCGATGTGAGAGAAGCATTGACCAGTTGCCTCCTGTATGCACCCCAACTAGGGATCGAACCCACAACCTAGGTATGTGCCTGACCTGGAATGGAACCCACATCATTTTGGTATACGGGATAACACTCCAACAAGTGAACCAGCTGGGCTAGCTGTGGTTTCTGTAGTTGCTCTTTATCAGGTTGAGAAAGTTCCCTTCAATTTCTAGATTGTTGAGTATTTTTATCATAAAGGAGTGTTGGAATTTTCTCAAATGTTTTTCTGTTTCTATTAAGATAATCAATAGACCACATTGAGATGTGTTTTCTGCCCTTTTCCTATTGATAAGGGCATATTTGGGTATATTATTTTAATTGAATTTTGGGTATTAACCCAAGCTTGCACTCCTGGAACAAATCCCATTTTGTCATGGTGTATTGTTCTGTTTATGTTGTTACTTCAGTTTGCTAGTGTCTTTTAGATTTTATATCTGTATTCATAAGAGATGTTATCTGTAGTTTCCTTGTGATGTTTTGTCTGGTTGAAGTAGCAGGTTAATACTTGCCTCATAGGATGAATTCAGGAGTGTTTCCTCCTCTCACTTTTTTTTTAGAAGTCAGTGAAGAACTGGTATCACTTCTTTTTTAAATGTTTGGTAGAATTGATAAGTGAAGCCATTTGGGCCTGGGTTTTTCTTTGTGACATTTTTTTTTTTTTACTATCAACTCAATTTATTTTTTAAAAAAAGATATTTTTATTGATTTCAGAGAGGAAGGTAGAGGGAAAGAGAGATAGAAACATCAGTGATGAGAGAGAATCATAGACCAGCTGCCTCCTGCATGCCCCACACTGGGGATTGCCCCACAACTCAGGCATGTGACCTGACTGGGAATCAAACCGTGACCTCCTGGTTCATAGGTAATCGTGACCTCCAGGTTCATAGGTAGACGCTCAACCACTGAGCCACACCTGCTGGGTTCAATTTCTTTATAAACTTTTGTACTACTAGAAATTATAAAATATCATTTGATTTTCCAGTAAGGCATTAAAATTTTTTGAAAGAGTATGAGTTTTGGAGATAGACCACCAGACAGATCTAGGTTTGGGTTCCATCTCTGGAGCTGCAGCTTGGGGGCAGGTTTCTTCACACCTCTGAATCTCAGTGTCCTCACCTGCAAATTAAAGGGGATGGTAGTACCTTGTAAGGTTGAAAGGACCCCGGTCAGGCATGCGGAGGGTTCAGAGCTGGACTCTAGCAACCAGGCTCTGGGTTGCTTTTTGGATGCACAGCCTCTTTCTCTCTCTGCATTTTTGCATTAGGGTGCTGTGCCGTTCCTGGTCAGTGCCACCTCTGGGACTACTGTTCTGGGGGCCTTTGATCCCCTGGAAGCAATTGCGGACGTGTGCCAGCGTCGTGGACTGTGGCTGCACGTGGATGTGAGTAGGACTTGGGCCTGAGGGTGGGGTGGGCTGAGCTGAGGCCAAGCCCGTGCTGTTCCTTCTGCTACACAGGCTGCCTGGGGTGGAAGCGTCCTGCTGTCACAGACCCATAGACATCTCCTGGATGGGATCCAGAGGTGCCTACAGCCCCTGTTCCCTGCATCCCACTTTTCAAATACTTGATCCATAGAACAGTCATGGTCAGGGAGCTTTCAATGGCAGTGGGCAAGGAGGTTGGTGGGAGGGGTTTGGAGAGATGGTTGACTGGGGCTGGAGTTCAGGTGGCAGACATAGCAATTCTCCCTGGCTGCTGGGCGGGGTGAGGCTGAAGCTCCTTTTACTGAGGTCTGGAAAGGGAAGGCAGCTTGGCTGGGCAGCTTGAGGAAGAGCCAGCTCACCCAGCTTTGCTGTGCCCACCCCAGGGCTGACTCCGTGGCCTGGAACCCCCACAAGCTCCTCGCAGCAGGCCTGCAGTGCTCAGCTCTCCTTCTCCGTGACACCACGGTGAGCCTTCCCCAGCCCTGGCCTGGTCCCTGCTCTCATCTTAGACCTTGTCTTCTTTTCTATCCAACCTTAGAGGGGTCCTGGCCTTGCTGTGTTCTACTTACCATCCCATCTGAAGCTGAGTATCTGTGGCCACCCTAACTCCCTGTAGTGGGTTCTCACTCCCCCATGGCCTGTCTTCAGGCAAAGGAAAAGTTTCCAGCTTGAAGTTGCAATTGAAGGGATCCTGGGTTGAGTCTGGGAAGAACTCTGGGTGTTAGGAGAAAACCCAGAGAAAGGGGTCTGAGTCAGCTGGCAGCTCTCCCATCAGTGCCGCCTGGTCCAGGGAAAGGAATGGGTAGACTGAGCTAAGAAAGCGCTAGAGGAAACCTGGGTGGAGAGCGTGGGGTCTGACAGTCTCTCAACCCACCCACAGAATCTGCTCAAGCGCTGCCACGGGTCCCAGGCCAGCTACCTCTTCCAGCAGGACAAGTTCTACGATGTGGCCCTGGACACGGGAGACAAGGTGGTGCAGTGTGGCCGCCGGGTGGACTGTCTGAAGTTGTGGCTCATGTGGAAGGCACAGGGCGGGCAAGGGCTGGAGCAGCGTGTCAACCAGGCCTTTGCCCTTGCCCGGTAGGAGTGGTGGGTGGTTCCAGTTCTCCTCCCCAGGTCCCTTCCCCAAAGCCTTTTGCTGCTGTCAGTGCCTCTCCAGTCATCTGGGTCTCTCTTGTTTTCTTTCCCCCTCCTCCTGTGATTGCTCACTCTCCATTTGAAGATACCTGGCGGAGGAAATGAAGAAGCGGGAAGGATTTGAGTTGGTCATGGAGGTATGACCTACCCCAGTGATGGCGAACCTGTGACACGCGTGTCAGAGGTGACGCGCGAACTCATTTTTTGGTTGATTTTTCTTTGTTAAATGGCATTTAAATATATAAAATAAATATCAAAAATATAAATCTTTGTTTTACTATGGTTGCAAATATCAAAAAATTTCTATATGTGACACGGCACCAGAGTTAAGTTAGGGTTTTTCAAAATGCTGACACGCCGAGCTCAAAAGATTCGCCATCACTGACCTACCCTGTTCTCTTTGTTCCTATGTCCTCGTAGTCTCTCCTACACGCAAAGCCCTGCTGGACGCAGAGGAGCAGTGAGAGGGGACACTTTCTCAGCTCACACCTTTCTCTTCCTCATTCCTTCCAGCCAGAGTTTGTCAATGTGTGTTTCTGGTTTGTGCCTCCTAGCCTGCGGGGCAAGCAGGAGAGTCTGGATTACAGTGAAAGGCTGGCTAAGGTAGGCTTTCTCCTCCCTGGGGCTCTGGTTAACCTAGTTGAGCAAATGGATGCAGCTGGTGTGTTTCTGCCCCCTGCTGGCTGTGGGTGGCATGGCAGGTCCCTTGGCTGGTTTCCTGCTCCTGAGCTGGGGACATGAACTGGAAAACACCAACTTGTCCTCATTTCTCAGGGATGTGGATGGAGAATTGGGAATGTTTCTGGAAAGTAAGCAGAAGACAGAGAGGGCATTACAGATAAGTCACCAGTGTACATAGATCCCTGTGCTGGGAGTTGTACTGGGAGCTCAGGTCCGGGACAGAGAGCTTTACTCACTGATACTGGGGAAAAACAACCAGCAAGGCCAGTCCAGACCTGCCTCCTGGAGCTGAGAAGATATGTCCTCCATCCCTCTGATAGGTTGGTAGTAGGTGCTGCAGATGACCTGAAAGGACAAGATTGTTCTTGCCCTTAAGGAATAATATTAGGAAAATAAGAGTTACCTATTTGAAACCAGTATGTTCAAGGAAATCCTGTAAATATGCATGTTAGATCACAGAGTACAGAGCAAAAATATTCCAGGAATTCAGAGAGGGGGAGAAGGTGTTAAGGATGACAGAGGCTTGAAGTTAGACTAAAACAGTGTTGGGAGTCAGGGAAAAGTTAGGATTTGACAGAAAATGTGCCAACCTGGAGATAAGTGAGATAAGGAAGAAAGCAGACGGTAGAGAAGGACAAGCAGGTTGGACATGGTGGAAAAGGTGAACTGGGGCCGTGGTCAGGATCACAGCAATGAGCTGCCTCCGGAAGGTGGCTGGGGCGGAGGGAAATGCACCTTGGGTAACTCAATGGCCAGGAAGTTACCTGGCCCAGCCCTCACCTGACCCCAGGCTGACACTCTCTGTATCCTTCCGCAGGTGGCCCCAGTACTCAAGGAGCGCATGGTGAAGGAGGGCTCCATGATGATCGGCTACCAGCCCCATGGGACCCGGGGCAATTTTTTCCGCTTGATCGTGGCCAACCCCGCGCTGACCCAGGCCGATATGGACTTCCTCCTCGACGAGCTGGAACGGCTAGGCCAGGACCTCTGAGTCCTCCTCTCACTGCTGGCCTTGACCCTCCTTCCTCCCCTCTGGCTCTGCGTGTCCCCTCCCTGTGTTCTCCAGACCAATCTTTTTAGGAAACAGAGTGGCCGTAATAATGTTTATATCCTTTGACCTACTAACTCTCCTCTTAAATATGAGATATTAGGAGAATGTTTAATAAGCTACAGTATATTCTTACGATGGAATGTTAGGCTGCCTTTAGAATTATGTTTACAAAAAGGGTGTTTATTGATATGAGAAAAACAATTTTAATATAATGTTGAAAACTCTGGATATAGTACTTTATATATTATAATATCTGAGCTATATTGAAACATACATAGAAAAAGACTGATGAAATAGGCCAAAATGTTAATAGTTTTACCTCAAATGGTATTACAGGCAATTTAGAAATTAACTTCTTACTCTGGCCGGTATGACTTGGTCGGGCATTGTCCCATGCACCAAAAGGTTGCCGGTTTGATTCCTGGTAGGGGGTGTGCAGGAGGCAGCCGATCGATGTTATGCTCTCACATGAATGTTCCTCTCTCTCTCCCTCTCTAAAAAGTAAAAATAAATTTAACTTTTTTATGCCTTTTGTGCTCCCTCCTTTTATCATAAAATGAATATGCATTACTCTTACAATAGAAAAACAATAAAGTTAAAATTTTAACTATATTATTTTGGTGTGATTAGGAGTTTGTTACCTTTCAAGCAAGTAATGGAGAATACAAATTAAATTTTTTTTAAAGGCAGTGAAAGATCCCAAAAATCTTTAGTGGGAGGGGAAAGACCAAAAGTGGAGGCACTCTAAAATTAATTGTACTATAGTGACATTGAAACAAAATGGGCACTGACTGTATCTTGAGACCAGAGCCTTATCCACTTACACTTAAAAATTCTCACCAGCTTGGCTGGTGTAGCTCAGTAGTTGAGCATCGACCTATGAACCAGGAGGTCATGATTGGATTCCCGGTCAGGGCACATGCCAGGGTTGTGGGTTTGATCCCCAGGCAGCCAGTCCATGATTCTCATCATTGATGTTTTTATCTCTGAAATCAATAAAAATAATATTTTTAAAAAATCCTTGCCAACAAAAAAAGAAAAAATTTTCTTCTGTAATTTAAACAGAAATAAAAAAGAAAAACACACCCCAGAAAACCAAGTTAAAAAACAGCAACCAAACCACTGTTACGTCGCCTGTCATTGCTACTGTCTTATGTAAAAACACTCATTTTACACTTACAATTCCGGGCTGGTGTTGCTCAGTCACTTTTTGGGAAAGGCGTTCAGTTACACAAGTTACTAAGGACAAGTGGCAAGTCTACCAGAACTTTCTGTTATTTCCAATTCCTAAAAATACCATTTATGAAAACAATAACATGGTCATGTAAAAGTCATCCAAAATTATTTTCAAAGGCAAATAGAAGAGAGACCGGGAAGATGGCGGCATAGGTAAACACCGGAGACTGCCGCCGTGGACAACCACTTCAAAAATACAACTAAAAGTTGGAGCGGACATCAACCAGAACCACGGGAAGGCTGGCTGAGGAGAGACTCTTCAACTAGAAGCAAAAACAACAGCATTCCGACGCTCAGCGGAGGCGCAGTGTGGAAAATTTAAAGGTACGGCGGTGCGGTGGTGAGGTGGTGCGCGCGCAAAGCGGGCTGGCGGCTGAGGGCGCGATTGTCGTTTTCAATCAGGAGCGAGTCTCAGACTCTGGGCTACAGATCCGGGCGAGTCTCTAGGGACCCAGACTCAAACGGGAGAAGCGGGACTGTCTGGCTACGGCCCCTCCGAGGTTTGCAGCGGTTGTTGGGACAGAGAGGCAGAGCCCCTGGGGATGGACTGAGAGCGGCCATAGCTGCTCCCTCCCCCCGCCCTGTTGAGCCCGCCCCGCCCAGGCCCTGCGCACAACCATTTGCCGACCGCCTCAGGCAAAGGCTGGAATAACGCCTCCCCAGAAGACAGACGTTTTCCACAGCTGATTCCTACAGCCAGTCGGCCTGGTGGTCAAATCCCTCTAGTGTTAACTACAACAATTAAGGCTTGGCTAGAACAAGACTGCGCACAGAGACCACAAGGGGGGGCACCAAGAAAGCATATAAGATGCGGAGACAAAAAAACATGACAGAAATGGAAGATATGGAGCTAAGAATCGCAATTTTGAGGGCTTGCCATAAATTTGTGCAGAGCCTCACGAAAACTAATGAGACCCTCGATGCTACGATAAAGAAATTAGAAAGTAAGCATACACGGACTGAAATAAAGAATATTATACCCAATAGCAGACCAGAGGAGCACAAGAATCAAACCAAAGATTCAACAAAAGCCGAAACCGGTTTGGCTCAGTGGATAGAGCGTCGGCCTGTGGACTGAAAGGTCCCAGGTTCGATTCCGGTCAAGGGCATGTACCTGGGTTGCGGGCACATCCCCAGTAGGAGATGTGCAAGAGGCAGCTGATCGATGTTTCTCTCTCATCGATGTTTCTAACTCTCTATCTCTCTCCCTTCCTCTCTGTAAAAAATCAATAAAATATATTTAAAAAAAAAAAAAAAGATTCGACAAAAAACACCCAATTGGAAAAGCAAAATGAAAAAAGAATCCGAAAGTGTGAAGATAGTGTAAGGAGCCTCTGGGACAGCTTTAAGCAGTCTAATATCAGAATTATTGGAGTGCCAGAAGATGAGAGACAGCAAGATATTGAAAACCTATTTCAAGAAATAATGGCAGAAAACTTCCCCCACCTGGAGAAAGAAATGGACTTACAGGTCCAAGAAGCACAGAGAACCCCAAACAAAAGGAATCCAAAGAGGACCACACCAAGACACATCATCATTAAAATGCCAAGAGCAAAAGACAAAGAGAAAATCTTAAAAGCAGCAAGAGAAAGAGGCTCAATTACCTACAAGGGAATACCCATACAACTGTCAGCTGATTTCTCAACAGAAACTTTGCAGGCCAGAAGGGAATGGCAAGAAATTTTCAAAGTGCTGAATACCAAGAACCTACAACCAAGATTACTTTATCCAGCAAAGCTATCATTCAGAATTGAAGGTCAGATAAAGAGCTTCACAGATAAGGAAAAACTAAAGGAGTTCATCACCGCCAAACCAGTATTATATGAAATGCTGAAAGGTATCCTTTAAGAAGAGGAAGAAGAAGAAAAAGGTAAAGATACAAATTAGGAACAACAAATATGCCTCTATCAACAAATGAATCTAAGAATCAAGTGAATAAATAACCTGATGTACAGAATGAACTGGTGATTATAATGAATCAGGGACATAGAAAGGGAATGGACTGACTATTCTTAGGGGAAAAGGGGTGTGGGAGATGCAGGAAGTGACTGGACAAAAATCATGCACCTATGGATGAACTCAGCGGGTGGGGAGTGAGGGTGGAGGGTGGGGTGGGAGCTGGAAGGAGGGGAGTTATGGGGGGAAAAAAGAGGAACAAATGTAATAATCTGAACAATAAAGATTTAAAAAAATAAAAACAAAAAAACAAACAAACAAAAAAAAAAAACAAAGGCAAATAGAAACTGTCCAAACCATAGGAAAAGAACATCCAAATCACAGGCCCAATCCTCTTGACCATTTTTTTTTTGGGGGGGGGGGTAGGGGAACATTTCTATTAATAAATTAATTCTCCTATAAACTTGTTATTGTTACAAATGATATTTTAATATCTTCCAAGTAATAAAATCATTTTGAGAGTTAATAATTTGAACTCCAAGCTCTAATCTTAGAGGTCTATAGTCCTAGCCGGTTTGAAAGCTCAGTGGATAGAGCGTCGGCCTGTGGACCAAAGAGTCCTGGGTTCGATTCTGGTCAAGGACATGTACCTCGGTTGCAGGCTTCTCCCGGCCCGGGCCCTGGTCAGTACAGCAGGCAACCAATCGATGTGTTTCTCTCACATCGATGTTTCTGTCTTTCCCTCTCTCTTCCACTCTCTCTAATATCAATGGAAAAATATTCTCGGGTGAGGGTTAAAAAAAAAGGTCTATATATCTACAAAATGTCTTAAATATAGTTTTTTTTAAAAAAACTAAAAAAACAAAACTAAATCCTTATTTTCAACTCAAAGCAAAGCCAGAAAGCAAAAATAAAAACAAAATCTTCAAATTTCTTTTTATTATTATTATTAGTTAAGGTATTACAAATGTGTCCTCATCCCCCCCATTAACCCCCAACCTCCCCCCGCCCCACCCTCCGCACACTCATGCTCCCATCCCCCTGTTGTCCATGTCCATTGGTTTGGCTTATATGCGTGTATACAAGTCCTTCGGTAGATCTCTTCCCTTTACCCCCTCCCTCCCCTACTTTCCTTCTGGGGATTGATAGCCTGATCGCTGTTTCTCAGTCTTTGGATCTGTCCCTTTTCATCAGTCTATGTTGTTCTCTATATTCCACAAATGAGTGAGATCATGTGGTATTTATCTTTCTCTGACTGGCTTATTTCACTTAGCATTTGAGAAATATTTTTAAGAGAAGGAAGACCGGAAAGACAGGACATAAAATCAGCTAGTCACCTATTTTTCTCCAGCTTTATAAAACTGATGCTTCTTTTTCTCTTCCCAAAACTCAACCTCAGAATCTATGACTGTGATATTACAGTCCCTCTTTGCTTCCTGTCTCTCGTGGATATTTACTGAGCTCCTGCTCTGTGTAGTTCTTTCCTCTGCCTCCAAAGAGCTTAAGACTTAAGCAGTCATCCCTCAACCGAGGCACATCCCTACTTGAGGGCCTTGCACCTGTGGTCCATCCCCCTTTGCCTCGGCGTTCACTCATCTACATGGCTTGCTCCCTCATTGTCTTTAGGTTTTTGTTCTGACATCACATCCTTAATGAAACCTCCCTTGAATATTCTACTTAAAATTACATTTTCACCCTCTATTTTTGCACTTACTAATTCCCTTACCTGTCTGTTTTTTCTCCATGGCATGGATAAGCACCTGGCATTCTCTATATTTCAGTTATTTTCTGTCTGACCCAACTAAAATGTAAGCTCTGGGAGCAGAGATTTTGTATCACTGCCTCCTAAAATGGAGTCTAGTACTAACTGGTGGGTAAAGTTGAGTGAATGCTTAATGAATTCCAGGTACTGTTGACTTGCTCTCAGTCACACAACTTCAAAGCCAAGCTCAGACTATCTTCCTCTGGCTCTTACCCATGACCTAGCCTGCTTCTTTGACAGGTGTATCTAATTCATTGGTGTGGGTGTTAGGGACGTTTTACTAATCATATGCTGTGGATTTATTGCTTACGGGAAGGATGAAGCGGCTTTACCCGCCCATCTTGCCTTTGGCCGGGGGAAACTGTATCTCCATCACACAGGAAACAAGGCCATTGGGAACACCTGGGCTGGTTGCAATGTTGGAGTGTTGTTGTTGTTTTTTTTAAGCGGTCCAAGTGTTCAAGAGGCTAGCCTCCCCGCCTGTCGGACAAGAAAGACGGTGCCTTCATAGGGAAGTAGGCCAGCAGGTAGGAAGTTAAAAGCTGGGTGGGGCACCTGTGCGGGGCAGCTCTCAGAAAGTGGATGAAAGGGAGCAAGCAACAGTAAAGTCCGAATTTGACTGGATACTTGTTCTTGTGTACCCTAGGTCCTCATTTGGCTATTTCTCTTCTGTTTATGTACCTTTAAAAAGATCTTTTTATTTAGAAACTTATAAAAAATTGCAAGAATAGTTGCAGAGAACTTCCATACTCTTTATGTAAATTGATAGATTTTTCACATTTTGACAAACTTTATCATGATATTTGTGCTATAATTTATTTTTTTCTGAACCATTTGAGTCGATTGCATACATTATGCCCCTTTATTTCTTAATGCTCTTGTGTGTATTACCTAAGAACCAGAATATTATCTTAACTAACAACAGCACAATGGCCAAATTCAGGAAATTTAACATAGATACTACACTTTTTAAAAAAAAAATATTTTATTGATTTTTTACAGAGAAGAAGGGAGTAGGATAGAGAGTTAGAAACATTGATGAGAGAGAAACATTGATCAGTCATCTCCTGCACACTCCCTACTGGGTATGTGCCCGCAACCAAGGTACATGCCCTGGACCAGAATCGAACCCGGGACCCCTGAGTCCGCAGGCTGATGCTCCATCCACCGGGCCAAACCAGCCAGTGCTAGACACTACACTTTAAAGTCCATACCCTAAAATTGGTCAATTGTCTCAATAATGCCCTTTGTGGCATTTCCCCCTTCAGTTCCAGATCCCAGCTCAGGATCATGTATTGCATTTTGTTGCCATGTTTTGTTGTCACCTTTATTTTTTATTTTTATTTTTTTAAAAAAATATATTTTATTGATTTTTCACAGAGAGGAAGGGAGAGAGATAGAGAGTTAGAAACATCGATGAGAGAGAAACATCGATCAGCTGCCTCCTGCACATCTCCTACTGGGGATGTGCCCGCAACCCAGGTACATGCCCTTGACCGGAATCGAACCCGGGACCCTTCAGTCCGCAGGCCGACGCTCTATCCACTGAGCCAAACCGGTTTCGGCATGTTGTCTCCTTTAATTAAAATAATTTCTCAGCTATTCTTCGTCATTAGTGGAAATGATACTTAGAAAAAATACAAGTCAGTTATTTCATAGAATGTTCTTCAATTTGCTTTTTCCTGATGTTTCCTCATGACTAGATTCAAGGGATGCATTCTGAGCTGTAATCTGACATGAATCATGTTTACCCTTTTCAGAGAAGCACATCGAAGGTCCACGGTGTCCATCTGCTCCTTATTGGTGATGTAATTTTTTTTAAAATATATTTTATTGATTTTTTACAGAGAGGAAGGGAGAGAGATAGAGAGTTAGAAACATCGATGAGAGAGAAACATCGATCAGCTGCCTCCTGCACATCTCCTACTGGGGATGTGCCCGCAACCCAGGTGCGTGCCCTTGACCGGAATCGAACCTGGGACCTTTCAATCCGCAGGCTGACGCTCTATCCACTCAGCCAAACCAGTTTCGGCGGTGATGTAATTTTGATGAAGGTCAACATTGGTCAAGATGTCTGGTTTCTCCGAAATATAGTTACTATTTCGCCCTTTGCAACTAATAAACAATCTGTGAGAAGACATTTCGAGATTATGCAAATATCCTGCTCCTCTTCATACTATCCCCACCTAGATTTAGTATCCACTCATGATTCTGGCCCAAGCCAACTTTTATCATAATGGTTCCTAAGTGGCAATTGTCTAACTCCACTAATCCCTCCACTTTTATTATTTGGCATTTGGCTGTAAAAAAGAGCCCTCCCTTCTCCTTAGTCATTCACTCTTCCATTGATTATCGATAAGTTTTATTCAAAAAGTTATAATACATTTCTATCTTTACTTATTTTAATGCTCAAATTGTTCCAGTTTTGACCATAGGAAGCCCCTTTAATCTGGCTCCCATCCATGTCCTTTTGACATGACTTTAAAAAGAATTTTTAAAAATATATGTTTTTATTGATTTCAGAGAAGGGAGAGAGAGATAGAAACATCAATGATGAGAGAGAATCATTGATTGGCTGCCTCCTCCATGTCCCCAATGGGGGATCAAGCCTGCAATCCGGGCATGTGCCCTGACCGGGATCGAACCGTGACTTCCTGGTTTATGGGTCAACCACTGGGCTTAAAAAAAAAAAAAAAAAAAAATTTAAGCACTGCCTTTCTTCCTGGCACAACAAAAATACACCAAGACACTCAACCACTGGCCACGCTGGCGGGCTAACCAGAAATCTTTTGGTGTAAGGAACAACACTCCAATCAACTGAGTCATCCGGCCAGGGCAGGACAGACCTCTCTTTCCAGAAGTTTGGCTATGATGGGAAGCTGAGAAGTGGGACAGCTTGATGAAGATGTGGGGTGAAGAGAGGGAGAGTTAAAGGGGGACACACTAGAGAAGCATACCGAATGCTGATGGGAGCTATTTGGTAGGGAGGAAATGGGAGGGGTGGTGGCTATTAAAGGGGCTGAGCATTTAAGAAGGAGAGAGGACAGAAAGTGGCCTTTGATGTGAAGAGGTCTAATTCCTCCAGTTGACAAGAGGAAATGGTAGTAGAGGAGAACTGAAGAGATATGTGTTAGGGGGTGATTTGTAGACTTGGAGATGGATGATGGGAGGAGAACGGAGAAATGAAATAGTTTTTTGGAGAGTGGAACAGGAGAGTAGCAGGATCATGGGACATGGCTGAAATACCCATTTGAGGGCTGTGTTCCAGAAAAGTGGAGTGTGTGTTATGTATGGGAGGGGACCTCCAAAGAGTAGAGCAAGGGAGGAGCAATATGGAAGGGCAGAACTCCAAACAGTGGAGTATGAAATGCTATGGACATCACAGACCATTGGCCGTGCAGATTAGAAAGGGTCACCCGGGGAGCATTTTCTCAGTCCATTGAGATTTTGCTTCCCACAAATTGCCGTTAGTTTGGCTCAAATAAACTCATAAAAATAAAAATTAAAACACACACACACACACACACAAACAACAACAAAAAAAAACAACAAGAAAGGGGAGTGGGTATTATATGGGGTGGGGGAGTCCCAGGACAGGCAAGAGTTTTGTAGAGAAAACTGGACAACATCAAAGGGGTGAAAGGAAGGTGTTTGAAGCAGGAGGGTGGGTGCAGAGTTTGGGGGCCACAGGAGAGGCAGTAGTGAAGAAACCCCACAGGAAGACAAGGTGGTTCTTGGTCAAGGAGGAGAGCCCAGCTGTGAAGAGGGCAGCCCCAGAGCAGTCCCTGCCTTGCACACACATCCCCATTTCAGGCACTTTCCACCTCACATCCCCACTGATCCCAGCGGGTCCTAGAGGGAGGGCTGAGCAGTCCCTCTGCTGCCCTGTGGGTACAAGGGTAAAGCCAGGGTACCATGAGGTGAAAGGGGTCTTGAGCATGTGCAAAGGAGTCTAGTCTGACTCATTTCTACTCTAGCTCCACCTGAGAGCATCCTGCTCTGGGCACCTGTGGCCTCTGCCAGCGCCCTCTTCTCAGACCAGGAGTCCGGGAAGCAAAGCGCACACGAAGGCTTTGGTGGAAGAGGGGCCTGGATGGAGCCCAGTTCTGTAGAAGCCTCAGTGCAACGAACAAGTTCAAGAATCCAATGTAAAATGAGGAGACGATAGCTTCCGTAACTTGAGAAAGGTATAATTTTGAAGGAGGAGGGCTTGGTTAGGTGTATTCCAATGTCTGGTTCCTAGATCACAGCATCAGCATTCCTTGGGAACTGTTAGCAATGCAATTTTCAGGCCCCACCCTGGACCTAATGAGTCAGAAACTCCTGGAGTGGGGTTCAACCATCTCTATGAACCTGGCCGGCATGTGATTCTCATGAACACTCAAGTTTGAGAACCACTGTTCTTTTTTATTTTATTTCATTTTAAATATATTTTTATTGATTTCAGATAGGAAGGGAGAGGGAGAGACATATAAACATCAGTGATGGGTGAGAATCATTGAATGGCCATCTCCTGCATGCTCCTTACTGGGGTTTGAGCCACAACCTGGGCTGCTCACTGGGAATTGAACTATGACCTCGGGGTTCATAGGTTGATGCTCAACCAGTGGCCACACTGGCTGGGTGAGAACCACTGTTCTAAAGGAATTTCCACTCCATCTTCACACATCGGCCTCTCCTTAGCCATATTGCTGCTGAGTTCAGGAGTCAGGATGTGCAAGTAAAGGCACAGACTGGGGGTTAGTAAGGGGAAGGCCTGGTGTGGAGACCTGGTAGGGAACTTCCTCATTCTCACCACACAGGAGCTTGGAGACCAGCTTTGGAGAGCTCCTGAGCAGAGGTCAGGACCATGGGGATCCTGGAAGAGTATGACTCAGAGAGCCTTGGCTCTACAGGCATGAGGTCATTATAGATTTCCCTGCCTACCAGGCACCACAGGAACAGAAACACTGAAGAGGTATATGGCAACTTAAAAAAATATTAGGAACACTTAAAGAAATTCAAGTCATATACCAAAAAATATTTTCTGGAACTAAGTCATTGTTTTCAACAACAAAATCAGTGTATGTATTGAAAGAGAGAAGTCTGGTTACTGCCGAGACTCAAATTAGTGGCTTGGAAGAACACGTGGAAAAAATATTTCAAAGCACAGAGCAAATAATATGAGAGATAGAAATAGTGAGGAAAATATGAGACTTGGAGAATAGATCCAGTAGTCCTAACAGTCAAATATATTAGTTCCAAAAAAAAAAGAAAAGGCTTCGATGGAGGAGAGGCGGTAATTTAAAAATAGAAGAATATGTTGCTGACCTGAAGAAGGATCTCAGTTTGCAGAATGAAAAGCTACAGGAAGATACAAAAAGAAAATATATATACCTAAGCATGAAACTCCTGAGTTCCAGATTAAAGAAAAAAAATTTAAATTCATAGATAGAACAAGTTATCTAAAAGGGAAAAGAATCAGGTTGGCACAGGACTTTTCATCTGAAGCACTGAAAGCTAAAAATGGGAGCACTGAGAGAGAAGAATGGCTACCCAGGAATCTCACACCCAGCTGAGGCAGCATTTGCCTGTCAGTGCAAAAGAAAGATATTTGAAAATATAAAGGACTAGAGGCCGGGTGCACAAAATTCATGCACTGGGGGGGAGGGGTCCCCCAGCCTGGCCTGTGCCCTCTCACAGTGCAGGAGTCTCGCAATCAATCGCCCCAAAGAGGTAGGCCCTGCCCACCCATCCAGGGCTCCTTGATGGATTGCCCCAAAGAGGTAGGCCGGAGCCACGGGACCCCCAGCCTTGCCACACAGAGCCACGGGACCCACCTCTGTGCCGCAGTCGGACATCCCCTGAGGGGTCCCAGATTGTGATAGGGTGCAGGCCGGGCGGAGGGACTTCCCCCCAACCCCCATGCACAAATTTCATGCACCGGGCCTCTACTTTATATATATAAAGACACTAGAGGCCTGGTGCACAAAATTCTGGCACTGGGGACAGGTCCCTCAGCCCGGCCTGCGCCCTTTCATAGTCCAGCACCCCTCGCTTCTTATTGCCCACCTGCTCGCTGCTCCTTACGCTCAGCTTGCTGCTCCTTAGCACTGCTGTGGAGGTGGGAGAGGCTCCTGCGCTCACCAGCCGTGAGTCTGGCTTCTGGCTGAGTGACGCTCCCCCTGTGGGAGTGCACTGACCACCAGGGGGCAGCTCCTGCATTGAGCGTCTGCCCCCTGGTGGTCAATGCGTATCATAGCAACTGGTTGTTCCACCGTAATGGTCGCTTAGGCTTTTATTATATAGATAACCCTGGCCAGTGCGGCTCAGTTGGTTGGGTGTCATCCCATGCAACAGAAGGTTGTTGGTTTGATTCCTGGTCAGGATACATGACACATACCCGGGTTGCAGGCTCAATCCCTGGTAAGGGCCGTGCAGGAGGCAACCCTCCGATGTGTCGTCCTCACATTGATGCTTTTCTCTCTCTCCCTTCACCTCCCTCTAAAAATTAATACAAGTATATTTTTTAAAAAGACATACAGGTTAAAAATAAAACAATTGAAGAAGCTATAGGATGCTACCACTAATCAAAGAAAAATGAAGTGGCTTTATTAATATCAGACAAAGTAGATTTCAAAATAAAGTATCCTACAAGGAATAAAGGGAGCTGCTTCATGGTAAAGAGGTCAATTCATTAAGAGGACATAATCCTAAATGTTTATGTACATAAAAAAGAACTTCAAAAATATTCGAAACTAAAGGCAAATAGAAAAACCCACAATTAGGTCATCACCTCCCTTTCAATCATTGATAGAACAATAGAAAGTCAATAAGGACATAGAAGATTGAACAATACTATCCAACAACTTCACCTAACTGATATTTATAGAACACTCTACCCAACAACAACAGAATACAGCCAGTGGTTCTCAACCTTCCTAATGCCGCGACCCTTTAATACAGTTCCTCATGTTGTGGTGACCCCCAATTTCATTGTTACAAATTGAACATAATTAAAGCATAGTGATTAATCACAAAAACAATATGTAATTATGTATGTGTTTTCTGATGGTCTTAGGCGACCTGTGAAAGGGTCATTTGACCCTCAAAGGGGTCTCAACCCACAGGTTGAGAACCACTGGATACACATTCTTTTTGAGTACACAGTAAGCATTTACAGGATAGCTCACATTCTGGGCTCAGTAAATTTACAACGATTCAAATCATGCAAAGTATATTCTCTGACCAAAATGGTTTAAATTAGAAATCCATAACAGAAAAATGTCGTGAAAATCACCCAAATATTTGGAAGCTAAACAACATACTTCTAAACCACCTACAGGCCAAAGAAGAAACCAAAAGTAAAACTGCAAAGTATTTTGAACTTAATGTAAATCAAAATTTGTGGGAAGCACTTAAAACAGTGCCTATATCTATATTGTAAAAGAAAAAGAGGTCTCAAATGACCTCAGCTTTCATTAAAAAAAAAAAAAAAAAAAAATATATATATATATATATATATATATATATATATTATTGATTTCAGAGAGGGAGGGGGTGAGAGAGAGAGAGAGAGAGAGAGAGAGAGAAACATCAATGAACATCAATGATGAGAGAGAATCATTGATTGGCTGCCTGCCTCCTGCACACCCCCTACTGGGGATAGAGTCCGCATCCCAGGCATGTGCCCTGATCAAGAACTGAACCATGACTTCCTGGTTTATTAGGTCAATGCTCAACCACTGAGTCACATCGGCCGGGCTAAATAATAAAATATTTTTAAAATTTTTTTAAAGGTTTGAATGAAGATATACCGTGGTAAATAAGCACATGAAAAGATGGCTAGTCTCATTAGTCCTTATAGAAATGCAAATGAAAACTACAATGAGACGATACTACACACCTATTGGAATGGCTGAAGCTAAAAAGAGTGAACATACCAAGTGTGACAAGAATGTGAAACAACTGGAACTCTCATACACTGCTGGTGGGGATGTATAATGATACAACCACCTCAGAAAACAATTTGGCAATTTCTTCAAAAGTTAAACATACACTGTCTTGGCCAGTGTAGCTCAGTTGGTTGAGCATTATACCATGTACCCAGAGGTCTCTGGTTCCATTTCTGGTCAGGACACGTGCCCAGGTTGTGGGCTTGATCCCCAGTAGGAGGAGTACAGGAGGCAGCCCATCAATGTTTCTAATCGATGTTTTTCTCTCTCCCTTCCTCTCTTTCTCTCTCTAAAAAAGAGAAAAATCAATAAAAACATATATATTCTTTAAAAGATAAACATACACCTACTGTGTGATCTCGCCATTCCACTCCTATGTATTTACCCAAGAAAAATGAAAACACGCACCCACACGAAGACTTGTACATAACTACTTCCAGCAGCTTCATTTATAATGACTTTATTTGAAAACAACACAAATATTCATGGACAGGTAAATAGATAAACTAACTGTGACATAATGGACTATTACTAAGTAATAAAAAGGAATGAATGTAATGATATGAGTGAATCTAAAAAATAATTATGCAGAACAAAAGAAACCAGATAGAAAGAGTACGTACTGAATGATTCCATTTATATAAAATTTTAGAAAATGCAAACTAATCAAATGTGACAGAAAGCAGATCAGTGATCACCTGGGGATGGAGATGGACAGGAAAGATTGTAAAATGGACAGGAGAAAACTTTTTGGGGTGATTGATATATTCATTATCTTGATTGCAGTGATGTAGAGCTATTTTAAACTTATCAAAATGCATACTTTAAGTTATTTTGTTTATATATATTAATTATGCCTCAATAAAATTATTAAAATTTATTACTGAATAACTAGATTATGTATACACATACACTGTCAAATCAATTTTTTAAAGGGACAATCACAATTATTGCTATGATCTTGCAAATACTCCAGCCATTCCACTGGTTACATGACAGACATCAGTCCTAAAGTCTAAGTTATCCAAACTCTTTAAGCTTTTTATTGATACCAACATCAGGCATCATGTGTTCCTTCATTTCTTCATGGATTCAAGGAAAAGGCCAACAGTGTTCAGGGGGAAAAAAGGATCAAGTGATCTTAAACTTCATATGAAGAACATGTTCCCAAGAATATCAAAGGAAAAGAAAAAAAGGAAAGGGGGATTCAGCATAGCAGGTATCAGAACATTCTCTAAAGCTTCTGATTTTAAACACTATGGTATTAGGCCCTGGCCTAGTACCTCAGTTGGTTAGAGCGTTGTCCCCATATGCCAAGGTGTGGGATTGATCCCTGGTCAGGGCACATACAAGAATCAACCAATTAATGCAAATGTAAGTAGAACAACAAATTGATCTTTCTCTCTCTCTCTCTTTCTCTCTCTCTCTCTCTCATATATATATATATATATATATATATATATATATATAAAATTAATCAATAATTTTTTTTAAAACACTATGGCATTGGGTTAAAAATAGATCGGTGGATATACTATAGAATCCTTTAGTAGATGTCACTATATGTGAGAATTATTTTTAGGTAAAGAATGTCTCCAAGTTTACAAAGCTTAAAATGCCCAAGCAAGCAATGGACCCAGGTCTTGCTAACTTCTAAAATCCTTTTATTATTTTCTTATTTGAGTAGGTAATACTCAAACTACCATTTTGTATGTTACAAAATACAAAAGGGTGAAAACTTTTCCGGTCAGCATTTCCTGTTTCCCAGCAACCCTGTGTCTCTCTATGGAGACAAACAATGGAACAAGGCTCTTGTCTGTCCTTCCAAGAATATGCAAATAAGCATATAAATCAAAAGACGCCACTAAGAAAATAAACAACCAAGGAACAAGCTAGGAAAAATATTTATACTACATAGATCTGATAAAGGATTCATAACCTGAATATCTAAACATATAATTCCTACAAATCAACAACAGAAAGACAACTCAAATTTTTTAAATAGGCAAAAGGCTTACATAGATTCTTTATAAAAGATGATACACTAATGGTCAATAAGCACATGAAAAAGTGTTCAATGCCATTAATCATCAGGAAAAGGCAAATTAAAATCGCACTCCCTAAAATAAAAATGGACTAGCAAAAGCAAATGTTGGTGGAGTCCTGTGGATCCAACTAGTACTTCCATACATTGCTGGTGGGAGTGTAAATGATACAACCACATTGGAAAAAAGTTTTGAAATTTGTTATAAAGTGAAGCATACATCACCTCCATGACTGACTTCTTGGTATTTTCCCAAAAGAAATGGAAAAATTTGCACACAAAATGATTTGTGCATGAATCTTCACAACAGCCTTAGTAGTAATAACCCCAAACTGGAAGCAATACAAACTTCCATCACCGGATAAATAAATAAATGACTTGTGGTATTTTAATAAGTAGAATACTACTGAGCAATAGAAGGTACAAACAATTGATAGTTGCAAAACATGTATGAATCTTAAAAACATACTCAGTGAAACAAGCCATTCGTAAAGGAGCACATACTGTGGAGTTCTATATATATGAAGTTGTAAAACAAGCAAAACTAATATATGAGAGTAAAAAATCAGAAAGTGGTTGCCTCTTGTTGAGGGATTGACTAGACATGGATGTAAGGGAAACTTCTGGGGGCCTGGGAAGTTTAAAAAATATTTTTTAACCCTCAGCCAAAGATATATGTATATACATTTATTTATTATTGATTTTTAGAGAGAGAGGGAGAGAGAAACATCAGTCAGTTCTCTCCACCCTGACCAGGGATGGAACCTGTAACCTTTTTTTTTTTTTAAATGTATTTTATTGATTTTTTACAGAGAGGAAGGGAGAAGGATAGAGAGCTAGAAACATTGATGAGAGAGAAACATTGATCAGCTGCCTCCTGCACACTCCCCACTGGGGATGTGCCCGCAACCAAGGTACATGCCCTTGTCCAGAATTGAACCTGGGATCCTTCAGTCTGCATGCAGCTCTATCCACTGAGCCAAACAGGTTAGGGCGGAACCTGTAACTTTTTGGTGGAACCAACCATCTGAGCCACACCAGCCAGGGCAAGTTTTTTTAAAATAAATATTTTTTTTGTTGATTTCAGAGAGGAAGGGAGAGGGAGAGAGAGATAGAAACATCAATGATGAGAGAGAATCATTGATCGGCTGTCTCCTGCATGCCCCACACAGGCATGTGCCCTGACTGGGAATCGAACGGTTACCTTCTGGTTCATAAGTTGACGCTGAGCCAAGCCTGCTGGGCCAGGGCAAGTTTTGATGATTACATAGGAGTATACAAAATTCATTAAATGAAACAGTTAAGATCTATACATTGTATTGTGTAAAGAAGGGAGAAATTAAGAGATGGAGAAGGGACCTAGCAATTAAAAGAAACTTACCTAATTGCAAGGTATAAATTATGATTCAAACAATCAAACTAAAAAATATGAGAAAATTGGAAGTTTGAACACTTATTGCTTATTTGATGAGATAAAGAACTTGCTGCATTTTAAAGACATGATTATATTTTAAAAATAAAACTTGGGAAATGGCAAAATTATAGAAATGGAGAACAGATTAGGGGTTCCCAAGTTCTAAGAAGGAGGTGAGGTAGGAGTGATGTGGGCAGGTGTGGGTAAAAAAAAGCAACACCAGGGACCCCTTGTGGTGGAAATGCTCTGTATATTGATTAAGTTCTCAATATCCTAGTTGTGATATTGATTCATAGAATTGTGTACAGTTTTGCAATATATTAACATGGAGGGAAATAAGTAAAGGGTCCACAGGATTTCTCTGTATTATTTCTTACAAGTGCATGTGAATCTATATTTCAAAATAAAAAGCTTATCCTATCTAATAAAAGAGTAATATGCAAATCGACCATCACTCCAACACACAAGATGGCCACCCCATGTGGTCACAAGATGGCTGCCACAAGATGGCCGGCAGGGGAGGACAGTTGGGAGGGACCAGGCCTGAAAGAAAGGGCAGTTGGGGGCGATCAGGCCTGCAGGGAAGGGCAGTTAGGGATGACCGGGCGGCAGAGTAGGGCAGTTGAGGGCGACCAGGCCTGCAGGGGAGGGCCGTTGGGGGCAACCAGGCCAGCAGGGGAGCAGTTAGGCGTCGATCAGGCTGGCAGGGAGTGGTTAGGGGGTGATCAGGCTGGCAGGCAGAAGGAGTTAGGGGCAATCAGGCAAATAGACAGACAAGCAGTTGGGAGTCAGCAGTCCTGGATTGTGAGAGGGATGTCCCAGATTGGAGAGAGTGGAGGCTGGACTGAGGGACACACACCCCGTGCACAAATTTTGTGCACCGGACCTCTAGTCCTATATAATAAAAGGCTAATATGCAAATCGACTGAACAGCGGAATGACCGGTCGCTATCATGTGCACTGACCATCAGGGGGCAGATGCTCAACGCAGGAGCTGCCCCCTGGTAGTCAGTGTGCTTCCACAGGGGGAGCGCTGCTCAGCCAGAAGCTGGGCTTAGGGCTGGCAAGCACAGCTCCCACCTCTGTGGCAGCGCTAAGGATGTTCAACTGCCGGCATAGGCCCGCTTCTTGTGGGGAGTGGGCCTAAGCTGGCAGTTGGACATCCCCCGAGGGCTCCTGGACTGTGAGAGGGCACAGGCCAGGTTGAGGGACCCTCCCCTCCCAAGTGCACGAATCTCGTGCACCAGGCCTCTAGTTTAAAAATAAAATAAAAATGGAAAATTGTAAAGTTTAGTCAGTCAAAATAAACAAAATAAAAAATAAGATATTCCTCAGAGCACAGAGGATTTTTAGAGCTATGAAACTACTCTGTATATTGTAATGGTGGGTACATGTCAAATTTGTTCAAAGCTCCTTGAGGGCATTATGTTAAGTGAAATAACTCAGACACAGAAAGATAAATATTGTATGATCTCACTCAAATTTGGAATCTAAAAAGACCAAAGTAATAGAAATAAAGAGAAAAAACACACGGCACTAAGAAGGGGAGCAAACATATGAAGAACACTACGCCATATACGCCAGGTCCCTTGAAACATATGCTGTGCAGATGTATCCTCCATGCAGCGACTGTGTCAAGCAGCAAGGATGGACCGGCTTCCGACCAATGAAGTTGTCTTGTCGAACAGGAAATCTCTCAGAGTAGGGCCTACAGCTGCCGGTACCTGTCCTTCTGCATTGGCTTCATACTCTCTACAACATCCAGGCTTTGCTTCTGAAAACAACTGTCTGAAAGATGCATCTAAAACATAAATGTTGCTTTGCTGGCGTGGCTCAGTGCTTGAGCGTCCAGGTCAGGGTATACCACATTTTGTTTACCCATTCATCAGTTGATGAGTATTACGGTTGTGTCCGGTTTGAGGCTCTTATGAATAACGGCGCTGTGAACATTGTGTACAAGATTTTGTGTGAACAGGTTTCTATTTCTTTTTGGTATGTACCTAGAAGTGGAACTTCTGGGCCACCGGGTGACTCTGCTTTTCCAACGTGGCCCTGCTATTTTACATTTCGCCCAGCAATGTACCCAGGGGTCCGATTTTTAAACATTCTCATGAATGTTTTTTTATTTTATTTTTTTAATCTTTAATTTCTTTATTGGTTAAGGTATTAAAAATGTGTCCTCATCCCCCCAATAACCCCCCCCCCCGCCCCCGCCACCGCCACTCATGTTCTCATCCCCCTGTTGTCTGTGTCCATTGGTTTGGCTTATATGCATGCATACAAGTCTTTTGATTGATCTCTTCCCCCTACCCCAACTCTCCCCTACTTTCCCTCTGGGGATTGATAGTCTGATCACTGTTTTTCTGTCTTTGGATCTGTCCCTGTTCATCAGTCTATGTTGTTCTCTATATTCCACAAATGAGTGAGATCGTGTGGTATTTATCTTTCTCTGACTGGCTGATATCACTTAACATAATGCTCTCCGGTTCTATCCATGCTGTTGCAAATGGCAAGAATTCCTTCTTTTTTACCGCAGCGTAGTATTCTGTTGTGTAGATGTACCACAGTTGTTTTATTCTTTTTTTTTTTTTTTACAGCATTTCTGTGAAATGTCCCTCCCCCCTGCCCCCCTCATAGGCATATCCCTGGAGGCATATCCCTTACAGAAAGCAGATTAGTGACTGCCTGGGGCTAGGGCGGGAGGACAGGGAGGGGGCACTGGGAAAGGGAGGTGACTATTAATGGGTATGGGTTTAAAGTCCTACAATTGGCTCCTCTCTGAGGGGGCGTGGCTAGGCCCTGGAGGGCGTGGCTGGACTTTAGGGCAGACCTAGCCAGCTTAAAAGCCTGCGGAGGGGCAGCAGCCCACACTGTGGTGGCTGTTCAGCGTGGAGGCATGGAGGAGTGCGCTTGCCTCTGCAGCTTGGTCTCTTCCCGGGGATGTCGGTGTCGTCAAGCGTGCCAGGGCCCAGCTGAGACTGCAGCGGCCGAGGGCAAGCCGGACCGGCAGAAAAGCACCTCGAGGCAGATGCTGCAGCATGGTGCTGTGCGGGGGAGTGGAGGAATCGCGAGCCCCAGGCCACCCCCACACTGCTCGCTGCAGGACCTGCCGGTGGAGATGCTGGTGGAGATCTTCACCTCGCTCCCCCCGGCACCGACCTGCCCAGCCTGGCCCAGCCTGGCCCAGGCCTGCACCAAATTCCACCACATCCTGCACATGGACAGCATCTGGAGACAGCGCTGCCGGGAGGAGTTTGGCGTTTGTGAAAACTTGCAGAATCTGGAGACCCTAGGTACGTCTTACCGAGAAGTCTATGCGAAGCTGTTCCACCCATACAGACACATTTTGGGATTGTGGCAGCGAGATACTGAGGGCGATAAAACACTGCTGTATGTAGCGGTGGACGGCTTATGCATTACTGGTTGGACGTACAGGCCTTGTCTTCACACCCATGTGGACGGCCCAATGCAATTCAAGCCCTCTTACAGAATTCGCCTGACGGAGAGGAAATCAGCCACGGTGGAGTGCATGGAAGGCCGCCACCGCAGGCCCCACCACCGCCACATGCAGATTCGGAAGAACAGGTTCCGCACCCGGTGCAACAAGACAGACCACCTTAAGGATTTACCAACGCAGCTTAGGGAGGAATGGGGGACGGTGCTGATGTGGAATGAAAGACCGCGGCATGACTGCCTGACCTACCGCCGCCTCTACCTCCCGCCCAGCCACCCGGAAGACCTCATCGGGCCAGGCCTCTTCCAATGCAGATACAATCGCTCTGGCCTAATGATTGCCATGCTCAGCTTCCACGGGAAGTATGCCAGGGTCACGGAGATCACGGGAATCTTATTCCAGGCGTTAGAGATCCACCTCATGCGCCGCATCGAGATTCGAGGTGGCGAGATCTTCTGGGACGACGATGAGCTCTTCTTCGTGGTCAAGGAGATTGGCGAGCAGGTGCGCCAGGAGCAGCAGCAGCAGCAGCAGCAGCAGCAGCAGCAGCAGCAGCAGCGAGAAGACGGGGCTGAGGAAAGCGAGGGTCATGGCTGGCAGAGCCCTGCCCGGCCCAGCGTCGGGGAGTCCGGGGCTGCAGCTTTGGAGGAGCAGCCTGTCCCGTTTCTTCTGCCTGAGGGCGTGACCTCAATGGACCAGAACTACCCCCGAACCTGCAGGATGTGTTTCTATGGTGTGGCCACTGCTACCTTACGTGGCTCAACCCACTACAGGACTGGAGTCGTCACCCTGTTCGAAGAGAACCACTTCGGGTTCATGTGTCCGCGGGACAGAGGCTTCGCCCTGTTCGGCAGAGTCCAGAACACCTTCCAGAATGTGGAGGCACCATCCCCGCAGGCCTTCCTGGAGATGCTCGAGAACATTCCGTCCTGACCCCTTAGGAGGAGGAGCTGGCATGCACTTGGAAGATTTGACCTTCTGACCAGGTTACCCACCTTTGTTTGTTTGTTTTTTTAATCCTCACCCGAGGATATTTGATGTTTAGAGAGAGTGGGGGAGAGAGGGAAAGACAGAAAGAATCAATGTGAGAGAAACACATCAGTTGGTTGCCTCCTTCCCAAGCCCGGAACAGGGCCAGGCCGGGTAGGGGCCAGCAATTGAGGTCGAAATAAACCTTAGACCAGTGGTCTCAACCTTCCTAATGCTGCGACCCTTTAATGCAGTTCCTCGTGTTACAAATTGAACATAATGAAAGCATAGTGATTAATCACACACAAAAATAAATAAATAAAGACATCTTAGTTAATATATATTGTGTTTATTTATTAACATTGAACTCGTGGCCAATAGCAATGGGGCTCATTCCTTATGAAAGCTTCTCTAACCGATACACTATCTCCACAAAGCATAGCTAGTGCTTTGGCACTAAGGCTGCGGGCTATTTTAAACAGCAGGGGCCACAGGCTCCTGGGATGGCGTCTTCAGAGACAAATGAGGACTGTTCTCATTCCTCACGGGGAGCTGAAGAAAAGAAGGAACATGGGGGAAAGGCAGAAAGCAGCAGCTCCTCAGACTCCAGCAGTAGCGATGAAGACGCCAGCAGCTCCAGCTCAGCCTCCTCGGGGGACACCTCTGACTCAGACTCCAACTGAGCTTTGTTCATTCCTAGGTGGCAGGACAGAGAACTTCCCAACAGAAGTCTTTGGCATCTATGTACATTGCAGGGCTCTTCGCCCTGTCCCTGTTTATTGCTTTACTTCTTCCTTCCTTTTCCCTCCTCCTCCTCAATACAGAGTAGGAAGGGTTGGCAGGCGGGGAATTGGGACAGAACTCTCAATATCAGGTCCACACACCTGGGAAGAGAGGTTCCTGCTGGGAGAAGAAATATATCGGAGCCTGTATTGGGTCCCCCTACACCAGTGATGGCCAACCTTTTGAGCTCGGCGTGCCAGCATTTGGAAAAACCCTAACTTAACTCTGGTGCCGTGTCACATATAGAAATCTTTTGATATTTGCAACCATAGTAGAACAAAGACTTATATTTTTGATATTTATTTTGTATATTTAAATGCCATTTAACAAAGAAAAATCAACCCAAAAAATGGGTTCGCGTGTCACCTCTGACACACTTGTCGTAGGTTCACCATCACTGCCCTGCACCATCAGTACCACTCCCTCTAGGAGCCCCAAGCAATGAAGGATCTTGAAACAAACAGATGACTGGGCAGCTGTGAGGAGTACACTGCACTGGACTGCGTATTTGTGAAGAAATAAGTTTTGCTTTCCTCATTTTCTGTCTGCCACAGGTGGTCGGGGGCCACCGTGAGCCTGTGACTCCTACATTCTCTGCAAGAACTCTACCTCTGGACTCTTACACTACATCTGGTGTGAGAAAGGAGTTGCCATTCTTTATGTGAGACTAGGCAGCATCATGTAGCAGGCGATATTTATACATGTATATTTAACTCTGACATCTCTATGAGACTTTCTTACTAATTTCAAATAAAATTATATTTTCTAAAAAAAAAAAGAAAGAAAGAAAGAGTAGAATGTGGTTGCCAGGGGATGGGGATGGGTGAAATGAAGAGATGTTGATCAAAGGGTATAAACTCCCAGTTGTAAGATAAAAATATTTTGGGGATCTAATGTACTGCATGCTGGCTATAATGAACAAAATAACATAGTACATACTTCAAAGTTATTAAGAGAGTAGATCATAAATGTTATCATCATAGATGCAAAAAAGATAATAATTATGTGAGATGATGAAGGTGTTAAAAAATTAACCTTATTCTGGTAATCATTTCACAATATGTACATGTACCAAATCTTCACATGGTATATCTTAAACTTACATGTTATATGTCAATAATATCTGAATAAGTCTGGGGAAAAATTAAAAACAGAAATAAATCAATTTGTCCAAATCCATTGAATATGCAACAAAAAAGAATGAATCCTAATGTCAACTATGTACTCTGGGTGATAATGATGTGACAATGTAGGTCCACCAGTTGTGACAAATATACCACTCTGGTGGGGAATGGTGAGAATGGGGGAGGCTATGTATGTATGGAGGCATGGACTATATGGGAAATCTCTATTTTTGCTCAATTTTGCTGAGAACCTAAATCTGCTCTAAAAAATAGAGTATCTATATATATAAAAGGCTAAGGAACCAACCGTCCATCTGACCATCCGACCAACCGACCTGCCAGTACATATGATGCGCACTGGCAATTTAAAAATAAATGTTGACTTGTGCATGCGTGATACATATAAAGCTCTTGCTGGCACCAATCACACGTGTATGTTTCGATCTGTCAATGTCGCTCGTGAATTTGGGTGTTTTTGTTGACATTCAATGTGAACCACATCGAGATTTATTCATCAACCGTCCGATCTACTGACCAGCTGGTACATATGACAAGCACTGGCAATTTAAAAATGAACGTTGACTCGTGCTTGCACGATACATATAAAGCTCTCGCTGGTGCCAATTGCAGGTGTGTTTAAATTTTATAATACTATATTATATATACTATTTTGACATGTAATTTTTTGCAATAATGTAATTACTGCACGAATCTTTCTTCTAATTAATTTCCTTCCAATGTGCATGAATCTGTGCACTGAGCCACTAGTATAAAAAATAAAATATAAAATAAAAATGGTTAGTACACATTGGAAAATATATTCAATTTTTAAAAGTAGTAAGCACAGTCCCAGCCAGTGTGGCTCAGTGATTAGAGCATTGATCTGCACACCAAAGGGTAGCGTGTTTGATTCCTGGTCAAGGACACATACCTGGATTGCAGGTTTGATCCCCGGCCCTGGTTGGGGCACGTGCAGGAGGCAACCAATCATTGTGTCTCTTTCACATCAATGTTTCTCTCTCTCTCTTTCTCTCCTCCTCCCTACCTCTCTCTTCCACTCTCTCTATTAAAAAAAAAATCAACAATGGAAAACGTCCTTGAGTGAGGATTAACTAAAAAATAAAACTAAAACTAGTAAGGATAATGCAAAATAAAAATAGGAGACATAATTTTCTGTGTATTAGATTGGTAAAAATAAATGAATTGACAAAACCCCATATCGGGAAAGGTGTGGGAGATGGGCAGGCAACGTAAGCTTTCTAAAGGAAGTTGGGCAATGTGTATAAAATTTGAATAAGCCCATCCAGTGTTCCAGTAATTCTGCTTCTAGAACATTCTCCTAGGAAAATGCACAAATATATATATATATATATATATATATATATATATATATATGAAAGTTCATCATAGAATTGTTTTAAAGAGCAAATATTATAAACAATTGAAATGTATGTAATTAGATCAATACACATGCAGTGCAATCATGCAGTAATTCAAAATGATAAAATAGATCTGTATTATTGACATAAAAATAAATTCTCTAGTCTAGACACTGTTAAAATATTTTTTAAAGTGCCCCTCTCTCTCTTAGAGATCCTGGTTTATTTGGTTCTTAGTCCCCCTGGAGCTAACATTCCCCTTTTCTAATCCAGCTATCTCCCACCACCAGGTTAGGCAAGGAATCTGTGTAGGGTAGACACAAATGACCTTCTTCTTAGGGTGACCACACAGTCTAGTTTCTGGAATGGTTTTGAATACAAATGTTTTGACCTACTGTCCCCATACAGTCAGGACACTCTTAATTTTAATGTCTGTTTTATAGCTGTGGAAACTGAGACTCATGATGTTGAACATTTTGCCTAAGGTCTGTCTAGGAGGTTCATGCTGAATGAAAGGAGGCCTGCTATGTGCCTTCTCAAAATGTGATAGAGGTTGCCAAGAGCAGAAGGGTTAAAGGGGTGTGGAAACGAGAGCTGAAGAAGGAGTCAAGGTGGAAGAGGCCGTGCGGACAAAGTCCTGTCTCTGCAGACACAATTCTTCAATAATGCCTATCAGAAGCGGGCCTTCAGCAAATGATGAATGAATGAATAAACGAATGAATAAAAAGAAACGTAGAGTTTATTATTGTACTGGAAGTACAAAACCAGAATCAAACCCTTCTCAGACCTCGGTGGTCTCAGGTCTTTGTAAGTCACCCCACATTCACCAAATATGTGAGTCTCCTCAAATCTGGACAGCCATGGGATGGGAGGGGGCCCTGTGCCCAGTCTATGGGGATGGGGCCTCAAGAGCCACCACCATCCTGGGTCTGTGTTCAGCTGTCTACAGGCCCACAGATCTGAGTCTCCAGAATTCCCTGGTGGGGTCATGCCTGCAAGGCCCCCTTGCCTCCGAGCTACGTCTTGGAGTGCAGAGAGACTCCGAGCTACGTCTTGGAGTGCAGAGAGATGAGCCTTGGTCCCAGGCTGTGCAGGCAGAGAACTTGCTGGTGTCATCAGGACAGTGAGGGTGCCTCTAGGTATGGCAGGACCAGGATCGAGGTGTCACCAGCCCCCAGAAAGTTGTCTGTGCCAGAGAAAGGTGAGTTGTCAATGAGGTCCCTCCCAGTGCACCCAAGACATGGGAGCCCATCACCCCCAAATCAGGCCTTGGCCCCTGATCACAGCTGTTGAATTGGGCAAAAATAGGGGGTTAGCTATTGGGAAGGAGAGGCATGTACTCCTGAGTGGGGAGTTAGGTATCATGGTTCCTTACCTGGGCCAGGGGGCAGTGCCGCCGTGCATACCACTCCTGGCAGTACAGGCTGACCTGGATGCCCTGGCCCAGAAACAGCATGGTCCACATTAGCACGTTCCATGCTGGGCCCGTGTGCCGGTCATGCATCATGAAGTTCATCGGTCCTGAGGCAGGAGAAAAGATTGTCACGCCAGCTCCAGGTACCTGTGCCTTGTGTCCCTGGCTGCTCTCCCATCCCAGGGCACTGGGGAGAGATGGAACGGGAAGATTCCATTGGGAAAGATCTTTTTTTTTTTTTTTTAAATATATTTTATTGATTTTTTACAGAGAGGAAGGGAGAGAGATAGAGAGTTAGAAACATCGATGAGAGAGAAACATCGACCAGCTGCCTCCCGCACATCTCCCAGTGGGGATGTGCCCGCAACCCAGGCACATGCCCTTGACCGGAATCGAACCCGGGACCCTTCAGTCTGCAGGCCGACGCTCTATCCACTGAGCCAAACCGGTTTCGGTCATTGGGAAAGATCTTGCACCCAGCTCCAGAAACCCATGGAGGTCTCAAGTGGCTCATGTAAAATCAGGATTCCTCAGTTTACCCTTCAATATCTTGGCTCTCATGCCCTGACTGGTTTGGCTCAGTGGATAGAGCATCGGCCTACGGACTGAAGGGTCCTGGGTTCGGTTCCAGTCAAGGGCATGTACCTTGGTTGCAGGCACATCCCTAGTAGGGGGTGTGCAGGAGGCAGCTGATCGATGTTTCTCTCTCATCGATGTTTCTAATTCTCTATCCCTTTCCTTTCCTCTCTGTAAAAAAACAATAAAATATATTTTAAAAAATATATCCTGGCTCTCATACGGAACCTCCTAACCTCCACCAGTTTTCTCCCCTTTGTCTCCCTCTATGTGTATCCTGCTCAGATGCTCCTCTCCAGCCAGAAATCTTCCACATTCCCCAGGATACCCCCTTGCTGCCATCAGATGCTGCCTTCATCCCTGCTCCCAAGTCTCTCCTCACTCCAACTCTCACACACAATTCTCATGCCTTCTCCCACGAGGTATGCATATCCCCTTCTGTCCTGGGTGTGTGGCCTTCCCCATCAGTCTGGACTCTCCAGGGTCCAGAGCACAAGCCTCCTCCCTCTGGAGAAATTCCCCTCCAGTGGCACACAGAAGCAAGCTCACCTCCAATGACAAGGAAGAGTATCATCATGACAGGGTAGAAGAAGCCCAAGACAAAGCAGAAGATATACTCATGGACGACTGAAGAGACCAGGAACACGCCCAGCATGGCTGCCCGTCGGGCCTGGCCACCAAGGAGCTGGCAGGGATAGGGGGAGGAATGTGGAGTGATTCTTCTTAGGATCCCTCCACAAAAAGCACCCCCCCCCCCACCCCGTTTAAGAAAGCCAGGAGGGTATGTGGTGCAATGGAAAGAATATGGGATTTGGGGTCAGAAGGGCTGACATGTCTTATTTAAGGGTATTTTATTAACCCATTTGGGCCTTAGATGCGATTTTTAAAAGGGGATGATATAATAATACTTCTTAGGGTTGTTGTGCAGATTAAATGTATGTAACAACTCTTGGTAACTGAAAATTGATATATGCATGTTCTTTAGGAGGGCAGAAAGGCTCTGTGGAGGGGGTGGAATTAAGGACAAGGAAGGAAGGAAGGAAGGAAGGAAGGAAGGAAGGAAGGAAGGAAGTTGGATCCCAATATCAAATTTCTGTCCATTGGATTGGGTAGAATGGGGCAGGTGGAAGTCAAGGGACCCTTAGTTTGGATGGTGCAGGGGGAGGAAAAGAGGGGATGGTCCAGAGAGGCTCCATTAAGTGTGGGGGCTGAAGGGTTCTGCAGAGCCCATACCCACAGCCCATCTTGATACACATAGCTGTACAGCCAGTCGTGGACCACCACGTTCCAAGTGCGGTAGTAGTTGGAGAAGGACGTGGAGTTCCACCAGTCCTGGGGAAGGGGAAGAGAAGGGGAGGGGTCAGAGTGGGAAAAGGAGGTAAGCTTCTCACTCCTCCCCTGTCCCCTATCCCAATGTCCTTCCACAAGAGCTGACCCCAGGCAAAACAGAGACAGCAGCACTCTCCCTGCTCCCTCTTCAGGACCTGGGGCCCTGCCTTCCCTGGTACTCTCCCTGTTTCTGGAACTCCCCTCCATCCACACAAAAGCAGTTAGCCCTGGCTAGTTGGGAGGTGGAAGGTTGGCATTTAACCACACCCAGAGGGCACATTTCTCATTGTGGGAGATTGCAGCCGAGGTGACACCCAACATTGCCACCATCCTCCCCAGATCTCTCCCTATCTCTCCCTGCCTCTTGCTCCCAAGGGGTCCAGGTCCAGGCCATACCCGGTAGAACATCCTGTCTCCAAATCGTAGCATCTCTGCGAAGGCGTTGAGCCAGCAGTGGAGGAAGGCAAAGAAGATGAGCAGCAGCATGAAGATGCCTGGTGAGTGGGGACAAGGGGCTGCAGGTTAGACTGGCCCACCTGGAACCCCCAGGAAGATCTGAGGAGCCCTTGCACAGCAACTAGGGCTTCAATCTACCCATCATTTATTAGTCATTTACTAATTCATGCATTTATTAATTCATCCATATCAGTGATTGGGGATATGAGATGATTCTTAAAACCCCTGGCCATTGAGAGTGATGGGGGGGAGGGGAGGAGAGGAGAAAGAGAGAGAGAGAGAGAGAGAGAGAGAGAGAGAGAGAGAGAGAGAGAAAGAAGAAGAAGAAGAAGAAGAAGAAGAAGAAGAAGAAGAAGAAGAAGAAGAAGGAGGAGGAGGAGGAGGAGGAGGAGAAGGAGGAGGAGAAGGAGAGAAGAAGAGAGACAGAGACAGAGAGACTTGTTCAACCACACATCGAGGTCAAATGTATCGGGAGTTAAGCATGGTGGCCATCGATGTGCTTGGGAGTGCAAAGCACAGGGAAAGTCATGGTAATTGATGCTTAAAAAAGGGAAGACTTTCTCAAGAGGGCCTCTCACATGGGCCTTCAAGAAGGAACTGGATTTCACAACTGGAAAGTAATGAAAGGGCATGCCAAGCTGAGGGACTAGTAGAAGCAAAGGCCTAGAGTCATGAAAGTAAATGGCTGGGGTTATGGTGGAATACAATGCACAGGAAGGGCCTTGAATGCCGGGCCAAGGTTCAACTCTTATCTGGAGAAGCCAACAATGAGGTGTCACTGGAGTTTTTGAAGCAGGATCAGCAATGATTACTCTGTAGGACGGAAGTTCATCTGGGCAGCAGTGTCCTCAGGGGCAGATGGGAGAGGAAAGATTCAGGTGGGAGAGACACAGGTTGGGAGGCTGATGTGGAAAGGGGGAGTAGATGCTCATCTGAACTGAGACCCTGACAATGAATAGTGATAGGAGGGGACAGAAGTGAAGGGAGATTCAGAAGGAGGTGTCGAAACTGGCAGAAGGTAAAGAGCAAGGGGAGTGAGGAATTCCCGGCTAAGCTTTCCCAGGACACAGCCTTCTGCAGGGCATACCTGGCAAGGTGGCGTGCATGACGGAGAGCACCAGGGCACGGGTGCTGAAGGGCTCCCGGCTCATGTTGGCAAAGACAGGAACACAGAGGCGGCCCATGATGAAACAGGCATAGAGGAGGCAGCCCAGGGCCTGAAGAGGGAGAGGTAGGCACCTAAATTTGAGGGGCGGGCACTGGTAGCTGCCCCCGCACCCTGGAATTGGACTCCGGCCCACCATCTTCCTTCTCTTCCCTCTGACCTCCTCCCCAGGCTTTCTCCACCCCACCCCTAGAAATATCCCCTCAGCTCCCATGAATCACAGGTGGTCCACCCTTCTACCCCATCTTCTGACCTGGGCAAAGTTCTTGGCCACATAATTCCACCTGATGTTGGGTGTCCTGCAGCAGCAATGGGGATTATATGTTTCTTGTTCCCTGGTCAGACCGGGACCCAGGTTCTGGGGCCCTCTCTCCACAGCCCCTCAATTGCTCAGGGAGGTGGGGGACTAGAACAGCTTGCACCTTCCATAGCAGAGGTGGCAAATGGACTTTTAGCCTGCGTGTCAACCAAGGTGACCAACCATCTGGGGTTTGCTGTGGATTGAGGGACCTCCCAGGACCTAGGATTTTCAGTGCTAACACAGGGACAATCCTGGGCAAACCAGGACAGTTGATCACCCCCGTGTCACCATGGGCTGGGCGAGGAGACGGGGTAGTCTACCTGCCGCTTCTTTCTCATCTCTGTGATGGGGCTGCTTCCTGAGGAAGTATCCAGGGGAGGCCAGGGACTTCAGGGAGAGGGGAGGAGGAGGGCAAGGTCCCTGATGGGCCTAGGCATTTGGGAAAGGGTGCAGGGTCTTACCTGGGGTAAGTCTCCCTGTAGATAAGTGTGGGGCAGAAGAGGAAGTAGAGGTAGCTGGAGAAACTGGGGGCCCGGACCCCCTCACCTGGGGAGGAGTGAGAAGGGTCCGTCAGTGAAGGGGAAAGGGAGAGAGGGCAGAGGTGTGGGAGGGTGGGACTAGGGTATGGAGAGCTGGCTAGGACAGAGGTGCAGGGGCTGGGTGAGGGGCTGGATATTGGGTCTAGGGTGGGGTGGGGGAGGTGAAGCTGGGCAGGAGCTGAACCCCTCTTTTACTTCCATTCCAAGCACCCCATTTTCTGGCGCAGGACCTGCTCTGGCTGAAGCTTTATTTGGCACCAAGAAGTTCCACTATCCATTCTCTCTCTCTCTCAGGCTGGGCCTGGAAATGGGAAAGCACCAGAAGTCCTGGGCCACAGCAGTGCCATCTCTCAGAGTGGGACCTGAGAATGCCGAATGGCTAAGGCCCACAGAGCCCAGCCGGAGGTCAGAGCGGTGCCCAGTGGGCAAGGTGGGCTTAGGAAGTGAGAGCTTTTATGAGGGCCCGGCCGCTGCCGGCTTTATCCAATCAGCCAAGAGGACAGAGCTCACAACAGCGCCCGCTGAAGGCCTCACCTCCTCTGGCACGAAGGAGACCAGGCACAGCCTCTCTCAGGAAGGAATAGCTCTTCATCAGGAGTCTGACCTGAGATGGAGTGGAAGGGGGGTTACATTGGTGCGTGGCTTTAAGCATATCACAATCTCTCTGGAGAGAGAGAGGAGAGGGGAGGGGAGGGGAGGGGAGGGGAGGGGAGAGGACAGAAGGGAGGTACTTCGTAAAATCTGTGTGTTCAGAGCACACACTTTATCCTTTCCTCGGATTACCTTATTGCTGGGATGACTCGAGGGTAAGGGGGCAGGGAAAAGGCAAGGGCAGAGCTTTCGTTGACCAACCCCAGTGACTCTCTGAGGAGTTGGACTATATTTGCTTAGTCCGGCCCATTTCTTTGGAGCCTGCTGGTCCGTTCAAATCCCTCTGACAAACTCTGCCCCTAGTAACTAGCTCCACCCCATGTAAGGAGCGGTGCCTTTCCTCACCCGGCCTCCACCGCCCTTTGGGGCTCCCCGTCTCCCCTCCCTCCCGGCCTCATCACCTGCTCAAAGACCAGGACGCTGCTGGAGGCTGGCGGGAGCTGATACTTCACAGCCACGTGGACCGGGAGTATGCCCAGCACTGCGGTGTGAGCGGCCAGCAGCACGCAGCCCAGGCCCGCCCCCAGCGTCCAGGCGCCGCTAGCCTGGGGCCTCGACCACAGCCGGAGGGCCTGGTAGGGCGCCAGCAGAGTGGACAGGAACATGGGGGCCCATGTCATCAGAGCCAAGGGCAGCTGTCCGAAGCTGAAGATCAATAAGTCGAACTCCAACATCAGCCTTGGGGTGGGGAAGGAGAGACAAATTAGACAAATGTGTAGCCCATTCTTCCCCCTCCCTCTGCAGCCAGAGCTCTTGGAAGATAAACTGAGGTATCTTGCAAAGCTTGTGAGCTCCTCATCTCTGAAAGGGTTCAAGGTGGCACCTCTGCTGCCTAGGACTTCTAGTGCAGGGCGTTGCCTGAGGAGACAGTTGGGAAATGAGTTTGCTTCCAAACTGCAGTTAGAGCTGCTGTGGATATCACGGTGTTGCAGAAGAGCTGGTGTTTTGCATGCTAACTAGGGCAGGAGGTATTTAGTGTTTAACTTTGCTTCCTTCTTTGGAGTGCAGGTTGCTGAGTGTTTTGTTTGCTTAGATTGAGTATACAGTTTTAACGATGAAAAATTGAAACAACCTACGTGTCCATTAGGAAAGGACTAAATGAACAAAGCCAGGCATCTTCAGACTCTGTAGTCATTAAAAACAATGGATTGACATGGAAAGAGCTCTAAACCAGGTTGCTAAGGAGTGAAAGCAAAACAATAGATATAGTGTCTTATTTATGTAAACCCTTACGAAATACATCTCTTTGGTTCTTATACACATACTAGAGGCCCGGTACACAAAAATTCATACACTGGGTGGGTGGGGGGGGTCCCCCAGCCCAGCCTGCACCCTCTCACAATCCAGGACCCCTCGGGTAGGGTCCGTAGGCCTGGCCTGAGATCAGGGCCTATTGGGGCTTTTCTTCCCCCGGCTGCAGGCATCTGGCCCCACCCCTGCTGCTGCCATTGCTTACTATCTGTGCAGCACTGCCTCCCCGCCCCCGCCACCAGTGGCCTCCCTCTGCAGGTGACAGGCGTGGAGTGCGATGGCTTGGCTGGCCTGGGCCTCCTTCTGCGGGGCAATTGCTGGCTGGCTGCACACCTCCACAGAGTCACTATTGGTCAGAGAGGGCACAGGGGATGGCCCAGCCCATGGTGACACGAGGGTGATCAACTGTCCTGGTTTGCCCAGGATTGTCCCTGTTTTAGCACTGAAAATCCTAGGTCCTGGGAAGTCCCTCAATCCACAGCAAACCCCAGATGGTTGGTCACCTTGGTTGGTCACCTTGGTTGACAAGGGAACAAGAAACATATAATCCCCATTGCAGGGGCGATCCAGCAGCTCCCCCCACCACCACCACCAGTGGCCTGGGCCTCCCTCTTTCTTTGCTGGGGGGCGGGACCAGCCCTGTGAGGGGCCATCTGCCTGCCTGATAGCCCCTAACCACTCGCCTGCCTACCTGATCACCCCTAACCACTTGCCTGCCTACCTGATCACTCCTAACCACTCGCCTGCCTACCTGATCACCCCTAACCACTTGCCTGCCTACCTGATCACCCCTAGTCACTCTGCCTGCCTGCCTGATCGCCCCTTACCGCTTATTTGGTGTTGAGGAGCCCCGCGAGGGGCTGTGGTGGTTCTGGTCTCTGGTTGCTCTGGTCGTTACACTTATGGTGGCCGGCTTTTTATTATATAGGATGGGTGGAAACTACTCTGGAGGGAAACTCTCAAAACTGTTGAAAATGTTACTTCTGGGAAGCAGTCTGGGACTGAGGGGGGTTGTCAAGAAGGACTGTAACTTTACAAGTATTTGAATTTTTTACTGAGATTTGATCCTTAAAATATTCATAATTAGCAACAATTTACCAAAAGGAAGTGCTGTTGCTGAACTTTCAGATCCTTGGTCCTCTTGCTTTTACTGCTTCCTAAGCCCTAGTTAGGCAAGGGTTTCCTCTCCCCATAAGTGGGGAGGGCGGGGGGAGAGCCTGCAAATACAGACCCCAGGGGTGTACAGTCTTCTGAAGCTCATCCCCCAGAGTGTGTGTGAGGGTGGTCTCTGGGGGAAACAACCCACCAAGGCACTTGTGTGGCTGCCTGTCTTCCCCACAAGATTGGGAGTGCCTCATAGACCAGGATGGGATCTGCCCCTCATCTCTCTGGCCCCCAGGGCTGGTCCTTGGAAGATGTCCACAGGAGGTTACTTGAACTGAACAGCACTGACTTGGAAAGGAGAGGGGAGGGGAAGTGTGTATGTGTGCACACACATATGTATATCTGCCTCAAGACAAGGCTCCTATTGAGAAGTATATGAGTGGCTGTCCCCAGAATGGCTGATCCTGGGAGGACAGACTGAGGGCCATCCTAGGCTGTGGAAGGAAGAAGCTCAGATTGTGTTTTAGGCGGGAATATTGTTGGAAGCAACACCGATGTGTGTGCAATAATCAAAGGGGAACCTGTGCCCTCTCTGACCAATAGTTGGTGGGACCCTGGGGACCCAAGGGGTCTGATCTGATCTGTGTGCCTATCCCGGGCAGGAGAGGGGCCTACCTGCCCTCGTCAATGAAGTCGATGGCCAGGGTGCTGATAATGAAGACGCACAGGCCGGCGATGAACATGTGGTAGATGGTCCGGAAGTGCTGCACCTCCATCAGTTCACTGGAGGGAGAGGGCCCTGGATGTCAGTGCGGAAGGGTCCTCAAGGTCATGTGGACTGGCTCAGGCACCGTACACATGTGAGGATGGAGTCTACTGATTGGAAATTCTGAGGGCTGGGATGTGACTGGGACATCTGCCCAAAGCCCTTTCTTGCCCAGACACCACGTATCCTGGTGGCCTTTCTTCCACACTTAAACACAGGACAAGTGGGGGAACTGAACCTTAAAAACCCTTTCCAGGTCCTCTCCCAAACCATCTAGAGCCTGGGGATGAGAACTGAGGTGGACCCCGAACCAAAGCACTTCCTTTTCCTCCCATCCTGTCCTCTCCCTTAACTTACTCAAGCAGGGACTTGCGGTTGATAAAAACTTTCCGTTTCTTCAGGGATGGCTCCTGGATTCTGAATTGAGAGAGTTGTTCTGGGTCAGGAGCCAAAGGAAGAAGGCAGTGGGCAGAGGGCCTTGCAGAAGATCAATACTTGGGAGCCAAGAGGAGTAGTAGCAGAAGGTCAAGGCTAGGGCCAGAGGGCAGGATCAGGCAGAAGGTCAGGGCCAGGGCAGAGCATGGCTGCAGTTGGAGGTCAGAGCCAGGAAGGCAGAGGCAGTAAAAGGAGAAGGGGGAAGGTTGAGGTGAGGGTCACACCAGCGCTGGCAAAGGGCGCATGAGGTGATGTTTATGGCTTGCAATCTTACAATGGTGGAGCCTGCTCCAGCCATTCATCAGTCCCTGGCTCCTCAGACTCTTACTTGTTCGGGGAATCTGGAGGAATAGTGGGCAGAGGTCTGCCTTGTGGCGGGTAGGATTGTACGGCCTCTGACATGGCGCGATCCAGCAGCTCCAGCAGCTGTCTCTGTGCTTGCTCCAGCAGCTGCGCCTTCACAGCCTACGGGACAAAGCAGGGCCCACTGTCCCTCCATCCGGTTTGCCATCCTCTCATTCACTCAACATTTACTGAGCTCTCTATGCGCACAAGTGCTAGGGAGAGAAAACACGGTTCCTGCCCACAAGTTCCCCAATAATTTCTCTCCCTTGGGCTTCCCAGGGGGGCAGTGATGATCAAGGAGAAATAGCAGTAGTGACGTTTCCAGTTCCAATCGCCTTGTCATCTCTGACTTGACTCTCTTCTCCCTGACCCCAGCCTTCCCTCTCCTGACCTCTAGCCCCACTAACAGAAGACTGTTCATGGGCTGACTTTTGTCTCCTGCCCTGATGACCTGTGTTTCAAACCCCTTCATCTTAACCCTTAGCTCTTACCTGATCTGAGGGGTTTGAACCCAAGATCAAATTGTCTTTATCACCAAACTGGTCCTCTCCCCTACTGCCCTCCACTTTAAGGCCTGCTCATCTTGACCTCTGACCTCTGAGGTCCCTCACCTCCATATGTTGAGTCCATTGCACCAAGTCAGGGCCTCCAAGCGCCTCAGCATTTCCTAAAAGGAGGGGTCAAAGGGCACACCCAAAGGGGAGGGGTTAGGGTTCTGCTGCCTGGGGTGAGCCCAGAGGCATCCTCTGCCAGGAAGTGCTTTCTGTGTGCTCAGCAGCCGCCCAGCCCCGCAACCAGAAGATAACTAGCATCATGGGTGCGGCAGTCAGAAGAGGAAGTTATTTTGTCAGGGGGTGAGGAGGCCATTGATAAGCAGGGAGCCTGATGACTTTACTGGAAACGGGCTTCTCAGGGAACAGGAAGTCTCTCTGTTTACCCTCTGAGGTTGGAGAGTCAGAAAGATGAGGCAAGGCCACGGCTCTGAATGCCCCTTTTCTGTTTCCGTCTTCCAGCTGGGTGGTTAGGGGCAGAGGCCAGAGTCTGCCTTCCCAGGACAGCTGGAGGGGTTCCAGGTAGAGAGGAGGAGCCCCCTCTCAACAGGGAATCCTCACTTCCAACCCCACCTGAGCTTTCTCACTCCCCGAGGGTGGCTCACCTCCTCCGGAGGGTCGGTCCTCCTGTTCTCTTCTCGACCCCGCTCTCCTCCGAGAGCGCACTGCCTTTGGCTCCATGATGTCAGTCTTGTCTGGACAGCAGGTGGCCTCTGCCATGTTCCTTCCTTCCCTTCACTGCCTGCCAACCCGCTGAGCTCCCATCTCTCAGCTCAGCGACAGCTCCAAAGACTAAAGTCCTCTCAGGAGGAGGGGGCCTCCAGATGACAGGGTACCTGATCCGGAGGGCAGAGCTTCTCAGCTCCAGGCTCTGTGGGCTGGCGCAGGGATGGACTGGATACAACCCTGCAACAGCCCAACCACCCGCCAGATGCCCAGCTCTGAGCAAGTGTGCGCTCCCTCCCACAGGAGTAGTGACTGTGCATGTGCTGGGAAGGGGGACTTTGCCTCTTTGAGGCTTATCGCCTAGCATGGCTCACCTTCCAGCAGGCTGAAGGTCGGGGCGGAGTCAGAAACCTCTTCAGTTATCAGTACACTCAGCTCCCTTAGACCGTGAGATAAGGTGTGTGAAAGGACCTTGTCAACTTGAAAGCATTGTATGCCGGTAATTAATATACCTATGGAGTTGACACCTGTGACAATTGTGGAGCTGTTGAAGTATGGTACCTATTTGCTTTGTTTAACAATGGACAGGTTATTTTGATTTTCTGAATTATATAAATCATCCCATTCGATTAAATGCCTTATTGATTGTAATGTGAATATCCCATAGGTTGTGGTCATACTGGTCTTAGCACATTTTCCTTTACCTGGGAAGGACAGCACAGTTATCCCAAGGTCAGAGGGCTCCAGATAACATGCCTAAGTTTAACCGAGGTTCCTCATTCCAGACCCGAGGGCTCTAGATAATGTGTTTCTGTCAATTCAGTGACCCCAGACCTAAAACTATAATTAACTAATTCTGCTTCTGTAAACTGCTTTTTTGCAAACCAGGTTCCTCACTCCAAACCTTGAGATGTAATCAATACCTTTGTGATTTTTTTGCCTATATAACCTTGGAGCTGCGACCATCTTGTTACTATGAGATTTGGGGAATGGCCCCTCATAGTCCCGGATTGCAATAAATGTGACTCTTTAATTTGACTTCTTGAGGCGTCCTTCTGTGATTCAAGAGGTACATTACAACACTGTGGCCCCTCTAGGAAGTGCTAGGTGCCGTGTCCCTGAAGGTCAGCTCTTCCCTACACTGGCTTGGGTTAGCAGGTAGGCAAAGTAGACACATATTTAGCACCTAAGGAATGCCAGGCATTGTCACATGCGGAAGAACTAGATTTAAATCCTCCCTCTATCATTTCCTGGCTGTGTAATTTTAGGCTAGTGACCCAAATATTTTAAGCCACAGTTTCCTCCTCTGAAAAACAGGGGCAAAGTCCCTTCCTCACAAAATTACTATAAGCACAAAAAGAGGGAATCCAGGTAAAAGCACATGGTCCAGGGCCCAGCCCATGAGGGGAGCTCAATAAATAATAATGTCATCTCCTTTTTAGTAGGATGTAGCAGAAGGGTGGGTACTTTGAGAGTTCCTCTTTGTTAGGTTCCTGCTGGGGATTAACTATTAATTCTTCCTCTCCCCTGTGTCCAAAGATCACTTAGAAACAAGATCACAACCTCATACCAAGGCTGCGAGCTCAGTGTCTCCCCACCTCTGTCTCCGCCCCCGACTCCCTGGTGGGTAGTTGGGTGAGGCTTCAGGGCTTGAAGCCTCTGCCAATGGTTGCCTCCTTCATTCCAAGAGCAGCGGGAAGGACCAAAGGTAGTCAGTCCACAGGAGAGGCGAACGGCTATTGGAGGGCTGTAAAGGGTAGGGAGAAGGGCCAGGGGCTCCAGAAATGTGAGAGATGGACACAGAAACATAAACCAGAGCCCCCCAAAACAGCTTTATTAACACCCCAAGCCAACACCAACAACTTTTCCACGTGTGATGTCTCAGGGATAAGGGGGCATGGGGCAGGGCCTGAAGGTGGAATGTGGGACTGAGTTACTCATTACTCAACAAATGACCCAAGATGACAGCCCCAGGCTCCTGCCAGTGGCCCTGCAGGACCCCACCCAGCCTTAGCCACTGCCCCCTGCGGAGCAGGGGGAGCCGCCATTGCTGTCCGCGGATGCTGGCAGGGGCTGGCCCATCCGGTCCACGCACCAGCAGGGCCCTCGGCGCTGCCCCTGGGAGGAGCGGCACTGGGGAGAGAGGCATACAGATCAGGGGTGAGGCCAAGGCTCCAACAGGAGAGGTGGGAGGGGTCCTGTGGGTTGGGGATGGGCTGTGGACTCCTGAGTCTGAGTGTGCGGAAACAGCTAAGAGTTCTCAGGACCATGAGTCCTGCTGGGTTCCCTTCCCTTGCTTCTCTTCTTCTCCACCCACAAAATTGTGCCTGTTCTTCTAGGCCAAAACAGCAGTTTTTCTCAGGCTCTGCTGGTGGGGCTCAGCCACCTGTGCATTCTAGGTGACCTCTAGGTGACCCTGATGCACTTCACACTTGTGTACCTCTGAGTTAGGCATTCCTTGGCAGTCTAACTCCTCTGCTATAGTCTGTGGTTGGTTATTCTGTTTGTGTGGGCTCTGAAGTTGGGAGATCCTTAAAGGCAGGGACAGTGTCTTATTTATGCAACCGTGTAAGCCCCCGCCCATCCCTGGTAGGAGCCTTGTACTGATGGACCAAGGGGGAGAGAGGAGTGGCCTCACCTGCCGCTTCCGGTAGAAGCCCCGATGGTCACAATTAGGCACATAGAGGGTTTGAGACCCTCGGAAGATTTCGGTCTGGAGTTGCCGTAGCACTGAGTCCAGATGTTTGCGGCATGGGCCCTGGGAGAAGGGAGAGCAAGCAGCTTAGAACCAGCTGAGCTCCACGGCACAGTCCCTGGGCCCCACCAGCCAGGCTCCCAGGGCTAACCTGGGAGACTTCTCTGAGCCCCAGGAAGCAGTCCCACATGGACATCCTCAGGGCTCCCCAGCAGCCCCACACGCACCATCTCAGTGTCTTGGACACCCCCAGGATTGGGCCTGGCTGGAGTGGTAGAGGTCCCCAGGTTCCTTTGTTGGTCTCTGCGGTTCGTGTCCTGTTGGCGAGTGGTCCCCACTTGGGGTTTACTCTCCTTAGGATTCCCCCCTACGGCCAAAAGAAGATGGGGGAAGAAAAGGCCAGAAATCAACCAGATGTCAAAGGCCGGCGCCATGTGGGAAAAAGCCTTGCTCACCCCTACTCACGGAAGTGGGAGAAAGAGAGGGGCTTTTGGAGCGGTAGAGGTGAAGGGGGGTTAGAATCTGGCTCCACCCTTACCTTCTCCTGGCCTCAGCTTCTTTCCCTGGCAAATGGTATTATCACATTTCCTGACAAGGCTTAGAAGGGAGGAACACTTTGGAAAGCAAAAATCATGAACAAATACAATAGTTTCCCCTTATCTGTGGTTTCACTTTCTGTGGGTTTAGTTACCTGCAGTCAACCATAGTCTGAAAATATTGAATAAAAAATTCCAGAAATAAACAATTCATAAGTTTTAAATTATGAATAGTGTGATGAAATCTCTCGCCCTCTTGCTCCTTCCTGCCTGGGATGTGAATCAGGCAATTGTCCAGTGACTCTACGCTGTATATGCTCCCCATTCATTAGTCACTAATTAGCCATTTCTGTTATCAGACCGACAGTCATGGTATCTCAGTCCTTGTGTTCAAAACCCTTATTTTACTTATTAATGGCCCTAAAGTGCAAGAGTAGTGATGCTGGCAACTCAGATATGCCAAAGGAGCCAAAAAGTGCTGCCTTTAAGTGAAAAGGTGAAAGTTCTCCACTTAATAAGGAAAGAATAAAAATCATATGGTGGCCCAGCTGGGGGTGCTCAGTGGTTAAGTGTCAACCTATGAACTGGAGGTCACGGTTAGATTCCAGGTCAGGGCACATGCCTGGGTTTCAGCTCAATCCCCAGTAGGGGACATGCAGAAGGCAGCTGATCAATGATTCTTTCTCATCATTGATGTTTCTATCTCTTTCTCCTCCTCCCTTCCTCTCTAAAATCAATAAAAAAAATTTTTTTTTAAATCGTATACTGAGGTTGCTAAGATCTACAATAAAACAAATCTTCTTTCCATGAAATTGTATAGAAGGAATAAGAAATCCATGCTAGCCCAGCCAGTGTGGCTCAGTTGGTTGAGTATCATCCCACGCACTAAGAAGTCATTGGTTTAATTCCTAGTCAGGGCACATGCCTGATTTGTGAGCTCAATCCCCAGTAGGGAGCGTGCAGGAGGCAGCCAATGGATGTTTCTCTCTCATCAATGTTTCTATCTCTCTCCCTCTCCTTTCCTTTCTCTAAAAAAAAAAAAAAAATCAATGAAAACACATTAAAACAACACACAGAGAAAGTCATGCTGGTTTTGCTGTCACACCTCAAACTGGAAAAGTTATGGCCACACTAAGTGCTTAATTAAGAGGGAGAAGATATTAAATTTGTCAGTAAAAGACACGAACAGAAAACGTGTTCCAACTGACGACAATGTGTTGTGACAAATAACAGTGAGCCTATACAAAGACCTAAGCAAAGGATCCCCTGAAACGAGGGACATCAAGACATTTACTGCAAGTAAGAGATGGTTACACAGATTCAGGAATAGGTTTGGACTAAAAAAAATATAAAAATTATTGGAGAGGCTGCATCTGCTGGTGTAGATCTGCTGCCACATTTCTGGCAGAGCCGAAAGCGTTGAATAGGGTTTGGTATTAACCTCGGTTTCATTGGAACGTCTTCTCCAGCGGATAAGGGGGACTACTGTATATTGGGAGGCCTTGGGCTTGGGGTGAAAGACCTGGCTGCTCCACCAGAGGCCAGCAGGGGGTGCACTAAACCAGGGAGATGGGGCAGAAAAGCAATGGGAGGGGTCAGCAGCAACCAAGTGGAATGTGTGTCCCTGCTGTGACCCTGCTGTGACTCAGCCCACCTCTTCCAAGCCTGCGATGTGGTTACTTTTGGGATAGTAGGGGTCTCACCCTTTTGGTCCCCTGTGGCTCAGCCCAGCTCAACCCTAGTGGTCCCAGGAACACGTGAGCTTCGTCAACCTAGACGGGCAGAGGGCAGGTTGCAAAAGTGCGGGAATGAGGGGCTTCCAACCTGCAGGTCGCTTCTGGCTCTGGGGAAGTTTCACATATGGTGTCTGGCGGGGGGTGGGGGGAGAGGTGGGGGGGGGGTGTGAGCTCAGGATGGAACAAGATGAAGAAATAAGTCAGGCCCTGGCTGGTTTGGCTCAGCGGATAGAGTGTCGGCCTGCAGACTGAAGGGTCCCGGGTTCGATTCTGGTCAAGGGCACATGCCTGGGTTGCAGGCTCAATCCCCAGTAGGGGTGTGCAGGAGGCAGCCTTTCAATGATTCTTTCTCATCATTGATGTTTCTATCTCTCTCTCTCCCTCTCCCTTCCTCTCTGAAATCAATAAAAATATTGAAAGAAAAAAAAAAGAAAGAAGTCAGGGCAACAGGACGAAGGAAAGGCAGGAAGGGGAGCATGAATTTCTTGGAATCCACCCAGCTGTAAAATTATTATGACCCCTGAAAAGACTATCTCTCCGTGCCCAGCCCCTAAGCATAGATAGAGCCCTCATCTGCTTACTACTTACAACTGGAGTCACTTCATCTGCAGTCCCAAATGTGATCCTCCTTCCTCCACAGTCCTCCGCCCTTGCCCCTCATTTCTTCCATTTTAACACCCTATCACGACTTTGCTCCTACTGCCTCCTCTGACCCACGCATTTCAGGAGGACCTCTAGCAGCCTGGACGCATGCATCTGGGATTGAAACCAGCTCCACGTTAATTTTCCAGCCCTTCCCATGGAAGAAACCAGGAACTCGGGTGCCCCTGGGGTGGGGGACGTTTGTATTTCCTGCCCTCCCCACTTCCCTGCTGCCCCCCCCCCCCCCCATCTTTCAGGCTCTGACTCACTTCTGTTGTGCCCGCCCCCTGACTCAGCCTTCTATTCTCCACTCTGGAGTAGGGTGGGGTGGCAGCTTTAAATCGTAACCCTGCTTTGGTAGGTTCCTTCTTTCCCCACCTCGAGTCCCCACCGCCAGGACCCCAGCACCTACTCTCTGACCCTGTGATGGTCTGAAACAGCTCTGGATGGAGGGCACCTCTGTTCTTAGCCTCCTGTTCAGGTGCTTTGGACACCCCGATAGTAAAAGGAGAGGGGGAGCTATTTCTCAGGGTGTGCAGGATGTGGGAGTCTGGTATCCCATTCCCTCTTTTTCCAAGTGGAAGCTGAGAACATCTGGGTCCCTTCTCCAACTTGGGGGTCTAGGACTGAAGGGGATGGACCACTATGGCCATAAACCCCTCCACCTCTCCATCTCTTTCCCCTCAAGAGAAAGTGATAGAAGGGTCAGACACCTCCCCGGCCCTAGCTGCCCCCCGGCCTTCCAGCTGTCTCCCGCACTTCCCCCTTCGCCCTCTAACGTGTCCCCCAGGGTTGGGGTGGCGGGAGAAGCGTCAGGGGCAGGACCCAGAGGCTGGCAGGGCTGCCTGCGCCCACCTCCCCAGGACCCTGGCTGCGGAGAAGCGGGTCTCAATGGGCGGGGCGGGCGCTGACTCACCCGTGGGCGCGCGCGCCGGGCGGCAGCGGCCCCTGCCCAGCAGCAGCGCCCGCAGAGGAGCCTGGTCTTCCTCCGGCGGCTGACACTGCAGTCCTGGGGCGCAGTTCGGGGTGTAGACCCCGCACTGCTGCCCCTCCCTCCTGAGGCAGCCCCCAGCCTCCGCACATCCCTCTGCGGGCTGCCCCGCACCCTCCTCTGCCGCGCAGCCCCCTGGACAACCCGCTTGCGCCCCCTGCCCGCAGCCTGGGCACCGTGCCAAGGCGCCTCCCGGGCGGGCAGCGAGCAGCAGAGTTAGCAGCAGTGGCGGCAGCAGCCTGTGCGGGGTCATGGTCAGGATGTTTGCCCCGTTCTCTCCTCCCAGAGCAGTCGTAGCGCAGCTGCTGCCTGCTGCCGCCCCTCGGCCTTAAATAGCCGAGCCCTTTAAGAGCCAGGTGCAGGGGGGTAAGCGGGGAGGAGGCAGAGGCATTCCCTAAACTGGGTGGGACTGGAGAGGCTCCCCCCACCCCACCTGGTCCTCCCCACTCTTCTTCCCAACTTCTGTTTACTCCCCAAATTACTCTGATTTTTCTTGCTTTGTTCCCGGGAATCTCGCCCAGAATTTGGAAGAGGGACTGTTGGCTCGAGGGCCTGGAGGACGGGGAGGAGTGAAAGGAGGAGAGGCCGGCAGTTGGGAAGAAGGGAAACCCTGGAATCCAGTTAGCGTGTGGGTGCTCGGGAAGCAGGGGCCAGAGACTCCGTGGTCTAACAGTGGAGGGAGGAGGGATGGGTCTGGGGGTCATCAGGGGGATGGGGTGAATGGAAAGAGAAGCTAAGCACCCAGTGCTGATGGGTGACAGCAGATGAAGGGCAAAGAGGCAGACAACAGTGGGAAGGGGCAAGGGAAACTCGCCCTGAAATGCACCTGCGGGAAACGTGTCAGGGGGCCAGCTGGGCTACGGTGAGAGAGGGGGTTGGGGGGCGGGCAAGGGAGCGGTGGGGAGGCACACCTTAAACAAACTGTCAGAAACCCTAATAATGTGGTGGGGCCAAGGGAGTCTGGAGCGATTGCAGAGGGGCAAGTGTGCAGGGTGAGAACTGGCTGAACACCTGGGAGGTGGGGGCGGGATTGGCCATTTGAAATTATGGGGAGCGGAGGGGGGGGGGGGCAAAAGTTATAGGAACCCATACTCTGGGTGCTCTTGGGAACACTGGCCAGAAAGGTGGACACCCCACCACCACCACCCTCCCTCCCCTCATTCAAGGCAGCCCGTCCTCTATTCCCCTACTTTCCCAGAACCTGTCCCCACTCCATCTCCACCCAGTGTCAACCAGTGGGTTATGTGGACTCTTCAGGCAGTGCTATGCCAGGGTGTCTCCCCACCCACCACTGCCCTTCCCCAGGCCCCGCCCATCCCCAGCACTCCTAGCCCAGCCTTCCTTCCTAGAGGGAGGAAGAGGGACCGTTTCCTTCAGCAACCCACACCCTTCTGGCTCTGGATTATGCAACAGCTATCTCATTCTTTCCTAAAACAAGGGCTCTGGGCAGTGACTAAATTTAAATTCTGGGCCTCCAAGCAAGAATGCCAGGGCTGCCTGAACTTTTCGGAAAATATAAAATAAAAGAACCTCACTCTCAGCACTGCCCCCCAGGCCTACCCTGGATGCCTAGAACCCGCATTTGGGGAGCAGGGTCTTCCAGCAACCCTGAGACACTGGTGCAGTTGGCCAGGTAGGGAGGTGGGGCTTGGGGGAGCGGAGGAGGCAGCTCTCCTCCACTGGCAGAGGCTCTGTGACCTCCTGCCCCAGGCTCTGACCCCAGGGTGCAGAGCTTTGTCTTGTCCCCAAACCTGTATCGCTCTATTTTGCCCTGCACATGGCTCTGGCAAGGGCTTTTCTCTTGGGCTCCAGCTGCCTGCTCCTGAGTAAGACAGAAAGGCCTGCTCCTGAGTACGACAGAAAAGCTGGGATGGGAAGGAGATGGCTGTGCTCCCTGCAGGCTCCAGGTGTGGTTTATTTTTATTGTTTTAATGTTTGGGCTCCTCCTTTGTGAGTTATATTGCAGAAAAGCCCAATAGCCTCTCACATACACCACTCTCTTCTCAATATTCCCTCCTCCTCCTCCTCCTCCTCCTCCTCCTCCTCCTCCTCCTCCTCCTCCTTCTTCTTCTTCTTCTTCTCCTCCAATGAGTTATCCATTGCACTATCTTCTTTTTAAAACAATATATTTTATTGATGTTTTACAGAGAGGAAGGGAGAGAGATAGAGAGTTTCAAACATCCAATCAGCTGCCTCCTGCACACCCCCTACTGGGGATGTGCTCGCAGCCAAGGTACATGCCCCTGACTGGAATCAAACCTGGGACCCTTCAGTCCACAGGCCGACGCTCTATCCACTGAGCCAAACCGGTTAGGGCAATACTCCCTTCTTAAACTCCCCCTTACCCCTTGCCACATCTCTGCCATTACCACCACCCATAGAGATTTCCCCTGTTTAATGCTCCCACCTGCCCAGCGTGGTCCCTCCCTGCAGTCTAAACTGGGTTGCACAATCCAGTATCACCCACCACCTCAGCACTGTACTTCCCCTCTCCCCTTCCCTCTGGCATGGAAGTCCAGAGCTGTATGCTGTCAGAGCTGGGGTCTGACCAGGCTCTTTCTTGCAGACTGAGACTCATGAATTTGTTTCTCTTCCCTTTGGGAAGGCCTCCACTTCAGCATCCAGAGCAGGGATCTGAAGCACATAGTGGGCACTCAGGATGGAGTGTGAGCCAAGGTGCAAACCCCTGGGAATCTGCTGGCCTCTGTGTGAGAGGAGTTTGCTAAAAGCTCCTGCCAGAGCTGCGAAAAGGCCCAGAGTGTGTTCAGGGTTCAATAGGCCCCAGGATAAATCAAAGAGGGCTTCCTGGAGAACAGGCATTTACAACAGAGTTTGGGAGAAGAAATGAATATGGTGGAAGAGAGTGGAAGGAGGAGGGTGTCTCAGGAGGGACACCCTTTGTGTAACAGATACGAAGGTAAAGTATAGCTATGTGTATATACATGGGTTAGCATACAGACTTATATTACCTAACTCTGTTCACTAAGAGGGCCTAGAAGCAATGACATCCCAACAGCAGTGAGTGCTCCTAGAATCTATCTTGGTTTCCAAATACCATTCTCCAATACAAGGAAACAGAACCTCTTCCAGAAACAGCTGCTTCTGGGCTGGAGGCAGGGGAAAACAAGATAAGCTGGAGCATCTTGTAGAATCAGAAAGTAAGGAAGCAATCAGAAGGATGGAAGCATATCAGAGAGGTACGAGAACCAATCTGAAAGAGCTCCCAGTGGTCAAAGCTGAAAAATATTTGTGCAATAAAAGAAACAGTATTGGACTAAATAAGGTATAAAATAAATATACATGAATGCACACTGTGTGTGAGGGCTGCTGTAACACAGTACCGTAAATTGTATTGTTTCACAGTTTGGGAGACCAGACGTCCAAAATCAAGGTGCTGGCAGGGCCACACTCCTTCTGAGACTCCAAGTGGAACCCTTCTTGCCTTTCCCTGGCTTCTGATGGTCACCATCAGTCCTTGGCCACTCCCTGAGCTGAGGATATAGGAATAAGTCTTTTCCCATGAAATGAGCTATTCCTGTCGGTCAGTCCTTCCTAATGTTTCCCCCATCTGCTCTGAAAGTGTTTCATTTCTATAACTGTAAGACTTGGCCCTGCTTCCAACAAGATCACAGTCTAGTGGAGAAGTCATACGAACTATTGATAACAACAACAATAACAACTAACATTATCTAATGCTTTCTATATCCAAGAACTGTGCTGAGTACTTTGCATTTGATCCTCACTATACATTTACAAGGTGTGTAATTTTATTTTTCCCATTCTTCTTCCCGTAGGAGAGCACTGAGGCTTCAAAGAGAGAAGTGATGGAGGAGGGTTTGGAACCCAGATTTTACTTGAACCTCTATGACCTGCCTCACTGTCACCATTCCCCTCCTAATCATTTTGAGGGCTATTTTGGAAGGCTTTGCTTAGTATCGTCTGCTGGGAAAATCTATTTCCAAAAGGCCTCTTCATGGGCTGTGGGTTGTTACTCTCAAGGGCTTTTATTTTTAATTTTTTTAAATCCTCACCTGAGGATATTCTTTCCATTACTTTTCAGAGAGAGTGGAAGGAAGGAGTGGGGGAGAGAAAGTGAGAGAAAGAGAGAGAGAGAGAGAGAGAGAGAGAGAGAGAGGAGGGAGAAGAGAGAGAGAGAGAGAGAGAGAGAGAGGAGAGAGAGAGAGAGGGGAGAGAGAGAGAGAGAGAGAGAAGGAGAGATGTGAGAGAGACTGGGGATGGGGTGGGGAGTGAACCTGAAACCCAGGTATGTGCCCTTGACTAGGAATCAAACCCTCGACCCTTCAGTTTGCAGGCCAATGCCCTAACCACTGACCCACCATCCAGGGCTCAAGGGCTTTAAAATATGTTCATTTAGACTTGGAAAAGCGCCATTCCATGAAGCATTCTATGGTTACATTCTGAACCCTTAATATGTTGTGATGGCCAACATAGCCACCAGAATATTAGGCATCAGAAAGAAGAACATGGAAAGTAACCAGAAGACATTTCCAAGAGCCCTAATGGAACTTTCCGCTTGCCATTATTTAAACTCAACACATCTGAAACCATACTTCTCATATCCCCCCACAAACGATTCCTCGGCTTTCCTATTTTTTTTAAATTGTCTTAAGTTTTACATATGTCTCCTTTTTCCCCAATTGACCCCCCATGCTTTCCTATTTTTGCCACTGGTCTTATCACTCTCCCAATTTTCCAGTCATCCTTCACTCTTTTGTCTTTTCCCATGAAATGAGCTATTTCTGTTGGTCAGTCCTTCCTAATGTTTCCCCCATCTGCTCTGAAAGTGTTTCATTTCTATAACTATCTGACGGTTTGGGTTCTCATTGTCTTCACCTGTACCGTGTAATAGTTTCCTATGGGCTGCCAAGTTTTCAGACACTATTCTATACCTAGACAATTCTTTCTCTGAAATGAAAGTAGAATATATATAATTCATCTGTTCAGAAACTTTCAATGATTCCTATTAACTCCAGTATCAAGTCCAAATCCTTGGTTTTAAATCCTCCAGTTCTATAACCCCTATTATTACTTGACAAGAACCCCCTACCCCTTAACCAAATATGCTCTTTGAATTCAGACATCTGAACTTTTGCTCACAATCACATTCCTAATCTTTCCCTTCTTCTCTAACTGTGCATTTCTAATTTTTATTGTCAAGCTCTGGGTGTAATTGAATGTCGGTTCACCTGATCTTAAGGAGCTCACAGTCTCTAGAACAGTGGTTCTCAACCTTGGCTGCACATTAGAATCACCTGGGAATCTTTTTAAAATCCTGATTTCTGGGCCTCATTCTCCCGAAATTCTGTTTCTTTGTTATGGGGTGGGGCCACAACATTAGTAGCAAAGAAACAGAATTTCCGGAGGATGAGGCCCAGAAATCAAAGATTCCCAGGTGATTCTAATGTGCAGCCAAGGTTGAGAACCACTGCTCTAGAGAAAACAGACAAGCAAATCAACAACAACACTATCTATATATATAAAAGCCTAATATGCATTGTCCCCTCAGGAGTTCAACTGGGAGACCAGAAGTTCGATCGCTCACTATGACGTGCACTGACCACCAGGGAGTGGCACAGAACGAAGGAAGGCCCCAGCCAGCAGCTGGAAGGCCCCAATCGGCCCTGATCGCCAGCCAGGCCTAGGGACTCTACCTGTGCACAGATTTCGTGCACCGGGCCTCTAGTGTAAGGATAAGAAGGATCAAAGGCCAAGTGAACAGAGAGGTAGAAGAACTTAAGTTTGCCTGAAAGAATCAAAGAAGGCTTCACAGAGGAGGTGATGCTTTGGTTGATTATTAAGAGGAGTAGAAGTTTGTGAGGGAGGGAACTAGGGGAAGGGTCTAAGCCAGTGGTTCTCAACCTTGGCTGCACATTAGAATCACCTGGGAATCTTTTTAAAATCCTGATTTCTGGGTCTCATCCTCCGGAAATTCTGTTTCTTTGTTACTAATGTTGTGGCCCCACCACATAACAAAGAAACAGAATTTCCGGAGGATGAGGCCCAGAAATCAGGATTTTAAAAAGACTCCCAGGTGATTCTAATGTGCAGCCAAGGTTGAGAACCACTGGTCTAAGCAGAGGCAGCAGCACCTGTCTTTAACAAACACATGGCTGTTTATCATTTGTCCCTTCTTAACACCTCTTCCCCTCTGTAAAATGGAAGTTGCAATACGTACTTTGCAGAATTGTTATGAGTGTTAGGGATAATCCATGTAACATACATGGTAGGCACTCAATAACTTTTTTTTTTTGGTAATGAATGAATGAAGTGTCAAACTCAGTTCCTGGTACACACCAAGGTACTCAGTTTTTGTTGAATGAATGATCCTACCCTGGTTCAAACCTGTGGTGTCCACAGCTGAAAGTCTGTGCTTTGGAAGGCCTCATTGGACTAGAAAAGATCCAGAGAAAGGCAATGTTTCAGCAAGGTGGGATACCAGCCTTTGAGAACTAGACAAACAGATGAGGGCTCTTCATTCTGAAAAGGAGGCAGAAATATTCAGCTTCAACTCAAGTTCAATAAATGCTTATTTATTTTTTGCATAATTCTCACAATGTTTCATTATGACATCCAGATAAGAAGACATATTCAGAGAAGTTAAATACCTTGCCAAAGCCCACACCGCTGGGTGGTGAGATCCACTGGGTTCCAAGCTCAATGCTCTTTTCACTTCAACACAAAAACTTTCATGATGTGGAAAAACATGAAGAGTTTGGCTAAGTTAAAAAAAAAAAAGAGTTTGGCTAAGTTAAATACAGTCTTTTCCCCCCTAAATTCTCTAAATACTCAAACCACATGTAATTTCTAGAGCAAGAGAGAGGTTGTTTTAAGATAAATAAAAGGAAGGGTTCTCTTCTATTGCGAATGGAGTAGGAATAATCACAAGAAGTATATTATGATAATCAGCACAGACTGAAAAAGGAAAGAAGTTAGAAAATAATAACATGATAGATAAAAGATCTCTGGCAAGTCATGCAAAGACTAGACCTCTTCTTCTTCAACTTCTTGAGCTGTGAGAATACCACAAGCTTAAGACTGGGCTCTTTCCAAAGGCAACCTGGGACTCTTTGAGGTCTGGGCAGGCCTGCTGTGCCCTCCCATAGCCTGTAATAAAACATTGGTTATAATAAATATTTCTTTTTTCCTCCCTAAAATTTTGTCCTGAGAATCTAGAATTTAATACTAGACAACCAGAGTAAGCTTAGGGAAATAGCAATTAAATCTCATACATCAAAATCAAATATAGCCCTAGCTGGGTGGCTCAGTTGGTTGGAGCATCGTCCCCTAGCACCAAAAGGTTGCGGGTTCGATTCCCAGTCAGGGCACATACCTAGGTTGCAGGTTCAGTCCCTGCTTGGGGCATGTACGGGAGGCAACTGATCAATGTTTCTCTCTCACATCGACATTTCTTTCCCCCTCCCTCTCTCTCTAAAATCAATGAAAATATATTCTCGGGTGAGGATTAAAAAATTCAAATATATGAAAAATTAATAAATGCAATAAATTATATTTCTGTATATTAGCAATGAACAACTGGACATTAAAATTAGAAAGAACATTTACAATTGTATAAAAATATGGAATACTTAGGGGATAAATCTGACAAAGGATCTGCACACTGAACACTATAGAACATTGCTGAGATCAATTAAAGAAGACAAATAAATGGAGAGATAGACCATGTTTGTGGATTTGAAGACTGCATATTGTTAAAATGTCAGTTCTCCCAAAATTGGCTAATTAAAATCCCAGAGAACTTTTTTTTTTTTGGTAGAAATTGGCAAGGTGATTTTTTTTTAAAGTGTTGCCACAAATTCACAGTGAAATACAGTGAAAGCTCGCGATGACAAACAAAGTTAGTCTTTCTATTTATTTAAAGATTTTTAAAAATTCATTTTCAGAGACAGAAGGAGAGAGAAACATTGATGTGACAGTGAAGTATCAGTCAGCTGCCTCCAGCACGACCCCCACCGAGGATGGAGCCCACAGTCCCAGCATATCCCCGGGAATCCAGAATTGAAGAGGCCATCTTTCTGTGCACGGATGAGATCCAGCCAACTGAGCCATAACTGCCAGGGTGGCAAGCTGATTTTTCATATGGAAATACAAAGGATCAGATCTGGAATAGCTCAAACCAACTCTAAAAAAGAAAAACAAGCCCTGGCCGGGTTGTTGATTGGAGCATTGCCCTGTACATTAAAAAAAAAAATGTTGTGAGTTCGAACCTGATCAGGGCCCAAGCCTAGGTTTTAGGTTTAATCCTTGGTGAAGGGTATGTAGAAAGCAGCTGACCGATGTTTCACTCTCACATTGATGTTTCTCTCTCTCTCCCTCCCTCCCTCCCTCCCTCCCTCCCTCCCTCCCTCCCTCCCTCTTTCGCTAAAATCAGTAAAAACATATCCTCCAGTGAGAATTTTAAAATGTATAAAAAATAAAGAACAAAATTGGAGGACTTATATTACCTGATTTCTAGACTTATTATAGAGCTCTAGTAATCAAAACATAAAGATAGAATAGCAGAACAGAACAGAAAGTCTAGAAATATACTCACATATACACAGTCAAAATTTTTATCATTTTCTTAAATTTTTTTTTACTTGCTCAATTGATTTTTTACAAAGATGTAAAGGCAATTCAGTAGAGAAAGGATAGTCTTTTTAACAAATGCTGCTGGGACATTGGATATCCATAGGCAAAAAACAAACTTTGATCCATATCTCACACCATATACAAAATCTAACACAAAATGAATCATATATCTCAATAAAGTTGTTAATACATAACCTCAATCTAATAATGAGCAATCAGATAAAATGAAACTGAGGGACATTATACCAAATAATTGGCATATACTCTTCAGAAAATACTGAATCACTGTCCCAGACTAAAGAGACAATGTGTCATCCTGGGTTAGATTTGGTACAAGAAAAAAGATTATTAGTGGAATAATTGGTGATGTTTGAATAAGGTCTGTAAATTACTTAACAGTATTGTACCAATGTTAATATCCTGGTTTTAATGATTGTACTATGGTTATGTAAGATGTGAACATTAGGGGAAATTGGGTGAAAAACATGGAATTCCATGTACTATTTTTGCAAATATTTACAAATATAACATTGTTTCAAAATAAAAATAATTTAATGAATTATAACTTAAATGCAAAACCTAAAAGCCATAAAACTGCTAGAAGAAACATAGGAGAATATCTTTGTGATCTTGGACTAGGCAAAGATTTCTTTTTTTTTTTTTACAGAGAGGAACGGAGAGAGATAGAGAGCCAGAAACATCGATCAGCTGCCTCCTGCATATCTCCTACTGGGGATGTGCCCGCAACCAAGGTACACGCCCTTGACCGGAATTGAACCCGGGACCTTTCAGTCCGCAGGCCGACGCTCTATCCACTAAGCCAAACCGGTTTCGGCAAGGCAAAGATTTCTTAAATAGGACACCAAAAGCATGATTCATAAGTTAATACTTGATAAATTAGACATCTTCATGATTAAGAACTGCCCTTTGAAAGACACTGTTAACAGAATGAGAAGACAAGCCACAGACTGGAAGAAACTATTTGTAAATTATATATCTGATAAAGGGTTTAAATCCAGAATATATATAAAAAAACTTTCAAAATGTAATATTAAGAAAAAAAACCCTCAATTTTTAAAAATGGGCAAATGATTTGTACACTTCACCAAAGAAGATATATGGATAGCAAATAAACATGTGAAAAAGATGCTCAATGTCATCAGTCACTATGGAAATGCAAATTGAAACTACAACAAAATACCACTACAAACTTATTAGGATGGCTAAAATCTAAAAGAATGACGGACAATGCCCTCGCTGGATAGAGCGTTGGCCTGCAGACTGAAGGGTCCTAGGTTCAATTCTGGTCAAGGGCACATGGCTGGGTTGCACATGGCCGAGTTGAGGGTGTGCAGGAGGCAGCCGATCAATGATTCTCTCTCATCATTGATGTTTCTATCTCTCTCTCCCCCTCCCTTCCTCTCTCTGAAATCAATAAGAACATATATATATTGAAAGTTAAGTATACATCTACCTTGTAATCCAGCCATTTACTCCTAAGAATCTACTCAAGAGAAAATGAAATATATGTCCATACAAACATGAATGCAGCCTTATCTATATATATAAAAGCCTAAGCGACAGTTACATCCAGTTGACCGAACGACTGGTTGACTGGTCACTATGACACGCACTGACCACCAGGGGGCAGACACTCAATGCAGGAGCTGCCCCCCTGGTGGTCAGTGCACTCCCACAGCCAACCTCCCTCGGCCAGCCAACCTCCCGCGGTCCCTCCCCCCTGCCGGCCAGCTCCTATCAGGACTGGGTGAGATAGTCCTGATTGCCCCGATCGCCCCAATCACCCCAATCGCTGGCCAGGCCGAGGGACCCCACCTGTGCACGAATTTGTGCACTGGGCCTCTAGTTTGTAATATTGTCCCAAACTGGAAACAACCAAATGTCCATCAATAAGTGAATGATAAATTATGGTATATCCATACAATGGCATACTACTCAGCAATAAAATAGAATGAACTATTCATATACAGTAGGTCCTTGGGTTACGTCGGAGATCCGTTCCTACGGTGTGATGTAACGTGATTTCACCATAAGTCAGAACCCACCTACATAAGCACCTATGTCACTCACATGGAGCACATACACAGCAGTAATGAAGTGAAACAGCAAAAAAAAAAATTAAAGATAACAATTCCTGACCTTTACTTGTGGTAAATAAATAATAAAGAACATAAAGCACATATGTACATATGTCGAAATGACGGAACTTTTTTTTTATAAATAAATGGGAGATGGCGATGTAACCACAAAATGATGTATGTCGATTCCGACATAACCTGAGGACTGTCTGTATATAATAACGTAAATAAATCCCCCCAAAATTATGCTGAATAAAAGAAGCCAGACCTTCCTTAAGAGCATATACTGTAAGATTCCATTTATATGAAATTCTAGAAAATGCAAACTAATGACAAAAGCAGATTAGTAGTTTCCTGCAGATGAAAAGGAGGGATTATAAAAGAGCATGAGTACACTTTTGGGAGTGATGGAATGTTCACTATCTTGATTGTGGTGATATTTTCATGGGTATATACAAAAGTTATCATATTATATGCCTTAAATATGTATGGTCTATTATATGCCAATTATACCTCAATAAAGCTGTTTAATCAAATACATTTAGATATCAAGCACAAATTATCCCAATTAGGTTCTGAGAATGCCAATAGATTGAAGATTCACCAAAATGGCCAGCCCCATTTAGCACCTGAAGATGAGGAAATCCCGAGTAGAATCACCAGTCATCAGTAACATTTCAGAAACACCTTCCGCCATTTCTCTCCGTCTCAGGCCCTCGCTAGCTAGCTAGTTTCTGGAGGGAGTCAGGAGACCCCGTCATGACCATGGACATGACTCTGGGAGCTGCCTGGCTGGTCACTCTTTAGCTGCCTTTGGGAAGAGCTGAGTTGACACTGGAGTATTTTCATAGCTCAGGAAGAGGGGGTGGAAGGGAAGAAATGAAGGAAACAGAAGGAGCTGGCGACAAGTTAAGGAGAGTAACTATCCACAACTATGTAACTCAGGGCTGGAAGGGAGCTAAGAGAACACGTTTCAATACTTTTTTTTTTTTTTTTTTTAAGAACACCAAGATCTTGATCTTCCCATCACAGAATTGGGGCTCTAACCTAGGTTCTCAATTTTTCACCAACACCTATTTCCAGCATGCCAGCGGTCACTGTTTATGGTGTAAGAGATGATGGCTTCTGTTTCATTCAACATTTGTGGAGTATCTATTTATAAGAATAGGATAAATCCCAGAGTCTGAAGTAGCTCACAGGCTAGCAGAGACAGGTCTACACACAGAGGAGACTTTCATAATACAAGTATGATTGTAATAAATGCTATAAAAGAGGTGCAAACGACCTAGTATGAAGATACCGATTTGGAGAAGGGATTTGGTGATGGGAGGAAATCAAGGAAGTCCTCCCCAGAATGGCAATAACACCCGTTTCGAAGGTACTCCATAAATGTTTGTATCCTTCGTCTCTTCACATTATGACTCCAACCTCACTTTCTTATCACACCAGACTCCTTCGTTCCTGACATTCCAAATGTTTGGACATTCCGAAGTTTCATGCCACTGTGCTTTTTGCATTCGAAATTCTCTCCTGGGGTGGAATGTCCCATAGTGAGCAAAAGGTTACAAGAAATGGAGCTCGGAAGAATATAATGCAGGTAATAGTAGAGCTCAGGAGAATGTGAAGCATATAGTTACATTAAGCCCACGAACTATGGAGGCCACCTTCAGGCTCTTCATTTGCAAAAAAATAAAAATAAAAAAAAAAGAGAAAGACAGTAATAAGATTCATCTCATAAGATTATAGAGTATATTAAAAGGAATCCCCGCAAAGCTTTTAGCATCACATCTTGCGCGGACCACGGCTCAGGAAACACTAGCAAGTATTTATCCGAGCGCTTCTACCTTCTCCGCCCGCCCAGGAGCCACCCCGCTACCGCCCCGTCAGCGCCCAGACCGCCTAGCGCTGCGCGCGCGCCGCCACGTCGCCGCCTCCCACTCCCCGACACCGCCGTTTGCCAACCCCACCCAGCGCTAGGTAACCGGTTCACCGGGCCGCGCCCGACCCTGACTGCGCCCTCCTATTGGCTCTTGCAGGTGCCTGTCGTCCTAGGTCGTTTCGGATTGGTCGAGGGTGGTAGTGAAAGGCGGGTCTTAGGGAGTAGGTAGGGCGGGGACCCGGATGTGTGTGGTGGCGGCGGCCGAAGAGCTAGAGTGCGCGCTGAGAGGCCTATGGATGAGGAGGACGCGGCGGCCCCGGTAGGCGGGGATCGGGGGCGGGGTCCCAGAGATCCCGGGTCTCCCCGGGGCCTGAGGCGGGAGGCGGGGGCCCAGGGCGGCGCCTGACGCTCTTGCCCGGAGGCTCACCCCGTCGGGACCCTCGCCCCGTGCCAGGCTCGGGGAGGCTGGGCGTCGTCACACTGACAGGCTGGCCGCGGTGCCCTCGGGTCTCGTCCGAGGGACCGGGCCGTGCGGTGGAGGCGGGGCTGGTGCTGCCGCCGCTGGCCGGTGCCTCGGCTGTGGGGCTCTGGGGATCAGCCCTGGCCGAGGGAGGGCAGGCACAGGCTGCCCGCAGGTGCTTGCCCTTCTAGGCCTACCCTCACTAAGCACCTACTGTGTGCAAAGCACTGTCAGGCCTGAGGGAACCCCTGTCTCAGGGTTTGGGGAACAGGAAAAGCACCTCACCCTTTTCTCACTTTTGGCTTCGAGGAAAAATTCATTCACTCATTCATTCATTCATTCGTTCGTTCGTTCATTCATTCACTCATTCATTCATTCATTCGTTCGTTCATGTGTTAGCACCATTGGTGGTTCAAACACCCAGGTCATCCGGCTCCTCTCCATCTTCTCTGCTGCCATCTCGCATCGGAACTGGTGCCACAACCTCGCCATTCGTCCACCACTCTCGCTCCTCTTTTCGTCAGTCCTCCCACCACAGCCTGACTGATCTCTAAGACCTGGCAAACCCTAGGTTCCTATCGCTTCCCGTCACACTCGGAATACATTACCGACGCCTCACGATGGTCTCCTGGGCCTTGATCCGGCCCCTGCCTCCTCCTCGCTCCCCTCCGGGGTCATCTTCCCCGTTTCTCACGTGCCAGCCACCCTGGCCCTTTATTTCTCTGCGGGCCAGCTCCCTTCGCCCCAGGACCTGCGTCCTGGCCGCCCGTGCCTGGCTCCTTCTCCTCTCAACTCTGATGTCACCTCCTCAGAGAGGGCCTTCTTTAGACGGGGGTCACCCCATGTTCTTGATCCCCCCACTCCGCCTGTCCTCCGGTGTCTGACATGGTGACATCCGCATGCCTCCTTACACTGCAGTGGGAGCCCTGTGAGAGCAGGCGTCCCCCCATCGCGCGCACAGTGTGTCTGCAGCACCTGGAACTGTAAATGTTTGTCGAATGAAAGGATGAGGACGGAGATGGTGGAGGTCGGTCTGGGCAACTGGCTTCCGGTCCAGCGCCCTCCCCAGGTTTCTGGTGAGACGGGCGGAGATGCTGTGCTGAGGGCCTGCTTCCTCCTCAGTCCCTCTCTCCCCACCCACAGGTTTGTTCTCATGAACAAGATGGATGACCTCAATCTGCACTACCGGTTTCTGAACTGGCGCCGGCGGATCCGGGAGATTCGGGAGGTCCGGGCCTTCCGGTATCAGGAGAGGTTCAAGCACATCCTTGTAGATGGAGACACCCTGAGGTGAGTTTGGGGGAGTTTTCCACGTTTTCCTTCTTGTGCCAATCTTGGAGATGAAAACGGGCGTCTTTTTGAGGCAGAGGGTCCGCACGGCCCTGGGAGGGGAAGGCTGTTACCGTGGCGGCCTTTCCGAGGGGAGCAGTGTGTGCCGCTCCCCCTGCACTTGCTTCTGCCGGTGCCTCGGGGTCCCGCTCCTGGCCTCGTTGGAAGCAGCCCTGTGAGAGCCAGGAGGCTGCTGGGCGTCGCGGGCGTTGCCCCAGCGCCCGAGAGTGAGGTCCTCCCTCTTGTGCAGAGAACAGACCTGTGGGTGGGAGAGGAGGACTGTGGGGAGGTTCCAGGGGTCTCCTTCCTGTGTCTCGTTGCCTTAGGTGAAGAGTGGCCATTTCAAGGGCAGAGGAGTTCCTGTTTGGGGAAGGACAGTTCTGTAATGCACTCTGCTCACCACCCGACAGCCCTTTGGATTGTGTTTCTTTTCTCTCTCCTTTCGGGCTTGTACCCCTTCCCCGACTGCTTTCGAGCCTAACTCACAAAGTTGTCATTGACGGGGGGAAGAGAGTAGTGCTATGTAGCCTGGAAACCAGAAAGCGGAGGAGTGGGGACTGCATAACTGTCTTCCAGTCTACGAAGGGCTCTGGTCCAGAGGATAGAGGCCAGCCAGCCGTTCTCCAGCTCCACGAGGACAGAGCCGGAGGAAAAGGGCCGGAGCTGCAGCAGGAGGGATTGAGGTTAGACAGTTGTGAGACCCCTCGTGAGCAGCTAAGGGAGGCTCTGCTTTCGTCTCCCCCTGGAAATGAGGAAACCAGGCTTGCGGTGGTCAGGGTGGGTTGGACCCTGATTGGAGGCAGCGGGAGGACCTCAAGGATCTTGTTATGGTGTCTGTGCAGATGTCCTCAAGTGTGGCCTACTGGATTCTCCTCTGTGCTGGCCTTCGCAGGGTGGGGGCTGGAGATGAGGCCCTTCCCCCAACTCCTGGGCTAGGTTGCTAATGGAACTTCCCACCCGTTCCTCCTTCAGTTACCATGGAAACTCCGGTGAAGTTGGCTGCTATGTGGCTTCTCGACCTCTGACCAAGGACAGCAATTATTTTGAGGTGGGCAGAGCAGGGGGTGAGATTGTTAAGCTCCAAGAACCTTTTTTTTTTTTTACTAGATTCACAGTCTGGGCCTTTTCATTTTCCATCAGAGCTGTCCTGTTGACCTGTTGGCTGGGGAAAGGGCACAGGATAGCATGGTGCCTAATCTGAGAGATAGGTGCCCTGGAGTCCTGTGACGCCATCCCTTCTGCTCTCCTGCCCCTCATCTAAGTAGACTTTGACCCGTGTCCTTTCCCATCCATTAACCCAAGCCCAGCATCTACTTCGTGTCCTATCCACTAATTGGAAATTATTTTCTAAGTAATCATGGTAAAGTAGGCCCCCACTCTCCCAGTTCCCTCTCTGAGTGCCCTGTCTTTTTCTCTGATTCCCATGTCTGTTGTCTCTTTGAGCCTCAGTCCCCTTTGATGTCTAGCCTCCCTTCCCCACACGAGCATCAGCTCCCATTTCCCGTCTGTGCTAACTGTGCCCTGCTCTCCTCCCTCCAGGTGTCTATTGTGGACAGTGGTGTCCGAGGCACCATTGCTGTGGGGCTGGTCCCTCAGTACTACAGTTTGGATCACCAGCCTGGCTGGTTGCCTGACTCTGTAGCCTACCATGCTGATGATGGCAAGTGAGTTGCCTCCTGCGGAACCTAACCTTCTGCCTATGGATTTGGGGGTTAGGGAATCTATACTAATAAAAGGGTAATATGCTAATTAGACTGGGTCGAGTGGCCATCTTCCGGATGTCCGACTTCCTTCTGGACAAAGCCATGGTGGTGGGGGCCGAGACAGAGGCAGTTAGGGGCAATCAGGCCAGCAGGGGAGGGCAGTTGGGGGTGAGATCAGGCAGTCGGACATACCCCAAGGGGTCCCTGATTGGAGAGGGTGCCAGCTGGGCTGAGGGACTCCCCCCCTCACTCCCTGTGCACGAATATCATGCACAGGGCCACTAGTCTTAGGTATAAAGGACTACCTCGGAGTGGCTTTTGCCATTCCTTCACCTATCTTGGGGTATTTTCATAGACTTTTCTGATCAGGACAGGAAGATGGCCTAATGGCTACTCTTGGAGGTTTGTAGACTTAGAGGAAGTGTGGAACTTGTGCTAGGACATAGGTAGATGTCGTCACAAAATGACTGGGAGCAGCAAGGTGAGGCCTCAGCTGTTGGCACTGGGGAGAAGTTGGGAGGCTCAGCTCAGGCCCTGTGTCTGCGCTACTCTGTCCACAGGCTGTACAATGGCCGAGCCAAGGGCCGCCAGTTTGGATCAAAGTGCAACTCTGGGGACCGGATTGGCTGCGGTATTGAGCCTGTGTCCTTTGATGTGCAGACTGCTCAGATCTTCTTCACCAAAAATGGGAAGCGGGTAAGTGGAAATCCCTAGTTGGTTTTAAGCAGTTTGAAGCTGTGTAAGAATTTGTGGGAGTGATAAGAGTCTGCTGGCTGGCGCTTGCCCAGGGACCCACAGGCTCAGTTCCCATCTTTAGTCCAGTCTCAGGTTCTCCTGAAGTCTCCTGCGTGTAGGAGAAGACACTTCCCTGCCCAAGTGAAGCTGGGGCATTACCCAGATGAAAGATGCAGAGGGGCAGTTAGTACAATGGAGGAGGAGCAGAAATTGTGGGGGACAGAATTGGGGGAGGGTTTTGAGCAGGAACAAAGAAGAGAAGATTATGGCCTGGCTACATAAGCTGGAGGTCCTCTTTGGGTTTTTGACTTGAATACTTTCGAGGATATGTCCTTTCTGTGTTTATTTTCTTTGTTTCACTTCTCCTTCCCTTTCTTCCAAGAGAGATTAGCTGTAGGGAAGAGATGGGATAACTCACACAGCAGGGAGAGCCACCAGCTCTGTACCCCACCCTGGGAAAATGGCTTCCTCAGACCCAGGCTGAGAAGTCCTACTCCCTCAGCACCTAGGCCTCAGCGCTTTCCTGCCTCCGGGCACACGCACTCATACCAAACGTATTTGGCAGCAAGTTGAGAGCCTTGTGTTTGCCTTCTAGCTCTGTGCATACTTTGCTCGGCTAGGAGTACTTAGCAGCTTTTTTTTTTTTTAAATATATTTTTATTGATTTTTTACCGAGAGGAAGGGAGAGAGATAGCTAGAAACATCAATGAGAGAGAAACATTGATCAGCTGCCTCCTGCACACTCCCCACTGGGGATGTGCTCGCAACCAAGGTACATGCCCTTGACCGGAATCGAACCTGGGACCCTTCAGTCCGCAGGCTGACGCTCTATCCACTGAGCCAAACCAGTTAGGGCTACTTAGCTTTAAATTTTTTTCGACACCTCTGTTTTTCTGTCTGTCAGTGTATGTGATAATTATTTTTTGCATCATCTCAAAAGTAGCCTGTAAGAATTAGATGAGCTATGCAAAAGTGAGCCTGACGGCAGCTCCCTCCCTCCCCCACTGCAGGTGGGCTCCACCATCATGCCCATGTCCCCAGACGGGCTGTTCCCAGCAGTGGGCATGCACTCCCTGGGTGAGGAGGTACGGCTGCACCTCAAGGCTGAGCTGGGCCGTGAGGATGACAGTGTCATGATGGTGGACAGTTATGAGGACGAATGGGGCCGGCTGCATGATGTCAGAGTCTGTGGAACTGTAAGTAAGGGGCAGTGGGGGTGGGCGGGAGGGCTGGGCAGGACACCTGTGGGCCACATAAGCATGTCTGAATTGCTTAGAATTGGGGGTGAGGACAGTGTCTTTTTAAGGTTTTGGAAAATGGGAATTTTGGCAGGATAGCCTGGGGGAGTCTTGACATGATTTTTTTTTTTTTTATGTTTTCTTCTTAGCACTGATTCGCTTTCTTCCCATCCCCTTCATTTGAGAGCTTTACTCTCGGAACAAGTAGTAGTTCTCCTTTGTCTTCTTTGGTTCCTTTGACACCTGGTGAGCCCTGCTGCCCTGCACACCTGCCTTTCAGAGGCTGGGCCTGATTGCGAGGCAGGATGCCTGGCTCCCCCGTTGGGCTTGATCACAGCTTATCTCCCCAGGCTTTCCATTCACTGCTGTGGGGCAAGTGTGGTCACAAGTCCTGCTCATGTGGAAAGGTTCTTTGAGATAATTTGAGTAAGCGTCAATGTTAATCTCTTCTGTCTTCCCTCTACATTTTATAGAGGGTGAGACTAGAGGCATAGAAAGGTCAGTGAGAATCCTTGACATGTCACAGCTTGCTTTTTTATACATCTTGTCATGCCTGCTTTAGTCTTTTCCTGGATTTTAAATTTTCTTGGGACGTTTATGCACCTTCACATCTACACTCTGTACCTCATGCTCGGTTGGGAGTGCATGGGTGCTGAGTCGGGGTCTGGCCCTGGTCTCTAGTGGACTGTACAGACCTCCCACTTCGAATTGTCCCTCTGCTGCCCCCTTGCTCCCAGTTCAACCTTTTCTCCATCCTCTGGCCTTCTCACCCCAACCCAGGCTGTTTTCAAATCAACCTTTGATAGCAAAACAGAAGCAGTGGAGGGATTGGGGCGGGGAGTGGATTATGAGCAAGGCCCCCCTCCCGCCCTTCTGGAGTTCAAGGTGAGTTAAACTCAAGGAAAATGGCAGAAAGTATGTTGTCCTGTTGCTTCGGACACTCTGCACCCCCTTCTGACACTAGGGTCCAAGGACTGCAGTGTCTGTGAGTCAGGAGGCCTCCGGTGTCCACTCCTAGACCATTGTCTCTTCTCTTTCTTTTCCACTTCCCCCATCATTTTGACAACATCTACAGAGTTGAACTTGGGACTGAGCCAGGGCTGTGTTCCCGCTCTCGTCCTTGACCTCTCCTCAGGAGTGTTTTCCTGGCATCCTTTCCCTGCCTGGACCTGTCCCCACTCTGTTCCCGGCTCCTCCCAGGCAATCTTTCCTAATTGATGCAGAATCCTGTAGACATTTATAAATAGCCTTCATTCCTCTCTGCCCTTCCCCCAACACCCTCAGGCCATGCGTTGAAGAATTTTTTTCTTTCTTAGACATAAGCTGTTAAATTTGGCTCTTTTTTTCAGACCCTCACTCCAGCTTCTAACAGCTAGCAGGGTGGGCACACTGCTCCCTGAACACTTGCTCCTCTGGGGCAGATTGGGCATGCGTCTCCTGAAGGAAATGTGCCTTTATTCCAATCTTGCCAACTGCCCCATCTTTCAAATAAGGGTGATTTACCCAGTTTCTTCCATTCCCTGGGCCTCCCATCCCACTTGTCTCTTGATCCCCTCCCTTTTGTCATCATGCACTGAATTTCTGATCCAGCAATCAAAGTTGTGTCATCTAGAGGAGCCTAGGAGAGGTCATTTGGACCATGCCTGTGCCTCCTATTTCTGTGTTCAGCATGGCTCTTTCTCCTCTTTGTCTTTCCTGTTTTATCATTCCCCTCTCTGGGGAGCCCTTACCTTTGCTGTGTTGAAGCTTGTTTATCCTGCCCTGGGTGATGTTCCCAGGAGAGCACCCTTTAGAACCATAAAGATTTGGGAGAGGCTTTGGTGCCATCCAGTCCAGGGTTTCTTAGTATGAAGGCTGTTGGGCATTTTAGGTGAGACAGCTCCTTGATGGACAGGATGCTTAGCATCTCTGCCTCTGGAAATTGTGACAGCCACACATCCCCAAACATCATGTTATGCTATTGATGCAAAAACAGTCCCAGAGAAATGAAGAGACTTGTTCAAACGTCAAAAAGTGAATTAGTACCTGGCCAGTGTGGCTCAGTGGTTGAGCATCGATCTATGAACCAGGAGGTCACGGTTCGATTCCAGCCAGGGCACATGCCTGGGTTGTGGGCTTGATCGCCAGGGTTGGGTGTGTGGGAGGCAGCGATCAATGATTCTCTCTCACCATTGATGTTTCTATCTCTTTCTCCCTTCATCTCTGAAATCAATAAAAATATATTTAAACTTTTTAAAAAAGTGAATTAGTGACAAAACTAAGCCCAGATATTCATTCTTTGACCCCCACCCACTGCCTTTCCACTGTCGAATATGTGCTGTTACCTTCTGTCCAAGCCCGCTCTCCTGTCGCCACTCATCCCCCTTCCTCCTGCCCCCTTCTCCTAAAATGAATCTGGAGTTCCTGGGCCTCAATTCCTACTTCCCAGGGATTCTCTTGTCCTTCAGCCAAGGCCCTCCTGGGTAAGTTTATTTGGTTGCCTTGGAATTCTTTTATTCCTAGCCTTTTTCTCAGTTTTGGAATCTCAATCATCCTTTCTTCTCCCGTCTCACTGATTCTTCCCCTAAAGAAAAGCAAATTCAATTTCTGACTTTTTGTCTCTCCTACATTCATTATGAAAAATTTTAAACATACAGAAAAGTTGAAAAACCAGTACAGTGAACACTCATATATCCACTACCTAGATTCAACAGGTGTTAATTTTCAGTCATGTTTGCTTAATCTGAGTGTCTATATTAGTCAGACCTGGCTCTTTATTTTTTTAAAAAATATTTTTTTATTGATATTTAGAGAGACAGGAAGGGAGAGGGAGAGAGAGACATTGATGTGAGAGTGAAACATCAATCAGCTACCTCCAGCATGCCCCCTACTGAGGATTGAACCTGCAACCTGGGCATGTACCCTGACTGGGAGTCAAACCAGCAAACCTTTCGGTGCACGGACAATTCCCTGACAATGCCTAACCAACTGAGCCATACCGGCCAAGACCTGGCTCTTTCTTGAGTGGAATTCTTCCCCTGCTTCGTGTGGCCTCAGTTTCCCCTCTGAAAGAGTCCCCCTTCCTGGAACTCTGAGGGTGTTGGAGTGTTGCTGCTGCATTGCTCAGGAATGGGGGTGTTGCCCCTCACCTCATCCATGCCCCAAGGCCTTGCACAATAAGCTAATGAGTGGAGGATGGGGGGTGCGGTTGGTAAAGCTTGGAGATTAGACTTATTCTGTCTTTGTTTTCTAGTCAGAGCTCCTCTGACAACTCCTTAGTGATGGGGCAACAGCTTTGGTACACAAAGGGGGTGAATGAGGCCTCACCCTCCCAGGGGCCCTTCATGGCCCCAACTCAGGAGGAGACCGTGTTGGGGCCTGAGCTGGCTGGTGGGGAGCATGTTCTTGGTTCTTGTTTCAGCTGCCTCTAGGCCCTCAGGGCACTGAGCCTTTCGTTGCTCCTGTCAAGAGGGATTAGGGCTTCCGCTGGCAAGAGGAGGGCAGATACCAGTAGGAGAGCACAGGCTGAGAAGTGCTACTGGTACAAGGAGAGGGGGAGTGAAGTAGGCTGTCTGCACTCTGGTCTGTAGCCTCCACTCTGGCATTGAGTCCACCTATTTGGCCTCTCAAGGCTTTGGTTGTGTTTGGAGGGACACATAAGAGGCAGGGGGTATGAGAGCCCCAAGGAAAGGGTTCCCTCTACCTCCACCAAAGATATAGAGGAACATTCCTGCAGATTGGGCACTGTCTAAGAGAAACACTGGGGGGAGGACAGTTGGTCAGTTGGGGTAGAGTCTTCTGGGAAGTAGTCATTTGTCTTGGGCAAACAGTACTTAGTGCTGGGAGCCTAAGGGACTGTTCCAGTTGGACGTAAAGGCTGAGATGAAAGATCATTTCCTAATTTGTGATTGGCATTTCCAGTCTGCTGTAGCTTTGGGGTGACTATTAATGTTTAGGGAGCACTGATATGTTGGCCTGTTCCAGTATAACCCCCATTTCTGATTTATGGAAAGGCAGAAATGTGTATTGATCTCCTACTGGGTGTCAGGCTCTGTGCTAAGCACTTGACACTTAATTTCGTCTTCTCACCTATTTTTAAAGATCCTGATTTTACTGATGAAGAAATTTAGGCTTAAAGAAGTGCTCAAGGTTAGTGGCTAGTAAGTAATAGGAGTTAGGATATGAACCCTGGTCTGATTGATTCTCTTTCAAACTAAGGGGCATCTGAGGCACAGATTAAGGGACCAGCATCAGGCTTCTAGCAACTAAGATTCTCCTCTAGGTGCCTAATAGCCCTAGTCTAAGGAGGGGAGGAGTGCATTGAAGCAAGAATCTGTCAGGGAGGCCAAACTTGCCCTCACTCCATCCCTTAAGTTCTCCGAGAAGGTTCTGGAAAGCTTAGGGGGACTTTTCCCAGGAGCAGGTGAGTGGATCCAACAGGACCAGATGAATTGGTGTGGCTTCTGACCTGAGGGGTGGGTGGCTCCTCTCTTGAGGAGGGCAGACTGTGCAGGAATCTAGTCTTGCAGGCCATCAGCAGTCTGCCTGAACTGCTCTGTGGTGTGGAGTGGGTTTTAGAGTCCCGTGTTAGTGTGTTTCATCTTCCTGGCCTTTTGGCTTAAAGAAGCATCCCCATCCTATCCATAGACGAAACTGCAGTGCTGCTCTTCTCAGGGCTGAGCTAGAGAGAACGGTCGGGCGGGTTTTTCCCAAGGATTAGGGTCTGGATCCGCTGTCTCTTGGCCCTGGAGTGGAGAACACTTTGTTTCCTATGCTGAGGCCAGTTGGATGGAGTGGGTCAAGGGCAGCTGTGGGGTCTCCCACCCAGTTCTGCAGTGCTGGGTGGGAGGGTGGCCTGGGGGCAGCTCGGACTGGGTGGGATGGAAGCTCGTTAGTGTGCATCAAGCTACAACCCTTCTGGCTTGTGGGGAGAGGTACAGAGCAGGAACCCAGGCCGAGCAGAGAACACGCAGAGGCCCATAAACAGAATCTAAACAGTGTGGGTCTTAATTAGTGTCTAGAAGTTCAGAATGTGATGCAAGGTACCCCTCTCTGATGAAAAAGAGCAGTGCGATGTATGGAGAAGACTGGGCTAGGAGTGGAATAGAAAAGAGCCAGTGTAACCCAAGATGTGTGAGGCCCTGGCTGCAGGAAGGAGAGAAGAGTCGGCTGGTGTGGATTTAGGTGGTCTGTACATCTCTGGCTTTTATGCTGATCCCGCCCCCAACCCCCACCTCCAGTTCTCTTTGGTGAGGAAGGGAGGATGGACTTGAGGAGGCAGGGCTTTGGGAATCCAGAGCTGAGAAGGGGACCAAGTCCCTGTATTTCCTCTCTGAAGGGGTGCTGAAGACAGGCTTCCTTGTAGGTGCGGGTGACATAGTTCCTTTCCCATTCAGGCAGGTGCTCTTTGGTGGGGTGAGAGGCCAGCATCCCAAGGCTTCCAGGAATATGTGAAGGAGGTCCCCAGGGAATGTGTATTCTTCAGGGCTGGAAGGTGGGAAGGTAGAATAAAGTCTTAAGGGGCAGTTTGGCTAATTAAAAAGGGATTAAGGAATCCCAGGTGGTGCTGAAGGTGGGGAAAGAGGGAATGGGGTTGAGTCATAGTTCTGTTATTACCATGACAACTGATAAATAAATCCTCCCAGATTGAGGGTTGCCGCCCCATCATGTCCAGGCAGGACCATTGTGGACTGAAGAGCCCCAAGAGCCCTTCAGTCATCTCTCCTCTCGTCCCCTCTCCACACCTCTGCTCCAGCTTCAAAGAGCCACAAGGGGCTGGGAACTGGAAAACTTGCCTTCCTAGCTTTGTTCTGCTGCTCCCCTCCCTCACATGAAATGAAGGAGTAGAGCTGTCCTCCTGAGTTCTGGCTCCCCTCGGCACCTCCCTGACCCCAGCTATGAACAGCTCTGTTTGAAGTCAAGTAAAACAAAAACCTTGAGAAATTATTTCAGTTCCATCCCAGACGGAATTGGCTTCTGAGCTTCTCTTCCCTCCCCCAAACATCTAGAGTTGGCACCTTACCTGTCCCCATTAGGCCCTCTATGAAAGTGGTCAGGTCTCCTCTGAGCCTCGTCTTCACTTCGCCTTTTCTCTTGCTCAGGGGCCCTGGGTGTACCTTTCCCAGCAGGGTTATTCAGGGAAGTGATGGTGTACTCGTAGCCTAGTGTGGCTCCCAGCCCTCAGCCATCTGGATTGCTGTGCTGCTCTATCTCCCGCAAAACAAGGCTCAGTAGGCAGGCAGGTGCAGCATCAGGAAACTGGTCCCCAAATGGCCTTGGGACCCGGTTTCCAGGGCGGTGTCAGCCTGCCTCCTTACCCCCCCCCGCCCCCGACTCTCCCCCACAGCTGCTGGAGTACTTGGGCAAGGGCAAGAGCATCGTTGATGTAGGGCTGGCCCAGGCCCGGCACCCACTGAGCACTCGGAGCCACTACTTCGAGGTGGAGATCGTAGACCCTGGAGAGAAATGCTACATCGCCTTGGGGCTGGCCCGGAAGGTGGGCACTGCTTCTGCCTGTGGAGCTGCTTAGCTCTGGGGCTTTGGGGATGGGTCTGGGGGATCTTGGGAAATCTGGGGGCCAGATTGCAGAGGGCAGGTCTTAACCTGGGACAGAGCCTGGTTGTGTGTGTCTGCTGTGTAAGGGTACAGACCCCAAGTGACCTAGGACCTGAGAGTGTTGTGACTGCATCATACACACTGAGCCCTGGGTGTGGGGTGGGCACAGCTTGCAACCCAGACCAGGAAAGCCAAGAACCCCTCTTACCTTCTCTGCTTCCCCTGCAACCTCAAGCTCTTGAAGGGGTGAGGCTGCAGGGGTGGTGAGCAGCCGTCTGGGTTGTAGCCTATTCCAGAAGACGGGAGGTTCAGATGCTACTCCCTCCTGTCCTCTTCTGTGCATTGTACCACAGGTTTCCTTTTTTCTTTTTTGTGCAGGATTATCCCAAGAACAGGCACCCTGGCTGGAGCAGAGGGTCTGTGGCTTATCATGCAGGTGAGCAGGGGCTGCCCTGGGGAAGCTGGGGTCGTGGGAGATGTAGAGACTCGGGGACATCCATTTTCCTGACCCCTCACAAGTGGCCTCTCCTCCAGCATCTGGCTGGAGAGCTTTTCCCTGCCGTCATCTGCTTTCCTTCCAAAGCTGCTTTCTCCTCATCTGTTTTTCCTCCAAGCCCTCCAAGCCCGGGGTGCAGAGCAAGGGTGGGGATCTGGGCCCAAACTGGACATTCCAGGCCTCTGAGTTGGCTCCCTCTGTGCCCTTCCTGCAGATTCTGCATTTTCTTTTTTTGGTCAGCTTGACTTCCTTTGGGCCTTTCTTTAGAAAGAACAAACCGTGAGTTCCTGGTACCACCTCCCCCATCCCTGGCTCCCCTCCCCTCTCTGACCAGCTCCCTGAGGACTCTCTCCCTTAGCTCTTGAAGTGGGCCCTCATTCTCTCTCTCTCTATATATATTTTTTTAATATATTTTTATTGATTTCAGAGAGGAAGGGAGAGGGAGAGAGATAGAAACATCAATGATGAGAGAGAATCATTACAAACCCCCTACTGGGGATCAAGCCCGCAACTTGGGCACGTGCCCTGACTAGGAATTGAACCATGACCTCCTGGTTCATAGGTCAATGCTCAACCCTGAGCCACACTGGCTGGGCTCTTTCTATTTTTTAATCTGGAGCCCTCTTCCCGCTTCTGTCTCTACATCTTTGTTTCACCTGTCTTCTCCCTTCCTCTGGGCCAGAGAAATGGGGTAGGGAAACATCAACTTCAAGCAGGGGCTGCTTGTGGGGGGGGGGGGGTGTAGAGTGTCAGCCCCTCCTTCACTGTATGCTCTCTCCCCTCCCAACAGATGATGGGAAGATCTTCCATGGCAGCGGTGTGGGGGACCCCTTTGGGCCACGCTGTTACAAAGGGGACATTATGGGCTGTGGGATCATGTTCCCGCGGGACTACATTCTGGACAGTGAGGGTGAGTGGGGTGGGGCCAACCAGGCTGGTCAGGTGGAGGGTGGGGGCAGTACTCCAGGAGCTCAGGTTTTCTGGTCTTCTAGGTGACAGTGATGACAGTTGTGACACAGTGATTCTGTCCCCGACTGCCCGAGCCGTCCGGAATGTCCGGAATGTTATGTACCTGCACCAGGAAGGGGAAGAGGAAGAGGAGGAAGAGGAAGAGGAAGATGATGGGGAAGAGATAGAGCAGGAGCATGAGGGCAAGAAGGTGGTGGTGAGTGTGGAGGGTTTGGGGTTGGACTAGGGTTCTTGGGCCTGGGCGAGGGCTGGTATTGTTGGGAATAGAAAGTGGAACCAGGGTAGGGAAGAGGGAAGGCCTGGCCTTGCTGTGGGTGTGTTCATGTTCTGAGGCATTGGGAGTGCCAAGTTGCCGAGAGACTTGGTTTCCAGCCTTAGGACGCCCTCTTGTGGTCACTTCTTGCATCACCCCAAGTCTCTCCGCCAGCTATGCTGCGATTTGGGAGTGAGTGGGGTTCAGTCCTGTGTAGCTAGCTGGTACATCCTCAGAGAAGAGGCCAGAGCTGCCTGCTCCATTCTTCTCCCCACCCCACCCCCAGGTCTTCTTTACTCGGAATGGCAAGATCATTGGGAAGAAGGATGCTGTGGTACCCTCTGGGGGCTTCTTCCCCACCATCGGAATGCTGAGCTGTGGCGAGAAAGTCAAAGTGGACCTGCACCCCCTGAGTGGCTAGGGATTTTCTCACACAATGGCCCCTTCTCTCTCTCCTGCCCCTTTACAGGACCGGGTACCCAGTTCCTGACTTCCCTGAGGATTTCTTTACCTGAGGCCCCAAGGGTATAGTCACTCTGCCCCTACTAGGTTAGGCCCCTGCCAAGCCCATATTTCTGACCCGGTGCCACCCCTATCATCAGTCCCTGGGCCCTAGTCCCTGGTTGGACAGGGGAAGACCCAAATATAGTGTTTTATCGGTGGGTCCCACTCGCTTTGGTCAGGGGCTCCACGTCCCACTGTCCCCACTGGCCCATGTGGGTGGAGAGGAGTGAGCACCTGCCTCAGCTGCTGTTTGGGCCTGAGGCTCTGCAGAGGGTGGAGCAGACAGCCCCTCCCCCATTTCCCACAGTATTTCTCTTTGCATTTCTTCTTTTTTGTTCCCTGTCCTCATGATGGGAATCAGTTGCTGCTATCATCCCCCTGGCTGGGCCAGGGGCCCTCTCTCCTTCCACTCACTGCTGTCCCTAGAGTCTCTGTCCTTTCTCCTGAGAACCGCTTTCTCCCTCACCACCTTTTCAGGCACCAGAGGTCCACAGAGAATCAGTCTCCGGCTCCCCCAGGTGGACACACATAAATGGGTGTTTAATGGTGTGAGAGAGGGGCTGTCAGGTGGGGGGCAGAGACTGAGGCCTTTGTGCCATCCTTCGTCTACCAGTGGCCCCCCCTTTGTCTAGTTCCCTGGGATGCAGGCTGAGCATGTCTCTCCTGTGGTAGAGAGGCGGACTCCAATGCCCTCACCGGGGGGTCCCCAAGGGCAGCTGGACTCTTCTCCCCTTCCTCCCCTGCTTGCTGCCTGTGCCCGTTGTCCGTTTTGCTTCAGTGTTTGATTCCAGCACTTATGCGTGTCTTCCCCCACCAAGACCTCGTCTCCTAGCCCCTTGACCTCTGACCCCCTCTCCATACAGTGACTTCTCCTGGGAGGAAGCAGGAGCAGAAGCTGTTGGCCTTGGTTTGCACAGAGCGGATAGGGCTTTGGGGAAAGGGGGGGTAGCTGTTGTGCTGCTGGGGCTGCCCCGTGGGCCCTCCCTTCAGTCCCTGCACTATGATGTATGAAATGTATGTACAGACAGAGATGTTTATACAGCCAATAAAGATGGAGTTTCCATATTTATCAGCATGGCCAGGACACAGGAGTTCTTTCTAGTACATAGGGCTGAGGTGGGGGCAGCCGAGGGCAGCTTGCTCACTGGGACATGTGGACCAGTGTGAGGCCCAGGATGGGGCTGCGTGTGCTCCATGGACCTGGCTCTGAAGATGGGATGCCCCCTGACAGCTCTGTCTGCCCCTGGAAGACATGGACTTTGCCCTTCCTGTGAATAGGCACGACTCCAAGTAAACATTATAGAAATTCTTTATTATTAGACAAAAATAGACTCTTTCCCCCCCTTTTCATGTGATCCCACTCTGATCTCTCTGCTCAGAGGAGAAGGCAGAGGCGGGAGTACGTAGCTCTCCACACTGCTCCCCTCTCCCTGCCATGCTGGGACCTGCAGCTGGGTAGAACTGGCTCCTCTCCAGGGCTGACGTTGTACAGGTGGGGCTGTCCTGATCTCTTCCAGAGCTCAACTGCTGATGCCTCCTCACCCTTCACATGCCCATCTCTGCCATCTGCTCACGTGCAAGGTCATCTCATGGGCCCGTCCACTTAGCTTAGCAGGCTGGGGGCGGGGAAGGAGAGCAGTGTCCCAGGCTGATGCCCACTGCCTATTCCTAAGGGAGAGGGCGGGCTCCTGGGTCCAGGCCAGGGGAAGTGAGGGCTGTGGGATGCTGGGAGGGACGCAGTGTTGATGTGGGCTCTGAGCTGGTGGCCTTCCTTCATTTTCTCTGGCCCAGTAGAACTTTGGTGATGAAGGTGACAATGGCGCCTGCAGGCTGATCTGGGTCAAGTTCTGCAAAGAGGTGACACACATTCTCCCAGGGGCTTCCCGGCTTCTTGGCCACGAAACCAAAGATCCTAGGGATACAAAGGCGGTCAGGTGGGGGCTCAGCACCCTTCCCCAAGGGACTACAGAGCCCGGGTTTGGGAGGAAGGAGACACGTCAACCCCGTGGAGGGAAGAGATTGCACTAATGGGAAGCTTACTTGGAGGTGGTCCCATCGGGGTTGGTCCATCTGCAGAAGGAAAAGAACTATGAAGGAACGCACCCCAGGGAATGGCTACCAAAGGAGGAGCTGGGCCAGGGGACCGGTCTGCAGGGCCAGATGGGACGGGGGACAGGTCTGTGGGGAGAAAGGGCTGGAAGGGAGTGTCACCTCCGGTCCTGAGGGTCAGTGCTGGAGAAGGTGATGCTGTTCACTGGATAATGGCGGCGAAAGAAGAGCCTGTGAAGAGGAGGGAGGGGGGAGTCACGCCCAGAAATTGGGTTCCCAAGGGCCTATGTTTGGGGTTCCCCAGGAGCTCAGCGCACACACTCACTTCCTTTGGTTGTCTGTCAGGGTAATGCCCTGGGCTGAGACCTTGAAGTGCACTACGGCTGGTGTTGGGCGGGGGCTGCAGCCCAGAGCTGCTGAGCTTGCCCGGGCAACTGCCTGGGGGCCGGTCAGTGACTCGGTCTCCACTGAAGTCAGGTAGAGCACACTGCAGGCTATGAGGCAAGAAGAGAGTTGGGGGGAGCACTGGCTCCGTCAGCCCTGAGATTTGTCTCCCCACCCCTCCACCCCACCAGCTCTTGTACTGTCCCTGGCTAGCTCTGCTCAAAATGCATTGGAATCACAAAGGTAACCTATTAAAAAAGCAGATTCTATGACCCCCAGATCTATAGCCAGAGATGCTGGAATGAGGCCTGAGAATCTGCATTCTGACGTGCCCCCTCCCCAGGATTCTCATGTTCATAAAACTTTGAGAACCCAGACTGAGGACCCCCTTATCCAACCTCCCTACAAATATGAGGCTCCCCCTGCCTTTATGGGTTTAAAAGCATCTGCCAGAGCCTGTCCATCTCAAGGCCTTTCAGTGTGCTATGCCTGTATCTGCAGTGCCCCCTTGGTGCCCAGGGAGAGGAAGGGGGAGGGAGAGGTCCCTACCGGCGCCCTGACGCAGGAGATCTGCGGCTGTGCTCATGTTGGCAGGCACTGGGATCTCTGGGGTCTCCTCCAGAGGATCTGAAGGGAAGGGCCAGCAGGCAGGTCAGGAGGGAGTGGCATTCAAAAGAAGCTGCAGAACTCCCTCTGCCATCCCAAGGGAAGGCAGGCTGCAGTGGGTGGGGAGAGGTGGATGGACAGACAAAACACCCACCTTTGCTGGGAATGCGCAGGCAGCAGGGCAGGGACAGGGGGGAGATGGAGTGCTGGGAGACCAGGGCGGACAGGCTGCCTGCAGCGAGAGGTGAGAGAAGTCCTGGGGTGCCCGCAGGTAGCCCCAACCTTCCCTCCACCCTCCTGAAATCCCTTGGCCTCCCTAAACCAATCCAGTGTAGCCTCCCCAGCCCCAGCTTCTCACCAAAGTAGGGCTCACTGGGACAACCCTTGATCTTCACGCCTTTGGGCCCAGTCTCAATAAGAAAATGGCGGACCAGCTGTTCCAAGGGGTCCCCTGAGAGGCCGGGAGGGGAGAGAAAGGCTTTATCAGATTCCAGGTTCCTGCCTTCTATCCTGCTGGGATTCTTTCCAGAGCGTGAGAGTCACTTCCTGTCCCTCCCACCGAGAAGTGGCATGGCCCACCACCCCTTGTCTTGCCTCTGTACCAGCCCCGCTCCACTCCCCTTCTCGTGTGGGTCTGGGTGTTCTGTACCTTTCCAGGGCTGAGCACTGGGTGGGGGTGTAGCCACCTTGAGGGCCAGCCCATAGGCTCCTTGGAATGAATGACTGTCCCTGATGAGGAAGGCCCCAGGGTCCTTGTCCTTCAGCAGGGCGATGGCTGGGGGAGGCAGGAGAAGTGTTCACAGTGGCTGGCTGAGCCCCATGTGGCCACTTCTCGGCTCTGCCAGCCAGCTCCCCAGGACCCTGTCCTAACAGCAGGGGCAGTGTTGGGCACATGGGTACAGAACTTTAGAATCAACAGGGAGGGCATTGACAACATCAAGTCTAAACCTCCTTGGGCACAAAGCCGAGAATCACCTGCTAGTGAGGAGGCAGTAAGGGCGCCAACTGGAAGGCTGGATCGGGCAAAGCCCAGACAGAGCCCTGGAGGGTGGGAGTGGTGGCCAGGCTGGCTTCTCACCTTGGTCACGGGACAGGTGTGGCTTGTACCAGAACTTGGATGTATCCTGGACAAACTTGACGTTGCTCTGGCTCTCTTGCAGGGGAGGCTCTAGGACAGGGAAGGACTGAGCTTGGTCCCAGGGCTCCCAAGTGCCTACGCCATGCCTGTCCCTGGGAAAAAGGGCTCTCCCAAGGTGGCCCCCCACACCCCCTCCCTCAAGGCCTTTATACCTGGAGGTTGAGGGGTGTTATCTGGGAGCTGAGGTGCAAAGGTGACATGGTGGCTGGTGCCTCTGGCTGGTGGTGATGCCTGCTCTGGGCCCCAGGGGCCTGGCTGTTGCCCAGGCCCCGGCAGGTGGCGTTTCTCAGGAAGTGGGGGCTGGGTGGGGCCATTGAGATCATAGGATGCTGCCACGGGGAAGGCAGGCGTGGGTGAGCTCTGAGGTGGCTCAGGGCTGGCCACAAGCCAGGGCATCTGGGTAGGCACAGGGGTGAGGGGGGACCCATCCGGGCTGTCCGGTGGCTCTCGAAGGCCCTGCCAGGGGGCATGGCGGAGGCCGGGCAGCGTGGTGGGCACAGGGCCCCTTGGGCTGCCACTGTCTGAGCGACCCCCAGGACTCCTCTCCTGAGGCCAGTCATTGGGTGAGCTGGGCGGGGAGGTCGGGGATAAAGGACTGGGGGCCGGAGGCTCCAGCCCACTTCTTGCTGGCAGCTCAGGAGGCTTTTCAGCACCCCCCTGGGATACAGGCAGCAAGGCCTCGCCAGGGCTCAGTCTCTGAGTGGGTGCCAAAGTGGGGGACCTGGTGTCCTGCCGTCGGGTGCTGTGGGGAGGGAGGGCAGGCAGTCAGCAGGGCCTCAGAGCCCCAGTT